>NC_086384.1:42342985-44746421 GCF_036588685.1 Mytilus trossulus
CTAAAATATGATTATTCGTTCATCTATAATACCAGAAGTCATTTTCATAATAAGCTAATAATGGACCTCTAGTAATACGATATTGTCCAATATTTTTGCAACTAACTATATAACAAAAACTAATAAACAATACTAACTCTACAGGAACATATGATATCATTGTCTATCAAGCAGAAATTAATGAAAATATTGATGTTTTTATTAGCATGCTTCTGGTTTGTTTCATAAAAACACAAATGATAATTGCTATCTTGATTATTTTTAGAAACAGTAGTCAGTTTTTTATTGATCATCTTAACTAAGGATCACGTTCTATTTGTAGTCACTCAACAGTTTGCAGTAACACGTATGTCTCTCTTTGAGATGTCAAGCGGTGCCATGATATTTTAATAACATCCCAACAAAAGTCAGAACTTTTCACTTTACGATAAAGATTTATCCTAGTACTCGGGTACTCGATTCCTGATCGAGTACTCTAGTATAAAATTTCAGCTTTTGACATCCCTTATTCTTATATAACATTATTCAAAATTAAAGTGACTCTGAATATATATAAAGTTAATAATTTAAATAAAATTTTATATTCAATACAATTTCATATTTTTGCTATTTGTATAAGCATTCTTTTAGGAAAATATTTAATCGTACAGGATGATGTTAAATGGTCTGAAACTAATGCACGCAATATCATTCATTGCAAAATTGAATGCGGATGTATTCGTGCATATATTATGTTTTGATAAAGGGAACGATATACTTTATAAAACAAGACACCACTTGTGATAGTTTATGAAAATTAAATGTAGTATTTTTTCTCAATTACAAGTCAAACGATTCATTCTAGAGAAGGCCTGACATATTCTGTTGTACAAACGCAGGTAAGAGGTTAATCGTTGTGATCTATAGATATAGAAAGATGTGGTGTGAGTGCCAATGAGACATCTCTCCATCCAAATAACAATTTAAAAAGTAAACCATTATAGTTCATATTACATATTATGCAACAAAACTATGGCTGACATGTTTAATGTATGTGCCTGTCCCAAGTCAGGAGCCTGTAATTCAGTGGTTTCCGTTTGTTTATGTGTTACATATTTGTTTTTTCGTTCATTTTTTTTACATAAATTAGGCCGTTAGTTTTCTCGTTCGAATTGTTTTATATGGGCTTATCGGGGCCTTTTATAGCTGACTAGGTGGTATGGGCTTTGCTCATTGTTGAGGCCGTATGGTGACCTATAGTTGTTATTGTTTGTGTCATTTTGGTCTTTTGTAGATAGTTGTCTCATTGGCAATCATACCACATCTTCTTTTTTATATGGGGATATATCAGCTTTATACTCATTGAATAGCACTAAAGCAAAGATCATGCTCATCAATAGACTCATTGTCGATGCTGGGCTAAATTATAACGCTAGACGCGAGTTTCGTCTTCAAAAGACACATCAGTGAAACGTATGGTTTTGGCTTTGGTTACTGTTGTTTTTGGATTTTCCTAGGAGTTCGATAGTTAATGTTATTTTTTTGTAGTGTCAACGTTAAACCGGTCAACCGGGTAACCGTTTGAACGACCTTATACCGAATACCAAAAACGCTAACCGGGTAACCGATTTTTTTTTTTTTAATTTTAAGGTTCGATATAAATTTGTATTGAAATCATTAAATGCTTATTTTTCTTTAAAAAAATGTCGTTGTGCTGATTAATTTGACAGATCCAGTATACTTATTGCTATTATTAATACAAAATATGGAATTAATTACAACTTGTCTCTCAGCTCGGGGGATGATCTTAAGGAAACATAATTAGTATACATGTTTTTAAAAAAACTTAAAATCAGTAATACGATTAAATTTTACGATTTACTTCATTATTTCATTTTTGTAACAGCTAGACTTACGTCTGAATGTGCAATCTCCGTCGTACAAGGCTTTGCATACGTTAAACAAAATGCTAACTCAAAAATTGTGAAATGCAAACCGATGTGGATCTAAACAATGTATACTTGATAGTACGAGTAACAAGCCTTGGCATAGTCATTTCAAACACTCCACATTATTTTCGGAAGCATAAAGAGAAAATGAAATAGTCATGGGTTTTAGCAATATTAAATTCTACGAGATCAAGCATTTTTTTAATTTTTTTTCCAACCTGAAGTTAGAACAAACGCCATAGACACTCATACCACATCTTCTTATATGTATGTGTATGGTACTATAGATAAGGCCTTCAACCATCAACTTGAACTACCGGTTAACCGGTTAATCGGTTGAGTGATTATCCGACTAACCGGTTAGACAAAAGTGTACGATTTGACAACACTATAACTTATTTTACTTTTAATATCAAAGATGTCAATTGACTTGGAATTGAAAAATGTGCTGATGTATCTTTAAATGTTTTTAAGGATTCGTTATTGCATAAAATCAAGGTTAATTTGATTCTTTCAATTTGTCTGTTCATATTCTGAAAATCATTTGGTTGTGTTATATAGGAGATCTAAGTTGTATGGCAGGAAACTGATGACTCCTGGTCAATTAATTTACAACTTATATGTACTCTTATCATATTTTATAGCACCTGTCTCTTGTTTTATTTAAAATAAGGAGATGTCGTATAATTGTCAATAAAACAATGTACCAACAGAATCATAATGACCTAGAATTGAATAAACTCATGATAGATACCAGGATTAAATTATATATTTACGCCAGACGAGCGTTTCGTCTACAAGACTCATCAGTGACGCTCGAATACAAAAAAGTTGAAAAAGCTGAATAAAATATGAAGTTGATCAGCATGAAGACCAAAATTCCTTGACGTTTTGCCAAATACAGCTAACTTGAGGGTAATCTACTCCAGAAGTAGAAACGCCTTATAGTTTTTCAAAATATTCTTAAGTTTGTACACAGTTAATTTATGATGATAACCATATAAATGGTAATTCATGTCAGCACAGAAGTTACTTTCACTTTCCGTGCAGCCGTAATAAATGAAGAGGAGTATCATATTAATTGTCAGCATCACAATTGATTTTCATTTTTTCAAAAGTCTATAAAACCACATATTTCCCCCTTTTAAAGACAGTAATTATATATAATTATATATTGCGGTTTTACAGTAGAATATTGTACATCGCCTTTGATTTATTTTGTTTTTAATTCGGAATGCTTCCTGACCAATGCAGTTTTCGTCAAAATATTTTTTGTTGTGAATATACAATGTCGTTTTGCTATTGAATTTTTCTCTTACAAGTTTGAGACTATTTTGGAGCTCAATAGTAATTTTTTACTTAGATCTACTCATACTGAGGTTCCTAAGAAGTCATAACCTTGATTGTTTTAGTGGTAATTGTATCTATGATACAGATGAAAATCAATTAAATTAATTAATAGAAAGGAGTATTTACTTGACTAGCTCAATATTACTACCATACCAGTGGATATATTGCATTTAATTTGCTCCAATTAATGCGGGTATATTGCTGGGGTCAAATCATTTCTGTATTCTCTACTTATATGCCAATTTATTATTTTTTTTATTTTAGTCCTTTTTTTCTCAATTCAAAATATTATAGCACCACAATATTCTCTATTCTTTATTACAGCCTATTTTTCTCTTTTCTTTTACACTTTATACTGTATTTTGTGTTCATTATTTTCTCATCCAGACCCGTAAACATTTATATTTAAATGATGATTTAGTTAGCTTTAGAAAAAAGGCTTCAACTCCAATATAATGGCTGTTATAGACGGGAATTGGTGCCGTATGGAAAGCGAGGAAATGCCATATTCAGATTTGAGTTTTGGTATTAAAATGGAGAAACTTTTGCACAAGGAAACATCCAAATATCAAGAAATTATTGTATTCAAAAGGTGAGTGCTGGACATAATAATATTTGTTTGGCAAAGACAGAATTGCACAATTATTAAGTTACATCACGGAATATATTCTTAGCTTAATCCACCCTTGTATACAGAAAGAAATGCCTGTACTTACCAGACCATGTCAGGAATATGACATTTTCTCATTCGTTTGATGTGTTTAGATTTTGATTTTGCCATTTGATAAGGAACAGCCTTCAACAAATAGTAAAACCTATACCACGTAGTTAGCTATTAAGGCCCAATTATTTACAAATGTAATACAATTCAAACTAGATAATTAACGGCCTGATTTAGGTACAAAAAAATGTACACTTTGTCAAAACACAATTAAAGTCATAAGAAACCTCAAATTAAATGGGCTTTTTTATAACTCAATGGATAGTTTTCATTTTGAAACTTATTTACACAACCTTTGTTTCTGAAGAAAATTCTTTAATTTGTTCACATTTAAATAATCTTTATTTGTCATATAAGTAACATTATACTTGTGACATAAACAAAAGTAACAACAACAATAAAATAACTGAGTTGAACACACACATATCTATATATATATACAAGTAAAACTAACTAAGAGTCCCCTGTCCTCAGCTCTAAAGACTGTTTTATAAAGGAACCTGTTTTTTCCCTTGGTTTATATTAGAAGGATTTAGTAGGATTATTAGTTTTTGTGTATCAGATAGATTTGGAAACATAGGATTATCTATTGCCATGTCATTAAAGAGTTTTATACGTAAAATGTTATTAATTTGACAGTGGAGGAGAAAGTGATGTTCATCTTCTAAGGTTTTACAAGTTGGACATGTTCTATTGTCTCGAGGTATTTTTAGATATCAGCCCTTTTCAATGAGCAATTCTGATTTTTGTAAATAAACGTCTAGTTTCAAAATTTTGATATGCAAGATAAAATTCTTGGTCTTGTTTGACTTTAATATTTTGTAAAGAAAAAGTTTGTTATTTTCGTTCAAACTATTTATTTTATTTTCCAGTAGTTCTGAATAAAATTTACTTGTAATATTCTTAATCCAAGTTTTTAATTTGTTAACTTGTTCCATGTTTTGACAGGACATTACCTTTTGTGTATCAATATTCATTTCTTGTGTTGAGTCTTTTATAAAAGTGAACCAAGTATAAACTCCTTGTGAATCAAGGTGTTTACTTAATGTATAACTTTCTTTTAGTACCGGGTTTATGTTTTCAGTATTTAATCTAGCCCAATAAAGAATTGCTTGCGTTTTTATATATTTTTCTATTGATTGTCTACCAAGTTCAGCTTTAACACCTAAATTAGCAGATGTTTTTTTAGTACCTAGAATATATTTACAGAAATTAACATGAACCTTTTCGAAGGGAGTCTTATCCAAATATTGGAAAGTATCTATATCTTTGTTTTGAGATTTTAATCTGCCTTTTGCTCTATAATCAGATTGGTATGTATCCATGTATGGTATTTCAGCATTATATGTTAAAATTGGTTTTATAAGAGAATAAAAAAAATTACAGGATACATTAACAGGGAAATTTTCCCAAAAGGCTGCATGTGTTTTTAATGAAAACAGAGCTTTCCTAGCTTATTTGTCTAAATCTGTTAAACTTGCATTTGAATTTCCGTTATTTTTTATCAGAGTGCCCAGAAATTTATATTCAGTAACGTTATCAATTTTTTCATTATTGAACCTTACAATGTATGGTTCCAGTTTTGTAGTTCTTTGTTCAATGATTATTGTTTTTGTTTTTTTAGTATTTAGACGTAATTGCCATTTTTCACAGTAATTTGATAAGTTATTTAAGCTATTTTGAAGACCTTCTTTACTTTCTGTTCAAAAGATCACTTTATTCACATTGCTTCCTTCCAGGAAGCAATTCGCCCGACATATTTTCCGTATGCAAGCGAACTCAGTGTGACACATCTCGTAAAAATCCGGTGATCGCAATACGCATGGGTGTCCTTAAAAAAAACTATTACCTGATTGTACATGTTAAACACGTGCTCAAAACACATGCTTTTTGTTGAGTGATGACAACCGTTAAACTTCGAATTCAGAAAACGAACATTAATTGCCTGCCATATTTGCACAACAACACTGACTGATTGAAAAAAAATTGACCATTATATAAAATTTATGAGAAAAAAGGATAAAATCTTACATAGAAGACTGAGTTTATGATGTTTGTATGCATTGGTTCAAGAATTGTCATAACATTTCTTTTTTCAACGGTCACTCGTTTATTTTAACTCTAATCCTTACCTGTTATATGTAAATTGAATAAAACATCAAACCAATTCATTAATAGTTGTCTTACATACTAACATGTTTATGGCCTTTTATTTTGCAAAAAAAAAAATCTTATATTAATATCGTTTGTGTCATTGATAAAAGTATCTTTTTTACAGTCAATTGTTTGGAAATGTTCTTGTCTTGGATGGGATCGTTCAAGTTGCAGAGCTTGACGAATTTGTATACCACGAGATGATGGCTAACTTACCTCTGAACTGTCATCCGGATGCGAAAAGGGTATTGATTTATTTTATTCCTATTGATTCATTATTACTCCTAGTATGCAAATTTTCGTGAATCGCGTTTGCAATTGTCTATATGTAGGCAGACTTTTGCAAAACCACGCAATCAAATATTATTGGTAAATAAGTTCGAAATAAATGAATCTAATAATAGACAGTATTTTGCCTTTTTTGTCAAATTAACCATAAACTCGATTTTTTTTAATTGCGCAAAATGCAAAATTTGTGGCTAACTTTACTGACACATTGTTATTACAAAAGGAGATGTTTTTTTCTTGTAATAATGGATTCCTAACAACAAATATTTAGAGGTACGTATCAAAATGAAAACCCAGAGGACCCGAAAGGTCTTCAAGACAACAAGTAGAATCCTTGAAACCGAAACTAGCATACGTGATCTGTAGTCAATTGAATTTTAAAGTATGCTGAATATTTAAAACAACATACATGCGTGTTCCATAAAATAAAAAACAACATCACAAAAGAACATAAAACGAACAGAGTATGTGACTGTGTTATTTTTGCATTTGTAACATATAGTTATTCGATTGTATAATGTACTTAATTATAGTAATGTGTTCAAGCATATTTTTTTTGCAAAAATATCAAAAAGGATCAGACACAAGTCAAAATAAATATTAGTTTAGTCTTAAATTCTCAATTTTATTCTCCCTGTTTATTGATATAAACCAAAAGCAAATAATGATAGAAATATTACAAATTTGGACTTTAAATGTCGTCATCTAACGTAAAAAGTAAGATACACCTATGACCAAACTTCGAAACAGCGGTTACGTCCTCTGTACTACGCTACGTTGAAAGTTTAGCGAAGCCTTTCACCACTGTTTCGGAGTTTGACCTATGACAGGTAAAAACGCCCTTTTTCTACTTCAGGTATTGATAGTTGGGGGAGGAGATGGTGGAGCAGCCAGAGAAATTCTGAAACATCCGTCAGTAGAAAAAGTTGTCGTCTGCGAAATTGACGAGGTGACAATATGGAATAATTATAGATATAGGAAGATATGATATGACTTTTATGGAGACAATGCTCAACCATTGCAAATGATGTAAACAATAGTGAGCCCTTTAACAATGAGCAATGAACATTAAAAATAAGCTATAAAAGAGCCCGAAATGAAAAAATGTAAAAATGTTCAAACGTGAAAAGTAATCACTTGATCTATGTACAAAACAGATTAACGAAAATTAATATGATATACAGCAACAAACGACAAGTTGATTTGGCTTTGCTTTTCTTTCTGTTTTCATATAGTCTATATTGTGATTTCACATTTATTGTTTTTCTAACTTCTGATGTTGTTTTTGTATATGATACATTCTTTTGATATTATTACTAGTTGGTATTTTTTATGTGTGTATGTTTTTAAGAAGGGGTTTTAAGGTGGGTCGGAGATAAATATTTTTGTTTTTTTTTATTTTCTTTTGTTATCACTTGCGTTCTACATATAAATCAAGAACTTCTTTTACAATTCAACCAAAAGCAGTATGTATTAACAATAGTTATGTATGTCGTTTTAGAAAGTTGTTGATGTTTGTAAGAAATATTTTCCAAAATTGGCCGAAAGTTTTAGTGATGTCAGGGCAGAATTAGTTATTGAGGATGGCATTGAATACATAAAGAATCAAAAAGGTGCTTTTGATGTTATTATGACAGACCCACAGGATAAGACAGGTAGAGTTTATTTAATTATTTACATATTGTTATTACTAGATTTATTTCACTTGCCTTGCCGGGGTTTAAAAGTTCGCTTAGTTAAGACCAGTCCATCTATAGACGGGAGTTTTGGGATAAACGCATCAATAAAGTGTTTAGTTATTCGTCCCATATCATACACTCAGTTCGTGTGTATATGCGTTTGATGACACTGACAGGTGATTAGAATTCAATAATAATTATAACGGCAATCATCCTTATCACACATATCTTTGAATAGACTGTTCTTGTGCAAATTAGAACATAAGCTCCGCCCGATCAGTTGAAATAACATTGGTAATATCATGCACATCATTATCAATTTAAAGAGGATGTGTAGTGCCAATGCAAGTTACCATTCTTATACAAAATGTTGTATCTGTGATGACATCGGACATGGTCGTCTTTTTCGTGACTTTGCAATACAAAATTAAGAGTAAATCAAGAATAATTTTACGTCCATATTTTTGAGAAAATGAAGCGATCATCTCTAACAAAAAAAAATAATGATTAAATCAAAATAATCAATATGGCGGAAAACGTTCTTATCATAAGTTATTTTTTTTTGAAAACGCAATGCTATATTGTCGATTGATATATTTAGATCTTAACATCATGTTTGCTTATCCTTCTTAGAGAATATACGTTTTCTCATATTCTCCATCTAAAAAAATAGGGTAGCAATATTGATGACTAACACCTCCCGAGATTACCCCCAAAGTTTTAAAAGTTTAGCTTTGAGCGAGCCTTATGAAGGCTAAATTATTAAGAAACTAAGGTTACAACTCCCTTTTTCTATTGCCGAAGTTAGTTACAATTTAGACCTTTTTTAGTCACACAGCTCTAAGTGTGCATATGTGATAATTCCTGACGATTGTAAATTGAGATGAGCACTTTCGACGGTTTCAATTTGTGTCATTTTTATTTCATTTTATATAGCACTGGGTCGACCATGCTGTCGATAAACTATTGGTCCCCTATGGTATCTTTTGCTCAGTAGTTAGTGACATTCCGTCATTGTATGATTTAATACATACCTTTCTTAAATGTTCTATGAGAAGATATAAAAACTATTTACAGACATAGGTCCAACCATCACAGATAAAGTTGATATCAGATAGACCTATCTTAATTTCTTGCTACTTTGAAGACCTGTTGGTGACCATCTGTTATTGTCTGTTCTGTGGTCAGGTTGTTGTCTCTTTGACACATTCCCCATTTCCATTCTTAATTTTATTGTCTGAGAACTACGCCCCTTTTTATCATAAAGCCATTAATCTGGTAGTTATACATCCTTGCCTTTGGGTGTAGATATAGACTTATTAAAAGTTAACGTGCTATCTTAATTTTTTATAGGAATAGCTGAAGGATTACATGATGAAGGTTATTATAACAGTATGAAAAGAGCATTAAAACCTAACGGATTGATTTGTTCTGAAGGTAAATCGGATATCGAGTAGAAATCCAAAACAGAAAGTCCCGTTATATAATCCCATGTCCACATCAAAACCTCATATACATCAAAGGAATGGATAACAACTGGCGTATTCTTCACCTGTTAAATGTATTTTCTAATGTAAAGAATTGTAGATTAAACCTGGTTTTGTAGTTCGTACTGTCACTAGTACAAAAAATTTAGGACAGTCGCGTCAAAATCCATAGTATTGCCAACAATGTATGAACAAAAAAAACCAGACAAAGTCACATGATAGGTTAAAATGTCAAAAAGGGGTACAGGATCAACCTTTTGTTATTATTAAATTAATAAAAAATTCCCGAGGCACATAAGTATAACGGGAATTGATTGTCTTCTTGCGCATGTGTAATACATGTATTTGTAGGCGTAGGAATTTTTGGCGCCAAAACAAATTAGGTAGTAAAGTGACTGTTTTATATAGTTTATTCTAGCCTGTACTGCGTACTGTGAACACCGTATTTTTAAGGATTGTTTAAGGAAAAAGATTTGCATAATTTTGTGTTTTTGTAAATATATTTTTATGTAGGTTGATTGGCTATACACACGTAATCGTATTTCGACTTTTGTACTAAAAACTTTCATAGCCCTTGAGTCCTAATGACTCGCTTTCTTTTCTATTTCGATATTTACAAACAAAATTATGTTTTTCTTTTTCTCATTTGATAAGTGAGGTCCATAAGAGTATATATTTTTTGTTGAACAATGATGTTATTGTTTTCACATTGTATAGTGTGTGATATGTTTATATTGATCATTTGTCTTATTAAATCGGCAGCTCACAATATGCAGTACTCGAGCTAGTCAACAAACATAAGTTTGTGTTGTATTTTTCTTTAAATAGTTTAGATGTATTAAGTGGAAAGAAGACAATCCTTATCCCAATATCATTAGTTGAATGTTATGTTAGCGTAGCTCGAAATACCATATGAAATTCGATGACCCCATATATATCGTGTAAGGTCACTAGCACACATTTATGAAGAATTCATCTTACCGACTATCTTCACATATGGTATTTTGACAAGCGGCCTATCAAAGTGATCAAGTCTTCAATATGTAGTATTAAGATTCTTCTTCCATTTGTCTACACAGAAAACAAATGCCAACAATAACAATTTTTCAGCTTTAAATTTATTTTATGAATTCATTTCAATCGTTCATTATATGTATCACATTAAGAGGTATTAGATATATATATATAAACAAACAAATATGTAACAAAAATGTACCACAAGGCATAAAGACAAAGCACATCAGCAATGCAACACAAGGAAATGTTAAATTTAGAAAGGATCCGGGGAATGTGTCAAAGATATTAAAGTACAGAGCTACGTCAGAGCATAAAATATTAGAGATAGAGTTATTCCTTCATTACAAGTATTGATTGCTCATTTTGACACTGCTGAAATATAGTTAAGCTACATGAGTCATTAACAATGATTACATGCATGTTATATGTCATTTAAACATGGCTAGATACGTCAGTATACATATAATAAACGGAGTGGTGGCGAGTTGTAAAATATTGACGAATATACTGTATACCAATAATCAAATGAAAATAGAGCATGGTGTGATATAATATTGATTCTTATAGGAAAAAATTAAACTTGTGTATACCTATAATACGGCAAACTGTAAAACATGGTATGGTACGATGGTATGGTATGTGGTATGGTATGGTGGTATGGTACGAATACCATCATACCATGGTATGCATAACTAGTACCATGGTATGGTATGATGGTATGGTACAAATTACTATACCATGGTACAAATTACTATACCATGGTAAAAAAATTTATACCATGGTATAACTTGATGGTATGAAGCATTATGCATGTTTTTGGAAGTAGAAAATTTAGAAAAGTCTTTATTCTTTAGCTATTCTTAAACTTATTTTTTTATTAATGTTTTTATTAATTATCTGTTTTCTTATCTTTCTTTTTTGACCTATGCAAAACAAACTCTTTTTTATTCAATAAGAAACAGGAACAAGAGTATTTGTTGAAAAACAATGTAAACAAAATATTTATTCGTTCAATTTTTTCAAGACATTTAGAATCAAAACAATTAATTTAGAAAAGAATTGCTCACACACATTCAAAAGCGGAGTTAGTTCTTTTAAGTTAGGATATTGACATACGTTAAACAAGTTAAGAACTTCATAAAGTTGTAAACAAAAATTTAAATTGTGGAAATCTTGATTCATTCTTGTCCTATCCTTGCCAGTGTGGTTGGTGATTAGTTGTAGTAAGTAAGAATATAATCTGCCGTGACTTAAACTTTTGTTCAATTACAGGACTTTTTATTGCTATTTTTTTATTGCTGTACTAGTGTTATTTTGTCCACTGTAATTAATTTTGTCATATTTAACATTTTGGTTATCGTCTGTTAAAGTCATTAAGTCAAATGGCTATGCTACTATAAGATTAACATGATTATAGCATGTTCGGTAGGTCACGCAGTAAATACTTTTATATGATTTATATGTTTTATTTTTGTAAACAAAGAGTTGGAGAATATTTGGAGATAAAGTTATATAAGAGCCCTCTGTTTAAGTGTTAAGTAGAATTGAAGGCGAGAAAAGACCAATACAATATGAAAGTTTAAAAAGGATTTTGTTATTCTGGACAGATTTTAGCATATCTTGGGAGAACTTGTAGATTCATAGAAGTTGTGTTACATTACTATTCAAGATCATTCAACTGTATTTAGTTTTGATATTTTTGTCCGCTCAGACTGTTGCATGGTTTTGTCCACACATATTATTGGACTCTATGCGTGGTTTTTGTGTGTGCACAGTATTGGACACTGTTGCTTATTTTGATGCGGAATGTAAAGAAATCCATTTATGATGTGTGAAAGTGACGTACCGATGAATCTTTGAATGTACAGTTGTAAACTGTATATTATGTTAATATTCCTTAAATGGAGTTTTTAATAAATCATAGATTAGTCAATTTGCTTGGATATTTTTTTGAACAACATGACTAGACAGCATTGGATTATCTGTCGTTAATTGTCCGTTATTTCAATGTACCAGGCCTGACCTGAAATTTTATGTTACTCGACCACAATGGCATTGCCAGCAAATTGTGTCACTTCTGAAAATGTCAAGAAAATCATTCTGGGGATTTGTTTGAAGACAAAACAATTTTAACATAGGGGTGGGAGGGTCCATATAACAAACAAAAATATCCGGTAGTACTAAATGAAAACTATGATAAAAATAAAAAAAAAAAATTAAAACCCTAATTTCCATAAACCATAGATGTTATTACATCTATGCATAAACTAATTGAGCAAGTCTGAATAAACAATATTCTATCATGGCAGATATAGGGACAATCTGTATTCATAATATTCGATGGAACATCAGATGAAATTATAGATTTTTTTCGTCTAGCAAATGATTATAACCCTTTATTAAAGTCTCAACTAAGAAATCTCAAACGAAAAAAATGTTGTTCTTAGATGTTGATGTAATTTAAGGTCAAAGGTTTACAATACATGGCATTATTGACCTTGAAATACATTTTAAAGAAACCTAGTCTTATCTATATCTGCACAGAAATATAGCTGTCACTCACAGCATTCATTTTAGTATTATTAAAGGTGAAGCAATACAGCAAAGTAGAAACACAAGTGACCATAACAAATTAATAAAAATAATAACTGGAACTATTGATGGAGAATTGAAATATCAATATATCAATATCATATAAATCATTTTCATCTTTGATTAAATTAAAATAATGCATCTTATAATGACCATTACAAGCTTAATAGCGTTGTATCCTATGTGATGCGTTGTTTCATGGTTGTTTAATAATAACACAATTTTCTGTGTTGTTGTTTATCCTGACTTTCAAGACATAACTGGATATGATTATATTATTATTATTACATGTAGTATACAAACTATTCATTTTTTTCAATTAATTTAAAAAAAATGAAATAAAGTTGTTTATTAAAATTTCACATAATAAAAAAGACACATTCCTTGGTTGATATTGTGTATTCACTTCCTTCATTCACATTGTTTTTATATATAATGAAGAAAACAAAATACACTCTTAGACTACAACATGTGCTATCTATCCATGTATGAATTAACATAGCAAAGAGTATATTATATTTAGTGACAGTTAAATTTGAAAGTATGGTGTTTTCTAATCCACACAGGAGATGCATTCACCTTTTATTCACATTTTTAGTTGGATTTATTGGCCATAGATGTAGACAGCATATGCAACTGTTTAAAGTGTCATATTTCTAAACAATATAAAAGTTGACCATTGACAGAAGGTTATGCCATCAAACTTTAACTACATTATCTAGATTTTATATACCTATATGGAGTTATTCTCTTTCAGAACGTCAGGTCATTCTTTTTCAGAATCAACCCGGACGATACCATGTTTCAATGGTATATGCTCCAAGGCATACAATAATGACCTGTGTACGGTCATTATTTTCCTTGATTAACATGCAATCTATGATTTACTTCAAAATTTTATTCGTCTTATAGTATTTTGTTGCCGATTTCGAAATTTATTTTCTAAAGTTCAACCGATTATAGATGTAAAAGAAACCGTCATTGTAGACCCGCAATTTAATTTTAGAAAAAAAATAACGTGAAGTTTTGTTGATTTATCGCTATAAGAAAGAAACATTATCATATAGGTCAGATGAATTGTAATGTAGACTTTCATAAAAAAAATCAAAATTTAACATATTTGTGTGTAAGATTTGGAAAATCTTATCGAGTCAAACTGAATTGGTTGATTGCTTAACGTCCAGTGGAAAATATTTCATGCATGTTCAGAACGATACACACTGAATAGGAAATCATACTGTGACCTATATGTATTTATATTCGTCTTCGTGTCAGTTCGTAACTTTTTAAAATGTATGTATACCTTTTACTCTATCAACTGATCAACTAATAAAATAATCTTATATTCTATTGAATAACACGAAAGGGTCGGGTGCGGAGGGTATATAATTTTATCCTGATTATCTTTTAATAAAATGTATTGCTGTTCGAAAGACAACCTTTCTGAATTTTTCATTCGATTCAAGTAAAATGGATAAATAAATAACAACTTTTCCGCGATAGAAATAACATAACAAAACGTAAAAAAAACATACCCCTCCCCCTTTTCCATAAGCTAAGTGATACAATAAATAACTTACAATGTGTCTTGTATTTGTCATGCACCGTTATCGGATGGTAACAATACATTTGTGTCTTACTTCATGCAGTTACAGTAATATTTGCATTGTGTATGGATAACAATTTTTAAAAGATTTATATCTAAATTATTTAGTGAGTTTTATTTCACATTTTAAATGAGCCGCAGGGCGTATTAAACCTGAACGCATTAGAAAGGAATATCCCACTTTAGTGTTGTCGGTAAAAAAGGATACTTAATTTTACAAATCTTTATAAAATTAATATTTTTTGACGGTATATAAGTCAGATAATGCATATTTTAAGGTTTTTCTTGTCGTAGAACACACCTCGGGGTGTCAGGATTGTTCAAAGAAAGACCTCCCTCCGGTCGGTCTTTCATTTGATCAATCCTGTCACCCCTCGGTGTGTTCTACGACAAGAAAAACCTTAAAATATGCATTATCTATAACATAATCATAAGATATGCAGTACTTCTCAAAAATTCAAAGAATAATTGACAGCCATTTCAACCTGTCAGAACAGGATATTATATCTATCTATCTTACCTTAACTTAATAGTTACCTGATTATATGTACATAATCTCAACAAATAAAAAAAAAATCATATTATAGATTTTTCTAAATTTCCTACTTCAAAAAACCATACCATGCTTCACACCATCAAGTTATACCATGATATAATAATTTGTACCATGGTATAGTAATTCTTACCATGGTATATTAATTTATACCATACCATCATACCATACCATGGTACCATTCATGCATACCATGGTATGATGGTATTCGTACCATACCATCATACCATAACACATACCATACCATCGTACCATACCATGTTTTACAGTATGCCCTATAATACACGTTGGACAGCCAGGCATTTTGATTTGAAGCAAAAACGTTATAGAAAATAGACATTTTCACGACAAAAATGAACCGATACATGTAAACATAACGAGCAACACCAACACAAATGTTCATTTGGGACACCGATGTTGTTCAAAATACAACTGACGCGTTGCAATTTCAATTATAATTCATCCATATACGTCTATGTTCTATTAGAATTAGAAAATGATTCCAAAGTGAACGAAGAAAAAGAACGTCATATTAGAGTTATGCACATACACCTTCTAAAAACGATCGAACAATTGCAATCAAATTTCCAGTAAAGAGAGTTAAAACTCACATATTCTATAGACAGGCGAGTGAATTAATGGCATGGTCTAACTAATCGTTTCGTAAAAATTATTTGGTAATCTTGTTCAGCATAAAGTATAATAAAACAATTGATAGGTAGTTAGTATATTTCTGATTTCATAAATGTAAAAAAAAGCATATTCTAATAAATTATTAGAAAAAAACAGTTTGTTGTTACATTTTTTTTAACATAAATGTATATTTGTATATATTTGAAACGGAATGAGATGCATTGTCCACATTTTAAATTGAATGTTTTTAAAACTTTTTAGGTAAAGATATGTTTTTTGAACTATCATATGTGAAAAGATTGATGACTTTTTCGCAAAAGATATTTCCTAAAGTAGCATATGGATATGCAGTTACTCCATCGTACGCACCTGGCCATATTGGATTTCTTCTATGTAGCACGAATCCAGTATTAAAGTAACAATATACCAGCAAACATATTAACATCTTCTTTATTAAAGCTGCTTCAAAAATATCGAACGATATCACTTGCTAGCGATCCTACACATGAATAGTTGAAGATATTTTTGATTTAGAAGGGAGGGGGTTATAGTTGCTTTCTTTTTTGATTTCATGTTTCTTGTTGTTCTGTTTTATTTATGTCTATCTGTGTTGTTTCTATTGGCTTATTAATCCTCTGTCCTGTATTCATTTCGATATAGCACATCTGGTCAAGTTGGAGAATGTTCTTGTGTTGTACTCGTGTTGCTCAATTTTATGATTTATGTGCAGTGTTTTGTGGAAACTGGTTGGTTTTGACTTCAAACAGTCTTATGTTCTCTAGCAGCACATCCAATGTCACAAATGTTTTGATTGGTATTTGATGTATTGGTGATTTTTTGCTTTCTGTATTTGTCACACTTCGTGTGTGGTTTAATTTACACCTGCTTTTGGTTATTTTACCTATTAGCACTACTTATGCATTTATCATTTGCATTATGAACTATCAAAATCGAATGAAGTTTTTCGTACTTTCATCTAATTGGTACTTTGGTACTTGTTCTGTCTGTCATTCAAAGATTCCTATATATATATTTACGTTGCAATTGTTTATTTGACAGAATACAAGTTTTCGGGAGCCTTCAAAGACCTTAACAGAAAATGAGATAAAAGAGCGGAAGTTAAAGTATTACAGCAGTGATATTCACCGAGCGTGTTTCATTCTTCCGAACCATATACAGGAGGTGTGTATTAGTTTTAATCCTAAATACGCACAGCACGTGAAATAATCCGTACAAATATTAGATTAGCACAGTTTCTATAAATGAAATATCATCGTTTAATTGGTATTTAGTTATTTTGATACAATTGAAAATAAAGGCAACAGTAGTATACCGTTGTTAAAAACTCGTAAATCTATGGACAAAAAACAAGATTGGGGTAACAAACTAAAACCGAGGGAAACGCATTAAATATAAGAGGATAACAACGACACAACATTAAAATGTAACACACACAGAAACTAACTAAGTATTAGACAAAATCCGATGAGAATAACAGATATAACATTAAAACCAAATATACATGAATTGTGGATAGAAAAGTACCGTGACACGTCTTATAGCAATGTGAATTCACACTCAAAAATAAGAGAAAACAAACGACGCAACGGAAATACAACGTAAAAATGTTAAAATTGAAAACATTGTACATTGTAATACATTTAAACATCCCTGGCTTCCAAATATGTGACTTTGATCGATCCTGGTGAAGGTAAATCCAGAGACTTTGATCGATCCTGGTGAAGGTAAATCCAGAGACTTTGATCGATCCTGGTAAAGGTAAATCCAGAGACTTTGATCGATCCTGGTGAAGGTAAATCCAGAGACTTTGATCGATCCTGGTGAAGGTAAATCCAGAGACTTTGATCGATCCTGGTGAAGGTAAATCCAGAGACTTTGATCGATCCTGGTGAAGGTAAATCCAGAGACTTTGATCGATCCTGGTGAAGGTAAATCCAGAGACTTTGATCGATCCTGGTGAAGGTAAATCCAGAGACTTTGATCGATCCTGGTGAAGGTAAATCCAGAGACTTTGATCGATCCTGGTGAAGGTAAATCCAGAGACTTTGATCGATCCTGGTGAAGGTAAATCCAGAGACTTTGATCGATCCTGGTGAAGGTAAATCCAGAGACTTTGATCGATCCTGGTGAAGGTTAATTCAGAGACTTTGATCGATCCTGGTGAAGGTAAATCCAGAGACTTTGATCGATCCTGGTGAAGGTAAATCCAGAGACTTTGATCGATCCTGGTGAAGGTAAATCCAGAGACTTTGATCGATCCTGGTGAAGGTAAATCCAGACTTTGATCGATCCTGGTGAAGGTAAATCCAGAGACTTTGATCGATCCTGGTGAAGGTAAATCCAGAGACTTTGATCGATCCTGGTGAAGGTAAATCCAGAGACTTTGATCGATCCTGGTTAAGGTAAATCCAGATACTTTGATCGATCCTGGTGAAGGTTAATCCAGAGACTTTGATCGATCCTGGTGAAGGTAAATCCAGAGACTTTGATCGATCCTGGTGAAGGTAAATCCAGAGACTTTGGTCGATCCTGGTGAAGGTAAATCCAGAGACTTTGATCGATCCTGGTGAAGGTAAATCCAGATACTTTGATCGATCCTGGTAAAGGTAAATCCAGAGACTTTGATCGATCCTGGTGAAGGTAAATCCAGAGACTTTGATTGATCCTGATGAAGGTAAATCCAGAAAAGAGCATTGGAACCATTCATTTTTTGAAGTTTTATTTTCATATAAGTTAGTCTATTTAAACTTATTTCGTTTTTCCGCAATTCCTATCTTGTTCTTCTTTACGGCTTTTAAAAAAAACGTTCTTTTTATCACTTTTTATTTTCTTAGTTATTAAAATCTTTATCAATGAGAAACAAGACATTTTCTTTTACAAGTCAATGGGAAAACTCAACGACAAAAGTAATCAAGCTCTGAATAGATCAAAATCTTTGAGATTTAAATCATTTTTAACAGAAGATATGCCATAAAAGCCCAGTTATGAAAATCATGAAAAAATCATCAGTTCCAAGTTTAGAAGTTGAGTTAAATGGGTTTTTTACTTCCACAATATTATATTATCAGCTTTAAGCGATAACGTATTGTATGGCAGTCTGATTTATGTAGCAAATTTGAGGCTTACTTTTTGCATGACATGATTAGAAATATCTACACTTTAAAAATGTATCAAATTTGGCATCTCCTACCTCGAGTTTATAGTACGAGATCATTTCCAAGTCAAGAATGTAAAAATGTATAATCACCATTATGGCATTGCTTAGGTTTCGTAGCATCGATTGCTAAACCAAACAGTAATTGTTTTTGCTTTTCAAGCTGTCCTTCTGTGCGTCTATCATGACTATTGTGAACTGATGAGACTATATATTGGGGGGGGGGGGGGGGACATATTTATTTTCAGTGAGAGCATTCGCTACCTCTGATGTTTTTTTTTTAAATTCCTGTCATTAATAGTTCCAATTAAATAGGTTTGTATGTCTCCTCAGACCTATTCCAAAATTGCTAATGTTGAAACCATCCACGTCGATATCAATTAACTTATTCATCTTGTTATTCGATGGTGTTTTTCAACAGAATTATTACATCTTATCTTGTTTAGTCAAATACTTACTCAACACAACATTGAAAACACAAACTGCTTGGCCAATGCTTGAACTATCTAGTACCACAAACTGTGCCATGCTATTTTTGTATCAAAATTTGATAATTAATTTATCAAACCATTTATATAACTTTCCGTCGGTAGTTTGATGTACAGAAAACAAAAAAGTTACTGATTTTGTTTCTTCCTCTAATAATATACAGTTCAGATGAGATTAGAACACTGGCATCCATTTTCGGTAACAATATTTATCATTAAGTGACTGCAATTTAATATATTGTCTTTTAGAGTTTGGTAGTAACTCTGACTAAAACAGATAACAAGGCATGCCATGTGTGCTCCACCTACTATAAACTACTTATCAATTACCTAGTGGTCTTCCTCATAGCAGAGGCAGTATAACCATACTTTGCTACATGTTCTTGGATTCGAATAACCATGCATATACTGCAAACCCAACTTTGTTTGCTATTTTTTTTTAATCGTTTAAAGATGGATAATAACATTGTTCCATCCAGTGTTTTAACGTACATGATAACCTTCTCGTGATATATTTTTCTGTTTTACAAGCTTAAAATTTACTAACAAGCTAGTTCAAATCGAATAACTACGCTTAGCTAATTATACGTACCAATTTCTTTGATAACTTTTTGATTTTGTCAAAATAATTGGGATTCTATAATTGTTAAGAATGGGTTAACTATCCGTTACACAACACCATATGTATAATCAAAATTGATCTAAAAAGCAGTTTTCCGGTAGCTGTTTCAAATTGGATCTCAATACTAGTATTAGGTTTAACTGATTTAGTCTTACAATTTCCAACATCACAGATGCTTAAAGATCCACACTGTTTCGTGAGAAATATGACGAGGAACATTTCCTTGAGGAATGAACATGTCATCAACAGTACAAATAACCTTACTAGTTTATAAAAAATATATTTATGCCCCACCTACGATAGTAGAGGGGCATTATGTTTTCTGGTCTGTTCGTCCGTTAGTCCGTTCGTTCGTCCGTCCGTGCGCTTCAGGTTAACGTTTTTGGTCAAGGTAGTTTTTGACAAAGTTGAAATCCAATCAACTTGAAACTTGGTACACATGTTCCCTATGATATGATCTTTCTAATTTTAAGTCAAAATTACAGTTTTGACCCTAATTTTACGGTCCACTGAACATAAAAAATGATAGTGCGAGTGGGGACACATTCTGGTTTTGAAATCTTTTAGTAAGAGATGAAATTATTTTAACCTACTTAGTTCAGAAAATTGACGTATATCGATAATGAGTAATATGGATAAAAATAATGTTGGCAATGTATAATTTAAAATGTTAGGATTCAGTATTTTTAAACAGTGGAGTTTGAAGAAACATAAAAGGACAAATTGAATTAACATGCGGTTCGCTACTTTAAGCTTACTATTGCTTCTTCTAGGATTTCATTAGTAGTACCATCATTAAAGTCATATGAAACGAGTGAGTGGTGAAAAATAATGTTTATCAAATTCTTAAACCAATGCATGTATGTATCATAAACTTAGTCCTCTGTGCACAATTTTTTCATTTTTTACGCAAATATATTCGTCAAGTTTTTTCTCTCTGTCTGTTATTATTTAACAAATATGGCTGCTCATTAATTGCCGTGTTTCAAAGCCGAAGTTTACCGACTGTCAACTTATAGTAAACAAATAACAAAAAACATATGTATTGATCACGAATTTAAAATGTGCAATCAGATACTGTTTATTTTAATGACAGATCCATGCGTATTGCGATCACTGGATTTTTACGAGTAGGGTTACGTTCAGGTCACTATGCATACGGAAAATATGTCGGCGAATTGCTTCATGGAAGCAAGCAATTAAAAATAAGTAAACTTCTTCTAAATGTGGACAAATTAAAAAACTTTCCTCAGGAAAAAGTATATTTACATAATTGTATAATGAAAACTATCATTGTCATTTCATTATTCATATATCATATTTCTTTATAATCATAAATATACATATAATATGGACATACCTATTTTAGAAAATCACAGAGCATGCCCAGAAGGGGCAGATCAATTACAACGTACGATACATAAATAACACATATTACATGTATATTTAATATGAGGCAGGCATTACCTGTAAATGGGGACGAAGTCTGTATGAATTATTTTTTTGTAACTTGAAAATATTTGTTAAAAAAAGAAACGGAAATACCGAAACGTTCCCGATTTTGGTTCTGTTGTTAGGGAGTTTAGTTGTGACGTTATTTAAGTTATGACGTCATATGCAATGTAAACAAAGAAACGCTATCATCAGGTAACGTTTTTTCATATCAAGGAATTATTAAAAATGAAATTAATTGATATTGCGTTCCTTCCTATTTATAATAAACTGGTAAATATATTTTACTTAAAGATTAATACAAACAATACCGGAAAAAGGAAGTACATAGTAGATTTCTGCGCAGGTCCGGGATTTCAAAACATGACATAAAAAAAATTGAATGATTTTGAGTTCATTAGTACAATGAAAAATACGGGAAAATTTTCCCGATTTTTTTTTTTATTGAATTTTCTACTGTTATTGGGGACTTCGTCCCCATATGATTCAAATAAAACAAAGTTATAGTGTTATAAAAAAGAACATGTGGTATGATTGCCAATGAGACAACTATCCACGAAAGACCAAAATGACACAAACATTAACAACTTTAGGTCGCCGTACGGCCTTCAACAATGAACAAAGCTCATACCGCATAGTCAGCTATAAAAGCCCCGATAAGACAATGTTAAACAATTCAAACGAGAAAACTAACGGCATTATTTAAGTAAAAAAAATGTACGAAACACAAAAATGTAACACATAAACAAACGACAACCACTGAATTACAGGCTCCTGACTTGGGACAGGCACATACATAAATAATGTGGCGGGTTAAACATGTTAACTTAGCGGATCCCAACCCTCCCCTAACCTGGAACAGTGGTATAACAGTAAAACATAAGAACGAACTATAAAAATTAATTGAAAAAGGTCAAACTCATCAGATAGACAAAAAGTACAAGTGGACGTGGCCGGGTACTTATACATCCCGACACAAAAGGACAGATCTGAGAGTACTCGCAGTTATCTGACAGTTAGTTCAAAGCCTCTAACAACTATTAAAATAAAAATCATGCCTCTAAGACTAAACAATCAATCCGTACACATTCAACATTAAACAAGAATCTGAGTGTTCATTGTTGTCAATAAATATTTTGTATTTAAATTAATTTCAGGAATTGTATCCCAATGGTATCCTACAGCAATAGTATGATTTGTTGAGGATATTACAATTCATTTGAGAATCAATTACTGTTTGTTACAATTAAATTAATTATTTCAAAGTAGAAAGTTCAGTTATAAATTTGGCACTTGCTACGGTTACATGGAAATGTTACAATAATAAAAATATTATTGTTACATTAGAGACTAATTGCCAGGATACAGGGTTGGGTAAGGATCCGATTTTTACTAACGAATGTAACAATAATAATTGAGGCTCCGGTTACATTGCATTATTGTTACATTTATGCACTTAATGTATGCTAGATTAATTAAACTTAAACTTTCTATACTTGTGTTGCTTATTTTTTTCACCAATCTGTAAGCTGTAATATCTGTACAATCAATGATTTGTATAGTAAGAATCCAATTAGAATGAAATTACTTACACAATAGTTATCAAAAGTACCAGGATTATAATTTTATACGCCAGACGCGCGTTTCGTCTACATAAGACTCATCAGTGACGCTCAGATCAAAATAGTTAAAAAGCCAAACAAATACAAAGTTGAAGAGCATTGAGGACCCAAAATTCCAAAAAGTTGTGCCAAATACGGCTAAGGTAATCTACTCCTGGGGTAAGAAAATCCTTAGTTTTTCGAATAATTCAAAGTTTTGTAAACAGAAAATTTATAAAAATGACCATATAATTGATATTCATGTCAACACAAAATATCTGGACTCTGAAAATGAAAACACCGATTCAACCACTTTCAACATGTCGGCAAATGTAAAACCAATTGTCTTCATAATTGACTAGTATTTAGGTGAATATTGAATTCGGAGGTCAACATAAAATCAGTAGTGGACTGTAATGAAATCATATCACAACCTCACATGTGAAAGTATAAACATTGCACCAGAGACTCTCTGATCGCACCAAGGATATGTATATACAAATCCTTGATCACAAGAGTAAAAAAAATATACAGGAATTAATAAACTACATTATTCAATCTGAAGAAGTTTTGTTTTTTTCTATGTTGTGATGTTATACTTTTGTTTCAGAAAAAGGGAGAAGGTTTGGTACCATTGAAACGTTTAATCCCGCTGCAAATGTTTGCACCTGTCCTAAGTCAGGAATCTGATGTACAGTAGTAGACGTTTGTTTTAAATATGTAATTTATACGTGTTTCTCATTCTCATTTTTTTATATAGATTAGACAGTTGGTTTTCCCGTTTGAATGGTTTTACACTGGTGGTTTTGGGGCCCTTTATAGCTTGTTGTTCGTGTGAGCCAAGGCTCCATTTGAAGGCCGTACATTTTAATTATAATGGTTTACTTTTATAAATTGTTATTTGAATAAAGAGTTGTTTCATTGGCACTCATACCGCATATTCCTATATCTATGGATTTGAAAAAGATTAGAATTTGACCTGTGTAATTATATATGTCAGGTATATGGCCATATTTTGACATTTTCACATGGATTTTATGAAAGAAAATTGTAAGGATTTCGCTGTTCTGATTAGGACATTTTGGTGATTTTCTTGGACTTCTTGTAGTGGATGAAATAGCCGTTGATAACCACTGGACATACTGTCAATGAACAGCAAATAAAATTGAGAATGGAAATGGGGAATGTGTCAAAGAGACAACAACCCGACCAAAATAAAAAAACACAACAGCAGAAGGTCACCAACAGGTCTTCAATGTAGCGAGAAATTCCCGCACCTGGAGGCGTCCTTCAGCTGGCCCCTAAACAAATATATACTAGTTCAGTGATAATGAACGCCATACTAATTTCCAAATTGTACACAAGAAACTAAAATTTAAATAATACAAGACTAACAAAGGCCAGAGGCTCCTGACTTGGGACAGGCGCAAAAATGCGGCGGGGTTAAACATGTTTGTGAGATCTCAACCCTCCCCCTATACCTCTAACCAGTGTAGAAAAGTAAAAGCATAACAATACGCACATTAAAAGTCAGTTCAAGAGAAGTCCGAGTCTGATGTCAGAAGATGTAACCAAAGAAAATAAACAAAATGACAATAATACATAAATAACAACAGACTACTAGCAGTTAACTGACATGCCAGCTCCAGACTTCAATTAAACTGACTGAAAGATTATGATTTCATCATATGAACATCAGGCACAATCCTTCCCGTAAGGGGTTTAGTATCATACCATCATAACATATATGAGAAGAACATAACCCGTGTCATGCCAACAACTGTTTTTAGAATAAATGTGTTTAGTTCCGACGCAAAGACCTCATCAGTGACTCAATATTAACGCCAAAATATGCAATCTTTAATGACTTGACAACAGTATCGTAATTATATCCCTTCTTAATAAGTCTATTCAAAGGTTTTGTAAGTTTATGAGGTGAATACTGACACCTTTGTGCTTTATAAAGAATATTTCCATAAAAAATTGGATGTGAAATACCTGAACGTTTTAAAAGTCTGCATGTTGAGCTATATTTACGAATGATGTCTTTATACCGATGATAAAATTTAGTAAATGTTTTGACTAGTTTGTGATATCGAAAACCCTGGTGTAATAATTTTTCAGTAATACATAAATTTCTCTCGTTAAAATCTAAGACATTGTTACATACACGAGCGAATCGTACAAGTTGAGATATATAAACACCGTAAGATGGTGACAAGGGAACGTCACCATCTAAAAACGGATAATTAACGATAGGAAATGAAAAATCATCCCTTTTATCATAAATTTTAGTATTCAGCTTTCCGTTAGTGATATAGATATCAAGATCGAGGAAAGGGCAGTGGTCGTTGTTAGTATTAGCTTTATTTAAAGTGAGTTCACCAGGATAAATTTCATTAATATACATACTGAAGTCGTCATTATTGAGAGCCAAAATATCATCCAAATATCTAAAAGTATTATTAAATTTGTTTATCAGATGTTGTTTTGATGGGTCTTTGCTTATTTTTGTCATAAATTGTAACTCGTAACAATACAAAAAGAGGTCCGCAATAAGTGGTGCACAGTTAGTCCCCATTGGAATTCCGATAATCTGACGATATACGGAATCCCCAAAGCGAACAAAAATGTTATCTAGTAAAAATTCAAGGGCATATATAGTATCAAAGCATGTCCAATTAACATAGTTTTTTTGTTTATTGCAACTAAAAAATGACCTAAAAGAGTTTGAACATATATATTCACATTCTGATTTTTTGAATGCCCATTTAATTAGATGTGTGAATTTTTTCTTAATGAGAATGTGAGGCAATGTGGTATACAGGGTAGAAAAATCAAAACTTTGAACAGATTCAAAATCACCAATATAAGCATGCAATTTATCAAGTACTTCCAACGAGTTCTTGACACTCCAAAAGTAATTTATTCCACTATTTTCGAAGGCCTTATTTGAACAATTTATTATAAGGTTTTTAATTGTACCAAGTGTGCTGGTAAGAATAATAGACAATTTAGTAGTTGAACAATGGCTTGAAGACGAAATAAATCTATATTTGTAAGGGGTTTTGTGTAGCTTCGGAAGCCAATACATAGTTGGAACTTTCATTGTATTTGGCTCTGCTTGTAAAGCGGTGGCTAAAAGTTAATGTTTGTTACAGATTTCGTTTTCTGAAAATGGAGTCAGTTGGAATGTTGGTGAATTGGTGATTTCCTTTTTCAGAACCTTGATGTAAAATTTACGTCAAACAATAATAATATTATTAGCAGCTTTATCGGCCGGGACAAAAACAAATTCCTTGGCTAGTTCTTTTAGTTTATGTTTGATACGAGAAATAGGTTTATTGTGGTTATTGTTAATAGTAAAATGTTCTTTAAAATGTTGAATACGTATATCAACTATCTTCATTACTGAATTAAAAAAAGAGTCCAAAGATTTTTTGTCAGCTTTTTCCCGTTTTATCCATTTCATACAGTAAGTAAGGAGTGAGTCGTGGATGATATTACGACACTCATTCCAATTAATAATTGACGGGGGACGATATTTAGGTCCTTTACTGAGAAATGATTTTAACTCTCGGTCTTGAACGATGTTAAGATCTCCTGTTATAACATGGGAAATGGGTCCATAAATATATTCGGAATTACTGCAATTACATGAAGTAGGTGTATTTTCACTGATATTAACATCTTTACACAATTGACTATAATTAAACACAAATTTCCGGGTAGATTTCTTGTAAATATAACAAATAAGAGGTAGCTCAGTATTGTCAAAATATCCAGGAATTTGTTCTTTAACAGAATGGTCGTTAAATATACCGGCAATATTTACAAAATCAAAGCCTTTGTTGACATACTTAATTTTAATAAAATGTTTTTTATGATCTTCAGGGCGATCAATTTTGGGAAATAATTTAGAATAACAATATGCCATAATAATTTGAACAATTTCATACTTAGGACTGCTATATGAAATTGTGTTGCAATCCTCCAAAATTTTATTTAACTTATTACAAAGCCAATGAAAAAGACCTCAAAACACACTGGCAGTGAACAATATAGTCAATGAAAACGACCACTTAACATATTGGCAGTAGATACAATTAGTAAATTAAGGTAACTACTAGACATTCTGGCAGTGAAAAAATTTAACAAGAAAGTTTATTAGAGTTGGTATATATATATATAGAAGTGTATTCAAACAACACTGTTCTTTTCGAAATATTGCACATTAAAGACACCCTTGTAAAAAAAGAGCAGGCTAATGACACCACAAGGAAGCACTCACACCTAGAAAATAGAGAGGGAATGATATTACTTGCTATAACTTGTTTCCCAATCCACTTTAAATAAATATGTTTAAACTAACACAATACTGAATGTTTTCATGATTTATTTATATTTCAATGGTAGTACAATTGTTTACACCATTTAAGCCTTTAACAATAAACAAGTAATGTACATGTCTCTCAAACCTTTATGCAGGTAAACATATTTCAAATTGTCATTCTCCTATAAAAAAAACAATAGTTGATGAAGAATACATAAGTCTTAAATGATAAATCTGATTTTTTTCTCATTTATGACTGACATCATTATAATTTTAAAAGTATTAGTATGTCATAATCCATTTCAAACCGTTACAAATTAAGGAGGCTCGCGGGTATAAAAAATCGGAAAAAAATTAAATATTTGTTTTTTCATTACAAATTTTATTTATTACACAATTAGCTATTGCTTCATAATATGGCACAAAAATCACCAAGAAAAATCGATTTGGTTTGTCCACAGATGACTTTTAAAATGTTCATATCATTGAAAAAGCTCCAAATTATCTCCCTTTGGTGCAAAAATGTCATTTTTGTACGTTAAAATTGAAATATCTTTTTTAACTCATCGGTGACCTATATTTTTTATTACTGTTTTCAAACAAACTGTACATAAACTAAATAATTGTAAAATTTTAACGATTTCTGTAATTTAGTTCTTTTTTTATTTCGATATTACCAATATTTCTCCTATTAGTTCAACAGAAAAAAAGGACATTAACAAGAATGTATGCTTTTTTCGGAGTCAAATTGTGAGCTTAAATGAACGGTGACCCCATATTTTTATTTTATATTTCCATTAGATATAAGATAAGGTTTAATCATGGAAAAACATAGGAAAATCCTATATTAGAAAAAAAAGTTGATTTAGACCCGCGAGCCCCCTTAAGCCTTCTTGTGAGCTACAAAATCATTGAACCAGTTTGCCTGATCAAAATATTTGTCAGGATCATCTGTAACATATATCAAAGTACCAATCACATAGTCAATTTCATTTTTACTCAAAAACTAGTGTTATTTCCTATTCAAAATTACTAGTAAAATAAATAAACTCATATATTTTATAACAATAGAAAATAATATTTTTAATTTTAAAAATAAAACCATGTTTTACAAGAATGCATTTGTCATGTTTGTCAGTGTATTTTACCAACCATGTCTCTCTTTCAGTTTAGTATATCACCACTGACTCCATTATGAGCAATTGTGATCTAAGAGAAATTGAGCACTTGAATTGGAATGGGAATGTCCCATTTGATCAAATTTTGCGTCAACTCAGAGGGGGGATATGAGGGGTCCTGATTCGGAAATCCCAGGCTTGAAAACACGAAATCCCAAGGTCCCCAACTTAAATTAGTTTAATCCTGACATCCTGAAATCCAAAAATAATTCCTGGATCCTGAAAGGGTCAATCCCAAAAATCCTTAGAAACATCTGATCCCAGAGTCCCAATAAAGGTCCTATCCCCCCTCAACTCAGGTTACAAAAACCCATTTATTGGCTGTTCTATGATGAATACTGTCTCAAATAAAAACCTACCAAAACAGAAATAATTGTAAACTTAACTCTTGCATCAAGTTGCTTATAATTTGTTTAACCTGTGAAAAGCAATCACCCATCTACAGCATCAAAATCTTCTACCTTATAGCAAATTTATTTGTAGTTTCAATAAACAAGAAGTCAAAGGTTAAATAAACAAAATGACTAAAAGATTATTTTTACAGACCCTTACAAAACATTTCTTTGATTCTCATTCCTAAGTCTAACTTTTTCAGAGGAATTTTTTATTTTTGGTATTTATGACTATTTTCTATCATTTTGCAAACATTTTCACCAAAAAATGGGTGGATTCTCTAAGAAAAATTATAGAATCTTTTGTAATATAGATAACAGCAATTCATCACAATTATTCCCTATATATGTATATATATATTAAAACATATTTACAATAACAAAAAAAAAAACATAAAACTTAAAACAAAACAAATTTTTACTGTTGTTATGAAAATGAATACTCAAACAGATCATTCAAACAAAAAATATCATAATTGATTAACTGAAACTTTTTAACATGTTTAAGCTGTATAACTGGTAGCATTTTAATCGATAAATATTCCATCATAAGTATTTGTACATACAACTTAGAGGTGAAAAAAACAGATTTGAATTTTTGTTCATTCTCGTTTCATTATTGCATTTACAAATTTTTTTTTACTTGTAACTGTCTTTTAAAGACAAATTTTACAACATAAAAAAAATAAATAAGTTCAAATTACTTCAATTTTACAAAGTTCATTATTTTTAACACTATACGAACATTAAGGATGTCTGCTGGTCATGTTTTTGAATTCTTGTCATATTTTCGATTTTCTCAGGTTTTATCCATCCAAATATATTAAAAAAAATTTACACGACACCCCACTTTTGTCTTCATAAATCTGTTAAATAGATCATTTAAGATTTAGTGATCCGGCGGCATGAAATCCTTGTTATTTTTTCTTGGTTTAAAGGGTAAAAAACAATTCCAATGTTAACAAATAGTAAAGTCTGAAGAAAACCCTTTTCCCGCCATTTTCTAAATGTCTTGTATTTTGAAAACTACACACGAGACTAATGATTTTATTACTTCATTTTGTTTAAATATCAAAGTTGTTTTCATTTTAAGCAACCACATGAAATCCTTGTTATTTTAAATTAGAGCAGCAGACATCCTTAATACATGATCTATTAATACCTTTTGGTTGTTTTTTACATAATTTTTTTTTTTAAGAACAGTAATCATTTGTTTAAAAGTACTTTTTTTCAAATTTGATAGATCATTAACAAACTATTTGATCAAACTATTTGATCAAAATGATTTGGAAATCAATTTTTGACAAGTTTGAGTCATGATTACACAAACACATATATAATATAAACACTGCATTTAATTGGGTTCAAATGAAAAAAAGTATTCATATCCAATCCTTATTTCCAATTTTACTTTTTGAAATGTTTTCCTTAGTTTTTTTGCATATCAGAAATAAAAGATCAAATCTGAATAACTGAGAATCGGATTCAGAATTTAGTCACTAAAGAAGACTTATTTTTATTTTTTTATTTTTTTTATTTCTTAATTTTTTACTTATAATTATTATCTAATTCATGAAACCTACATCATCTTTAATGTTTATTCATCAAAATCTACTTATTTTACCATGCTGATGCATACCCGTCATATTTACTATTTATAGCTTTGATTTCATAGCAACTTTATTCAATACATCAAAGTGAAAGTTGCAAAACCTCACATAAAATGTATCCATATTCTTCTTCTTTGCCACATAAAATGGCAAGAAATTATATCATGATATACAGATACCAAGTCAAGAATTTAATACAGCTATATATATATTAATATGATAAAATATCTATGTTCTGTAACCTATTCGACAATGTTCCGTAAAACATATTTGACAGTATAAGCGAAAGCAGCAAGTCCGATAACAACAAATATATTAGCCAAAGCACTGCCGATAATTCCTTGATTATTTCCGTTGGTATTCTGTCCGTTCAGTAACTGAGATTGTGTATTGCCGTTCCTTGTTGATTCTGCTAGTTCTCTTTCTCTTCTAGCTTGTTCTTCTCTTATTTTCTGAAATGTAAAGACTGACCATCAGACAAGGGTCTGGATTGGGGTATCTTCTTTTCAAGGTTATTTTTTCTTTATGCGTTATTTTTGTTGACCATAATGACTATTATTCTCTTCTTAACAAAATAGCCCATTTTTTTTTAAAGTTCATCCATCTTTTTATCGTCTATATATTTTCAATTGTTTTTTTTATCGTCTATATATTTTCAATTGTTTTTTTATCGTCTATATATTTTCAATTGTTCTCTTTTTTTTGTAAACCCAATCCACACTAGAATTGCAAAGAAGCTTTTATAGAAGTGTTTTAAGGTGGCTCAGGGGCTATTCAAAGTTTCTATCAGAAGTGCTGTATTTTAAGTTATTTTATTCTTTAAAGAAAATGAATCAAACTGGTCGGAAAAAAAAGGGGTCGCGGACCAAATAAGCTCAAAATTTTACTTTTAAACAGGTATGTTAAAGGGACCATTTTTCAATGAAATGATAAGGAAAGCAGAGGTGTTGACATATTTTTATCAAAATATCATAAAAACGTTCTATGACAATTGGTCCAAAATTGTAATATGAAAAGCTGGCATATAGCTTCAAAGAATGAGCCAATAAAAAACACAGGTCACCGATTAGGAAAAAAAATGTTTTGCCTTAAAACCCAAATTTTGTGGGAAAATGGTGAAACTGGGTGAAATGTCATTTTGACCCTTTAACAAATACGGATAATAACGAAAATATCCTATTAGTCACATAACTACAATGATTTAACATTTCTAATCAATCAAAATATTTTTAAAAAATATATCAAATTTACAAAAAATACTTTTGTAATTTATGCATGAAATTATGCGCAGTCGAATTGTCCTGAGCCACCTTAATCAGCATTTCCGGAGTTCTAAATTATCAAATTTCACATATTTGTTTCAATATGGCAATAATAAATGGACACAAAAATTATAATCCCTTTTCATTTTCAGTAATCGACAGAAACTTATTATTTGTTGACATTCTTTGGGAAACAACAATATTATTGTATATTTATATTGTATGTAATGATCAAGTTAGATGCTAACTATGTAAATGTTACAAAATTTTGTTGAGTTTTGAATACTGTAAACCAAATAATTTTTGCGGCTTTCATGTGAAGAAAAATCATGTGAATACAAGTCTTTGCAAAAATTTAGAAACCTGGATCCTTCTTTGTCTTACTACATCCGATTCAATTAAATTTGAAAATAGCAAACTTAAATTGCCACGAATTAGGATAGAAAATGCGAAATGCGAAATAAGATATCTGCGAAAATAAGTTGGTTTAAAGTACACCTCTGGCATGTTTAATTTTGATGGATATTTTTTTAAATGATATAGTGTTTGAAATATTTCATGTCGTATCTTTGTTCAGTATGAATGAATTTCTTAAAATAGCTGTTCAATTATATAAATTGTACACTAAAAAAAAACCATGTTCTCTTTCTTAACCTTACCTCAGCCTCTTCTGGGAATAATTCACAAAATGTTTTATCTTTTAAATTAAACTGTCCACTCTGTGCAGCCAATTGTCTTTTCTAAAATAAAACATGAATAGTGAATTGAATATACAAAAAGTCAAATAACAACAAGAATGTGTCCAAAGTACACGGATGCCCCACTTGCACTATAATTTTCGATGTTCAATGGACCGTGAAATTGGATAAAAAAAATATAATTAGGCATTAAAATTAAAAATATAATATCATAGGGAACATGTGTACTAAGTTTCAAGTTGATTGGACTTCAACTTCATCAAAAACTACCTCGACCAAAAACTTTAACCTGAAACATGCACTTTCATTTTCTATGTTCAGTGGACCGTGAAATTGGGGTCAAAAGTTTAATTTGGCTTTAAAATTAGAAAGATCATATCATATGGAACATGTGTACTAAGTTTCAAGTTGATTGGACTTCAACTTCATCAAAAACTACCTTGACCAAAAACTTTATCCTGCTGCAAATGTTTGCACCTGTCCTAAGTCAGGAATCTGATGTACAGTAGTTGTCGTTTGTTTATGTAATATATACGTGTTTCTCGTTTCTCGTTTTGTTTATATAGATTAGACCGTTGGTTTTCCCGTTTGAATGGTTTTACACTAGTATTAAATTTTGGGGCCCTTTATAGCTTGTTGTTCGGTGTGAGCCAAGGCTCCGTGTTGAAGGCCGTACTTTAACCTATAATGGTTTAATTTTTAAATTGTTATTTGGATGGAGAGTTGTCTCATTGGCACTCACACCACATCTTCCTATATCTATTTAACCTGAAGCGGGACAGACAGACAAACGAACAGACGGACAGACAGATGGACGGAAGAACAAACAGACAGACGAACGGACGCACAGACCAGAAAACATAATGCCCCTCTACTATCGTAGGTGGGGCATAAAAACAGAAAATTCTAAACAAGAATACCTTATCATGCTTATCAAATAGCAAAATCAAAAGCTCAAACACATTAAACGAATAGATCCCAACTTTCATATTCTTGACTTGGTACAGGGATTAAACCTCGTTTTATAGCAAGCTCAATCTTTCACTAGTATGAGTCGCATAAAATTCCATTAGATTGACAATGCTGTGTAAACAAAACAAACAAACATAATACTAATAAAAAGTAAAAATGTAAAAAATAGGGATAAGCAGTCAACGTTGTGTTTTGTTCACCAACACCAAGAAATACTTTCAAACAACAAAAAATTATAAAGAAAACACTATAAACAGTTGCATTTTTGCTAGCCAATGGTTATGATCCAGTCCCATGATCTACACCCGTGGCAGAATTTCAACGAGAGATAATGATTTTTTTGGTCACAGTTCTAACTGGCTGCATCCAAAAAACACCTTTGAGATGATCACATGTAGAAAATTGGCTGCATCCAAAAAACACCTTTGAGATGATCACATGTAGAAAATTTAAACAAACTATTGACATGTGCTGATTGTGCAATAAGTTTTTAACCCCAGATATAACCAGATGCTCCACAGGGTGCAGCTTTATACGACCGCAGAGGTTGAACCCTGAACAGTTGGGGCAAGTATGGACACAACATTCAAGCTGAATCCAGCTCTAAATTTGGATTTTGATTAAATAGTTGACACAGCATAGGTTTCTGACTCAGAATGAATGTGTTCTAATGAACTTGAAATTTTTGTTTTCTCTTTGAGCAAATCACTATGCTGTTGAATATTAATCCTCTCGAAAAAATGTTTGAAGAAAAATTTTCTTTTTATTTATGAAATTTCAAATGAGAAATATTGAACACCCCCCCCCCCCCCCCTCAACCCTGACCCAATTTTTCACATCCCCCTTTCCCTTATTCCAAAACTGATCTCAATTCAAATTTCTTATAGAGTTTGCAACAATAACTGCTCATTTAAATACATCATAAAATATTAACCCTTTCCTCCATGGATTTTTTTTCCTCACATACTTGATTTGCATAGGATTTTTTTCAATAAAAAAAAATCATCAGGTTCAAAGTCATAATGCATTGTGAAAAACAAATATTTCATCAATGAAATTCAAGTCAGATATTCTCATGATTATCCTTTTCATATTGGATACAAACTTTTTTAAGTCTGATGTAGACATTTTGTAGTCAAAGCGTTTCAACTGAGGTACTACACAGGCGCCAAAAGGCGTCATTATGGAGTAAAGGGGGTGGCGTCAAAAAGCGTCATTATGGAGGAAAGGGTTAATATGTCAATGTCTTACCGCCTGGACTACGTTCACAGGGAGATCCCCCAAAATGGTACCCCAAGAGGGTAAAAAAAGTGCTTGTTATCACTGAATGGTAAAGATTGTTTTAATTTATCAGTTGGTAGTAAAAAGTGAATATACATTGTATATTGTATATAACAAAGATTTAAGTTGATTCTGGACAAAGAAAGATAACTCCAATTAAAAAATTTCTTGCTATTGCACAATATTGTGCAATTAAATATTTCTTGCTTACTATTCTGGACAAAGAAAGATAACTCTAATTAAAAAAAAAATGAAATTGCACAATATTGTGCAATTAGATATTTCTGGCTATTGCCCAATACTGTGCAATTGAAAAGACTTGCTATTGAACAATTGAAGATTTCTTGCTATTGCCCAATACTGTGTAATGGAAAATTTCTTCCTATTGCACAATACTTAATATAATAATTTTAGATCCTGATTTGGACCAACTTGAAAACTGGGCCCATAATCAAAAATCTAAGTACATTTTCAGATTCAGCATTTCAAAGAACCCCAAGAATTCAATTTTTGTCAAAATCAAACTCAGTTTCATTTTGGACCCTTTGGACCTTAATGTAGACCAATTTGAAAACGGGACCAAAAATTAAGAATCTACATACACGGTTAGATTCGGCATATCAAAGAACCCCAATAATTCAATTGTTGATGAAATCAAACAAAGTTTAATTTGGACCCTTTGGGCCCCTTTTTCCTAAACTGTTAGGACCAAAACTCCTAAAATCAATACCAACCTTCCTTTTATGGTCATAAAAACCTTGTGTTTAAATTTCATAGATTTCTATTTACTTATACTAAAGTTATGGTGTGAAAACCAAGAAAAATGCTTATTTGGACCCTTTTTTGGCCCCTAATTCCTAAACTGTTAGAACCAAAACTCCCCTAATCAATCCCAACCTTCCTTTTGTGGTTATAGACCTTGTGTTAAAATTTCATAGATTTCTATTCACTTTTACAAAAGTTAGAGTGCGAAAACTAAAAGTATTGGGATGACGACGACGCAGACGACGACGCCAACATGACAGCAATATACGACGACAATTTTAAAGTTTATAATCAACTAGTTCCTGGGTATGTTTCCCGTACAAAAAGTTGGAATGTCATAATTTTTTCAGTTACTGCTTTATAAAATTTGTAAACACTATCAGTAGATGGTGCAACAATGTAATCACAAATGTTGGCTTAATATGCCAAGGGTGGAAAGAAAGGGACTGGAACGTAACCCTTGGCTAGTGAAGATGAAACAATTGTTTCTTTGTCTGATTTTGTTAGTTTGGTCATATTTAACAAACTTTAAAAAATAATGTTCCCATCATTGACATTAAAATTACTGTATAAAGTAACAAATACCCTTCCATTAAACTTTATAGTGGTAAGTGCAGATATTTCTAAAACTAAAATTCATTTTATTCTTCACAATTAAACAAGACAGTAGAAAGTCAAATATGAAAAATAGAAACAAGGCTTCAGGTACATAAAACAACCTTTGAAACATGTGATTGTAATATCCAATGAAAACAGGAGAATGCTAAACCATATGTTATATTTCCGATTATTTCAATGTACTTACAGTATAATCAGATGTCTCTATACTTCCTAATGTAGCACTCTTTTCCAACTGTAAGACATAAATACATCATTAATTTAATTTCAAATTAATTTATGCACAATCATATCTTTGATCTTGTGAACTTTTGACTCCTCAAGATTTTTTTAGATTTTTTTGAATATTTTCCATGAGCATGAAATTTCAACAAAATATCCCGCACTTATCTAAACTAAAAAATTCTTAATTCTTAATTTCAGTTTTTACAATGAAGTATGCACCGAATAGTAAGGGCTATTGGTTGTTTATGTATGCATTCGTTCGATGTATACAAAATCATTCAAAGAATATTTGTGCATTGTGGGGAGATACTGTTAGTCCTTCCTCTATTCCCTAATCCATTTTATGGAATAGCAATTAATATTCCTCATCTCAAAACTATCTTTATACATGCATTATACAAAAGACAACCAGATGCTCCGCAGGGCGTAGCTTTATACGACCGCAGAGGTTGAACCCTGAACGGTTGGGGCAAGTATGGACACAACATTCAAGCTGGATTCCGCTCTAAATTTGGATTGTGATTAAATAGTTGACACAGCATAGGTTTCTGACACAGAATGAATGTATTCAAATGAACTTAAAATTTTTGTTTTCTCTTAGAGCAATTCACTATGCTGTTGAATATTAATCCTCTCAAAAAAATGTTTGAAGAAATTTTCTTTTTATTTATGAAATTTCAAATGAGAAAAATTGAACCCAATTTTTTAATCACATCCCCCATTCCCTTTATATTCCAAAACTAATTTCAATTAATATATTCTAATGGAGTTTGCAACAATTACTACTCATTTAAATACATCATAAAATATTAAGATGTAAAAAAACTGCTTGTTATCACTGAATGGTAAAGATTATTTAAATTTATCAGTTGGTAGTAAAAAGTGAATATACATTGTATATTGTATATAACAAAGATTTAAGTTGATTCTGGACAAAGAAAGATAACTCCAATTAAAAAAAAATCTTGCAGATATTTCTTGCTTACTATACTGGACAAAGAAAGATAACTCTTAATTAAAAAAAAATTTGCTATTTCACAATATTGTGAAATTAGATATTTCTTGCCATTGCACAATACTGTGCAATTGAAAAGACTTGCTATTGCACAATACTTAATATAATAATTTTAGATCCTGATTTGGACCAACTTGAAAACTGAGCCCATAATCAAAAATCTAAGTACATGTTTAGATTCAGCATATCAAAGAGGCCCAAGAATTTAATTTTTGTTAAAATCAAACTTAGTTTAATTTTGGACCCTTTGCACTTTAATTTAGACCAATTTTAAAACTGGACCAAAAATTAAGAATCTACATACACAGTTAGATTTGGCATATCAAAGAACCCCAATTATTCAATTTTTGATGAAATCAAACAATGTTTAATTTTGGACCTCGATTTGGGCCAACTTGAAAACTGGGCCAATAATCAAAAATCTAAGTACATTTTTAGATTCAGCATATCAAAGAACCCCAAGATTTCAATTTTTGTTAAAATCAAACTAAGTTTAATTTTGGACCCTTTGGACCTTAATGTAGACCAATTTAAAAACTGGACCAAAAATTAAGAATCTACATACACAGTTAAATTCGGCATATTAAATAACCCCAATTATTCAATTTTGATGAAATCAAACAAAGTTTAATTTTGGACCCTTTGGGCCCCTTTTTCCTTAACTGTTGGGACCAAAACTCCCAAAATCAATACCAACCTTCCTTTTATAGTCATAAACCTTGTGTTTAAATTTCATAGATTTCTATTTACTTATACTAACGCTATGGTGCGAAAACCAAGAAAAATGCTTATTTTGGTCCCTTTTTGGCCCCTAATTCCTAAACTGTTGGGACCGAAACTCCCAAAATCAATACCAACCTTCCTTTTGTGGTCATAAACCTTGTGTCAAAATTTCATAGATTTCTATTAACTTAAACTAAAGTTATAGTGCGAAAACCAAGAAAATGCTTATTTGGGCCCTTTTTGGCCCCTAATTCCTAAAATGTTGGGACCAAAACTCCCAAAACCAATACCAGCCTTCCTTTTATGGTCATAAACCTTGTGTTAAAATTTCATAGATTTCTATTCACTTTTACTAAAGTTAGAGTGCGAAAACTAAAAGTATTCGGACGACGACGACGACGACGACGACGACAGACGACGACGACGACGACGACGACGACGACGACGACGCCAACGTGATAGCAATATACGACGAAAATTTTTTCAAAATTTGCGGTCGTATAAAAAATGTATAATTCATCTTTGTTTCTTAGCTATAGAAACCCATAACCCTTTAGATTCTTAATAGGCCAATTACTCAAATCTTCTTTGGATGAATCCATAATGTGAAACAATCTATTTATAATCTAGTTAGGGGGGGGGGGGGAGTGGAAGGCACTTTTATCAAAATTTGATGGGTGGTGATTATTTTAGAAAGATTTTTTAAACATTTAAATTAAATATCCAATTTAAACTGTCAACATGGTGCGGTCAAATAAAAAGTGCCTTCCTTCCCCCCATACATTTATTTTGGGAAAATCCCTTACTGAATATGTATTAAAATCGTATACGTTTGGTGTAATAATCCAATTATTTATATTTTTAATCAATATAGGATTATATATATATAATTAAAAACCTACCATAAAACTTAACAATCCTGTCAATATGGTAGATACAGACCATGCTGGATTCCATGTATCTGGATGAAAATCACTTATTGAAAGACATAATCTGAAATAAATAATAATATCATGAATATTGTGTCTTTAAAGTCATAAGAAACCTCAAATCAAAAAAAAATAATGCATATGTTTTTTATAACTCAATGGATAGTTTTCATTGTAAAACTTATGTACATATACTTTTTTCTGAAGAAAATTCTTTAATTTATTCATATTTAGAAGAAGTTTACTTTATTTGAATTGCTTCCTTCCAGCAAGCAATTTCTCCGATATATTTTCCGTATGCAAGGTGACCTCAGTGTGACCCATCTCATAAAAATCTGGTGACCACAATACGCATGGATGTCCTTAAAATAAACTATTATCTGAATTTACATGTTGAACACGTGCTCAATTTCCATGCTTTTTTGTTTATTTTTTCGTCAATTGTTGACAAACAGGTGACAATCGTTAAACTTCGGCTTCAAAACACGAACTTTAATTACCTGCCATATTTTCACAACAACACTGACTGATTGAAAAAAAATTGACGATTATACGAAATTTACATGAAAAAAATGATAAATTCCTGCACAGAAGACTAAGTTTATGATGTTTGTATGCATTGCTTTTTTCTGCGCAATTTGCTGAAGTTTATAGAGAAATAAAAAGTTTATCTATGTAATGTTGTTTGTCCTTTTACTACTACATGTATTTTTATTTTCATTTTTTGCTTTGGTATTGTCATTTTTTCTTTTGACTTGTACCTTCTGCATTTTAAAAAGAGAACCAGTAAGACATTTTCAGTCTGAAATACAATATATCATGCAATATTGTTGAGCACTGTAACTTACTTTATAATTGAACTGGTCATGTTAATTGTGGGTCCACTAACATGTTTAACCCAACCACATGCACCACTGTCCCAAAATTAGGGGAGACTTGTGGGTCCACTAACATGTTTAACCCCACCACATACACCACTGTCCCAAAATTAGGGGAGACTTGTGGGTCCACTAACACGTTTAACCCCACCACATGCTATATATATGTGCCTGTTTTAAGTCAGGAGCCTGTATAATTCAATGTTTGTTGGTTTTTTTTGTGTTTCATCATTTTGTATGACTGATTTGGAATGCATGCACGTGCACTGAATATGAGTATTTTTTGTAAACTTTTCTGGTCTATCATGTCTATTGGAGCTATAGAATATGGTAACTATTTTAACTTTGCATAGGTTATAAATCCTCAATTTTTGAAGTAATCCCTTTCTACATTTCATATAACTGACAAAAAAGTTCTAAAAAGTTATCATCATATGTAATTCTGTCTTTTGCATATAAAGCAGATCAATAAAATTTAGTTTGTCGTACGTAAGTAGTTCATGAATATTCATGACATGTGATCATTTGTCCGCACTTAAAACCTATGCGGTCACCTTTCTGACCATCGACTCTCGCTATAGCCTAAAGTTGACACATGTATTCACGGTTGATTTAATGTGAATTTGTAATTTGAATTATGATATTATTGTTATTATGTTTGTATGTGATACATACATTGTTGTAATATATTGACTTAAAGGTTATAGCGAGTAGCACACCTACTGTATGTCGTTTGTTCTTTGTAGGACATAGAATATTAATTACTTTATATTCGGACAAATGTAGTGAGGGAGAATATAAGGATTGTTACCCTTCCTGAGCACATGAGATAACCCCATTTTTGGTGGCATGTGTGTTGCTCATTTTTTTGTTCTTCGATTTTTTTTTCTGGTTTAGAAGACTGTTGCCTGTCTTTAAAATCATTATTTCTTGGTTGAAATGTCTTTGTTATTCTTACCTTGTATTACATTTAAACCTTCCATTTGGTTTAGAAGACTGTTGCCTGTCTTTAAAATCATTATTCCTTGGTTAAAATGTCTTTTTGATTCTTACCTTGTATTACATTTAAACCTTCCATTTGGAGTAATCATATAAATACTTGGTGGCTTGAAAGGAAATTCTCTGGGAAATATCAACTTCCCATGATAGATCCCACCTAGAAAATAAAATGTCATGAATTTATCTAATTTAAAATCTAAAAGCCTTTGCACGGTTATAATTAGTTCTGCTATATTGAATAGGGAGCAGATTTTTTTTAAAGAGGTGAAAATAGTATGATAGTACAGGAAATCCTATGCATGTTTCCAAGCAACTGCTCTGTTTTAATGATGTTTTCCCTGATTTTTCAGACCCCTTTTCAAACTCAAAATTATAAACTAACCATGAAGGGGCCTATAAACTAAACTTTCTTGTAGCTGAAACTCCAGGTAGTAGGATACACTGAACTATGTAGAAAATGAATCATCCAGTCACAGTTTTTTGCTACTTATTAAATACACTCTATATTAGCAGCCATTCCTAATGTATTACATGATTTTCTATGACTTTGATTGGTTTCTCTCTATAGATGTGTTCGTCTAAACTGGCTAGTATAAAAATCCGATATTTCTTGATGCTGTGGTATTAAAGTATCAGTAGATAGTTTGACTTTAGTTTAAAAGTTCATTGGCAAATTAACTCAATATTCAGAGCGAGAACATATTACTTTTATAGTACTATGTAATTTGGGTTCTTACTAAGAGAATTACATTAATCCAGGCCTATTCGACTCGCCTTAGTGAGAACCAGGTGTAATATGAACCCGGCTTTGTACAAGACTGTTCAGACCAACAGCCTGTTTTGAATTTTGAACAGTCTGAAGGAATACATGTCTCCCTACCATGATGAACAGTATTTGCTCTATCTCATATATGCAGCATGCTTAATTTTTATTTGACCTGGATGGGGATTTAACCAAAAACCTTCTGCACTCTAGGAAAGTACATGTAGGTTACCAGCAAGGCCGTAACTACCCTTGAGGCAAGTGAGGCAATTGCCTCACTAAAATTTCGACACTGATTATTATTTTTTATACATATATATAAATATAATAGTCATTTGTTGTTCTGTCTCAACCTTAATTTCTATAACTTGTTATCATTCCTTTTTAACCATTCTTCCTGGATATAACTCAGCATCTCAACGGGTGATGTTTCTCGATTACATTAACCTATAGTAACGATAATCATCATGGATCTCTGGTTAAAAACAGGCTCTTGCAGAAAAGGGAAAAGCGACACTGAAGGTAAAGAAGGAATAAACTATTTTTTTTGTGAACAGAGTCTGAGTATTGCAAATAAATTCTTCATTCGAACAATCCAAAAACGATAAGTAGACTGACAAATCAAGTACATGGCTTTGCAAGGGGGCAGTCCTGTCTGCGTATTCATTTCTCCGTTTCACCAACTTTTGACAAATCAAGAACTGGGTATCGCAAGGGGGCAGTCCTGGCTGCGTATTCATTTCTCCATTTCACGAACTTTAATCTTTCTCTTTACAGATAAATAAAATATAAATAATATGAAACATGCATTGATTAGTTTTTATCAATGTTTCTTTAACCTTAAAAATTGAAAGAATATCCCATATTCCAATTTGATATTATTGAGGAATGGTAGAACCTTTAACACAGGATTTTGTCTTTATTTATTCGGGACTACGGAATTTCGTTTTCTTATATTCGGGGTTTCGGAATCGGACACCCCAACCCCTAACCCCTAAATTTATACATTCTGGAACTAAAATACCACCGACTATTTCCAGAAATAATTTGAAATTACGGACCTACATGTAAACGTCAAAAACTCCATTCAAATTCCCCTGTATCCATATCATATATACTTACTTTATAGATAGAATCATATACATGTATCTTACCTCATTATATCCCTAGTTTGTCTACTCTATGTCAGCATAAAAGCGAGTTTAATATTTTGTAAATTCGACTGTATGATGGTGCTTACAGGAAAGCTTAATTCCCCTTTGCAAACAAAACTGTTACTACCGATGCTGCTACTGAATTGCTGATGGAGAAGGAATTGGAAGAAGACATTGATCATTGTGTTGGTGATAATGTACCACCTTTAGAAACACAGAATGCCCTGAAACGACTATAAACTTAGAAAAGAGCATGCATGAGAGGCGAGAGATTGTGCGGTCTTGCCATGCTCTATGTTCATCACGATAAGGATATCAGCAGACCCTGATGATTCTGAAACGATTTAACTGAACCGGCCATAGAAAAAATTGGAAAACTCTACTGAATCGATGTTTGTTTTATGTTCTGGCAGCAGACTCAAATTGATTTTTGGATGATTATCTTACATATAAATTTAAATAAAGTTGTTAAAAATTTGATGTTAGTAAAAGTCTTAAAATATGAAAAATTTATATAAAAGTGTCCAAATTCAAAACATTATCAAACTCTCTAAAAATGCCTAGAATGCAGGATTTTGCACTATTCATTTCATACCCTCAAAAAAAATTGTCGCCTCACTTCGCTCGGCTCAATTATTTTGCCTCACTAAGATAAGAGGCCTAGTTACGGCCTTGACCAGGAGACCAACAAGACAAGACAGTACCAGTAGGGTATCAGTATATATGATATTACCTTCATATGGAGATTTTTCTGGTCCTGTAACTATGTAGTGCCTACAAAGATAAAACAAATTATGTTTTAACAAATAGGTTAAATTTAGTAATTTAGAATATATAGTTCAAAGGTGATTTCAACAGTATTTTTACCCATGATTAAATCTATAATTAGATGAACTTAAACCCTTAAATATCTTACAGAGAAGGACATTGCAATACAATTATTGGGTATAATTATTTATACAATGAGTATTTTTTATATTAGTAATTTAAATTCAAAAAATGCTTTATGTATCAGTTTTCATGGTTTGAGTAGGTTTTTCATTGGGTTGTTTAAGTTTACAAGTTACATGTAGCAATGCAATTTCATTTATGTTCTAGTTTCCCCAGGGCTTTAAAACTATTTCTATATTTTACCATGTTTACTTTCAATGTTCTATCTGAATAGATTTTTATACATGTTATAAAAGTATTCAATTATAAATTTGATGTGCTAGTATTTTACATGATTTAGGGATACAGCAATTTTCCAAATCCCATTGTGCTACATCATAACATGTATTTGAATTTACAAAGAAGAAAACTGAATCCTAACTGACATGACTGATATTACTGATGAACAAATCTTCTGCCAACCCAAGTGAACTTGAGATAGTTTAAATATCTTCCATTAAAGTACAGACCTGCAGACATCAGGAACTCTTATATGATACATGAACAATCCGATGTTGATCTGTTACAGCTAATGATTTAATATGACATTGTTTAATTTTCAATGTTTTTTTTTAAATGTGATATATAATCAATATTACCATTCCAATATATTAGATGGTAGTGGAGCAGCTTTGACATAAGGTACTGGGTCACGCATTATACGCATGAAATCCTGCTTTAGTCTGGCTGTTGCCGTGTTGTTGACACGTTTTCCGCTCATCCTAAAAAGTATTGATATGATAATTTTTACAAAATCCATATATATAAAATTGATAATGCTATATGTATATATATATTCATTAAATAAAAAAGTAAAATAAGTTAAAAAGTTAACAGTTCCATTCAATAGATTTCATCCTTCCATTGGGACTCTTCAGGATAACTGATATGGCGTCGTTATGGGCGACCTCGTTAAGGACTGTTAACTTTTTTAACTTATTTTACTATTTTATTTAATGAATATATATACATCTGCACATGTGAAATTTATTTTTTTAGCTTATTTATATATAACGTAGTTTTCAATTTAGACTCGTATATACACAGCCATGTATCACCATCGATGATGGCGATCCGATGGATACATCTGTTGTAGGGTTGTCACTGACTCAGACATTCTTATGAATATATATATATATATATATGACAAAAACATTTCTTGTGGTTAATGGGTAAATATTTTTGCTGTGTGTCTGTTTTATTTAATTGGCTACAGATATAGGGGGAGATATCAAGAAACATGTTTAACCCAGCCTGTCCCAAATGATAGGAGCCTCTAGCCTTTGTTAGTCTTGTATGATTTTTTAATTTTAGTTTCTTTAGTATATTTGAGAGCTTAGTCTGATGTCCATTATCACTGAACTAGTTTACACTTTTTGTTTAGGGGGTTACTGAAGCATGCCTCAGGAGTGCAGGATTTTATTGCTGTACTGTATTAAAAAGCACATTGGTGACCTTTGGCAGTGTTAACCTCTCTTTGATCAGGTTGTCTAACATATCATATGTATTCAAATTTGGTATAATTCTATTCTTTCATGTCATTTACATGCATTTACATTATATTTTTTAATTTATATTTTTCTTATTTACATTTACATTCATTGGCATTAAACATGTAAAAGGCCGTCAGTTTTCTCGTTTGATAAGTTTTACATTGTCTGATCGGGGCCTTTTATAGCTGACTATGCGGTATGGGCTTTGCTCATTGTTGAAGACCGTACGGTGACCTATAGTTGTTAATGTTTGTGTCATTTTGGTCTTTTGTGAATAGTTGTCTCATTGGCAATCATACCACATCTTCTTTTTTATAAACATGTTATATACATTGTACAAATTAAAAACTATTATTTGCCATTCTTTTCATTGAATTCACAGAAGAACAGTTTGACTGTGGAGTGTTCCGAAATTCACAAAATCAGGAAATAACAAATAATTTTCGTGTATCTTTCATGTTTCATTCCTGATAGTAAAATTACATCATGACAGTTTAACATGTTTAATAATATATTTCATATATTAATATCAAATCGGTTGCATGTACACGTAGCATATACAGGCCAATTTGGCTACGCATCCTCACATGCAGGTATGCACAGACATTACCTTTTATATACAGGTTATGTTTTAGTATCCAAGACCAATTTGACCTAAATTATCAACTTGTTCGGATGTTGGCTCACTGACAATTGTAAAATTACAAAGCAAAAGTGTGGTTAGTGATATAGTGGTTTGGTTTCAAGCAAAGCCAGAGGGAAAATGATTTTCAAACCACTTCCTTATCATGTAAACAGGTGTCCCTGACGGTGACAGTGACAGTCGCGTACAAATATAATTTGACAATCATGACAATATGATTTCTGCCAGATAGGCTTACCTGAATTAATACGTGATAATAAAAAATGGTAAAAGTATATCAATGTTGGATAGACATAATGGTAACTGTTTTCACTTTTACTTTCTGAATGAACAAATCATGAATGAAATGTTTCTGTTTACGTCATTTTTACAGGATTTTTTTACTAAAAGACCCTTTCCCTATTTAGAACGGAAAATTCCGAAGTGTCTCGAAAATATTTTTAGATAAAAGAAGGATTACGTTCTAACCAAAAGAATAAAGGTTAGATTTTATGTTATCTTCAAATTATTCCTGTAATTACGTATAAACAATAAGCAGTCAAAAGACTTAGAGAAAACAATTACATTACAATAAATCAAAATCATCTGAATAAAAAGAATATCATATTAACACCATAATTCATTTTGCATGAATACAAAAGTCAGCACTTTAATAAAGGCCGGCATAAAGGAAAACTAGTTTATACGAGATATATAAAAAAAATCTAAAATATGATTGTTTTTTGTTCAACCATTAATTCAAGTGACATTGTGAAATAATAATTCGCTTTTATCTGCAGTATGGTTGAATTTTGCAAAAAAGCTAAGAAACATTGATGATGAATTATTCACTTGCAAGTGAATAATTCCGACCTCATTGAATCCGTATTCAAGTGAACTTCAATGTAATCCCTTAGCTAGAGATTGATAACGCCTGAACTGTGCGTGTTTGATTATTTAAAGGAAAAAAATGTTAACATTGAAAGTGAAACATAGGTAAATCATTTGAAGTTAACTTATTCAATACACAAAATACAATTCTTATACAGGTAAAACTAATGATTAACATATATTTTAAATCTATAATATGAAATTAAACAGACCTAGAAATCCCATTGCGAGTTCCATATTTAATCTTTTTTTTTATATACATACTATTCCCGTTTGAAAGGTTTTTCAACAGTAATGTCACAGTTGGGCCCCTTTGTAGCTTGCAGTTCGGTGTGAGCTAATTAAGGCTTCGCGTTGAAAGTACATTGACCTATAATGGATTACTTTAATAAATTGTGACTTGGATGAAAAGTTGTCTCATTGGCCATACTCATACCACATCGACCTATATATCTAATGATGTTTATTTCGCTTGTACAACATTTGGAGGTCTTCTGGGGTCATCGGAAGTCAACTCGATAGTTGATTAGATGGCGTCTAGACTAAAATTCACACAAAACGAAGCTACATATCCTCGAACCCATGATTTTAAAATTGTTTATTTTATATTTTTTTTATAATTGGATAAATGTTTTACATTGTAATAAATCAAATATGAGTATTTGAGTCAAATCGGAGAACATGAAATTGACAGCTAGTTCCCCTGAATAAGAACAGCAAAATAAAACAGTGCATAAAATAATGCACAACTTATTAACTGAACACTATAACTTAAGCAAAACATAAACAACTATATCATACACTTACAGTTAAAAAAAACTACTGAATCTTTTTATCACTGCCACAATTCTAGAATGGAACCCGTACAATTACTTCAAAACTCCGTGACGGGTCTATATTTACAAAAGAACTACAAGAAACATGTATAGTTTTGTGTTTATGCTCTAAACATTCTCTAAAGTTAGGAAAGAAAAGAAAAAATAGTCATTGTTCAACATGTACAAAGATAGTTGCAATATATAATTTGTGCAGTTCGAGAAAAATAAATATTAACTTCGACTACAATTTTGGCTCTACCTTCATTCTTAATATTCAATTTATAGATAACATTTTTATGGATCATCCCTGTTTGTGTAAGACATACATTTAGAATAACTCAATGCTCTTCTGTTTTGTCTCGAATGTACTACAAGTATATATATTATCCGTAGAAAAAAACAAACTTGTTTTAATACTATCAATTGATTGCAAAAATCGATGTCTATCAATAATAAATATAATCAGATATAAGGAGATGTTGTATGGGTGCCAATGAGACAAATCTCCAGCCAAGTCATAATTATTAAAAGTTAACCAATATAGGACAAAGTACGGTCTTCATATGAACACTGAGCCTTTGCTCGCAACGAACAGCAAGCTATAAAGCTCCCCTCTCCCCAAAAAAACACATCAACACTAGACAACCACTGAACATCAGGTTCCAGACTTAGGATAGTACAGGTACAAACAAATGCAGCGGATTTAAACGTTTTAATAGGTACCAATCTTCACTCTTACAAAATGTACCTGAAACAATATAGTGTAACATCACAACATGTTTAAAATTCTTCAAAATGTGCAAGATTTATCAACATGTCAAACAGTCCGTATTCACCTCAGAAACTAACAAAACCTTTGAATAGACTTATTGAGAAGGGATATATAGTTACGATACTGTTGTTACGTCATTAAAGATTGCATATTTTGGCGTTAATATTGATTCACTTATAGGGTCTTTGCGTCGGAACTAAACACACTTATTCAAAAACCTGCAGTTGTTGGCATTACACGAGTTATGTTCTTCTCATATATGTTATGATGATATGATACTAAACCCTTAAACGAGAAGGAGTGTGCCTGATTTTCATATGATGAAATCATAATCGTTCGGTCAGTTTAATTGAAGTCTGGAGCTGGCATGTCAGTTAACTGCTAGTAGTCTGACGTTATTTATGTATTATTGTCATTTTATTTATTTTCTTTGGTTACATCTTCTGACATCAGACTCGGACTTCTCTTGAACTGAATTTTAATGTGCGTATTGTTATGCGTTTACTTTTCTGCATTGGCTAGAGGTATAGGGGGAGGGTTGAGATTTCACAAACATGTTTAACCCCGCCTCATATTTGCGCCTGTCCCAAGTCAGGAGCCTCTGACCTTTGTTAGTGTTGTATTATTTTATTTTAGTTTCTTGTGTACAATTTGGAAATTATTATGGCGTTCATTATCGAGTATAAATCTGTTTAGGGGCCAGCTGCAGGACGCCTCCGGGTGCGGGAATTTCTCGCTACATTGAAGACCTGTTGGCGACCTTCTGTTGTTGTTTTTTTTTTTTCTAGGTCGGGTTGTTGTCTCTCTGACACATTCTCAAATTCCATTCTCAATTTTAGATTTATTGTACTTCATGAAGTGTAATGTGCACACACCATCATTACCGTCGCCATCAACATCTGACTTAAGTCATTACAAAACTATTATCTTTCGAACATTCTTATCTGTTGTATTAATTTGACAGTTGGTCTCTCGATCTGTTTATATGCTAATACTGTTTGTTGAATGGAATTAAACAACATTTTTTTGCACTTCAATAATTTTCAAAAGGTGTGAAATCTTTCGAATCTAATTGTTGATTCTGTTTTCTTATAAGGAACATAGCTTAAGATCCAATTCATTTCGTACATGTAGTTCATACACCAATGTCCACAGTGCATGATTAAACTATGATAGCATATATATATAATTATAGATGATATAACGATATAACAACAACTATTCAGCCATTACATTTTATATAGAAGTTCGTATTTCCGCCCAAGGCGACGTCACTGACAATACGACGTCGACAATAAACGTACAATAGTTGGAACGTTATGTTCCCGCGATAATCTCAACATACTGGGGCCGCGAAAAAGTAAAGATTATCACAATTTTCTAAAATTCTCAATTGTCCATTGATAAATCGTTTCACTGATAAATAACTGTCCATCAATAAATAATAATACTTTGAAATTGTCTCTCGCGTTGTGTTTTTTCTTTGTAATACTGAGCAAATCATATAAAAACGGAAATTACATTTAGCGATTAAATTGAATTAAAGTCTCACATGAAATAAAGTAAAATTCAACTTTGCGCTAAACGCGTAATTGTCTATCAACAACATCACTAATGGTCGTCTTCAGCATCATTGTTGTATCCAATTCCGTATGGTCTCACGGGCTATTTCGTCACGGAATGTTCTGTTAGTCCTGTATTTGTTATTGAATTTTTGTCCCATGAAATTCAAGTAACGGCGTAAGATATCCGTATTTCCATCTTTTCCTTTTTATAGAGTCATAAACAATTCTGTTAGATGTGATACTGGGTTCCTTCTGTGTTGGAAAATCACGATTGTAACGTAGTTTTCTTGGAGGTTCTGTTGTTTCATTCGTCTTTTCTGGGAAGTCCCATCGTTCTTGGTCTTGAGTAATATTTCCATATTCCGTATTGCTAGTTTTCGACGTGTTAGTTTTCTTACTGTATGTAGGTCCCGAGAGCAAATATCCGATCTTGGATTTCACAGCGGTTGGACCGTTTCCTCGTACTATATGGTCTTCTACAATGTCCCAGTAGTGATCTGCACCTACAAGCAAGGATATATCAAACGAATCTTGCTGCGTCATCGTGTGTGCTAACTTCAAACCACGTAAATAACCGTTCTGTGTATCAATATTACGTATGTGATTCTGTAGAGGCGTGGCGATCATCGGTACTATCAGTACTTTGATTGGCAATACGTGTCCTGCGTCGGTTTTCAGGTAGACTGTTGTGTTTTCTAAATGTCTCGCGGTTTTCTCTTTACCTTCAAATGCCGATAACTGTATAATTTCTGTTCCCTCTATCTGTAAGTGAAGTTTATTCGCTACTTCCTGCGTTAAAAACGATCTTTGCGCTCCTTCGTCAAGGAGAATGTTTGTATCCATAAAGTGTTGGTTCGCTCCAACTTGTGCTACGGCGGTTTTCAACAGTACATTTGATCGTGATTCTTTCGATTTTGAAAACAAAATGGTAGTATCTTGTTCCGTTGTATGACTATCATTTACGAGGTGAACGTTTGTCGAATTCAAAGATGATGGGTTTTGCGGGTTTAGCGGGTTTAGCGGGTTTAGCGGGTTGTTGCTCTGGTTATCATTTGCGCGGAAATTCGTATGCGTTGAAGTATTACCTCCATTTCTATCGCTTTCTTCATTACCTGGTTTTATGGCGTTTGATTTGTGGGCATTACATAAGCTTGTATGGTGTTTTCTGTTACAATATCTACATGTATTCTCAGATTTACATTCGTTAATTTTGTGGTTACCAAGGCAGTTAAAGCATAACTTATCTCGTTTTACTACGTCCATGCGGGATTCCGTGTCGGTTATATTACTGCAATAAGTAGGTGCGTGTATTTCATGACAGAAAACGCAAGGTCTTGTCTCAATATTCTTGAAAGATTTGGACTTTGCCGAGTTCGCTCCGGCAAAGAAAGACGATGTTGTGGGCAAATAGTTTGTCGACTCTATCTCTTGTCCTGCGTCCATTATATTGATCTCATCTAAAAGGCTTTTACGGAGGTCCCGTAATACCCAAGTTTGTATTCTATGTTCTCGCGCGAGATGTTGTCTGACTTCCCCGGGTAATGTCTTCATAATAATCGGAACAAGTAGAGTGCCGTATGTTTCTTGTGTCTGACCTAAAGCTTCTAATCCCCTGACGTAACTTTCCATTTTATCATAAAAACTTCGTAAGCTTGTAAGTTGATTTCTAGGCGAAGGGATTTCTAATAATGCCTGCATGTATGCATTTATGATTTTGTCTTGTTGACCGAACCTCTCTTTTAATAGATTTACGGCTTCATCGTAGTTTACATTTGTAAGTGCGAACCCCGCTATAGAATCAAGTGCTTCATATTCTAGCTGTGCTTTCAAGTAATTGAATTTTTGTACATTTGTAAGTGACAAGTTAAGGTGTACGGCCGACTCATATGAGTCCCAGAAAGTTTGCCATTCTAAGATGTTCCCTGAGAATATTGGAAGCGAAAGTTTGGGTAGGCGGTGACTACTAGCTGACGAAAATGAACTTTGCTGTGTGTTGAACGTATGACTGGCTTGTACAGATGGGTTCTCAAACGACTGTGCGTTGTGTGGGTTGGCTATGTTGTGCGTTGGTACAAACGGTATAGTTTCTGGATTTAAAGTGTGGGTTGTTGTATGTGAATCAATATGACGGGACTGTGGTGTTTGGACATTTTGTATGCACTTACGTATGTGGCGAATCTTTGTTTCCATATCCACTGAATATTCATCTGAATCCACTATCTCATTTTCCACATCTTCCGGTTCTGTTAACTTTAGAATTTGTTCGTTTAAGTCCTCAAACAATGTTTGTTTTTGCACTAGTTTTTCGAGTGTTGCAATAACTTCTTCTTCGTCGAAATTCGAATTCTCCTTTGCTTCATCTAATCTTCGGAATAATCTGGTAACAGCGCTTCTGTTCCCCGATCGGACTGATTTCAATTTTACGAGATCCATTGGTCAAGGCACCATAAATATAGATGATATAACGATATAACAACAACTATTCAGCCATTACATTTTATATAGAAGTTCGTATTTCCGCCCAAGGCGACGTCACTGACAATACGACGTCGACAATAAACGTACAATAGTTGGAACGTTATGTTCCCGCGATAATCTCAACAATAATGAATATATGTGGCTCTTTTTCAGGAATGAAGAAAATGATTGGCAGATTTGAAATTTAATTATAAAATATGTAATCTTATATATTTAAATGCCTTTTATACCTTTAAAAGTTATAGCTTACACAATCATATTTTTGAATTTCTTACATAACTTGATGTTTAAATATTCCATGTCATTTTGTGACAATGGTATAATTAGGACATGTGTTTCACATTGGATAACCTTTGGTAATACGATGATTCGTTGGATCACGTCTATCATATTTGTTTTTGTAAATTAGTTTGTTATAAATTAGAAAGTAAGCTTTATCAACTTTATTTTAACAGTTCGCTAGAGAGTTGTCTCATTGGCAATAATTCTACATCTCCTTTAATATTTTTATGCTATTTATCACTAATGACATATACTTCGTTTGAGTGACAGATTAATTTGCAAATTTAGTCTTGTTCCCTCAATGTGATATTGTCTTATTTTCATTTAGAACCTTAAGATAACAAAATACATGTATGTATAAAGTTCGATCACTTAAAGTATTTTAACAGCAACAATTATAGTGATAAGATCATACAACATATTAAAAAATGTGAAATCATTCATATGAAACATGGCAACAATTGTTTTTAAAATTTTCGTATTCTAACTAAAACTGAATATGACATCAGACAACTTCTGTCTGAGCAGAGCAAATATATGTGACTGGATTAAACTAGTTGGCTTTTTCTAGGATTAAATTCAGGCTTGCTCAAACTGGTTAGGAATGAGAAGAAAAAAACGGAAATTAATCCGGCATTTACCCAAGTTTTGGGTTTTAGAATCGCCCTAAAATTAGATCACAGCAAAACATTATTATGATGGTGTAATTTTATCGAAATTTGATAAGTTTTGATAAGAATTTTCTCACGTTTTTCCTGTGATTATTTTGAAGTCCGAAACATTTAGAAAACACATTCTATTATCGGAAAATGGATATGCAATGATAATGAGGAAAATATAAAGCATGTAGCGCTTGTTGTTTTGGCGCGTGAGGACATCAGTGCTAACGCAAATGCCAAATGTGTATCGATCTTAACCTTCATCTGGTAAAGGAAAGCTCATTTTCAACTACAAATGGGTTCGGATGAAGATTATGTGTACCAGCTGAGGAGGACAGGGGCAGCTGCGTCATATCCCAATATCAAAGATGTTATGAAGTGAGTTTCTGGCAGAATTTCAGTCTACAGAAAATATATATGCTACCTTCATTAGCCTTCAGTGTTATGTTTATGTCCCAAATACCTATAATTTGTCATGAATATGAATTTTTTTATTGTTATGTGGGTTCGTGTTTAGTGGAATTAAAACCAATGGCTACAGGAGCTAGCTCCTGGGGTCAATCCACGGTCGATCCCAACTTGGGGCGCTGGAATTTCAGTACTATAAGAAGGGTGATTTTCACCCTCTCACACACACCGGAGATTAAACTAGAATGGGTACTTTGGGGGCTGTGGTTGGTCACTGTGGTCCCTGACATTGACCTGGAGATCAATCTATAGTTATCTCTTCGGTTTGTCTGTACTGGACGAAAAGTTGGTTGGTTTTCTTGGAGCTCTTCAGCTTCCTCCACCATAATAACAGGCATTCCCTGTGTCTCCTAACACACTCTCTGAGTTGGGTTTGGGATTATCCTGGTGGTGGGTTGTACATAAAGTTAGTGACACATCTACATTAATCCTGATAGGGAGTGTACCACAGATTCCACTGTACCCTTGCAGCAATCGAGGGGTGCTCCCTTCACAGAGGGATCTTCGTACATACATAAATTCATACATACATTGGCAAAATCATACACCAACTTTGAGTTTGTCTGCAATATACCTAAGTCATTTATATATATAAATATGTCAGCCATTACTAGCAGTCTACAAAGCCTTTTTAAACAGGTACAACAGATCAAGGGTGGGAATGTGTGGAGAGGGCATGTAAAAAGATGCGAATGAGAATGGGAACGAACATGATTTTGGGCGATCAAACACAGCAGTACCCATATAACATGTATAATATTCCCGTCCTGTGAAAAAAAGTCTGTCATAACATGAATACAAAAGGGACAGTTGAATAAAATTGATAGTTCAAGTGCAGGAAAATTGATGTTCGTGTGTTTCAGATTCCAAAAAAGTAAATGAGTACTGTAAGGACCTGCCAGACAGGTTAAAAAAACGTATAAAAGCTGTCGAATAAAAAATAAAGAATAGACATAATCTTAAACTGCAGAAAGCATATGTCATGTATGTTTTCTAGAATTTGTTTGAATAAAATTTCAAATGAAACAAAATTTTTCAGTAGTTCCAAATTTCTTCCAAACAAATTAAAAAAAATATTTATATATTTCAACTCCTGATAGTCCAAATTTTAGTTATGTCAAATCATAATCAATTCCAAACCATTCTAAACATTTCAACAAATAACACATTTTCTTAAGGCTTGTATGCAGACTTCAGCAAAACCATGAAACAAATTATCCACAAAAATGTTAGATTTCCTTAATCCATGAACAGTGGTACCCAAGAAAATAAATGAATACACAGTATGATAAATGCAAAATTAGTATAAAAAAAAGGGTGTGACATGTTAAACAATATCAGATAAACAACTAGTGACCTGGATCAAAATGTCATTAAATGAAATAATGTTCACAGGTAAATAAATGTAATTTGTTGTAACATGTGTAAGGAGTACACTACTTGGAGTAGGAAACTACTTTTAACAAAATAAATAAATTTGTTGTTTATGAAACGAGCATGACAAGAGCAGATGTGCAATTTACTGTCAAACTAAATACTTATTGTATTAGAAATGGTGAGACGAGAAATAACACAAGGTAAATAAACATTAAAAATATCAAAATGCATTACAAATTGTATCAACGGGTCAAAAAGTCAAATTAATCCAAAAGTATGATTTGAGAATACTTTTCCTCACAGTATGACAGTTACTGAAAGCTAGTTAAAATTCATCTGTACAATATTATTACATAAAAAAAAACGTTTGAAAAGAAAACAAATTTATATATAATTAGCTATTTATATATTAAGTTCTAATTTGTTAATGACAAAATCTATATTTGTGTCACTGAAAACAATGTTAATGATCATCTTATAATATTACAACATTGATAAACTTTATTTATACAAATGTAATATATGAATAAGTTTGTTTAAAGGTTCGATGAGTTTACAAAAAAATGTATTTCCATCACATAGTGATATCCACACTGTCAGTACAGTTTGTTTTAAATTTATGAGTTCATATCTCTTTGGTATCTTTTGCTTCTCTTTTATAACACTTGTCCAGAATAACTAATTATTTTTAAATTGCATTTACAGGTTAAAGATGGGGATTACAAGATTTGGACGCAGCACAGATAACGATTATTATTTAGATTCTGCAAAACTGAAGAATTTCATTTCTCGTTCTCATGCTGAAATCCATGCCAAGAAAAGTGAAGATGGCCAGTATGTGTTTGTACTTCACAATAAAGGACTTAATGGTACATTTATCAATGATATCAAGGTATGTGTTTGTACTTCACAATAAAGGACTAAATGGTACATTTATCAATGATATTAAGGTATGTGACAGTGTTTGTACTTTACAATAAAGGACTTAAGGGTACATTTATCAATGATATCAAGGTATGTGTTTGTACTTCACAATAAAGGACTTAATGGTACATTTATCAATGATATCAAGGTATGTGTTTGTACTTCACAATAAAGGACTTAATGGTACATTTATCAATGATATCAAGGTATGTGTTTGTACTTCACTATAAAGGACTAAATGGTACATTTATCAATGATATTAAGGTATGTGTTTGTACTTCACAATAAAGGACTTTAGGGTACATTTATCAATGATATCAAGGTATGTGTTTGTACTTCACAATAAAGGACTTAATGGTACATTTATCAATGATATCAAGGTATGTGTTTGTACTTCACAATAAAGGACTTAATGGTACATTTATCAATGATATTTAGGTAACTATCTCTATTGTTCACTTACTTTGAGAGCTGAAAACAAATGTGTTTGTTCACAAAATCCTGACGTTGCTGTCATAAACATTTTGCTTAGGATTTTGGTATTCAATCAAACAAAAAATACTGGATTTGGTGTTTTAAGTATAAATTTTGTGCTCTGAGTACTGAGCAAAGTTTCATGACCCAGAGTTCACACCAACTCTATGTTCAGGGTTGGGTGGTACTGGTAAATAGTCCCTAGTTATTACAGTTATCTGCCTGAAAATCAAATTATGGATGATTTACCCTCAAGGTGGCATTTCATTGAGGGAGGGTAAAAAGAAGAGTGTGGTCAAGTTTTAAATACCTGCAAACCAATGACAGGGTAATTATGTGTTATCCTTGACCCTGGGTCCTTCAATATTTCTGTCTTTCTATCCTCCCATCTGTCCCATTTTCAAGCTCAAGCTGCATGAACAGTAGGGACATAAGTGTCCTCAGACACATTCTCCTTTTATTTAAGACAAAATTTATTTAAATGATAAGTATATATGTAGAACAGACCGTGCAAGGGCTGTATAGCCTGTCAAGGTTGTTAAGAACATGAAGAACTTCAATCATCATTACAAGCAAAATGTTGCATGTTAAGTGATACAACTTTTTTCAACTTCCAAATTGAGTTTCTCTGAACTCCACAATATTATAATTTTATTTCAGATGAATCAGTTTATTCTGTTACAAGAAGGAGATAAAATAACATTTGGTCATACAAATGGATTTAAGTTGGAACCAGGTCAGAGAGCCAATCAACCAAACTCTGAATTTGAGTTTGTGGTAAGTTTTTCATTAACCATGTTAACATTGATTATGAAAGCAAGAAAAATGAAGATGTGGTATGATTGCCAATGATACAACTCTTCACAAGAAATCAAATGACACAAAAATTAACAACCATAGGTCACCACACAGCCTTCAACAATGAGAAATGGCAGCAAAATGACAAATGAAAAACAATTCAAATGAGAGAACTAAAAGCCTGATTTATCATTTTGTTTATGTACAAATGACAACCACTGAATTACAGGCTCCTGACTTGGGACAGGCACATACAGAATATAACAGGATTAAACATGAAAACTTTAAATGAAACTGTATGGTACTCACTACTCAGATAATTTTGGAAAACATAGCAGTATCAAAAATGTATTTCACACTCCATACCTGCCACAAAATTTTCATGGTGGAATTTAGACGCAAGAGGAACTTATGCTGCTCTTTTTTTGTGTTAAGTGTTTTTTATCTTCTACTTTATTGTTTGAATGAGTATACATGTAAATGTGCCCTTATGACTTATTTGAATACTAGTGTTGAAATGTCTAGCTGTTTATAAAAACTTGAAAATTAATCAACAGACTAATTATGTTTTCTTAAACCGTGATGTCATAACATATATAAAAGTAGAGTTTCACACCTTGAAATAATTTACAAATCTTTTTACATGTAACAAAATGTGTCAAAAGTCAACTATTACAATTAGATAATAATTTTATTGCTTTTACCATGTTTGCTAAGGTCAATATTTAGGTTAAGATATAGCAGCTTCTTATCTTTCTCTTATTGCCACGATTATAATGCCGCATTAAAAAAATCATTATTTCCACTGTCTGTCGATATACGTGTACATATTTTAAAAATATTTTAATGCCTACCTTAAAACAAGTTTCAGTCATTTTGGGTATTGCACCATTTAATTTAAGTCCAGATAATTATGTTTGGCACTGATTAGTTGGAAACATTTCTATGTATCTTTATTTAAGAGTATATAAAATAAAATATTTGGAAAATGAGAAAATAAGTTCTATCCACCTACCGTAGTATTTTTCAATTGACCTAATAAAGGTAAATGTATGTTCACATTTGCTTGGAATTTTGTAAATTTTAAATTATAATTTCTTCTTTGTAGTTTGAGAAAGTACCAGCCAGATTCGCAGAGGCTGATTCAACCTCTGAAGTACGAGACAACAAAAGACTCAGTTCTCCAGAATCAGATCACAAGAAATCTCCCAAATCACCGAAATCCCCATCAAAACTAAAAAGACAAAGTGATATTAATTCATATTTAAGTAAACATTCAAAAGAGTCAGAAAAATTAGAAATCAAATCACATGACTCATCACATAATTCCATGTCACCTGACCATAGATCATTCGATCATGATATGTCATCACCGGACGCAAAATACTCTGAGCGAAGCATGTCACCACTAATTCCGCAGAATGCACCGAGAGAATTATCCACCTTAGTTATGAGCATGAGCGAAGAAGAGGAATACGAGTCACCAGCAGACGTCAAGCCAGATATTTTTGAAACAAAGAAAAAAGGACGGGAATCAAAAATTTTCAATTATGCAGAAGATTCGGAAGACGAATATTTTGCCATGGAAGCGAAAAGTGTCCCTATAAAAACTAAAGGAAAACGAGGGAGAAAAAAGTCTACTACACCTGTACAAGCTCGAGCTCCTAAGTCTAGGAGTCCACCGACAAAGAAAAAAGTCATGATTTCCCCAACAAGACCTATTTCAAGAGATAGCAGGTAAGTCTGCTGATGCTATATTTGCTTGTACATAAAAATGAAAGTAAATTGTAAAAACAAAAAGAAAGGTACCATAATTAAGACATGTCATTATTCCAAAATAATTTATGTCGGAGGTTTTACAGCAGTGTTCTCCCCAGGCCCTTAAATGAGGGCTCCAATAAGTTTGATTTTCAGGGTGATACTATCTGTCTTACTGCGATGCTATAATTTTTGTCGGTTTTTCTAATTTTTTCAGTCAAAAAATCGTAAATCAGTAAAGGTTTAACGACTTGATAAAGCATTTCTTAGTGGTATAAAATTCCAGTTGAAATTGATCAGTTCAAACCAGATTGTTTATACCACATAATTGATTTACCTCATGTTGTTTTGTTATAATTATCATGTTTATGACAAATTTTTAAATTAGAAGTTTAGGAATTATTTTTTTTATTAAAATTTAAGATAAAAACTGGTTCAAATAATAAAACAGTATATATTTAATTAGTTCTTGTTAATTTTATATCTCCTTATGACATGAATCCTTTCTTATACTACAATCAGCTATTTTACTATACAGATAAAGCTATACAGATAAAGCTATACATATAAAAGTTAGCTTTATACGTCAATGACCTCAACTAACCTATAAGCCCTGCCTCCTTAAGGGAACTACTGTATTTCATCAACAATGTCACATCAGGACCATGACAACGTAAAGTTACAATGATCAAACTTTTATGTCTTCAAATTGGTTATTTATATACCATGTTTATCAAATGTTATTAATTAAGTTCATTTTCTCTTTCTTATTCCTTAATATGTCAATGTCTTACCGCCTGGACTACGCTCACAGGGAGATCCCCCAAAATGGTACCCCAAGAGGGAAATTCAAAACACTTTTTTTTAACAATTTCTGTTACATATTTATTTCATTTTTCATTTTTTTATTATTTCAGTATAAAGACAATATACGTATAGTGTCTTGAAATATGAAATTTATTTGTATTCGGCATGAAACAGGAAAATGCTCGGTAAAACCTCGCATTTTCCCGTTTCTAAGCCACGTACAAATAAATTTCAGATTTCAAGACACTATACATGCTATACGTATATTGTCTAAATATACAACAATTTTCCATGTAGATCTAGAAAGTTTTTTAAATTGAACATTTTTTTCCCATTATGAATGATATACATTGTAATTTTATTGATCATTGATTTTATAAAACATTTAATATCTATTAAATTCCGCGAGGTGAACCAACGCCTGTGAAATCGTTTTGGTAGAGTCCCTGAAGTGGATACCTTGGTATGCCGGGTTGTCAAATCATGCAAATGAATGCAATCCTTAAATAATAATTAAAATTGACAACAACACATCAAAAGATCTGCAATTTTATTATCTATGTCTACATGTTTCGCCTGCAAGGCAGGCTTCATCAGGACAATTTTTATACAGAAATTGAGCCCCTGAAGTACTCAAAGTGGTGCATTGAATTTGACGTCGTCATGGTGAGAGAAACAATGAAAAGTGAAAGTAGCAATACAGAGTTATAAATAGATAAGATAAATATAGAAAATTAAAGTTTGTATACAATGTAACTTGAGTTCATTTTACTATTATATGATACATGAAATTGTTCTAAAGGCTTGGCATCTAATAGGACGAACTTCCCATGGTTCCTACCACTTCACGGGCTTCTCTTCCAACCTGGCCATAGTTGGAGGTTACTACTTCCCGGCGCGTCGGCAACAATAGGAAGATTATGATCGCCGCTGTGGATAATAAAATTGTCAAAAACTGTTCCTTTGTTAATTATTTGGTGACTATATAATTTTTGGATCGTCTGCAGTAGTTGGTCTGTATAATGGCATAGTTGTGAATTCCTAGTTCATTTAAGATCGGCGCCCATGGTACGTTTCTTCTGCAATCATTTATATCTGCTATCATTTATAGATGTATAGGTGGTATCGGACATCTTGGTCATCTTGATTCAGTTGTTATTTCGTTGTAAGTATGGAATATTCCTTGGTCCATGTATATGCTGGTGGCCTGTAGATCGGCGCTGTTAGCTTGGCGGTTCCTTTCGGATGCAGGGGTTCACGATTAAATAATAAATTAAATTCCGCAAGGTGAACCAACGCCTGTGAAATCGTTTTGGTAGAGTCTTTGAAGTGGATACCTTGGTATGCCAGGTTGTCGAATCATGCAAATGAATGCAATCCTTAAATAATAATTAAAATTGACAACAACACTTCAAAAGATCTGCAATTTTATTATCTATGTCTACATGTTTCGCCTGCAAGGCAGGCTTCATCAGGACAATTTTTATACAGAAATTGAGCCCCTGAAGTACTCATAGTGGTGCATTGAATTTGACGTCGTCATGGTGAGAGAAACAATGAAAAGTGAAAGTAGCAATACAGAGTTATAAATAGATAAGATAAATATAGAAAATTAAAGTTTGTATACAATGTAACTTGAGTTCGTTTTACTATTATATGATACATGAAATTGTTCTAAAGGCTTGGCATCTAATAGGACGAACTTCCCATGGTTCCTACCACTTCGCAAGGCTTCTCTTCCAACCTGGCCATAGTTGGAGGTTACTACTTCCCGGCGCGTCGGCAACAATAGGAAGATTATGATCGCCGCTGTGGATAATAAAATTGTCAAAAACTGTTCCTTTGTTAATTATTTGGTGACTATATAATTTTTGGATCATCTGCAGTAGTTGGTCTGTATAATGGCATAGTTGTGAATTCCTAGTTCATTTAAGAATGGCGCCCGTGGTACGTTTCTTCTGCAATCATTTATATCTGCTATCATTTATAGATGTATAGGTGGTATCGGACATCTTGGTCATCTTGATTCAGTTGTTATTTCGTTGTAAGTATGGAATATTCCTTGGTCCATGTATATGCTGGTGGCCTGTAGATCGGCGCTGTTAGCTTGGCGCTTCCTTTCGGATGCAGGGGTTCACGATTAAATAATAAATTAAATTCCGCGAGGTGAACCAACGCCTGTGAAATCGTTTTGGTAGAGTCCCTGAAGTGGATACCTTGGTATGCCGGGTTGTCAAATCATGCAAATGAATGCAATCCTTAAATAATAATTAAAATTGACAACAACACTTCAAAAGATCTGCAATTTTATTATCTATGTCTACATGTTTCGCCTGCAAGGCAGGCTTCATCAGGACAATTTTTATACAGAAATTGAGCCCCTGAAGTACTCAAAGTGGTGCATTGAATTTGACGTCGTCATGGTGAGAGAAACAATGAAAAGTGAAAGTAGCAATACAGAGTTATAAATAGATAAGATAAATATAGAAAATTAAAGTTTGTATACAATGTAACTTGAGTTCCTTTTCCTATTATATGATACATGAAATTGTTCTAAAGGCTTGTCTAAGCTAACAGCGCCGATCTACAGGCCACCAGCATATACATGGCAGAGTTGGGGTAATTGTAATTGTAATCGTTAATCAGCTGTAATTGATTACAATTTTTCAAGTAATCATTGTAATCATTAATCAGCCAAAAATCTGATTACATGTAATTTAATTTAATCAATTACTTTTCAAAATACCCTGTAATCCTGATTACTTTATAATTACATTCTGATTACAATGAAAAAAATCTTAAACTGTGTTTGTGTTCAATAAAGGAAACTTTTTGTTATTCTTATTCAATTTATATTGAACATGTGAAAGATAGTTTGGTTTACTTTATAAAGCATGTTGATATATATGTATACTTCAGTAAAAAATAAACTGTTACAGTATTGAAAAGTCATCAATAGGTCCGAGACCACAATTGTCGTCCCTTGATTTTCGTTGTTCACGAATATAGTCCCTAGTGTTAACAGTGGGTTACTTGCCAATAATTTTTATACCCCTTCCAAATTTATTTCTCCATGTTTAATGCCTCAAATTGTAAGTAGGGGGGTGAAATTACACTGTACAAAAATTTGGGTCCAGAATTTTACAGGAAAGTAGTGATTCGGTCCAGCTGAAAAAGGTTAAAAATTAGCACTTCGGAAGCTGTCAAAAGATTTCAAGACACCCTAAACACAAAATTGTCCATATTTTGAGTTTGAGGCGATGAAGTTTTCTATAATTTTGATATAATTTGTCCCAAAAGTAGTACAACACACTGTAAAAATTTCATTGAGAAAGCGCAGGTGGGATTTTTTTAATTTTCATTTATGTTCTAAAAGAAATGCACTACGAATTAATTGTGTTCTCGGACCTAAGAGGTGAAGTCTGTAAAAATAGAATCTGTAATTTTGCAACTTCCCTAAATGATTTGGTGGTGTCAATTTGTCAAATAGCATGAAACTAAAGGATTTAAACTTTTATTTTATAGAATATCTGCAAAAATGACCAATTTTGGCATTTTATGGTCAAAATAGGCATTTTAAGGCTTTTTCAATATTGATGCATACATGGCATCCTGACTTTCTATCTGACAGGTTTTCATGTGTCAATACTTGTGTTTCTATGCCTTTATCAAGTTCTTTTACTTGTTTATGAACTCAGAATCTACAGAAAAGAAGATTATCTCAGACAATATGTACAAAATGTGTTGTATAAATGACCCTTGTCTAACGCCCTGTTTGGATGAAGTCAAAAGTGGGGTTCTTGGTATATAAAATTTGAAGTCCACAATTAAGAACTCACTAAATTTGTATCCAAAGCACTTTACAATGTCTATTGTACCTGTTCCATCTCACATAATATCTTTTGTTTCTTCTGTAGGATAGCAAGTGGTTTAAATATAAGCCTGTTGAGACTTAAATTACATTCAAGTATTTCATTAAAAAGGCAAAAATCTTTGTATCAGACCATACTCTCTGTAAGAAAAGTTAATTGCAAGAGCCTTTTTGTGCTCAGATTTGTTGTATCATGTCACATGAGTATAGAAATGATAAAAAAGACACAATTTTATATTTCTTATAGCCTCAATATGCATTTTTAAATGTAAATATGTGGCACGGCCTAAATTGACCCTTATTTGTTTCCAGTCTTACTTGGCTTAAGACCCTTTTAAACTAATATGATATGTTATTTGTGACTTTTCTTTCCATTTAAAGTACATTCAATACATATGTAAGGATTATTTATAACCAAAAAGCTTCACAAATTTAAAATTGCTGGAAAATATTACATTTTCATGTAAGGCCCCTTTCATTGAAAAACCTCAATTTTTAGGCCCAGGCTGATATAAATTTCACTTTTGAATAATTATGCTAAGTCTGATAAATCAAATGAGTACTCTATTGCTTTAAGTACATAATAAATGATGTATTAGGGCATTTAAAATGTATTTTTTTGCAACATTTTAATTTTCAAAGCCCATAATGTTGATAGTTGAAATTATTCAATTTTAACATCAAAATTTAACACGCAAAGATGAGTATTGAATTTAATATATTGTCTATAATATATATCCTATTGTAATGAAACTTTGCAAGCAGTGTTATAATTAATTAAGCTTTGGTCATACCAAGTTTTTTTAAGATTTGTCAACTCTTTCTATCCTATTAGGTCCGAGACCACAATTGTCGTCCCTTGATTTTCGTTGTTCACGAATATAGTCCCTAGTGTTAACAGTGGGTTACTTGCCAATAATTTTTATACCCCTTCCAAATTTATTTCTCCATGTTTAATGCCTCAAATTGTAAGTAGGGGGGTGAAATTACACTGTACAAAAATTTGGGTCCAGAATTTTACAGGAAAGTAGTGATTCGGTCCAGCTGAAAAAGGTTAAAAATTAGCACTTCGGAAGCTGTCAAAAGATTTCAAGACACCCTAAACACAAAATTGTCCATATTTTGAGTTTGAGGCGATGAAGTTTTCTATAATTTTGATATAATTTGTCCCAAAAGTAGTACAACACACTGTAAAAATTTCATTGAGAAAGCGCAGGTGGGATTTTTTTAATTTTCATTTATGTTCTAAAAGAAATGCACTACGAATTAATTGTGTTCTCGGACCAATAGCCTAAAAAGAGACATATAATACAATTATATATGTTTCTGGCCTTAGTAAAAGATATTGTACATATATTCACAATTTTAAGATGTACATATATATTTGATAATAACTGTTATATTCAAGTAATACCTTTCTTTTAACCCTTAATTATAATCTTTTGTTAATGATGTGATTTTTGTCAACATTGAATTGACAGGTAGGAAACCAATTAAGATTTGTTTTTATTGCAATTGCAATCTCAGTATAGCTGTAGGACAATAAATATGGTAAAAGATAAATCAGACTTGCGATCATATACTAATTAGCACAAAATGTATTAAAATTGGACAAATATCTTGTTTAAAATAGACAAATTTTTGTATGTATTTAGACTGGACATGCAAAATGCAATGATTTTTAGCACTTGTATATTGTTTACTATTTGATTAAACCGGTAACTTTATTTCATCCATATTTTAACTCCCATAAACAGCACCTTGAAACAAATATAAATTACAGTTTAGAATATGTCAGAAGACAAACAGCAAACGCTTTTTAAAAAGCTATATTCAATTGAAGTAAAAATAATTCAGAGATTAATGATGATAAAGTTCAATGGGTCGACATAACCAGTGACACAATGTTCATGTATGATTTTGTTTGATAGCCTTTTGGTCATGACTGTTTGTCTCTAATATTTAATTAACTGTGCATTTGTATTCAGATATCGCAGATCAAATTTATTCGTTCTTTGTGTAATCATACGTTTTTTGATTGAGTTAAGTCTGCTAATTGATATTTTATTGTATGTTTTTATATGTTGTGATGTTATGCTATTGTTTCAGAAAAAGGGAGAAGGTTTGGGCCCATTAAAACGTTTAATCCCGCTGCAAATGTTTGCACCTGTCCTAAGTCAGGAATCTGATGTACAGTAGTTGTCGTTTGTTTATGTAATATATACGTGTTTCTCGTTTCTCGTTTTGTTTATATAGATTAGACCGTTGGTTTTCCCGTTTGAATGGTTTTACACTAGTAATTTTGGGGCCCTTTATAGCTTGTTGTTCGGTGTGAGCCAAGGCTCCGTGTTGAAGGCCGTACTTTAACCTATAATGGTTTAATTTTTAAATTGTTATTTGGATGGAGAGTTGTCTCATTGGCACTCACACCACATCTTCATATATCTATGAAGTGAACTTTTGATGTTTATTAAATAGATGAAGTTTGAAGTTATCATTTTATAATATAGCAAACACAATACTTTCTAAAAAATGCTATAGTTATATATTAAAGGTTTATTCATTCACATCATGCAAAATGTTTTTTTTTTTTTTTAATTCATTGTAATCAGATGTAATCATGATTACTTTGCCAATGTAATCATTAATTTAATCAGACACTTTCAGAAATGATGTAATCATTAATTTAATTTAATCGTACAAATGACAAAGTAATTGTAATTTAATCAATTACATTGAAAGTAATCGGACCCATCTCTGATACATGGACCAAGGAATATTCCATACTTACAACGAAATAACAACTGAATCAAGATGACCAAGATGTCCGATACCACCTATACATCTATAAATGATAGCAGATATAAATGATTGCAGAAGAAACGTACCACGGGCGCCGATCTTAAATGAACTAGGAATTCACAACTATGCCATTATACAGACCAACTACTGCAGACGATCCAAAAATTATATAGTCACCAAATAATTAACAAAGGAACAGTTTTTGACAATTTTATTATCCACAGCGGCGATCATAATCTTCCTATTGTTGCCGACGCGCCGGGAAGTAGTAACCTCCAACTATGGCCAGGTTGGAAGAGAAGCCTTGCCAAGTGGTAGGAACCATGGGAAGTTCGTCCTATTAGATGCCAAGCCTTTAGAACAATTTCATGTATCATATAATAGTAAAACGAACTCAAGTTACATTGTATACAAACTATAATTTTCTATATTTATCTTATCTATTTATAACTCTGTATTGCTACTTTCACTTTTCATTGTTTCTCTCACCATGACAACCTCAAATTCAATGCACCACTTTGAGTACATCAGGGGCTCAATTTCTGTATAAAAATTGTCCTGATGAAGCCTGCCTTGCAGGCGAAAAATGTAGACATAGATAATAAAATTGCAGATCTTTTGAAGTGTTGTTGTCAATTTTAATTATTATTTAAGGATTGCATTCATTTGCATGATTTGACAACCCGGCATACCAAGGTATCCACTTCAGGGACTCTACCAAAACAATTTCACAGGCGTTGGTTCACCTCGCGGAATTTAATTTATTATTTAATCTTGAACCCCTGCATCCGAAAGGAACCGCCAAGCTAACAGCGCCGATCTACAGGCCACCAGCATATACATGGACCAAGGAATATTCCATACTTACAACGAAATAACAACTGAATCAAGATGACCAAGATGTCCGATACCACCTATACATCTATAAATGATAGCAGATATAAATGATTGCAGAAGAAACGTACCAGGGGCGCAGATCTTAAATGAACTAGGAATTCACAACTATGCCATTATACAGACCAACTACTGCAGATGATCCAAAAATTATATAGTCACCAAATAATTAACAAAGGAACAGTTTTTGACAATTTTATTATCCACAGCGGCGATCATAATCTTCCTATTGTTGCCGACGCGCCGGGAAGTAGTAACCTCCAACTATGGCCAGGTTGGAAGAGAAGCCTTGCGAAGTGGTAGGAACCATGGGAAGTTCGTCCTATTAGATGCCAAGCCTTTAGAACAATTTCATGTATCATATAATAGTAAAACGAACTCAAGTTACATTGTATACAAACTTTAATTTTCTATATTTATCTTATCTATTTATAACTCTGTATTGCTACTTTCACTTTTCATTGTTTCTCTCACCATGACGACGTCAAATTCAATGCACCACTTTGAGTACTTCAGGGGCTCAATTTCTGTATAAAAATTGTCCTGATGAAGCCTGCCTTGCAGGCGAACATGTAGACATAGATAATAAAATTGCAGATCTTTTGAAGTGTTGTTGTCAATTTTAATTATTATTTAATATCTATAATTATTTAGATGAATATTTAGCACTTCAAGTTATAATTCATGTTTTATTTATTTTTAAATGATATTCCAGTATACATATACTGTTTATTGATTCACTTCTTCAATTTTTTTACCAATAATTTTCTGACTCAATGCATGTAAACATAACACATGCACAATACTAGACATAAAAACTACGGTTACTAGAAATATTTGATTTTGACTTAAATAAGTCGAAACATGTATTTATTATAAAAATGATAGTTTCTCACAAGGCCCTTAGTAAAATTTAAACAACTTTTAATTTGAAATGTTACTTTAATTGAATACTCAGATAAAAATTGAACAATATAAAAAGAACATTATTTACAAATGACCATTTATACTACAGTAAAATCCAAACATAGTAACGCACCGCACAAATGAGCAGTTCTCTTTCAAATCTCACCACTTCTCCCTATCAGTTTCAAAAAGAGAAGTCACTTCTCCCTATAATTCTGAAGTAGTGTGAGCCCTGTAATAGCCCTGTTTTTTTTCTGTAATAGCCCTGTTTTTTCTGTAATAGCCCTGTTTTTTCTGTAATAGCCCTGTTTTTCTGTAATAGCCCTGTTTTTCTGTAATAGCCCTGTTTTTTCTGTAATAGCCCTGTTTTTCTGTAATGCCCAGTTTGTTTGTATTAATTATAAGTCCAGTTAAGGTTTATAATAAACAGTCATTTTTGGCAATAATGTACTTAGTTGGTTAATAAATATAGATTAAATTTATGTATTACTGAAAAATTATTACACCAGGGTTTTCGATATCACAAACTAGTCAAATTTTTTACTAAATTTTATCATCGGTATAAAGACATCATTCGTAAATATAGCTCAACATGCAGACTTTTTATACGTTCAGGTATTTCACATCCAATTTTTTATGGAAATATTCTTTATAAAGCACAAAGGTGTCAGTATTCACCTCAGAAACTTACAAAACCTTTTAATAGACTGATTGAGAAGGGATATAATTACGATACTGTTGTCAAGTCATTAAAGATTGCATATTTTGGCGTTAATATTGAGTCACTGATAAGGTCTTTGTGTCGGAACTAAAGACATTTATTCTTATAACAGTTGTTGGCATAACACGGGTTATGTTCTTCTCATATATGTTATGATGGTATAATACTAAACCCCTAAGGGGAAGAATAGTGCCTGAGGTTCATATGATGAAATCATAATCTTTCAGTCAGTTTAATTGAAGTCTGGAGCTGGCATGTCAGTTAACTGCTAGTAGTCTGTTGTAATTTATGTATTATTGTCTTTTTGTTTATTTTCTTTGGTTACATCTTCTGACATCAGACTCGGACTTCTCTTGAACTGAATTTTAATGTGCGTATTGTTATGCGTTTATTTTTCTACATTGGTTAGAGGTATAGGGGGAGGGTTGAGATCTCACAAACATGTTTAACCCCGCCGCATTTTTGCGCCTGTCCCAAGTCAGGAGCCTCTGGCCTTTGTTAGTCTTGTATTATTTTTATATTAGTTTCTTGTGTACAATTTGGAAATTAGTATGGCGTTCATTATCACTGAACTAGTATATATTTGTTTAGGGGCCAGCTGAAGGACGCCTCCGGGTGCGGGAATTTCTCGCTACATTGAAGACCTGTTGGCGACCTTCTGCTGTTGTTTTTTATTTTGGTCGGGTTGTTGTCTCTTTGACACATTCCCCATTTCCATTCTCAATTTTATAATCATTAAGTATAACTCTTTCAGCAATATAGATTATCATCTTACATCATTTATACAACTTTATTTATTAGTTACCTGGTAACTGTAAATTCCCAAATTATTGTGTGCATTTATTATTGCCAATTTGTCAGTTTAGATTTAAATGCTTTTTTGATTTTTACGATTTTTGAGAAAATCTTGTTTAATTCATATAAAATATTTCAAAATGCGAGTTTATATTAATGTGTTTACAACTCTGTCGTATTTTTTGCAATAATTAAAACCTTGCAATAATTTCTGAATTTACAGTTTTTTATTTAAATGAAATTTTTCAAAGGGAGGCAGCCTATTACTAAATAGTTCACACAAATCAAATCTCATGAACAGGTTTGACTAAAACAAAATGTGAAACTTGGAACTCCAAGTAAAAAAATGTACTTTACAATATATATGCAATAATCACTCAGGCAAGATAAGATTGTCAAAATTTCATTATATATTGTATACTTAACAGCCCTGAAGTGGAGTTACCTTCTCCTGGAAGTGTCAGTAGCATGTCTCGCCATAGTGACCATAGTGATGATGGTCACCATAGTGATAAAGATCACAATGACAGGCGTGACAGCATGGACAGGTGTGACAGCATGGACAGGCGTGACAGCATGGACAAGGATCCATTTACTTTTTCAGATAGTGACAGTGATTCTAACAAAAGTAGGTTTAATTTTTATTTTTCTCAAAAACATAATGCAACAAATGAAATAAAATGATAATGTTTACAAAAAAAGCTCATTGAAATATCTTGCCTTTCAAATTGTATTAGGTTAGAGTAGATATCTTATTAGACAAAACCACCTCCATGGGGAAAAAATCAAAACCCTAATTAAAAGTAAAAAAAAAACTGACAATGCCATGTCAAAAAAAGAAAAATGACAAAACACTTACATGTATCATGTGTATTAGAAAACTAATGACTGGGCAACACATACCACATTAAAACCAGGGTGAACTGTAAAAGCTGATTTTTAAAGCATTTTTCCTAGAATGGAACTTGTTAATTATGTGTACCTTTATGATGTCATTTACCATATATAGACATGTTAGAGGGGATCGCCTGTATCCCTGCACTTTTAACGTTCATCAAACGTCTTAGCATGCTTAGTGATCGACATTGTGTGCAGGATTAACTAGAAAGTATGTTTGTTGTGTATTTACTCACAATTCTCTAATGACAGCAGTGCTGGATGCCAAGTACTGTGAAAGTACTTTTATTTGTGGGGAACCAATTTTCATGGTTTTCGTGGATAACTTTATCCACGAATATAAGTGTCCCAACGAAATAAAAAAAACATTGTCCAAATCAAGACATGGAAAGATCCCCATGTAGGTTTGACTTCTGATATTGCCAAATCTGAGAATACTATGATATTAGTCACATGGAAAACGCATTTGAACTACAACTGCAGACAGGATTATACCCAATGGCATTCAATCTTTAAAAACCTAAACTATACAACTTATGATCTTTTAATTCTCATAAACAAATATTTTTGATCCATGAAAGACAGAATTCCAGTATTGATATGCTATGCTAAAGTGTTCATTTTATATCCTCATAATTCTTGTAAGTATGGGAAATAAAAAATTCACACTGTGCATGCTTTTAATAGGAATTATTTTTAAATTAAAGATACGTTTATAGCATTTGTTTAAATAACTGTTTTCTTTAGGTGACATGTTTATGGCATAATTAACACCTTTGATGGTATTTATCTGTTGCATGTGTTGAGCACTCTATCTCTGGTAATTTAGTGTGATCACTACGATTTTCATGTGTCAATGTTTACTTCACAATTTCCTTTAATCCAGACAATTTGTAACCTTCGTTTCTAATGGCTTCAGTTTTTGATTATTTTTTTTTAAGAAAACTAAAATCCAACATTTTAAAAACTAACAAACATGGAAATGTTGCTCAAACCACGAAAATTGATACCCACGAACTAAAGTACTTTCACAGTATGAGAATTCAATTTGCCAATGAATTCGTGCAATATAGCATCATAGTTTTCCAACCACTCGCTCAACATGGGAAAGGAAGTGATGATGCCACTAAATCCAAAGTTTTTGATGAAAATCCATCAAATTCAAAAGTTGTCTATTATGTTTGATATCATCAGTTTATGTTCATGTTAAAAATCATGTATTTGCTTGTAGAGAAAGGTAAAAAGGCAGCAAAAGGAAAACCACCAGCTAGTAAAAGTAAAGGGCCAGGTCCAGGGCCAGTATCAGGTTCAGGAAGGGGACGGGGTCGAAAAGCCAAGACTGTTCAACCAAAGATTGAACCGAAGATTGAACCGAAGATTGAACCGAAGATTGAATTTGACATTGCAGATGAGGATGAAAAACCTGCAAAAAAAAGGAAGAAGACAGCAATCTCACCGCCATCACGGAAAAAGCCACCAGCTTCACCCCCACCCCGGAAAAAGCCTCCAGCCTCACCATCACCCCCTCCTAGACCACCAGCTTCGCCCTCACCCCCACCACCACCCCCTCCCAAATCAACAGATAAAGGTATATATAACATAAAATAGAAAAGAAAACTTAATATGTTCTTCTGTTTCATGACGCAGAATAAAACTTGAAATAATCTGTTCTTATTTCTGTTTCATTGTGCTCAAGGAAAATTAAAAGTTATCTGTCTTTCTGTTTCTTTGTGCAGAAGAAAACATTTTTTTTATTATAGACCGCAAAAATTGAAATTTTTGTGGTCATATTTTGGTATCACGTTGGCGGCGATGTCGTCGTCGTTGTCCGAAGACATTTGGTTTTCGCACTTTAACATTAGTAAAAGTAAATAGAAATCTATGAAATTTAAACACAAGGTTTATGACCATAAAAGAAAGGTTGGGATTGATTTAAGGTGTTTTGGTCCCAACAGTTTAGGAAGTAGGGGCCAAAAAGGGCCCATATGAGCATTTTTCTTGGTTTTTCGCACAATAACTTTAGTAGAGGTAAACAGAAATCTATGAAATTTTAACATAAGGTCTATGACCATAGGCGGATCTAGGGGGACCATTGTGGGCCAGTGCCCCCTCTTTCGTGGGAAAATATTGGTTGATTATATAGGCAATCATTGAAGCATGACTGGCGGCCCCCCTTAGGAAAAGTTCTGGATCCGCCACTGATAACCACAAAAGGAAGGTTGGGATTGATTTTAGTAGTTTTGGTCCCAACAGTTTAGAAATTAGGGGCCAAATGGGTCCAAAATTAAACTTTGTTTGATTTAATCAAAAAATAAATTATTGGGGTTCTTTGATATGCCAGATCTAACTGTGTATTCAGATTCCTAATATTTGGTCCTGATTTTCAAATTGGTGTACATTAAGGTCCAAAGGGTCCAAAATTAAACTTAGCTTGATTTAAACAAAAATTAAATTCTTGGGGTTCTTTGATATGCTGAATCTAAACATGTACTTAGATTTTTTATTATGGGCCCAGTTTTCAAGTTCGTCCAAATCAGGGTCCAAAGTTATTATATTAAGTATTGTGCAATAGCAAGAAATTTTCAATTGCACAGTATTCCACAATAGCAAGAAATCTTCAATTGCACAGTATTGTGCAATAGGAAGAAATTTTCAATTGCACAGTATTGTGCAATAGCAAGAAATCTTCAAATGCACAGTATTGTATTATATTATATTTGGGCCAGGTTATCAAAATTGGTCCACATTGAGGTCTAAAGCAAGGCTACCAAAACAGTCATATATTCTGTTCAATTGTATAATGTTCGATAAAAGTCCAGCTGGGCAAAGCATGAAACGTTCATCTACCTTTTTTTCACTGTTTAAGTTTTCAAGGCTTTTTTGGTCATTTTAACATAATTCACAATCTTTTTGACCCAAACTTTTGCCTTTAACAGCCACACATTTCCAGTCATAAAAGTGACATGATGATTAATTACTATCAAAACAACCCCTACTTCAATACTTTCTAATTTTAATCTAGGCTTAATAGTTGTTGGACAGCTGAAAACTACCTGTTCAGGTGACAAGTTAACTATTTTCAGTACCACACATCATATGAATTAATCGGTCTATTCAAAATTATTTTCGTACATTATAGGGGTTTGTATCAAATTGATTTAGTCCAAAAGATTAAAATTATAATAAATACATTTTAAACATGATTTGATGAAACATTTAAAAAGGTCTTAAATGAAAAATCGCCAGCACTACATTGTATGAACAAGAACACTTGTGCGCATGTGCACAGGTGGGAAATTTAATTATGCATCCTACATTTCTTCAAAAATGCTAAAATTATCATTGATACCTGTATCTAATGTTCATTTCAAGTATTTTGGTGAAGAAATAATGTGAAAAGAGTTTCTACACTCTGACAGTTGTGCTTTGTAAACATACACAGATATTACGTATCCGTTTATGGTCAATGTTTTACCATTGTCAAGTCAACATCCAGTTTAGGAAATGTCACTTTAAAAACAAAAGTAAAATTTTTGACAACTTCATTTTGCACAAATAAAGAGTCTAGGTCAGATATGAGCACACTGATGTGCACACTTTGAATGATGGGCTGCCAATTTTAACAGTTTACGTCAGAACATCAAATTCATATCAAAGTAAAGTTTAAGGTGGTATGGGAGTCTAAAATAAAAATGATAGAATTTGTTTATACTTTGCCAAAATATAGTATCTATTGATATATGTTGAAAAATATAATAAAAATGATAGGTCACCGCGCATTTTCTCAAGCTACAGGGAATGACAAAATGACACATTTTGTATGGATTATACAGGAAAAAACACCATTTTGTGATTAGAAACTAAACAAAATGATAGAATTGTTAAATATTTAAGGAAAAGATAGCTTTCAGACAATGCTTTGAGAATATCAAAATAAAAGATAGGGTCACAGTACGTTTTTTCCAGCTAAAATGTAAAATAGGAAAATTCCATGTAGAATCCTTCAGAAAATGCACTGTTTAAGATTTACCTCCCCTTAAATTGACAATTTGATTATTTTTTTAAAACAACCAAAAATAATCAACATTTGAAAAATTATTAATATCGATAAGTTATATTCTTATAAATTGGTTCTTTTAAATGAAAATTCACATTAAATATCTGCATTTCTGCATCAAGTTTTGCAAAAACGATAGAAAATCTGGACCTTTGGTTCTCTGTTTTTTACAATCCAAGATGGAGGAAGACACCCATACCACCTTAATATTGTTTTTATGCCCCACCTACGATAGTAAAGGGGCATTATGTTTTCTGGTCTGTGGCTCCGTTCGTCTGTCTGTGCATCTGTTCATTTGTTCGTCCGTTCAGGTTAAAGTTTTTGGTCAAGGTAGTTTTTGAAGAAGTTGAAGTCCAATCAACTTGAAACTTAGTACACATGTTCCCAATGATATGATCGTTCTAATTTTTAATGCCAAATTATAGTTTTGACCCCAATTTCATGGTCCACTGAACATAGAAAATTATAGTGCGAAGTTCAGGTTAAAGTTTTTGGTCAAGGTAGTTTTTGATGAAGTTGAAGTCCAATCGACTTCAAACTTGGTACACATAATCCCTATGATATGATCTTTCTAATTATAATGCCAAATTAGAGATTTTACCCCAACTCCATGGTCCACTGAACATAAAAAATGATAGTGCGAGTGGGGTATTCATGTACTGAGGACACATTCTTATTTAATCTAATGTCAACCATAATTTCCTTTTGTGACTTGCTCTTAGGGATTAAAATCGGGAACAGATATAAAATGTCCAGCAGGATAGATAAATGTCCAATTTAAAATTTTTAAGTTTATAAGTTTAAGTTCTTAGACCACATTCATTCTGTGTCAGAAACCTGTGTTGTGTCAACTTTTTAATCACAATCCAAATTCAGAGCTGTATCAAGCTTAAATGTTGTGTCCATACTTGCCCCAACTGTTCAGGATTTGACCTCTGATGTCGTATAAAGCTGTGCCCTGCAGAGCATCTGGTTCCCCATTTATGGGCATTATGTTTTCTTGTCTGTTCCTCCATTTGTTCGTCTGTTCGTTCATCCGTCTGTATGTCCCACTTCAGGTTAAAGTTTTTGGTCGAGGTATTTTGATAAAGTCCACTCAACTTGATACTTATTACACATATTCCATATGCAGTCGGGGATTTAACTCTATATGGTTATTACAGGAAAACATATGCAACTATTACAGTCTTATTAATGTTCGATAACTCTGCATGTGACTGGTTCAATTAGGATTTTTTTACTGGTTACCTGATGAATTATTAAAAGAAAATTGAAAAATATATTTAGTTCACCTCGGTTTATATCCATTCGATGTCTTCTTTTGTGAATATAAAATAATATTGCAAAGAATTTCATTGATAATCGGACAACACTAACCGGCATAGGTATTGTCAAAACATGCATCTACATGGGTATTGTCAAAACTTTCATCGTGATTAGGTGCCATGTTTGTTTTCTTTGATCACGTTGATGTTATGACTTAATTAATATCTCATTAATCTAGCTATGTCTAAGGCTATTCTAATAGTTACAATAACGTGTCATATTTAATTGCAATATAAACAGTGAAAATAAATTGAATTATGTGCATTAACAAAATAAGTGTCGAACATCCTCTATGTTTGAAAATTATTTGTTCGCCATTTTTTCAAAATTTTATAAAAATAACAACAGGCTCATGTTTAAGCTTGATAAAAAGGAACCAATGTTCGATTACATGCTGCTTTAAGGTAAGACAATGACTGAAAACGCGAGCATCCAACAGTTATTTAATTTTCATTGTAAAAATCGTACAAATTATATTTTTACCATGTCGCCCCACGCTGTCAATCTGGTCGCCATCTTGAAAAATAATAGCAGATTTTCTGAAAATAGCTTATTTTCAAATCAATTTGGAAGGGACATACTAGAAAATTAAACTATTCTATATACGATATTTCAAATATTTATGAATATAATAATAAGCACAAAGACCCACAATTATTCCATCTGTTTTGTTTAAATCGCAATTTAAGGCTAAAGACGACAGAAAAGCCAATATTTATCGTAGTTGTATGATTCAACAGTGTGAACTATCGAGACAACAAGACAAATTTTTAAAAGAATTTGGAAGGGAGAAGATCAAAATTTAAACTATTCCAAAAGGAATATTCATATTACTAAATATATGAGGAATTACTACAAAGACCCACACTTTTAGTATCATGAACTTAAAGTAATGTACTTCATCGATTCCAGAAAGTCCCTATGCATTTCTATACAATTTACTTGGGCTTGATACGGGTGATGTGTGACGTCACAAAAGTCACATGATGACTGCTATAGTTGGATATGTAATATACATTTGTTATTGTGGACTAAAAAATCAAAGAACTGTGATAACATATATGTATGTTACATGTTTCCAAGGGACAATATACAGCATTAGTTTAGTTAAAATCAATAAGAGTTCTATTGATATTACTTTTTTCTATATGTATACTTAACTATTTAAAGATATAACAGTTCATAGTTTGCCTGCACAGTACACCTATATGATATTACAGAAAAAATATGCCTGTAATAACTAAAGGGTGTTATTACAGCTTCTCTATATCACTTCAAATCATTTGCTCAGACATAGATCATGCTTAATTACAATGTAGTTTAATTTATTGTACATGTTGTAAGAAATAATGACCAGAGCATGTAATGAGGTTCTGTGCAAGTTTCTTAGTAATTCCCAAGTGTCTTATATAATAAGTTACATTCCTTTAATAACTAAGCCTTGTTATCACAGCTAAGTTTATCCCTTATAATTAATAGAAAATAATAGAGTGGATGGGGCATTCATGTACTTTGGACACATTCTTGTTTTCTTGTTCTTTTGTTATATAGTGCAGTAGTAGAAACCCTAAAATAACATGTTATATAGTGAAGAAGAAAACTTCAAATGAATTGTTCTTCTATTTTTAAGTCCGGAAGAAAAGACAAGGTAGACAACCTTCAGGTGCGGAAGGTTATTCTGAATTAGAAGATGGTGTTGAATGGTACGAAGAAGAAAAATGTGCCGCAGAGAAATGTAAACGACCAAAAAATAAAAGAGTAAAATGGGTAGGTATTGGTTTTAATGAGTAAATAGTATTGGTTTTAATGAGTAAATAGTATTGGTTTTAATGAGTAAATAGTATTGCTTATGAAATGTTTTATGAAATTGTATTATATTCAATTTTATGCATGTAGGGCTTTTCAGAATTAATTGTAAAAAGGAGGGGTCAGAAGGCCCTTTGATTTAAATTTATATAGATATAAGAAGATGTGGTATGAGAGCCAATGAGACAACTTTTATCCAAGTCACAATCTGTAAAAGTAAACCATTATAGGTCAAAGTACGACCTTCAACATAGAGCCTTGGTTCACACTGAAGAGAAAGCTACAAAAATGTATAAAGTGCCCCAAAAAATTACTAGTGTAAAACCATTGAAACAGGAAGACCAACGTTCTAATCAATGTAAAAAATGAGAAACTTATGCATTAAAGGAATGACTAATATTTTTTCTGTCTATGAAGAAATAACATAAAAAATTTGGTGCACACTGAATAACGTGTGTAGCGGGTTATTTAACAGTGTGCACCACATTTTTTATGTTATTTCGAATAGACAGAAAAAATATTACAGTCATTTCTTATAATTTAATTCAAAATTCCATTTTAAACCGTAGAAAACCATGAAAAAACGTTGATGACGTCACGGTCACATGACTAAATTATGTCTATTGGCTCATAACAAAATAACGTCAGCCATTCAGAAGACGCCTTACATCAAAAATTAAATCATTAGTTAATAGAATTATTTTATGAAATGTTTTATAGAATTGTATTGTATTTAATCTTTTGCGTCAGTAAAAGAAATTGTTACTGACATTTTTTTTTATAAAATTGCATTACATTTAATCTTATGCATTTTGTGTATGAAATATAAAACTGGTTTTTTTTAGTTAAATTTTATAAAATTATTTATGAAATCATACCTTAAAAAATTCAGAAGAATACTTCTTATTGCAAGCAACATATGGAAAATAACAAAATTTACACCAAACATGTGCACATCAGAATAAACACACAATATTTAATGAAATTGTATTCTATTTAATCTTATGCATTTGTAAATCTAATTATTTATGAAATGGTTTAAAAAATTCTATTTTATTTCAGGTGCAATGCGATCTCTGTGATGAATGGTACCACACTGTATGTGTTGGCTGTCAGTACGAATCAGTTAAGGATCAAAACATAGAATTTAGTTGTGGATATTGCAATTGACCAGTGTTTTCAGGCTTTAAAAAGACGTTTGTGGATTCTTAAATTGAAAAAAACAGAAAACAGATAAAAGGAAAGACTATAGTTTAAAGATGAAAGAGAAAAGTAATGAAAGATTAGACTTTCACGAAAGAAACAATGAATTTAAAAGTGCAGTAGAACTTTGGTATTTTTATCATTTAAGGGTCATACTTGTTTCATGGTGTTTATAGATACATGTATTGAATATGGTTAATTGGAAAAGTTTGAATTACATGTATTTTGATATCTACGATACAGGACATAAATTATTTTGTTATTTAAGAATTGAATACTTTTTATTGAAAATTTATTTGATGTGAAAGTGTTGACCGAAGAACATTTTGCATGAAGCATTGAAGCATTGATTCTAAAAATGTGCTTGACACTTTTACAACCCTGTAAAATTAGGGTTATTTCAGAAAAAAATGTAGGGGGGGGGGGGGGGAGTTGGAAGGCAGTTTTTGTCAGCACCTGCCACCCAGACAATTGTAACTGAGAATTATAGTGCATTATAGTGTGAAAAGTTGCTCTGATATCCATCACCCATGTATTATTAATACAATGTGCCTTCCAACCCCCCATACATTTTTTTCTGGAATAGCCCTTATGAAAAGAAGTATTCAATACTTATAAATACATTGTTTTGGCTAGAACCATGATCATACGATTTCTATCAAGTTTTACTTTTATGTACCTGTGTACTTTCAATTTATAGTGGAAGCTTATGTCATCATGAAAATTACATTAAATTTGAAATGAAGGTTGATTTCAGAATGATGCAGGATTGATGTAATCCCATCATAATAATGAATTATAATGAAACATACATGTAATGTAATTATTTGAGGTTAAAAAGAGTATATTAGACAAATATGATCTGATGCTGCTCAGAGCTATAAAGGTTGTAGGCATTCCAATTGAATTTCTAAAATTTCAAAAAGGAATAGCAAAACTGTGTAATAATAAGTAGCTTTCTACATCAAATATGTATTCAAACTTTAAATTTCTTCCTGTAAATAGGTTTTGATATTGAAAATGGCATTCACTCAGGAAACAGATGAAAGAGCAAAACAACTATAGAAGTAAAAAAAACATACAGTTTTTGCCTATTTATAAACTTATTTATACTGCTTTTTACAAATAAAACTGACAAAATTAGTAAATAACATTTTTGTTGATTTTGTCTCCTTAATCAGCTTCAGTTATTTCTTTACAAAACTTTTAAATAATACATCATATATCATGAAGAATACTTCTTACTGCAAGCGACATAAGAAAACTCATAAAATTTACATCAAACATGTGCACATAAGAGTTGTCTCATTGGCACTCACACCACATCTTCCTATATCTACATAAGAATAAAAAAGTTAAACACAATTTTCTATTGGAATGTCTATTGATTGACATGATTTTTTCTTGAATTCAAAACTATCTGACAGCTGTTTTACATTTTAACTAATGCAATTGAACTAAAGTATTCTATATTATAAGCATGGACCATATATGTACATGAATACATGTGATATATATTATAACTTGGATGACCCTTTTAAATGGTGAAGTAAATTGATCTGTTTATATTTTGTACATTTAGTCATCATGCATAATATTGTTAAACTAAACACAAAACCATTGTATTTGTATCACACTAATTGTCCTCAGAATGGAGATTTTATTCATATGTTCAACCAGTCTGCACCAAAAACTTTTTCAACTACTAGTCCGAAGACCAATATTCTGACATTTTTCTTATTGGGCCAAACAAAGTTTTGCAAAAACTTACTAGTCTGAATGAAATTTTACTAGTCTGGGGCTTCGGACTAGTGGCTAACAGTGCAGACTGTTCAACCCATACCAAATGGATAACTTGTACTTTATATTTGCTTATGTGAATGTATTTTTGTTCAAATGTTTGATATTGCAAAAGACTCATCATCTTGTAAAAAAAAATGCTTAATTAGCTTGAAAGTCTAAAATTTATTTTGTATGGCCTTTTTAACAAGCTATTTAATTCTTCTGACACAAAGTTTAAGACTGTAATGCTTTGGTGAGGCCAATTGAAATATAGTTGTGTTTCATGCTAATCATAAAACATTTAATGAATATTTTTGATAATTCACAAATAAAGTCCAGACATGTTAGAGTGTGATGTATTGTATAGACATGTGTGTAAAGTTACAATATAATTATAGATTATCGTTGATCATCTCAACGAGATTGATTTTCTCGCTTGAGCTGGTACAGCGAAAGTGAGAAAAGCATTCGAGTTGAGATGACCAATGATAATCTGTTTATCGCTATTTTACCTATGACGACGTTGTCAATTTCGTTAGAAACGCCACATGGCCTCCTTAGTTTCTAGCGATAATTTGTCCAACTCAAGCAAGAAGCATGATATGAAAGTTATCACAAAAAAAGATCAAAGGAAAAATACACAAAATAGCGATAATGACCTTCAGTTGCTGTCTCATTGACATAAGAACATCTCCTTTTAGAATCTAATGCATTCTGGGTAATATTTTCAGAAGCGTACACCAAAACTTGCTACTGGATGAAAACTTACTAATCAATTGAAATTTAACCAATAATGTAACGTTATTTTGGTATAGTGAACGAATAACATAAAAAATAACAATAGGAGTATTGGAAAAATGTTTTTATCTCCTATTTTTCAACCAAGTTTTATTTTTATATTTGGAAGAGTACACCAAGTATTTTTTTAAATATTTTTTAAACAATCAATCATTGTTTTATTAGAAACTACTTTCTGCCACTAGTGCTATGTATGTTAGAATGTAAAATTGTGAACAGTATATTGTTTTGTAAACTTGATGTACATATTTTATTTTGACATGTAAATGCTTTGGTGAAATCAGGCAGAACTTAAATTGTAGAAATCTAATGCTATGGGGGTTCTTCTATTTGTTGTTTTTGAAACTCTTTTTGGTACTCCTTAAATGAATGTATTTTGACTCTACTAAATTTATTTATGTCAGAACTTTTGGCATGCATGGTCAAGTTTTTCAATACATTTGTAATAGAACAATTAGGATTATGAGCTTTTTAACGATGATGCAAATAAAATCATAATGTAACACTTAAAACCAATGAATTTAAAGGAAATGTTGAATAGCTACAATCAGTGTTGAATACTGTTTAAATCGATAAATATTCGATAAATAAGAGTTAAAATTATAATTTGTTAGTCTCTGTCCTAGACGAAACAAAAAAGAATATTAAACAATTTGTCAATGTAAACCTGTAAAAATTTGAAGTCGTAATGGTAAAGAAAAATAAAGTTTTGATTTGATTATCAGCAAGTATTTTAAATTGTTAAATAAATGAAAACTTTTCACTTCAGCTTACAAAACAAAGTTCATATTCTGTTATTTTCGTAAACAAAAAAGGCTTGCTTACATTCAATTTTTGCTGTAAAATGCAACTTAGCACAAATTAGACACACATTTAAATATTCTAATATTTGGTAATTCTTTGTAAATAAATAGTTTAGATTTTATTTGTATACTTGTTTACATCTCTCAGGTTGTCAATTCTGTGATTACGATTATCTCATTATAGTTGACCTTGACACAGAATGTCTTGTAAATGTGAAATCTTTGTATGTAGCTAGTATTTGAAGATAAAAAATGTTGACCCTTTATGAAAATTAAATATGTATGCCATACGGTTTAACATTTCCTAAAAATATTTTAAGGAGACAAGATTTAACTTTTTGTTACCTTACTAGTAACTTAGTGTATTCAGTACATACTCTGAAATTAAAATCCCTTAATTGCTAAAATGGATTATTCAAAATTGAATTTCCAAGTTTTGAAATATTTGCAAGTAATACTTTCATTATTTAAAATTTCTCCTAAATTTCAATTGAACATTAAATCATCTTTTTTATCACGTTTAAAAAACGTTTTGTTTAAATAGATGAAATAATGACTATACAATTAGAAATCTCAAAAGAAACTATTTTCCCTAACCATGTAAACGTCAGTAAATAATGAATAAAACAAATAGAACAAATAGAGCATTTATTTGAATTTCATTTCTATTCGAGACATCTTTATAGATTGATCCTTAATTTTACTGTAAACAAAAATATGGAACGGCCAGTTTTTCCCACAGAATTAAACATTTTTCAATCAAATTTTGCAGTCATATTAACTGTTGATGTAAAAGTTTCCTATATCGCTGTTTGATGTACATACAGAGTTTATAGAATTGTGTATATATTATTTATGACATATGTATATGTAATTAGAACTTTCACAAATACTGTGGCTCTGAAGTTTAACTTTAGAAATGGCAAATTTTCTCATAAAAATTAGAAAAACAATACATGAAAATTCTTAGTTAGAAATTCCAATATTGAACTCATCTTTTATAATTGTATTAAGTTTTAACCATATTTCAAAATGTTTCAGTAACAGGGTTCTCACTAAGGCGAGTCCATGAGTCCTGGACTCATCAAAATCTGTCTGGACTCACCATTTTTAAAACTGGTGAGTCCACAGATGCATCAAGATTGAAATATTTTGTATAAACTGAACACAGTTAAACACACATATCATCATTTTATAGCAAAAGTTTAAAAGTGATCTGAATTTAATGTCATTTCATTGCTCTGTTAGGCCATGGAGACTAAAATATTACATTATAATGCAATAAGATATTTTCTTCTTGCTGTTGGACTCATCATGGCCACAAATGACAAGTCCCTGGACTCGCCTTCAAAAATCCTTAGTGAGAACCCTGCAATAACGAATAACTGATCTTCTTATTGTGTTATAGGAAAAAATCAAATAAAAACTGTAAAAATCTTATAATAAGAAGAGCTGAGCCACAGTTAATGTGAAAGGTTTTCTTTAGCTGACTTATATAACTGCTGTAGAATTGCTATAGATATATTGCAAAAAAAAATTTAATGTGAGGCTTTGTTTCAGTTTTAAATAAGAGGCATTTTAACTGATATTGAAAAGTAGATTTATGATTATTTGTTGTGATTTTAAAAATATCTCATTTTCAAGTGTCTGAATGGGGTTTACAGGATGGAAAATAATGAGTAAAACATACAGACTAATTTGTAAGAATTTTGTTTAGAGAAAAACGGGGTAACAAGATTAGATAATTGGATTAAAAATTGAAAAATGGCTGAAGAAATTTATAGCATTCATAAACGAAGGTCCCCCTTCCCCATCCAGAAAGTCATATTCATCAGTAAACATATATATATTAATGATTAAAAAAACAAGTATCACAATAGCCTAGTCATTACATTCAGTTATATTTTTTTATACATGTTTTTTTGTCTCCTCAATTTTGTAGTCCTTTGAATAGTTATTACATTTTATTTGTGGAATTAGAAACTGTTTCTTCTTGTAAAATGCACACTTTTTTAGACACATCCAATTTTGTTCTGTATAAACCAATATACTGAATTTCTGTAAATGAAAAAAAATATGATGAGAGTTTACAGAAAATCTGTACTTAATAAATATCACTTGAATACAACTTTGAAAGTCAAACAGTTCCTTCCTTGAGAAAAATAATGTTTTATCATATATCTATCACATTTACTGTTTGAAAGGATCTTAAGCTAAAACAATACACATGCGTCAAAGTGGCAAGAATTTTATAATGGGTTTTGCACATAAACAAAGTATTTACATGTAGGAAAACAGAAAACTATAAGAAAACAATAAGTATAAATGATAAGTGAGGAGATGTTTTTTTAAAGACACATACTTTTTCAAGCATTATAAAAGTTTTGGCAGCTGACATCATTGTGAAGAAAGCTTTGTGCAGCCTTCTATGCATTTTCTGTTCCAATACCAAATTGATTCTTGTTATCTTTAGAAGATTTTTATTTTTTGTATTACATAAATTCTTAACAACTTGAAAATACTATAATTTTTTTCTACTTGTAAAAATGTAGTCTCCCTAAGCTTAGTCTAAAGCTAAAAAAAAACTCAAGAGCATTTGAAAATCGTTGAAAGTCAAAATTGTTTATACATTTATTAAATATTGATATTCTTGCCATTGAAAACTGTTTATTGTTATTAATAAAATTAACATTCTCAAATCATAACTCACAACATTAATAATTCATATGCATTTTCATTGACCAAATTTTGTCAAATTCAGTAATTGTTGCATTTATAACTAGCTTTTCATTTTAAAAAGAAAGATATATATTTCATAATATTCATATTTATGGTTGTTAATGATTGTTTGTCCATTTAATGTATTCAAAATTACTGGAAGAAAGTATGTCAGTTGTTTTGGGGATTCCTAACCTCCAAAAATAGATTATAACGGAATACCCCTGTTAAGGTGCATGTTTTCAGTTTGTATATAACAAATGATTTGATCTACAAACATTAAAAACTTCCTGGTCTGAACCCTTAAAGACTTAATGTTTTGGTTGGAATAGATTGTTTTCAAAGGTTAGTTAGCAAAAAATATTCAATTGACCTCTAGGTTTAAGTTCAAGTCATAAAAATTTATGATTTTGAAAAAAAAATATTGGATAAACATTGTCCTTTGAATAGCTACAAATTTATCTACATGTTTGACTGCACAATATTGCAATAACTTCATAGTTGTAAAGTGTATTGTTTAATTCAAAGAATTCTGATGTTGTATATATGTGATAGATGTTGCATTAAATGATCTCATGTATTATGTTTTATACATTTATAAATACTTGAAAATCACGTTATTAGAAATTCATAAAAAATGTCATTTTAAAAGTGAAAAATATAATTGATGTTATATAGTAATTATGTTAGAAATCATGTTAAAATGCAGGGCTTCACATTTTATGTTTTTGAAAATTACGTTTTGACAAAATATCACTAGTGCAGTAACTAGAATAAACTATTTAGATTGGTTGGCCAGTTGATTTTAAGAAACCTACATATCATAGAAAGGATATATATTTTAAGGATTTACTTAGGTGAAATTTTAAAAATCTAGAATTTAAAATGGATACTACAAGTCTGAAGAGCATTAGTTAAGGAACAAAATAAGCTAATTTTGGTCTTTTGTTGATAGTTGTCTCATTGGCAATCATACCACATCTTCTTTTTTTGTAAAAAAAATTAAGGTTAAGGAGCTCCTTTTTTTAAGATATGTTATTTTTAGAAAAAAAGTGGGATTATAAGGCTTACGCTGACTTTTATTTGAATTGGAATTATTAGGGTCTCAAGTTAAAAGTAAAGAAACCTAGAATCTGCTTAAATTTGGTTAAATCACTTTTTAATGAGCTATTGAAGTCTTACATGTATATGAAAACAAAAATTGGTGTTATGGGGCAAAATATATTACCCTGTCTGTAATGTAGGAAAAAAACCCAAAGGGGTCTTAACTTTTGCAGTAATTCCTAAACTTCACCTAAGTTCATCCTGAAATACATCTTGATTACAAGATTTTAAGTCTCAACTGGTTTAATTTTTGTCATTAGATTTTTTAACGCTTCTTTATTTGAAAATTACATTGCACAAATTTAAATTTAAATTCTATATATATAGCAATGTGAAGCCCTGTAAAAGGCAATTTAGTGTGCTTTATTTTCTTGTCAAGCTTTTATAAAGTTAAGTGTTTTTTAATAGATACGTAATAGAAAAAAAGTTAAAATTTCCTCTTTTAGTGATTAAAATTATTTCATGTTTTATAGTAAAATTAGGTACTATATACTTTTAAATTATGTATTATTCTACCAGAAATTTTGTAAGCTAGTGTATTAGTTTATTAAAGAAAGAAAGATAGAGCTGAATTCTTTAGTTTAAATGCAATAATAATTTCAAGTTTTTGTGTTAATTTTAATCTACAAAGGCAATTAATTGAAGACATTCATATCATCATGATGTTCCTAGCTTATGAATTTGACCATTGCATACACTATATCATAAAGTCATAATGTATTAAACTTAATTTGTAACTAAACTCTCATTTATTATTTTACCTTAGTACCATTTTATTATAATCATGTTAGTTTTTTTGTCTATCTCAATGTAAGTTGTTTTCTAGTACACAAATTGGAACTTGTTCTGTAATTATTTTAAAACTGTGTCTAACAATATTTGGTTGGAGTTATTGCCTTTTCAATAATCTATTTTAGCTAACTTAACTAAAACTATATATAACAGGCTACTATTTGAACTTGAATTTTTTTTTAATTATGGAATTTGCATAATTTCTTGTGTTTAAAATTTTTTGATAAATTCCTTGTTTATTTGGTATTTTAATCTTTTGAGTGGTTAATAACACTTTCCATATGATGTATTTTGGTTAGATAGTGTTGTGCGCGGCACAGTACATTCTTTTGAAAATACACTATTTTCTTTGTAATAGAAAAATATTTCAGTACAGAATAAACTTGGAATTTATTAAAAAATTCAATCACAAGAAATCAAGCAAATTCCATAATTAAAAATAATTCCAAGTACAAATAATAGCCTGTTATATATGTAAAGTTTATACTTCAATCACATTTAATAAAAAATATTATTATTATACAGTACAACATTGCAGTTTGAACACAAAAGGGACCACAAATTATTGTTCAAGTTGTTGACAATTTTGTTTGTTTTAAGATCGAATTTAAAATTCATATCAAAACTGTTGATTTTTTTTCTTTAGTTTTGAATTGTATCTCTTTTTTTTCCTTTAAAGGTCATTCTACTTTTCACACAAAAAAACTACCAGTGGATTCCATTTATGAGGCTGTTCAATTAATGCATTCAATGTCCTAAAGGAAAGGGAAATTGGTTATTTGTGGTTGATTAAAACCTCTCACTACATACACATTTTAATAATTGTATGAGTGGTTACCCTATTTAGGATGTGCCTTGGGGTTTTTATATGTTTTAATGGTATACACCATAATTTCTTCCTTCCTTGTACAATGTAGATAGCATAAGGGATTATATGAATTATCTCCCCTTATTCTGGAGAGTTATTCCCTTGAATTTCTGTATAGTTGTACTTTGTTTAGTCATTTGTGTGTTTAAACCATAGATATTTTATTAGTTGACATGTAAAACATGTTTTAGATGAAGATTTTACACACCAAATGCATTTGTTACAGTATAATACATGCTAACATGTCAATTCCTAGATGTGTTTCATGCAATATTTAAATAAATTTGTTGTCAACAATTTCAAATTTTTATTCTGCCTTCTTTCATGGATTCATGATTATTTGTATAATTCTTCAGTTCTATTCCTTGATTGATAAAGGATAAATGATAAACAATTATGATGCATCCTTGCATTGTCTTTCATATATTTAGCTTTTTGTGTTCCTTTTGGAAATAAATGCAAAAAAGCTCTTCAGACAAATGAGATTTATAAAGTGTTGTTTTTTCCTTTGATATGTACCACTGCTGGGTCCCAGAGGCTATCATCACCTCAATAGCCATAACTTTAGTGCTGACATCATTTATAACAAAACTTTCTAAAATCTTTCAATTAGCAATTATATAAACACTAAGGTTTCAACTTCCTCAGACAAAGTTGACTGTCATTGTAGGGAAAATGATGGTATTGATTTTGTAGGCAGTAATGTCAGTCTTTATAAAAAGTGTAGTAGGATAACATGCCATATTTTATAAATTTCTGATGTTAGTCCATTGTCATGGATCAGTGACTGCTTATGATAATTGTAATTATTTTGTTATTTGAATTTCTCACTTATGAGTAATAGGATAAGTTTATATGAGAGCCTTGCTATATCAATTGTGTAAAGTTTTGACAGTCTTTTGCAGGTACTATAAGCGATTGGTCATCTAGATTAGGTGCATGGAATCATTGCAAGAAGTAAATGACTTTGACAGGGTTCATATATGATCATGGCCTCATTTTCATGGTTCCTTGTTTATTTTTCATAGCTCAGATACTACATGTATATCAACAATTAGTCAACTCAATCCAGTGTATGGAATGTTTGTGTACCCATTTCTCAGGGTTCATCTGATGTTGACCTCATTTTCATAGTACATTGGTCAAGGCAAGTTTTGATGGTTGGTATAAAAAAGATGTGGTATGATTGTCAATGAGACACTCCAAAAGAGACACAGAAATTAACAGTTATAGGTAACTGTACAGCCTTCAACAATGAGCAAAGTAAATCCCATGCTGCATAGTCAGCAACAAAAGGCCTCAAAACTTAGGTCTGATAATATAATAAGCAATTGATTATAACATTTGGTGTATGGAATGATTGTAAGGTGAACATGTCTGTCTGAAAGGTGTCATCGGACCTGAACCTCATTTAATACTAGTTTGCATTGATTATGTTAATTTTATGATATTTCCATTAACCTTAATCTTAAGAGACTTTAATCATAAATTCAATCATGACTAGTTTTAAATAGACATATGATCAGCAAGGCACTTTTGTTAAGCTAGATGTTGATGCAATTAAAATTAAATAAAATACAAATAATAGTTTATTTACATGAATAAAGTATATTACAAATCTCTAAACTTCATATAATCTTTTCTCTTTTCACAGGCAGTCCTTATATTTATTATAATTACATGTAGCACTCAAATCTTGTCATATTCTTTAATTCTTTGATAAAGAGCAGAACTGATGTTCATTTTTGTAAATTTTGAAATATTTTCAATTTCATAACAATCTGATTGCTAATATTCTCCATAGAGGGAATTTTATCAAAAGTGTCAAAATTTCACTGGATTCAACGAAACCTGTGTTTTCCCCAAAGGTAAAGAACCTTATGAAAAGTATAATAATTCAACAATTTCTGTAAGAAAGTTATGCCTCGGTTAAATCATCATTGAAATACAAATGGATTGCTTGTAAGAATGTATCATCGTTCATGCTCAGTTTATAAAATTCCTCATCTTCATCTTCGATACCATTTTCTTCTAACGTACTCCCCATTACAAGATTTCGACTGTCATATTTCCATGTATAACTTGCAGCATGTGCATTGTATTTCAGGTACCGTTCTAAAATTTCCGTCATTATCTCCTCTGAACAAACCTGAAAAAAAATTGATATTATGAAAAAAAGAGGCTGATAAACCAAGGAATCATAAGCAATGATAAATTTGAGAGAAACTGTCAGCAGGGTGTTGCACCATGGCAAAAATCAAAAGTCGATGAAAAGACAAAACATTTCACATAAAAATTCATAGAAAATGAAGACTGAAGCAACATAACAAAAACAGGGGATAACAACTGAATCAAAACACTAGAAAGAACAATTTAAAAAAAAAAAAACACCATAAAAATACAGTTACATAGAGTACATCAGAAAGTTTGGCAGATACTGCTGAGCTCTAATAATGAAACTATCATATATTACTTCTAATCTGATCTGAGCATGAGTGACAAAAATACAATTAACTAAACTGTTTTACATCTCCTTTTATTGAAAAGGAAATAAAACCTTATCAGAATTAAAATCATGTTCATCAGGCTATTCAATTTTTAGCAAAATGAAATATACCATTGATTAATTAAAAAAAAATCTATTGTTCTCTCACTTCTCTGTTCATGTGGAGTTCAAAGATTGAATCAACAGGAACTTTAAACTTCTTTAAAAAAATCTTTTTTATTTCATTTGGCTGTACAAAAACTCCTAGTTATTGAAAAAAATATATAAAATACAAAATAAGATTGACAATTACCTCAATAACATGGTCCTGTGATGTAAGTGTATTGATTATTTTGACTTTTCTTGTTTTCTGCGACAGAATTCCTACTAGATAACTGTCATCTTTCCACCAAGGCCTTCCAAAGTCATTGGCCCAAAATGAATCTGGATAAGGTGGTGGTATATGTACAAATCTGCCATTAGGACAGTATGGTATTTCACACCCTGTCTGTGGATCTACATGTGTACGGATCTGAAATGTATACATTGGGTTAAATGATATATTGCGGTTTCCAAACTGAATGCAAACCGATATTTTACATGTAATATAAATCCCATTAATTTACCCCTCCAGACCTAGACAGGGTCAGTAATTTTGCATCAAAACAAATATGCATATTGAAAGGATTACTTTAAAATAATTGTATCAACATTTTTCATTTAAGAGATGTAAAATTCTAATTTCAAGAAAATCAATATTTTTTGGGAATATGATTTTGAAGCGAGTGAAAAGTTTTAACTTATCTATGTTTTCTATGTTTTATTGGCAATACAATCCTGATATCATATGTAAACATACAGCCTGTAATTCAGTGGTTGTCGTTTGTTTATGTGTTACATATTTGTTTTTTGTTCATTTTTTTACATAAATAAGGCCGTTAGTTTTCTCGTTTGAATTGTTTTACATTGTCTTACCAGGGCCTTTTATAGCTGACTATGCGGCATGGGCTTTGCTCATTGTTGAAGGCCGTACAGTGACCTATAGTTGTAAATGTTTGTGTCATTTTGGTCTTTTGTGGAAAGTTGTCTAATTGGCAATCATACCACATCTTCTTTTTTATATATCTGGTGTTAACAAAGAAACTTACATCTTTTGTCTTAGGATTAAACCAATGTGATATATCACCACCAGCTGCTTGAATAATGGGCTTCAGTAAAACATCTCCTATTAAAATATTGAATAGAATGATGAAAAGGTAAGAATTAAGGATTATATTAAGAAAGATTAGTTCAATGCAAATCATAATGGTTGTTAAAAAGTTAGCAATATTACACGGCACTAGCTACATTTAATTCAGGTAAAGAAAATATAAACAAGTTATATATGTACAATAACAAAAATATATAAAACAACTAAGCTCAAAATGCTCTCCCATGCGCCCAAGTTTAACCCTTCCCCCCTTTTTTTTTAGGATTCATGAAGCCCCATCCTATGCAAGTTTCGTCTTTTTTTCCTTTTGGTCCTGATTTTGCAACAACAGCAAGATTAATTTGTACATACACACCACACATTAATGTATAAACTTCTCATTTTAAATCACAAAAACATACAGTGTACCATCTGGTTATCATATAAATTTAAAAGGGTACCTTCATGACCAATAAAGGTGAAAAAAAATAATTGCCAAATGACGTTAACAGTAAGATTTGGTGCATGACCATAAAATGCATACTTTTTTAAGACGAAAAAAATATAGAGTGATTTTGGAGAATCACATTAACAAAAATGATAGTAATGAAAAATTATTTTGAGACGTCTGAGGTGTGTAGCGGGGTTGCTTCCCCTCCTTAGTACAGATAGAACATATTATAAAGCTAGTCTTAATCAACTTTATAGCTAGGGAATTGATTCTTTTGCTCAGTGGGTTAACACATGTACGTTGACTGTCACATAGGCGACCAGGGTTCGAATCTCAGTGGTGACGATATAAATTTGTAGAGTAGATTCATGCTCTCCGGTTACATTTGGCGCCCAACTAAAAAATCTACGATGGTTATCTAGAATACACCCAGGGTTTGTGTTGTTTAGAGTCATATATAAAGATTTGATGACTCTTGTGGTGGAATAGTGTAGGGGGTTTGCTTCCCCTCCTTAGTACAGATAAAACATATAAAGCCAGTCTTAATCAATTGAGCTAGGGAATCGATTCTTTGGATCAGTATGTGCTAGCGTGTATTTATTCATGATTGAATAAATACTAATATGATTTTGTAATTTATATTTTATTTCCTATTTGAATTTACTTTAAATAAAGATGATTTTATTCCTAATGCATATTTGTGTTTTCGTTTTCAGATAGATTAATTACGGATTGTAATTAATTATGAGTGGTACTATTCGTATTTTATATTTACGGACTTTGACGATTGACTAGTTTGGCCTTGATTGTTACTCACTTCTACTATTCTGATGGTCAGTGTTTTACGCTTGATTTGACCGCACACTGTCTGCTATTTCATTGGTTATATATCTTTTGGCGGTTTATTTATATTAAGTCTATATTCAATTGTGGATTGATGTTCAAACCGAACAGACGTTTCATTTACTTTATTTGCTGTTTCCGATTTTGTATCATTTGTATTGGAGGAATTCCACGATTGTTTCAGGTATTTGACAGAGTTCTGCATATGATGTAGATATACGTAGAGGCATAACCTTTGTACCTCATACAAGGGTTTCTTTTGATGCTTCAGTCAATGTAATAAAACTATCCAGAACCTTATAAGTCTACTATTATTTACGCCCAGATAGTGCGACTACAAGTGGTTAAACTCACTGATTGTCACACAGACAACCAGGTTCGAATTGCAGTGGTGACGATATAAATTTGTAGAGTAGATTCATGCTCTCTGGTGACAGGTATTATGATAACGAAATGACACCTCACACTATCCAATTTGAGGCTTACAGTAGCAATTACTTGACCATTTGTGTATGACAGAAGGGGTTTCTCATTCGGGGGTTCTGATCCCGGATCCCGCTTACTGTTTTGTCAGATTCCTGTATCCCGCTTACACTATGTACGTAAGCAATTATGATTTTCTTTTGTCATTTCCCGGGTCCCCCAAGACCTCATTTCCCATTTTCATGCCACAATAATTTGACTTTCACGTGTCACGCTTACAGAAAAGCGGCAATCCCGCGTCACGCTTAGACCCCAATGAGACCCTCACAGAAAGGGGCATACACCTTATCGCTAATCCCCGCAGACCCAGCCGCTTGAACTTTAAAAAAAAAACAATCACTTTTCCATTGTGGCGTCAGATATTTTGTTTTATGACGTCAAAATATTACGAGAACCTGTGTGATATCCAGTAATGGCGGACAAATAGCGATAAGGTGTATTAATTCCTACCCTCATTTATTATACTTCTGACATCAAAATGTGAGTTTTATAAGTTAATAAGAGGGAGGTAATTAAGAAATGGTGAGCAATACGATTTCCATATTATCTTTCATGTATGAGGCTTTTGATTTATTTATTTTGTATGTGTTGTTATCATTTTTTGTTTACAATGACACTGGTTTATTTCAATACCTTTGTATTTTTCGCAAAGTGGAGTAAGATTGTACACTTTTCCAAGGAATGACACCCATAAATCGTCAACAGTGTTATGAACGGCAACTTCTTTTGGTGTAAAATACTTTGGCCGTCCCATTTTCTCTCAAAATTGATTCAGGAAACTGTTGTTGCTAACGTCAACAAGTAAACCGGAAGTTATTTTTCTGCTTTTACAAAACGAAAGAAATTCATTTTTGCCAAAGTATCGGTACACTGGATAATTTGAGTTCAAAAATCATGCTAAAATTCAAATTATAAATATTTATAATAATTTTGCTAATTCGTGAAAATTTTACGTCGAATTTTCATAAAGAAAAACACAGTCGTTTTGTAGAAATCACTATTTTCCAAAATGGCCGGCGAAGTGATGGTAAATTTCGTCCAAATATCAATTCAAACGAATCAAGCCATATTATACAAATAAATCACCCAAAAAATAAGTTATGCACAAAAAGGTGTTCTTCTATCTATGAAATAGTTTTCCTCATATGTGTGTCTTTTCACCAAAAATACGCTGAAAGTAATTAAAGTTACCAGTTCATCCAGATTTGGTCTTAGACAAATCGTACCATGTCAATAGTCAATTCGTTCCAACTGATTGAGTTCATTGTTAATCAGACTGAATAATTTGTCCACCTCTACAAATGACTCATTTGTGACAGTCAAAGAATTGAGAAGGTGTAAAGGGAGGGTATATATTATATGCACAGAAGAACACGAAATAAAACTACCAGTGGCAGATCCAGAACTTTTCATAAGGGGTCCTGCTCCAGTCATGCCTCAGTGATTCCCTATATAATAAACCAATGTTTTCCTCCGAAAGGGGGAGGGGAGACTTGGGGCCCCATGGATCCACCTATGATTACCATTTAATGATGTCAGAACAACCAATTAAAAATTTCCTGCACCTTTGACAATGTTTGATATTTTTATCAATTTCACAAAACACAGTACATGTATATTATAAAATTGAGAATAGAAATGGGGAATGTGCCAAAGTGACAACAACCTGACCAAATAATTTGCTATTGGGCTGGTTTCCTATAACTATAGAAAAGGGATAAAATTGTGAATTACTGTAAGAAAAGTTGTAACTACATCTAAAGATGCCATTATTTTTATCAACATACAAGTGTATGCTACTCTTCCCTAGAAAAAAAATTGAAATATACAAATTTCAAAGATTCTACAACCGTATTTTTGTGTTGTTTCTCGCGTTACTTTTTGCTTCCGAAGAGCATAACGCTGACTGATTTATAGATAATTGTCACCAGCAAATTCGTAACTTTTGCTTTCAAATAACAAAGAACATCGACCAATAAGAATAGTCAGAAAAAAATGCCGAGAACTATAAGTATTTACGTAGCAGATGTACATTGTAAGAACAGTGGCGTGACTTTTGTGTCCTATTTCTTAATGCAAATTGTAGATGATGTAATCTGCTTTGTTGTAAAAGAATTCTTAAAAACAATATGCAAATATGAACTCTCGCGAGATGTTCAAACAGGTAAATCAGAGATGATTTACATTCTTGTTTTGATCTTCGTAATAATTAAGTAAAAAAATGATGTTATTGTTATGCGTTACATTTCACACGAAACAGAAGTCCAGTTATTTATTAAAATTGTTTTTGTCCTTAAGTTCTAATCATTTTCCGGTCATACGTGAAACATGTGACTAACATGTGATCACGCCCTTACCGCCGGACCAAGGGTCCGGAAACGGTCATATTTGCCAGTCATGTCCTAAACTGAAATTATAATGTCCTAAACTTTTAATTGGGATTTTGGTCAAATTTTATTTTTCTACATTAATAATTTCGGTCATTTCGTTGAGATCGACTTTCAAAATCGCCATTTTGAACATATTTTTGTTTAGTTATCGATTTCCTGTAATTAAACTGCCACTCCAATAAAGTGTTATAATCCTGAGGGCCTTCCTAATAACTATATTAATGCCTCGGGGAGCTATTGGCTAATGATTGCTAATCTCTTTACCTGTGTTTTTAATTCATTGTAATTCACACCTGGCAATTAATCACAAGCTCCAAACTATTATTATAAAGAAATAAAAATTCCATACCAACTGGCTTCAATATTTAATTACTCAACAAGTCAGACAATTGTCAATTATGATTTAATGATTAAACTTGGTTTAATTTTGTAGAAAAAAATATTTTTTTACTTCTAACACACGTGTTTTGTTTACTATGTAATACGCATGCTTGAAATTCTCTTCCAAAGATTTAGACAATAAATTGTAAATTTTAAATAATTTCATCCTAAATAAAGCCAGTGCAACTACTTTAATTAATATTCTTACACTATTAAAGATAAAATATTAAAAAGCCGATGATTTCCTGTGATTTGGATAAACAAAACTAATCCCGGAAATGAGTCCGGAATTGTTCGTTTTAGTATTGTCGCAGTACATCCGGTTTGAATTTTGACTTCAGAATCGAAAGAAACGTAAGCGATAACTGGGAATATTATTGTTTTGAGTCATTAAAATCAATTATTTTTAGACTGCTGCCTTCCCTTAATTGCCCTTGATCGATTTTTATACGACCGCAAATTTTGAAAAAATTTTCGTCGTATATTGCTATCACGTTGGCGTCGTCGTCGTCGTCGTCGTCCGAATACTTTTAGTTTTCGCACTCTAACTTTAGTAAAAGTGAATAGAAATCTATGAAATTTTAACACAAGGTTTATGACCAGAAAAGGAAGGCTGGTATTGATTTTGGGAGTTTTGGTCCCAACATTTTAGGAATTAGGGGCCAAAAAGGGCCCAAATAAGCATTTTCTTGGTTTTCGCACTATAACTTTAGTTTAAGTTAATAGAAATCTATGAAATTTTGACACAAGGTTAATAACCACAAAATAAAGGTTGGGATTGATTTTGGGAGTTTTATTTTCAACAGTTTAGGAATTAGGGGCCAAAAAAGGGCCCAAATAAGCATTATTCTTGGTTTTCGCAAAATAACTTTAGTTAAAGTAAATAGAAATCAATGAAATTTAAACACAATGTTTATGACCACAAAAGGAAGGTTGGTATTGATTTTGGGAGTTTCGATCCCAACAGTTTAGGAATTAGGGGCCAAAAAGGGACCCAAATAAGCATTTTTCTTGGTTTTCGCACCATAGCGTTAGTATAAGTAAATAGTAATCTATGAAATTTAAACACAAGGTTTATGACTATAACAGGAAGGTTGGTATTGATTTTGGAAGTTTTGGTCCCAACAGTTAAGGAAAAAGGGGCCCAAAGGGTCCAAAATTAAACTTTGTTTGATTTCATCAAAATTGAATAATTGGGGTTCTTTAATATGCCGAATCTAACTGTGTATGTAGATTCTTAATTTTTGGTCCCGTTTTCAAATTGGTCTACATTAAGGTCCAAAGGGTCCAAAATTAAACTTAGTTTGATTTTAACAAAAATTGAAACTTTGGGGTTCTTTGATATGCTGAATCTAAAAATGTACTTAGATTTTTGATTTTTGGCCCAGTTTTCAAGTTGGCCCAAATCGGGGTCCAAAATTAAACATTGTTTGATTTCATCAAAAATTGAATAATTGGGGTTCTTTGATATGCCAAATCTAACTGTGTATGTAGATTCTTAATTTTTGGTCCAGTTTTACAATTGGTCTAAATTAAAGTGCAAAGGGTCCAAAATTAAACTAAGGGGACGACCATTTGATATTCTGGGGGGGGCCAGGAGGATTTTGAAAATAAATAACTCAGCCTTGATAATCACAAAAATAAATGGTTTGTTCTGTGGTAGTTTGAAAATAAATAACCTGACTTGCAATGTATTGAAAATAAATAACTCAGCAGGTCTATAGCTTCTTGGGCCTTCAGCATTCCAAAACCCTAAAAAAAAAAATTTTGACTCGCTCCGCTCGGCAAAATATGTTTTAAAATACTTATAAAAGAGGCTAGGTTTGGTCAAACCAAATTATTACTTGGGAATATAAATGATTCATTTCGTGAAGAAAATTATGAAATACTTAATCTAATTACTAGTATACCAATTGTCTTTTATAATATACTTATTACTATGTATTTGTGTTTCGTTTGTCCTGTATCGCTATGTATTATCTTAAAATGTTTGTATATTATATTGTCCTCTTGTACAAAAGTATGTGTCTGAGGTTATGAATGAAATCTTGAATCTTTAAATTTCTGCAGGGGATAATTATCTTTTCTGATTAAATTGTACATAATGACTTGACTATACATGTATTATTCATAATTAACAAATATTTAAAAAATTGTATGTTTTTCAAATATCATAAATATAGTTGTGAAAATGAATAATCAGTCCCTTGCTTTAATGAAAATGAAAAATCTTGCTTCAATGGTGCAGAAAATGAATAATCTGTCCTCTCAGTTTACAAAAATAAATAACCGATCAAAAACAAATCCTACTGGCCCCCCCCAGAATATCAAATGGTTGTCCCCTAAGTTTGATTTTAACAAAAATTAAATTCTTGGGCCTCTTTGATATGCTGAATCTAAACATGTACTTAGATTTTTGATTATGGGCCCAGTTTTCAAGTTGGTCCAAATCAGGATCTAAAATTATTATTTTAAGTATTGTGCAATAGCAAGTCTTTTCAATTGCACAGTATTGTGCAATGGCAAGAAATATCTAATTTCACAATATTGTGAAATAGCAAAATTTTTTTTAATTAAGAGTTATCTTTCTTTGTCCAGTATAGTAAGCAAGAAATATTTGCAAGAATTTTTTTTAATTGGAGTTATCTTTCTTTATCCAGAATCAACTTAAATCTTTGTTATATACAATATACAATGTATATTCACTTTTTACTACCAACTGATTAATTTAAATAATCTTTACCATTCAGTGATAACAAGCAGTTTTTTTACATCATGTATTTAAATGAGTAGTAATTGTTGCAAACTCCATTAGAATATTTTAATTGAAATTAGTTTTGGAATAAGGGAAAGGGGCCGGGGATGTGAATAAAAAATTGGGTTAAATTTTTCTCATTTGAAATTTCATAAATAAAAAAAAAAATTCTTCAAACATTTTTTTGAGAGGATTAATATTCAACAGCATAGTGAATAGCTCTAAAAGAAAACAAAAAATTTAAATTCATTTGAATACATTCATTCTGTGTCAGAAACCTATGCTGTGTCAACTATTTAATCACAATCCAAATTTAGAGCGGAATCCAGCTTGAATGTTGTGTCCATACTTGCCCCAACCGTTCAGGGTTCAACCTCTGCGGTCGTATAAAGCTACGCCCTGTGGAGCATCTGGTTGGAAAATGGTAGGACAAATCATGAAGTAAATGTGATGCAACTGTGAAACAAGTTTGTTGATGCTACGAACATGACGATCGAGTATGAGCATACTCATAATGAGTCTCATGCAGTAATGTGATTTTGGCAATCATCTTTTGAAAAGGGGTACCGGTATCAACTTTTAAGTTGTATGAAAATGACCGAAATTAGGGGAAAAAATTTCCGGACATACAATATACTAGTTCTAAACATTGTTTTTGTTTCCAACGGGATGTTAGCAAACATAATCTGTAGGCTTGTTTCGACTTGTTTAAAAAAGGAAAATACGATTTTCAAAGAGATTGCGCCGTTGGTAACTTTGTCACAATTTTTAATTATTTTTTTTTATTCATGTTCTGCAAACACTTTCCAGAAACGCAATAAACTTGTCAAAGGAAAAGTAAACTTTTACCAGGCATGACTTGAAAGGAAGTACTTTATTGATTTTAGGCCACTAAAATAGGTTAAAATGTGGAAACCATGTAGATGGTGTACAGGTCACAAATATCACATGGTGCCTATTTTAAAAGATTTTAATTCCAAGTTAAAAGTTTTTTTCTTTACTGGATTTAAAGAATTTTACATTGCCAATGATTTGGAATAAATTTTATATAACTGGAATTTCAAAACCAAATATAAATATATTTTTTTGGCCAAAACATCAAGAGACAACGATTATGGTATCCTGTATCAATGAAGAAAATATGGAAAATTCTGAATAAATTGTACTAATTGTTTTCAAACAAGCACATATTTAGGAGTTTTATAATACTGTTACATTTAAGATGGATTTTAAGAAAAAGTATACTGTTCAGATTATTTTAAGCAGATTTTGCAATAAAATAAAACTAAAAAAATGCTTTTGGTTTTTTATGGTTTCCTGTCACGTTAAAAAAAAACTTTAATATAACATTGAAAATAGATTTTAAATATTAACATGAAGCAAGTAACACTAGTAATGGTGTTTATTTATGCCTTTTGAATTATATTGTGCAAAATAAAGAAAATAAAGTTTGGTTTCCTGTCGCGTAAACGGTGAATCAAAATGTATTAATTTTTTCTCGAAAAACTCAATTGTTCCATTCATACTATTCTAACACCAACACAACCCACAAAATAAAAGTTAAAATTTTAGAAGTTATAAAAAAGGATACAAAAAGAAACCAAAGGCCGAATACCAAATTATGGTCCATATATGAGAAGAACATAACCCGTGTCATGCCAACAACTGTTTTTTTGATAAATGTGTTAAGTTCCGATGCAAAGACCCTATAAGTGAATCAATATTAACGCCAAAATAAGCAATCTTTAATTGTACGAAAATAACCCTTTTAATAAAATTCAGATAGGTCAAAGCCGTTTATTGAATTTAAAAGTAATAGAGATTTTACATGTTATAGTCTTATATAGAGTATTTTTGTCATTTTTTTTACAAAATCCGTGCAACAAGTTTTTTTTTTTATTTGCACCAAAAACAAAAAATTACATTTTAATATATACATGATATATATTGATAACAATTTCTTTAAAAATAAGGGGCACTAGTTAATATTTTATTCATATGTAGTATATCAAATTGTCATGAGTTACTTACCTGAAAAAACAATAATATGAGGCAGGCCTTACCTGTGAATGGGGACGAAGTCTTTATGAATTATTATTTTTAATTTAAACATGCTAATAAAAGAAACAGAAATACCATAACGTTTCCGATTTTGGTTCTGTTGTAAAGGGATTTAGTTGTGACGTTATTTAAGTTATGACTTCATATTCAATGTAAACAAAGAAACGTTTTCAGCAGGTAACGTTTTTTCATATTAAACATGTTAAAAATGAATTAGTATTGAGTTCCAATCATATATTTTACTAGACTGATACATATTTATTTTATTTAAAGTCTCATTCAAACAAGACCAGAAAAAGGAAGTCGATTTCTGCGCAAATTCAGGGATTAAAAAAATTCTGAAAAAAGTTAACGATTTTGAGTTCATTAGTAGAATGACAAAGGTAAATTTTCCCTAACTTTTTTTTTAATTATCTACCGTAATTGGGGGCTTAATCCCCATATAATTTTATCATGTATATACATGCTATTCCTGTATATATCTTTCCCAATTTATCATGTTATAAACCATATAAATATTTTTAAATAAGTTTTTGTATAGATTCACTAAAATGAAAGTAATTAGGTTATTTTCATAGTTAACACTGTTCTTGAATCAGCGACATATATCAGAAATGGGAGGGCTGAGAGGTTTGATTTTAATCAGACTGCATGTATACTAAAGTGGTTCATCAACGGTATCGTTATATGTTAAAGGTCCCAAATAATTATTATTACTTTTATTTTTGGGAAAAAAACTAAGTGATTTGTTAAAATTGACCCTTTTTATTTGGTCTGAAAGAAAGAGTTCAGTTTATCGTCTTGCACCAATAATTACTGTTAACATCATTTGGCAAAAAATTAACCTTTATTCTTCATCATGTTCATGTAGTACCCCCATTAAAACCCTCATACATGAATGGTTAACTTGAGAAAAAAAATTACCAATTTCTTTAATAAAATTATATCCTGGAACTGGCATATTGTATCTATATTCTATCACCGACATATTTATCCTTGTTGCCCAATTAAGTTATAAAAATTATCTCCCTTGGAATTCTGAAAAGGAAAGAAAATCTGCATTTATTGTGTCTTGATAGTAGAAAGTCAATGCTAAATGTGTTTTTTGGTTATGTGAAATTATCTTATTTGTTTTTTCAGCAAGAAAATGCCAAAGAAGAAGATAGTGAGAAGTCTGCAGGAAAAATAAAGTTAGAGAAATGGTTGAACAAAAGTATGAAGATCAAGATGACAGATGGGAGAACTTTAATTGGTATTTTTTCTGTGTGTTTTGCTGTGTTCAAACGCTAAATTTTATTGTATAAAATTGAGATTGGAAATGGGGAATGTCGTCAATAAACTTATCATAGATACCAGGACTAAAATTTTACAATTAAGGTGGCTCTGGACTATTCCACTGCGCATAATTTCACACGTGAATTACAAAAGTATTTGTCGTTAATTTGATATAATTTTTTTAAATATTTTGATTGATTAGAAAAGTTAAATCATTGTAGTTATGTGACTAAAACAATATTTTCGTTATTATCCGTATTTGTTAAAGGGTCAAAATGACATTTCACCTATTTCACCATTTCCCACCAAAATTTGGGTTTTTAGGCAAAATATTTTTTTTCCCTTATCAGTGACCTATGTTTTTTTATTCTTTGAAGCTTTTCATATTACAGTTTTGGACCAATTGTTATTAAACGTTTTTTTGATATTCCGATAAAAATATGTCAACACCTCTATTTTCCCTATCATTTCATTGAAAAATGGTCCCTTATACATGCTTGTTTAAAAGTAGAATTTTGAGTTTTAATGGTCTGTGACCCCCTATTTTTTTCCGACCAATTTGATTCATTTTCTTTAAAGAATAAAGTAACCAAAAATACGGCACTTCTGATAGAAACTTCGAATAGGCCAGAGCCACCTTCAGCCAGACGCGTGTTTCAACTACAAAAGACTCATCAGTGACGCTCCAATCAATGTCTTGCTACATTGAAGACCTGTTGGTGACCTTCTGCTGTTGTTTTTTCTATGGTGGGGTTGTTGTCTCTTTGACACATTCCCCATTTCCATTCTCAATTTTATTAAAAGGCCAAATAAAGTATCAAGTTGAAGAGCATTGAGGAGACCAAATATTCCTAGAAGTTTTGCTAAATACAGCTAAGGTAGTCTTTACCTGAAGAAGAAAAGCCTAAGTATTTAAAAAATTCAGGTAACTTATCATTCTGTCACTATGAACATATCAATGATAACTCAAGTCAACACAGTAGTGCTGACTACTGGGCTGGTGATACCCTCGGGGAAATAAATCTCCACCAGCAGTGGCATCGACGCAGTGGTTGTAAATAAACTCATCAAAGAGACCATTACTTGTCCAAAGAGCAGAAAACAAGCGAAGGCCACCGATTGGTCTCCAACACAGAAAGAAAAATCCTGCACTGAAGGACTGCTTCTGCTGGCCCCTAAACAAAAATGTATACTAGTTCAGTGATAATGGACATCATACTAAATTAAGAAATATATAAATGAACTAAGATTAAAAATCATACAAAACTTACAAAGAGCCTGACTTTTGACAGGCAAAAAATATTTAATTATGCTTCAGGTATTTCTTTTGAGTTTATAAGAACATGTTAAAATTGACAATCAGCTATAAAACTTGGAAAATAATAAGGTTTTTGGGATAGTGCAGGAATGTTAGAGAAAACAAATTGTTTGCAGACTTTTGCAGAACTTTAAATTTCATTTTACTTTGTGAAGTTAGTGTGTCAATACTTTTTCTTAATATATGAAAAATAGTATGCATACTATTTGCAGAAATTATTATACCCCACGCAACGAGTTGCGGAGGGTATAATGTTTTTGACCCGTCCGTCCGTCCGTCTGTCTGTCCGTCCGTCAGTCCTGTTTCTTGTCATCGCAAGTCCTCTCAAACCACACAACAGAATTTCACGAAACCTTTTCAGATAGTAAGGACCTACTATGTAGTTGTGCATATTGACGGGAAATTGCGATTCAATTTTTTTTCTAGGAGTTATGCCCCTTTGAACTTATTTACTATAATGTACTACTGCAACAGTTTGTCATCGCAACTCCTCTCAAACCACACAACAGAATTTCACGAAACCTTTTCAGATAATAAGGACATACTATTTAGTTGTGCATATCGACGGGAAATTGCGATTCAATTTTTTTTCTAGGAGTTATGCCCCTTTGAACTTATTTGCTTCAATGTAATACTGCAACAGTTTGTCATCGCAACTCCTCTCAAACCACACAACAGAATTTTACAAAACCTTTTCAGATAGTAAGGACCTACTATGTAGTTGTGCATATCGACGGGAAATTGCGATTCAATTTTTTTTCTAGGAGTTACGCCCCTTTGAACTTATTTACTATAATGTACTACTGCAACAGTTTGTCATCGCAACTCCTCTCAAACCACACAACAGAATTTCACGAAACCTTTTTCAGATAATAAGGACATACTATGTAGTTGTGCATATCGACGGGAAATTGCGATTCAATTTTTTTTCTAGGAGTTACACCCCTTTAAATTTATTTGCTTCAATGTACTTCTGCAACAATTTGTCATCTCAACTCCTCTGAAACCACACAACAGAATTTCATGAAATTTCATGAAATTTTGTAGATAATAAGGACATACTATTTAGATGTGCATATTGGCAGGAAATTAATTTTGTATGTGAGCGTGCTCACTAAGGTTCTTTAATTTATTCATAATATGACTGAAGCATATGTTTTTAAATGTTTTGTTTATTTTTGTTTTAGGAGTATTTTTATGTACAGATAAAGACAGAAATGTAATATTAGGCTCGTGTGAAGAGTATTTGAGATCTCCAGGTTGGTAAAAGCCATATACAAGTATATATATTTTTTTCGTTTTACAACTCGTCTAAACATCAACCCAACAATGTTAGATGCAAATTTTTCATTCTTCCCTCGTCGAGTTTCGAACCCATGCTACTGAGATATCGTGACACCAAATCACCTGCTAGACCACACGACCATCTTGGCTTCACAATAATAAAGCTTTCGGTGGCCCTGTGTAACCTTTCCTCGTCAGTTTTAATCTAGCTTCGTAATACAGTATTTTTTTCGTTTTATATACCATGGTATTTGAAATTAATAAGGCCAAACAAATAATTTGTTTCCTACTAATTCTAAATGTTCATGTCTACCGCAACACATTTTAAGAAAATTGTTGACACTTGTAAATCCTGACCATTCCTTGATATGAAAATAAGAAGATGTGGTATGATTGCCAATGAGACAGCTCTCTACAGGAGACCAATGACATAGAAATTGATAACTTTAAGGTCACCATACAGTCTTCAACAATGAGCAAAACCAATACCTGAATATAATATAAACACATGCATTATGATGTGAACTGTGTGTACGTGATAAGAGTTATCACCTTGCATTACAGGCAATGAATGTCCCCTTTCACATTAAAACAACAACACCAAAAGTGGATCATCAACACTCTTATACCGCTACTTTCAATATTGGAACCACTTTGTTTTTAAGCACCACCTAAAAAGTAGAGGGGCGTTATGTTTTATGTCCGTCAGTTCGTCTGCCTGTTTATTTGTTCGTTAGTTCGTTCGTCCGTCCGTCTGTCTGTCCCGCTTCAGGTTAAAGTTTTTGGTCGAGGTAGTTTTTGATGAAGTTGTAGTCCAATCAACCTGAAACTTAGTATACATATTCTTTATGATATGATCTTTCTAATTTTAATGCCAGATTAGAATTCTGACCCCAATGTCAAGGTCCACAGAACAAAGAAAATGATAGTGGGAGTGGGGCATCCATGGGACACATTCTTGTTAATTCCTCTGTTCATCTACTACAAATATTTCAATCTCAAATTTCTATTTTACTTGATAATTTTTAGAAATGAGATGAAGGTCATTTAGAATCAGCTTCAATATTTGTATTGTTTTTCAGATATAGAAGACAGAGAAGATCCAAGAATATTAGGACTTGCTATGATCCCAGGACATCAGATAGTCACTGTACATATTGATGAAAATGATAATAATGATCACGGAATTTTGTGATGAAAACAAATAGTCATATATATTTTTCTTAATTGATATTCTTGACACTTTAAATATGACATGGTTTGGAATATCAAGCCATCCTACAAAGAGAAGAAATGTGTTGGATTTTTATTGTTGGTGTTGAATAATCACAACACAATGCTTATTTCTTTGAAACTGGATGGACTTCGAAGATGTGTTGCCTTACTCATGGCCAAATGACAGAGTTTTAGAAGACATTTATGATTAGTGATATTTTTATATTATTGTTCAATAAATTTAAGAAATGCAGTTCAATAGTTTATCAAATCCTTTCTTTTTAGCTCAACAGGCTTAAATTAAAAGACTTTGTGAGTTTTTTCCATAACATGGTATTCATCTCCTGGCCAGTCTTCCGATGTAAATTTTGAAAGGATTTTTCTCTAAATCTAATAGGTCAAATGTAACCAAACTTTACATTAATATTCATATGGGAATCAAATAAAAAACTATATCAAAGGGGTTGATTCATTGCGCTGACTGACCTAAGGGTGGGTCTGCTCTAGTCACACTTCAGTGATTCCCTATATAATCAACCAAATTTTTCTTACGAAAAAGGGGGCCCCCTGGATCCACCTATGTTACAGCTCATCACCAGAGATGAATGTTTGAAAAGTAAACAAGTAAAGATCACCTTTCAGCCTTCAACAATATTTACATCAAAATTCATACCATAAAGCAAGCCATAAAAAGGCCCAAAAATGTAAAACAATTCAAACAAGAAAAATAATGGCCTGATTAATGTACAAAACATTAAACAAATTTGTTATACCACAACCATTGTAGTGCTTGCTCCTTACTTGGGACCAGCACATATAAAATGTTGCAGGGTTAAATAAGGGTCGTCTCTTTGAAATTTTTACATAAACAGACAATCTATTTTAGAATGATTACCCTTGAATGGTAAATTTAAAACAAATTTAAAACATTTTTGTAACTTATTGACAAAGTAGAATACTGGTAAGCAAGACTTAGGGTGCTTTTATGATTGGCTGTGGAAGCATCAACAATGTATTACATTGTAGTTTTTAAGTCTGTCAAACGGAATCTACCAGTGTGTGTCAATGGTAATTGGTATGCAATTGATTAAGCAGGGCCGTAGCGTAATGGAAGCAAATGAGGCAAATGCCTCACTTTTGAAACGACTACCAAACTTTAGAAGTGTCATTTTTTTCAGTCATGTATTTCACAATTATCAATATGCGAGTTCCGAGTTTCAAATTATCTACTGGCACACTACATACAGTGTGTTTAATCTGCAGCAGCGATTACAGCCTTTGCCATAGCGGTGACGGTAACAAAATAAGTGTTCCGAATACAAATCAAAATAAAAAATTTGAAACAAATCTTAATGTCGTACCAAAACTGGTTGAAGGCAGGTTCTTTAAAGAGAAAAAAAATATGAAAAAGGTAACTCATGATTATAAAAACCCCTATAAGTATGCTGGCTTATTACTTTCCTTGGTTTATTTTTGAACCCAGAAGGCTAGCCTATAGTTTATACCAATGTTTACACTATCAACTCACTGAACATTAAATGCTAATCGATAAAATAATTTATTGACCAAAATTTAAATAATTATTTATAATTAATTTAAACCAAATCATGAAGCGCCTTTTCTATGGAAGTCTTTAATGTATAAGGCAGTTCATGATGTTAATTTATCTTTTTAAATAAAAGTATGAAATATATTTTTGAGATTGATTTTTTCTTCTTTCGTGTTTCTTTTTTTGATTATGATCAGCATTGTTTGGTTGTATGCTACGTGTTCCATGGATTCTAGAGTGGTAGGTCGTGTGTTCTAACCCCGGTAGGTCAAACCAATGAATTAAAAATTGGATGTGTCCAGTAGGTTGACATGTCTTCCAGCAGAATGTTTACAGATAACTTGTCATCACTTGTGACATTAGAACGTAAAAAATCCGGTTAAGTAACAATGTTGGTCTAGTCTTCTCTGTACCCATTCTTATGGTTTAACCGTTTAATGATTATGTATAATAAATAAATATATATATTAATTGATGCTTATATCATTTTCTCGATTGTTAGAAGCTTATAACTTGCTGTTGAACATACCTATATATATATATATATATATATATACAACTCGTCTAAACATCAACCCAACAATGTTAGATCTGTAAATTTGCTTTCGCAAATTTTTGGTTCTTCCCTCGCCGGATTCGAACCCATGCTACTGTGATATCGTGACACCAAATCGCCTGCACTGCAGCCGTCCCGCTAGACCACACGACCACCTGGCCCAGGTGGTCGTGTGGTCTAGCGGGACGGCTGCAGTGCAGGCGATTTGGTGTCACGATATCACAGTAGCATGGGTTCGAATCCCGGCGAGGGAAGAACCAAAAATTTGCGAAAGCAAATTTACAGATCTAACATTGTTGGGTTGATGTTTAGACGAGTTGTATATACATTATGTACACAGCCATGTATCACCATCATTGATGGAGATCCGATGGATACATCTGTTGTAGGGTTGTCACTGACTCAGACGTACTTATGTATATATATATATATATATATAAACGAGTCTAAATTGAAAACTACGTTCAAACCTATGATTGCGTTGGATAAAAACTGCAATTTTTATACGTGTGCATGTAAAACAAATTTCGTTGTAGAAGGGTCTAAAAACAGCACAAACAACATTTTCCAAAAGACCAAAAAAGTGAAAAAGTATATTTAAACAAAACGCATTTGACTAACAGGTCGTATATATATATATATACATAAGAACGTGTGTTGAAGCTTTTCGATAGTACAGGTCACAGGAGAATCGGAAAGTTTTGGTTGACCAACAGAGATTAACATTAATTATGAAACTTGGTTTTTTTACTTAATAGGCTAGCTATGAATGAAAAAAAAAGCATTTCTGTTATTTTTTATTTTTATTATAAATAGTAATGCTGAAATAAGCTTCTCCCGTTTCAGGCACTCGAACCCCCCTAAAAAAGGAGGTCAAAAATGTTCATGCTCCACATGCGGCACCCGTCGTGTTGCTTATGTGATTACAAATCCGGTAAATAGTCTAATTCGGTAGGTCAAATTCATGAAAGGGAAGGGGATTGTAGTTACGACGTTTAAGTTTTAATGGTCAGATCGGTTTCTCGTGTACTAAAAGGATTAGTTCAGCCATGTTCGAAGTATACTTGAAATGAGGAGATTGAAGGTCTCTCTTGCAGGCTCATCTGACAATGACCTCATGTTCGTGGTTAAAAGTCAGAATCAATTTTCATAGTCAAGTTCATTTCTCATATACAAGTACTATAAGTAATATAATAGCTCTATGTGGTGTAGAAAATGTTTACAAATATTACATGTCCGTCTGGCATGCAGAGTAGATTTGACCTTGACATCAATTTGATTGTTTTAAGTGTTCAAAGTTTAGTTTACTCGGTTTCTCAGATACTTTTAGCCTAACATCATGTTAATGTTTCATGGTTTAAAACAATCAGCTTAATGTTTCATGGTTAGTTTCGTTCCGCATTATTACCAAAGGTCTCCTTCACACCACTTAACCAGAAAATCTTCCTCTGAGTATTTATAATTCAAAACAATAATCCTTTAAAATTGCCATTCTGGTACAGGATTGTGTAAAAAGTTCGCAATGTTCTCCAATGTCGCCCACATTTACAAAATCATTACTGTTTGCCAACGTCGCCAATATTTACGAAATAATAATTGTTCGCCAACTCGTCAACATTTATGAAATCATTTCTAATCGCCAACTTCGCCAACATTAACGAAATCAATACTGTTTGCCAACTTTGCCAACCTTCATGAAATCATTACTGCTCGCCAACTTCGCCAACATTTGCGAAATCATTACAGTTCGCCAACTTCATCAACATTTACGAAATAATGACAGTTCGCCAACTTTGACAACCAAAATATCAATACAGCATTAGCATGACTGTGCTTTTTATGTCCCACCTACGATAGTAGAGGGGCATTATGTTTTCTGGTCTGTGCGTCTGTTCGTCCGTCTGTCCCGCTTCAGGTTAAAGTTTTTGGTCAAGGTAGTTTTTTGATGAAGTTGAAGTCCAATCAACTTCAAACTTTGTACACATGTTCCCTATGATATGATCTTTCAAATTTTAATGACAAATTAGAGTTTTTACTCCAATTTCACGGTCCATTGAACATAGAAAATGATAGTGCGAGTGGGGCATTTGTATACTGGGGACACATTCTTGTTATATATATATATATAATATATATACATTGACCTAATTTGGAAATTAGTATGGCGTTCATTATCACTGAACTAGTATATATTTGTTTAGGGTCCAGCTGAAGGACGCATCCGGGTGCGGAAATTTCTCACTACATTGAAGACAGCTGTTAGTGACCTTCTGCTGTTGTTTTTTCTATGGCCGGGTTGTTGTCTCTTTGACACATTCCCCATTTCCATTCTCAATTTTATTGAGTCAATTGAAATAAAATTGAGAATGGAAATTGGGAAGGTTTCAAAGCGACAACAACCAGAACACAAAGGAGAAACAGCCAAAGCCAGGCCACACACGGTTCTTCAACACAGCAAGCCAATCCCGCACTTCAGTGGGACCGGGCTTCAGCTGGCCCATAAACAAAACAGTGTACACGTTTAGTGCATTTTAGTTCATTTATATGTTTTGAAATTTAATGTGACATTCAACTCCTCCAAAACATTTAAGTGAACTAAAATTAAAAAAATATATATATACAAGACTTACAAAGGCTAGAGGTTCCTGACTTGGGACAGGCGCACAAACGCGGCGGGGTTAAATATGTTTTTTGAGATCTAAACCCTCTCCCTACACTACAAGCCAAAGGAGACAAAAAAAAACCAAACACACAGCAATACGTACAGTAAAACTCAATTTTAAAGAATTCAGAATCCGATATCAGAATAGGTAACAAAAGAAAGTAAGCAAAATGACAATGATACATAAATTTACAAAGAACTACTAACAGTTCATGACATGCCAGCTCCAGGCTCCAAGTAGATTGATTGAAAGATTATGACTTCATTAAAAATAATAGAAGAATATAACCCGTATCATGCAAATAACTGTTGTTAAAAATAAACAATTTGGAGTTTAGTATATGGCGTTCATTATCACTGAACTAGTATATATTTGTTTAGGGGACAGCTAGAGAACGCCTCCGGGGGCGGGAATTTCTCGCTGCATTGAAGACTGTTGGTGACCTTCTGCTATTTTATGTTCTATGGTCGGGTTGTTGTCTCTTTGACACCTTCCCGATTTCATTCTCAATTTTATTATCTCCGATGTGCACTATGAGTGACTCGATATACTAAGTAACATTTTGAAATTCCAAAATATACCATCTTTAATAACTTGACAACAGTATAGGTATAAGTATAACTTATATTTTTTTTAATTCAAAATATTACCATCAGAAATAGCAGTTTATAATTCATCCTGAATAACAATGTATATAAATCTCATTTTCACATTGGTTTGCTCAAAACTGAAAAAAAACCTTTATATTTGTTGTTGTACATCTGTAATACATTGACCAGCAATGCACACATACACGTACATACAGTTTATTGTATTCTTCATAAAGTTATGGCCTACTTTAATGATTTTAACTCCTGATGTGCACCTACTCTTTCTAGTCGTGTCCAGCACAACACATTACATTATATAATTACAATAATGTGCGATGTATAATTTAACTGCATAAATACTAACAAATAACTTACATTTACTTAAATTGATAAGCTACTCGAAAGTTATAGCAAAAATTCCCAAATTAATGATAATTTACAATGTATCTTAAAACCATACACTTTTATAAATAATTTTCTATATTTCGTCAATTTGAAAATTTCCATTTTTACAATTTGTTATGTCCCATTCTTCTACAATTTGTCATGCCCTATCCTTCCACACTTTCTACAAAGACGGTTTATCCAAACATTGCCATCATTCCGCCTAATCCACCTCCGCCGCCCCCGCCACCCATTAGTGAGGCTAATCCACCTCCCTTTCCACTCATTAAATCACCTGCCATGCTTTTAATCTTGTCTCCATTTGGGCCGTTTAGAAGACCGGCTAGTGGATTTGAATCTTCGACTTTGCTTCCTGACATCAATGCAGATGCTGCGCTTAGAAGGCTTGAGCCTTGTGGTCCATTCAATAGTCCTCCTAAAGACCCTTTTAAGTCATCCCCACTCATACCAGGCATACCAAGCATCCCTCCCATTTTATCCATGTCAACACCGTCCAATAACTTTGAAATGTCTGGTGATTCTGGATTTTCTTTCAAACCATTGATTAAACTGCTTAAATCCGGCTGTCCACTAGCGCCACTAGCTCCACTGGAGCCACCCTTTCCTGCACCACCCATAAAACTTGTCATATCAAACGATGACATAGAATTTGAGGGTTTTGATGACTGACCACCTGCCATTTGACTGAAATCTGGCATCCCCATAAAACTACTACTTCCGGTGTTAGGTGTATTATCTGGTGGAGGGTTTATATTTGGGTTAGGACCTTGACCACTGTGTCCTCCACCATTATGATTTGTGTTACCGTTGTGAGGCATTTGACCATTTCCGCCTTGGTTAAAAGATTGTTGATTGTTTTGATTTCCATTCTGACCCGGCATACCATTACTGAATCCGCCTTGTCCGCCATTATTTCCCATCCCAGTGTTGCTTCCACCATTTCCAGCTTGATTAGTTATTACATTATTAAATCCGTTTTGTCCTCCATTGGAATTTGGCATTCTATTATTAAATCCATTGTTTCCAGACGGATTTCCATTATTGAACCCTCCTTGTCCATTGGAATTAGACTGTCCGTTGTTAAATCCGTTGTTTCCTGAAGGATTTCTATTCCCATTATTGAATCCTCCTTGTCCATTGGAATTCGACATTCCGCTATTGAAACCGTTGCTTCCGGATGGATTTCCATTATTGAATCCTCCTTGTCCATTGGAATTTGACATTCCATTATTGAATCCATTGTTTCCAGCTGGATTACCATTTCCATTATTCAATCCAGTTTGTCCATTTGTATGCGACCCACCGTTTGGATGAGAATTTACCAAGCTCATAACTTCTGCCGCTGTTTTTCTACCTGCCATCATTTCTTGCATTGCATTCTTAACTGCATTTCCGTTTGGACCGTTCATCATACTATGAATTTTATTCATGTCAACCACTGTAGATTGCTGGTTTTGCTGAGATTGTGTTTGTTGAAACCCATTTTGACCTGTCTGCCCAGAATTCATACCTTGATTAAATTGATTATTCATGTTATTTTGGTTTTGAAATCTGTTCTGACCTTGTTGTTGGCTTCCAAACGATCCTGTCATGCCGCCATTCATTTGACCTGATGTTTGAGGTCGATTAAACTGATTCTGTCCCATATTTTGTTGCCCGCCGAATCTTCCCTGTTGGGAATTAAATCCTCCCATTTGGCTGTTCATTCCTTGAAATTGTCCATTTCCGTTTTGTGTTCCTTGCATACCTTGAAACCCGCCCATAGCATTGTTGGATCCGCCCATTCCATTACTTGATCCGCCCCTTCTATTGTTGGATCCTCCCATTGTATTCTGTCTCTGTGTGTTTCCAATCATTTGCGGAAAAGCATTGTTATTTATAGGTCTTGCTTTCGTCCCAGAAGTATTTTCTGCCAGTTCAGCTCTTGGTGCACCGGCATTAGGGTCAACTCCAAGAAGTGAAGCTAGATTTTGTCCACCAGCGCCTCCTGTTGGTGGTGGTCTAGGACCTCCACCGGTCATACTTTTCAACATTGACGAGATAGCAGGATTTGACATTAAATCGTTTATTGGGTTACCCCCTCCTCCTTGTCTTTGTCCACCACCTCCTCCACCTCCCATCATTGCTGCCAATGGATTTGAACTACCGCCGCCACCACCACTACCCATCAATGCTGCCAATGGATTTGAGCCTCCTCCGCCGCCACCACCGCCTCCCATAAATGCTGCCAATGGATTGGATGAACCACCACCACCTCCTCCGCCACCCATTAGTGCTGCCAGCGGATTACTTGATTTCTTTGGTGCTCCGCCTCCAAGGAGGGACATCAATCCCCCTGCTCCACCTCCGCCGCCGCCTCCCATCATACTTGACATCATAGACATCATAGGATTCGATGATCCTCCTCCTCCACCCATTAATGAAGACAACATTCCTCCCATTCCTCCTCCTCCTCCTCCTTTGCCCTTTGTCAACATAGGCAGTAACATTGGGAGCATGCTCATCATTCCACTTCCGCCTCCTAACATACTCGATAAGAATCCACCACTTTTTTTCTCCCCTTCCGACTTACCCCCAAATAAGTTTTTAACTTTATCCAAAATGCTGGGATTTTTTGCGGCCGTTTCGATTTTTTTTGCTGTCTCTGGATTATTTTTTTTCAATTCGTCAATTTTTTGGTCGGCTGTTTTAGTTGGAGCAGCTGTTGACGCAGGTGAGGGCGCTGGGTTGTTTTTCTCATCTACTTTTTGCCTCAATATTTCTAATAGTTCTTTTGCGCTATCGGCTCCAACTTCTTTTGCTAAAGATTCAAGTAGGTCTTTTTTCTCGTTTTCCTTGTTTTGAGTTGCCGGTGCAGGATTTGGGTTTACTGGTGGTGTTACTATGGTAATCATTTCTACAAGAACAATAAGACAAACAAAGTTTATAAACAGGTCTTTTTGTGTTGATGGTAATATATATATATAACGTAACATAAGTACAAATGTGTTAAACTAGTTTCAGATTCCCCCCTCTCCCCCTTACATACCATTATATGAAAAGGTTATATTAAGCCTTGGTTAAAAGGGGAAAATTCAGTGAAAAGATAGATAAGTGCCTTGGGCAGTTATCGGTTGATTAATAACATAAACTTTAATAGAGGTCGTTTTTACCTATTGCTCATTTTTTCATATATTATATATAACGACGAAATCAGAAAATGATTATTCCATGGTCGATTCCTTACTAGCCCAACATTAAACCATAAAAAAAATAACTATTTTCATTATCTCCTTGAAGTATCGAAACTGCAGAACAGTATTTGTAGTTGTGAAGCTTATTTTGGGTTGCTTTACGTCCAGTGGCAAACATTTTGATACTGATAGTCGTAAAGAAAACGCCATTTGAATTCAAATTGTACAACATCATATTACTTTACAGAATGTTGACACTCAGTTATGCTGTTTCAGGATGTTCCAATTTGGTGATCAATCTTGAACATTTCAATTATAGACTAAAACCGGGGAAGTTTCGTATATTTTTAACTTTCAGTACCTAACGCATCTTCTTTGTGCTGTGAAACCCTTCTAGCTGATTATTTGCATATATAAATTAAGTTGTTTGCTTTCTCGTTTGATTTCTTTTACAGTATGCCATGTTGGAGCATTTTATGGCTATAACTTGCACCCGGTTTTAGTTTTGTTCATTGTTGAAAACTGTACAGCGATCTATATTATATATATAGCTACTCATTTCCACGTCAGTAGTTTTTTTAGTAAGGTTGTCTCATTTGCAATTCATCTTTTCAAATTTACGAAATCACTTATAAAAGGGGATAGGTGGGGTGTCATGCATCTCGATTTCATGGGAAAATAAACGCAGAATTCCAGAAAAGTCATAGCTTCTAAAGTCACGATTAGTGTAAAACCCACATCCCCGCAACACCCAAACCGAAAACGTCCTTCTTCCCTCTATATAAAAGTATGCTAAATTATTTACCAGTAGGATAAATTGTTGGCGACCAGATATCTTCCCAATAATGAGTATAGTTCCGTACAACTGTAGCTCTAAAAAGAAAAATACATATTAAACATTTTTTACACATAGCTAAATATAACTTGAAATGTACCGGTATTCATTTATACGGAAAACCATAAGAAAAGCAAATTCCGTATAGACATGCAAATTCTATTTCATTCATAATTTTATTAACGGTGTTTTTCTCTTGTGATGCATGTGTGAACGCACAAAAGTTAAAAAGCCAGAAAACGCACTGACAAATATTAAGACATAGAAGCTCTTGGGTGTAATTTAGTTTTTTTGTGCTTTTGTAGAGTGTGAATGTCTCATTTGGACTTGGCATGTCAAGCCCTTGTCCTTTCTTCTGTTTAATAGGGAGCCTGGATTGGGTTTACAGAACAGAAAATGATCGGCACAATCAGATAACAAACTTGCAAAAAAATAATAAAAGGGAAAATATTCAAAATAAGCCAAAAAAAGAGAAAGGATAATCCATTGAATAGATTACTAAACGGTATGGTTTTTATTTCTCATTGTTGAAGACCGAAGTTTGTATGACCTTTAGTTGCTTATATCAACGTCCTTTGAAATGTGGTTAATTGTCTCCTTGGCAATCTTTTCACATCTCAATATTTGTTAAAAGTATTATAATGGGATGTAAAAATATAACGAACAGTAAATGATAAGCTCAAACAAAAAAAAAACAAAAAAAAGAAAGCGAAAATTTTTCTAAATAGTTCAAGAATAAAAAACAGAGTTATCCTATCTTGTTTGCTAAGGAATCGGAGTATTATAGAGTGCAATAGGGTTATACTTACTTTACTTTAAAAGGATGGGTTGCTGCCATCGGAGCTCTCCATAGCATTGTTACATTTCTTTTATATGATGCCTCTGTGTGACTGATACTATCCTCATAAATGTGGCATTGTAATGTCCTTGACCTTCCTAAAGGTATCCATGACCCCTGAGGTAATGGTATAATTTTACTAAAGAAACTTTTGTCCTCAAAAACTTGCATAAAATAGCCTTTGAAAAAATCATATTTTCCTTTGGATGTTAAAACAACTGAAAAAGAAAAGAAATTCACAATTATTGATATGAAAAAATATAAATGAAAGGAATTTTGTTTTATGAATTCTTTTAATGCAAACGGATATTCAGACGGGTTTGATACAGCGGTTCGGTCAATATTGGTGTCATCAGTTAGATTTTCTCTTATCATCAAAAGATGTATGGTGTGTTTAAAATTTTGATTTTGCCATTTAATAAGGGACTTTGCGAATTGAATTTTCCTTGGAGTTCGGGATTTTTGTTATTCTACTATTTGAACTATTTGATATTTTATTCCAATCTATATATATCATGTTTTAATATTTGATAAGTTGTTATTTTCTATTCCAACATGTCATTTTCATAACATATCGTCTCGTTCTTGTAACTAGGGAATTTACCCGGAAGTTTCCTTTAAAACATGTAAAATTTGGATTGAACATGATGGAATACACTTGAATATTGCGACGCAAAACATTTCTATGGGATTTGGATTTCGCATGTACACTCCAGAGTTGGATCTATTAGTTTTGAAACGAACATCTTCTATAAAACTAAAAATTTATGTTGAAAATAAATCAATACATTGAATTAAATAGATAAACACACAAAAATGCGAAAAAAAACCCAAAATTCAAAGCGAACAAATAATGGCCCCGAGTCGTTCATTGCCCATTATGCCTGAGCAATTTTATAGCTGTCACCAAACTATTTACGTTTTTCATAATACTATCATCAAATTGCAAAAAAAAACCACATGTATATATGAAAAGTACAGACGAATATGCACAAGTATCTAGACAAGATAAAGAGACAACAGTTCCTACTACAATTTTATAAACAGTATCGGGTACAAGGGTATATCCAGAGCCCATTTCGTATGCTCTCTAGGATATAAATTCTAGACTATAACGGACTTTTAACATTTGATTTAGTGCTGTATTTTAATGGACATGATATAGTTTTATAATGCGCTGTCTTGATTGTATTATATTTTCTTATTTGTTATTCATTATTTATTATAAAATGGGTTAACAATATTGCGCTAAAATGGGTTTTACTTTGTCGCTAAATCGCACGTCCCCCCCCCCCCCCCCCGATAAAATGTCCTATCAAATTCAATGCGCTAAAATATTCTCGGCTGACCAACACATTACTGAATAAATAAACTAAGGTAAAGATATCGAAATAAATGAAGAAACGCTAAATTAAATGAAGAAGAGAAAACATTCAGACAATGTCAAAAAATAAATAAATATTTACCTTCGACAAGTTCTCCTGGTTTAACTTTTGTTGTATTTACTTTTATTTCAAATGGTGGATCCCGCGTAAATTGTGGAGCATATTCCCAGTTAGTATTTGGTCTTTTATGTTCTGGTCTCATACTTGTACATGATTGTCTTGTAACTCCTGTTTTAAAGCTTTTAACATCACTTATTATAACAACGGCAAATATAAACAAAGAAAATAATTTAGAAAACATTGCACTTTTGAAACTTTTTTGGTTACTATATAGTCCGAATCATTTGTTTCTTATAATATTGTGTATTTACTTTTAGTCCATTACTCAGAAAAAAGGAGAAAGCACTTCCCGTGATGATCGTCAGCATAAATATGACATCAACAAGAATGTTAGGAAACTTCCGAGGCACCACACAGGAGATTTTGTTCAGTTCCAACTTAATTTCGGTTCACAATGTTTATATTTTTCCTTTGACGAAAGCGTTTAATCTTATTGTTTTTTGTCATTCCTTTCAGCATTAAATTGTTGAAAACTGAAAGGGTGTTAATGAATTTGAAGCTGTGTTAAGATTACATCAAAGGGGTTGACGGATTTGATGTATCTATGTGCGAAGAGGTCTCACTTCCGTTTTTGAAATGTACCCGAGGGTATATGTGCTACAAAAGTTTTACCAAGTTTATTTACTAGTTAAATAATAAAAACCGGAAGAAATAGTTGATAAAAATAACTTTCGTTACTCTTTTATTGTGTTGACTATACTATTTTTATCTAAATGATTGCATCCGTATTTTGAAGTTGCCATTGACAATGAGTGGTTGACACAATCTGTCCGGCTGTCCTTTCCGACTGCTTTGACTCTGAATTTGTTGCCTATCATATATTTAAAAAAAAATTATACGTATTTAAATACAACCAAATTTTTAATCGTAAATGAGATCAACAGCACAAACATAATCTTAATCCTATAAAAAATTATATTGAAGAAAAAGTTCAAGATTTAAAAACATATCACGAAAAAAAATCTTCAACATATATAATTTTTTTTATACAATAATGTTTGAAGAAAAACACACACTCTTTAATGAATAAATAAGTAAATTAAAGAAAGTTTAATATAAAAATAATTATTCAAATTTATAGCAGTATTGCTTGTCACTGTAGTTTCTGTTTTAATATATTGCACAACACGCAGATAGATTTAAACTGTGGTTTTTACCGGAATACCTAATGTTTTATTTTTAGCTTGCATGTAGAATTCTTCAAATCATGTCAATATAAAGTTTGATGTCTAGATTAACTTCGACAGGTTCATGATTCAACATGGCTGACATGATATCGGGTACACCAATACAACACAGCACTTGTCATGTTAAACCATAGCCAAGGGCTTCATGTAATTGCTTTTTACGAAATCACAGATTTATTTCTTCATTTTGCAAGATGAAATTGACTTTTTTGTTTCTTTTGTCAAATGTTTCTATTTGTTTAGCATATTCGACGGGAGCTCCAAAATCTAAAACCGTTTGTAGCAGACGACAGCCTCATCATGGAGTTCAGCCACAAATTACCAGTAGTCCATACGTTATCTTAGTGAATTCAACGTTTCCCGGATATGGTGACCTAATAGAAGGTGAGTTTTTAAAATGAGGCAAATTTGGGAATGTTTTCTTGCAATTTCAGAAATTTTAAATTATTTTGTCCATGTTATTTTAAAACATAGCTTTATTATTTATTATTACAAAAGGATTTTTGTTTGACAGTAGACATTCAGGACGCATGACACTTTATATCGAAATTGTTTCATTGTACCAATAATGAATTCTCTTACTGTTGTGCAACATATGTTTTTTTTCCTTTCCTTTTTTAAATCAAATAACAGCGCTAGATATAGGAAAATGTGGTGTGAGTGCCAATGAGTATATACATGCACTGTACATGCACATGTACTAGTATTGTCTCCGGTAAAAAAAGATCATATACATGTATGCCTTTATGTAGTATAACACAAGGTATATTAATATGATTATTTTTATAGACGAGTACCTGTGTATACATGCATGTTTTCTGTTTATTTACATACAAGCAGATAGTTTGTATATAAAATCGAGGAGGAAGAACCCACAGGGACAATAAAAAAAACATAGGTCGAAACATAAGTCAACCAACAATACCATATGGCAAGAACTGCGATAAAACAACGAAAAGACTAACACCAGTTCACAAAACACTACGTATAGAAGAATGATAATGAGCAATACCTACCTTACACCAGGAATATCAGGTGTCCGGAAGGGTAAGCATATATTGCTTTACATGTGACACTTGTCTAGTTACTCATAGCAAGTTCAAATTCTGTAACATATACAAACACTATTTTTGTTTTGGCATTTTCAAGTTTGAGTTATTGCTAAACTACTTTTGATTTTATTTTGACAGTTTCTTTATTTTTTTCAGTTACAGTCAAAGCCAATGAAAACGCTAGGTTTAGAGGCTTTCTAATACAAGCTTTGCCAGAAAATGACAAGTTTGCTCCTAAACAAACCAAACCGATTGGAGCATTTTCAAATGGCGGGAAGTTGATAAACTGCTTCCAAGACAATGACACGGTCACGCATACAAATAATCAAGATAAATCGTCAATAACACTGCTCTTCAAAATGTCAGCAACAGAAGTCTACAAGAATTTCTCCTTCCGGTTAGTATCTACAAATATTTGGTTCCATATATGTATTTGACAAAGACCACATCATGACTTTTCACATCTGAATAAAAACCGAAAACCGAAAAAAATATAATCAGATTGTAATAAGGACAACTCGCCTGTCACGTGATGTGGTGAGTCGCATTTAGTTTAATATGGTCAGGTGAAATTAAATGCTTTGACATTGGTTTGTTGTTCGTCATTTAATATCGCAGCATTTAGGAAGATGTTAAAATAAATTAGGTGTGATAATAAAATAAATTAGGTGTAAACCGGACTCCAACTTCATACTTTATTCTTTGCTAATTTTGGACCTATTTTTCTTCAGTATTCTCTATTTTGTAAACCCAACCTAGATCCTCATTATTTCATTTATTTAAGCTGTTTTATAAAAAAAAGAAGATGTGGTATGATTGCCAATGAGACAACTATCCACAAAATGACACAAATATTAACAACTATAGGTCACCGTATGGCCTTCAACAATGAGCAAAGTCCATACCGCATAGTCAGCTATAAAAGGCCCCGATAAGACAAGGTAAAACAATTCAAACGAGAAAACTAACGGCATTATTTATTTAAAAAAATGAACGAAAAACAAATATGTAACACATAAACAAACGACAACCACTGAATTTACAGGCTCTTATATACAATGAATTTATTTTTCAGTGCTACAATTGTAAAGGATTTTAGGACATTTTGGACAGATGTGGCATCAGCACCTATTTCAACTCCTGGTAAGTCATAATACCATAGAAAATATGATGTAACGGTCTAGTATTTAAACCTCATTTCTTTATTTTTGAGTAAATGGGAAGACTAACATTTTTTCCATCATTAACTTACAATACTGCATATAATGAAACCTGACCGTTATACATTTTGATGTATTACATATAGCAATAAATACAACTAGGGATTTCACTTTAGTAATCAACTAATGCTGCATATATACACAGGCAAATTTCATTCACATCAATTTTACGTGAATTTAAATTCATGTGAATCTCACGTGAATTTCACCTCAAACGAGCTTATACGTGAAACTTACGTGAAATCAGTTTTTGTGAGTTTCACGTGAATCTTCAAATAGAGTATTTCAAATAACATCTAAATTTTCAAATTTAATTAATATCATGAAAGATAATTTTTTTGTAGTTGTAAATTTCACATGAAATTCATGTAAACAAATTCACATCAGGTTCATGTAAACAAATTCACATCAGGTTCATGTAAACAAATTCACATCAGGTTCATGTAAATCTCAATTCACGTGAAATTCACAAGAAAATGTTCAAGTGAGTTTCATGTATAAGCTCGATCGAGGTGAATCCCACGTGAAATTTTTCATGTGAATTTCATATGAGATTCATGTGAGCAAATTTTGCCTGTGTACTGCAGATTAGTCTATACTTTATTCAATGTTATTTCCAATATACCACAAAGAACAGAAAAATGCAAAATTTGCCATATATACTTACATCCAAATTCTTGAACAGGACATGGGTATGTGCGTCTCAGTTAATACTATATAAATACCACATAGCTGAGAGTATGATAGAGCAGATTGTTACCCCGAGAAAACATTGTTAACGGAGAAGTACCAGTCTGCTCCATCATCCTCTCAGCTATGTGTTATTTAATTTATTATACCGAATGTCCTATCATTATTGTCTTTTACTGTTGAAATTTAAATGTAAAGTATTTAACTATGACACCACGTACATAACGTTAAAAAATCAACATAGAAGCAAGGTTTTTTTATATTTTATTTTGAGCCTATTAAAAAAATATCAGCCAAAACGTGGAACTTGAGCATCGTATTTAATTGAATTTCCTTTAATTATCGATTTTTGATTGGTCTGCATGAGACGGTGACATTCCAAAACCTTTTCAGCCATGGGATAGAGTAAATTGTCTCCCTTGTATTAGGAAATCAAAACTTTGTATTTTAACGTTAGTTATAATTGAAAATAATTTAATAATCCTGATAATTTGTTCTACCTTTATTACTAGATGCTGGTCCATCGCCATCAGAAGATTGGACAAGAACCGTAATAAAAACAGCAGAAAGTATCAGTAAAGGAAAGTCCGAATGGGATCGAAATATTGAAGAACGCTTAAACCTAGGGTATTCTAAAATGTTTAATTCCCTAGGACAACTGAAAACCAGAAACATTTTTAGTAATCTGCCATTCACTAATAGAAACAACAATGACATTAAAGAAAGTGATACAAATTCGTTGTATGAAAGTGATAAAAAGCTTAACGAATTGTCAACTGATTTGCTGACTAAAGAACTGTTACAAGGAGACGTAAATTCTGCTGTAATCTTAGCAAAGAAGCTAGACATTTCTTTTTCAGATCCAAACAAACAAATGTTATAACGATATTATATTTAATGTTGTATATATATGATTATAGATAAACAGTTCGGAGTGTCTTTATTGTGCAATGTGCAATATGATGATATTTCTATAATGAATAAGAATTTTTTATGTACTATTCCATATGTGTAACCATTTAGTGTACCTGACCAATATGTTTTTGACGTATTGATTATTATCAATCGACATATTATCTAAGAGATAATTTGCTGCAATGCTTTATCTCTTGGTTACCTCCCTTACTACGATTTAACATGAACTAAGCAGAATATGTCTGAATAGAGTTGTATTCTATTCGCACCTATGTTTATTCATATTTGTGTAAACGTATTCTTCTTCTTATACATTACCAATGTATATAATAAGTATTTGCTATTATTTTATATACACCATTTTGTTATGAGATGACGCCATTAAACAAATATACAGCAGATGAAAATAAAGAAGTAAGTAATTGACATTACTGTCATGGGTTGATGGTCAATATCCTCAGTGTGATATGAAACCAGCATCTATAATACTAAAATTACGAGGTCCAATTTGTCAGCCGTCATCACGTAAAAACGATGAATCAAAGAATTCAACTTAATATATAACTAATATAGTACAATAATGTTGATTAAAAATTACACCACTCCAGGCCCTTTTGTTTTCCACGTAATTGATATTGCCAATAACTAAGAAGTTCCGGATCGAATCCGATACCGATACCAATAGTACTATATTCACCTGTTACCTATTACCTTATCTGTACGTTCCGCATCTGACAGGCGCACCACCAAACGGTGTATTTAGAGTTTTACTGTATACTGTTGAGTTGAGTAAAAAATACTCCATTCTAGGCCCTTTTGTTTACCAAATTATTATCTTCCCAATAATTGATAGGTTCGAAGTCGACGGGTTCAAACAGAAAGATTTTGAAAGCAGACAAAACAGTGCATCTTATAATCGGCATGACTTTATCTGATGACAATACCAATACTAAAATAAGGTATACGCATAGTTGTATACTTTAATTCAGTTACGGACCCGCGATATCACGGGTGTTTTCTAGTATATAGAAAATGTGGTGGCGTTTAACATGGTAGCGGGATTCCAACCCTACCCTAATCTGGGACAGTGGTGTAACAGTACAAAATAAGAACGAACTATACGTTTATTGTGTTAAAGTAAATAATTACATTATTGAAAATATTAAGGATGATCGTGATGATTTTGTAACTTCCTCAAAGTCCAGACTCCGAAAGACGTTGGATATTGACCATGATCAAGGTCAGTCAACACAACATGTTAGTTTTAAGCATCCTCTTCCAGATCACTCTGACGTTAAGCACGATATTGCGTCCCAATTGGTAACGTCAAAATTTGACGTTTAACGTCGGTAATCGAGTATACTTTGTTCGTTTTGTTGTAATACTTTTTGATCGATATGGATACTTCAAAGTCTTGAATATGTATGAAATATTTGTTACTGGTAGATACGCAAGCAAATGAACTTTTCGGACTTTTGATTCGGCTTGTGTTGTATTTTTCTTTATATTTATTGTAACTTTTATTTTTTTGCTCTTTTCATTTAAGTTTCTTTATCTCTTTACAATATTGAATTCTCTCAGTCTCGGATATGAAATTCTTTTGTTCTGTAATTAATATTTTACCTATTTATTGACAAATTACCATATGTTTTAATTTCATTTTAGATAATTATTCATTTTCTATTTGATTATAACTACTTTTATATATTGCAGTTCTTATCGTGGTTTCTATGATTCTATCTATTTTCGAAATTTGTAATTTGGTTATTTTGTTTTGTCCTCTGATCTTAAAACATAAAATCGAACCGTACTTGTTATTTAAAAACAATGAAATATCGTTCATATATCATATGATAATACGAACTGCTTTCAAATTTGATGGCCTAGGAGGATGATTGGCCTAATGAGTTCATATAAAGTGATAAAAAGCATGGCGATTTTAAGATATGCTCGTGGCGAGATTTGTTCGACTCTGATGCTAATCGACAGTTATTGCAACTATTTTAACTTAAGGTCGCCTGATGACCGGCTTCTCCTACTTTTGATGACAGGTCAATAAAATACAACAAATGTCGCTTATACATGATGTGGTGTTTAACACCAAAACAAAGAACAAACTTTTAGAAATAATTTGAAAACACATTATAGCGTCCCAAATCGAAAACGTTCAAAACGTACGAAAATTGCTCAGTGGACAAACTTGCAAGACATTTGATTTGTTAAAAAACAAAGTCATTTCGACTTAACAGCTTATCAAAAAGTATGTTATCGTATTGTGGGGTGAAAGCACAATTACGAAAAAGCACTGTTTTAAATGCTACAAATTGAATATTTAATAAAATGATGTTGGAACTGACAGTGTTTTTGTAAAAAGCGGCGAAATTCGACATTGGACAATCTTGCAAGACATTTTCCCGAGGCCAATGCGTTTTTATTTGTGGTGCGAGTGCTGTAAAATTCCGGATTTGAAATGGTCTATTTAAGCCTATTTGTAGGAATAATTCATAAAAACAAAATTTTATATCATCTGATATTTTAAAAAGCGATAAATTTTATTAACTTACCATTTTCAGAAACCTGACCATGGCGAGGATTATTCATTTTTTTTTAAATAAATTTTTACCGTTCGATCAACACAAAAAACAGCAATGGCGTCATAAATTATATTAGACGTTTATCATTCATGCGAATTTTCGGTGATTTTAAACTTTTTATTAGACCACAAAAATTCCCGCAAAAGTTATTTTGCAAATAATTTGTTACGTCTGACACGCATATTTTTGACGTTTTGGTAATATTTGTATCATTATTTGAAACTATAATGAAAAGTTAAAGAATATTTTTGATATTTCTGGAAACAGTAATACCTGCCTAATCAATGGATATAAATTTCATAAAGCTGAACTGGTTAGTATTCATAGAAGAGCTATTTATCAAATTGCTCTGTCGCATTTCACGGCATTGACGCAATAACGTGCTTAACGTCTCTGTCCCGAATTGTAAGTCTACATGGTCAAGGTCAACCCGTCACAAATGTCGATCGATCTGCACAAGCAAAGTCTATGGTAGCAATACACAGTTAGAAGTTTAGTTTCGCATTATGGCCCCTGTGAATTTTTTAAATATGAAAGTTTTTGTACAATAAAATTGATTTTTAGGTAATTGAAGAATAATATAGGCTTCTTAGTGGGTTTATATGAACATTTAGATTGATTTTAACATGTTTTATAGGCCATTTCAATGATTGACAGTCCGTATTTTCCTATCCGTACCGTTCATAGGTCCATAAATTATTGTAGTGTTTATCAACAAAGATTTTGCGCTCGATCTTTTCAATTCAATTTTATGGAAAAACGAGCAGGAAGACATATGATTTTTTTTGGACCACTTGATAGATATAAACCTATGGATTCAGGAAAGGTATCACTGTAATTCATTGAAATTTTCCTTTAGACCAAATTTTGGAGACTTTTGTGACATGTTCACCCCCCTTTTTTGCTATATTTTGTATCTAAGAAATGCAGATTGTTGCCATGGCTACACCCAAAAGGGATTATATTTCACCCTTATGACCATTAGAAATCAAATCTATGGAAGATTCTCTTTCTACAAGTATATACATGCATAACACACATATAAAGCCTTCTTTGTTAGACAGGAGGGGAAAGGGGGTGTTTAAAAATTATGAGTGTCAATTTTAAGTTTTTTTCCTAACTGTGTATTGCTACCTATGCCCAACTTCAGTCAATTACAGAGGCAAATTTCACTCACATCAATTTTACGGAATTTCACATGAAAATCACGTAGAAAATTGTGAATTTTCAAAATAGAGTACTTCAAATAACACCTGAGACAATATCTGAAAAAGTCTAATTTCCATGTCCCGCACTTCACCAGCAATTATTTTTTTATTCAACCATCTTTTTTGAAAATTTTAAGTTTCAGTATAAACTAAATTATATAATGCACCAATTCCTGCCAATTAAACGCTCATTCTTGTATTTCTTCCAATAAAATATTGTAATTTAAATGTTCACCCCCCCCCCCCCCCCCTAAAATCATGTTGTCCCCTGTGTTTTTTGAAAACTAAATCATTCAAATAATATCCAAATTAATTCAACAGGCGTCCGATTCTCACATATATGATATATTATATAATAATCTTGCCCCTAATTTGTCTTTTTATATTTTAACTAGAGCATGTAATAAAATTTTGCCAATTTTAAGAGAAAAAAAATGTCCCCAGGTGTGTACCCTCCTGTTACCACTAGGTTTTTTTTACCTGTGGAAACGTTTACAAGACCAAGAGTTACTTTCCCATTATGTATTTTGAAGAGCATCATTTCCTGAATGCATTGATACAAAGAAATAGATGGAAAGGCGACCAGGATTGAAAATTCAAGCCCATCCAAGGTACGAATTTATACTTTTTTTTTATTGGTGTTCTATCCTGTTATAGCCTTTTCTTACACTTTCTGAGAATAATTTTAAATATGCACCACAACATTAAGTGTGTTTTTATATCATCTTTTTAAAAGTTATATGTCACAGGAAATACACTTACATTTAATGTGACAAAAAGGACAAAAACAATCGCGTAATTCCTTTCTGTTACGTTCTGTCATGTAACCTGATAAAAAGTAACTGTATAACCATCATCAGTAACAGGAAGGATGTTCAAGACAATTTCACTAAAGAATCGAAAAGTTAATATACTACTAGAACACACCCGTGACATCGCGGGTCCGTGACTGAATTAAAGTATATAACTATGCGCAAGCCTTACTTTAGTATTAGTATTGTCATCTGATAAAATCATGCCGATTATAAGATACACAGTTTTCTCTGCTTTCAAATCTTTCTGTTTGAACCCGTCGAACTGGAACTTATCAATTATTGGTCATGATAAATACTAATTATTTGGAAAACAAAAGGTCCTGGAATGGAGTATTTTTTAATCAACAGCATTGTCCTATATTAGTTATAAATTAAGTTGAATTCTTTGATTCGCTGTTTTACGTCACTCATGCCCGCTAACATATTGAAAACTGTACCTATACGCCTTTTTTTTAGTCCAGATTTTTAGTATTCGTATTATTATCTTAGAAAGTCTGACTGATTAAAATACTAAAATAGGTAACAAATTGACAATTGATTATGACCCGTGTATATAGCATATTAATCCTGCATACACTGTTTGGTGGTGCCCCTGTCAGATGCGGAACGTACAGATAAGGTAATAAGTAACAGGTGATTATACTATTGGTATCGGTATGGGACTCAACCCGGAACTTCTTAATTATTGGCAATATTAATTACGTGGAAAACAAAAGGGCCTGGAGAGGTGTAATTTTTAATCTACACCTTTGTACTATATAAGTTGTATATAAAGTTGAATCTTTTGATTCGTCGTTTTCACGTGAAAATTGGACCGCGTTATTTTAGTATTATAGATATGCCAACCATTTCATTTAATATAAGTTATCCCCACCTTATCAAAAAATTTTCAAAATAATATACAGTATATTGAATAAAATAATAGTTTTATGACACATACAATTACTTTTTTAAAAATTAGACATTTTATTGGCCCAAAGAGTTCTTACGTAAACCACGTATGTATGTATGTACTGGTAAATGCCTCCGATATCCGAAGAACCCCTCGAAAGCTGCGAGGGTACAGTGGCATCCATGTACACTCCCTAACGGGATTAATGGAGATGTGTCACTAACGTATATTTATACGACAATTATTTTTACAAGGACAAACAATCCCCACCCAATTCAACACAAAGGGAGTGCTAGGACACCGGGAAGTCTGTTATTGTGGTGGAGGAAGCCGAAGTACTCGGAGAGAACCACCGGGCCACTCGGTGGAAACAGACAAACCAGAGAGATATCAGAAGATTGATCTCCAGGTCAAAGTAGGGACACTTTGACCAACCGAGGCCCCCAACGTACCCATTCTAGTTTAAACTCCGGTCTGGGTACCAGAGATGTGTGTGAGAGGGTGAAAATTACCCTTCTAATGTACTGATATTTTTAGCACCCCGAGTGAGAATCGAACTCGGGACCTTCAGCACTGTAGCCATCGGTCTTAACCACTAGACCACGAACTCACACCACGTTAACCACGCACACCACAATATATGCAAACTGCGGAAACAAGGTCATGAACACTGTACAGTATAGTGTTAACAACGGGGCGAATGTATGCAATGCACTGTATGTTCTATATGGCAATTGCGTCATAAATAAAGTAAAAGAACTATCAGTGTAAATTTCGCGATGCTCATGCAGGCTACAGTCTATGTTGTCAAAACAATATAGGCTTATTATCACTATGTAAAGTAAAAGTTTTAATCAATTTTCACTCTTTATCGGTAAACTTATAAATAAACATTTCATGAAATGATTGTATAATAATGAAACGAATTTGCTTTTGAGCTCACCTAGCCCATTGGGCCAAGTGAGCTTTTCTCATCACTTTGCGTCCGTCGTGGTCTCCCGTCGTCCGTCGTCCGTCGTGGTCGTCGTCCGTCGTCGTTAACTTTTACACAAATCGTCACTCTGAAACTACTGGGCCAAATTAAACCAAACTTGGTCACAATCATCATAGGGGTATCTAGTTTACAAAATGTGTCCAGTGACCTTTCCAACCAACCAAGATGGCCGCCATGACTAAAAATAGAACATAAGGATAAAATGTAGATTTTTGCTTATATCTCTGAAATCAAAGCATTTAGAGCAAATCTGACAATTGTTCGTCAGGTCACGATCTATCTGTCCTGTATTTTTCAGATGAATCTGAGAACCCGTTGTTTTTAGTTATTATCTTGAATATTATTAGCTCACCTGGCCCATAGGGCCAAGTGAGCTTTTCTCATCACTTGGCGTCCGTCGTCCGTCGTCCGTCTTCGTTTACTTTTATAAAAATCTTCTCCTGTAAAACTACTGGGCCAAATTAAACCAAACTTGGCCACAATCATCATTAGAGTATCTAGTTTAAAAGTATGTCCGGTGACCCAGCCAAACGACCAAAATGGCAACCATTGCTCAAAATAGAACAAAGGGTAAAATGCAGATTTTGGCTTATATTTAAAAAAACCAAAGCATTTAGAGGAAATCTGACACTGGTAAAATTGTTCATCAGCTGAAGATGTATCCGCCCTGACATTTTTAGATAAATCGGACAACCCGTTGTTAGGATGCTGACCCTGAATTTTTAATTTTAAGGAAATTTTGCTGTTTTTGGTTATTATCTTGAATATTATTATAGATAGAGATAAACTGCAAGCAGCAATAATGTACAGCAAAGTAAGATCTAAAAATAAGTCAGCATGATCAAAATGTTCAATTGACCCCCTAAGGAGTTATTGCCCTTTATAGTTAAAATAAATTGTGAATTTTTACCTACATTTTCCACTGTAACTACTGGGCCAAGTTCATTATAGATGGAGATAATTGTAAGCAGCAAGAATGTTCAGTAAAGTAAGATCTAAAAACACATCACCATCACCAAAACCCAATTTTGTCATGAATCCATCTGTGTCCTTTGTTTGATATTCACATAGACCAAAGTGAGCGAAACAGACTATTTAGAACCTCTAGTTCGTTTTTATACCCACCATTATTTTGTATTCTTTGTTTGTTTACAATGTATATGTAAATATTGTATTCCTCTAGTTTTAGTTTGTTACCCCGATTTTGTTTTTTGTCCATGGATTAATGAGTTTTTAACAGCGGTATACTACTGTTGACTTTATCTAGTCACTAGTCACTATAATGGCAATATGATATATGACAACTTTAAAGTTGTCATATATCATATTTTCATTATAAACACTTAAGTTATGGAATTGTGAATTTTAAACATATTACCTATTGGTTAGAAATCATGCCTAATGATGAATTTGGCAGAGCTCCAATTGAAGTATCTGTTATTTTGATATTTGGTTGTACTTGGAACAAAATTGCTGCCAATCAGAACAGTATTATATTCGAAATACTAACGATATTTTTATCCCAGGCATACATTACCTTAGCCGTATTTGGCACAACATTTGGGGAATTGTTCGTCCCCAACGCTTTTCAATTTTGTAACTTGTTTGGCTTTCTGACTATTTCGGTCTAGCCGTCACTGATAAGTATTATGTAGACGAAACGCACTGCTGGCGTATTAAATTGGAAACCTGTTACTAATTATATAGAATAATGGATAAGCTTAATCAATCATTTAATGCTTGTTTTAAGTAAGTCAATTATTGTATGTCTATTTTTGATAACACAGGACACAATGTATGGACTCAATTTTCCGTCCATCCAGTCGCACTTTAAAAGAACTGTAAAACAAAGACTTATAGACCAGTTAATCTAAAAATGGAATATTAAATTTGATAATTCATCACAGCGAACATTTTATGGTAAATTTCAATAAGAATTTTATCTAAAAAATAACTTCTAAAATAACCTCGAAGAGAACGACAACTCTTTTCAAAACTAATGGGTCGGAATTTAAAAACTCTCATAAAAAATGAAAGGTGGATAACTATTCCAAAAAGAAGAAAGAATATGCCTTTAATGCCATATAGGAATTTGGACTGAATTTCATTATCTTTTTGAGTGCCAGATTCCGACATTCGTAGACACAAAAAAAAACTTAGTCCTATCTACTTTACTAGATATCCATGTTGTGAAAAAATACAGGCTTATTATCAATATACAATGTAAAAGAGTTAAGGTATATTCATTGTATACCGCCATCTTGGATTGTACAATCGCAGTACAAAATCGGTCTAGTTATTTGCCCAAATGTGCAAATTTGGACACAGATTTGCAATTTAATGGTTAGACTGTTTATTTATGTAAAGAAAACTTGGTGATTTATTGTATTCTTTAAAATATTTAAACATATTTTAAACATATAATAAAACCTATCTTCTCACAATTTATTTTAAAGTTCTCTCTCATAGATTTTTTTTTGCACATTAATGTGTATTTTCATGAATAATCTAACCAAATTTAGTCAATTGTAAACGACTCATAGCTCGAAAAATAGCACGGCGACCTATACTTTTATTATATTTTTGAAAAAAAGCATAGTAAAATCTTCATATTGGCAAATTATAAAAAAAATCAGTCTCAAAAAGTATATACTTATGATCTACCTTCAACAATCTATCACTGTTTTTTAGTTAACCTAAACACATTTTATGAGTATAATAATATAGCCGATTTTCTTTTTTATTATTAACCCACATTATTATTAATTGTTTGTATACAATGTACATGTATATGTAGATATTGTATTCCTCTTGTTACACGTATTGAATGTGTCCTAGTGATCAAATACAGTTGTCATAAAGCAACTGTCCCATTAAACACTCAAGTTATGGAGTTATAAATGTTAAAAATATTACCTATTGTGAAATAATATTTGTAATCTTTACAATTTGAATATAAAGAGGTAAGTTATAAACATTGGGAAATTATTCTAGGTTTCAAGTGGAAAAGACGCAGATTGAGGAAACACAAGCACTGCGAAAACAGAGGTAAACTTGATGGTTATATGTTCCTTTCGACTTAAAAAAGTCGTAGGTTTCTTTATGATGTATATGGTTTGACGGATAATTTATCGCTGCTACTTACTTTCGATTTTTAAAAAGCGTAACTTTTGTAGTGCTAACATATTTGATATATTTGTTAACTTTTTTTAATATTAATATTGTAAATTGTAAGAGTATAGGGCAAAACATAACAAAGACCTTAACGGGACATTCATAACTCATTTGTCGACAAAAAAAAATAACTACAACATGGCCAAAGATAAACACAAAAGACAAAATGACAAACAAATTAGAAATTTTTACATAGTAAACGAAAGACTGAGCAACATGAAAACCTTAAAAAAGTTGTTATTTCAGGTAAGCAAATTATGATTCACTTTTGTAGTTGCAATTGTTGCTTTTTTATTTATGAGATTTTGTGTTTAAATGAGTTATTCAAATCTTATAGAAAAGGGTTATCTAAAAATCAAATTGTAAACATCAATTACGCCCTTGATTTTGTCTTATGTAAATAAAGTTTAGTTCTTAACCGACATCAAGATGGAAGTCAACATATGAAATGGACAAAACTAAAAAATGGTATAATTTGAATAAAGGCAACAGTAGTATACCGCTGTTCAACACTCATAAATCCATGGACAAAAAAACAAAATCGGGGTAACAAACTAAAACCGAGGGAAACGCATTAAATATAAGAGGAGAACAACGACATAACACTAAAATGTAACACACATAGAAACGGACCGAGCATCAGACAAAATCCCACAAAATAACAAATATGACATATATATAACATCAAAACCAAATAAATGTATTTGGGATAGACAAGTACCGTGACACGTCTTATCGCAATGTGAATTTACACTCAAAAATAAGAGAAATAAACGACACAAAGTTAAAATGTAATACACACAGAAACGAACTATAATATAACAATAGCCATATTCCTGACTTGGTACAGGGCATTTTTAAAGGAAAAACTGGTGGGTTGAACCTGGTTTTGTGGCATGCCAAACCTCGCACTTTTATGGCCATGTGAAATATAACATCAAAATGAAAACAAAACACCGCAGAACTACAATTATATAAATACATTGGAGAACACAATTGACAAAGAATCACACGAACAACAGCCAACAAAAGGCAACAAGTTCAAAATTTTAATACGCCAGAAGTGCATTTTTTCCACACAAGACCTACAAGTGACGCCCAGATAACATTGTCACCAACATTTTTCTATAGTGTCTCAAAAATATATTGCTACTCAACAACTTTTTATTCTCCATGTTCAATTAAAAGATTGAATGAGTCCTCTTGCTAAGAGAGTGGTATACACATCGATATTGTAATTTAGTGACGAAAAGTATTACCTCTTTTTAAAGTCGTACACGTTAGTTCCATCAAAACTGCACGGTTGATGATAACATCAAAATTCTAATTATTTAGTTACCGAAATCATATTCTGTGAGTCGTCGGGCAAAATTGAAATTTAATTAATAGAGCTAGAACCTCTTAAATTTTGCATTTGTTTGTACGGTTTTCTCGATTTATTTATATGAGTTTGAATTAATTGAATTAATCTTTTACAGTTCTAGTATAAACATATAATTGTAATCTATATTTTAAAGGAGTAGGTTCGGTAAGGGCAGATTTTGGCCTCAAATTTCAGGTTCATCTAACGAAAGATTTTAGCAAATATCAAACACTTAAGTGTCTATTTCAATTATTCAATTAGTTAATGTGACATATTTTAACTGATTAAGTCATTAAAAACCCTCCGATTTAAGCTAAAATATGAAAAATTTATCAAATATGCAAAAACCCGTCACTTCTCAGATCATGCAGATGGTTTTTTGTCAAAAATAAAAGTGTTATGTATTATCATCAAATGCAACTAATTTCAATATTATGAGAGAACACGAATGCGGCCCCTTTCATTTAAGACGGAAACTATCTAAAAATAACTAAAATGCTGAAATTATGAATATATCAGTAATTTAGCATGACTTCATGCGAGTTCCCGATATATGTGCATTGTATTTTAAAAAAAACAGCCCATATTTGTAGCAGAAACACCCTACTTTCCAATAAATAACTAAAATAATTCATTTTCACAATTTTGCAATATTTGGGGTCAAAATGGGGTCTTAATGAACCTACTTATTTAAGGTATACAGCCATATGTTGGTATGCGAGATATTACTGCGCTTACTAATATATCAGTTTCACATAAAACCCTACTTTGTTATGGTTTTTATATGTTGTGTTTTTCCTTTCATATTCATATAAATATTGACATGTGAATATAAGACAATGAGACAGCAGCCTAATTATAGAGAAGAGAGAAAGACATATATATATAGGGGCAATATACAGTCTCAAACAATTGACAAAGTAAAGGGGTATAGTAAATTGTTGAAAAGTATGATTGTTATTAGGAAAAGATTTTTTTTTTTTAAGTTAAGGGTTCAACTAACCATTTGTATTCGGAAAATCAGAAATATGACAGTTTTGTTTTTAAATAAAGCTGTAATGTCATTATGGCGAGTAAGCAAAATTGTCCATTAGTGGAGCATAACATTGATCGTCGATTTGGAATCTTATTTCAAAGTGACGTCATTTGTGGGTGGCGATTTGAGGAACAACCGTCGTTTAGTGACCAGACGTCGATCTTAGTGTCACAAATATGTTTAATTAGTATTAGATTACAATTTTACAAAAAAACACAGCAACTGTTATATTCCTGATTTCTTTTTGTAAGTAGAAAATGTTGAATAAACCTGTTGTTATAGCTAGCTAAACATCTCACTTGTATGACAGGTGAATAAATTTCCATATTGACAATGATGTGTGAACAAAACAGACAAGCATAATATGTCAAAATGTCAAAAGAAAGGGTTACAGCAGTTAACATTGTTGAATTATCTTAATCACTGTAAAACAAAAACAAAAAACCCACGTTAAACCAACTACATCAGAGATGAAATTGCTGAAAAAAAACGAAAAAACGAATAACATTTATAAAGTATATAACGTATTTAAGGTGAAATTAAAGGACGCTACATAATGTCGACAAAACAGTTGTACATCATTTGCAGTATCATATGCCTTTCCTTGATTTTTGGTGACACCATATTACTGTTTTTGGCACTCTTTGTAATTGTTTCATCCATGGAAGATGCACGGTGGAAAAAGAAAATAGAAAAAAAGAATACAATATCAGGTTCGTTTATTGTATAGAATTTTCAGTTTATATATCTTAATTAAAAAGAAACATTTGCGTTCTTTTTTAAATACCCTCTTATAGGAATTTCAACGGGCCTAGCATTACCTTACTTGACCTATTAGAATGAATTATAATTTGACCTCTCCTTAGCAAAGTCTACGTAGTTGGTGGTTATGGGTTAATAAAAAAAAAGAAAATTAGTATTAGCTGCTCCTCATATTTTCAAAATAGTCAAGATCAAGGACAGCTGACAGGTTTTCGTTTAGACTGTTGTCTTGGACTCCGCTTGCCAGTATATTCTTACCGCTTTAACGGTTTCTAATGCTTTTATGCACTGAATATTTGTCAGTGATTTAGCAGTCGACCTCAACTTGAATATAATATTTATGAATATTAAAATATTTGACTGTAGGAGCAGATTACGTCAGCTACCAACATTGGACCTCTCCGAGAAAAAAAGCTAACGTATACAAACAAAAACGAACAACACATAACCAAAAAGCCTATAGGTCTATAAGGTATACGCCCAAAATGTGATTGATTAAAACAATTATTTTTACACTTTGCATATCTAGACCTATGTTGTTAAAAGACACAATTCAAACAATTTATAGCGTATCTTCATACAGGATGCAAACACATTGGAACTAATATCAAAATAAAGATTTTTAACTCAAAAACCTATACACAAAACTTAATTCTGTTGAAAATACTTAAGTGGCTCCACCATTTTGTACAAAAGAAAATACCTGTACCAAGCACTTGTTTTCTATTTATTTTATGAGTTTTCGCTTTTAACTTTGCATTTTGATATGTTCGATTAGCAACTTTCTGCTATGAATTTTCTTGGAGGTATATTTGATACTAGTATTTTACTTTTACAAAATCAATCTCATGTTAGTTTTGATCAATTATACACAACCTTTGTCTTTAAAAAAAAACGTTGGCATCAATTATAATTTGGAAGAGTCGTATATTCAAAATTGATCACAAATATTTGTCAATAATATTAATTAAGGAAATTTTTGTCAAACAATGCAATATATTATGTTGCACGGTTAAAAAAACTGACGTTCCCATTTTGAATTGAGTATGATCATGTTTTGTTTTCTTAAAAAAACCATAGATGAATTTAACATATATGGATAGTTGAACAGAAAGTTGATGACCAAAAGGGGTATGTCAAAGAAAGTTTCGTCCTTTTTCTAAAAAAAACAATCATCGGAAGATTCCAATACCTTTTTGAGAAATTTTCCGTCTCAATTTCACAAATAATGCACGATGGTCTTGAATTATAGATTCAAGGTTCTGACATTGCTTTTCATTTTGACAACGTGTTATAGTATTCTTTTATTTGTCTTTATGAATATTACTTTTAAAATTTATTTTGATATGCATTTGACGAGGCTTTGTGCTCATGTGCTTTTCAAATTCTATATGCGTTTTGTGTTTCTTTATATCATGGCGCGGATCTATACTTATACATCCCGTCATTGTGTTATAGTGCTATGGTAATTTTATGTATTCTGTTCTTTCTTTTTTGCTTGTTTACTTGGTATCTATGTCTTTTTGTGCGTCTCTGCAACATAATTGTTTGTTTTTCATAGTGAATAAGATTATAACACGATATTGACTGCTGTATCTTTTAAGATTACAGCTAGATCTTTATAATCTAAAATCGGATTAAAACTGCTTGTTTTGAAATACTCTAGATGCAAATATTTCTGAAAGCATTTTTTACGGTAGAAAATGTAAAGTAGACCATCTGGTCGACCCGGCTATATCTCTTTTTTTTTCTAAAGATTTTTTTTAAAATTCAACTTATAAAAACGGAGATATTTTCATTGTTCATTTTAGATCGCATGGCTTAAAGGACCAAGTGAGTTTTTCTCATCAATTGGCGACAGTTATCTGTCGTCTACCGTCGTCTTTAACTTTTACAAAAAAATCTTCTCCTTTCAAACTATTAGCCCAAAGTAATCCAAATTTGGCAACACTTATGACAAATGAAAACAACAATAATGTACAGCAAAGTTAGATCTACAAATAAGTCAAATAACCAATACGGCCAATTGACCCCTTAAGCAGTTATATAGTCTTTTTCTTAAATGGTCAATTTTTACTGTTCATTTTCTTGCATTCTTATAGTATTACCATGGGCCATTTATCAAAAAGTACTAGCCCATGGATATTATTTTAATGGACGTAACGTAATATTAAATGAGCTTGCAAACTTTGTAAACCGGTTTATACTGGTCATTTTTTAGGTACCATCGTAGTAATACAATGCACACCAAATATCTTAGTATTAGAGAATTAAATATTTTCTAAGTTTATTGATATATAAACAGAACCAATGCGTCCACAATATGTTTTTGCGTGATTCGGTCAAGGTATACATTTTTTTTATATATACTTAGCACCTCATGTTGTGGTTTACCCTTTTTATTGTATTTTTCTTGGTATTACATTAATATAGAGATCAATTTTTATCCTTGTGATCAGTTTATTTGGCAATCGTCAATGGCAGTCAACAGGGTTTAAGAACATTAGTTGTTCGACCAGTTAGTCAAATACGTTTTGTTAACATATTTTTTTTACTCTTTTGGTCGTTTGAAAAAGGTTGTTTGTGCTGTATTTAGACCCTTCTACAACGAAATTTGTTACATGCACACGTATAAAAATTGGCGTTTTTTATTCAACGCAATCATAGGTTTGAACGTTGTTTCCAATTTAGACTTGCTTATTTTTATTTCGTTTGGGCCTTGTGTCATATTTTCCCTTCGGTTTATATAATCCGTTCATCCTATTTTGACTCTTTATAATCCACGAGTCTATCCCAAATTGAGGTAAATTAAATGGCCTTCCAACTACTTTTCTATCCCTAACATCACGGAATAGACATTAGTATTCGCATTCCGGAATATCGTGAACAAAAAATTAGCACCTCATGTTCCGGTTTACCATCTTTTCCTCAAATCTATTGTTTCTACTTGGTATTGAATTCATATAGAGATCCATTTTTTACACCTTGTGATAAGGTTATTTGGCAATCATCAATGGCAGTCAAAAGTGGTTAAGAACATCAGTTGTTCAACCTGTTAGTCAAATACGTTTTGTTTAAATATATTTTTCACTCTTTTGGTCTTTGGAAAATGTAATTCTACAACGAAATTTGTAACATGCACACTTTTAAAAAAAATTGCTGTTTTTAACAAACGCAATCATAGGTTTGAACGTTGTTTTCACTTTAGACTTGATAGTATATATATATCTGTGACAATAGGTATTCTTACGCATTTATATATATCAAATTTATATGGTACTGCATTATATTACTAGATTTATTTCACTTGACCGGGGGGGGGGGAGGGAGGTGTTAAGATTATCGCTTATTTAAGACCAGTCTATCTATAGACAACAGGTTTTTTTTTTGGATCAAACCATCAATGAAGTGTTCCATATCATACACTCAGCTCTTTTGTATATATGTATGCGTTCGTTGACACTGATAGGTGATTAGAATTCAATAATAATTATAGCTGCCATTATACCTATCACAGGTCAGGACCACTACCTTATATGGAAATGCATAAATTAGCATACTTATGTTCCCGCACATGTAATTGTTTATTTACATGTTACGCAATTTATTTTACCTAGGTTTTTGACCAATCCACTAAATGAGTCACAATGCATGATGGACTACTACGTGTTTACAATCAACCAAGAACACGTGTTATTTACTGAAATACAACACATTTTTTCGTGCAATGCGGGATTCACAATTTCGCTTAGTTTTTCATTTTGCGTATCCTCATTTATAGTTCGTAATATAAAGTATTACTTCCATGCTCAGATTAACGAAGAGTTGTTTCTATGCGAAGAAAAAAGGGTTTGAATTACCCGATATATAGCCATTAACATATTTGTGCTGGCACAGAGATTTCATGTATTTGTCCACCAGACAGCAACGAAACAACAGCGAAAAAACACAATTACCCATGAGACAAACTTACTAGTGTAAAGTAAGTCGTCGATAACACCCGGTGCTGATATTCACGAGTACAGCAATGTTCGTATAGATAATTAAAGGCAAATGTGGGATCCTTGAATTGTGTGTTCGTAAAAAGGGCGAAAAAATATTTACATACATGGCAGTGTTAACAAAATCGCGATCTATAAGTATATTTTTGGTCACATTTCATATATGGTACTTCCAAACTGTTCCCTTTGTTTTGAAGGTAGTAAAGTCAGCAACTGTAGTTTCAGTTCGTTCGTTTTTTAACGGGCTCGGACATTTGCCAAACTGAATTAAATCATTACAGCTGATTTCTTATACCTGCAAAGTAAAACTTTGGTTGGCTTGCTTGCTTTGTTTGTATAGTTGTTTATACAACCTTTGATGTACAGTAGTTGTCGTTTGTTTATGTAATATATACGTGTTTCCCGTTTTGTTTATATAGATTAGACCGTTGGTTTTCCCGTTTGAATGGTTTTACACTAGTAATTTTGGGGCCCTTTATAGCTTGTTGTTCGGTGTGAGCCAAGGCTCCGTGTTGAAGGCCGTACTTTAACCTATAATGGTTTACTTTTTAAATTATTACTTGGATGGAGAGTTGTTTCATTGGCACTCACACCACATCTTCCTATATCTATTTGAAAATAAGATTGACATCTTTAAACAATATATATATATATATAGGCATAGTTGAACTTATATATTTTATATGTTGTATAATATACAAACAAAGCAAGCAAGCTAACCAAAGTTTTGCTCTACATGCATTGGGAAATAAGCTGTAATGATTTTATCCATATGTATGTGCGACAAAGTGGAAAATTTGATGTTTTGTGAAAATTTCATCGTTGGACCTATAATAAAAAAGGAGATCTGATGTGATTGCCAATGAGACAGCTGTCCACAAGAGACCAAAATGACACAGAAATTAACATTCATAGACCACCGTACGGCCTTCAACAATGAGCAAAGCCCATACCGCAAAGTCAGCTACAAAAGGCCCCGATATGACAATGTAAAACAATTCAAACGAGAAAACTAACGGCCTTAATTATATAAAAAAAAAATGAACGAAAAACAAGTATGTAACACATAAACAAACGACAACCATTTAAATACAGGCTCTTATACAATATATATTTTTTTGATGGGATAGATTTCTTGTCTTTTTGTATATTTAATTGGGCCGTTGTTTTTTTTTTTTTTTTTTTTTTTTTTTTATTGTTTTACACAAGTAATTTTTGGGTCATTAATAGCTTACTTTTCAGCATTGAACCTATGACTGCTTACTTTACTTAATTATGTCTTTGTTGGAAAGATGTCTCATTTGGCACTCATACCTCATCTTCTTATTTCTATATACAAAGCACGTTTTAGAAAAAAATAATAATAGGTAATATGGCACCCACTATTATCCAGAGACTTTTAATATTGGAGATATCTTACATTATATGTCAACAGGACAGCAGCCGAACGATAAAAAAACCTCTGAGGTATATTTTGTGATAAAATTAGCAACGAACGGATATTATCGATGGATGAAACTATTAAACAATGTATTGAGCTATATACCGAACCCGCTCAGTGGCGGATCCAGGAGTCGAGGGTTCCGGGGATGAACCCCCTATCTTTGGAAGATCAGTGCATTTGGATGGGAACATGTAGTGGAACCCCCTCCCCTTTTGTCCAGGGTTAGGACCCCCTTTTTAAAATGGCTGGGTCCGCCTCTGCCGCTTTCACAACACTTATGTTTAGCATACTGAATATCATGATGTTTTTACTATTAGTTCAGGTCCTGATGAAAAAATACACATACAGTACAGAAAGAATGTGTCAATGAAAGTTTTCGTGATTTTTTAGGTAGAAATGATTTTGGAATGACATTAAACATGTTTTAAAGAGCTCAAATGATTTTCTTACGGGACAGTGGTCACTTCATACGATATTTCACTGTGTCATGTCGTGAATTTAATACAGGTTCAATTCATAACAATGCACAAAACCGGTTTAACTACTTTTGCAAGGCGAAAAAGAAAGTTGAATCGTGAAGCCAATAAACAATATTTTTTAATCTGAGCATGCAAATTGAAGATTACGTTATATATTTTACATTAAATATATTTGCAGAATAAAAACTTTGGTAATGAGAGTCCCAGCAATATATTAGTTGACTGTTTTCCCACTGATTCCACGTGTTTTAAGTAGTAGTTTACTCGTAGTATCCCACAATGCATTGCAGTTCATTGAGTCGATTGGTCAGTTTTTCAAGGCCATATTGGCCTTGTGTTTTGAAAATTACTATGCAAATATATTCTGACGTCAGAAAATCTAGAGTTCTCGACCTGTATCACACACATCTTCTAATAGACTGTCCTTATGCAAATTAGAACATAAGCTCCGCCCGATCAGTTGAAATAACATTGGTAATATTAAAATCGATTTTGATGTTTTGAACTCCACATAAATCAATTTTGGCAATAGCTGTCTAATATCAGATAGTTATCAAAAGTACCAGGATTATAATTTTATACGCCAGACGCGCGTTTCGTCTACATAAGACTCATCAGTGACGCTCAGATCAAAATAGTTAAAAAGCCAATCAAATACAAAGTTGAAGAGCATTGAGGACCCAAAATTCCAAAAAAGTTTTGCCAAATACGGCTAAGGTAATCTACTCCTGGGGTAAGAAAATCCTTAGTTTTTCGAAAAATTCAAAGTTTTATAAACAGAAAATTTATAATATAACCATATAATTGATATTCATGTCAACACCGAAGTGCTGACTACTGGGCTGGTGATACCCTCGGGGACGAAACGTCCACCAGCAGTGGCATCGACCCAGTGGTGTAAATAGTTATCAAAAGTACCAGGATTATAATTTTATACGCCAGACGCGCGTTTCGTCTACATAAGACTCATCAGCGACGCTCAGATCAAAATAGTTAAAAAGCCAAACAAATACAAAGTTGAAGAGCATTGAGGACCCAAAATTCCAAAAAAAGTTTTGCCAAATACGGCTAAGGTAATCTACTCCTGGGGTAAGAAAATCCTTAGTTTTTCGAAAAATTCAAAGTTTTATAAACAGAAAATTTATAATATGACCATATAATTGATATTCATGTCAACACCGAAGTGCTGACTACTGGGCTGGTGATACCCTCGGGGACGAAACGTCCACCAGCAGTGACATCGACCCAGTGGTGTAAATAGTTATCAAAAGTACCAGGAAGTATCAGAAACATTAACAAAAGCTTCGGACCAAGATGTAAACTGTTTATTTGTTTTGTAAGGTCTTATTTACCTTATCTTGTCAAAAAATGTCCGATGATTCCATTTTAAAAACTATCAACAGACTTAGACACAAATATAACAACAAAGCTGCGGAAACAGCTAAAGTTCTTATAAACATTTACAATTGTTAACAATATAGTCTCTGTAAAGCCCTAGTTCCACTAGACCACGATCGCACCACGCTCATCGCGATCTGAAATAAATTCAGATCGTGGTGCGGTCACGGTATGAGCGGCATGAAAATGTAAATTTCCGTTGCTTTCACGATGCTACTACGTCCTCATTACGCTTCTACAACCATCCCGCTACGATTATAGCACGTTCTCACCGCGCTTGCTTGTTCTGAGACCTCACTACGGTTACCAAGATTTTTCTACGCGCATCACGTTTTCACTTCGACCATACATACGAGTTATCCGATTGCAACACGATCTTACAACGCTTCTACTGCGACTATAGCACGTTCTAATCACTATTATACTACGCTCATACCGCGATCATACTACGTTTTCAGCAATAACGTCAACATCATGTTCCATATCAATACAGTTCCATTCCTTCTATTTCTAATTAATACGTGGATTTTGTGTAAACAATACAGGCCTGTCACCAAAATCTACTAGAACACGTAAGCATGGAAGTAGGGATTGATGTAGAGGCAGAGGGAACTCTGATAGTAACGATTCCTGATCAAGAGATGTCGGACCGACTAATCCAACCTACATTACAACCTATTGCTGGTTCATAAAGGTCAAATGATGATATTTTAGTGAACGATGTGTCATTAGATATAGGACGGTGTGGTATGAGTGCCAATGAGACAAAAAAAAAGAGGGACGAAAGATACCAAAGCTACAGTCAAACTCATAAATCTAAAACAATCTTACAACGCCATTGCCAAACATGAAAAAGACAAACAGAAAAACAATAGTACAAATGACACAACATAGAAAAATAAAAAATAAACAACACGAACCCCACCAAAAACTGGGGGTGATCTCAGGTGCTCCGGAAGGGTAAGCAGAACCTGCTCCACATGTGGCACCCGTCGTGTTGCTTATGTGATTACAAATCCGATAAATAGTCTAACTCGGGAGGTCACATTTATGAAAGGGAAGGGGATTGTAGTTACGACGTAAGGAACATATCCGATATCATTTATGAAACGGTTATTCCATAACGGTCAACCAACTCGTGATGGCGTTCATAAAATTTACGAAGGGATGATTTCAACTTCACCATTTGGAACTCCTGGTTTAAAAGCTTCCTTGTGAGCAGCAACCCTCTATCAAGAAAATCATGATAGGAAATGCAAGCACGGGAATATCGTAGCAATTATGAGATATATACCCCGTATGCAGGTGCTGCTGGAATGTTGCTACTTAGAAATGGAAAGCTGAAATCATCTCGTTTGTCGTAAAGTTTTGTTTTCAACCGACCCTCATTGTCAATTTCTAGATGTAAGTCAATATATGAAGCCGACTTAAATGTATCTATAGTATCCTTTATCTCTAGTTCGATGGGATAGATGCGTTCCACAAAGTCACCAAATTTTGAATTGTTTAGTGAAAGAACATCATCTATATAGCGGAAAGTAGAGTAAAGGATACTGCTAACTTTTTATCTTTCTTCCTTAGAAGTTCCTGCATGAAGTCAGCCTCATAATAATAAAGAAACAAGTCGGCAATTTGAGGGGCACAGTTTGTTCCCATTGGAATGCCGACAGTCTGCTGAAAAACACGTCCTCCGAACGTAACAAATATGTTGTCAATCAAGAAATCAAGCATCTTGATAATATCAGTTTCAGAGAATTTTTTGTTTGAATCAAAGTAGGATTTATCCCTCCCTCAGACAGGATACTTGTATTTACGTTGGCCATTCTTTTTATGAAGCAAAGTAATACCAACTCTTTCAATTTGTCTTTTAGTTTGGAATGTGGAATACTTGTGTAAAGAGTAGAAAATTCAAATGTTTAAATACTGTTACAAGATGAAAGAGAGTTAGATTGTATGTTCTCTAAAAGATCTTTTGAATTTTTAAGTATCCACATCTGATTCACGCCACCTCTAGAATAGGCAGTCTCACAATAACTTTGAAGCCCGTCTTTGATTGCTGATAAAATAGATGTTAATAATTTAGAAAGAGGTTTCGTGGAGCACTTGGAAGACCCAGTAATATACCGTTGTTTGTAAGGACAATATGTAGTTTAGGTATCCAATACAGTGATGGAAGATCCAGTTCTTCATCTTTGGTTGAAATTCTAAAGGAACAAAGAACAGACCTATGATTATTCAGGATTTCTTCTTTGGTAAGTGTCGTGAGGGTATATGGTGAGTTTCCAAGTTAATTTTCAATACCTAATTCGTTTATTAAACAGTTAATGTAATGACTTTTACACACAAAAACGATGTTAGTTGGGGCTTTGTCTGCGGGGACAACAACATATTTATCATGGAGGTCGGATAGGTGTTTAGCAACATTTAGGTCTTTAAAGAATGACGTAGCATCGGCATTGATGGAACCATTCAGTTTCTTAATTCTGATTTGTATCAACGACCTCACTGCCTTTATCCATTAGGAAAGAGTGTCTTCGTCTTCCTTCTCGTGCTTAGCCCATTGCCTGGCATAATCCTCGACTGAATCCATCAAAATTTCAAAGTTGTATTTCCAATTGATGGATTTAGGCTCACGATATTTCGGACCTTTCGATAACTCATTTCGTAGATAAGTGTTATTAACAATGTTAAGGTCACCAGTAATAACATGGTCAGCAGGATTATATGTGAATTGGGAACTAGCACAAGTGCAATCAGGAGGTTTAGACTTGAAGTCGTCAATATCGAGATCCTGCAAAACGCGTTTGTAATTCAAAATTTTAATTGCAATAGGTTTGGTATAGGTATTAGAAATTATAGGTACAGACTGGTCTTTGAAATAAGGAGGTATTTTCGATTGAACTAATTTATGATGAAGGGACTGCCTAGGTTGACGCCATCGAGACCTTTGTTGCCGAAGGAAAGATTTAGATAAGATCTTTTCTCTTTTTCATCTTTTCCAATGCGAACTGGCTTGAAAAGACTGTGACTTGCAATATCCGAAATAATAGCTTGAAGTTTGTATTGGTTTGAATGAGGGTTTGTAACAGTGGACTCCAAACATAAATTGAACAGAGAATTTTTTTTTTAAAGGGATAATGAATATAGTTTCGTGCGAATGTGATGAATACCTAACGGCTTTTGTATGAATGGTATACGTAGCAAGTCATTGATAGAGACATCATGCAGAGAAGGTGATGTATAATAACGATGACCATGACTGCGTCTACGTCGAGGAGTAGAGTTGAAAATATTAATCACATTCATCACAATGGCAACTATCCATCTATTAACAATTTATAAAAGCAAACCATTATAGGCCAGGGTACGGCCTTCAACACGGAACCCTGGATCACACGAAACAGCAAGATATAAAGGGCCTCAAAGATAACTAGTTTAAAACCATTTAAACTGGAAAACTAACGGTCTAATCTATATAAAAACGAGAAGCACGAGCCGTTAGAGAAAACGTACAAGAAGTCCTCATTACAATCCGACAAACAAAACCTGGAGAGATTTAATTAATTTCAGGTGAAAATGATTGATGGTCGTAGTAAGAACGTAGTCAGGTCGTAAGAAGAGCGTGATGAGGACGGCAAGGGCGTGTTAGAATCGTACTATGGTCTTGAACAACGTGGTGTTAACGTGGTATAGTCGTATTGAAGCGTAGTTGGTTCGCGGTGAGAACGTAATGGTCGTTTTGAGGTCGTAATAACGTAGCTGTGAGATCGTAGCCCAGTCCTCCAAAAAGAATCACGCTTTCGCTACGCTCTCGCTATAATGGTACAGCGACATTTGTGATCTTACTACGACCTTAGTACGCTATCACTACCCTTCTACTACGTACTGATTTCGCCACGACCGCACCACGATTGTTTTGAACATTTTAAAGTTGGCCACGCTCATCACGATCTTGAAGACTTCACCACGACCGTGATACGTCCTCACTACGATCTTCACGATCGTACTACAATCTACACGATCGTACTAGGGATCTACACGATCGTACTACAATCTACACGATCGTACTAGGGATCTACACGATCGTACTACAATCATCATAATTTGCATTTTTTCACAGATCGTAGTGCGATCGTGGCCTAGTGGGACTACGGTATTACAGGGCGTCACTGATGAGTCTTATGTAGACGAAAAGCGCGTCAGGCGTACTAAATTATAATCCTGGTACCTTTGATAACTAATAACCCCATAACACCAAGTCTTTTCATATACGACTTTTAAATTAGATCATAAATGGCATTTACCAAAATTTAAACAGATTCTTGATTTTCTTTGTTTTGATTTAAAACCATAATAATATCAATGCAAATATAAGGTAAAAGTCCGAGTCGGCCTTTTAAACGTAAAATTAAAAAAACCCACAATAGCTCGAAAAAGTAGCGCCATGACCTATCAATAATTTTAGATTGTTTTGAACCTTATTTAATGCTATTCCGATGTGCCTTTGGCTCCATCATACGGTGTTTATATATCGCAACTCGTTCGGTTTGCCCGTGTGTGTTCTGATGTCATAGATTTTAACGAACGTAATCAATCCATCACTGGTAAATTGTTGTGTCAGGGATTTCGATACCATAAATAACTTAAAACTTTTACTAAATTCTTTCATAGATACAAAGATTTGATTAGTAAATTTGGCTATACCTGTAGAAAGCTTATTAAAAATGGTATTTCTCATCCTAAATTTTATGGCAATATTGTACTTAAAGCGAGGAAATCACTATGTGATCCTTGTAAACTCATCGAACCTTTAAACAAACTTATAAGTAAGGGTTATCGTACCAATATTGTAATTAGATCTCTGAATATAGTTCACATTGGCACTAATATTGATTTTGTCATTAGCAAATTAAAACATAACTAAATTTCATTATCTTTTGAGGCGAGATGTAAAGGGGACACAGCCACGTTTACTTTTATTTCTATAGAAGTCGCTCTTCACTATACTACTACCTGTCGATACATTTATTTTTGGCATTGCACAAGTCATGTCTTCTTTGACTATTAATGACGTTAAAATACTAAATCCCTGTGATGTGTTTTAGTCGATTGTAGTCTCTGATGCATGATTTTTAACTATTAATTGGTTTTGGCTTTTAACTAGCTGTCAGTAACTGCGAGTACTCTCAACTCGTATTTTCTTGTTAATTCGACCTGTTGATACTGTTTATAATGCTTTTTTGTCATTTTTTATTTATATGGATCTTTGCTGTATACCAGCTTTGATTATTTGTAATATCTTCAATTTTTCACTTATTCTTACAACATTTGTATAAACTTCAAGATTATAAAAAAACGTTTTTTTTCTAAAGTGAACATTGATTGGTTAAATATTTCTCAGTGTGTTTGAATTTGTTTGTCTCTAATATTTAATTAACTGTGCATTTGTATTCAGATATCGCAGATCAAATTTATTCGTTCATTGTGTAATCATACGTTTTTTGATTGAGTTAAGTCTGCCAATTGATATTTTATCGTATGTTTTTATATGTTGTGATGTTATGCTATTGTTTCAGAAAAAGGGAGAAGGTTTGGGCCCATTAAAACGTTTAATCCCGCTGCAAATGTTTGCACCTGTCCTAAGTCAGGAATCTGATGTACAGTAGTTGTCGTTTGTTTATGTAATATATACGTGTTTCTCGTTTCTCGTTTTGTTTATATAGATTAGACCGTTGGTTTTCCCGTTTGAATGGTTTTACACTAGTTATTTTGGGGCCCTTTATAGCTTGTTGTTCGGTGTGAGCCAAGGCTCCGTGTTGAAGGCCGTACTTTAACCTATAATGGTTTAATTTTTGAATTGTTGTTTGGATGGAGAGTTGTCTCATTGGCACTCACACCACATCTTCCTATATCTATAAAGTATCAATTTTAGATTTTTGATTTATTTAAGTGCACCCCCCACCAGCGTTTTCATTGCTTTCACATATCTCCATATAATGTGATTTGTTTACATAGGTGTTATTAAAGATATTTATTTGATAAATATTTTAGAGATACCTTTCCCATATACAAGTGACATTAATAAAGACTGTAGTAAAACTAGTACTCAAACCGTTGAATGTTACATCAAAGGAAAGCAAGTGAGAGATGTACAATGGATAAAAGTATCCAAAGGGACGGCAAAGACGATTCGAGTTTCATCATCTTGTAACAAATATGACGGTGGAACTAAAGCGAAACCATCTCTTCGCATCAGAAATTTTGTAATGGATGATGAAGGGACATATGTTTGCTGTGCAGTAAACGATGCTGGTATTGGGTCGAGTAAAGGAACGTTTCTGACATATATATGTAAGTTTTTGATCATGAAGCTTTTTCTGTGCATCTTTAGGTGAGGTTAACCAGAAAGAACTAGAACAGCCGTTACAACTTTCAAGCACACTATGTAACTTCGTTCCTCATGGTTTGCCTTCAAGATCACCTTTGTGGCAAAACTTCCTTTTTAATATCCTGAAAACAAGATAAGAAATTGTAACCATTACCAATGTTCTCATTTCTTTGTTATTGTTTTTGGTGTTTGTCTCTACAGTCTACTTTTAGCTTATTAATTCTAGTTATCATCTCCTGGTAAGTTTATATTGAAACTCTTTAAAATTGTTAAATTTGGTCTATTATTTATATTTCTTTTTACATATATGTACGGGTACTCACTTGTTATAATTGCATTCTTATCCAGAATTTTGCATGATTTAAATGTGTCGTCTTAATAACAATAGCTAAAGGTTATTACTTTCGTGGAAACTGTACTATTTGTTAATGAAATAACTGATTCCTGGTTGATATTACATTTATTTTGATTGTGTTATTGTCTCTGATGTCATACATCTGTTCTCAGACTTCCAGTGTTGTACAATTTTTCCCTGTAGCTGGTCATTATTGATTGCAAATAAATCAAAATCGAGTGAAATTGCGAATAGGAAAAATAATGGTTTTACACTAGTCATTTGTATGGCCTTTTCGCTTGCTGTTCGGTGCTTTGACCTATAATGGTTTACTTTTACAAATTGTGACTTGGATAGTGAGTTATCTTATTGGCACTCATACCACATTTTCTTGTATCTAGTAAACTAGACTAGGATCTGTAATGAGTTTTAACAATTTTAGGCCAATTCCACTGCTGACAGACGGTTTTATTTTCGGCCAATTAGTTATTCATTCCTTAATGGCATAATGTGTCCCTCATTCAGCTATATAGCTGCATATTTCTGCTTATTTGTTAACAAATTCAATCTACTAAAATGTATCCCCCTATCCTGGTTTCTATGATGAGATTATCTACAAAGATTGTTTGAGTCCGATTTCACACGATTTGTTTATAAAACCTGTTTTTTTCTGGGGGTTTTCAAACTCTCTTCACGTTGTCAATAAGTTTGTCACTAATTACTGTGTACTTAGTTTTCAGTCTGTTTCATTGTTGAAGTTTTCTACAAAACCACTTCTGCAAAGTGTACATATAAAAATAAAAGATGACGTATGATTTTCAATGAGGCAACTATTCACAGGAGAAAAAAAATGACACAGAATTTAATAGGATGAAATGTTTATAATTGTCTAATCGAAATATTGCTTAAATACATTGCTGTCTAGAAAAGCTTACTTATCACAAGCTCTCATTTCTTGTACGTTGAATCATATTAGATTGTTTTAGTAATTTGTTAAGTGAATTTAACCGTAGTATTAGAGGATAAATATTTATTCTTGATTGAATGACTTCATTGCCTATTTAGAGGTTCAATACATAGAGCAAGACATTTGCATCCGACTGTTCTGTCATTATTGATTAATTTAGTTATCATTACTTTGTAGTGGATGCATCTGATCACCAGAATCTCGAAGATAACTTCCATCGACTGGTCACATTTGTTGTCCAGATTGCCGGGGATGTCATAAAGAATTACTTTGACTTGTACATTTTGAAAACTGATTCATTTGAAAAATATCTAGCGAAAAATATACATAAAATTTTACATTTACACGAATTGCATCCATGTTACAAATCTACATTACAATGTTGTGAGTGTTCAATAGCTTGCTCGTGTAAATGTATATGTCAACGTATTTTAACACACGATCAAATTTCTATATTATTTGAGCGTGATAAGAATTATCCAATTTGACTCACAACAGAGGCAAGGATGGATCAAGACAACGTTGCATGTGTTCATACAGAGTGAAATCTCCAATTTCTTTGTATGAAATGGACATTACTTTACTTTCTATTATAATGACACATGTCCCTGGTAAAAAATTACATATAGGTGTTGAAAATAAATGCAATGAAATCAGGAAAGTACGAAACTATGTATTTCATCAGTCAGACTCTCAGTCAATAGTACAACAAGAATTTGAACAAAAATGGAAGATTTTGAAGGAATCAACTGAATATATTTTACAGTTGATAACTAATCAACAATATACAGAAAACATTAATAAACAGATCATTGAAGTTAGAGATTCAACTCGGATATCAAATGATAGCTTCGTTCAACGGCAGATTTTTCTAGAATTTTGGCGGGATAAGTTTGCAGAACTAGAGGTATGACCTTGTAACATTTTAGCCTTTCGTATATTAAATTTGTAACTCTCTGAGTCTCAATGGACATGTTAATTCGTTCAGAAATACATATTTGGAGACGTTTCCGTGACCAAATTGAGATACAGTCAAACCTGCTTAAGACACCACCTGTATTAAAAAAAAAACGGTATTAAAAGACCAACAATTTTAGACCTCTCTATAGTACATTTGAAATAAATTGAACGCATCTTAAAAGACTTCCTGTCTAAAGAGACCTTTTTTTGCCCTCCATTAAGTAGTCTCTTAAAACAGGTTTGACTCTATACATTTCTAAAAGATCTGCAAGACATTTAGCATTTCAAGAATATTAATTGAAATGATTTCAATTGAACGAATCATACTGAATATTGTTTTGATTAAATTTGATTTCTCCCCTCGGTTCATGGTATATTGCTGTAAAATAATGGTGGACTTGCCTATCTACGTTGCCCAAAGTGTTAAGCCAATTAGAGGACCAACCCTTTGTAATGCCACAGATCCTGTATACATTGAATATAAAAAACAACCCGACATTGCTAATATTATCGAATTAAACAGTGTCTTCGTTTAATTGTATCCTTGAGAATGATCAAATAGCTAGAGTTCTTGAGGTCAGACAAGATAAGAATTCGAAGCAACCGACCTTAATATCGGATCTGCTCCAATTCAATCGACAGTTGAACCTTGATGTGTCAGACTCCGGTGTCTTGAAAACTTGGATGAGTCGAAGTAATTTCTTGTAATCGGTAAAATTTCCGTTTGATAAATGCATAATAACATCATTCTGTTGAGTCGAACTCGGTTGATTCAAATACTCTGTTATGTCAAGTTAATCTTGTCCCGTTGAAGTAAAACTAATATGAATGGACCCCAATGTCTCCAAGTTCGAAGTAAGAGTAATGAATCATATTTCATATGGCATAAAAACGAAACGAATGTTCATGGCCCAATGCAAGATTAAAAGAATCGTTAGAATTGAAATTCATTGTTCACAATAAATAAAAGGATTAAGACAATTATGATTAATTTATAGTAACTCAATTTAAAGCAAACGACCTCATTAGAGACGTTTTCGAACTTATTTCGTTTCGAGAATGATATCATTATTCATAGCGACTAACCTATGTGAATATTTGTGTATGCTATTGATTTTATTTGTGCATGATTTGTATCTGTTTTATTATTATAAAGGGTAAAAATCCCAAAAGGCCCACTGTTCAAAGTATCTAGCTATATATTGTTACAAGGTGTATGCTATTGATTTTATTTGTGCATGATTTGTATCTGTTTTATTATTATAAAGGGTAAAAATTCCAAAAGGCCCACTGTTCAAAGTATCTAGCTATATATTGTTACACAAATCTAACAAAGTTTGCCATGCATTCCTAATTTAAAGCCGAATTTGGTCTGGTTCCCTCGACGTCGAAATAACGATCTTAGGCTGTATACAGGTGGTCGAATGGACACAGTTCGATCAATTTACGTGATATAGCGGGTCATCTAGTCCAATTTTGAAAGAAATAACGTTTAATCTTATAATTAATTATATATATTTGACCGATAAGAAAAACTGACGCAGGCGATATCTTATCAGACCAAGCATCACTTTTTCTTTTAATACGCGCTGCGTGTATTTAATTCCTGGACAATCTTAATCTTTATTAAGGTGGGTCTTTTGTGTACATTTTGGGGACAACAAATAGTCATTTGTCCATGGTCTAGACCATTACGGTAACACGGCATCAACTTCGTTTCAGATTGGGCAATAAAAAAAACTATTATAAAATATGTGCTCCTTTTGTGCAAAACATATAATATTATAAACAATCTTTATTATGAATGCAACCTATTTTGAATAAGGAATTATAATCCTTTTCTAAACCCAATTGAAAAAAAATATATAAACAGCGTGTGTTTGCCGATGATCACCGAAGATTTCAAGATAAGTTTTAGGTTCATAACCTTCATCAGCGCACTAAATGAATCAACATATTCTAGTAGGGTTAATGAAATTTACAAATTTTTAGAATGAGGAAGGCACTCGAAAAGCAATTTAGTTAATCAAAAGATTAAAATCTAGTTGTTTATGATTAAAGAAACAAATTATAACCTTTACATGACTAGTATATCCGATATTTTTCGTAAATATATTTTTGAAGCAACATATTTGAAACCTAATCAATGTTGTTTTTGTTCCGGTATTTACCCATATGAACACGACCTTCTGCATTACCGCTTTATAATCTAGAGATGGTAGAGTATAAAATTGTGATGTTTATTTCAGAATAATCAATATTATCAATTTCTTTAGCACCGTCATCAAGAAGAATTTAACAAAAGTTTTTCAAGGTTTTCACAGCTAATCAAGGATGAAGACACATTAATAGAGCATACACAGAAAACAGCGGCAGAAATTGGTTAGTAGCCTTAAAGATATAATATACGAAAAAAATAAGCTTACCATACATACAAGGATTTAAATAAAGGCAACAGTAGTATACTGCTGTTCAAAACTCATAAATCCATGGACAAAAAACAAAATCGGGGTCACAAACTAAAACCGAGGGCAACGCATTAAATATAAAATAAAAAATAAAAATAAACGGACCAAGCATCAGACAAAATCCCAAGAGAATAACAAACATAACATCAAAACCAAATACACTCAAAAATAAGAGAAAACAAACGACGCAACGTTAAAATCAGATTATATTGATTCATTCTAATTCGCCAGCTCAAACGAATATACATTTTTTAATAAATAAAACAACGCATAAATAGGATAAGTGTGCCTACAGCTGTAGAAGCCTTTAATATTAATTTTACATTCAATATGATTCTCAAACTTAATTCCATCACTAAATTCAGGCACACTACCAATCCAATCATACAATAGCACAATTATAAACAGTAACACAATCAAAAACTATCTACAAAAGAGGGAAAATTCATATTAATATAACATAATATATGCATATACTCCCATTAACGGTAACCATCTCATGAATAAACCCATCATAGATACCAGGACTAAATTTTGTATATACGCCAGACGAGCGTTTCGTCTACAAAAGACTCACCAGTGACGCTCGAATCCAAAAAAGTTAAAAAGGCCAAAAAAAGTACGAAGTTTAAGAGCATTGAGGACCAAAATTCCTTAAGGTTTATGTACCCTTCTGTAGCTATTTTTGTACGAATTTTTCCGACCTCAATTGTATCAAAACTACAGATATAAGGAATAATAGAGATAGGCCATTTAGTACATACTCGAAGGGGAAACTTGATGCAAAGCATTAATTTTTACTGTATTATTCCATTTGATAGAAAAGAGGACTTTGTGGCAAATGAATCAAGATTTTTATAGAAAATCCACAGCCTTTAATACAGAGATGTTTGTTATAAAATTCGAATCATAAGTTACTCACTTGATTTTCTATGATATGCTAGTGTTTATTTTTTACAAAAAGTTCTAAGCAACCTGTACATTACAAAACACTTCGTGCTGAGTCACTAAAGTCGAGCGCACCCTAATAGGTGTACTTGATTTTGGCCATATTTATATTTATTTTAACCAATAACTACATTTATAAAGTTGTTTTAAGGTTCCACTGAAGTCAAAATATAGGACACTTCATAAACATCTAAACTTTGCCTGTATTTTTCAACCTATAATGAATAAAGTCATAAACTATGAAAACATATGTTCATTAAAACATACTTTACATAAACACACTGTGTAAATTGTAGATAAACTTGAAATTGTTATGTTGTGGCCAAACCGGTTCTTGGGGTGAACACTAAATTTTCAAAAAAATCTGCAGGCCTGCAAGACGACTTAATTTGCTTAAAATTGGTATGGACGAATACTATTACATGTAATGCAGGGCAAGCAATTGTTGATTTTTTATAAAATGTATTGATTTTCGAGTTTCAGTTAATTTCATGTATCTAAGTGAACGAATATGGAAGGTACAATACAGAAATTGGACAAATATGCCATTAAAACATATGTATGTGACAAATCAGCATTAGCTTGCCCTGCATTACATGTTACAGTATTCATCCATACCAATTTTAAGCAAATTAAGTCGTCTTGCAGGCCTGCAGATTTTTTTGTAAATTTAGTGTTTACCCCAAGAACCGGTTTGGCCACAACATAACAATTTCAAGTTTATTTACAATTTACACTGTGTGTATATGTAAAGTATGTTTAAATGAACATATGTTTTCATAGTTTATGACCTTATTCATTATATGTTGAAAAATACAGGCAAAGTTTAGATGTTTATGAAGTGTCCTATATTTTGACTTTAGTGGAACCTTAAGGAAATCAATGCTAGCACTGCATGCAATAATCGTATTTCTACTAGTCATCAAATTGCCAAATATGACAGAACAAGGATAAAGGCTGTGGATCAAGTTTCCCTTGGAATATGTACAAAATGGCCTATCTCTATTATTTATTATTATATCATTCTGTAGCTTTGATACAATTGAAGTTTGAAAAGTTCGTACAAAAATGGCTACAAAAGGGTACCATAAACCTTAAAGATTTGCCTAATACAGCTACTGTAATATATGCCTGGGTGGGTGAGTAAACATAATAACGAATACTGTTACGCTAAACTATAGGCAAACTCCGAAAAATGTCATTTTCTCAAACTAGACCCTTAAGTAATACTTAATCATGCTTTTCACGAAAATCATGAGGGCATATAATCGTAAAACCGGCATTATGTGTATAAGCCTTCCAATTAAATTGAACATAATAACACACCCGTGTTTATAGTAAACAATCACTTGACCGTTACAACGTCATATTAATAAATAGATTTATACTCTAACTCGCCAGTTCAAACGAATATAAATTATTGAATAAATAAAACAACACATAAATAGGATAATAACATTAACGGTACCATTTTTTCTGCACCAGACGCGCATTTCGACAAGACATGTCTCTGCAGGGAAGCTCGTGGCCAAAATATGTAAAACCCAAAGTTCATATAAAAGATGAAGAGCTATAATACAAAAGTTCCAAAAAGTATATCAAAATCCGTGAAAGGAATCAGAGCTTTGCATGAGGGAGAAACATCCGTTAATTTATAACATGTTTAACATTTTGTAACAGCAAATTTAATAACACAAAACAAATCCGTATGTTCATGCCAGTACCGGAGTACTAGCTACTAGGCTGGTGATTCCCTCTGGGACTAACAGTCCCCCAACAGAGGCATCGATAAGTGTGCCTATAGCTGTAGCAGCCTTTCGAAAGACAAATATCCATCTGATGAGTTAATATAAAAAAGAAGATGTGATATGATTGCCAATGAGACAACCGTCCACAAGAGACCAAAATGACATAGCAATTAACAACTATAGGTCACCGTACGGCCTTCAACAATGAGTAAAGCCCACACCGCATAGTCCGCTATAAAAGGCCCCGAAATTACAATGTAAAATAATTCACACGAGAAATATTTCATCTAAATAAAAAAATGAACGAAAAACAAATATGTAACACATAAAACAAACGACAACCACTGAATTACAGGCTGTTCAACTGATTTTAATACTTAGTTCTGATATTGTACTGTTATACCGCTGTCCCAGGTTAGGTGGAGGGTTGGGATCTCGCTAACATGTTTAACCCCGCTACATAATTTAAGTATGTGTCTGTTCTTAGTCAGGAGTCTGTTATTCAGTGGTTGTCGTTTGTTTTTGTGTTATATATTTGTTCATTTTTTTTTATATAAATAAGGCTGTTTATTTTTCTCGTTTGAATTGTTTTACATTGTATTATTATTGCCTTATATAGCTGACTATGCGGTATGGGCTTTGCTCATTGTCGAAGGCCGTTCGGTGACCTATAGTTCTTAATGTCTCTGTCCTTTTGGTCTTATAGTGGACATTTGTCTCATTGGCAATCATACCACGTCTTCTTTTTTATAAAGAAATCCAAGTATATCTGAACAGATAATAATACATGTATATAGTATATTTATGAAAATTAGATTCCCAAACTTTTAAAAACTGTCAGTTTTTCTTTAATATTTTCTCTTACATGGCCATATCTTGCTTTATCTGAAGCCCATCCACCATGCTTCTTAAATAATCTATTATGCATGCCAGTAGCTCCACCTGATCTCGAGCTAGGTAATCCAAATTTGGACTTATCTGAACCGATAGACTCAAGAGCTGATAATATAATTTCTCTTACTCTAGTATATGATAAAGGTTTAAGACCTCTCAGTTGATAAGACTTAGATTTTTTACATAAATACATGAATCTAAATATATAACCTGAAGATGATGCGTCAATATTGAATGATAATAATTCTTTCTCCAACATACTAACAGGGCATGTATGTGTATCTGTTCTAGCATTTGAAACCTGTGTGCCTTCTCTATAATGATCCGTTTTGCTTTTCTGTATGAGCAGAGAGACATGTATATCAGTAAATTTTAAATCAGATCTTTTTGAATTTACCATTTCATAAAATCTTAAAAACCCTGCATAGCTAATAAGACACATATTTAATAACATTTTTTTTAAAATATCTGGCGTAATTGGTTCTTTTCAGCTCACCTGGTCCGTCGTCGTTAACTTTAACAAAAATCTTCTCTTCTGAAACCACTGAGCCAAATTGAACCAAACTTGGCCACAATCATCATTGGGGTATCTTGTTTAAAAATTGTGTCCGATGACCCGGCTTACCAACTAAGATGGCCAACATGGCTAAAATAGAACATAGGGTTAAAATAAGTTTTTGGCTTATAACTCAAAAACCAAAGCATTTAGAGCAAATCTGACATGAGGTTAAATGGGTCATCAGGTCAAGATCAATCTGCCCTGAAATTTTCAGATGAATTGGACAACCCATTGTTGGGTTGCTGCCCCTGAATTGGTTATATTAAGGAAGCTTTGCTGTTTTTGGTTATTATCTTGAATATTATTACAGATAGAGATAAACTAAAAACAGTAATAATGTACAGCAAAGTAAAACCTAAATAAGTCATCATGACGAAAAAGGTCAATTGACCCCTCAAGGAGTAATTGCCCTTTATAGTAAATTTTTAACAATTAAAATTTGTAAATTTTCACTAACATTATCTACTGTTAAATTGAGAATGAAAAAATGGGGAATGTGTCAAAGAGACAACAACCCGACCAAATAAAAAACAACAGCAGAAGGTCACCAACAGATCCTCAATGTAGCGAGAAATTCCCGCACCCGGAGGCGTCCTTCAGCTGGCCCCTAAACAAATATATACTAGTCCAGTGATAATGAACGCCATATTAATTTCCAAATTGTACACCAGAAACTAAAATTAAAATAGCACAAGACAAACAAAGGCCAGAGGCTCCTGACTTGGGACAGGCGCAAAAATGAGGCGGGGTTAAACTTGTTTGTGAGATCTCAACCCTTTCCCTATACCTCTAACACATGTAGAAAAGTAAACGCATAACAATACGCACATTAAAATTCAGTTCAAGAGAAGTCCGAGTCTGATGTCAGAAGATGTAACCAAAGAAAATAAACAAAATGACAATAATACATAAATAATAACAGACTACTAGAAGTTAACTGACATGCCAGCTCCAGACTTCAATTAAACTGACTGAAAGATTATGATTTCATCATATGAACATCAGGCACAATCCTTCCCGTTAGGGGATTAGTATCATACCATCATAACATATATAAGAAGAACATAACCTGTGTCATGCCAACAACTGTTTTTAGAATAAATGTGTTTAGTTCCGATGCAAAGACCTTATCAGTGACTCAATATTAACGCCAAAATATGCAATCTTTAATGACTTGACAACAGTATCGTAATTATATCCCTTCTTAATAAGTCTATTCAAAGGTTTTGTAAGTTTCTGAGGTGAATACTGACACCTTTGTGCTTTATAAAGAATATTTCAATAAAAAATTGAATGTGAAATACCTAAACGTATTAGAAGTCTGCATGTTGAGCTATATTAACGAATGATGTCTTTATACCGATGATAAAATTTAGTAAATGTTTTGACTAGTTTGTGATATCGAAAACCCTGGTGTAATAATTTTTCAGTAATACATGAATTTCTCTCGTTAAAATCTAAAACATTGTTACATACACGAGCGAATCGTACAAGTTGAGATATATAAACACCGTAAGATGGTTACTGTAACTACTGGGCCAAGTTCATTATAGAGATAATTGCAAGCAACAAGAATGTTCAGTAAAGTAAGATCTACAAACATATCACCATTACAAAAACACAATTTTGTTATGAATCCATCTGTGTCCTTTGTTAAGTATTCACATAGACCAAGATGAGCGACACAGGCTCTTTAGAGCCTCTAGTTATTTAAATTACCCGCAGACCTGTTCACAGTATGCAGACCTCACATATCATCAACAAATAAAAATATTCTATGTTTGTTACCAAGTCTTTTATATCAATATTTTTTTGAAATATAATCAGCTTTAGTATTTTCAGATCTCGGGATTCAAACGACATCTAACCTATTATTCAATTCAGAACACAACTTAAAAATATTAATACCTATCTCTTGTAAAGGTTCTTTTGCACTTCCTTTCTGAACAATGAAAACACAGTTATATCATCTGTATGCCATATAACATGTTTAACACATTTATTTCTTAAACGGGTTTTAAACGACATCAATGCCAAAAACAAATAGCTTGAAGTTCTCTCCACGTAGAACTCTGTTAGGGCTCTTATAAACTCCACATCTGATGAAAAATATTAGAGTCAATATATATCGGGTAGGCACCAGCAGCTGCAATACTAGCATCAAAATATACAACCACGTGAGGAAAAGAATAACCTGCAACTAGTAAATGTTTTCTGTTCAATCTTTGAATGTTATTCAGCCGATATGAGCTCATTGAATACACAATCAGGACATTCTAATATTAACTTTTAATCCCACTTTACTTTGTTTTCAATAGCCCAGTGTACATAACGGGTCATTAAACTAGTTATGTTTCCCATGACTGGACACATAGAAATTACCTTTCCCGTTACCTGAGCCAATTTACGTGCTGTGAAATTAGGAAAGTTATATAAAACATCAACCAATGATGTTAGGATATTTTTAATCCATCTTTCTGATTTACTAATTGAAAAATCAGACGAATTCGAATGAATGAATGTTTTATAATCATAAACTAGTACATAGCTACAGAGATAATAACAGTTCACATATAATACATATCGTTGTTTCGCATGTGTGAAAATACATAACATTATAATAATTTTACAGTTCCTCTAACCAGGAGGACAGACTTTCAATGATATATATCGTATAAATCGACACAATTTTCTAGTTCTACAACATTTTCAGATGAAAATATATTTTTAAATTTAATAATGTTTGCATTTCTGTTACAATAGTGTGGTAAATATTTTTCTCTTTCTATGTTAAAACAATTGCATGACATAATGTAGTGAAATTCATCGCCAATATATTTAGAGCTATAGAGACTACAAGACCTTTCCGATCTCGGAATAGTTTGCCACTTCCTGTCTCCACTGGCAAACGATGATTTCCGCATCTTAATTTACACATAGTATATAAAAAGTGAAAAGGCGAAGTCGACAAATACTTTTCAAATTCAAATTCAGTCTTGAAAATTCTATAACATAAACCTTTTGACGATTTGTGTAAATCTGAACACCACCCTTATCGAAATTGGTCCTTAAGCTTTTGCTCAATACTTAATTTTATCCATTTTTTGTTAAAATAATCTTGGCAATGCCATACATTTGACATGCCACATTCAACAAAATTTTTCTTAATACATAAAATCCATTTATTTCCAATACCATAATTGTTATAATTAATGTAGAGTAATTTATAAAGTATACATTCATTTGTATTATCAAGAAGACTACACTAAAAATTGATCATTCGTTATTTTGCATATAAAGAAATGGGTTATCTCCCAAGTTCTCCATAAATCATAAAATTTGGAGTTTTTAAGTTTTAAAATGTGCTTACAGAATTTCAAATGAACTTGCTCAAGTATATCAAAATTACCGTATCCCAAAATTTCAGCCCAGTACAGAAGAATGTGTACAACAGCTTAATCAAACATTTCTAGTTGACATTCAATTGATAAGTGATTCAATCTGCTCTTCTTGATAACACTATACATAGCCTTAGTTGCTTGGTCTCGTAAATATGTCCTAGTTTCGAAAAAAGATGCATTTCTAGAAAAAAATAACACCAAGGTATTTATAATGTTTAATTATCTCTATTTCTACTTTTTCAATACAAAATTTAAAATTATTGGATATTCTTCCTCTAGTAAAAACCCTCACTTTGGTTGTGCTAACATTGATTCTTAATTTTCAATTAATACAATACTGTGAAAAATTATTTAAAAGTAACTGTAAATCTGAACTTGATTCAGCAAGTAAAATAGTATCATCAGCATATAATAATACAAACAGTTTTAGGTATATATTAAGTTCATTTTCATCTAATGTTAATGATTGTACACCAGTGATGTTAACATTTTCTAAATACTGATGTAAATCGTTCAAATATAGAGAAAATAACAGAGGAGAAAGATTTCCCCTTGTCTAACACCAATTTCACTATAGTGCCTAACAAGATTTTGTGAGGGAATTCGATATTTGCTATACCACTGTTTATTTCAACGCACGTTATGACAATACTTCTATACCAATCGGAATGAAAAATTTTGCATTGTTTTGAGAAATGATTTTAATTTGTAGTAACATATTGTTTTGGAAACATTTTATGTTTTTAAAGGGCGAATTTTCTGTATATAGTCAATAATTATGTTGACTTTTGAAGCTCAAACTTTGTATGCCCTTGAATACATAAATGAGTGATCCAAAAACTGTACCAATACAGAACGACATGTTTATGAAAATATAGAAAAACTTTTGGTTAACAAATTTTTATTCGTTATTGCAAAAAAAATGAACTTTGAATATCTTACATTTTCTCCCTACCCAGTTTACCCCTATTACTTATTATGATGTGGACCGGTCATTTTTATTGAAAATTACGCAATCTGAGTGGGTTGAGTTATTATTAGTACACTTTCAAACTGTTTATGCTTTTCATACATGACTATTGATTAAATCTAAACGTGCATGAATGTGACAGTAACTAAAATGACCTTCAAACTGGACACTGGATGAGTCCATGAGATGTTTTATCAATGAAAGTATAGGTATGAGAGGTAAGAGTTGCCAATTCTCCTATTTTCACAAAATTTTCCTAATACACAGTAGATAGATTATTTTTTATTAGCCAATTGCGGAGAAAGACAGAAAAGGTTTAGAAAAAGGACGTTTTATTCCAATCAACAAGTCATTTTTCGGAGAGAAATGCCGAAATACATTTTACGCATTGCTGCGTCAGGTAAAATTATTATTCATCTTATAAAACAACATTTTTCAGTCTGGTAGGAACATACTAATTACAATTAATCCTAAACTAAGGAAGTCATCAAGTAAAGTCGAAACGTATCCGATCTACCTATTTTTGGAGCAAAAAAGTCAATACGATCGTTTTAAGGTCAATTTCGTCTACCTCTTTTGCTTAAATATTGGTATCACATTACCAATAAGCCAGGCTTCCGGCAATATACCCGTATCAAAAATAAGATTGAACAATTGTGTGTATATATCAATCATACTGTTTAGAGATGAAGCACTGTATTTATAAAAGATTTGATCTGCCCCAGGCGATTTATTATTCTTCGCCTTTTTTACAGCTTTTAAAATTTCTGCTCGTGTAATTATACAATTAAGTGTGTCATCCTCACAAGATGAGCTCACATCATTTTCAATAATAAATTCATCTTGAAACTTGTTCTTATTCAAATCTTTACAAAAATCAAATAATGTTCCAATATATATATTGCTTTTTTCCCTTTGACGTCCCTTATTAAATAATTTCCAAAATTCTTTTGAATTTGATTTTTTGTTTTTTTTCATGTTGTCACTCATATCTGCATTTAATTTTTTAATATTTCCATCCATCACTTTCTTATAATATATCTCACTCTGTCGTCTTACTTTAAAAATGTTTGACCCATATTTTTATAAAGTCTTTGTGATTTTCTTAATTTTTTCTTTGCTTTGTTACAATCTTTATCATATCATTGTTTCTTGTTTTGTTTCTTAGAATTTCGCAACATAGTTTTAGCATACACATTTGTACCTAAAGTAAAATTTGCAGAATCATTCAATTTATCAGAAACTTCATGTACCAAACTATTCATATCATTTTTTGAGATAGTTTCTTTATCGTTATTAGTATTCAGCCTGCTTATAACACAATCAACTTTATCTGTATCAATATATTTTCTATATTCATTAATTTTTTCCATTTACCATTTTCCAATCACATTTTGCTGTAAAGAATGGTTTTCAATTTCATTATTTTTGATCAATGATTGACAATCTATATGTAATGATAAGGGTGAGTGCACATCAGTAAAAATGTTTGGAAAACTCACCAATTTCAATTACAAATTGTAAAAAATGTGAGATACATATAATATAATCAATAACACTATTGTTTCTACTTGAAGGTTTTGCATTAACATCTTGACCTACTCTTTCATTTAGTATGAATACTTTTTTAGATTTACAAAAGTCTAACAATTTTCTACCAAAGCCTTTAACTACATTATCTGGAGAGTTTCTTTCTTTAGGTATATTCAAATTATCTAGTATATATACATCAGTATAATCAAATTGATCAGTAAAATGTTGAACAATAAGCTCATCGTCAGAACTGTCATCATAAAAATCAGACAAATTAGCAGTGCGACTATTGAAGTCATCAAGAAGTACAATATATTTACTATTTTGAGAGAATCTTTGAAATTCAACATCAATATCGTTAAAAGCTTCTTCTGATGTGTAATTTGTATTAACAGGTGGTATGTAAAAAATGCCAAATACAATATTTTCATCAAGATCAAAAACTTTTTTGTCAACAGAAAACCAATACAAAAATTTGCATTCGGTATCAAAAGTTTTAATACATTTATCTAAGCACTTCCGGTAGCATAGATCAATACCACCAGACCTATGACTTGTAATTTTATGTCTATTTTTAAAACTAAAACTAAATTCGTCACAGTTTATAACATCACAATCATCTAATTTAGTTTCTGTAAAACAGACAATATCATAGGTGTTCAGCAGTAATTTTTAATTCAGGGTATAGTAATCGATTTTTTATACCACAATTATTTAAGGATACTAGTTTAATTATGGACTTTCCGAATTGATTTTCCTCTGAGTTCAGTATTTTTGTGATTTTACTCTTTAATACAATTACTAGAGGGTTCATCTAAAGAAAAAGAAAATTGAGAATGGAAATGGGGAATGTGCCAAAGAGACAACAACCCGACCAAATAAAATAAAAAAAAAAAAAAACAACGGCAGAAGGTCACCAACAAACTATTACAATTTTATTGAAAGTCACAAGTGTCAAATAATTCGTCTGATATGACGGTTTCGTGTTCTATTCCTCCACGGTTATCCTTATACGGTGAACTGTGCCTTTTTCGTCGTCCGGGGTCTTTTAACTTTTGTGGTCGGGCACCTTGTTTGTTGTACTGTGGTCGAGGTACATCATCATCTCTCTTCTCCTCATATTTCTTGGATGTGCAATATTCAACTCATTCGATGAATAGGCAGTCCCGTTTGAAAAATGCCTTTTTCCGTTGTCAACGGGCTTCTTGAAAGTGTGGCCAAAGTTCTGTGCGCTTATCGTTAACTTCTTTGGGAAATTGCTTACTGATACCGAAGTGAGTGTCCCTCAATTCCCTTGCTGCTTTTCTTACGAATTTTCTTTCTTTAAAATTTCGGAATCTGCAAACTATTGGCTTGGTCATGAATTTCACTGATCCATCAGGGAACCGTTCGACATTTTCCTTACCAACACGGTGGGCGCTGTCGTGTTCAGCTATTCGACATAATTTTAATTGTTCAGTCATCCATTTCTTGAGAATTTCAGTGGTCTCTGACTCTTCAAACTTATCATGCATCGGTATTCCGGTAAAAATTTTCTCGCATTGATCTCGTATGTAAGTCAATGTGTCTTGTATACAAATCATCGATATCTTTTTGTAAGCGAAATATAGCATCGTTCGCAGAATCAGCATCTTCTCGAATTCCCACACATACACCTTTGACATCTGACACATCCTTTTTTGCATCTTCAAATTTTTCATTTATGAAATTTATACCCTGCTCAACATCCTCAACACTTTTTCTACAGTTTTGAATAAATTTTGGACTGCTCTGTCAAATGTAGAAATCTTGTTTGAAAATTCGTCAAGTGTTGACATTTTGTCAAATATCATATTAACTTTTTGAGTAAGATCGTCTAGTTTACAATTTCAAACTAAACCTAACCACTCTAAACATTTCACTGGTTCAAAAATAGATTTGTCCATCAAACTAGACCCTTAAGTAAAAACCCTGCTTCTAACAAAGACGTTTTCACCAAAGATGAACATTCGGAAGCTTCTTGTTTATCATTACCCATTACGGGTCCATCATCTAAGTAAAGTACAATATCTACGCCATTTCCTCGCCAATATTTTACGAATGGACGTACACATTTAGTGGATATATATGGAACAGATGATAGACCAAAGGCTAACCCTGTAAAACATTTATTGTTCCAGCAAAATCCTAAATATGTTTGTTGTTTAGTACATATACGTCATAATGAAAATAACCAGACTTAAGATCAAACTTAAATTGATAGAAAACTTTTGTGAAATAGTTTAAAGCCATTGTCCAGTCTTCAAATTTTATTCTTTCTTTTTTGATAAAAACATTTAGTTCACTTAAATCCAAAATCAGACGTTTTTTTTTACCGAACTTTGAACTGCAACATTAAGTGGATTTACAACAAATGGTTGAAATGGAGTTTCAATAACACATCCGATATTTAGTAATTCTGAAATTGCTTCATTTACAAATTTAGAATAAACATTAGCAGTTTTGTTATTCTTAAATGACATAAATGTACGAGTCTGCAAAAAATAAGAATAACGTAACCATGTTTGGTAGTATTTATAATAAATTCATTAGCACCAAAATTGTATAAGCTTGCGTAAACTATATTTGACCCCTTTAGCAACAGATGAAATATTAATATTATCAAAATATTTTGCACGTGACATAAACAGTTGAAACTGTCCGTAAAGATTACTTTCATCTAAAAATGAAGTACTTAGTATACAAATTCTAATCATTAATTATGTTGCCTTGTCCCTGGGACACGTGGTTTTGTACTGAATAGGAGGGGACACTGGATTCGCCAGTGACCAAGCTGGTTGCAGTTGTAATCGATTTAATGAGATGAGGGTTTCCTCCGTCTGCCGTTCCGAAAGCGCGGCTGTTGGTAGAAGTTTTTTCTAGCGTTATGCTGATTTGGCATAGAAGCAGGAGGAGCAGAAACAGTAGCTGTAGTGGTTCTGTAAGGATGAAGCCTTTTCTTTTCCTTGATACTCCTAGTGGCATGGGCTTCTGCAGACCGAATGCGCTTTTTATCTTCCGAGTCGGAGGCAAGGTCGTCACTTTCATAGTCACGGACGTTTTTCCATCCTGCGGGATATTAGTCTGCAATGCGGATGAGTTTATTTTGCTTCTTAACCTTAAGTATAGAGCCCAATACCAATTTAAGACATGCTGCATCTTCATCAGGAATACGTTTCTGGAGCTTAACAAGGTCGGCCATGATTTCACAATTAAAGTTGAATTGTATCTGGTTGCTATCACCTTTCAGTTTAACTGAAACTTTCTGCTTGAGTTTGGTGGCAAACATTCTCGTTGCCAACTGCCAAGTCTTTGTGAAGAGTATCGATCTTCCCGTCAAAATAGCGTTTAAACATCGAGAAAGTATCCACAAAGTCGTTATTCCCAGTATGATGTGCAGAAATATCATCACGCAACGGATGTATACTAGTAACAGCTGGCAAATATTCATGCATGGTCGGAATCTAGTAGTTTCTCGGAGTCAGACATACTACAATAACGAATGCTGCTATGTTGAACTATAGGCAAACTTCAAATAACTTTATTTTCTCAAACTAGACCCTTAAGTAATACTTAATCATGCTTTTCACGAAAATGTTGGGGGCATATACCCGTAAAACAGACAGTCCAATCAAATTGAACATAAACACACACCATGTGCTGATATAAACACACTCACGTGTTTATAGTAAACAATCACATCGTTACAACGTCATTTGACCAATACCTTTAATAAATATATATCTACTAATTTTCCATTATGTGTCAAATTGCCAGACGACTGTGTATCAGAATTATTAATTTTGAATGACAATTTATAACAATTGGTAGTGGTTGTGAAAATCGTGATAAATATTTCAACCTTTAGAGAAGTAACCCACCGTTCTTTACAGGATAAGTTCAACTTATAATTGAACATCTTAGAATCTTCAATATGCTTTATTGACCATGAGAAAAAATTATGACCAGTTTATCAGTTCATGCGGTTTTGGTTTAATTGAAAAGTTAACATAAAGAGAAAAAATTCCTACACATAGCAAATAAATTTATATCTTTCCGGAAACTAAATAGTATCGATGATTAATTTGCCAAATAGTGTATATAATCTTAAGCGGTATCTCCTTTTAGGGTACAGTAAAATATTATGGGTACAATATGCAACAAGTCAGCTTTACCGAAATTGATGCGTATCTGAGTTGTCGATAAAGGATATACAGTTGTACTAATTGGTCCAAAAAAATCAAACAGTATCAACTTCTTTATCATACCGATATGAAACAACAATGAAGTTTTTAGCAAAAATAAATAATAATGTCATTTTTCATTTTTCTAAAATTTAGTACAACACAAGTCTAAAAAAAGGTAACGGAATCAGACTGTGTTCTAATTCATATTTTTGGTGTTTTTCCTGACAACTCTAATGCTCATTGTGAAGTTAAGTGTACTTGTTTTGTTTCCTTCGCTTACATGATTAATGACGATGTGAACTCAACATTATGCGGTAAAAATATAAATATGTATAGAACAATTATTCCATTTTTTATCCTTTAACTCTACTTTCCGCTATATAGACAATGTTCTTTCACTAAATAATTCAAAATTTGGTGACTATGTGGAACGCATCTATCCCATCAAACTAGAGATAAAGGATACTACAGATAAAGTTAAGTCGGCCTCATATCTTGACCTACATCTAGCAATTGACAATGAGGGTCGGTTGCAAACAAAACTTTACGACAGGAAAGATGATTTCAGCTTTCCAATTGTGAACTTTCCATTTCTAGGTAGCAACATTCCAGCAGCACCTGCATACGGGGTATATATCTCCCAATTGATAAGAAACTCCCGCGCTTGCATTTCGTATCATGATTTTCTTGATAGAAGGTTACTGCTCACAAGGAAGCTATTAAACCAAGAGTTCCAAATGGTGAAGTTGAAATCATCCCTTCGTAACTTTTACGGACGCCATCACGAGTTGATTGACCGTAATGGAATATCTGTTTCACAAATGACATCGGATATGTTCCTTACATCGTAACTACAATCCCCTTCCCTTTCATGAATGTGATCTACCGAATTAGAATATTAAACGGATTAGTTATTAAATAAGCAACACGACGGGTGCCACATGTCGAGCAGGATCTGCTTACCCTTCGGAGCACCTGAGATAGTTTTTGGTTGGGTTCGTGTTGTTTATTCTTTAGTTTTCTATGTTGTGTCATGTGTACTATTGTTTTCTGTTTGTCTTTATTTCATTTTTAGCCATGGCGTTGTAAGTTTATTTTAGATTTATGAGTTTGACTGTCCCTTTGGTATCTTTCGTCCCTCTTTTATTCGAGTCACACCGAATATTGTAAACTCTGGTTTACTGACAAAATCTTAGGTGAACTTCATTTCACTACATTATAAACGCATATAATTCATTGTTTATATTTGGTCATGTTGGTTGTATTATGGAGTCTTATATACTGACCCGTTTGATTTAAGGGAATGAGCTCAGAGGTCAATGTCACATCCGTAACAAATATCCTTTGACTCAAATTAAGGCATAATTCTGATTTTAGATGGTATCTTTCGAATAGTTTGTTTAACGTATACCAAACTTCATAATTCACAATGGGGCGGTTAGTTGCTGTGTCGATTGTAGAATATGAGCGATTAGGTCCACATCAGCAACGAAGGCTTAAATTTGACTCAAATGTCAGCTTTCAGATGTTTTCAATTAACAATAAGATTAATCAGAATATCGCTTGTCTGACTCTATGAGGTGGGATAGATCCCTATTGACTCTGCGTAGAGATCAATGTCTCAACAGACAAATGTTAATCTCCGTATGCTACCTTTTGAACAGTAATGTCAACTTGTACTTACCTTGATCTGATCATTTCCGAAGAGGTTGCATATTTCCGAATTGAGAAAAGGACGACTTGATCAGGGATCAAGTCCTAGTAGCTAGAAACATGTTGCACAATTTGAAAGGCACCAAACTATTAAAGTTTTTTTTATACAAAATACAACATTTATAAATCCCTTTAGATACCGTTTTTTCACCAATGATACCTCAATTCATAATTTTTTGTTTGTAAAGAAAAACATGTTTGATTCCCAAATTATATTCATTTAACAAACCAACCAAAAACAAATACCAGTAAAAAAGAATATCAAGAGCATTGTGATACCTTAAGCTTCACCAAATGATTGTACGTTAATGATAACTGGTTGAACATATATATGGTGGTTATAATTTGACGAATGAACTGTGATTTAGCTTTTTCATAGACGTTCCTGAAATCGACATTCTACTGTAATAAATCATTTAATTTTACATTTTGAATAGAAATTGTTATGATTTCATTTGTTTCCTTTTCAGAGGAATTACAAACAGTTGTTAATGAAGTAGTCATTCGAGTTTTCGGAAACAATGAAGTAAAGAGTTTATTAAATTCTGCAGAAAATGAGGCAACAGATGAAGGTTAGTATAATGTAGTAGTTGTGGCTAATTCTTTCCCGCCAAATTTTCAACGGCTTATATATTCATGTATTTGGTTTTCATGTTATATTTGTTATTCTCGTGGTGTTTTGTCTGATGATTGGTCAGTTTCTGTGTGTGTTGCGTTTCGGTGTTGTGTCGTTGTTCTCCTCTTATATTTAATGCGTTTCGCTCAGTTTGGGTTTGTTACCCCGATTTTGTTTTTTGTCCATGGATTTATGAGTTTTGAACAGCGGTATACTACTGTTTATATCTCGAAAACAAGCACACGGACAGCCATTTTTTTCTGCTATTCTAGTTTCTTTATTTATATACTTTGAATTTATAACAGTCTTTTAAAAAGCTTGTTATTTTTAAATAGAGTAGCGAACATCCTTAATAACCATTTTAAATATTTTTTTCATTTATCGTTTAACAGTTACTCAGTAATAATACAATTACCTATCTTGTTATAGGGATGGGGAAGACAAAGATGAAAAACACCCAGGTCAATTTAGTATTTCGCATTTAACCTTTTATCATAATTTATGATTTAAATGTGTATTATAGTGGTTTCATTTTGACGATCGATTTCTTGTTCCTGAGCAGACATTGAAGCTGTAGCAAACCAAACTCCCTTCTTTGTCAACGTTGTGAGATCTGGACTTGGTCATTATTAATCATACCGTGTGTAATTGTCCAGACACAAGAATGTATCGGGTCGATAAAACTCATATCGAATGAAGGTGAATTTATCACAAGTTCGAATCCTAAACATGAATTTGACTAATGAGTGCTTATGTGATAACTCTTCATCCAAGTCACATTTTGTAAAATTAAACTCTTATACGTCAAAGTACGGTCTTTAACACGGAGCCTTAATTTACACCGAACAGCAAGTTATAAAGGGCAAAAAAATATCTTTTCAGTCTACTGTGGATTCATTATTATTCGTGTGATACCAATTTTCGTGGTTTTCGTTGCCACAAGTGAACCACGAATCTAAATGTTCAACGAATAATTTGCTATTGGGTGGTATACAGACTTAGACGAAACCACGAAATCAAATATCTAAGAAAATGAAAAATTTCCGCGATCAACGAAAATTAATACCCACGAAAACAAATGAATCCACAGTATATCTGATATAATCTTTTGAAGAAATTTTGTAATGGTTTCCTGGCATTGATGTAAAGTTCCCCCAAACTTTCATTCAGACGTAATTCGCCGAATTGCTGAAATGTAGTGTCCTGTACCGATTCGTTAAGGTATTTTCTGAGTGTGTGCGTGACCTTTTTTTTAACGGACTGTGTCTACAACATTTATCTCCATCCGTTTTTCAATAAATTCTACCTCAATCGTCTGCTTAAAATGTTTGAACCTACAGACGCTATCGTATATACGTCAGTAATAAACAAAGCAACTCAATTTTTGTTTAGTAAGTCAATGATAGGGAGACCATTTGAAATGACTTAATTAAATATCGCACCGAAATTTATTAGGCCGATGAAATTGTGTGACATTTCTCTAAATATGAATTAACTGTAATACATTTCTTATCCATAGAACAATCGTTTCAATCATGTAAATTGTGTGAATAAATTGTTAGTACATTTCTGTTATAATAATATAGCGACACCGATATACATTGAAAGAACTTTGCAAACAAGCTATTTCAATGTATTGTTTATCGGTGACGTGGCCTAGGATCGGGACTGGAAACGTGTCGCTAGAGTAAGATCGAGTACGTACTACGAAAACATATGAATAGTTAAAAAATAGTTGAAATCTAAATATTCTTCATCAGAAATGTTATAGCTGAAAAAAACTTGTTTTGATTATTTCTCGATAGTTATCTTATTTCGCTTTAATAAATAATTTTCATCCTTAATAACAATAAGTTTCGGACGCAATATCACGAAATGATTGTATTCTTCTTTCGGTTCACAAAAAAACACAAAAACTGCCATTGGCAAATTTTTCCACCAACATTAAAAGTAAAACAACAAAAGTTCCAAACACCGAGGAAAACTTTAATCGGCGAGACCCTTAGCAAATTGCAAAATTAAAAGCTCAAACACATCAAACGAATGAAAACACTTGTAATATTCCTAAATGGGTACATGCATCCCCTTATGTTGAAAACATTGGATTAAATTAAACCTAGTTAATAGCTAGCCAGCCCTTTCATTTGAATGAAAGTTTCGTTGTATGTAGAATATGTATCAAATTACACCTAAACAATGTTATGAAAAAAAGTTATGTACATTATTGTGATATAGTATTTCATCTAAATTAATTACCCTATTAAAGTTACCTGGTCCGATCAATGGTTTAAGATTGTTATTTATAAATTAGTTATGCTTAACATAGTATGGTACCCAGTCGTTTTTGAAATTCTTGTTAATACTTGTATATTCCGAAGGCATAATGGATATTTTACAGAGGGAAAAAAACTAGGCAAAACGTTGTTTGATGATGTTGCTTTTTCTATTGGAAAACAATTCCACTCATTTACTGTTTATTTCTTTAATAAATTTATTTAAGCTATCAAATTTGACATACTAGTATCATTTACGTAAATAAGATCGGTATTAAGTTGTTTATTCAAATTTTCTTCTTCTTTAAAATTATAGTTTTATCATCATATATAAGAATGAAAGTTGAATCAACTTTCATTCTTAATAATTTAAGTTTTTTGGTGTCTGTAAATGTTATTGATCTCTATTCTAGACCTCCACTGGTGAATCTCCGAAAACTATAGATATCTGAATAAAAGTCTGGGTTAGTTTAAGATTTCCACCCATACTACTGTCGCTACTGACTTAAGATCAACACTATTGGCATATTTTTGAGATTTGAGCTTCCAAAAGCCAATTATCTTAATGTATTAAGGAAAATATAGTTCTAAGACTAGAAAAATTAACTTAACGACAACACTTACACGTTACGAGAGTATTTTATAGTGTATAACAAAATTTGTAGGACAGGGAACAATGCCAGTTCTTCTTCAAATTTATGTTCCTGATTACTGGGATGAAAAGGACATCACTAAAGCCTTCCAGGAAATTCAGGCAGCACAAAAGAACAGTGAAGCCGGAGTAAAAATAAAAAGCTATTCTTTTCAGAATTTAGATATTATTATTGATGTTGTTAAACATATTATGAATGATATACACGAATTACACCATGCAGTGATGCCTTTGATAACTGGTTTCCTATCATACATAGACACAAAAGATAAAGCCGACGTTCAGTTAAAGATGATAGCACCAGGTTAGTAATAAGCTGTAATGAATGCTTCCTTTTTTCTGTTTGCTTAACATCAAGTCTATTAAACTAAAAGTAGAGGCTCTCAAGAGCCTGTGTCGCTCAACCATTTGTTGTTTTGGAACAGTATTAACTTCGTTTTTTTAAAACATATTGGTCTTTTATTTTTTCATACATTGACCTATCCATGTAGAGACATTTAATTTCAAAATTTCCATCTGATAGAGTAACATTGGCACTGCCCATGTTATTACAGTAAACGATTACAATATCTGAATTTAAGGTTTCATAACGAGTGTATTAGATATCCGTTCATATCGACTGGAGTTATTTTATTGCATATTGAAAAGAGGGGCCAAATATACCAGAGGGACATTCAAACTCATAAATCTAAATTTAACTGATAACGTCATGGCTAAAAAAGAAAGGATAACACATAACACAACATAGAAAACTAAAGACTTAGTAGCACACAACCACTATAAAACTTGGGCAGATCTAAGAGAGGGACGACAAAAGATACCAGACGGACAGTCAAACTCAAAAATCGAAAATAAACTGACAACGCCATGGCTAAAATTATAAGGACAAACAGACAAACAATAGTACACATGACACAACATTGGAAACTATAGAATAAACAACACGAACCCAACCAAAAACTAGGGGTGATCTCAGGTGCTCCGGAAGGGTAAGCAGATCCTGATCCACATGTTGCACCCGTCGTGTTGCTTATGAGATAACAAATCCGGTAATTAGTCTTATTTGATAGGTCATATTTATGAAAGGGATGGGAATTGTAGTTACGATATCAGGAACATATCCGCTTTTATCTTTTAATAAAGGCAACAGTAGTATACCGCTGTTCGAAATTCATAAATAGATTGAGAAAAAAAAATCCGGGTTAAGGGAAACACATCAAATATAAGAGGAGAACTACGACACAACAGAAACACAACATTAAAATGTAACAAATACAGACAGGAACTATGATATAAAAATAACCATTTTCCTGACTTGGTACAGGTCATTTTGAAACGGATATTCTCTAACTGTTAATCACTTCGTAATGGCGACTGTAAAACTTAGGAAAAGATGATTTCAATTACACCATTTGTAATTCTTGGGTTTATAATTTCCTTGTGAGTAGAATCCCCATGTCAAGGAATACAAGCACAGGAGTATCGTTTAAATTGGAAGATATATACTCGGTAAGCAGGCGCTGCTGGAATGTACTAAACGAGTCGTTTTCAAGTCTATCTTTAAGTCAAACCCTAAAAAAAACACGTGTCGTATTAATGAGATTGTGCAAAGAGTCACATTATTTTTAAACGTTTTCAATCATGATGCTTTAGAATGGAATCCATTTGAAAAAAACAGGTTATACATTTAGCACATTTCCTTATTGTATTGCCAACGACAATATCATGCCATAATTTCAAAATCGTTTCCATTAGTCCACCTATCTAATTTTAGAGAAGCTAAAAGTAAAAATAGGACCTACAAAGACAAGGGTTTTAAATGGATATACTCATACAATAGAATGTATCGTATTTGGCAATCCATCACCATTTACCATAAAATGGACAAAGAAAAAACACGGCGAAGAAAAAGCCTTAGGGGCATTACAAGAAAAGTATTCTGGAGGAACAGTTGGATGTCCGTCATTGACAATCAAATGCTTTATGATAGAAGATGAAGGCATATACGTATGTAGAGCAACAAACGAGGCTGGAGTAGGATTAAGTAATGAATCAGAGGTCATATACATTGGTAAGGATTGTATGCTACACATAAGTTTAAAATAAAATGCATACTCCTTAAAAAACCACAAGGAAGAAAAGACCTTTGCCAGATTTGCTACACTTTTTGAATTGTGATTAGTCACTTTTTAATTAATGTTGTTATACTACTTTCTTGATTTAAAGGCTATAGCTATTGAGTCGCTTGAAAATAAAAATTCCTTCGACCAAATTAATATCCTTGTGTATTAATGAGTCCTTACAATCACGAACTCCTACTTGGAACAGTTTTCCGCAAGTCGAAGTATCCGCAATATCTGTGTTAATATGCAAAATTATGATGCAAATAATTCTATAAATTTCTTGTTTATTATGTTATCATTTAAAACACTAATATTATTCTACCATAATGGATAAATGAACTAGGACATATTAGTCACATTATTTTTGTGAGTTTTATTTTACTTCGTGTTGCCACTGTTATTATGTAAACATAGTGATGTTGCCAAATTAATTGCCTATCACTTTAACGATAAGCCTGGTATTTTTTATGATTTTTTATATCTTCTTCTTCGAAGCAACAGCAGGTCAACGTTCCGTAGGCAAGGATTTCATAGTCACATAAATCGGAGTTTTTATGCTAAAATGATATTTCGTGATTCAATCAGTTAATTAAAATTAGTGTTCTTTATATTGTAAAATCATTTTAAACACTAATGTTATCATACTATATATAATGCCTATATGGTCTGCACAGGATATTTAAATGTCTTTAAAAGTATTGAAAATAAGAGCAGTTCAACTTTTAAAATTTTGTTGGTTTAGACCATTTTATTTCAGCATCTCTTGTAGACGAAACACGCATCTTGCATACCTTTCTTTAGTTGAAATATTAATTGTTTTAATTTAATACCAAACACACTATATGACTTCTTCTACAATTCAGAATGAGAAACAAAAAAAATTAAAAAGTGGTTTCTGTTTTGCTGAAAATATCTTTCGCCTTTATCATAATATACTACTACAAATGATGGAACGAGTATGAAAGTTAAAACAAAATCAATTCGAAATTTATGTTGTTCCTAATCAGCACTTCTGTTGATTACACTATACAAAATATCGCGATTTCTATGTGGATAAATAACTATTGGGTTAAACACATTCACTCTGGTTATTACAGAAAAAACCAAAAGTCAAGGTTTCTCCTGACAAGCAGAGTGTACTCAAAGGCAAAACTCAAATATTGAATTGTTCTGTCTCCGGAATTCCTCAACCAAGTATTTCATGGACAAGAATAAGTAAAGGTGAGGGAATATTGATTAACTTGCCTAACGGAGGAAAGATCGGTAGAAAATCACTGACTTTAACAGACTTTGGTAAAGAAGACGAAGGAATATACGCCTGTAAAGCTACGAACGAGGCTGGGGAAAGAATTAGCAATTATTCATTTCTTACATATATCGGTATGTTAAAGATATTAAAAGATAAATACTTAAATCATAAACAAAAGTATGTACTTATATACTAAAGAGGCAAAAGATTTCAAAGGAATATTCAAACGCATAGGTAAAAAAAGAACATAAAATGCAATGGCAACAAATGGAGTACAATAAAACAACATAGAAGAAACAAAATACTTAACAGCATACACCCAACCAAAACCTGGCGGTGATGTCAAGTGCCAAGGAAGTATTGAATAATCTGGCCTTAGCAGAATTACAAACCTAAAGATATAAAATTATCAAGATCAGAACTAAGACATTTGCAACTGTCCATACATCTCATTGGAAATTAGTGATCATATTTCAATAAATTATTTGACTGAACTTAATGGAATTTTCTATACGTATTTGATTTTGAAGTGACTTGAATTCCATTACATTAAATAATCATTCCGGTTACAAAGTGGATCTTCTTTATTCTGGTTTTGTTTAGACAGTTGTCATATTTATGCTTAAGTATATAAAAAAAGATGTGGTATGATTCCCAATGAGACAACTGTCCACAAGCGACCAAAATGACACAAACATTAACAACTATAGGTCACCATACGGCCTTCATAAATGAGCAAAGCCCATACCGCACAGTCAGTCATAAAGGGCCCAGATATGACATTTCAAATGAGAAAACTAACGGCCTTGTAAAACTTAAAGATCTGTTTTTTTATTATGATAGCAGTAATATGATGCAGATTATATATGAAAATTAAAAACAAACAGTCAATTGCAATGATTTTGTTACATCAATATTCTACATAAAAAGGAGTTTAAATAAATGATTGTGTAAATCTTTGTCAGTTATTGCTTTTACAGAACATCCAATAGTCACTATTTCTCCTGTACGACAGAGTGTGGTCAAAGGTAACACTCAAACACTACAATGTTATGTGACAGGAACTCCAGAACCTATGATTGTATGGATGAGGGTTAATAATGACGTAGAAACGATAGTAAACACACAAGCAGAAAATTGCTCAGGAGGAATTAAAGATTCTCCTTCACTGACTATAAAAAATTTCAATGAAAATGACGAAGGATGGTATAAATGTCGAGCTGCAAATGAGGCTGGAGAAGCATTGAGCAATTCATCATACCTTAAATACATCGGTAAGCAAATATGCGTTTGCATGCAGTGCACATTTTACTAACTGACTACACTACAAAAATATGTCTGTATTTTTTCTGCATCCACAAATTTGCAAATTAAACATTGTTGTTTTGATATTTAGAGTAATTATGAATATAAGATGTTTCAGCAGGGTATCACTTTCACTGGTCATCCATTGAAATAATATGTCGTAAAATTGTCACTTGTTTAGCAATGTTAATTATATACAACATATGCAACATTTACCTTTAACAACATATCCACACACACAAAACGTATGAACACATTATCCCATATATATCATGTACTGTAGTACGCCGCTACATTAAAACTGACGTGGAAAGGTATCATATGGCCACCGAAAGCTCTTTTTTGTTGAGAGCCCAGGTGGTCGTGTGGTCTAGCGGGACGGCTGCAGTGCAGGCGATTTGGTGTCACGATTTCACAGTAGCATGGGTTCGAATCCCGGCGAGGGAAGAACCAAAAATTTGCGAAAGATTTACAGATATAACATTGTTGGGTTGATGTTTAGACGAGTTGTATATACATTATGTACACAGCCATGTATCACCATCATTGATGGCGATCCGATGGATACATCTGTTGTAGGGTTGTCACTGACTCAGACGTACTTATGTATATATATATATATATATATACGAGTCTAAATTGAAAACTACGTTCAAACCTATGATTGCGTTGGATAAAAACCGCAATTTTTATACGTGTGCATGTTAAACAAATTTCGTTGTAGAAGGGTCTAAAAACAGCACAAACAACATTTTCCGAAAGACCAAAAAGTGAAAAAGTATATTTAAACAAAACGCATTTGACTAACAGGTCGATCAACTGATGTTCTTTAACCCTGCTGACTGCCATTGGCGATTGCCAAATAAAATTGATCACAAGATGACACAAAATGGATCTTAAAATAAATTTAATACTAAACAGACAAACTTTTAAAACTTGTGGCTGCGATGTTTTGCCACAACATACGGTGTCAATATATTTTAGTACACCAGATCCGGATTTCGACAATAAATGTCTCTTCAGTGATGTTAGGGATCGAAACGGTATTTGGAAGGCCATATAAAGAGTATCTCATTTTTAGAAAAAGTACTCTCATTTTTAGATAAACTCTTGAATTTAAAGAGTCAAGATAGGATGAACGGATCATATAAACAGGAGGGAAAATATGATACAAAGCCCAAACCAAAAAATATAAACGAGTCTAAATTGAAAACTACGTTCAAACCTATGATTGCTTTGGATAAAAACCTCAATTTTTATACGTGTGCATGTTAAACAAATGTCGTTGTAGAAGGTTCTAAAAACAGCACAAACAACATTTTCCGAAAGACCAAAAAGTGAAAAAGTATATTTAAACAAAACGCATTTGACTAACAGGTCGAACAACTGATGTTCTTTAACCCTGCTGACTGCCATTAGCGATTGCCAAATAAAATTGATCACAAGATGACACAAAATGGATCTTAAAATAAATTTAATACTAAACAGACAAACTTTTAAAACTTGTGGCTGCGATATATATATAGAGAGCCCAGGTGGTCGTGTGGTCTAGCGGGACGGCTGCAGTGCAGGCGATTTGGTGTCACGATATCACAGTAGCATGGGTTCGAATCCCGGCGAGGGAAGAACCAAAAATTTGCGAAAGCAAATTTACAGATCTAACATTGTTGGGTTGATGTTTAGACGAGTTGTATATATATATATATATATATATGTTTGTGGTATAACATCGTGGCCACAAGTAAAAATTTTCTTTTTCTGTTTAGTATTAAATATGTATAAATATATTATATATATATATAAACGAGTCTAAATTGAAAACAACGTTCAAACCTATGATTGCGTTGGATAAAAACCGCATTTTTATACGTGTGCATGTAAAACAAGATTCGTTGTAGAATGGTCTAAAAACAGCACAAACAACATTTTCCAAAAGACCAAAAAAGTGAAAAAGTATATTAAAACAAAACGCATTTGACTAACAGGCCGAACATCTGATGTTCTTTAACCCTGCTGACTGTCATTGGCGATTGCCAAACAAAAATGTTCACAAGATGAAACAAAATGGATCTTAATATAAATTTTATTAACAAATTTTTTTTTTACTTGTAGCCATGTTGTTATGCCACAAACATAAGGTGTCAATAATTTTTAAGTACACCATATCCGGATTTCGACAATAAATGTCTCTTTAATGGTGTTAGGGATCGAAACGGTATTTGGAAGGCCATATAAAAAGAACCCTCATTTTTAGAAAAAAGTACCCTCATTTTTTTTATAAGACTTGAATTTTAAGAGTCAGTAAAGGATGAACGGATCATATAAACCGGAAGGAAAATATGATACAAGCCCAAACGAAAAAATATAAACGAGTCTAAATTGAAAACTACGTTCAAACCTATTATTGCGTTGGATAAAAACCTCAATTTTTATACGTGTGCATGTAAAACAAATATCGTTGTAGAAGGTTCTAAAAACAGCACAAATAACATTTTCCAAAAGACCAAAAAAGTGAAAAAGTATATTAAAACAAAACGCATTTGACTATCATGTCGAACAACTGATGTTCTTTAACCCTGCTGACTGCCATTATCGATTGCCAAATAAAATTGATCACAAGATGTAACAAAATGGATCTTAATATAAATATAATACTAAACAGATTTTTTTTTACTTGAGGATACGATGTTATGCCACAAACATATATATATACAACATCTATTAACAATATCTACCAATTTGCAATATCACCTTATGTATATCCAATTATTCACAATAACAAAATGACACACGGACACTTGCAAAAATCTTTTATTGCACAAGGGAATTAAATGAACACAGCTCAACCCACATGACAATATGACAATATGCAAAACCAGCAAACATACACCTTTTACATCCACCTTACAATAACTTAAACTATAAGTTTAACTTTATATCACATAACTATTGAGAATATTCACACGTAAATCCAAACACTATTTATTTCATTTGGAATCACTAAACTGAATTCACCTTACTTACCAGTTAGAAGATAATCCGTTAAGATTGACGTTCAATGGCCCACACGTAACTGACGACATTTCATTGTCTTGCGCTGGTTAATATACAACCATATAGATAAGTCTATTATACCTAAATGTGTTGGTAAGGTAAAATCAACCACATACCAACTATAGTGGTGTTTACAAGTAACAAATGGTATTTCAACCATGTATAAAGTCATATACATATAAAAACACAATCAATAGAAAGGACAACTTGTATTTTACAGCAAAATGAGTGTTTAAGACCTATTTCCTTTACAATATCTCAAATTCATAATGCAAATCCATATTAACTACCAAATTTGAATTTAAAGATAACGTCAATCCAATAGCGTTTCCACTGAATTGTGATGTCCAGCACATGACTATACTGAACATGTTTCTCGTTAGATTATAAGCCAAACCTTTTCTTTTTTCCCTTCTTCAATCATAATTGCTGCGATATGATCCTGTAAAACATGTGAAACGCGATTTAAGGTTAGAAAATGTTGGGATTTCACGACTCTAAGAAGAAAAAAACAATGTAAGAAAAAAGAGAAAGTTTTACGTTTTAAAACAGTGAAAAAACAGTAAATAGTATAGTATAAATAAAAAGGTTGACATGCAATCTCTTTAGCAGTAAACCAATCCAATCAATATTTGCTCAAGTGATAAATCGATAGTTCTTAAAATCATTTCAGAAAATATACCAGCCACAGAGGAGGCATTCGCCCATGATGAAACACTTGTCAATTACAATTTTCCTGTTTCTGCCACTTTGCGTCAAAAGTTTAAAGTTAAAATGACACGTTACATGCGTTATGAATCAGAAATTACTGACTGTCTCAAAATAGGCAATACGTTAGTATTTGCAGACTGTGGTAATAGCAAGCTTATAACCTGTGATTCAGACGGAACTGGTGTCAATCAAATTTCTCTTCCTGCTCAACCATTGTATATAACAGATATAGATAGTCAGACTGTGGCAGTATCCTGCGGTGGTAAAATCATACGGATAGTAAATATCTCTTCAGGTAATATCAGAAAAATCCCTAGCACAAAATACTGCCGCGCAATATCATACGACGATAAAAACCTATACGTTGTTATTAGGAGTAACATACATGTGATAGACCTGGCAGGTAAAGTTCTACGAATCATACCGTTACTTTCAGACAGGATCGTCGATATTACAGTACACAAAAGAAAGATTGTCTGTATAGACGAAACATCAATATATGGAAAAAATTGATGGAAAAAAAATATGGGAGTTTAAAAAAGAAATTTATGAAAGTTTAAATCGCGTGACAACCGATGTTAAGGACAATGTGTATGTAACTGATTTTAATTCAAACACTGTATTTGTTGTATCTTGTGATGGTAAACATTCCAAAGAAATTCTTAATGAGTCAGATGGTGTGAAAAGGACGGGTGGAATTCATTTTGACAGAAAAGAAAATGATCTGCTTGTATGTAATAATCGAGGCGGAAAAAGCTTTCTTGTTGACGTATAACAACCTTAATATAACAAACAAGAACATGACGTTTTGCACACAATGTATTTATTCGGATTCGGGAATGTTTGTGTATGCATTTATTAAAAATTAATCATATTTTACATTTGTGCTTTGCTATGTATCTATCTTAATTAACTGTCATTTATTTTAACAAAATTACAAAAAAATCATATCTTATCTGATCTGTTTGTACAAATTAAGTTTCACAAATTGTTTTAGAGCAAAATTAAATGTATTCACGCCATGTGTTTGTCCTTAAAAATCATTTGTCTTATAAATAAAAATATTATATACGGATTTGTAGTTCGCAAATTAGAACCGTAAAGTAAAACAAATTGGGCAGTGTTGTTAGGTTTCTATATAATCTTGACGTATATCACTTATCTACTTATATTAGTTAGTCCATATATCCTACGTTTTATCCTGTTCGACTTTACTTTTATATCAATTGTTATTTTGTTTCCCAAAGAAGGTGTAATAAAAAAATATGTAGTCATCTTTCTCTCCGTCAATTGTCGTATATTTACACAACTGACATGTATCTTTTGCCGAAGTCTTGTTATAATTAGGTTTTTCCACTTTTCATGGAAAGACGAGTTTTTTTCTCCTCCTGTCAGATGCTTTTATGTTTTACAACATATCAAAAGTATTTTTGGCCAGTGATGTCGTACAGAAATGGGGATTTCAAAACTCACCCTGTGAAACCAAACACTTGTTCTTATAGGACTTATCACCACGCGTCCCCTTTTTATTATCTTTATATCTCTGAAACCGTAAATTATTCCGACAGACTGATTCACAAAACTGTTCGCTTACTCTTACGAATGTTTCGCTTAGTTTAGTTAATGTGATTGGATGACATCTTATGGAAGTTATTTCCCTGTGCAAATTTAACATTTAAGGTCAAGGTCGTGTTCAAAAAATTTAAATTTTGCTTTATTTGTTACCTTTTTGCGGAAGAAACCGTAACAGTTAATGATATGATATGTTTGCCAAATAATTGTTAATGATATGGTGCAACTTCAACCCATATTAGTTGAAGGGTTTTGGTCAATCTTCATAGGAGTTTTCTCCCCTTATGTATTTGAAATCGGTATTACTCAGCAACCATACAAGTGAGAAGATCTGTTTTCTGTCGATTTGAGATCAGACCTCTGACCATGGAATTTGATTCAAGGTCAAAGGTCAGTTTGACTTTTGCTAAAAAAAAATACTGATTCATTATAAAATAATTAAGTCTTTTGCATTGGATTGAAGACATTTAAACATTTATCAGGACAACCGGAAATTACTGTTTCTTAACCTAAAGTGGCCTATTTCAGACTAATCCAATGAAAAAGTACATAAAATTCTTATTTTTTTTTTAAATAATTTTGTAGTAACAGGTTACATGAACCAGGAGTGACATTTCCTAACACCGGTTTTTTTTAATATCTGTCTTTATTATCGAGGTGGAAAGACCTTCAATTGTTCTTTGAAGAATTAGTTTTTAATTCATCTTTGCATTTCTTTATTAGAGTAACTTGAATATGAAATCTAAAAAGACATTTAGTTCAGGAATTTAATGCACCTAAAGAACACACACCTTAAAGAGATTTGAAATGAAAGAATAAACTTTTTTTGGAAACGTTCAGTAAAAAAATCGTATGGTCAAATACCGTAATCAAAGTGCTTGTTAGTACTGAAGGGTAAATATTTCTTTAATTTGTCAGTTGGAAGTCAAATCAGATATAGCCTTGTTTGCAGTTGATTCAAGTACAATTCTGGATACAGGGAGATAGCTCTGATTTTTAAAATGACTATAACAATGACATCATATGGAATGCAAATGTGGAACAGCATTTTTTCTTCAAAGAGGGGAACGTAACCTCTCTGTCAGATGGAAATTTCCAAGTTTTAGAGGCTCACAAGAATAAATTGAGAGTTGACACCGATGACTTATGAGTTAACACAATTTTATTTTAGCTGAAGAGCTTCCTGATATAAATGAAATAATTGTATTATTTCATTCTTTATTCAATTGACGTACGATGTAATAAATGATAAAATAAACGTTACATTACAATGGTTAAATGAATATTTTGCATAAAAACATAGACATACAAGTGCCATTTGTCCAGTGCAATAAAATAAGACACAATGGAAAAAAGTTTGTATGTTGATTGTCGATTTGATTGACATCTGCTGTACATTTTCAAAAATTAAATTGAAGGAAACGACATTTCCCTAGGGTAACAAATTTACTACAAAAATATAGCTTATATTGATAGAGAGATAAGGGATATGGAAGGGATAGGCAATATAAGTATTTCCTTCTAAGATATACCTTTTCATATGGTTTAATATTTAGAATATTCAGATAATTAACATAAGAATAAAGAGGTTTCAGTAGCGAATGAAGTAGCATATTTTTACAGATACTAAAACATCTTCTTACTTATTCCCCCCATCAAAACTGGAGGCTCTAAAGAGCCTGTGTCGCTCACCTTGGTCTATGTGAATATTAAACAAAGGACGCAGATGGATTCATGACAAAATTGTGATTTGGTGATGGTGATGTGTTAGTACATCTTAATTTACTGAACATTCTAGCTGCTTACAATTATCTCTATCTATAATTAACTTGGCCCAGTAGTTTTAGAGGAGAAGATTTTTGTAAAAGATTACTAAGATTTACGAAAAATTGTTAAAAATTGACTATAAAGGGCAATAACTCCCAAAGGGGTCAACTGACAATTTTGGTCATGCTGACTTACTTGTAAATCTTACTTTGCTGAACATTATTGCTGTTTACAGTTTATCTCTTTCTATAATAATATTCAAGATAATAACCAAAAACAGCAAAATTTTCTTAAAATAACCAATTCAGGGGCAGCAACCCAAAAATGGGTTGTCCGATTCATCTGAAAATTTCAAGGCAGATAGATGTTGGCCTAATGAACAATTTTACCCCTTGTCAGATTTGCTCTAAATGCTTTGGTTTTTGAGTTATAAGCCAAAAACTGCATTTTACCCCTATGTTGTATATTTAGCTGTGGCGGCCATCTTGGTTGGTTGGCCAGGTCACGCCACATATTTTTTAAACTAGAAACCCCATTAATAGTTGTGGCCAAGTTTGGTTTAATATGGCCCAGTTGTTTCAGAGGAGATGATTTTTGTAAAAGATTACTAAGATTTACAAAACAAGAGGCTCTCAATAGCCTGAATCGCTCACCTTATTTTTTTTGGTTAAATCTCTCATCAATGATTATTTTGGCTTTTCAATTTATTTAAATGTTCTTTGAATCGTCCTACTTTCTTCAAAAGCAAAAAAAAAATATCATTTTCTCCTATGTTCTATTTTAGCCATAGGAGCTATGTTTCTTGACATACAAGGAAATAAAATATAAAATTTATACTAGATATTCTGAAACTCATTTAGCCGAAGTTTGGCTGAAATTGATACAGCAGTTTCAAAGGAGAAGATTTTTTAAAGTAAGTCAACATGATGAACAAATTGTGAAAAAAGTTTTTAAAGGGCAATAACTCCCTAAGAGGGTCAATTGACAATTTTGGTCAAATTGACTTATTTGTAGATCTTACTTTGCTTAACATTTTTGCTATTAACAGTTTATCTGTATCTATAATAACATTCAAGATAATAACCAAAAACTGCAAAATTTCTTTAAAATTATCAATTCAGGGGCATTATACCTGAAAAACCAGTTACCAAATTCGGCTGAAAATTTCAGGACAGGTAGACCTTGGCCTAATAAATATGCTGGAGTTTTTGAGATATAAGCCAAAAACTGCATTTCACCCTGTGTTCTACTTTTAGCCATGAAGGCCATTTTTATTTGTGAAATAGAAAATAAAACACAAACTTTATTGTATACACCCTACTGATCATTCAGTTGAAGTTAGGTTGAATTTGGTTGAGTAGTTTTGGAGGAGAAGATTTTTTAAAGCAAATATGATGAACAAATTGTGAAAAATTGTCATTAAAGGACAATAACCCCCTTAAGGGGTCAATTGACAATTTTGGTCATTTAACTTATTTGTAAATCTTACTTTGCTGGTCATTTTTGCTGTTTACAGTTTATCTTTATCTATAATAATATTCAAGATAATGACCAAAAACTACAAAATTTCCTTTAAATTACCAATTAAGTGGCAGCAACCCAAAAATGGGTTGTTTGATTCATCTGAAAATTTCAGAGCTGATATATCTTGACCTAATGAACATTTTAACCCCATGTCAGATTTGCTCGAAATGCTTTCGTTTTTTGAGATATAAGCCAAAACTGCATTTGACCCCTATGTTCTATTTTTAGCAATGGCAAGCAATCCGTAGACCTTCTTAAATAAATACTGGATCTGGAATGAAAGTTTTTGTTTACTACAACCATTTAGAAGGTTATAAAATTCTCGCGATCAAAAGGTCTACATGTTTCTGAAATTTATAGCTTTGTATGAGAATGAAGTATTTCTGAATGTATAAAGAACAATGTCCTTGAAGTACTATCACAATCAAATTCATTCTTAGAAACATGTCACATACACAGTCTCACATAATAAGAGGATCATCTTTAATAGCTTGTTTGATAGGCAAAACTTAAATTATGAAAACCACAAACATGAGATCTATGCAGTTATTCAGAAGGCGTGGGGTCTGTCCTTTATCGGGACTCTGGGATCAGGTGTTTTAAGCTCTGGATTTCGGGATTGATTTCTTCGGTATTTGGGAATTCTTTTTTTTCGAAATTTCGGGATATCGGGATTAAAAATTTCGTTTTATTCAGGACCTCGGGATTTCATGTTTTTAAACCCGAAATATCTGGATCAGGACCACTCAGACCCCTCCTCTCAGAACAACACTGATAGAAAAGATGGAGCAACCAGAGAAATTTATACTAAAAAAACATGTTGATGAATCATTGCTGCCTTAATACTGTAAACCAACTTATTTTCGCGAGTGATTTATTTACTCGACTTCGCAAGTAGAAGAATAACGCAAAATTTCCAAATATACATCTTCAAAAAATTGTAAAACTTGGATATTTCCTTCTAATACTAGAACTTCAAGTAAATTTAAAAAATCACTAAATCAAATTGCAACAAAATTGGCATGAAAGGACTTAATGAATTATAAAGTATCCATGAAAATAAGTTGGTTTACAGTAATTATTTGATACTGGTTCTTTTTAATAGTAATCTTTAAAATAGAAGCTTTCTGACCTAAAAGGCATAGAGTGTGGAAAATTGTTATTACAAAACTTTTAATGCAAGTTAGGACAGAACACATTACTTGCAAGGATTGACAAGCATAGAACATAAGAAGTTGTATGCACATGTTGGCAAAAGTATAGCACCCCTTCATTATTAAAAATACGCAAACATTCCATTCTGAGAAGGTAAAATGAATATTCAAAGATTGTCAAAAGGAAGAGACTGGGGGTGTAGATCTAATGGATATTAAACATTATACAGTAATAGGGTCAATTCCTATGCACAAATAACTAAAAAGACATGAAAGATGATTTTAGTATACCATTGAACATGTAAGTGGTGGTACTATAATTATATGATGAGCAATATTTTATGATTGTCAGGAGTATACATCAAAAACTCAAAAAATTGTACACATATGTTTTTTCTTTTCTTTCTCTGCCAAAGAAAAATTTAAGAATTTCAAACTATGTTGTTTTAACTTGAAAGTTATCCAAAATCTTATGAACCATTCAAATCTCTTAATTGACATAACCACTCCAGTCCACATTTGAGGTAAATAAATTCATCATACATACCAGGACAAAATTTTGTTTATACGCCAGACGAGGGTTTTGTCTACAAAAGACTCATCAGTGACGCTCGAATTCAAAAAGTTAAAAGAGCAAAATAAAGTACGAAGTTGAAGGGCAGTACGGATCACAAATTCCTAAAAGTTTTGCCAAATACAGCTAAGGTAATCTATGTTTCTTATGATGATTACAGCCAAAATATTTTGCTTGGTTTTCTTGCAAAAGATCTGTTCTATTTTAATTTCATTAGGACTTAAGATGATAACACTGTTGAAAGGTAGCTGTATACTAACCTTTATGTTATTGTTAGTTAATTACAATGATTCCATAAGCAGGTAATAATTTTACCAAAACACTTACAGACATGTTTATTTTAGAAAAGGCAGAAGAGCTAGGATGAGGCCACTAGGGGAGCACCATCAAGTGATCTGATTCAAAAAGACCTTATGCAAATGAAACTCAATACATCTGTTCAACTTATTTAAATTAAACCAATTTCTACGAAAATTCTGTAACTGTTTGAAAACTGTGTTGTTATAAAAACCCTACACGTTTTACCAATATTCGACCTCTGTTTCGTATTTGATGTTTCAAAATCAATCAAAGTCTTATTATGTAAATGCACACTTGCATAAGGTCAATTTCTATAAGATGCAGCTCAAGTGTTACAACAAATATATATTGGCTCTATGGTAAATATGTACATCTGCTTCATTCAAGCACTAGTAAATTTTATTCAACAAATAGCTATAGATAAATCTACTTAACTTCTATTGAAAGGAAATCCTTTAGCAGTAATATAGGTTTGGTAGCAAATATTTCAGAATGGGCAACCCCTAAGATGTATGATAAATATCAAAAATATAAAATCAATAAAAATTGTATGATTGTTACAAAAAATACACTTACATAATCATGATAATACAGAACAGATTGATTTACAAATTAAACATTAAAGTTTGATATACAAAACAATTTGATAAAAAATACATCAATAATGTTACTTCACAAGTGTATTCTCAGAAATTTTCATATTGACCTATTTAGCAATTTGCCTATCATATTTAACTCCATATTTGTGATTACAGAAATCTGGAAAAAGTTGCTTTAAAATAAGATCAATAAAATAATAAGCTGCATATATATGTTTACTGCAAAATGATTTATTGAGGAGTTAAAACTACAATATTTTAAGAGCAATACTGTTATGCAGATTTTGCTGAATTTTGTCTTGATTTTGGTTCTCTTTAAAACATCTGATTAAAGCCAGGGAATATTGTCCCAATTATAGAATTAATATGAAATGAGCAAAAATTAACAAAAAAAAAATGTGTCTTTTATAGATATAGGAAGATGTGGTGTGAGTGCCAATGAGAAAACTCTCCATCCAAATAACAATTTATAAAAGTAAACCATTATAGGTCAACGTTCAGCCTTTTTAGCATGTTTAGGGGTGTTTATTAAATAGCAGGCATAATTCAAGACACTTAACTGACATGCAGAATGAGTTGGAAAATAATTTAAATGATATTATGAAATTACCATTAGAAACCTGAGAATGTTATTTTTTACCTTTCAGAGGGGCTAATGCACCCTATCTTGAATGCAGCACTGTCTTTTCAGTATTTAAATAAAATACTATCCAGATTATTAATAAGCTGCTTATAAATATGTGGTCAACCAAGCTTATAGATGAATGAGGGATTGACATGCATTTGAGCAAAATCATCAATGAAAAAAAAATTAAAAAAGATATGTGATATACAGCTAAATAATATTATATGTGATATGAGATCTTGAGGACTTAAAAAAAGAAACAAATGATAATCTAGTAGATATCTTAAACCATTACATTAGGTCAAAATAAACAAACACCTCAAATTAAAGGAGAAAGTGTCAAGAAATTGAATTGCAAGAAATGAAATCACCAAACATTCACGAAGAGAAAACCACAAACATGTAGATAGATATATTTATCATATATATCAAGAAACAAAAAAAAACCCAAAAAAAAACAATATCAAAATTTGAAATCAAATTAGACTTAAATTTCTTAAACAAACATAAAAACATAAGAAAATGCATGTAAATTAGCCGTTAAATTGTCATTTAAATAATGACCTCCAAGTCTAGCAGATATTATATTTGGGATATTTTGAAGCAATATTTTTATGGAGCAGTTAAGTTATTATGTAGCTGATTATAAATCATGAAGAATTACAATTACAAAAAAAAAATACAAATCACTATTTAAATCACAAATATATAATTAACAATTAACGAAATAGCATCTATACATTTATCAGTAATATATGAGCAATTTTATCAACTTATCACAGATGATTAATAAAAATTACAATGTCATCTGACACACTGAGGGACCAGAAAAAAATGTTGGATTAAGTAGGGGGTTGGAATACACAATCTTTTTCTGCAAGGATAGGCATATTTTGGGACTGGAAAAAATTATTGTTAAAGCAGGGTGTTGGAATACCAAGACGTCTGATTAGGCAGGTTACACTGTAGTACCAGGGATTTCAGAAATACATATAAGTAATACAGTTCCATTACATTCATATTTTTAAAACAGATAAGAGCTGTTAATAAATTTAGCAAGTTATATCATATCACAATAAATACAAGATGGTAATATGCAACCAATACACATACAGTGTTGTGGGACAATCTCTGATTGCTTATAAAAATTCAGCTTATAATACAAAACTAATTAAATTCTTAATAACATAACCATGGTTGAGTAAATATATAAAATGAATGGATGCTTAAGGTGGTACCCAACACTTTCCCTAAAATTAATTTGGTTCGTTTAATTTTCTTGAAATTTTGACGAAGTATTTACTTTGACCCTTTGACATAATGTTTGACAAAAATATAAAAAAAAATAAGAAAAAATTGAACCAACCGTTTTATCAGAAAAACTACACTGGTTATATAGTAGTTTGACAAACACTTATTTTGATCACTGAGAAGCTTTATCTTCCCTTAACAACACAACGTAATTAAAATGTTTAGCTGATTTTACAGAGTTAGCTCCCTGAAGTGTTAGATACCACCTTAATAGAAATCAATTTTTGTCATTATTATGTTTATAATTTGGTTTAGGAAACAATAAATAATTTCTTTTTTCATGAATGTTTATTTCAATTTTTCACTTTGGAAATTACATGAATTACTGGAATGAATATTAAATTATATTTAATTATAATAACCAAGATTCATTTTTTTCTGTTTTTCCTCTTTGAGCAACAAAATCTTCCTTTCAGTGCAAACCACCCCCATCTGAAAACTCAACAACATTTTGGTAGAAACTTGGAATGAAAAAGCTATCAAATTAAATATTTTATTAATTTTTCAGGTTTCAATTTTTATTTTTTTATGGAAATATTAAAGAAAGAATATCAAACCTAAGCTATATTTCTTTTGATGGTCAGTATATTTTTTTTAATGCCCAAAAAGAAGATATTCAACCTTAACTATTTTGGCATGTGAATATATATACTGGCAAGTAAAATAACTGGCTTACAAACCCATATTGTATAATCTTATATCAAACAATCAAATATTGCACAATATTAAAAACAAGCATATAAAGTTAATTAATGATATAAAAATAGACATCAGGTGCATGAAAATTAGTACCATTTATATAACATCTAGCACCTACTGGATACTTGCATAAAATTTTACTGAATAAGGTTTTTGCTTGTTTGTTTTTTGCAGGGACTGACAATTACTTTTTTGCTTTGTAAAAAGTTGTGTTGGATAGTGTAATTGTATAAAAGAGCAAAAATCAGGCTGCTAAGACAAACAAAAACCTTCTGTAAAATTGTTACCATTAAACTCTACTTCTAACATGGTATATAACTCTTGGGTATAAGTTTTCTACAGGAAACCCTTTAAAGTTGTAGATTTGGGCAAAAAAAAAATAATACTGTAAACCAACTTTTTTTTGCAGATACTTAATTTTGCATTCAGTCCTTTCTGGCCCATTTGGCAATTATAAAATTTACTTCATGTAGTTTATAAATAATCCAAGTTAAACATGCTTGCAACGATTGATATTTGTGTTATTTTTCTCGTTATAAAAACAGATCGCTCCTGAAATTAGTTGCTTCACTGTACTAGTATACATATTTTTTAAGGGGCCAGCTGAAGGACGCCTATGAGTGCGGGAGTTTCTCACTACATTGAAGATTCATTGGTGGCCTTCGGCTGTTGTCTGCTCTATGGTCAGGTTGTTGTCTGTTTGACATATTCCCCATTTCCTATCTCAATTTTATTACAGTATTAGATAGAGAACATGAAATGCCAACAAATAACAAGATGGTTTTAACTACACTACTATCCTAGGCAAAAGTAAAAACATATTAAATGCACTAATTAGTTATTCCTGTGTTCTGATTGTTTAAAAGGGAGACAATTGTGATTGTCAATTAACAGGTAAATAATACCAGTTGTGAAATATTATGTTCCCTATTGGATTTTTGAAAAAAAAAAAAAAAATACAGGTAATTAAGGCAATAACAAATGTTTGAAATAATTCCAAAGAAAGCATAGAGTTCCTCATGAATGATAATTTTGTTGTACCTGACTGTGTTTGTCCAATTTACTATCATTATTATAGCTATTCAGAGCAGTTTCCTGGGCAAACTTATGATTTTCTTCCTTTTTAGTTTGTAAAAGATCAGATTTAAATATTAACATGTTTTAACTAAAAACTACATTTTTGTCTTCTTTGATGGAAGGATTTTTTGGTGAGATTGACATGGAAAAATAGTCCCTCCACTATGGAAATTGCTGCTGTTATTGTTTTCTGAATAATAAGTTTCAGGCAATGAAAGTTATGCAATATTTTGGTTGTCATCCTGCCAATAAAATTATCTGAATTAATGCTAAACATCATCTTTGAAATCCACTTTCTTCACAGATCCTTTGAAGCTATCATTTTTGGATAAATTATTGCTGCTTATTTTTAATACTGAACAACTTTCCGAGTCCCTGTGAAGTCTTGGAGTACCATTGTCTGTTTTCAATATGGAACTAATTTCCGACTCACTACGAAGTCGTGGAGTAACATTGTCTGTTTTCAATATAGAACTACTTTCTGAATCTCTGTGAAGTCGTGGAGTACTATTGTCTGTTTTCAGTATTGAACTTATTTCCGATTCACTTCGAAGTCGTGGAGTAACATTGTCTGTTTTCAATATGGAACTACTTTCTGAATCTCTGTGAAGTCGTGGAGAACCATTTTCTGTTTTCATTAAGGAACTACTTTCTGAATCTCTATGGTATCTCTTAATACCATTGTCTGATTTTGGTTTAGAACTTCTTTCTGAATCTCTATGAAGTCGTGGAGTACTGATGTCATTATTTTGTACACAGCTACTTTCTGAATCTCTATGAACACGTCCTCTTCCACTGTCTATTCTGAATGTTGTACTACTTTCCGAATCTCTATGAAGTCGTTTAACACTGTCATATTTTAATCTATTTACACTATCTGAGTCACTGACCCCAATTTCGTATTGTAATTTTTGAAGTTTCTGTTTGCTTAAAATATTCTTTTGAAAAGTTCTTGCTTGGGATACTAATTCTTTCAATTTGGTTGCAATCTGAAATATAAATTTATATTTTAAGACATTGAGCATATATTAATACAATGAGACTTTTGATAAGGTCAAGTAACAGTAAAAGGGGGATGCAAGCATAATGAAATTTGCATTAAGGACCCATAAACATAACAAACAATTATTTGGATGGAGAGTTGTCTCATTGGCACTCACACCACATCTTCCTATATCTAATAAATGCTTTAAAATTTACATCAGAATGCATTGAGTGTGTAGGTAAAGGCTTGATTGTTAGCTGAACCGTGAAGTCATTATTAGTCATGGTACACTACCCTCCTTTCAGAGTTGTATAGTCCTACAGACAGACAGATTGGTTGTCTGTCTGACCAGTCTTCTCTTAAAGGAGAGTAGTTATATGTTATCTTAACCTACACACTCAATATAAAAAAGATGTGGTATTATTGCCAATGAGACAACTATCCACAAATGATCAAAATGACACAGACATTAACAACTATAGGTTACCATACGGCCTTCAACAAAGCCCATACTGCATAGTCAGCTATAAAAGGCCCAGATAAGACAATGTAAAACAATTTAAATGAGAAAACTAACGGCCTTATTTATGTAAAACTAGAGGCTCTAAAGAGCCTGTGTCGCTCACCTTGGTCTATGTGAATATTAAACAGAGGAAGCAGATTGAAAATTGACTACAAAGGTCAATAACTCCTAGAGGGTCAATTGACCATTTCGTTCATGTTGACTTATTTGTAGATCTTACTTTGCTGAACATTATTGCTGTTTACAGTTTACCTATATCTATAATAATATTCAATATAATAACCAAAAACAGCAAAATTTCCTTAAAATTACCAATTCAGGGGCCGCAACCCAAAAACAGGTTGTCCAATTCATCTGAAAATTTCAGGGCAGATAGATGTTGACCTGATTAACAATTTTACTTCATGTCAGATTTTCTCTAAATTATTTTTTTTTGAGTTATAAGCCAAAAACTGCATTTTACCCCTATGTTCTATTTTTAGCCGTGGCGGCCATCTTGGTTTGATGGCCAGGTCACCGGACACATTTTTTAAACAAGAAACCCCAAAGATGATTGTGGCCAAGTTTGGATCAATTTGGCATAGCAGTTTCAGAGAAGAAGATTTTAGTAAAAGATATATAAAATTTACGAAAAATGGTTAAAAATTGACTTTAAAGGGCAATAACTCCTAAAGAGGTCAACTAACCATTTTGGTCATGTTGACTTATTTGTAAATCTGACCTTGCTGAACATTATTGCTGTTTACAGTTTACCTATATCTATAATAATATTCAATATAATAACCAAAAACAGCAAAATTTCCTTAAAATTACCAATTCAGGGGCCGCAACCCAAAAACAAGTTGTCCAATTCATCTGAAAATTTCAGGGCAGATAGATCTTCACCTGATTAACAATTTTACCCAATGTCAGATTTGCTCTAAATGCTTTGGTTTTTGAGTTATAAGCCAAAAACTGCATTTTACCCCTATGTTCTATTTATAGCCATGGCAGCCATCTTGGTTAGTTGGCGGGGTCACCGGACACAATTTTTAAACTAGATACCCCAATGATGATTGTGGCCAAGTTTGGTTAAATTTGGCCCAGTAGTTTCAGAAAAGAAGATTTTTGTAAAAGTTAACGCAGGACGACGACGACGAACGCACGCCGGACGCCAAGTGATGAGAAAAGCTCACTTGGCCCTTTGGGCCAGGTGAGCTAAAAATGAACGAAATACAAAAATTTAACACATAAACAGACGACAACCACTTAATTTACAGGCTCCTGACTTGGGACAGGCACATACATTAATAATGTGGAGGGGTTTAACATGTTAGCCGGATCCCAACCCTCCCCCTAACCTGGGACAGTGGTATAACAGTACAACATAAGATCAAACTATTAAAATCAGTTGAAAAAGGCTTAACTCATCAGATGGACAAAAATACAAGTGGACGTTGCCAGGTATTCTGCTGTAAAATTAAATCAACGTTTCCAACACATCCAAGGTCTGTCAGATTTTACCGGACATTTGTTGTTGTTAATCGTTTGTTTTCCTGTGTTTTCTTTTCCTAGGGAAAGCACCGTCATAATTTTATAAAGTCAATGTCAGTGTTTTCCCCAGGATGTTTTTATAGTGCTTTAGTGAATTTCGAAAAATCCTGGTCACAGCACTAAAATTTTGAGAATACGTGAAGTAAAGAGGAAATGTTGTATGTTAAATAAAGAATAATACATGGCAAAATCTGTATCATATGTCTTATCATCCCGAGATACCAATATCAGCCCAAGGGCCTTTAGGCCCAAGGGATGATATTGGTTGAGGGTGACACGTTATGTGATATGGATTTTGCCACGTTTTATACGCTTTATCATATATTTCAACAGGAGAGTATATATGAAGACTATGAACTTCTTTCTGATCCCTAGCACCTGGGTTACCTTCAGTTCAACTTTTGTCTTGTTTTTAAAGCTTTAAAAGAACTGCTCAATTATCTGAGGCACCTGGGGTACCTTACAATTTGCGTGCTGTTGTTTTAAAAATATTTTGTTTAATATATTTTTTGGTGTGTTTTGTATGGTAATTCATTTACATTTCAAATGACTATGTATCACCTGTTTGAAAGAAAGTCTGTTTTCAGGCTCGCCATTCCAACACTGGTTCATTAATGTTCTGTACTGAGGCATTATATCAACAGTATTTGGGATTTCAGGACGGATACCATCTCTAACCAACTCCATCACCTAAAAAATATTTTAATGTAAGATGATATCTAAAAACAAAAACAACATTGTTTTACAAAGAGTCTAAATCATTACAATTTCTATGCATTGAGCATATTCCATAGCCATTTCAAGAGGAAACTAAAGTTAATATAAATCAACTTAAATCAAGTTATTGTCCAGAAACCAGAAAATCTTTGTTTATTGGCCCTTTAATTGCCCCTTTTCGGCGCCAAAATTCCTAAAACTTCAGCCAATGACAATAGCCTCTTAAATCAATCCAAACCTTCCTTTTGTGGTATTGAACCTTGTTGTACAATTTCATTAAGATCAATTCACTTCTACTCAAGTTATTGCCTGGAAACTAAATGTCTTTGGACAAGACAACAATGAGAGATGTTCTATCAGTATTAAATACAGTTGCTAAACTTTTGCAGTGTTTTTAAAAAAAACTTACACCATTCAAAATTTCATGAATTTAGACCTAATAAATCACTTGTCAAATGTGATATCTTGTATGATATGGAAAATGTCCAAATAACTTAGGTACTACCTCTTGTTCTGTTTGTACATCATCAAATGGATCCTCACACATAACTACCTCCCACATACACACACCAAAGGAGTAAGAATCGGACTTAAGGGAGATGAATTTATCTTTTTCTTCTGAAGTGGGGTGGTTTAAGACCTCTGGAGCAGTCCATCTTAAGGAGGAAGGACAAGCACAGATATGACCTTGACCTAGAAATATAAAATCAAAAAAGATTAGAACTTATTACAGCTGGCATATCAATTAATTGTTGATTTGAAATGTAAGATCTCCGTATATTTTCTCAATTGTGACCACCAAATTGAAATTATTATTAAACTTTTACTTGCTAATCTTGAGCATTATTTCAAGTGCTTCTAACTGAATTGAAATTGCTCAACAATCCAGAGTAATTGCAATCACCCTCAGCTTTTGATGGGATACATGCAACAAAAATTGTTTTCTTGTATGGTGTATTGTGAACTGTTGTTTGTCTTTTCATAGTTTTTTTTTTATACCATTGAGTTTTCTTAAGGTGGTACCTAACACTACAGGGAGATAACTCTGTAAAATCAGCTAAACGTTTTAATTACATTGTGTTGTTAAGGGAATATTAAGCTTCTCAATGATCAAAATTAGTGTTTGCCAAACTGCTGTCATAACCAGTGTCATTTTTCTGATAAAACTGTTGGTTCATTTTTTTGAAATTTTCATATTTTTGTCAAAGTGTCAAAGTAAAATACTTTGTCAAAATTTAATGAAAATTAAACGAGCCAAATTAATTTTAGTGAAGGTGTTGAGTACCACCTTAATTTATGTTTTTTTGTTAATCCCCTTGTTATCTTCCCTTGTTTTATTCTCATTACACTATGATGGTCACCATATTTATAATATTTTTCTGCTATAAATTCAAATTGTTCTCTTTCAATTGCAAGTTTACAACTTTTAAACTATTGAAATTCAGATTGAGGTTAAACAAGAAATATTATCAAATTGTCTCCCTTTGACCCTTATAGATTCATTGTTTTATTATTCTTTATGTAAACATGAAAATTTGCAATACGCACAGAGCAAATAATGATTAATTAAATTTTTATTCTTATTTTAAGAAGGAGTGAAAAAGAAAATAATAAAAGTAAAGAAATAAAAAAAATGAACTTTACCATGCCTGACATTATTATTTCAGAGTTATCTACTATTAAGCATTTATAAAATCTTTAAATTCGAGGAAAAGATGCAGACATGTGACAGAGTTGTCAAGTCACAACTGGAGATTTGGAAATTTTCAGCTGGAGTTTGTGCATCATAACTGGAGATTTTTTTATCGACATTTTTATCGACGTTCGCAAAGGTTTTTTGGTTTTTAAGGAGGCTCGAGGGTATAAAAAATTCAGAAAAAATAAAACATTTGTTTTTCAATACAAATTTCATTTGTTACCTTTTGTAGTTGTTATTTTATCATATGGTACAAAAATCATTCAAAACAATCAATTCGTGTTGGCCCCCAGATGACTTTTAAAATGTATACATCATTGAAAAAGTTCCAAATTATCTCCCTTTGGTGAAAAAATGCGATTTTTTGGCTTTAAAATTGAAATATCTTTTTCAACTCATCGGTAACCTATCTTTTTCAATATAATTTCCATATAAGCTGTACTTTAACTAAATTATTGTAAAATTTGAGCGATTTCTGTAATAAATTTCTTTTTTTTATTTCGATATTAACTTTATTTCTCCTATTACTTCAACAGAAAAAATCCTTTTTTACAAAAATGTATGCTTCTTTCGAAGGCAGATTGTGAGCACAAATGAACGGTGACCCCACTTTTTTATTTTATTTTTCTATTAACTTTAAGATAAAGTTCATTTATAGAAAAATATAGAGAAATCCTATATAAATGATTTAGACCCGCGAACCCCCTTAAACTGCATATTTTCCCTTTTGTTAAAGACTCTAACTCCAAAGCCATTTTTACTTCATAGAAATAGAAGATAAGTGGTTTTTAAAAATTTATTTATTATATAAAAAGTTCAAGATAAAGTGATCAGCCATCATAATTATATAGTTGGTAAAAAGTATCTCTGCTTAAGCTACATTGTCAATTTTGGGGTTCCACTAACTGAACAGTGGTGTTGAATTGATAGAGTTGTGAGTCTTCTGGTGGGTTTGCTGTCTCCATATGTTTGGTCAAGTACTGCTTACCCTTCCGGAGCACCTGAGATCATCCCTAGTTTTTGGTGGGGTTCGTGTTGTTTATTCTTTAGTTTTCTATGTTGTGTCGTGTGTACTATAATATTGTTTTTCTGTTTTTCTTTTTCATTTTTAGCCTTGGCGTTGTCAGTTTGTTATAGATTTATGAGTTTGACTGGCCCTTTGGTATCTTTCGTCCCTCTTTTATTAAGGTCACAATAGTCAGCTTTGCAACAAGTGTATTAGGCATACATATCATATTTGAGAACATTAAGACATTTGTCTTGAGGTTAAGTAATATAACTGTTCACTGTTTTTAACAGCATCACAAAAAAGTGGTTGTTTATACAATTTATTTAATCCATTGTCAGTATTTCACTTTAAATCATCCAGGCATGTGTCTTAAACTTGCTAGTTGATCACCAGGTAATTGCCAATACTCTTTTATTGCTGTATAAACAGTCTAATCCTTAACACCTTCATAGGTTACTCAAGGCTATTTACCTTTTGACAACAGAGCAGTTAAAGGAAATTTCCGTTTTTCTCGGACTTTTCTGATATCAATTTCAAGTTTCTCAGACTTTTTCTCTGTCAGTATCAATTTTGTAAACAAAAATTTCTACTGAAAATTTTTCGAGATTGACATTTTCAAAAAGCGGAAGATTTCAAATTTTAACGGGAGGGACGGAAGAGGGTCTATAAAGCAGGAGATTTTGACTCCCGCCGGAAGTATCACATGTATGAAGATGTAGCAAATTAATTTAAGAGCCTGAAGATGAGAGAGTAAACTATAGCTACTTGCATCCTTTTTAATACAAGAATACAATTAAATTCTTCTATGGAAATTAATTTAATGAAATTTCTGTTAAATTCATTTTTATAGGCCTAACATGTTTTGTTTGTTGTCTTTGGAAGAAAAACTGTCTAAGAAAACAAAGATTATTTTCTGCAACTGTCTATGGTTCAATGCAATACAAGAGACCAAAAAAGCTTTAACAGGCTTGTCTTATAATAAAGAGAATCATTAATAAAATGAAGGCTGTTTATATTCTCGTTTGAATTGCTTTAAAATACCGTAGTGATTTTATAGCTTGCTGTGTGGTATCAATTAGCTCATTGGTGCGAGGGGTACAGTGACCTATATATGTCATTTGAACTCTGATGGAGAGTTGTCAAATTGGTATTCATACCACACCTTCTTATTTATATATAACTTACAACAGCAATCTTCCTGCTGACATAACTTCCTTAATGGTTGTATCAGTTTAATTAAACCAAAATCTCCAACCTGTCAACAAACGACATATAGCATGTAATTATTGTTTCATTCTATATATACTGTCAAGTGCTTTTTCTCTGTGGAATTAATTTTCAAAACTTTAAAGCCTTAAATTGTTCACATGGGTTTTCTATAAATATACTGGATTTACAAAGGAGTAGATTTTGGCCTCAAATTTCAGATTCATCTGACGAAAGTTTTTGACCACTTTTCAAACACTTTAAAAGTGTCTATTTCATTTGAATCAATTAGTTTATGTGAAAGATTTAAACTGATTTCGTCATTAAAAACTATCCGATTCAAGCCCAAATATGAAAAAGTATGCCAAAAAATGTCAATTTTCAGATGGTTGTTGTCAAAAATGAAAGTGGCTGCATCTGTGTTCATCCTCAATTTTTATATATGTTATGTATTATCATAAAATACAACTTACATTTCAATATTAAGGATGAACACGAATGCGGCCACTTTCGTTTTACACGAAAACCGTCTAAAATTTAACTAAAATGCTAGAATTTTGAAGATTTCAGTAATTTAGCAAGACTTTATGTTGCTAGTACCCGATATATTGCATTGTAATGTCAAAAACACCCCATATTTATGTAGCAGTGGCTTTTTAAAGTTTACATTTTAATGATTTTGTAAAACTGCTATATTTTGGGTCCAAAAAGGGGTCTTACTGGACCTACTCCTTTGTTAAAATGTTTCGAAAACATTGGCATCAAAAGGAAAAAAGGTTTTAACCAAAACACTGACATCAAAAGGAAAAATGATCTTAACCAAATTCAATCTAGCTTTTTTATTTTTGTTTTATTTTCAATGATATTCAACTTAATCATGCGGTTTGGCCTTCCTATGGTTTTGATACACTAGCCCCACTGGTGAGCTTAAAAGAAGATAAAACTAGCTGTATCAGGAGAATTGTATGCCTGGTATTCTACCAATTATGTTTAATACAATAATCTTTTAAGTAATATATTTAAATCTCCATACAGAGGTGTTCCTACATAAAGGAGGATTATACATGTGCACAGAAAGAGAAGCCTACCTTTACAATTTCATGATGAGATATAAACAGATTAGCACATCTAAGATCTCTGTGTATGATTGGAGGTTTTGTAGAATGAAGATAGGCAACACCATCAGCAGCTTGCAAACACTGAAATATTAACAAGATATAAAATAAACTGTGGACACAGATATGTCTTGCCTGTGTATAATATAGATTATATATAATAAATGTTGAAAACTTAAGACAGCAAGTGTGTAGGAAGGCAGTTTTTTCGGCACCCACCACCCAGACAATTGTAATTTAGAATTATAGTGCATTATAGTGTGAAAAGTTGCTTTGATACCCATCACCCATGTATTATTAATACAATGTGACTTCCCCCCCCCATACCTGCCAACTTTCACGATTTAGGCGTGAACTACACGATTTTGACCCTTTGTCACGATTGCACAATCGTGTTCCTGAAAAACCCTTTAAAACACGATTTGGTGAAAATCTACACGAAAAAATATGTTTGTTCCCGATTTTGAACTGTGTCCAATGGAGGAAAATCGTGTTCAGCCTATTAAATTGTGTGTTTCTCATGATCAAATTAATCAGCCAATCAAAAACGTTTTCTCTCAAGATAGTTTTAACATGCTAGATATTGAACTTAATTTTGTGTTGTATTCCTCTGTTTGTTGGTTAGAATTGTAAAAATGTGAACATGGCAAATGATTTTTCAACTGCAAGGAGGTTCTTACACAGAATAAGAATAAAAGCATGGCTGATTGACAAACTTCAATGATGCAGTACTACGATGAATATAATAAATAGTAGTTTATCACCGTGTAGAACGCCACATGGGGGGTGTCGGCTATGTTTGACACGGGGTGGCAATTTCGAAGCGAAGAAAAACTGTCAAAGTAAGTTCAAGTATCAAAATTTCTTTATTTAGAATTCTGAGTACAATATAATGTACTGCACGGAAGGAACTGAAACACAATCTATTTCCTGCAAGCAAAATCAGTCGTTTTCAGTGCTCTGTTTTCTCAAACACCTCTCCCTAGTTTTCCGTGTTGCAGATTTTGAGGCTTCATATGCAAATTTCTGGATAAAAACTACTTTTGACGTCTTCCTTCTGCATCATTGATATAGACTTGAATTCCTTTTATGGAATTTAACAAAATACCAGCTTCATACTTAAAATTAATTGGTTTTTAAACTAGTTTTTCATCAAAATATAAAGTGTTCCCCCGGGGTGTCAGATTTTGCATCTCAAGGGGTAGAGGCTTCCAATAAAAAACGAATATATTTGCATATGAATCGTGTAAATCTGTCTTTTGTCTGATCCTTTTTTACTCAAACACAACTACTATATCATGATAACAAATAAAAAACTAAAAGTACTTCATTTTGTCTGTTTTTTAGTCATATAAGACATGTGCTTTTGATTTCATAAATAGTAAAAAATGACTAAAATATTTGTTTCACAGGTGGAAAAAGATTTCTTTTCATTTTCAGTTACTATCACGGTCAGAAAAAAGTCACTGATGTAGCTCAATGCACCAAAACATGGTGGAAAATCACAGAGCAGACCTCCATATAAGATTTTGCCGAAGCCACTAGCAGTCAAACTCCATCAAAGCTCACCATCAGGCTCCTATTGAAAGCGGACGTACACACCTCAAAAAGCTCTCACTCCAAAACGAATTCGATTATTCTAGTCAATGAAACACTCACAGACATCTATTTCATTAAATGGCAATACAGCTACAAGAGACCTGCAGACGATGACACTTTTATTCTTGACTATTTCAAAACAGCGATTCAAAATCTTGAAAAAAAATTAATTTGGCTGCTGATTTCCTAATTTTTATCGAAATGGCAAATTTGATAGGTGGACCAAAAAGTACTGAACATATACCGAGAGCTTATGTGAGCGCAGAATGGTCAACCCTCAAGACGAAGAAATAAGTTTTGCAATTCCAAGTCATAAGATACTATCAGACTTCATCGCCATGGACTTTGATACTTAGTATCCTAAGGTCTGACCTCTGTTTATGATATCTTGGTTCTAAGATTGAAACATTTCACCATGTTCCAAAAGGCTGACATGGTTTCTTTGATACAAGATGGCTACTGCGCTTTCATTAACATAATGGGAGTTTGTTCCAAATATGTCACTGGCACTAGAAAGAACCGAGTTGATTCAAGAAAGGCAATTTCCACAAAGTTCCATTAGCTGAAACAATGAAACACTGAACACAAACACAAATCTCGATTGATGCCAATTGTCACCGGCCATTTCATAAAACTTTTAAAGACCAAATTTTTGGCGGATGGCGAGCTCTTTACGGCCTTTCAATCGTAGACCTAAATTTTTAGGTGCCTCATGTGCTCTTTGACAAAGAAAAAGTTCCAAAAACTTGTCCATATCCAATAATTGTTTGCTTTGTATTTATTAGGTCTTCTAGTAGTGTTTTTCTTTCCTTGAATTTTTTCATCTTCAAAACCGTCAGCACATAACATAAACTAATAATTTTGTTGGTTATCTTACATTTTCAATACAGGAAAGAATGCCTGGTCACACTTTGGGATATCAAGGTCCATGGCGATGAGGTCATTCTTTGGGATATAAATATCTATTGTGACATTTGTGATGAGGTCTGATAGTATCTTTGATTTAAAACTGCATAATTAATTCCTCCATCTTGGGGATCGCCCATTCCACGCTCACACAAGTATTCGGTAAGGTATACAATAATTTTTTGTCCACCCATAAACTATAAAAATTTACCGTGAAAAAGTCTGTGGCGAGTTTTCCAAAACCTATTAAGTAGTTCTTTCCCGATACCATAGTTCCGATGTTGTTTTTTTGGACATAAATCTGACCATCCCAAAGAAAGTCGAAGAGAAATATTGTCGAAAGGATATTTATTTGGTTTAATCGTTCGGATAAAAGATACAAAATCAACAGCCATATATATAAAGTTTTTTAAGATTTTGAATCGCTTTTTAAAATTGTTGAGAATAAAGTGTCATCGGTTTCATGTCTCCTTCAAGCAGTATTGTCATTTGATGATAAAGATGCCGGTGAGTTTGGCATTTGAGAGAGTAATGGATTTCGTTTCGGAGGAAGTTGTTTTAGCAACATGCACAGACGCTTTTGAGAGGAACCTGACGAAGACCTGTAATGCCAATGATAGAGTTTGACTGTTGGTGGCTTCGGCAAAATCTTATATGGAGGTCTGCTCTATGATTTTCTTCCATGTTTCAGTGCTTTGAGCCAGATTAGTGACTTTTTTCTGACCGTGATAGTAACTGAAAATGAAAAGAAATCTTTTTCCACCTGTGAAAAAACAATTTTGAGTAATTTTTTACTATTTATGAAATCAAAAGCACATGTCTTATATGACTAAAAAACAGACAAAATAAAGTACTTTTAGTTTTTTTTATTTGTTATCATAATATAGTAGTTGTGTTTGAGTTAAAAAGGATCAGAAACAAGACAGTTTTTTATTAGAAGCCTCTACCCTTTGAGATGCAAAATTTGACACCCCGGGCGACACTTTATATTTTGATGAAAAATTAGTTTTAAAACCAATCAATTTTAAGTATGAAGCTGGTATTTTGTTAAATTCCATAATAGGAATTAAATTCTATATAAATGATGCAGAAGGAAGACGTCTAAAGTAGTTTTTTATCCAGAAATTTGCATATGAAGCCTCAAAATCTGCAACACAGAAAACTAGGGAGAGGTGTTTGAGAAAACAGAGCACTGAAAACAACTGATTTTGCTTGCAGGAAATAGATTGTGTTTCAGTTCCTTCCGTGCAGTACATTATATGGCACTAAGAGTTCTAAATAAAGAAATTTTGATACTTGAACTTACTTTGACAGTTTTTCTTCGCTTAGAAATTGCCACCCCATGTCAAACATAGCTGACACCCCGCATGTGGCGTTCTACACGGTGGTTTATTCACTTATTTATTGACATTACATGTACACTTGCTGTAACATAATTTTATTTATGTATTCAATCATTTAAAGTATAATGTACTATTCATTATTTTTCACATGGACCCCACACCCCCACCCACATCAACATGAGGAATCCCTTAAATGAGGACTACCCTTTGTCAAGGGGTCAATCTTGTAAAAAATAAAATAGAAAAATGTAGATTTAATAACTAAAAAATGAGAAATTCTGACATTATATTTGAACAGCTTTTCTAAATGAAGAGTCCTATTATTTTGAATAATAAAGAAGATATAAGACCAAGAACATATCAAAATTCTTGGACATGTGTTGACCATATAATACCACATAGATCATAAGATGTATAGTTCTTTGGGAAAAGTTTCTTCAAATAATATGAATGTGTGCTCATTTGTACTTAAAAAGTGTTTTTTTTATGTCCTAACATTGAGGGGGATCCTTATGTGTTGTTCCCAACCTGATAAAGGTCTTTCTTTGTGTATTATTTTAAATTGGAAAAGTCAACCAGATGCTTCGCAGGGCGTAGCTTTATACGACCGCAGAGGTTGAACCCTGAACGGTTGGGGCAAGTAAGGACACAACATTCAAGCTGGATTCTGCTCTAAATTTGGATTGTGATTAAATAGTTGACACAGCATAGGTTTCTGACACAGAATGAATGTAATCAAATGAACTTAAATTTTTTGTTTTCTCTTAGAGCAATTCACTATGCTGTTGATTATTAATCCTCTCAAAAAAATGTTTGAAGAAATTTTCTTTTTATTTATGAAATTTCAAATGAGAAAAATTGAACCCAATTTTTTATTCACATCCCCCTTTCCCTTATTCCAAAACCAATTTCAATTAAAATATTCTAATGGAGTTTGCAACAATTACTACTCATTTAAATACATCATAAAATATTAAAATGTAAAAAAAACTGCTTGTTATCACTGAATGGTAAAGATTATTAAATTTATCAGTTGGTGGTAAAAAGTGAATATACATTGTATATTGTATATAACAAAGATTTAAGTTGATTCTGGACAAAGAAAGATAACTCCAATTAAAAAAAAATCATGCAGATATTTCTTGCTTACTATACTGGACAAAGAAAGATAACTCTTAATTAAAAAAAAATTGCTATTTCACAATATTGTGAAATTAGATATTTCTTGCCATTGCACAATACTGTGCAATTGAAAAGACTTGCTATTGCACAATACTTAATATAATAATTTTAGATCCTGATTTGGACCAACTTGAAAACTGGGCCCATAATCAAAAATCTAAGTACATGTTTAGATTCAGCATATCAAAGAGGCCCAAGAATTTAATTTTTGTTAAAATCAAACTTAGTTTAATTTTGGACCCTTTGCACTTTAGTTTAGACCAATTTTAAAACTGGACCAAAAATTAAGAATCTACATACACAGTTAGATTTGGCATATCAAAGAACCCTAATTATTCAATTTTTGATGAAATCAAACAATGTTTAATTTTGGACCTCAATTTGGGCCAACTTGAAAACTGGGCCAATAATCAAAAATCTAAGTACATTTTTAGATTCAGCATATCAAAGAACCCCAAGGTTTCAATTTTTGTTAAAATCAAACTAAGTTTAATTTTGGACCCTTTGGACCTTAATGTAGACCAATTTGAAAACGGGACCAAAAATTAAGAATCTACATACACAGTTAGATTCGGCATATTAAAGAACCCCAATTATTCAATTTTGATGAAATCAAACAAAATTTAATTTTGGACCTTTTGGGCCCCTTTTTCCTTAACTGTTGGGACCAAAACTCCCAAAATCAATACCAACCTTCCTTTTATAGTCATAAACCTTGTGTTTAAATTTCATAGATTTCTATTTACTTATACTAACGCTATGGTGCGAAAACCAAGAAAAATGCTTATTTGGGTCCCTTTTTGGCCCCTAATTCCTAAACTGTTGGGACCGAAACTCCCAAAATCAATACCAACCTTCCTTTTATGGTCATAAACATTATGTTTAAATTTCATTGATTTCTATTTACTTTAACTAAAGTTATTGTGCGAAAACCAAGAATATTGCTTATTTGGGCCCTTTTTTGGCCCCTAATTCCTAAACTGTTGAAACCAAAACTCCCAAAATCAATCCCAACCTTTCTTTTGTGGTCATAAACCTTGTGTCAAAATTTTATAGATTTCTATTATCTTAAACTAAAGTTATAGTGCGAAAACCAAGAAAATGCTTATTTGGGCCCTTTTTGGCCCCTAATTCCTAAAATGTTGGGACCAAAACTCCCAAAATCAATACCAGCCTTCCTTTTGTGGTCATAAACCTTGTGTCAAAATTTCATAGATTTCTATTATCTTAAACTAAAGTTATAGTGCGAAAACCAAGAAAATGCTTATTTGGGCCCTTTTTGGCCCCTAATTCCTAAAATGTTGGGACAAAAACTCCCAAAATCAATACCAGCCTTCCTTTTATGGTCATAAACCTTTTGTTAAAATTTCATAGATTTCTATTCACTTTTACTAAAGTTAGAGTGCGAAAACTAAAAGTATTCGGACGACGACGACGCCGACGCCAACGTGATAGCAATATACGACGAAATTTTTTTCAAAATTTGCGGTCGTATAAAAACTATTTAGTATCTTTACACATGAAAATAATTCCTGGTCTTACAGCTACATGTTCATATTTTCTGCTGATATAATAACTAGAATCATGCAAATAAACTTAAGAAGGAATGTAAGCTCATCTTGCAAATCATGCAAATATGACACTTTTTCTAGACTACAAAACAGCACGCCCAAAATAGTCGTCGCAAATAATTATAACCTTTGAAATTGTTGTCGCGTGCTAAAACCCCCATGGGCATTTTCAAAAGTTGGCAGGTATGCCCCCCCATACATTTTTTTTCTGGAATAGCCCTAAGTTGAAAGTTATTTGTGAGTATTTTAATCAATTTTCAGTGAAAAATTACTTCTGATATCAGAAGAATTTGGCTTAACACCAAATTAAATGTAATTAGTAATTAAAAGATTTGAAAAAATTAAAATATGTAAAAGTTACACACATTATGCAAAGATAAATTTGCTTTTTCCCTTATATTTAGATCTCCAAGGACAACAAAAATTTGTGATCTAAAATGGGGCCTTAATTACAGGGACAATTATGGAAATTGGCAAACACACTATTGACTTTTCATTGATTAACCCCTTCCCATTCACACGGTACAGCTTACTGGTGAAGCCAATTTCAAGATTATTTGGGGGCATTTAGAATGGTTCCATAGTCATTTGCTGATGTACAGATGTGGTTAAGGGCTCAAATTAATCCTCAGATAACCAGCAATGCGATTTAGTGTGCAGCAAACCTCTATTGTTATTAGTTAATAAATAAGTCACCTCTTACTGATGTGTAATTCTTCTGTAAAAACCATTTATTTTTCTTCGAATTTTGAGGAAAATTCTCAAAAAGAAGGGCAAAGAAAACTGCTTTTTTAAGAGGATTTATGACTTTTCACAATAACTGTGCAGTGAGTTTTTGAAGAATAGTATTAAACTAATAGTTCAAACTTGTACACTAGTTGCAAATGTAATTTTTAGAGTAGAAGTGCACTCACAAACTTGAAATGCGCTAAAAATCTGAAGTCATTTCTTAGAGATATTATGAGAAAAGAGACAAAAACCACTTAAATATTCTAAAAAATTTTTGCAGAGTTGAAATAGATGTAACAAAACATGGTTTCGTAAGTGTTGGGGTATGATAAAGTTGAAACACTTTTGTTTGAATAAAGGATAATGTATATTTCAATGAAAAAATGACATTGTAAAGAGTGGATTCCTCCTAGATTTGCGTAAAAATCATGCATTGGCAACAAAAAATTATCATCAGAACTCATAATTCCAAAAGGAAAACAAACTGGGTGAGAATCTTTATATAATTTTTTTTTTTTAAATTCTTCCGTAGTAGTAGACTTAAGTACTTAAATTTCAATAAATTCATTACAATGCCAGTGGTGCAGGGGTACGATGATCTATCCCAAGGCGCTATGATTGAGGGTTCGAATCTCACTGCGGGAGTTGGAAAAAAAATTTCCTATATTAAATGTAACTTAACTTAACTTTACTTTCAATTTAAAAAAGAAAACCTACGAAATTTTTTTCAAAGAATGTGTGTGCCAAATTGCCCCCCTCCCCTTTTTACCCCCTTGGCTCCATCGGGCTCGGTCAAGGGTGTCCCAGATCAAGCTAGCATTGGTAATTCAATGACTTTTCACTTGTAAAAACAAAGTTTAAGTTGCTGATTGATTGAAAAAGAATTAGACCAATAACTAGGGTCCAAGTTTGAAATGGGACAATAATGGTGTCTAAAATCAGTTATTTTGAATGTTACGGACATCTATATTTCAAGGCCTATAGCACATTATGCGGCTATTTATTCCACTATGATAACTTTTATGGCTTCAACAGACTCGAGGCATTGTGTTTCCACCAAAACCTGACCCTATTAGCCCACCAATATGTCTCTGCATGACTTTTTGTCCAAGGATTTCGTATTTTTTCTCTTTTTCGCCAACAGTCACGTGACTTTTGGAAATAAACCATGTGACCCAAAAATGACGAATTATCTCCAAACTTAATTTTCTGAAATATTTTAATAATTATCTTTTATTTTAGCCCAACATGACATGTGTATGACCATTGATGCGAATGCAGTATTCATTTAAACTTCGATAGTGTCTTTTCGATAAGTAAAGGTCTAAAATGCCTGAATGGCAGTGGCGGATCCAGGAATTTTCATAAGTGGGGGCCCACTGACTGACCTAAGAGGGGGCCCGCTCCAGTCACGCTTCAGTGATTCCCTATATAGGCAACCAAAATTTTTCCCAAAAAAGGGGGGCCCGGGCCCCCTGGGCCCCCCCTAAATCCGCCTCTGAATGGGAAGGGGTTAATAACGATTCACTTGAGACAGGTAGAATAACATGAGACCAAAAACCTGATAAAAGCAGTGATACTAATTGTAAGAATGAGGTCAATGTTTTCTGTGGTAATCCTTTCTGAAATATCTGAGCAAACATATGTACATTTTTAGGATTTGTGCTATTTTGCTTACTTCCACAAAAAATCAATCCAACCAAGTCTATCACAAAATTACCTACAGAAGTTTCGGGTACAAAGCTGTAAAAAACAAGAATGTGTCCCCAGTACACAAATGCCCCACTCGTACTATCATTTTTCATGTTCAGTGGACCGTGACATTGGGGTAAAAACTCTAATTTGGCATTAAAATTAGAAAGATCATATCATAGGGAACATGTGTACTAAGTTCTAAGTCGATTGGACTTCAACTTCATCAAAAACTACCTTGACCAAAATCTTTAACCTGAAGCGGGATAGACGGACGGACAGACGAACGGACGCACAGACCAGAAAACATAATGCCCCCCTACTACCGCAGGTGGATACTGTAGGTGGGGCATAAAAAATCATGCAAAAATACCACTGAATTACAGCCAATATTATTCAATGTTATACATGACATGACTTTTATTTTGGCATCCTTTTAATTTTTTACCATTTTAGGTTGTATTATGGCATGAATGTTTTATTGGGATTTGAGTTTTGTTCATGGTTGAAGGCTTTATGATGACCTATAGTTCCCAACTTTTACATTATTTGGTTTCTGTAGGAGAGTTGCCTCATTGGCTATCAGATCACAATGTCATCTTTTTTTTATAACAAAGTAGAACCCTGATTTTACATACTTACAATTTTGACTCTGAGTGGCCAGGACACTAAATCTCCTTTATTCTGTATATAATTTTTAACTGTGAAGCCTTCGATAAATTCAGACATTATATATGGAAATTTTGCATCTGTACACAACCCTAACATGGCTACAATGTTTCTGTGTCGCTGTCGGCTACAACAAAGCAATATACATATATAGCAAGGAAATTTAAGTTATATTTTTTACTTAAAAAAGCAAGTACATGTATCAATAAACTATCTAAATAGAAATGACTATATGCTGTTAATTGTAAAATTATTAATAGTATCATGATTATTTTGTCTTTTTCAGTAGATACTAATTATTATAATGCAAATGGGTTTGCATCTTTCCATTTGATTGGATAATGTTGCAAATTTCAGGTCATTAATTTCCTAACTGATGTTCTGAAAATGTCAGTGCAAAAGTTGACATATATGTTTGTTCCTCCTAACAGATTTTCCTCTGGAACTTATATAAAGAACTTTTATTCAATTACAAAAGCACAGACATAGTATGACTGATTTTAAAATGTATGGATCAAGTGGTGGTTTCTTTCAGTTGCATATAAAGAATGAAGATCACAGTATTGTATTTGAAGATTTGAGGGCATCAATATTTGATTTAATGGTCTGAAATACCTGTCTATTGACTCTGCTAGCTATAAAGTGTACGATAATAATAAATTTCAACACTCAAATTGCCAGTTGAAGCCAGCAAATCTTCCAATTTTTTAGTGGAATACTTTTTTGTCTTTAGTGTGGTAAATGTGTTGAATTTTTAATTCATTTCTATAATTAATTTGTTAGTTTTAGCCAAAATTATTAATTACCTCAAAAACCATACTTCGTCTTTGAGCCATTGTAACATTTCTGATGTTTTTTGCTCTTTGTGTAGATTGAGTGTAATCCTTGTAACAGCGACCTTTAAGCCTTTTACATCACCAACATATGTGTCACCATACAAACCACCTCCTAACCTGTAAATAGTATATTTAACATAAATTTAAAACTTGAAAAAGATACATATCACATCTATATTTCAAAGAAGGTATTTCTTGGCCCTTGGAATTTGAAAATCAAACAAATACAATAAATACCTTTTAAATGGTTAAAAGGTTATATAATACTAGTTTTTAATTTTTTTATAATCATGTAAAGTATATGATTCAAACTTCTCGTAACTTCAACATTGTCAAATCTGATATTTGAACTGATGTTATGTGATGTGAATATATAAAATGACAAGATATTTGTACTTATGTAATTTTTTGAGGGGTCAATTTTAGATGAATTCTCATAGTTCAAGAGTTCAATTACTCATCTTTTTGATATGGGTATTTTTTCATGTTTTTTATATGATCTGCTTAGAAAAAAATTGCAATTGTAAGGAATAATAGGAAATTATCGAAAAGACAACAAATTTTGTCCATGTACAGCATATTTGAAAGAAATTGCATCATTTTTGTAGTCTTTTTTTGTACCAAACATCAATACAGAAAAATCTTCACAGAAATCAAATTGGACTGGTCCTAATAAGTCTTTAAGTACCTTTGTGCTAGCTCTATATTATCTTTAGGTATAACACAGTCATCAAATATAGGCATCATGACTTGTTTCTTCCTTTCAGCCCATGGTTCATAATCTCTTATGGAAGACCTAGATGATTTAGGCATTTCTAAAGTGTCCTTTTCTAAATCTATGGAACTGAAATTTACTCGTGTTGATGGTACTGTCCCAATACCTAAATATAAATTAAAAAAAAAATGATAGATTGTTAACACAAAGATATGTCTTCTTTTTTATCATTTAAATAGTAAAATGCAAATTTTCAAAGTTAATGAACCATGACAGAAGTTGCAGAGCAAAATTCAAATCCTTATAAATCTAGATCTGTACACCAAATACCATTGACTTCTAATTAGTGTTACTTTTCAACAAACCTTAACACTAACTTGACTTGTAAAATAGGGTAAAGTTAATGAGTCATGACCATCATGGGTCTCATTGGGGTCTTAGCATGACGTGGGATAGACAATTTTTTGTAAGCGTGACACATGAAAGTCAAATTATTGTGCTGTGAAAATGGGAAATGAAGTCTAGCAGGACACACAAATTTAACACAAGAGTGCACACACTGAAATGTCTCGCCTTCTTTACTAATCCTTGATACTATCTTGATAGACCTAAATATAAAGCTTTATTACAACTGTCACATAAACTCAACATTAACCAAGAAAATGAAACATTAATCAATGAACCATGAAAATGAGGTCAAGGTCTGATGAACCATGCCAGGCAGACATGTACAGCTAACAATTCTTCAATATTACAAATATAGTTGACTTTATATTGCTTATAAATAATGAAAAACAGACCAAAACACAAATACTTAAAACTTCGTAATGGACCGTGAAAATGAGGTCAAGGGCAAATGAAACATGCGTAACCGACATAAAGATCATAAAATATTTCCATATACCAAATATAGTTGACCTAATGCATAAAGTATTAGAAAAATAGACCAAAACTAAAAAACTTAACTTTGACCACTGAACCATGAAAATGAGGTCAAGGTCAGATGACACCTGTCAGCTAGACATGTACACCTGACAATCAGTCCATACACCAAATATAGTAGACCTATTGCATATAGTATAGAAAAAAAAGACCAAAACACAAAAACTTAACTATAACCACTGAACCATGAAAATGAGGTCAAGGTCAGGTGACACCTGCCAGTTGGACATGTACACCTTATAGTCCTTCCATACACCTAATATACTAGACCTATTGCTTATAGTATCTGCGATATGGACTTGACCACGGAAACTTAACCTTGTTCACTGATCCATGAAATGAAGTCAAGGTCAAGTGAAAACTGTCTGACAGGCATGAGGACCTTGCAAGGTAAGCACATACCAAATATAGTTATCCAATTACTTATAATAAGAGAGAATTTAACATTACAAAAAATCTTAACTTTTTTTTCAAGTAGTCACTGAACCATGAAAATGAGGTCAAGGACATTGGACATGTGACTGACGGAAAGTTCGTAACATGAGGCATCTACATACAAAGTATGAAGCATCCATGTCTTCTACCTTCTAAAATATAAAGCTTTTAAGAAGTGAGCTAACACCGCCGCCGCAGCCGTAGTAGCTGCATCACTATCCCTATGTCGAGCTTTATGCAACAAAAGTTGCAGGCTCGACAAAAAATGAGAATTGCTTACATACGTAGTGTAAGCTGGATACGGGAATCTGATAAAATAGTAAAAGTAGTAAGCAGGATCTGGGATCAGACCCCCCCCCCCAAAAAAAAAAATAAGACCCCACCATAGGGCAGGATCATATTATCTCCATGGAAATTAGACCTGAAATTGCTTAAACAACTTCATACCAAATGTCCTAATTAGCCATAGAGTTTTACAACAACTTAAACTTTAAAACTGACCAATCAAATGTTGTTATATTTTTTTGTACATATAAGATTTCTATCAATTACTATTTGGATTTGCATTTGGATTTCATTCTTTTTTCATTTTCTCTCTACTAGCTTCATGAGCTATAGGTTAGTGAGAGTCATCATTTAAGGGCAATAACTCCATTAAGGAGCCAGATTTTCTCAATCAATAGCAATTTTCAAAATAATTGCAAAACTTGAATTTAAGCCTTTTGTTCTTCATTTTGCAATGCCCTGTCATGTTGGTTGGTAATTGGAAGAACTGAATTCATTTTAAAACTAGCTATGTGGGGATGTGAAATGTAACAATGATGTCGATATATTTCTCATGGAATAAAATAAAGGAACTATATCATAATTGACTGGAACACCTCAGGAAATAATTTCATAAACTGATAAAAGATTTATGGAAAAGTGTGATTCCAATTGACCCAGTCATTTAATAAACAGCTGCACCATGAGCGCATGATACTCCCTTCCTCTTGTGTGAGAAATTTTATGCAATAATCATAAATAGTTTTTGAGACACAGCGTGACATGTGAATTTTTTTTTTAACAAAAAACTCAATAACTCTAAAATAAAATTTTAAATCATCACCAAAATATATACAGATCTTTAGATTACTATAATTAAGAAGTGTGTTAAGTTTTAAGCAATAGTCATGGTTTTTAAGATACAATGCAACATGTGAAAAAAAAACTCTCTTTTACAAAAAATTCAATGACTCCAAAATGAAATTTGAGTCATCACCAAAAAGTATACAGATCTTAAGATTAATATAATTAAGAAGTGTGTAAAGTTTTAAGCAATAATCATAAAACTTTATGAGATATGGCGAGACATGAGAAAAACCACCCACCTTTTTTACAAAACAACTCAATAACTCTAAAATAAAATTTTGAATCATCACTAAAAAGTATACAGATCTTTGGATTAATATAAAGAAGTGTAAAGTTTAAAGCAACTATCAGAAATTGTTTTTGCAATACAGCATGACATGTGAAAAATACATACCCCTGTTTTAGTTATGAAGTCCTGTAACTCAAAAAGTTTAAATCCTATTATCACCAAAAAGTATACAGATCATTTGACCATCATAAGAAACAACTATATTAAATTTCATGAAATTTGGATCAGTTGTTCTCAAGTTACGGTGCAACATGTGGAGGTCGGACTATAACAATACACCCCTGTTTTAGTAACTGTTACAAAGTCCAGTAACTCAAAAAGTTTTAATCTGAATTTCATCTAAAAAAATACAGATCGTTTGATTATCATAAGAAACAACTATGTTAAGTTTCATGAAATTTGGATGAGTCGTTCTCAAGTTACGGTGTGAGCTGTTTATACCGGATAGACAGATTGAAAGACGGACAGAGGGACATTTGTATACCATAATACGTTCCGTCAAAATTTTGACAGGCGTATAAAAAAGAGGAAAAGATTCTTGTAAATGTTTTCAAACAAAGCAGGAAGACAAACTACAAAAAAAACCAAGTGATGAGAATAGCTCATTTGAGCCTTTGGACCAGGTGAGCTAAAACAAAATAAAACAGCCCTTGCATAATTGACCAAATGCACAATTACTAAATTATGTGCGTATTACCCTTAATTTATTGTCATGATGTAGTTAAAAACTTGTTTACCTAAAAACAAAGTGTCATATTTTATCTTAATCCAGGTGATACCTTTCATAAACTTTAAGTGAAGTGTTTGATTACTTTTCTTTATTTATCAAGGTCAAACTGTCAAGGTCAAACTGACAAGAAGATTCAAATTTTATTTAAACTGACTGTACAACATCGATGCTCTACTTCATTAAAATTATTTAATAGAACCTGCTATAATTCCCTCTATATATGATATCTAACAAATTCACGAAATATATAATGTTGAAATGGGATGAATGGTTGATTAATTGTTGTTGATTGCATAATGTCCAGTGCCAAATATTTCATGCATATTCAGGATGAAAACAAATTAACAATAAAAACAATAGGTAGGTCTGGTAATATAGATCACCTGGGTTGCAGGTCTGTAAAACTAGGGTATATTAGATAGGGAAATAAATTGAGCCTTTCAACAGGCCTCCTAGCTAGAGAACCCTCAAAAAGTTCTTGCAAGTTCCTCTACATGAGGCATCTTCTAAACATCCCCATTCTAACAGGACTTTGCTACATACTTGTTGCATTCAGCAGTCAAACAGGTGCCCCACTTTCGCAAGGGTTTTACTGCCAATCAGAAGGAGACCTGTCTTGACCATATTTCTATTCCCAAATCACCCTTGGGGAGTAATGAATGATAATGATTTTCAACATGATTTTCAACATATTCATAAATTCTAGGCATTTTCTAGATTTGGCCTTTTTTATTTTTTTATTAGTTTGCCACTGATGAATTTTTTGTAGACTAAAGGTGCCTCTGGCATCAAAAAAGTGTAATCCTGGTGAATTTGATCATGAGGAAGAAGTAAAATCTAAAAAATACTGATCTCCGAGGAAAATGCAAAATGGAGAATCCCTAATCAAATGGCAAAATCAAAAGCTCAAACACATAAAACGAATGGAGTTATAGTTATTAAAGAAGCAAAGTTAAGTGAGAATAGTAGATCAAAATAAAAATAAAAGATTGAGAGATGCAAGGATCTTTTTCAAGACATCAGGATTATGTCTTTATTTTTGTAGAAATTCAGGATAAGCCATTTATTTTCACAGAAATTAGGTATTTACCCTTACCCGGCCTCAGGAATTAATGATTAAATTTATAGGGATGCAGAATTTTTTTTTTGATCCAGGAAAGAATTCTGGAATTCATGATGTCTGTAACAACCCCTCAAATCCCCCTTAATGTTGACCTTTGATATTTAATAAAAAAATAAACCTTATATTTCCATTTCTCCATAACAAGTTACACACCTGGTAATTTTGAGTATATACTAGGACTAGATCTCTTTGAGTAACACATTGTACCAATAATACCAGCAAAAACCAGCAGGCCAAGATTTAATGCTACTATCAATAACAAAGTTCTACTGTCTGACTTTTTCTTCTCTTTATCATCAGCAGCATCTACAAATATAAATATTGTAAATTAACAAGCATTCTGTTAGTATTTTATGGCAATACATAGTCCCCTACCCATTAAAAATCATTGTAATGGAACAAAATTCTAACTTGATCTATAACATGTGTGTGTGGTGTAATTTTACTAAATAACAAATATTTAGTCAATATCTTTTAGCATGTCGAAAAAAAAGTGTTGAAGCTGACCAGCTTAATTAAGTGAAATTTCTAAGTCCAATTAGGACCACAACTTTGGACAAAATCATCAGAATGGAACAAAATTTTGAACTTGATCTGTAACTTGTCATGATAAAACTATATACCAATTTTCAAATCAATATCTTCAAGCATAACAAAAAAAAATCAAACCAGATGATGACTCTGCAAATTGGTTTTAGAAACTGTTTACAGTAAGGGGATAGTAAGATTGTATGTAGCTGTTGACCTCTTGAACTAGGCTTCCTTGCTTCAGAAAACAAACTTATAGGTTTAAAATAATTTATGGGTTTAACTGTATAAATATAATATTACTGATAAAATTATCAGATCTAATTCAAGGGCAAAATTTTCCTTCAATTGCTTCAGTGATATCTGAACCAAATAAGGCTAGTAGGGCAGGTTACATAATAAATTAAAAACAGATAAACATGTACATATGACATAAAACTAGAGGCTCCAAGTGGTTTGTGTCACACATCTAGAATATATAAATATGCATTAAAACTTTGAGTAACAGGGGCAGACTTTTTCATTCACTATTAATAAAGAATGTGACAAGCTAGATTAATTTTGCATGTCCTGATCAACTCAGAAACAGAAAATATATTTCTTTAAAATGTCAAGGTCATTTAAGGACAATGACCTCTATAACTGAAGATAGCAATCATTATGCGTCTACACTCTCCTACTTGATTTTTTTGTTATCTCATTTTGTTGATATATATGATTCGCCTGTGTTCGATGCATATGATATACTGTGGATTCTTTTATTTTCGTGGGTGTCAATTTTCGTGGATTTCGTGGATTGCTGAAAACTTGCAAATTTGATTTCCTTACTGTTTTGTCATCTCTGTATATAAAGCCTATTGAAATTATGTAATTCGTTGAAGATTTAAAATTAAAAAGCAATGAAAAGTTATAATATATAAAGAGTAGCTTGACACCACAAATAATTTGTTTGCCCTTATAACTAATTTAAAATAAGGAATAGGTATTGATGGCACTTATAAAAAAAACTTGTTAACATTTAGGACAACATCCTTAATGCGCCTCTAAATGAGGAACTCAAAAGTCATGTGTAAAGAAAACATTTCTGTGTAGTGATATTGGACATGTTTCTATTTTTAACGAATGACTGAACTTAATTATTTGTGGTGATTAGGAAAGAAGAGGAACATAGAATAAATGTGTAAAAACTATGGAGCTATTAAATGTGTTCAAAGTATTTTTAAATTTTAAAAGAACTTATTGTGTTAAAAAGGGGATATTTTACCACAAGGAGCCGCATCACGAAAGGATGTTCAGGGTATGCTAATTTACGGAAAAGGTAATCACACTTCGTACCCCGAAATTTAACCACATATGTGAAAATGTCACAGCTTCGAAATGAGCTATCATACGTAAAATACATATCCAAGTTTACGATATGGACTGAGCTACAGGAAAAATCTTTACCATTACTGCCTATGTAAAAACAATTAAAGATATTGACCCATTTAGGGAGATTTAGAGCTAGATATCTATTATTGACTTTTGGTCACTTGTTTATTGTTCCCTATTTTCCTTTTCTGGCCTTTTCTGTGGTTAAATAGGTTACTGTGACATCCATTTGACTTGTAGGCTACATGTATTTCAGAGTGTTAACTTCTTATTACACGTAATTTATTAATTCTACATGTATTTCTGGTAACAAACTTCATCTTACATGTAGTTTAATAATTCTTAAACTATTTTTGTAGGTGCATATTTGAAACTTAAATCTGGTCAAATATGTTCATTTGACCTAGAAATCTGACATTAAATTATCTGACCAAGAAATAGATAATATATACAGTCTGTGTATAATTCAAGATGAGATCCATTAAAATTTTGATCTCAGCAATAAATAGTAAATTTACTACATGTACATGAAACTATAAGTACCCTAGATATGACAAACTTATGAATGTGACCTTGATGTACAGGTTAATCACATACACAAAGTAAATATTTACAAATGGATTTATTCTGGTTCAAGGTTTAAAACAGTTACTTGTACTTTATGAAATTGGTTAATGATACTTATGATAATTTTTGCACTGAAGATAACTATGACTAAGCATAGGAAAAGTTTAATAGTATCATATTTTATTTTTTATAACATCATAAAAATAAACTTTAATTTTCAAGTTTGGATTTTTCTCCATGAAATTAAATCCCAGCCAATGGTGAACATAAAATATAATATAGGTAGTTCATGCATATTTCCCAGGAAAGAAATATAACAATATTTATGATACTCAATAAATCCATAAATTCTTTCATTATTTGTCCTTCATCTTGACTTATATTTTGTTAAACCAAAAAAATGTACACATCACACATTTTTGTGTGAGAATTTAAATCTAAGATAAAATACATTTTATTTTGTTTATACCAAAAATATGTTAAGACATAGAAACATAGCATGTATCTTTATTTGTAAAATTTTGTAAATAAATATGGTTTAAAAATAAAACTGATTGTTATCATGCACCACATGGAAGCATGAACATAAAATTCCATCAGATAGACTGATAAACTTAGCTCACAATCATGAATATTATTTGTGATGTAAAAGGGAGGAAAATTCTAGAGGGACATTCAAACTCATAGATCAAAAAATTAACTGACACCGCCAAGCTTAGGCCACGTTTTTTTTATTTGTTGGTTTACGGATCCGCCGACCAGATTTTGCCGATTTTCAAAATAAAAATAAAATTGACTTTTCACGTTTTTTATTCCCGCCGACCCTTATAAATGCATTATCCCTGAAAAATAATTAAAATTTTCTTCTATTATGAAATGAAATGCATTAATCATTAACAAAGTTGATAACACTTTCTGTTGTGAAAAAAAACCCTTCCAATTTACGTTTCTAAAAATAGACAAATCAATTATAACTGACCTTGAAATGTCTATTGCGCAAATAATTTTGCGGAACGAAATCTGTGTTTAAAACCAATTACAAAATAAGTTCGTTTCCCTTATTTGTCATCAGTCCGTAAGATGCATCATCTCAGAGAAATAGACTTGTCCAAATGTGGACAGGTGATATACATCAATTAAAGTACTGAATATTAACAAATCATTTGAAATTTTCTTGTTTCATGGATAACAATTTTTTTTTTCGATCATTGGGATAAAAACCGGATTGCATGACACCTGATTAACCCGATATTGTCGTTTTTCCAGTGGACGAGTCTATTACGTTTTTCGACACATGTGTTGAAACTATTTTTGTACGACGTTTTTATATTTTTTTTCTTTATCAGTTTTTGTGCTTGAAGATCATTATTCACCAAGTTTTCTGGAATTGATTGAGAGCTACGCGAATCTGTTTTTCTTGTTTGTGAAATGACGATTTAATTTCGTCTCTGTCCATGCAACCCCCCTTTTTTACAGGAAATTATTAAACGATGTCATGCGATGTTCATGATCACTGATTAATAATATTTCATCGAACTTAATGCTAAGAAATGATGACAAAACAGCAGATAAGACAAACATTTTGTTAGTAAGGTGAAATATATATTTATTTTGCATATATTTTCTGTTATGAAAGATATTTTTTTTCTTTTTTTTTCCGACCGACCGACCCGACTTTTTTATGCGAAAAATCCTTAAACCAACAAATTTAAAAAACGTGGCCTTAAGGCTAAAAATGAATTAAACAAAGACAAATAATAGTACACAAGACACAACATATAATACTAAAGACTGGGGTTGATCTCAGGTGCTATGGAAGGGTAAGCAGATCCTGTTCCACATGTGGCCTTTAAGCTAAGATAGCCAATGAAGCAACTATCAATGTTCCCTTAAGGTGGTACCCAACACTTTCACTAAAATTAATTATGCTCGTTTAATTTTCATAAAATTTTGACTAAGAATTTACTTTGATAAAAATATAAAAATTTCAAAAAATTTGAACATTGCATCTTATCAGAAAAATTACACTGGTTATATAGCAGTTTGACATTCACTAATTTTGATCATTGAGAAGCTTAATACATGTATTCCCTTAAAAACACAACGTCATTAAAATGTTTAGGTGATTTTACAGAGTTATCTCCCTGTAGTGTTAGGTACCACCTTAAACACAGAAGAAGAGTTGTCAATAATCATTCAAGATTATTAGTTTTTATTTGATTTTATAATACAGAGAGCATTGCATTTTGATATGACTAATAAGGGGGATTTTGCTCCCCTTATCTCATTATGATAGCCTTCTAATTCAAAAGTGGCAACTATGATATAGCCAAGTTTGTTGAATGTGGCATTAAAACACCAAAATACAAACAACACAAATAATACGTTTTCGAAATCATTAATCTCAACTGAAATGAAATCTTTTTAATGAAAATTGACAACCACCAAAACTGCAAACAATTTGAATCCAGACAACATGCACAAACTGCTTACCTGGAGACAAGTTGGTAGAGTATGAAGCAAATTAACTATTTCAATATCAGAGGCAGATTCAACCATTTTCAAAAGGGGGGATTCTCAACCCAGGATAAACAGGGGAGGGGTTCTAACCGTATGTCCCCATTCAAATGCATTGATCGTCCAAAAACAGAGAGATTCCAACACTGGAATCTTTCCCCTGGATCCGCCACTGAATATTTACTTACCTACAGACAGGTTTGTTGAGTTGTTAGTAGGGATACCATCTATACCTTCCCCTGGATCCGCCGATGAATATTTACTTACCTACAGTCAGGTTTGTTGAGTTGTTAGTAGGAATACCATCTATACCTTCCCCTGGATCCGCCACTGAATATTTACTTACCTACAGACAGGTTTGTTGAGTTGTTAGTAGGGATACCATCTATACAGGCATTAGGACAACAACATATATGGCGAAGTTCTGATATCTGGAACAAGAATAGTAAAAATCCTGGATAATTTATGATATGTATATTTGTGAAAGGCAATTAAAAGAAGTCAAATTTGGAAATTGTTCTGTTATGAATAATGAAATCAATTCTTTTCAATATCTATCACTTTCTTTCCCAATTTGATTATATAAATATTCATAACTTTTAAATAAATCTCTCAGAGTAAAAATATAAAGTGAATACTGTGGATTGGTTATTATTCATGGGATACCAATTTTAATTTGTTTCATGGGTACAGGTGAACCACAAATTCAAATGTTCAATGAAATACAAATTTAATAGGCTTTGTTTACAGAGACTGTTAAACCTGGAAATCAAATATCCTCAAAAATGTGTTTTTTCCCTCAATCCATGAAAATTTATCTGTTTATATACCCATGAAATAAATAAATGATTAAAATAAAGCGAAACCCACCATCCACGGCTTCCCTCTTCATCTTCACACAATTACTATCATTGTTTTCATAGAACATTGCAAGGTTCATATTCGGAATCATATCGAAATATATTGGTTGCAATAATGTCCTGCAATTATCTTATCACATAATCTTATTATTATGTGTAAAAAGAGATAGATCCCTTCTGATAAGAAATTATTAAGTTTGTATTGTTTCATAATATAATAACCAATTACTTTAAGATCATTTCTAACATCTTCATGGCTAATGGCATCTTTATATGTAATACAGAAATTAAACTAATGTCTGAATTATGATATATTTTAGCTTATATTTCAGCATTGAGGAAAACTGCCAAAGTTGGTTAACTATTAACATCTTTCAAATTACTGTCATGACTGTAAACAAACTTAAATATACTAGTTATAAGAGTTATATTTTTGCGTTTTGCTAGTACAGAAATAATGTTAATATAATATAAATCCTTGAAAATTAGAAAATCATGTGTGTCTCCCAAGTTGGCTGAAAAGGAATATAAACACCAAAATATGAATTCGCAAAAATAAATTGAACTCAAAACCGTGTTCTTTGTATTAAGTCTTACAGACATACATGACATATATGAGAACTTTGGACATTTTTTTTTGTGTAAGAATGAAAACAAAGAAAAATGCACATGAATGCTCCACTTACACTATCATTTTTTACATTTGTTTTATGTTCTGTGGACCGTGAAAGTGAGGTAAAAACTCTAATTTTGCATTTAAATTAGAAAGATCACATTATAGGTAACAATTTTGTTCTAAGTTTCAAGTAACAATGATTGGTTTTCAACTTCATAAAATAAAATGCTTTAATCAAAAACTTTAATGAAAAACTTTAACATGAAGTAGGACAGAAGGAGAAAGGAATGGACTGACAAATGGTTTCACAGACCGAAAAACATAATGCCCATAAATGGGGCATAACAAAACTTACAATACCAGTTTTCAAATCATCATGCTTTAAACTAAACACTGCACTGTCAGGATTTAATAGGCTTTTATCACAGATTAAATGGATATGAGATTTCTTTTTGGAATTACCTCTGAAAAGAAATGTACAAAAATTAATGTAATAACACCTTGTTTACAACTACCATTCAACATGCAAAGATTATCCTATGATTAATTTACTGTTTCCACAATTATAATATTGCTGGCAATATTCATTTTCAGAAAACAAATTAAGTATACATGTATTACATTTCAATTATATGTATAATAATGTAAGAAACATGCAACAATGTCAAATGTTATATAGACATTAGGCTGGGGATTATCAGGTATTAGTAAACATATGGTTAAACTTTATATTTTAGAATGGAAGAAAAACACAGCTAAAATTGTTAACATCTTTCCATATATATTTAACAAACTAATATAATATATAATGTTAGAGAGAAAATAATTATAGGCAAATATAAGTTGATGCAAATAAGAAAGATGCCATCATGGCCATCAAGATTAAAAAAAAAAGGACAGATAGAAGCAATTAATAAGAATTCACATAAATGAGTTTGCTTAAAGGTATTTCGAGAAGTCATGGGAAACTTTTTTTTCTATACAATTACAAAAATACAAATACGTTTTTATATAATGAAAAATTGATGCAAATCTTAAGTTAGAGAACAGAATTGAATCAAAGAGCAGATTGCTCTGAGGGATATGATTGCCGTTGTTTCATTGACACATGTATACATGTAGCTGGATAATGTTATTTTCAAAACTAATTCAACTGCACATGTTAAATAGTTACAAAATAGGCAATCCCGGATAAAAGTGCATGAACAATGTAATTAGGCCTATTGTGTTGTTTTTTTTGTACTATCAATTCCAAGTTTTCTTTCCACAGCAGTCACTGAGACTCAGAGTGGGAGAAGGTATTTCACTTTGTATCTTATCACTTATTTTCATACTTTTATTCTAGGAGGAACCCCATTCCTAATTCTTTAAATATTTAATTTCCTTTGGGTCAGTGATCATGACTCCTATCCGTACACATTTATCGGTTTAAATTGTGATCGTTTTTAATATAATACGACGTTTATTGACAGAACGAGCTTATACTTGATGCATTTTGATTCAGAATTCACGGAAGTTACTTCAGGTAGGGAGACAACACAAAACGATAATATGGAAGACTCCATTTCGCCTGAAGGGGTGTTCTACGATGTGGACATTTATTTTAATTTAAATGATGCATATGCTTTAAATTTATGCAACAACAATAACCCTCAATAGCAAACATTCATAGAAAAGATCCCATGAGTTATAAACTAATTAATTGAGTGGGGAGTCTAGAGCAACCATTCAATCTAAAAGCCCTTGAAGTCAAAGAAAACTATACACATGCGCATAATTTCCAAAACAAACCCTGGAGCAAGAAGGTATATTAAATGTTTATTAAACGACCTAGATAGTTCTCTTTTTCTTTATGGAAGTACAATCTCAAATATCAGATTCATAACGGTAACATATAAGAATCAAAGAGCTGAAAGCTCTGAGGAAAAATGACGCCACTGTCTCTAATATTGGGATAATTTTTATACAAGTCTTGATTTTCACATACCTTAATTAGTTCAACAATGCAACATGTCTCGTAAGCATATAATTGATATTTGTATATGTGTGTGTGTGAAGTGAAGGTGACAACTGGCTGGTTTTTTTTAGACAAATGAATAGGTCAAGACTACCTGAATTGTACAAATAAATACCGTAGAAAGGCTTGTATATTTCTCACTGGTACATAGTCTGAATCCGGACTGTTCGCGCCTATTCACGTTTGCGCCCACTCATGTTCGCCCCCTTTCACTTTCACACCCTACATGTTCGCACCCAATCTTAATTGGTTTTGTGTTTAATAACTCTGTAAGCAAGTGTTTTCTTATAAGTATAATTGTTGTCATTGTCTCAAAAATAAAGTGTTGAACAAATCTTAATCATGTTTTGGATAGGGTATTGTTAAAAAAAATAATAATCCTTTCTAAATAAAGTGGTATTTTGTCAACGTTTTATTTTGTGTTGAATAACTCTTAATCATGTTTTGGTTAGTGTATTGCTATAACTTTGTTTCATTGACTTGTTTCAAAATGAAGTGAGATTCTGACTATGTTTTTTTCTGTGTGTTGAATAAATTTTATCATGTTTTGGTTATAATAGTGGATTGCTATATTTTGGTTCCTATATTTTATTGCTTCGTTGTTTCAGATCAAAAGGACTAAGCTGTTAAAAACAATTATCTTTTGTGTTTTTCCTTTAAAAGCTGCGAACATGTAGGGTGCGAAAGTGTATTGGGCGCGAACAGACCTGATACCACAGTCTGAACCCCCTTCTTCTTTTTGTAACTGTTATCAAAGGTCTAATGAAACTCAGGTAATTTCAAACATTTGTCAAAGAATTCTAGTCAAATCGGCACCTGGACAAATCAGCACCTGGTTAAATCGACACCTGATATAGTCAATTTGTCACCCATGTTAAATATATATTTTTAACAGTATTTTAAGCAAAAAGAGTAAAAATAAGAAAGGGGTTGCCAGAATTTTTTTCAGTATTTAAGCAAAAAGAGTTAAATACTAACTTTCACATTTTGGGGTGTTCATGTACATTTTGTATATATTTATTTTTCTCAACTAAATGACTTTTTTGGTGTATTTTTAATGATATATATATATATGAGTAGTCCAAATAATTATTACGTCTGGCAAGGCTTTTTTAATTCTATTCTGGGACACCTTCCTTTGACCGCAAGGCTATGTTAATTTTTTTCTGGGACGCCCAGAAAATAAATAAAATATCCTTGCAAGACGTCATAATTATTTGGACTAATACATGAGATATTGGATATTTTTATGCATTATTTTAACCAGTTGAGCATTTTACAGGATTGTTGGTTTAATGCTGTTTAAACTTTACTGAAAAAACACCTTAAATTTGCTAATTATTTGGCATGAATGTTTGATTTATTGAAAGGGACTCATAGTTTTCCATTTTATTTTAATAATTGTCTAATTGTTAAAACAACAGTTGGGTAAGGGCTGCGTTGTTTACCTTTATACACAACAACATATTCACTTTGGTTTCCTTATTTACCTAAATGCACAACAACATATTCACTATGTACTTGGTAACAGTTATTAATTAATTGAATAGAAAATATTATAACAAATATTATTGGATGCCGAATTGGCGTCAAATAGGTGCCGATTTGACTAGATGCCAATTTAACCAGGTGCCGACTTGACTTGTACGTTTCAATTCCTCTGTGATCGTTTGCGGTATTTTCTTAGAAAACCTATTTTCCATCATCAAAGAGAAGAAGAAACTGCTTGAAAACGATTCTGGAACGCTCCATGATTGTTAAAATAAGTTTAATTCACTCAAATAACAATTTTGAAACTTGCGATGTTTAAACAGGAAGTTTCAAAAGCACGTGTAAAAGAAGAAATTAACCGGTGAGAGTGGAAATCCGTACATGTCAGATATCACTATAGTACGACTAGTAAAACAGTTCCATCCTTTGTAAAACAGTCTTTAATATACCTATCACATTAATGTTTGAAGGGTCTTAAGCTTATTCAAACCATATAAGTCGGTATGAAACCCCAAAACGGAATGAACAATAACCGATTACGTTTTGTAGTTTACAAATTCTAAACTGGTTCCCGTCAAACTACAACACTTTGTTCGAGTGTAGTGGAATACAAGCAGGAACCAGTTTGTTTGTATAGTAAATTATGAAACCGAGTGTAAACTGGTTCCTGGCTGATGGCACAATGATCATGCATTATGATAACACAAGCAGATTCCAGTTTGTATGGAAAATAGTTAATACGAAACCAAGCGCGGTAGGCAGAGAAATGTTATGAAGTTCAGGTCGGCAGTAATGGAACAATGACTGCGTCATTTTCCAAAAACTCCACTTCCGTTTTTACATTTGTATATGACAGAAAAAGATTTATCGGAATTCAGAGAACACTCGCATTTGATCAAAACTGGGAATTCCGTCTGAGGTGTTTCTAAATTTCTAAATACACTAAATATAAATACTGCTTAATTCTGATTTTCCGTGTTATTAAAAACACGCATATAAGTCAACAGAATTATCAACCATGAAGATTATGAAAAGAATATTGTAGGAAAGTTGATCAAGTTCAATCCCTTTGATTTTTTTTACCTTTCAAAGCAAGACAATCATAAGAATCTGAGATGTTCCTTAATGTTTAGAATAAAACGATTGATGTGAGGGCAATGCTCTGAGCCACTGGTATAAGTCTACAGATTGCTTGAAAGCAATTGTATCCCAAAAACTCAGCAATTTTTCCATTTGTAAAGTCATGATAGTAGCAGAACTCTAGAACAGTAAAAGTGAGGCACCAAAATTCAAACTTGATCTGTGGTCATAAGCATTAATTGTGCAAATAAGTTTCATAACACTTGGTTGAGGCACACATTAGTAAGAGAATGGAAACCAATTTTTGGACATACAGACAAAGGTAAAACTTAATGCCCTCTCTGCTACAGCATGCCAGCTAGGCATGCCAATCTGATAATAAAGACAGAAATTATACTGGTACATGTATGACAATTCTTACCCAGTTCCATTAAATGTTAATGTAACAATAGGAGGACTATCTATACTCTTTACTGCTACACTAAAGTTGGCTGAATTATGTTGACCATATGTGTAATAATACTGCCTGTTTAATATTTTACCAAATTTGCAAATCTGTAAAAAAAAAAATCACATTGCGATTAAAACTTTGATACAAGAGACATGTGCATGTGACCTTTACATATAGATACATTTATATTTAATTTGAACAGCATGAGGTATTGAGCATGGCTCACAAAATACATTATAAAACTAGAGGCTCTCAAGAGCCTGTGTCGCTCACCTGTTACTGTATTTACTGATGTCGGTCATCTTGGTTGGTAGGTGGGGTCATTAGACACTTTTTTTAAATAGAAACCATAGTGATGATTGTGGCCACGTTTAGTTTAATATGGCCCATAGTTTTAGAAAAGAAGATTTTTGTACAAGTTACAAAAATGACGAAAATTTGTTCAAAATTGACTATAAAGGGCAATAACTCCTTAAGGGGTACTCTTACAATTTTTATCATGTTGACTTATTTGTAGATCCTACTTTGCTGAACAAAATTGCTGTTTACAGTTTATCTCTATCTATAATAGCATTCAAGATAATAACCAAAAACTGCAAAATTTCCTTAAAATTACCAATTTTAGGGCAGCAACCCAATAACGAGTTGTCAGATTCATCTGAAAATTTGCGAGGGGATAGATCTTATTCTGATGGACATTTAAATCTTGAAAGATTTGCTCTAAATGTCTTAGTTTTAAAGATATTAATTGAAAACTGCATTTTACCACTATGTTCTAATTTTAGCCATGTCGGCCATTTTGTTTGGTAGGCGGTGTCATCAGACACATTTTTCAAACTATATACCACAATGATAATTATTGCCAAGTTTGGTTTAATTTGCCCATGTAGTTTCAGAGAAGATTTTTGTACAAGTTACAAAAACTGACGAAAATTTGTTAAAAATTGACTATAAAGGGCAATAACTCCTTAAGGGGTTGACTGACAAATTTGGTCATGTTGACTTATTTGTAGATTTTACTTAGCTAAACATTATTGCTGTTTACAGTTTATCTCTATCTATAATAGTATTCAAGATAATAACCAAAAACTGCAAAATTTCCTTAAAATAACCAATTCAGGGGCAGCAACCTAACAACAGGTTGTCTGATTCACCTGAAAATTCTAGGGCAGATAGATCTTGACCTGATTAACAATTTTACCCCATGTCAGATTTGCTCTAAATGTTTTGGTTTCAAAGATATAAGCCAAAATATACATTTTAACCCTGTGTTCTATTTTTAGCCATGGCGGCCATCTTGGTTGGATGGCCAGGTCACCGGACACATTTTTTAAACTAGATACCCCAAGGATGATTGTGGCCAAGTTTGGTAAAATTTGGCCCAGTAGTTTCAGAGGAGAAGATTTTTGTAAAAGTTTACGGACGACGGACGCAGGACGACGGACGACGGACGCCAAGTGATGAGGAAAGCTCACTTGACCTTTCAGGTCAGGTGAGCTAATTATAAGGAGTTTAAAAGTATCATTGAAAAATACTCTCTCAAGATTATTTTTTTCATAGTCTGCATGTTCAATGATGATGTTTTAGTATTTAAATAAAACTGTTTGTTGAATGTTTTGAAAGTTGATAGGTCTGTTTAAATGAAACTTTAGTTGCAAGGTCGCCTGCCAAACTCCCCATGCTATACAAGTAGTGAGCAGTGCACTGTGAATAAATAATCTCATTATTGAGTTCTATCATGTCTTTATCATGTTTGTTGACACATTTATAACATGTATAAGTACACATACACTAATAATATAATCATATATATAAATAAAAAATTTTCAAAGTAATTAGCTATGATTAGGGCTATATATACATCATAAGAGCCAATTCAAGTGCATATGCAGTCTAGCTAAAATTGAAAGAAACAATATATATGTAGGACTCAAATCTATGGCGGGTTCCAAATCTATGGCAGATTCCTAATCTATGGCAAATGTGACGTTATAAACGCCAAACAACTCAAATCTATGGCTGATTTTTGTTTTCTCCAAATCTATGGCAGATCTTTTTCATAACGTCACAATATTGAATAACGCCATATTACATCGTCGCTGCCGAATACGACGGAACCGATGGATTTGAACACCATTTCAGATGAAGGTATTTCACTTGACATCATTTTGCAGATGGTTTAAAGGAAGATGTGGCCGTTTATCCGAAAGAGGGACAAAATGTGCTATACCGACCGAAGACCGCGATGAATAAGGACATCGATGGTTTTTAGTACCGAAAATTTTATAAAAGGATTTATAAAAAATATTTTACGTCTGGCAAAGTTTATAAACTGAAAGATCAAATTACCTGATACCAATTTGATTAGAATTGTCATCAAATAAAAAAAAAATTAACTACAAAATAACATTATGTGAAAATTCAAACTTCATTTTTAGTTGTCTTTTTTTATATACAAACCTGCCTTCTTGTTTGTTAAGGGACTTCAACTAGTTGGTTTAATGAATGGGCTAAACAGGTACTATATATGCATTAAAAATGATTATTTTTACCGGGCGCATCATTTAAATATTTCAGTCTGTATTAGGATATATGAATTCATCATTTATGAAATGTTTTGATTGACCATTATGGAAAGTTTATTTCACAAATGTTTATAGACATGCTCCCGTTGTCGTATATTTCAACTTGTTTAAGACAAGTCATATTCGTATATATACTACATTGTTTCCCATTTGCACAAAATTTACCATAGGTTTGGAAACAACAAAAATCCGCCATAGATTAGGATATTACAAAATTTCCATAGATTAGGGTTTTAAAAAATCTGCCATAGATTAGGGTTTTAAAAAATCTGCCATAGATTAGGGTTTTAAAAAATCTGCCATAGATTTGGGATGGCATTACGTCATATTTACCATAGATTAGGAATCTGCCATAGATTTGGAACCCACCATAGATTTGAGTCCTACATATATAATACATTTTTTATATATCGCTTAAAGAGTTTTAGATACATTTTGTACATGTACAGGCCACTTTTAAAGGTAACTCATAGAAAGTAGACCGAGCTTGTTCACAGAAATAAGAGAATTAAAGACAAAATAAAAGGCCTAATTTAAGTCATGATAGTAGCCAGAATATACATGTACAGGACATACAGTATATATATTTTATACATTTACATATACATTATATATATTCATTATGTTATGTTAACAATGATGTAACTTATATTTAAATTTGAATAATCCTTATTTTGATGAAAAATAATAAGACATTTGAAGCTAAAGCTTCATGTACAATCTGAATAAAACTTTATCATATTTGCACATTTTATAGCTTATACATGTACATGATGTACATGTATGGTAGAACATGTAAAATGGTGGTAAATGGTCAGCTCTGTACATGCTTTAATACAAAATGTATAGTTGGAAGTTGTGAAGTTAAGGATTTAAGGGGCAAGTTCATAACTCCATATTATTTAAGATATCCAAATGAAAAAAAAGTACTTGGCATGCTTAAATATAGTAATAGTGATGTGCTGTCTAAGCTGTCAATTTTTATTCAAAAGGTAGAAAAGATGCTTGTCTAATTTAAAACTGTAATAAACATAAACTTATTTCTGAAGATGTATAATTTAAAAATGTATTCTGCTTGTATTATGAACTATATTGTAATATTGTGTATAATATGCTCCTGATACACAGTCTTCTGCGGTTGAGTTTTCTCTAATAAACTATGAAACTATGAAACTGAACAAGCTGAAATTCCATGTACATGTTCATAAGCTTTTACATTAAACAAGATAAGTTTTTTGGTATTGTTATCATGTTCACTTACTGAGACTGACATACAAGGTTCACCATATCTATTTTTATCCCCAAGATCAAACGGTTCATTATAAGACTGGCAAGGATTAAAGCTATAATTCCATAGTTCTGACCGTAGTCTATTGGTCACTCTGTAATATGTAGAAAACCTACAAAATAGTAACCATGAATATTGTAATTAAACATTGTTAAACAAGTGCTAGTACTAAAAAAACTATGCAATATGTACAAGTCCTGTAATACTATCTTACAAGTATAAAAATCACACACAAAAGTAATTATCACGTTCATTCATATATCATGTACATTTGTACAACATTTACAATGTATATTAAGCAAACTGGATCTCAATTTTGATCTAACATACATTTGTACATGTAGGTAAATAAACAATAAATATCTATTTTACGATATTTGCTGCTTATCCATATATATATTATAAATTATTTAATTATAATTTATTAATAATATAATTTACTGTAAATACATGTATATAAAATTGAGAATGGATTGTACATGTATTTAATATGTAAATACATATATACATACATAATCTGATGTACAGTAGTTGTCGTTTGTTTATGTAATATATACGTGTTTCTCGTTTTGTTTATTTAGATTAGACCGTTGGTTTTCCCGTTTGAATGGTTTTACACTAGTAATTTTGGGGCCCTTTATAGCTTGTTGTTCGGTGTGAGCCAAGGCTCCGTGTTGAAGGCCGTACTTTAACCTATAATGGTTTAATTTTTAAATTGTTATTTGGATGGAGAGTTGTCTCATTGGCACTCACACCACATCTTCCTATATCTATGTATGTATATGCATTGTACATCATCAGCTGTAACTTATACATGTATCAGTCAGGGGTACTACTTGTACAAGTTAATTTTATTTACTTGAAGAATTAAAAAAAAAAATACGCATGTAAGTAACTAAATAATGTTTGAATATTCTCCCCTTAATTTTCTCAAATATTTACTTGTATAAGTAAATTTTTCTTACAATCCCACAAAAATCCTCTAGTTTGGAGATGTAAAATATATTAATCATGCCTCTAATAATTTTTACCAAGTTTGCTCATTTTTTTTTTTTTTATTAAAGTTCAAAATGTTCAATATTTCATCTCATTAATAATCGATAACAAAGAAACTGATTGAGCAACAAAGATCTTGTATATTTGTGCAAGGCTTTCAAAAATTGCTCCTTTGGGGCTTGTAATATAGATGAACACTAAATGAATATTACACTTAGATGATATTATATAATTAGTAAAGACATCTGCAAAGGGTATACACAATTCAAAATTCTATATAATAAGAGCAAAATATTTAAAGAATTCAAGAAAAGAAAGGAAGACTTTTTTATTTATACATTTGTACCAGTAAAAAATACTGAACGTCGAATGGACAAATCTAAGTCAATTCTTTTTTTACCTATATAAATAAGTAAAATTTACTTGTATAAGTATCCTACTTCTTCAAGTAAATAAAAATTACTTGAATAAGTAGTACCCCTGACTGTGTATATTAAAATACAATAGAAGGCATTTGGTGATTCTTTATTTATGTTCAACTGAATGCATACACCTTACAACCATGTACAAGTATGCATGGTGTTATCTGAACAAATAGTGACAGTTGGCATGGCAGGTTTGGGATGACACCCCCTCCCATAGCACCTCTAGTAACATTGAGTACATGTACATTTTTTTGTACATGTACATGTGTGGGTCTAATGAGGATGATAATGCATGCAGGAATGACCCCTCCCCCCCACACAAAAAAAGCCACAAAAGGGTCGCTTAAACTCGAAATATATCTTGTATATATACAATATACAATGTAAATAAAACAAAAAGATGTTTTTTTGTTGGTTCAATCAGTAAATCATTGTAATGAAAGGAAAATAGTGAAAAAAGGGAAGTAATAATTTGCATTTAACAGCCAGTACTATGGTTCAATTTTGTCAAAATAAGCTACATGTACATTGTAAAAATAATTGATGAATTATTTTGATTGACTGATTCGATCCACAAAAACTTATTCTTAACAGGTAAAAAATTATAATTAATACTTTTTTTTAACCAATAAAATTAACCCATACAAACATAGAAAAATCCAATTGCACGAGGTGGCTAACTATCTTTTTTAATGTTTATATCTTTTTATATGTCAGACCATCTTCAGAATTTGGAGGTCATCTTGATAGTTAATTAAATGGTGTCTTAGACTTAAATACATGTACATCATCTAGTATGTGCATTGTTATCTGTTTATATCCTACTTTTTTGTAATAAGGATATATGTTTTAGTAGATAAGAAATAAAATATGAGAATTTGAGTAAAATCAAGACATGTACATTTGTAGAACATGATTTGGACAGTTATAGTGCTGCTTATAATCATTGCTAATTTAGTACATGCATGCAAGTAAATTCATTTTAAAATGAGAGAGATAAAATGTGTTAAAAAAACGAAAGATAAAAAGACAAATGTACAAAAAATGTACATGTATAATTTTTGTACTTGTATTTAATTTTAAAAATTTTAATATTCAAAATGATATTACCTTGGGAACCCATCATTCCTTTCCAATGGTTTCAAATTAATAGTTCCATAGTTAGATATTTTAACTTGACACGAAGAGATTTGTTCCACATTGTACTGAGTATTCCCACCTTTAATTAAATCCGTGGTAAAAGCTAGGACGAATAGTGTACATAACCATAAATATCGACAAAGTGAAAGTTTACAATGCATAATTTTAACATTGGTTTGACGCAATGGTTACATGTTATATGTGAATTGCATTCGCACTTTCTAACTTAATCTACAGTGCACCCTTTTACTAAAAGACCTTTTCTAGTATTCGTAAACAGATATATGAGGATTAAGGTCAACATTCATTGACTGCCGTCTCAGCTGATTTAGATCATATTTCCACAACTGATAAACGCATGATAAACAAAGTTCCGAAAGGTTATCTACATCGGAACTCATCGTGATAAAAATAAAACGCGCCAAATTTTGTGTAATAGCTCACCTGGCCAGTTTTGAACCTAATAGACAAATGGAGCAAACAATCGTATTAATTCTATAAATTAGTGAATATTCTGTATTAGCAGATTGACATAAATGAAAGATATAGAAGCAATAAAATTAAATCCACTTCATTGTGTAATCATACGTTTTCAAGTTGATTGAGTCAAGGATTTCTAACTATACAAATCCTTGATTGAGTTAAGTCTGCCAATTGATATTTTATCGTATGTTTTTCTATGTTGTGATGTTATGCTATTGTTTCAGAAGAAGGGAGAAGGTTTGGATCCATTAAAACGTTTAATCCCGCTGCAAATGTTTGCACCTGTCCTAAGTCAGGAATCTGATGTACAGTAGTTGTCGTTTGTTTATGTATATATACGTGTTTCTCGTTTCTCGTTTTGTTTATATAGATTAGACCGTTGGTTTTCCCGTTTGAATGGTTTTACACTAGTAATTTTGGGGCCCATTATAGCTTGTTGTTCGGTGTGAGCCAAGGCTCCGTGTTGAAGGCCGTACTTTATTAACCTATAATGGTTTACTTTTTAAATTGTTATTTGGATGGAGAGTTGTCTCATTGGCACTCACACCACATCTTCCTATATCTATTATATTGCAGTATACTGGACTATACTGATATGTCTGCTGTTTCAAGGATTTGTATAGCCATGCAGAATTGATCAGAATTTGCCGACTCTGGAAACACATTATAAGAAGTCCATTAATAGTGCTGTAGAAGCTGCCCTTGCTACCTTAACTTATTTTCGTGCCACGTGTAGGGCAGGAACTGCTTAGGCCATGTTATCCCGTTCCGTAGCACATGCATTTTTTTACTGGCGCTTCGCGCGGTGTTGCTTAATTAGACATATTAAGGTTATCTATGGGCGTGTTGTGTACTATTGTTTGTTTGTTGTTTTTTTTCCTTTTTAGCCATGGTGTTGTCGGTGATTTTCGATTTATGAGTTTGAATGTCTCTCTGGTATCTTTCGCCCTTCTTTTATAATATTAAAAAAATACTGGGAAAAAACATAGTTCCCACTATCAGCTTATAAACTGAACCAAAGTGAAAGAGGTACACATAGTCATGTACATCAGTTGTAACCGAGGTTGTAACAGCTGCAGTGCTGAAAGGTAATAGCTGCAGTGCGATACGACTTTATAAGTCAGCTACCTTAATAATATTTTTAGAGAATGTTGGTTATATTTAAAGGAAACCTAGTCGGCATATAATAAAGATAATCATCTTGTTCAAATGATTTCTCAAATGGTATATGAAATTATATTTAGAAAACAGTGACGAAATAACAAATTACAGCCGAAAACACAGGAACTTTTTTCAATACACGATAAGACCTTTTGTTTAATGAAAAACAATTTCAACTTAAAGAGCTAAACTATTATTTAAGAACACAGGCACTTGTCTCAGAAAAAAACCATCCTATTCAGGAATATTGGGGAAAAAATCTGACACAAGTGCCTGTGTTTAAGAAGTAAAATAACAAAAATAACGATTCCAAGTAAAAGTTCAAATTGAAAAGTCCCCTATCAAAAGGCAAGAATAACAGCTAAAATTCATTAAACAAATCATTCCTGACCTGGTACAGTCATTTACTATTGTAGTAATCGGATTGAACCCGGTGGGTTGAAAAGCTAGCGGAATCTCTCACTTTTAAGCTCATATATTTCTCCTGGAGGCATCTAGACATGAATACATTGATATGTAGAATATATATGCAATGAGACAGCAACACATATATATCGCTGACCGTGTGAGACCTTCATATGTAGTAAAAGTCGTTTTAAAGCATCCTAGTAGTAAGTACATTTAACAGTATTCAGTGGCGGATGATCCATCCAAAACTTTTCATAAGTGGGGGGCGCTGACTTACTTAAAAAGGGGGAAACATACCATCATGCTTCCCACGGCCCATCCCCTGTGGGTCTCATTGGGGTCTAAACGTGACGCGGGATTGCCGATTTTTTGTAAGCGTGACACGTGAAAGTCATATTATTGTGTCGTGAAAACGGGAAATGAGGCCTTTCGGGACCCGGGAAATGACCAAAAAATGAGAATTGGTTACTTACATAGTGTAAGCGGGATACGGGAATCGGACAAAACCGTAAGCGGGATCCGGGATCGGAACCCCCAAATGAGACCCCCTCCCCTGGATCCGCCTACGGTATTTATCAACCAAGGTGCTCATTGAAATGCAAACATTCTATTTTATTTGAACAAAGAGAGACAACTCCATCATTCTTTTCAGATTTCCAATAAATATGATTCAAATATGTAATAAATGTTTACACATATATGCGTACTGTATATTAACTGCCACGGTATATTAGCTGAGATGGCACATGTATCTTTCACACAAGTATTTTCATTTTAGACAGAACTTACGCTTGAGCCGACACGTTAAAATATGAAATATAATTGATCTTACTGATTTCAGGAATGAAAAAAAACAGAATCATGAAAAATTAGGATATCGATACTCTCTGAGACTAAAATTAAACAATGTTCAAGCAGTTCATGTGGTAATCAACAGATAATTTATATTTCATAAATTCTTCCTACCCTACCTTGATGCATTATCGAACTCAGGGCAAACCAGTCTTTGTCACACTAATGAACAGAGACATTGAGGTGAGAGGTTTTGCTAGCTTCGGGGCTTGTTTTGGTCCACCGTTTTATACATGGGGAAATGCCTGTGGCAAGTGAGGAATGTGACAGACTGTTAGTGGTTATCCATACGTTTGATGTGTTTGAGGTTTGGATTTTGCCATTTGCTTTGAGACTTTTTGTTATCCCGAGATAGTAAATTTGCATTGCTTTACGACTCGCCTCGGAAATATGTTGTACATCCGACATTTATGTATTTGATTTTTGTCGTTTCTGATATTATTTCGGTTGGATTATGTGTTATGACTCATCATTTGTCTTTTCGTTTGCAGTCCGAATAATTACACAATTGCTTTCAATGCCATCATTATCTTGAACGCTGATTTGTTGCTTGTTTTTCATTTTGCTATGTGCTTTGTCTATTTGCATTTTTATGTTTCTTTGTTAAATATATGACGTGGCTCTGTACTTAAATATCCTGTCATTGAGTTGTTGTACTCTGGTACATTTGTGTATTCTTGTCTTTAATTTTTGTTTTGTTCACGCATCGTTGTCATTATGATTGATTTGATGTTACTGTCATACAAGTGAGAGGTTTAGCTAGATATTAAACCAGGTTCAATTCACCGTTTTACATAAGAGAATACTTGTACCAAGTCAGGAATATGATAGTTGTTATCCATTCGTTTGATGTGTGAGAGCTTTTGACTTTGCCATTGATTAGGGACTTTCCGTTTTCATTTTTCGTCGGAGTTAATTATTTTTATGAATTTACTTTTTGGACTGATATTGTGGAAATGATTGTATAAAGTTCGAGATCGCATGTTCGCTATATCCTGTTGTGTCTGTCGTTGATGGAAGATTAAGTTCTTTTCCTGCTGTTAGCATGTTGTATCGACTATTATATTATTTGTTTCTGCGTTTCTCTGTGATTAATGTTCTTGTGTGTGCTGTATTTCTGTCAAGTCACTTAGCTAGTATATCTTTTAACATTGCTATATAAGATAGAGGTTTTGGCTAGCCAAAAAACCAGGGTTAACCCACCATTTGTTCCTTAAATAATTCTGTACTAAGTCAAGAATATTACAGTTGTTATCAAATAGTTCGTTTTTATGTATGTTGGCGTTTGTTTCTATTGCACTTTATTAATTGTTTCTGTTATTCCTTTGTTTTCCTTTTATAATTGATATGTTTCCCTCGGTTTAGTGTGTAACCCGGATTTGTGTTCAACTAAGCGATTTATCACTTTTGGCGTTTGCTTCTATTGCACTTAATTGTTTCTGTTGTTCTTTTGTTTTCTCTAAATAATTGATGTGTTTCCCTCGGTTTAGTTTGTAACCCAGATTTGTTTTCTACCAATCGATTTATTACTTTTGAACACCGGTATACTACTATTTCCTAACTCTATTAGCACAGCAAGAAACCTACTTTAAATAATCATAATTGTAATGTTTGCTTCCTTCCACGCCGCAATATTGTATCAATAAGTAAATCAATACATTTTTACTTCATGTGCTCTTGAAGATGGGACCAAACGAGAATCGCATACATCATACTGGACTATTGCAACAAAATAAACACTTATTTCATTTGACCTGTACTATAAATACCAGCAGTAAAATAAATGGTACTCGGGGCATATTGCTACACAAACACTGCGTTTTAATATTTTTTAAAAATATTATTTTATAAGAATTGTGTAATTGAGTTATAAAAGTCACAACCATGAACAGAAAGATCGGCACGTTATGAGACGACAAGTCTTTGGTTCCAACTCATATATACTGCGTGCTTATATCAATTTACAGGTCTCTGGGTTGGACCACAGAGGAGTGATATGTTTTTATCGTTAGAAAAAGCATGACAAGTTGATATATATTCATTTTGACCTTCGACACTATAACTATAAAACATCATATTATCTACATTCTTTTTTATTATCTTCAGTTACACAATACTTTGATTTGTAATCTGCAAACTCACACAACGACATTGTCTTGCAAAAGTCTTTGGGTTCGACCACAGATCAAGAAGGGTTCTGTTTTTATCGTTATGAAAAGCACGACAAAATGATGTATTTATATTTCATATCCATTTATACTCCAACACTATAACTATATAAACATGATAAAACAACATATTTTTATTTTTATTTTAGTTTCTTCAAGTACACACTACTTTGATTTTTGAAATCTGCAAACACACACCTTGCAAATGTCTCACAATTACTCTACAACTACTCTTTGTTTACCACCATTTGTTCCCCTTCCATTTCTTGTTTTCAAAGTCATACTGTGAACTAATTCCAGTCATTTCTTCTTGACCTTGTTTTACCATTCTCTCTATATTTTTCTTTTTATACTCTGCTGTCATACTTTCAGGTAATTGTTTACTAAATACTATAAAAAGAATAACAATCAGTTGTACATATCACTTGTTATTCATGTTTACTATGCTAACTAGTTTAGAACATCATTCAAAGTAGGAGTCGTGAGATAAACTCAGAGCCATAATGAAAGTCCACCCACAAGCAGTGTTATTAGTGAATCAGACTTCTTACATTCAGTAACATGAGTTCACAAAGCTGACATTTTTATGCGTTTCAAGTTGCCTAATCTTCACGGTAGTGTTTTGTTAACTCATGTCAGTCTTTTGTCTTATTTATATTTGCCATGGTGATGACCGTTTGTTTAACTGTATTTTATTTCTCTTTGTATGTCCCCCTATTTTTCATATTAAATTCACGTAAATATTTTTTTAAAGAAAGATTCTTGAATTCACTTATGGATTTTATCGTAAGCCAAAACATGTCATGCGTTATATGAGCAAGGAATCAAAAATTGATTTTAAATCAGTTTATTGTTAATCAGTTATAATCAGAAACTGTAAAAATATAACAATAATGTTATCACAAAAATTTAAAACAGCAAATAGTAGTTAAGATAACGAGATGACCTTTCGGACTACCTGAGCATGATCACCAACGGTTTTTGTGGATATCATGTTTCTCAGTATTCGATTTTGTGTTTGTTGACCCTCAGTCATGTTTGTCATTTGGTCGGTGTTTTTCTGCTATGGCGTTGTCAATTTGTCTTCGACTTAAGTTTGATTATGTTTATTTCGCCTTTCTCTATTAATAAATGGCACAACTAAAAAGCCTTTTTTGTTTGAGTATAAAAATTCTTGACCATGATTTGTTTTCAAAATGCATATTGCTAAATGAGTTATCTTTTATTTCTAAAAATCATTTTTTTTTCAGTTCTGAATTTCAGTCTTTGTTTGTTTAACTCATGACGCCAAATGATTATGAGTATACGTTTGAAGTTGCAGAAATATCAATTAAGCGGTAGATCATCATCTTAAAAAAAATATAACTTGAACATTTATATATACATTGTCATAAATATATTATTAGCTATCACGTCCAATTGATTATTAAAAGTTATCCTCCTTAATACATAAAGCCGATAGCCAACAACAACCTTTACAGGAAAAATCTTTAAAAATGAATGATATTAAGGAAATAACTGAGTGACATTTCAACAGTAGCTTACCAAAATGTTCACACCACCACATCCAAGCAGCTGTGAGCCACATTATCATTAAGGTTGCAGCTGCGACTTGCTTCCATTCCCCTGTTGGAGCATTAATTTCGGCAAAGGTCTGGCAAAAACTTGCTCGGTATACTGAAAAATAAAAATAAATCTGCAACTTCAAAAGTATACTCATAATCATTTGGCGTCATGAGTTCAACATTGTTTTTTTTCTATGTTTTGTTTGTGTAGTTCTGTTTGTCTCTCCCTTTCCCTTCAATCTACTTATTCTCTACGTCGATATTAAAACAATACATCAAAACAAAAATTAAAAGACGGTTTAGCATAATAAACTCATCATATATACCAGGACAGAAATTTTATAGTTACACCAGACGCGCGTTTCGTCTACAAAAGACTCAGCAGTGACGCTCGAATAAAAAAAATGTTAAAAAGACCAATTAAGTACATGTGATCTTTAAGGAGTAAACACATTTCCACTGCAACACATTCACTATATATGTTGCTTATTGTTAATCTATATTTTTGGTCAGATAGTTTTTAAATTAAATTGAATGTAAGCTACATCTCAAATGTTATCGACAAGAACCACATGTGGAGCAGGATCTGCTTGCTCTTCCAGAGCACCTTAGATTATCACCGATTTTTGATGGGGTTCGTGTTGCTTAGTTTTTTTCTATGTTGTGTTTGTGTACTACTGTTTGTCTGTTTGTCTCTTCCCTTTTCAGCCATGGCGTTGTCAGTTTATTTTTGAGTGAGGAGCTAAAGGTCTCTGGTATCTTTCGCTCATCTTTTTTCGACTGGCACAATCTTAAACAGTATTTTATCAAAAGTAATTTCACCTTTTGTAGAAGATAAATATTATAGGAACATTTTACATTTTCGAAATATGGCTGTAAAGAATTCCTGTCTCATTTTTAAGCCAGAATCTTTCGATCAGCCAAGTTAAGGCATGTTTCACCTGTCTATTTGTTCCAGAAAACCACACACTAGTGTTTAACATCAACTTACACATTAGATTTGAATATCGTTGAATTGGTGTTATTAAGTAAAATGTTAAAGTTGAGAAAACTTATAATTAATCTGAATTAACAGGATAACCTTCGGATCTAAAGGAGAGAAATGTCCGACATATAGACTAAGCAATTTCAATCCTCACTATAAGTATCAATTACACTGTTTTCTGAAACAAAATGACTCTCCTTTATATTATATTACTTTTAGTATTGATATAAAAACTGTGTTTTCCACAATGAAGGTATTTGGATTTCAACCTTGAATGAAAACTACCTTTTTTCAAAAATTTCGTTGCCACTTTTGCACGAACCTCAGATTTCCAGAGAGGTTAGCAGATCCTGCTCCACTAGTCGTATCCGTAAAAAGGTGATATAGTTGATTTATAATTGGTTTAAAGTAACTGATAATTATAGGTTTGTTAACTAGTGAGAATAAGATATTGCAACAAATTGTTAAATCTATTTATCTTATGGTCAACGCTCTTATTGTGTTCAAATAAAACCTGTTATATTTCAATCTACATTTGTATCATCTAAATTACATGTATTTATGACCACAAGTAATTCGATATTATAAGTGTAGTCGGCGACAAGTTGGAGGAAGTAACCATATCTATTTAGACTTACAGAGGGGGGGGGGACAAACTCCACCGAAAATTCAAAACGGAAAGTCCAAAATCTAATGCCATCAATCAAAAGCGCAAATACATACAACAAACGACAGGCGACACCCTTTGAGGATCCTGGCGGGATATTATAATCATATATATAACATACGTGACTGACGCATTTGTGTGAAAATATTGGAGTTAACATTAGATTATTGATTTTCAAAAATCATAAATTCATTTCAAGAATAAAATATGCGGGTTCAGCATTACAATGAACCCGTGTTTAGTTACTTTGTAAATTAAATACATTACTTTTCATTTCTTCAAGTACATCAATATCTTATGGTCTTTCATATATGTATTGATATCATACTTTTACAATCATTGTTGAAACAAGTTTCAAGACAAAATATTAGAAGAAGGAAATAAAGGCCACATTAGTATACCGCTGTTTAAAATTCATAAATCAATTGAGAGAAAACAAATCATATTTCAAACTAAAATCGAGGGAATCACAACAACTATAAGAGGAAAACAACAGAACAACAGAAACACTGAAGTGCAATCAAACCAAACGCCAACAAACATAGAATTGGACATTTTGATAACAACTGCCATATTCCTGAAATGATACAGGACATTTAAAAAAAAACATTCGAATGAGGCATTTACATCATAACATTCAAAACATACAGCTCTTTCTCTCCTCCATTGTAAGATTTTTCCAATCCCCCACTTCTTTTTCTCTGAGTGCTGTCACATCTGGTGTGTTTGGCTTCCATCTTAAGGCGGGAAAAGGATAATCACTTCTGTCTTCATAACCAGGCCTTATACTATGACCTGAACCAACAATATCTCTGTTTCCTGAAATTTTAATATAGCAAGAAGATTACAAAACTGTGTTTTTTATATATTTTGTTGTTTTACCTGTATAAGAATAAGTTATATCAAATTATATATTTTCCTTAATCTCTGACTGAGGATTATATGACAAGAGCTATATTTCGGAATTGGCGGTTCGTGAGGTTTTTTGTCATGATAAACTTTAGATAATCAACTGTAAAAATAAACTGTAACTTTTTCATATCAACTAGGATTTTCTTCAAATTGTAGAGTTATCACAATTATATGATTAACTTCCGTGCTTATTTTTTATATTTAGCCCTTTAGATTCAAGCGTCACTGAAAAAAAACTTTTAATGACGATACCAGCGTCTTGCGTTAAAACAGTGATGATGATAAATATGTTTTACATTTACAAAGGTATACATATCTCTCGACAAATGTGACATAATAGTGAATACAAGATATACTTTCTTTAGAATCCCTGTGTAAAACGCTTGCCAAAACATTTGTTTCAGTTTTTGACAATTGTTGAGTATAAATAGATAATTAAATTGAGAATGGAAATGGGGAATGTGTCAAAGAGACAACAAACCGATCATAGAAAAACAACAACAGCAGAAGGTCACCAACAGGTCTTCAATGTAGCGAGAAATTCCCGCACTCGGAGGCGTCCTTCAGCTGGCCCCTAAACAAATATATACTAGTTCAGTGATAATGAACGCCATACTAATTTCCAAATTGTACTCAAGAAACTAAAATTAAAGAATACAAGACTAACAAAGGTCAGAGGCTCCTGACTTCGGACAGGCGCAAAAATGCGGCGGGGTTAAACATGTTTGAGAGATCTCAACCCTCCCCCTATACCTCTAGCCAATGTAGAAAAGAATTTTTACCAGTTTCTTTTTTAAGTTATTACAATACAAGATACTGTTAACTTCTAGACAATTTTTTTTATAATCATTTGGATATGAATTCAACCTATAACCATATTTCAATCGTTGATACTTCATACATTTGTAGTGATTGTAATTTGAAACTATAATTTGAAACCATGAGTTTTACGGACAATATTGTAGTTGTTGACAGTCAAAGTTAAGAAGGCCTTGAAAGAAATGTTCCATATACTTAGTCTGAATCCTGTTCTGATTTTAGCGTGGACGATATCATATACGACATATCAGATATATTTTTGCATGATCATCAGAACAGGTGCCACATTGTAAGCAGGAACAGGCTTGTGCATTCTTCCTTCCTTCCTTTTTTGAATGTTGTCCTTTTTTCACCAACATGACTTATGCTTTTTCATTATCTAATTGACATCTTCTTATATTTACAATTCAAACAATAACAAGACATACTGTGGAATCATTATTATTCGTGGTGTACCAATTTTCATGAATTGTATTGCTACAGGTAGACTTATATATAAACTTTGACAAAGCCACGAAATTAAATATCCATGTACATGCAAGTTTACCTTTATCTACGAAAATTGGGTTCAACGAACATAAATGAATCAACAGTGATGCATATATGCATTCATTTAACTATGTTAACTATTACCTATCTTTGGGTAATATTTATCTTTTTGTTCCTGTGAGAGATTAACCACTTCCTGTTGTTGGCATTTTGGTGACGTTGTTGAGAGAGCTCTCAAAGGTATTTTACCTGCAACTCTCACCGATGATACCAATAATTGATAACTCATCGTTATCTAAAAAAAAATAACTGTAATTTGAATGCATTATATAAAGCAAGAATAAAACACTTCTTTAAATGAGTGCCACTTTAATGTCAGATTTAGTCTCAAGTATACGTTTATAAATACAGACAACGGTAGTACACCGCTGTTCGAAATTCATCAAACGTTTGTGGGAAAACAAAGCCGGGTTATAAAATGCAACTTAGGGAAACAAATATAATATAGGAGGAGAACTACGACACAGCAGAAACACAACAACATATACGTTTGTAATAACAAGAGCAACACGACGGTTGCCACATGTGGAGTAGGATCTGCTTACCCTTCCGGAGAACCAAAGATCTCCCCCATGTTGTGTCCTGTGTACTATTATTTGTCTGTATTTTTCTTCGTTAGCCATAGCGTTCCCGGTTTATTTTTGATCTATGAGTTTGACAATCCCTCTGGTATCTTTGCCTCTCTTTTAATCATTTTCCATTAGTACTGATAGTATTTGGACAATAGTTTTTATTTTTAATATTTTGATAATGTAAATCAATTGTCGCAATACTTTTGATGTGAGATTTGTTATTGACTGGTAATTGTTTTCTTCAAATTTTTACAAATTCGTACTTGAATTGGTTATACTCTTTGTTTTAATTGTGTTTATCATTACATAGATGTGATAAAGCCTACGCTTAGTTTCCCCTACACAGCTGATCTTGTATTTCTTTCCTGTTTAGACCCAGTTAATTTTTTTGAAAATTAATCCATATAAGTAATCTATCTTACGTCGACAAATACAATATAAGAGTCTTTTCATTACGATATATCCCGAAAACAAAAGTGAATTTGTAATGTATCGTTTTGCAAATATGTCATATAGTCAATTCTTTCTCACAATAGCACATTTACTTAAACTGGATTTTTTGGGTTGAGGAACATTGGCAACTGTAGTTTAACGATGTTGATATCTCATAGATCGAGCAAGAAAATACAAATGTAAGTATTAAATCAAGACAGAACAAAACAACTGATGAAATTGCATGAAACCCAGAAGGATCGAGACTGAAGGAAAACGTTAATGCAAATCGTTCATATCTGTTCACAAATTTCAAAATACATGATTGCTCGATAATCATATATCGTCTATCTTTATATAGCTAAAAATCATATTAAGGGGCTCGATCATTACATTATACTTGATTAGAAAATTAAAGATGGTTCTTCACAATTGTGTGGAGTACCATTCATATCCCTGCACATTAGAATTATCCTCCATGCCATTTTTACTATCATGCATGTGCATTCATGAATCATGTTGTATGCTGATATTGCAATTAAGAATATTTTTTTAGGCTGTGGCATTGAATCTTTTAAATAAAAGAATAAATCCCTTTAAAACTATAACTTTTCCGAATAAAATCTTCCCATATTTTGAACTTGCTTAAAAGTTATTTGAGCAGAGTTACGTATGAACACTTGGAAACATTATACGAGAATTGTGTTCGCGGTGCTGAAATTGTCATCAAACTATAAATTAAACGATGTGTACATTTTTGACTGGGACTAGACTTGCATGTCGAGTGATGTGTGTGTAGCAGTTAACCATTACTGTCCATTAAGCAGTCAAACTTTTGAGCGAAAGAGGATTAACTATTTTTGTCCATCAGTAAATCATTGTTTCTTTTCATTTACCCTTGAAAAACTTACAATCAAATAAGCAACACGACAAGTGCCACATTTGGAGCAGGATCTGTTTACCCTTCAGGAGCACCTGATATCACCCCTAGTTTTTGGTGGGGTTCGTGTTTTTAAACAAAAAGAATAATTAAACCAATGGAAATTAAACTAACAGAATTTCTTTGAATTATAAAAGAAGATAATTGAATATTTAAATTCTACATTTGTAAAATAGTCCAATCTGTGTTGCATTGTTAGAGTATCATTATCAATTCATAAAATCTATAATCCATAATTACAAACCTTCTGTGTTTAGTAAGCTATGTTATGGAAACCAGAAGAAATTTTGTCAAGTGTTTTGGTTCTTTGATCCTTATATATAAACAAGAAAAATGATATTACCTTTAACTAATATATTTCTAAAACTTTAAAGGAAATAATTATATGCATGAATAAAGATGTGTTTAATGTACAGTAATTGTAAACACATAGCAAGCGCTATGCCTCTCTAATCATTTAACACTCCAAAAACATTTAAGGTAAATTGTCATTTGACAGCATATGAAGAAAATCTGAATGAACTCTTGTGGTTAATTTTTCAAAACAAAAAATATTTAATTGCAATGATAATATAAAAAATATAATGGGAGTTATTAAACTATCAATAGACAAATAACATATTATAAGTGTATTCACTATTTGCACTAAGGATTCTTACATGTTATTATTAGTTAAAGAAATTTCTATAAATAGCATACACATTAACCTATTTTTTCTCAATAGTTCATTTCCATTGATAAAACATAACTGTTTGTATGTTATATTTAAGTTGTGACGTCAGTTAATAAGACAACCGAGGTAAACATAATAGTTCAATGATCCATTAACCTGACATTGAACTTGACCTATCAAAAGATAAACTATGTTTGCATGGACCTCGTCATCTAATTAGCATAGCGACATATTGTGTTGTCTTTGTTTAATTTTTTCGTAAATAGATAGCTTAGAAATAATATAATAGTTTGAATTAATCATGTTAAGTACTTTCATTTAAAATAAAATATAATAAAAGATCAAGTTAAGATAACATTCGAAACAATAACATTCCCCACTAAATTGATAACAATACATCATGCACACTGAGGTACGATCAGGGAAAGCATAATTACATTTGGAGGGCATTAAGTTATTGTAAAAAGTAAAATCACAAAAATACAGAACTCCAAAGAAAAAAAATCGGAAAGTCCCTAATCACATGACAAAATTAAATTACAAAACACATAAAAAACGACTGGACAACAACTGTAATAAACCACAACTTTATTTAAAGATTAAGTTTGTTTGCAACAGATCGATGGGTTTCGTCATTACAATGACAGTCAGTGTCAATTTGAATATTCTCATCAAATTTTGAAAAATTTAAGAAAAAAAAACAATAAAAAATTAGCCTATGTATATGTCCATGACAATCAAATACCATGTTGTAAACAGGTTTCTCTATTTTTTGCTTGGGTCATTTTCTATGTAATGAGTAGTAGGAATGAGCCGCCATAATATGTCACTATTTCATGCTCCATGATATATGGGAAAGGGTGAGAAATTCAGATTAAATAATTATATCAATAGGTTGATATTTTTACTTTCTTGAATAAAATATTCTGCTAATCCCGATGCTAAAAAGCATCTTGAGTTTGCAGTGACGTAATAGCTAAAAACAACTTTGCTGAAATCTTCGCTAAGACTTTTAGGTGAAAAACAGTACGAATTTCACTGTTTGTTATTCTTTCTTAGATTTTGGAAAGTGCACGTAGGAATTATATGTCATGACATAGTGCACCATATTACTATCCTTTCAATTTCACTGCATATTCAAGGAATATAAATTAATATTGTTATATTATTTCCTGTCCTCAAATCAAGACTGGTCTGTGCAAACAGTCTAGGGCTAGAAACAGTTTAGTAGGGTTTGAAAAAACAAACGGCGTTTTGCAGAAGCCAATTTACGTTTTACAGAAGTCAATTTACACTATATGTGTAGCGACTGTGGAGGATTGTTTTAGTATTCATTAATTACGTTCATGAATATATCAATTGAAGAAAAGTTTTCACATAATTTCATTGGACCAAACAAATTCTGAAGGTTTTGAAGTTTCGTAGAATAAAACGAAACAATTAATTGAAAATAAGTTGGATCATGGTGCCAAACATTTGTTTGTTGACTAAAAGATATATTTCTGGGTTAGGAAAGCGAATATGCATGTCTATAAACCAAGGCAAGAACATCAACAGCGGTTTTCTTGTGTCATATATTGTTGTTTTGTGCTAATTGAAAGATTTGGTTTTGATGACTGATCTGTGATTTTTTTTTCTTTTTACTTTTATTTCCAATTTTGCATAGAAAACATTCTTTTGCATGTTTGTGAGATGTTATAGAAGTGGCTAGCATGTACAGCGAGTTTGTTTTCAGACGAAATGCTATCGTTTAACTAAATTCTTTTTTTCTTTGGAGTGTAGTATTTTGGTGATTTTTGCAAATATATGTAGTTTACACCAGCGTTCATTACATGAAAATTGAAATTTGCGAGATTTGAAAATATTTGAATTGAAATAGAACTGTTGCATTACATGTGTTGCTTAGTATACATTACTCCAAATGTCACACAATTTATAATCAATAAAGTGAACAAAATGCATTTATATGCATGCACATAAAGACTTTATAACGTTCCCTGTTTGTTAGATTTTCTTATGCATTCTTCGAAAGATTTCATTAATGGTATGATCAGATAAGAAATAAAGTATGTCACCTTATGTTCAACGAGTGCATTTATTAAAATCAATATATTTAAAAAAAAAAAGCAAACATATTGAAAGTAACATAGCGTTTAACAATGTTGATAGTAATGCATAACTAAATACATGCCTACCCCAATAGCAGGAAGTTTTTTCTATGTTTTTCACACAAGATGGCGGAACAGCAATATCACTATCACGTGATTAAAATATAATTAATAAAAGCACATAGCAATTATTTTTCAAATTCTAACTTTCGTTTCAAGATGTTTGTCTGGTATACTGAAATATCAAGTGAAGTATTTTCATTTCGAATCATATTCTATTTTATAGATATGTCAAGAAGTAGGTCATTTTCAATTATTTGAGGGAGAGATCAATTGATAAAAACGATTTAAAAAAAGAATTGACTACAAACGAAAGAAATTAGAGGCTTACCTGAAGAATAAAAATATATCTTACTTATAAATGTGCTTCTGTACTATTCTAATTTTAACCTTGAGATAATTGTCTGAAGGTCAACTGTTGACCGAATTTTACCTTTCCGCTACCTGACAAATAAAGTGCATACACCTTATATCGTTTATTCTAAGGCATTTAACTATAGCTTTATCATTAGAGATTGATAAAAAAACACCTTGTAATTTTGATAAAATGTTTCTGAACTGATTACCAATTTTGCACATTTTAAATTTAAACTTATTAACTGTTCTACACAATATTTAAAGAATGATAAATGCAATTTCTAGCATGTCTTTTAACACACTCTTTTGCCTAAATCTTATTTGAAACAAAATGCATGTGTTACTATTCCATATACGAATATATTCTGATTGTAGCTGATTTGGTAACTGGCTATAGCATGTCCGAGTCTCGGGGGGGCCACTTGCTATATAATTAGTGGTAGGGATGAGCCGCTGGAATAGGTCACTTTTTCATGCTCTATGATATATGAAAAGGGTGAGAAATTCAGATTAAATATATCAATAGGTTGATATTATCACTTGCTTGATTATATCATAAGTATCTGAAACTAATCAGATGTCCGTATTTATTCTTGATGCCGTTAAACCACAGTCGTAAATGCAGCAGTTATTTGTCAAACCAATTAAACTCTATTTATTCTGATGTGGTATTTCCACTGATGCCAGTGATAGATGCAATAAATCCAACTATTTTGACATTTGCACCTAATTAACATTCAAGGGTTTGTACACATAAAACATGATAACAATTATTTAAAGAAATTCCATTGTGACAGCGTCCTGTACGAGGGAACGGCAATGAAACTTTTTATCAGTTTTTAATTAATTTTCAAATATGTTAAAATTAGTGAAGGTGTTACACTCTGGGGTGATATTACATTTATCTGACCATAAGATGTAATACCATCTTTGATCTGACCAAACGTCTTTTAAATGAAAACTGTATTTTGGAATTGAAATATCTTCATAATGAAAGATAAGGCAGTAAGAAAAGTATTTAAATTGAGGAATTTATTGGAAAAGAAGGTGATATTATTGCGACTATTTTGCTTCGTAACAAGAACGTGATGATGAGCGGGGAAAATATTGAAATATATCTATAGGTCTGTTTTTTGTTAATTAATATATGAAAAGGTATATATTTTTGATTAACAAAATATATGAAAAGGGTGGGGTACTTGATGTCTCAGCTGCTCACCCCTACCAAAATAAATTTGAAGTGGCCCCCCCGGGGTCCGAGTAGCATGTATAGGAAGTTGATACAGTAAAAATCTTATAGTAATGTGATCATGTGATAATTTGTTTACATTGGATAAATGTAATTATTTGTAGTATAGGCGTGTATAATGCATCATCTAACACACTTTTTATGATTAGCTTTTTCTAACTTAAAAGTTGATACTGGAGTATTATACAATGCAATGTGCAATTACGTAACATAGTTTTGACAAAAGTATTCAATGCTGATCTAATACCTTCCAGTGATAAAAATAGATAAGGATGTTGATATAAAGCCATAGCATGCGTCAACGAAAGGCAAACATAGCCAAACCAAAGGAAGGAGATGTCATTTATGGGGGTCCTGAAGTTACAAAACAAGTAAAATTATGCCGGACTTGATGAATTACTACGATAACGGAAAACAGGACACTTAATATGTGCGAAAAAACAAATAACTAACGATGACACTATCATCATTAACATTTATAAATTGATAAATTTGACAATGTATGTCCATTTGATACACATTTGTTTTTTTTAACAAAATAGATATAAGCAAACTTTAAGTCTAAAATTTTTTTTTGTAAACCTTTTGCTCTATTTTAAGTTTTGGACAAAACCCCAAATTATCAGGCTACTTCGGCAGTTTCCATAAACAGACTGTTGCACACAGTTTTAATAAGTTGAAAGCCTTAGTGCAACTTAGCTAAGATGACATATAAAACAGCTACTATAAATGCTAATCTATCAGATTGATTTCTGATGCACATCTGAAGGACTGAAATTTAGAAGATTTATGAATAAATATATTTTTTTTAATTTCCAACTAATACCTTTTCGTTTGATACCAACTACTTAAAAATATTCGAAAAAGAAAAATTTGAACAAAAATACCAATGAAAATTTATAAACGATGAATTCCAATAAACCTACAATCAAACGTCAGGCTTAATCAATCAATGAAAGCGAAACAAATGGACATTTGAAACAATTGCCTATAAAATGACTTCCAATTGACACTTTCAACACTTACCATTGGGGAAACAAACAGCAAATTTTAAAACAATAAAAGCCTTTCAGCAGACCAGTCAGAATTGTCATAAAATATAAATCTTAAAGTTGATGTTACGGCATGCAACTATTCAATTTTTGAACCTCATACAAATCTCTTGCTTGAGGTTTGCTGTACACAAGAAGCTATTAAACCAAGAGTTCCAAGTGGTGAAGTTAGGGCATCCCTTCGTAAGTCTTACGGACGCAATCACGAGCTGTTTGACCGTTATTAAATATCCGTTTCACATCTAATAACTATAATCCCGTATCCGTTTTTTGAAATATGACTCTTTACCGGGTTTGTATAAACATGAACAACACGACGGGTGCCAAATGTGGAGCATGATCTGTTTACCCTTCCGAAATACCTTATATCGCCACCAATTTTTTTTTATGACATTCGTATTGCTCAGTCTTAATTTGTTTGTATGCTGTTGCGTGCTATTGTTTTTCTATTGTTCTTTTCTTTTTAGCCACGGTGTTGTCTGTTTATGTTCGATATATGAGTTTGAGTGTTCCTCTGGTATATTTCGAAACTCTAGCCTTTGGATTTTGTTAAGATAGAAACTTGAAATAATATTCGAATCAATTAAAAGTTACATAAAATTATGTATTAATTTGATTTAAATAATATTACTTGTCAATAAAAACGTCTTTTTTTGTAGCTAGTTATGTTAGAACGATTACATCTGCATGTAAATATGGGTCTAACAAAACATATGATAATTATTAAATTCAGTGTATTCTATATTAAGCGTCACAACTTTTTTTTAAATTTCGGTATTCAAATTGTTGTCTACACCGACATTCCTTTGTAGGAATATCCTATCTCTGAAATAAAGCCTAGTGCATTTTTGTTTGATATTATTAAAAATATAAGTTTACAGGAAGCTGGTTCATCATAAAAAAAAATGGATAATAAGTTTTTTTAATTAATCCTATTGGTGAAATAGACAGACGAAATTGTAACTCTTTTTTTTAAGCTTGAACTTTTCATACTGTACCGAAAATAACACATCAATGTATCATGAATTTGGAAGATTCAATAAGACATTTGTGCTGTCGAATTAATTAATGCAACAGTAATTTACCGATGTTCAAATCAAGATATAAAAAAAAATGCAAATCAATATATAAACAAAAACAGCAGAGAGTACAGAGACTCCAATATGAGTGATCCTTGGTGCTTCGGTAGAGCAAGCGTCTCCTGTTTTGCATGTTTCAACCGCTATGCGATTCTTCACTAACTCAACATGTCATAATCTGATAACAAAGATATCGGATATAAATATCAGACTGCTAAAACATTTCGTCAGTGAGTTGTGACATAGTAAAAATGTTTTATTATACGATGATGACTGATGTAACCATATTTTGACTATTTGATTTATTGTGTCTGTTTATTTAACACATCAATGTAAATATAACGGAATTTGATGAGACTGTCATTAAAGTGAGAGGGTTAGCGCTATAGAACCAGGTTAAATCCATCATTTTATACATGTTAAAATGCCTGTACCAAGTCAGGAATATGACAGTTCTTGTCCATTCGTTTTTGATGTGTTTTGTTATTTGATTTTGCCATGTGATCATGGACTTTCCGAATTGATTTTCCTCTAAGTTCAGTATTTTTGTGATTTTACTTTTTGGTCAAAAATATTTCTGACGGTTATCGCAAAACCTGTGTGAAACGATTTTATGTCTAGCCTGCCCAATGTATGGGTTCAAGTGTATTATAAGGTCAGCCGAATACAAGGATCATATACACTGAAACCGGAATAATATAATTATACCATATTCATACTGCTAATAGAATGGACCAACATCCCTCTGCAATGTACGATTTGGGTTTTAGATGAAAACCAAATCCATTTATTAAGAAAATAATAATAAATACAAAAAATCAATTTAATGAATTTAAATTCATGAATTTTGTTGTTGCTGACATATCCAATTAATCAGTTCTTGCATGTTTACATTTTGTTTCGAACCTAACGTAAAACGTACAAGGTTGAACATTCATGAGTTTTTTGGAGAAAGTCAAAGTAAACTTTCTTTTTATAACCAGTACATTTTAAGCTAAGATCGTTTTATATATACAACGAAACAATATGTTTTACAAATAGTAATTTGAAATGAAATATCCTTCAATCATAGAATTTATCATTAAGGTTTTCTAAGAATGAAACACAAATAACTGATTTATTTTACATAGAGACATTTATTTATATATGAGTTGGTTGTTTGTTCTAATAGAAGTATGTTCCCAATGATTTAGTCAATATGACGTCTTACATAGGGAAACGCCAGTATCAAGTCAAGAATATGACATTTGTTTTCATTCATTTGATGTGATTGAGCTTTTAATTTTGCCATTTGATAAGAGACTTTCCTATTTGAAATTTCCTTAGAGGTTGGTACTTTTTTTTATTTTACATACACAAGCGAAAATGCTTTTAGCTAGCTATAAAACCAGGTTCAATCCACCATTTTCTACATTAGAAAATGCCTGTACCACGTCAGGAATATGACAGTTGTTATCCATTAGTTTGATGTGTTTGGACTTTTGATTTTGCCCCTTGGTTTTGGACTTTCCTTTTGGAATTTTCCTCGGAGTTCAGTATTTTTGTGTTTTTACTTTTTCTTTATATCTTATGTGTCATATTATACATTCCTCGCAAAAACGTGTTTAACATTATATAAAAAAAAATTGAATGCTACATGAAAAGATAGTTGATTACAAATACAACGTTTATTGAAGTGTATATTCCTGCCTCATGGTCAACTCTAAATATCAGTTTATTCAATTAAATAATAGACTGTGTTTCTAAGACTAGTGACTATGGTATAATAACTTGTCTATTGTAGTCCCAGTTGCTTTAAATACTAGAAAATTGTTTGTCCTATCATTAGGAAGAAGTTAAGATACATAAAAAATATCTATACCACAATTCGAAAAATAACTGAAAACAAACCACGACAAAGCACCGTCTACATATAACAAGAAAACTACTAGAATTCTGCATTTTAATTCCAGATATAAAAACGAGCGATCATAAGCATTGGAATACAAGATTTTCATTTGATCAAAATCATTGATTAAACAAAAATCAAATAGTTAAACCTTTTTTCACACCAAAATAACTCTTTCACTTAATCAAATAAAGGTGTGAATATACCTTGAGATATTTAAGTACTATCTTGAAGTCCATTGAATGTTTTGTCAATGATTTGACCAATGGAACATACAAAACATCAAACTCCGAAACAGTGGTAACGTTGAATCGCTAAACTATCGTTAAAGTCAACGTAGCGAAGTGAAGAGGACGTAACCGCTGTTTCGGAGCTCGACAAAACATGATTTGCATTTCTCTTCTGACGAGTAAGTGGATGAGAATGTACCAGATTTCAGTGCTTGCACTATGCGTCTTTTCCGGGTGTCCCTAAAGACCGAGTACTTGAAAAAATAATTGCATATCCTGTTACATAATTTGGTCTGAAGGGAAGAATTTAAAAATCTATCGTTTTTGATAATGATAAAAAGAAACTTGAATCGTTTATGTAAGTTTTGAGAAGAATATAATCTTTCGATGTTCTCTAGTTTAATCGGTTATCTTTATCAAATCTCTTCCGTGAGCTGTCACGATATTCGATATTTATTCATTAACACTGAAATTTATAACAATGATGATCGCTTTGATTTAGAATTAACATGTATGAGTTGATTTCAAACGCAGTACACGGAAGTTGAAACTTCAAATTTTGAATGACAGACTCAATTAAAATTAATGATTTATGTAATGGCAAATTCAAGTAATAATAACGACTTCATTTAAGGGTGAAAACCTAAACTGTCGGACATTACGCATACAATCAACAGCATGTGTCAGCACAGACGCATAATTGTACTGTTAATTTTACATACACGCAGATTATTTCAATTCTTAGAAATATGTAGCATATCAAATTCCTAGTACAGTATTACATAAATAAAATTTACGAAATCTGAATTTATCTTCAACCCTGAGCAAACAAACGTTTGATTTATAAAAATGTATCATTTACTTGAAATAATAACGGATCAGTACAATGTCCAGAGTAGTGATATATGTTTTTGTGCGTTAGACAGATTTGATTAGATAGTTTGTGTTTTTACACCACTTTTAAGCTCCGCTTCGGTACTATTTCATGGCGTTAATTTTTTTTAATGAAGTCCAAAGAAAAATACTGACCTTTGATAGGAAAACTGATAATTCAAGTCAATTAAGACCGGTGTCGAGTGCACTCGGACGAGCGGGGTTCGAACTCACAACCTGAGTGTTGACTTGCTAATAATTACAGTAGAAACTAATTAGACCTCCCGGCCACTGAGGCCTCTGCGTTATATAGAAAAGGAATAACTAAATATATTATCTTAAAAACTAAATTATTTGCATTTGTCGATCTAATTCTGAAAGACCACGGCAAACATAGTGATTATAAGTTTTATATGTATTATGCGATACCTTGAACATATATCACCCTGTCCAGGGGTACAATCGACTACCTTTAGAGTGATTAATATTACCGGTTTAATAGAAATATATTAAATCTGTTGTTGAATTGCACTTATGTGTAATTCGCCATTTCAGAATATAAAGTATTAGGAAAATATTTTCAAAAGTGTACACCAAAGAGTTGTGATTGGTGATAAACGTCTTTAATAATTGAAATTCAACCAATGACATGATGTTATTTTCGTTTTAAAAGGGGTACGAACAAGGAAAATAACCCATGATATTTTAGATTCTGAAACTTTGAACAGGCATACACATAATGTGACGGGGTTAAACTAGTTTGCAGGCTCGCCAACTATCCCCTTACCTGAGATAGTGGTGTAACAGTAGAACAGGAGAAAAAAAATCGCAATACAAAGAATCAAGTCTAGTAGTTCAAATGACAAAATTTTAAAGAGCATAAATTTACATGTGACAAATTCAAAGATTTGGAAACAAGATATAAAGAATCTTGACCAATAAATTCTTAATTTTCGTTTATTTAAAATTGAGAATGGAAATGGGAAATGTGTCAAAGAGACAACAACCCGACCATATAAAAAACAACAGTAGAAGGTCACCAACAGGTCTTCAATTAAGCGAGAAATTCCCGCACCCGGAGGCGTCCTTCAGCTGGACCCTAAATAAATATATACTAGTTCAGTGATAATGAACGCCATATGATATTTATATGTTTTGGAGTTTAGTATAACGTTCTTTTTCTGTAAACTAGTACACATTTTTATTCAGGAGCAAGCTGAGTCCCGTTTCCGGGTGTTTGATTTTTTCGCTGCGTTGAAGACTTTGTTGGCTTTAGTCTGTTATCTGCTTTTTTGTCGGGTTATTATGCCTTTGACATATTCTCCATTTCCATTCTCAATTATATCACCATTATCACAGGCTGATCCTATCACATATTAAAAAAATACAAATCAGTTTATCTAAATGTTTCGTACTTAAATGTTATATGACATAAAAGAGGGTCAAAAGATACACAAAAAAAAAGAAAAAGACAAACAGACAATTAAAAGTACACAAGACAAAACACAGTAAACTACAGACTAAGCAACACAAACCCCACCAAAAACTTTTGGGAGGATCTACAGGGCTCTAGAATGATAAGCAGATCATGCTCCACAGGTAGTACCCGCGATGTTGCTCATGTTATTACAAACAAAGTTTATAGTCTATTTTTCTTAGATCAAACTGGACATTACATTACCATAAAATATCTAAGATTGATATTTAATGAAAATTAACCCTTATTAGATACACCAGACGCGTTTCGCCTACATAAGACTCACCAGTTACGCTAAGATCAAAAAAGTTATAAAGGGAAAAGAGTATCAAGTTTGAGAGTCTATGCCTGGGATATGTATTTCGAATCATTTATACGATTTAAAGCTATAAATTTATAGAAATGAAAATATGAATAGATATTAATGTTACAACGAAGTACTGGCTTATGATACCCTCGGGGACGAAACGTCTACTAGTAGTGGCATCGACCCAGTAGTGTAAATGGGACAATATCCCTAATGCGCCTTGAAATGAGGAACTCAAAAGTCACGTGTAAAGAAAAAATCTCTGTGTAGTGATATTGGACATGTTTCTATTTTTAGCAAATGACTGAACTTAATTATTTGTGGTGATTAGGAAAGTAGAGGAACATAGAATAAATGTGTAAAAAATATGGAGCTATTGAATGTGTTCAAAGTATTAAATTTTCAAAGAACTTATTGTGTTAAAAAGGGGATATTTTACCACAAGGAGCCGCATCACAACAGGATGTTCGGGGTTTGCTAATTTACGGAAAAAGTAATCTCACTTCGTACCCCGAAAATTTAACCACATATGTGAAAATGTCACAGCTTCGAAACAAGCTATCATACATATCCAAGTTAACGATATGGACTGAGCTACAGGACAAAACGTTACCATTACCGCCTATGTAAAAACAATTAAAGATTTTGACCCAAATTAGAAGCTCAATTCCAGAGGTTGTCAGACTGATTTATGGATGATTTTACCTTGTACACCACCGAAAATGATGGTAAGTAGTTTTTTATTTATACCTAGATATTATAAATTGTTTAAGCTAAATGTTATTGATAAAGATCAGCAAAAACTCAAGAAAATTTTCGCTTTTAAAATGCATGACTAGCACGGGCTGAACACTTGTTTTAGGCACAATCATAAATTTGTTTACTTCCGAGAGATCCGAAAGGAATGTGTTTACTACATTGCAAAGGCAAGAAATAACTTGTAAATATTATTAAATTGTAAGTAAACATGACACAATATAGTCTTTGTTATGTAATATCCCTCTGGTCTACAGGAATACCTGATAATCAAGGGAGATAACACACTTTATACGAGTAATGTGAGATTCATCATCGCATATGCCTTTATCCAATGATTTGACCCCTGGTCAGTAGATATCATATGCACAAAAAAAACAGACAAAAACAGTTACATGTTTTTAGAAAATCATGAATTATTATTTAAATGCACATGAGCTAAACAAAGGATATTGTCATTTCTCAGTGAAAAAGGGGGAGGGTCAACCCTTCTTGAAAACAATATTTCTGCACCTATTCAACTATTAAGCTAGTTAGCTACTACCCATGGTTCTAATACAAAAGGTTGAAATGAAGGTGGCTAAGCCACAAGGGAGAAGCAATTGTCTTTCTTTGTGATTAAACTTTCAAGAATAGATTTTTCTCTCTCAATAATACTTTGTATTTAAATCAAATGATTACACAGCCTGAGTATTTTTTTTTGTCTTATTTCAGTTCCAGACATATTATTTTTCAACCTGAGATGGCAAACTAGAGGTTTTAAAAAGTCCTGAATAACTGGTAAGCATTTTGTTTTATTAAATCAAGCTCTAATTGTTTATTTCTGGTATTTATGCTATTAAAATTACAGTCGGTATGTTAAAAATATGCTAATATGAAAACTGTTGCTATGGTCTTGGTATTAAATGAAAAGGCTTAGTTACAGATCGTTTGGACTCAATATTTCGAGTTAAATCTTGCGGCAACTGTTTCTCGTGTAACACTGCAAACTATATTTAGCGCTATTTTGATCTGTCGTTATTTAATGACGCCATAATACATGTGATGTCACAATGTTTCCGTTAAGACCTCATGTGGATTTCTCACTGATAAAAGGTTTTCACTGAAAAACATGTAAAAAACATTTTTTCTCAAATGGAATTATGTGAAAGGACAAGTTTTGAAAATTTGCACTATATTGCACTCTAATTATATGATACGGATGACTTTCCCAGTAGTTTAGAGCGGTTTCAACAGTATTAAATACAAGATTTCCACTAGTAAGAATAATTATTTTGGTGTTGTTTTTTTTTATAAAACCTTCAGTTTTGCATAATTTCTCTGTCAAAATGCACTTTAAGGCACAAGAAAATTTTATAGAATGCTTTATCAGGGTCTGTGTATTGTAATTAAAGGTTATAATCAGAAGTTTTGTCCTTGATTTGACTAGTGGAGGTAATCTGGAAGAAATTACTTATACATACTCATTGTATTCAAAATAAATGAATATAGCGACGAAAGTGTCATTGCCTTATAGTGCTAAAACAAGTTTATTTTTTTTCAGAAATGGACCAAAATACAAAGATTTATTCAGAATAGTATACCGATGAAGATCACATAAAAATATTTGGAAAAATCAGAAGTATGGATTACAATATGGGACAATATCCCTAATGCGCCTTGAAATGAGGAACTCAAAAGTCACGTGTAAAGAAAAAATCTCTGTGTAGTGATATTGGACATGTTTCAAGTTTTAGCAAATGACTGAACTTAATTATTTGTGGTGATTAGGAAAGTAGAGGAACATAGAATAAATGTGTAAAAACTATGGAGCTATCGAATGTGTTCAAAGTATTAAATTTTCAAAGAACTTATTGTGTTAAAAAGGGGATATTTTACCACAAGGAGCCGCATCACAACAGGATGTTCGGGGTTTGCTAATTTACGGAAAAAGTAATCTCACTTCGTACCCCGAAAATTTAACCACATATGTGAAAATGTCACAGCTTCGAAACAAGCTATCATACATATCCAAGTTAACGATATGGACTGAGCTACAGGAAAAAACGTTACCATTACCGCCTATGTAAAAACAATTAAAGATTTTGACCCAAATAGTTATGAAAGTTAACAGGTAAAATCAATTTGTCTCTTTTAAATCTTTTCCAAAAACACCAGCAATTTTACTTTTCATCTCATGACTATCATGGTTTTTAGAATATCTGGTGATATTGCAATTTCCATAATTAAGCTTAGATTTAACCAAGCTAATCATAAGCAATGAAATATTTGTCAAAGGCAGTGATTTATAATGAATTATAACTGAAACCCGACGCACAAAATCAAACAATAACAATCAGAACAAGAATAAAAAAAGAAGAAACTATTAATACAAACAAAGTCCACAAGTTAGAAAAAAGTAAGAAAAATAAAAAATAAAAGTTCACTGAAAAATAAAAAAAAAACATTACGAAAAAATATCATCTTAAAAACCATCAAAATTAAGAATATAAACACAAATGCATGTTGTTTTAACTTTATTGTTGGATATTTATTTAAGCAGTTGATATGATTGCTGCGCTAATTACAGGCATTTTCAATTTTTAATCCGGTAAAATAAATGCTATTACAATGATTATTATCACTGTAACATCAATATTTCAAATAAAGTGAAAATAAAAACTATTGCATTTATTAAAAAAAAACTTACAAACAAGAGCAATGCAGTGGTGGTTGTTACTGAACAACACGATAAATATTTATCTGCCATTTATTTACAATTGCCCAAAAACTGTTTACGCCTTACGTCACATCAAATAACAACATTAACTAGTATCTCAATTGTTTGTAAAACAATTGAAAGGTCTTTCCTGTAAAAGTGATGTTTTCGTAATGTTCTTTGTACGACCTTTCGTTCGATATACGACAAGCATACCTTCTGTAACTTTTCGCTTTTTACACTTAATGACCTCATCCGCCTACATTTTTTAGATCGGAAGTATGATATATGTAACACAGGGAAGATGAGCTTTCATTTGATATGCGACAACGCCATGTTTTAAAAAGTTTGATTTTTGCACTTAATAACCCCATCCAACCAATTTTTGGAGGTTGGGAATTTGATATTTCAAATGTATACATCATGACCTTTCATTTGATATACAACAACCTTATCGTAAAAGAAAATTTATTTTTTGCACTCAATGACCCCATCCAACCCAATTTTTGGGGGACGTCAATTTGAAATTTGAAATGTACGCTTTATGTTCTTTCATTTGATATGCGACAACCTTATCATCTGAGAAATTTGAATGTTTGCACTAAATGACCCCACCCTTCCCCCTGGGATGAAAAGGGGGTTTAAAATTTTCATTTTTTAAGTAGAGTTTATTAAGACCTTCAATTTGATATATCAGATCACCCCATTTGACAAAGTGCAAATAATGATGCAATATCAACTATATAAATAGAAGTTATGAAACTTACAAAGTCAATGCAAAACATGAAAATTTCAAATTGATTTTTTGGTGTTTTTTTCCAAAGATTGTTTTTGGTATTTGGTCAAACACATAACTATGTCAACCTCTTCAATTTCTAAAACATTTTTCGTGGTAAGCTCTTGATGATTCAGAAATACATGCCTCCGCTCGCAAAACTTCAAACTTCATTATCTCTAAAACGACAATAGATATCTCAAATCTGTTAAATGATAAATGATCTACAGTTGAAGGACAACATTATAGAAAAAGAATGTGGACAATTTCAAAGTTCACCAAGGTCACAATTAATCATCAAATATATGATGCAATACAAAACTTGAGAACCGGAAGTCGTAGAGACATGGGACTATCACCATTCAACTCAGGACCACTTGACCTTTCAAATGTCACAAGGTCAAGGTCATAGTATAATGTGAAGGTCAAGGTGAAATTTCATCATGACCTGACATTGACCTCAAATTGAAGGTCTTGAACTACTGATCATCTTTGCAGTTTATAGTAGGTTGATATCTGTTACCTTTAAAAAGATATACACACAATACTATACTTTTAAGAATCATCCCGTCGTAACTTTTGAACAGACAGTCGGAATCTTTTGAGCTCAGTGTATAAAATGTAGAGCTCGTCGAGAGGAACATTTTATACACTGTAAGTATGCAGCAAACTCTTATCGTTTTCTTAATATGCAAGCTTGAAATTGCAGCGTAATTTTTTTTTGCACTTGGTGACCTTTGACCTTGGGTGCAAATTAAAGGTCACATGAACTTAAGATTATTGGTATAGGTCCCAAGTCTTTACGACTTCCGGTTCTCGAGATACAATTTTTCAAAAATTGTGTATATTTTTTCAAGGGAAATAACTCCTTATAAGGGTTAACAACAAAGGATTGTATATGTTTATTATCATTGCCATTTGGTCTTGTACATGTTGCCGTTTTCAAATCGATTCTATCTTGAATACTTTTTGAGAAAAATGTAAAAGAAAGAAATTGCTTCAAGGGGACGTTACTCTCATAGGGAATGATGAAATCCTTAGCAGCTTCATATGGTAACACATCATGATGAGATCTAACTTTTGTCCAAATAAGGTCAAGATATCTTTAAAAACAACGAGGGGGGGCCATGTCCAAAAAAACCAATAAAAGGGAGATAACTTCTAAATAGGATGATGAAATCTTACACAGCCTCATCTGGTAATACTTCATGATGAGGTCTACCGATGGTCCATATTTGGTCTTGATAACTCCAATAGAAACGAGGGGAGGCCATGTCAAACAAATGCTGGATGAAAAAAAAAAAAAAAAAAAAAAAAAAAAAAAAACAGGCGAAAAACAATAAGGTCTTTCCTCGCGGAGAGGAAAGACCTTAAATAGTCCATTTAATTCAAATGTAGGTTATTTAAAAATAAATGAAATATTTTTATTTATAGAATTTTTTTGGTTAACCACATGATTTTAACAAACGCAAAATTGACAGTAGGTACCGATGGTAAAATCTTGTACACTACATAAACTCTAAAGACTGCTTAATATCCTTTTTAAAATTAAAATTTGATACTCTTTCTTAAATCATGTTCAGTTTTGAAATGAAACTCTGAAGCAAGATTGCTAAAAATGTTAAGTGTTGTAGTTTCTCTGTATAAAAATGAGAACTTATTAATGAAGAGACATAAAAGTGCATTTATAATCTTTGCCTTCCAAAATTTACATGAACATATAGTTGTGTCCAGGGGAAAATATCACAGTTAAATACCTCTGATGATATGATCTATAACAATTAACAAAATATTCGGACAAGTAATTAATGATTTAATCAATAGTTTGTCCTGGTTATAGATACAAGGGTGTTTTATAGTTACCTGAAGATATAAAAAGAAGTATTCCACCCTATCATGACAACGGACGGGATAAATATTTACCAAAGCTTTATTCTTAGGTGCCAAAAATATTTTGTCTTACGTCATACTATATACTGTAATTCAATTAACTCGGTCAGCTAGTTTAAATCCTCAATGCTCTTCAACTTTGTACTTGTTTGGGTTTAAAAAATTTTTTGATTTGAGCGTCACTGATGAGTCTTATGTAGACGAAACGCGCGTCTGGCGTACTAAATTATAATCCTGGTACCTTTGATAACTATTAAATTTAATTTTCAAAAATAATAACTTTTTTTACGAGCAGCGACAAATTGTCATATTTATACAAAGTGTCAGTCCCAATCTGTTAAATTCGATCAATGTAGGTTTGTGCCTCTCTCTGTGCACGTTAGATAATTCTTCCAGGGACCGTTTTTGACCTATTAACATACTTTCAAAACCAGCGTTACAAACTCCAGAGCCTTCAACAACCTTCCTACAGAAACCTACATATTGAAGTATTAGAAGTAATTATTGTTTTGTTTAAGTCCTAAATTCGATTACGCATAGAATATCTAGCCACTAGAAGTCTGCACACAAAAACGTTACAAAAATATTTTGTATACGTCTTGGAGTACTAGTATCTTTACCATTTAGGGAATAAATATAAGGTGGAAATTTTCTGAAGTCAATTCACTTGAGTCGAAAGAGATTCATTTTTTATTTAAGTATTATTTTCTAGTGTAATAACTATAAATGTAGTTTACTTTACTTTTCTACATTGGTTAGAGGTATAGGGGGAGGGTTGAGATCTCACAAACATGTTTAACTCCGCCGCATTTTTGCGCCTGTCCCAAGTCAGGAGCCTCTGGCCTTTGTTAGTCTTGTATTATTTTAATTTTAGTTTCTTGTGTACAATTTTGAAATTAGTATGGCGTTCATTATCACTGAACTAGTATATATTTGTTTAGGGGCCAGCTGAAGGACGCCTCCGGGTGCGGGAATTTCTCGCTACATTGAAGACCTGTTGGTGACCTTCTGCTGTTGTTTTTTTTATTTGGTCGGGTTGTTATCGCTTTTTATCAATATGTATCTCAACATTATTTCCATTGGTAAAGTCTCAAATTAATTATAATTCTAGTAAATGTTATAAATTATTATTGATGGATTAATAAGAAAAAAAACACTATGTTTATGATTTTCACAACACAAAATATAGTTAACAATTTTCGTTTATTGTAAAGGTGATACACATATTTTCTTTTCAGTAATTATTTGGGAGGAAGGATTTTCCTTTACTGCTTTCGGTTCATTAATAGCTTAGAAAATAGAGCATGTACCATGTCATTTAAATAAAACTGAATGACATAAAATATTTCGGAATTCCTAACTGAACGTTTTCACTGATGAGTCTTTTTTTAGACGAAACGCGCGTCTGGCGTATTTACTAAATTTAGTCCTGGTATCTATGATGAGTTTATTTGCTTTGAAAATTGTTTTATTGCATATGTCACGATTTTCACCTGCAAATGCATCTTTAGTTTTTGATGGAGCTTTCAAGATCACAAAAAAACCTAGTTGGCTATGAATTAGATTCAACATAATACTTGTGGTCGTCTTAATGCAACTTTCACCAGACGGAGATTTTAATCTTTGTTTTTTTATCATCCTTAAATTTCATTAACTAGAAATGTATATAAGAATGTTTCAAACCTTTTTTGTACGTCAGACATATATATCACCAAATTTCAACTTTCAATGGATAACACGCTTATTAATAAGATAGGTTCATTTGGTATTACAAGAACATCTACCCCATTTATGTTGCTGTATATTTATTGTTCAAACTCTCTTGTTTTGTTTGTAAATAAACAAATGTACATAGTGGTTGAATGTTTAATAAATTGAATCGCTGATATGTGGTTCATCTTTTGGTTTTCTTTTTTCTGCACTTTGAGGTGGAAATTTGAAAATCAAAACGTACAGTTATCAAGACTTATATGAGAAAACTTTCTAAGAAGTTAATAAAAATCACAGTATCATTTATCTATGAAAAACAAAAGTGCAATTAAAATCCGTGTCTAATAAATTGAACATGTAAATTATAGCTGTTTCTTGTGGACATATCATAGTTAAATACCTCAAATGATTTGTACTCAAATCAATCGGACAAGAAATGAATGATTAAATCGATATATTTTATTCTTGATAGTAGTTTCAATGTGTATTTATATGTAACATTTACCGTTGATAACTATTCACCTACATATAAAGAAGAAGTATGTGACACTGTAATGACAACGGAAGAAAAAAATATTTACCAACGCTTTATTCTCAGGTGCTAAAAATAATGTATCTTACGTCATATCATATAATGTAATGTAATTTACTCTATCAGCTAGTTGAACTTTAATGCGAAAATTTCTTCCTCGCCTAGCAAATTTATACGTTATATTGACACAGCAGATCCAATTCTCTTTTTTCTAACCGGTGTTGCAATGAATTCTTTTTCCTCTAATTTTTTGTGTGTTCGCCAGCTAGCATTGCGCATCTGAAACTTCTTCTAAAACTTAAGCTAACTTAAGCTAAAAAAATTAGCTACGTTATACTGGTGTTACTTTAGGGTTGGCATTAAACACAAACCATTTTTACTGTTTTGTATGTTAACGTTAACTTTCCTGTCTCGTTCCGATTTCGGGTCTGATAAATATAAGTACATTATTTTAAATTGAAAAAAATTGAAGGCTGTGTCGGTTGATCTCTTAATATTTTTTTGATTTTTTATGATGTTTGATCGATGTCTCATTCGGTTCTACATCTTTTTGTCATTCACATACATTTCACTGTTATGCATTGAAATAATTTATCATTCACAGACTTCTGATTTTATCTGAAAACTTTTAAACAAAGTTTACATAATTCGTTCGTTACTTTGAACTATCAAACCACGCATCGTGAAAACATGAAATATTCAATGCGCTGCAGATGATGCGAATTATAACACGAAGTAAGAAGACTATGTCTGTAAAAATTATTAATTACATGTTATTTTAGCAGGATGTATTAGTGACACGTATACATGTATCCGTATGTTATTGTATTTCGATGATACTTGAATGCAAAATGGAAAAGCAGGCAATTTATGGATTTCCTTGAGCACCGATTTTTTGCCAGTGTCAAACTCCAAAAGTTAAATGGAATTAAAAGATATCAATATTATTCTTTGATTAATTAAAAACAGTTAAAAAAAAATTCCATTTCTTTGATAAATGTAATATACAGTTTACAATATTCTATAATTGTAAATGTTGTAACACTTTTTTCAATTTGGTGATTCTTGGAGAACGATTTTTCGTTACTGCATTCGGTTCATGAAATAGATAATTGCAAAAATTGTTGGGCATTTGCCATATAACTTGATTACGTTTAAATACCTGTAGAAATAAAACAGAATGAAATAACATATTTGGGAATTCCTACCTGAATATTAATATCATTTAAGATCATGATTGTATTGTTGACCATGTCACGATTTCCACTCGTAAATGATATTACAAGTATATGTCTCTTGGGTCAATGATTCGCACTTTTAACAATTTAAACGGTTAGTGGTAAATACAGTATGAATACATCGTAAACAGTAAGATCGTCATGAAAATGCATGAAATATATGCAACTAGACGTGAAGCAACAATCAATCAATCAATCAATAAAAAGTAAGATGAAACATTATAGTCTTATGAACAACTTTCAACCAAGGGAGATTCAAACTTTGCAATTGTATAATATTTAAATTTTAGTAAGGACTGGAAATTTACAGACAAAAAATGTATACTTAATCTTACACCGATACAGAACTGATGTCTAGAAAAATTAGATTATCGTGGAATGACAATTATATCGCGTCATATACTTGAAAACACCTCGCATATATATGTAGATCTAAAGGAATATAATACCATAACTGATATAAATAGAGATAAAGAATAAAGGTACTAACACTATTGACAAAACGGTTGTACCAAACAATTATTTCCTACGTCAAACACTTATCACCCTGTATTTACCTCTCATACGCGTAACGACAGGTATAACTGGTGGTACAAGAAAAAACTAAAACTTCTTGTTTATTGTTCAATCTCCAGTTTGCTATATATACTATATTTTACTCCATACAAGTTGTTTATGTTTTTCTTTTGATCATGGTATTCTATAACTTTTTATCGACGTATGGTTTGTAATTGTTCCTGTCATATTTCCCCCTTAAATTAATTTAAACGTTTTACTTTAAACTGAAATCGGTTCATCGAATTTGATCAGGGTTAACTATATGAAGAATAATAAAATGAGGAAAAAGAAAGAAAAAATATTTTATTGAAAATAACAATTGATTTAAATAACTCTCTCTCTCTCTCTCTCCCTCTCTCTCTCTCTCTCTCTCTCATGTTGCCTATTACTAGATTTGTTTTATTATGCACTTTTAAAGGCAACATTTTGAAAAATATAACGTACAAATGTTTTTAAAAAAGATTTTTATGGTAATACATTCTAAATTGCATAATTGTTATGTCAATTATGTTGTAAAATCAAAGCTAGCATCTTATTGATATTTATTCTACAACATGTACAATGCATTCGATTATCTTTCAATTCTTTTAAGATGAATTATTATTATCGCGGACTTCATCTAATTATTAGAAATGCGTATGATATATTATATAACTATAAGTATGTATGCTTAATCTAATCAGATAAACTATCATCATCAAACAATTCTCATAGACAAAATTGAATCGTAACTATAAAAATATTTTTTCGTGTTGAATGAATGTGTCGTTCAACTGAAGAAAACAAAACTATATTTAACTAATCAAACCTACCATAAAACAGTTGCAAGAAATTATATAATGGTCCAATATTCCACCATGAAATTTTTTTCATTACATGCATTTCGTGTGGGGTTTCATGCAGAATACCTTGTTTCACTTTTACTTTCGGAAAATGACTCTGCTCATCATGTCTTTGTTATCTACCAAAAAGGACGGAGACATGTTTTTCATAATAAAAGAAGTCCATTACTATGGCATGTCTGATACTATGTATGTTGAAATATATTAATGAGAAAACAAACATTTCATCAATGAAAACGTAAATATGCTGTATAACAAAACTGAACCTTTAATGAAATTTATTTAAGTTCAACGCCTAAGTTGGTCAATTATCAACGTGGAATGATTACCGAGCTGACTATACTGTCCACGAACAGTGGTATCGACCACTGTTAGAAAAAAATGAAAAATCACTTAATAACTTTAGTTTTGCCTCTGAACTTCATAGAAGTAAGTTTCATAAAATGAATGGACGGCTATCTAGTCACGATACACATGATCTACTCCTCCGCGTCCACTCTTCAATGACATGAGTTAATTATATTAAAAGAAAAGTTAACTTTGAATATAAAGTTTCAGACAAAATCTGAATTTATTGGAGATTTGCTTTATGCATGCTTTCTGTGCTATTGGTTAATGCAGTACTGTGATGCACATTATACACAGATACACTGCACATTTGACTTTACATTTAAGACATACTAAAGAAAAAAATGTAAGTGTTAGAGAGTGGAGAAAGAATGAGTTCTCAAACTGGGATTTTCAATGATATTTTGGTAAAAGGTAAATCCAAACATCGTTTAGATCTAGAAGGATCACCTAAGTTTTGCTGTATAACTATCGTAATGCCAACTTCATTGTTCAACAACTACTATTTAGTTGACCTCCTTGAAAACTACTATTTTCATTAGAATATTTTTGCAACAACATGGGATAATCTTTTTCAAGTTTGTACGCTAACGAAAGCATATTATCTTTTTCAAGAGCCGAGACAATGTCATCTAGAAAGGCTTTATCACCAGCACGTTTGAGCCATTTTAAAAGGCACTGATATATACGTTCTTTGACGTCATTTGGATAGTCATGGCATATTTCTTCAATTTTACACTCTATTTGCTGTATTTCGTCATATTTTGCTACAAAAGAAATACAATAATTCTCATAACAATGAGGCATACAAAATGAAATTATGAAGCGTAAAATACTAAAAACGTATCATATGAAAAATTAAAAAATATACGTACAATAACTCACGTATACACATATGTTTAAGTGAGAATTTCATAAAAACATTTGCAATACGTGTGAGTGTGTGTGTAAATGTTACCTTGATGTCCTCTTAATTAGTATTTTAAGATTTTAGCTTCGGTAAACTTTTATTCGTTTTATTTAATATATATATGTCTATTGATGTTACTATAATATTAATATGGTTGATACAAGAAAAATTCTTACCGAATAAAGTTCTCATTACATTTTTCCATTCATCACGATTAATTCCAGTAGAAAGAAGTCGGAATACAGGAGACCACATTTTTTCAGGTTCTGTGGAAGAACGATCCTCGTCATCAACGTGAGCGTTACTGGATGAGGGCACATTAGAACATATTTGGTCTATTTGTTCATTATTATCTGAAGATATAATTATTATAAAAATGATAATCATGATAATAAGTATAAAAGAAGTAGATCTGATAAAGTAACTGAATAGTTGTATATGAAGCATGGTGTTGACTGTTTAGCCCTGAAGTTATAAGTTCAAAATAAAGCATGCGTTCCATTTCTGATACAGTTTCCAAGAATATCATCATTAATCTTACATGAAATTAAATAAATTTTGTGGGTTGATTTCTTTGATATATTTGTATCATTTTTATTTATTTAATCAATATCTTTTACGATGGGCATGTTCAATTCAACTTACTGTTATTTTCGCTTTGAGATCCAATGGCTGAAATACTAATTTCATTATGACTGCTGTTGTTGAAAGTACAACTAAAAAACAAAAAGAATCCGGTTTACTCTCTTTTGAACAAATGATAAAGAGCAATATTGATTATGATCGATGTTTTGTATTTATTCGATACAAGATTGGAAATAATTCAATATTTTGTAGTATAAAAAGGGGGTCATTTTTTTTTTATTTTCACCTCAAAAATAATGTTTTTTTTAGGCAGAAAACAATTGTTGTAACACACAAGAAAACGTAAATGAAAATATTAAAGTTTATCAACATTTTAAACTATAAATAGAAACCGGTTACATTAGCAAATTAAAAGTATCATATTTTTCCATCAAAACATACCATTTCCCTATCAAAATTGATAACTGTCCGCTTCGGTGCAGTAAAAAAACAGCAAGAACACCAAGACCAATAACAAAAACTGCTACTATCATTATTGGCACAAATGTTTTCCAAGACTGTGATTGTTCTAAAAAGAAAATAGATGTTCTAAAAAGAAAATAGATGTTTTAAAAAGAAAATAGATGTTCTCAAAAGAAAATAGATCGAGTTCATGGATAAAATGCACGTGTGTTTTATTATTTTGCATTGTTGTATTAGTCATTGAATTCATGTGGGTATAAATCGTATCAATATTTGTAAAAGTAATAATTATTAAACATTACTTTGTTTTATGTTTCCATTCTCCATTCGTTAAATAGTACATTGAAATGAATTGTCCGGTTGTCATTCTTCAAATGGTAATTGAATACACTTTAAGAACAGAGGCATGGGCTCGAGTTGACGGGTACTTCAAATTGCTCAATCTTGAGATTTTTGGTTTCTGTTTAATATTTTGTCTTTTATCCTAGTTATTGTGTTTTGTTTTCTGTATTAAGTTCATGATTCTTTTATTTAACCCATGGTATCATATTTTTCTCTAAATTGCCAAATTAGATTTAGAGCGTCACTGATGAGTCTTATGTAGACGAAACGCGCGTCTGGTGTATTAAAATGTAATCCTGGTACCTTTGATAACTATTTATTTCACTGGGTCGATGCCACTACTGGTGGATGTTTCGTTCCCGAGGGTATCACCAGCCCAGTAGTCAACACTTCGGTGTTGACATGAATATCAATTATATGGTCATTTTTATAAATTTCCTGTAACAAAACATTAAGGACTTTCTTATCCCAGGAGTGGATTACCTTAGCCGTATTTGGCACAACATTTTTGGAAATTTGGTTCCTCAATGCTCATCGACTTTGTACTTATTTGGCTTTATAACTATTTAGATCTGAGCGTCACTGAGGTGCCTTATGTAGACGAAACCCGCGTCTGGCGTATAAAATTCTAATCCTTGTACCATTGATAAGTAATATACTTTTCCTGGTTATGACTATTTTGTGATTACCTTTTGGTCCACATACAGTGTTGCTTGTTGCATCACAAAGGTGTTTTCTTGTTTCATCTGAAGTACATATAGAGCATTGCAAACATTTATCTTCCAGTGAGTTGGTCGTCGAATATGTTCCAGGTTTGCATTGTGAGCACTGTGTATCACTGGTCGCTGTACCTGGAAAAATAGATATATATACAATGTTTATTTCAATCACTCTGAGAAGAACAATGATCTACCATCATATGTCTGCATTAATTGCCTTGTCATTTCTAGTGTTAATGTTGCTGACATTAATGTATGATCCAAATCCCTTAGATTTTAAATCAATTATAATTAGTGTTGTCAAATCGTACACTTTTGCCTAACCGGTTACTCGGATAATCGTTCGACCGATTAACCGGTTAACCGGTAGTTTAAGTTCGTATTTTTAAAGCATCTAATTATCTATAGTACCCTACATATAGATATAAGATGTGGTATGAGTGTAAATAGGACAACTTCCATCAAAGTCATAAATTTACATGGTTTTTTAATTGTCCTTTGGTATTATACGGCTGGTCTGTGAGGATTTCTTGCGAAGTTTGACTTCAAATAATCAAATACACCGTATCAACTATGACGTTTGTACCAAATTCAACTTCAGATTGAAAAATAAAGAAAAACTTCTTGATCTCGAAGAATTGAATATGTCTGAAACCGATAATTCTTCTCTTTTATCTTGTTGTCTCCGAAAACAATGTGGAGTGTTTCAATTTGAAATGATTAAGCATGTTACACGTACTATCATGTTAACATTCACATTGGTTTGATTTCACAATTTTTTAGTTGGCATTTCGTTTAAAGTATGATTAAGCCCTCAGTGCATGACTGTATAGATGTAGGTCTACACAATATTAGATCAAAAATGAAATAATGAATAAAATCGTAAAATTTAATCGTATTACTGTTAAAAGACATGTATACTAATTATGTTTTCTTAAGATCTTGCCCCGAGCTTCTGATTAATTTTATGATTTTTGGATTAACAAAAGCAATCAATAGACTGTACAATTGATCTGTCAAATTAATTACCACGACGACAATTTTTAAATAAACAATAACTATTTAACGATTTCAATACAAATTTATATCAAATCTATCAAAATTGAAAAAAGTCCGGTTAACCGGTAAGCGTTTTTGGTATTCGTTATTCGGTCTTTCGACCGGTTAACCGGTTAACCGGTTAACCGTAAACAACACTAATTATAATATAATATAAAAAGAAGATGAGATATGATCCCTTATGAGACAATCATATACCAGAAACCTATGGTCGAGGATATATAATTGATTGGTTATAATTTATATGTCATTCATTTAAATAAGTAAAAACGTTTACACTAACATTATAGCACTGAACTGCGTTTTCTTTTACGTAATCAAATAAATGTCCATTTAATATATTCTAATATATTATTACCTTGAAGATATACCTCCTGTCCAGGCGGACAATCACTAAAAGGGACACAAATCCACTCCCCACTCCCTTTGGAGTGATTGTAGAATTCATCTTTACAGCGACAAGTTATATCGGCAGTAGAGTTACACTGACGTACAATAATGGCGTTCGGATCCACGCAGAAATTTCTACAGGTCTCACATCGCATGGCTATATTGTAATTCCCATTGTATTCTTCCTCAGGGCACGGCTCACAGGTAGCTGTTGTTTTGTTTACTGTACAGTCTGTCCGTTTATAAAATCCAGGTCTACACACATAACATGTTAGTCCGTTTGAGGCGGGGTAGGTGGAATGAGGTCCGAAATTTGTGCCCAGCGCCCTTTTCTCTCTTTGTGGGGTATTGCGCTCAATATATGCCTTTGTTAAAATGGCTTGTGATATTTCAACATGTGGAAGACAGTTAATAATTCGTACAGCCAGACCAAAAAACAACGTTAGTATGTGAAGAAGTTTCATTTGGCTTACCTGAAATAAAACGATTTAAAATTGACCATAGAATATTTGTCTGTAACTCAGCGTATAGCAGGCAACAATCATCCAAAAAGTAAGTCAGACTTTTTTGGCTTCTATTTTGACTCTTTTTTTTAAACCAGGTTTAATCCACCATTTTTTAAATAAGAAAATTCCTGTACCAAGCCAAGCATATGACATTATTATCCATTCGTTTGATTTGTTTGAACTTTTGGTTTTGCCATTTGATTAGATACTTTCTGTTTTGAACTTTCCTCGGAGGTCGTTTTTTTGTGGTTTTACTTTGTCAAGACCTTGAATTTTAATATTTATTCGTTTTTGAGTCTTGACAACGAACTGGATTTAAAGATGTATTCATATGAATGATTCATTCATAATTTTACTTAATGAATCTGAAAACGGGAAACATGATAAGCAATACATAAACACAAATACGAAAGAACAAACATTTGACCTTAAAGTATTATGAAACCAAATATAGCTGATGTAAATTTACAAGTGATATGGAATCTGGAATCCCTCTGATGTCTTTCGACGATAAGAATTTGAGCATTCCTGGTTATGGTAAATCCAGAAAACACTTCGGACGCACGAAATTTATAACGTGTTGTTTTCAATTTGTATATCCTTTTGCCGTATAGAGAAACTATAATAGGTTTACCTACAGACAAAAAATTTACAATGCATTAATTCAGATCGCCATAATCACCGCCCATACAAATGCTCCACATATTTAGGTGTAGGTTCAAGTTTGTTTATAATTTGGAGCGATATAATTCAATTTACTGGAATTTGAGAAGATTATAATCCAAAGCACGAAATTTTTTCTTTAACTTCTGCATGGAACGTAAAACAACGAAATCAGTTTTTTTAGGATTTAAAAATTGATTTCTTGTCTTCATGTGGGTGATTGTTTTTATCAACAATATCAACAACATTTAGCCTAAAGTTTCCAAATTATAAACTGTCTTTATTTTTTTAAATCCTTCACGCTCTCATCTGAGACTATTTATATATTTAACTTGTCAAGACGTTAATATTAACAATTTAATATTTCGCCCTGTTTTTTATAATCAACTCCTGGGGGAATTTTATGAATTAGACATAAGAAAACCAAATCAGAGTCTTTTACTTTTACACAATATTCATAAACAGCATTATTTGTTTAAACCACTTATAAGTATAATTGTCAAATAAAAAAAAAGTAATACCAATGTATTTTACCCATCATTGAAAGTAAATGTATGTTTTTCGGTTTTCATGTGGGGAAAGTTGTATATATATATATAAATATATAAATATTATATATACAATTGTAGGGAGGCCAAAGTTTTGTTAAAGGTATACACAAGTAAATGACCAACCCAACTGTAAGCTTAACCTATTTTGAATATCCATCAAATGCTTGTAGTTATAAGAATAAGGCCATGTGGTATTGAATGAAAATAAGAAAATGTGTTATGATTGTCAAGTAGACCGAATGGCACAGAAATCATCAACTATAGGTTACTGGTTACGGCGGCCCTCAACAACGAAATAACACCACATAGTCAGAAATATAAAGCCCCGAAATTACAAATTTAAATTCATACAATTCAAACGGCCTGATTTATGTTCAAAATAATGAACAAATAGCAAATATAATATAGAACAACAAACGACAACCACTAATAGCAGGCTCCTGACTTTGGCAAGCACATACATAACTTGGAGGATTTAAACTAGTTTGAAGTCGCACCGACAACCCCTAGACCAGAAGAGGGGTGTAACAGTACAACATAAGACCAAAATATAACAAAAATTGAAATGGGCTTACTGTGAAAACCATTCGACCATAGACCCTCACCATAGGACACATAAGTTAAACAATTTTATCTTACAAAACGCTTTCCGAAATTGAAAAAATGCTATAGGAAAGGAAAGGAAGCTTAATTAGTTTTTCCTCTTCGTAAGAAAGTGAAAAAGTATTAAAGATAATAAAAGAAAGACGCACATCATTTTATCTAAAAGAAACAAAAGAAATAAGACAAAATAGTCAGAAACAATTTTCACACTTGTTTGAGCAACACCAACCCAATCATAAAGAAACAATCTTTGAAGCTAGATGATGTGACAGGGTGCATGTTGATATTGGTTACGATTTGTGGACTTTTTCTATTTTCTCTATAACACAGTGTGTAAATGTAAGATAAAACGTAGAAATTAGCCAATATTGAACAGTATACCCTCTACTGTGTATAAAATGATGGGAGATCAGAAAGACTAGGAGACTTGTTTTGCTGATGCATCATTAGATCATTATCATGCAGAAAGACAATTATTAATAAGTCAAAATCTTCAACTTCGTACTCTATTTGGCCTTATAATTTTTTTTCATCGAGGGTCACTGATGAATCTTTTATCGACGAAAAGCGCGTCTGACGTCAATATAAAATTTTAATCCTGGTATCTATGATGAGTTTATTCACATGGATATAAGCACATAGCATAGGTCACAATCCCTATTTTGGTTTTTTTTTGTGTGTGGAGTTGTTGGATCCTAATCAAGTAGGAATGGATCTGTTCTGTTCTTTTCTTAAGTGCCTTTTATATCTGGATTATTAAATTGATTGTTAAATGTAATGGAATGATGATATATATAACTTTTAAATTTCGTTTAAATTTTTGAAAGCTGTTTTTAATGTAGACGAATCCTAAATTTCTTCGAAAACGTAAGCTTACCTTCGGTTAGATTCAAAGGAATTCTAAGAATAAAGTTTAAAATTCGGAGTACAAAATCCGGGTATCAACGTAGTCACAGATGTTTATTTATATAACTATATTTTCCTTTACTTATATTTAAACTGTAATAAATTTTGATCTATTCACTGTTTGTTACATGAAGGTGAGATATTAGAACGTACCAAAAAAATGTATTCAAATTTTCACGGGGGAAACAAATAGCGTAGTTCAAATAGTAAAAAATCATGCTATTTCAATTGAGTTTTAAAATATTGATAAGTAAAATAAGTAGTATCACCCACAAATTCCTTTCCAAAGACCATGCTGATTGTTTGCGATAAAATATCTAATGATGAATATATAGATATGAAGTTTAAAAAAATACCTTCATAAGTCTAAACTTGCTAAATAATAATCTTTTATAGTTCTTGTAGATATTAAGTATCATGACTATGATCAGTGGAGTGACTTGGTTTAGATGGAAGTGAGTGCTCCCTATGAATAGGAATAGGGGATTGTAAAATTTGTATGAACTCTATTGACACGACACGGATGCTTGAAAATATTCAAACATTTCAAAATTGATTTTATAAATAAAAAAAAATCTTCATTTAATAGTCCTCATAAATTGACAAAATGTTTTTATAGATTTAATTACAAAAAAAAATGATGTCCTCGTGTATAATGATATTAACAAGTTGTTTGAATTATTGCCAAAAGATCGTTGCAATCCTTTGTTTCATGCTATTATAAGTTGAAGGCCGAATCTTAACTCACAAAATCCTTTTCGAAATAGAAAAATGTTATGAGGAAAAACAATTGTAAAGCAAGGAAGCTAAAGTTTTACATCTTCAAAAGATAATCAGAATGTATAGAGAGAATAAAAAAGGCATATATAATTTTAGCTAAAACAAACAAAAAAATGGTAAACCATCCTACTTGTTTGAGCAACATCAAATCAAACATAAGGACACAAGTTTTGAAGCTAGATGGTGTGAAAGGGTTAATGTTTTTTATTTGTATTGATTTGTAGACTATTGTTTGTATTTGTCTCCCTCTTTTTTTACTTGTGATATTACTAAATTTATTTCACTTGACTGGGCGGAGTTTATCTAGTTCGTTCATAATAAACCAGTCCATCTATATATAGGTGTTTTAGGATACACTCATCAATGCATTGTCCAGTCATTCTTTTGTAAATTACTTTGAGGTCACTGATAGGTGATTAGAAATCAGTAATAACTATAACGACAATCATCGTTATCACACACATTTTCAAATCGACAGTCCTCATGCAAATTAAAACGTAAGCTTCACCCGATCAGTTGAAACAACATTGGTAATACCGATTGTTATTCTATATTGCTATCTTTTTTGTATTTTCGATATAACACAATGTGTCAATACAAGTAACACTGTGGAAAGTACACAAAATTGAACAAGTTACCTGTTATTGTCTATAAAAGGATGGGAGATCACTAAGACTAGGGGACTTGTTTTTCTATCACATCAATGATTCATTATGATTGCAAATAAACTCATCATAGATACCAGGACTAAATTTAGTATATACGCCAGACGCGCGTTTCGTCTACAAAAGACTCATCAGTGACGCTCGAATTTAAAAAAGTTAAAAAGGCCAAACACATAACGAGGTTGAAGAGCATTGAGAACCAAAATTCCTAAAAGTTTAGCCAAATACAGCTAAGGTCATCTATGCCTGAGGTAGAAAAGCCTTAGTTTATTTCAAAAAATTCAAAAATTGTAAACAGTAAATTTATAAAATATAACCATATCAATGAAAATTCATGTCAGCACAAAAAGTGATAAATAACTAATTATCACAGTCCAGATTACGTTGATATAAGCAACAAAAATAGGTCTCAATCCCTATTTTTAATTTCTAATTTTTTGGGAGGGAGGGGTGTTGATCGACCGTGTACATACAGGGATGGATATTTTCTGTGTGTTTTTTAAATTATAATTTTAATTTTAATCCGGATTAGTTTAGTTGAAGAATCATATGTGTATTACATATTACTGCTATGATTATCTGTATGTAAATAAAATGTCAATAATATGTACAAAATCATTATTTTCCTGAAAACGTAACCTTGATTTTCAAGAGTCTTAATTTTCTTGGAAAATTTAAAACTTACCTTGGGTTTCAATAAATTCATCAGAACTGAATTTTCGGAGTTCAAATTCGGGGTATTTAACAGGTTAAAGGAGTCACAGCATTATAGAACTTTTTTACGCACACTTATATTTAAACTAAGTATTTTTAACTATAATTAAATGTTTTAGTTCAAAAGGTGAGCTATTAGAACATCGCGACGATTTTGCATTCAAATTTTAATTTCTAGAAGACGGAAAATAGCGGATATCAACAGAATATGTCAAAAAACAAGTTAGATGATTTTAAAAATATAGATAAAATAAAATAGAAAGACCAGTACCACTTACAAATCGTTCTCTGAAGACCATGCCGATTTTTTTCGATAAAACATATTATGTAAATACAAAAAAAAACAAACTTAAATATGAATCTTTTATAGCGTTTGTAAATAATAACTATCGTGAATATGGTCAGTGAAGTGGCTGGGCTCGGCGCAAATGAAATGCAGATCGGCGCAAATACAAAACGTCGGGATTTGAGTGCTTCTTATGAATTGAAATATGGGGATGGGCATTTGTATGAACTCTTTTGACACGACACGGATCAATACACCAGAATACTCTTTGCTTGAAAAGGTTCTAACAGTTAAAAATTGATCTGATAAAAACAGTTATTAAACAGAGAATGTAAATGATCATAAATTGACAAAATGTGTTTATACTCTTACCTACAATACATTTGATGTCCTTGTTTATAAATTAACTTTATTATGATATTTAAAAGTTTGCTTGCATTATTGCCAAAAAAGCATTGCGTCACATTGTCACATTGTCATCCGATACATTTTTTATTACGCTTAGTATATATTTCAAAATTAGAAAGCTATGTTATCTTGATTGTTCGTCATAGGGGTATATAGCAGAACTCCAAAGGATATCGAGATAGTTTGATAAGCTTGACAAGGTATATATTTATATATCTCATCATCTGATGTCACTATTCATTTTTTGTCAAGGCATAGCGATTCACGTCCTAAAGTCTCGATCTTTATGAAAAATAAAGAAATGAACATAAGAGTTCATTTTACGTACGTCACATTTATTCACAAATATTAATTTGTTGTATTAAACAATTCACGTACAATGTCTGAAAAATAATACATATTGGCGCTTTGCTGTAAAATATATAGGAGACAAAATTCGGTCATATTATCTTTCTTCTGTTTTCTAATGGTCACACAAATAGATACAGATTTGCAAATATCTCCTAATACTTGTGGACTGACGAAACAAACATTTAAAATTTTTTGAGACATATCGAAATTTAAAGCTGAAGAAATTGAATTATTTAGTTTGGAAATTTTTCACAAATACACGAAAAAGTAGTACAAAGACCCTACAATTGGTCTTATTTTCATGTTGTTTAGAATAAATTAAATATTCGTAGACTATAATTATTGAAATGTTTACATCGTTTTCAAAATTATTCATCTAAGGACCTGTCATGCGAAAAGATTTTAATTTCCGTATGAAAGTTGTTTTACTGCAAATAAAATTAAGACTTTAGCTAAAAATGTGTTTTATTCCTATTTTTTGGAGGGGGGAAAGGGGGAAGGGTTAAATCTCAATATTTGTCTATATTTTTCTAAACACAGTTTTATCCATCGTAAGCTTTTATCTTAAATAATTTGTTTACCATGTTCAGAAATACAGAAATTAGTGTTTTTAAAATAGGTTTATTACAATAAATTTTGTGCTTTTAAAATGGTACCTTAGCTTAAAAATATCTATTTATAGTGGATTGGGAAACAAGTTTTGCTACTTATATTAATCCCTTTCCACTTTGCGGGTGCGAGTGCTGCCTTGAAGCGGCATTAGCCTGCTCTTTTTCAAAATCTACAAGGGTGTCTTTAACGTGCAAGAGATATGGCTTTCTCTTAACACGGGTCAGCCATTAATCGTCCCCTTCCGACGGACTATCATCGTTTCCTCAAGACCATACTCGCAAATGGTGTCAAAGGAGAGCCGAAAATTCAGGCTCGGAAATTTTTCATCCCGGAATGTGAATCGAAACAGGAACCTTTGTGTTAGTATAGTCCGACGCACTTACTACCTTACAATGGTACCTTGTCATTTTGTCAGGTTTTTTTATGTTTTTTTTGTGCTCAGTACCAATCTGATAATTGAAGCTGTTTCCAAATGATGTTTATAGTTCGAAAGATAACACCCCTGTCCCAGGTAGGTTTATTCCCGATTGTCTAACTTTTTTAAATATTAAAGTTCTGACTGTCCCACATTATTTTGTGAAATAAAATGTTCTTTGATTAAAAAAAAAGAAGGTATGATCTATTGTTTGTTTTGCTAAATATACATAAATTGATGATTGCATATTTAATATTGATTTTATAAAAGTATAAACACAATATTTTTTTCAAGTATTAAATTAAAGCACTTTTGATTAAAAATACATTAATAGGTCTGATTTATGAAGTATAATATCTACAATGTTACGTTATTTATAAAACAAATGTCAATACATTGTTTTTATAACTATTAAATATATCTTAAAAAAAAATTTAATAAAGGAGTAGGCCCAGTTTGACCCCTTTTTGGCCCCAAAATATAGCAGTTTTACAAAATTGTTTAAATGTAAACTTGTAGTTATATAATGGACAGTAGAATGCTTCTTCTACATTAAAATGGGCCGTTTTTGACAATACAATGCACATATATCGAGTACTAGCACCAATAAGTCATGCTAAATTACTGAAATCTTCATAATTCAGGCATTTTAGTTAAATTTTAGACGGTTTCCGTGTAAAACGAAAGTGGCCGCATTATATATATATAAAAAACAAATACAAAAACAAATATGTACACAGCAACAAACGACAACCACTGAATTACAGAATCGTGATGTGGGACAGGCACATACAGAATGTGGCAGGGTTTAAACTTATTCAAAAGCAACAACGCTCCAAATAACCTGGGTCAGTGTTGAACCAGTACAACATAAGAAGTATCTATAAAAGTCAGTTGAAAAGGCTAGGCATTAGATGGGAACAAAAGAAAAACATGTAACAAAATCACATCAACTTTATCATGTCTTTTATTTTTATTCACTTTTGAAGTCATTATTCTGTCAGGTATACTACCCCCTTTGGAAGAATCCTAGTCCAACAGACAGATAGATTGGTTATCTGCCGGACTAGTCTACTATTAAATGAGGATAGTTTACCTAACCATTTGATGACTTCGCAGTTCAGCTAACAAGCAAGCTAACCAAGGATTCTACCTTTCCCTATATATACACTTAATGAAATCGGCTGTAATGATCACATAAAGATAACTCTTTAGACATGTTAGAGTAGACATAAACTTTTAAAGTAAATCCGGTGACTTCAAACCAGGATATTAGTGAGGAAGATTATAAAACAAACTGCATTGGTTTACCTTGCGTTTTCATCAATGTAACCGTAATGATGTAAACCTCTTTCTAAATCTGACTTTGAATTTTGATATTTAGATCAATTCCTTTTCCAAAAGTTGGATAAAATAAAGGTGATCAAATCATACCTCTACGACAAGATCAACATACATGTAGTCTTGGTACTTTTTAGGTGTTACATCGTCATATAGATGTGTTGTTTTATCTCACATAATAATGTAAACAATTGAAAGATTATTTTCGACTCGTTCTCAACTCAAAATCTGTCGAACCATGACAAGATACTTTAACATATGTTAAATCTTCATAACAGATTTCTTTCATATTTGATTAAAAAAAAAACAGAATCAAAATGAACAGAAGTAAGAAAGATAAAATGACGGAAAAATATTTTTAATTGATAACGGCACTTTCACTAGGTCAGATCGATATTTTCTTGTATAATTTTTCTTTACAGTCATCGCCCTGAACATGCGTGAAATATTTGCAACTGAACGTTAAGTCATTGATTTTTTCCATCGATTTTCAAATCAAGCATTACACAACTTGTTATTAAACGTCAGTCAACATGTTTGCTTGTTGGTACGTACAACAGTAAGTCATACTGATTTAGTGGAAATAGATATAAATAGTTTTTAAAAAATCCAATTCTAAAATAAGATATACCCGACAACGCCCAAACAATAATATAGACATGTACTACTGCTAGTTGACTTGCATGTGACGGTTGTCTTATATCTTATTTGTTTATTCTTAGTTATAAATAGAAAGAACATTTGTATTTTTCTCGCTGATTTATCCAGTACATTAGAATAAATAAGTTAAATTATAACTCTTGAACCTGAGCAGCATATTTATAATATACAAGTATAAAATTATGAGTTCATTAGACGTTTTGGCAATAATATTTTTGAAAGGAGGCCTATTAAAATTCCGTGATAACAGTTACTGGTGACCGATGCAGTTACAATGCTACATGTTATCTCTATTTAACGATAATAAATTCAAGAATTTCCCATAAAATTTGACATTTGCAAAAAAAATAAAAAATAATAAAAATTTCAATAACAAATGTAAATCGAGTTAAAAATCCCTACCTTTTGTTGTGCTCAAGTGGCCTGTTCAAGATAAGCAAATTAAATATTTATATTGTAACTTAAGCTACTACTGAATAAACTGCACACCCTTATGCGAATGTATACTGTATATCATTTAATGCATTAAATCAAATGTATATAGGCCTTTAACTGTGATAGGGGTTTTACGAATTAATGAAGTATAACATTTATAAATATAATTTAATTTGAAATATGTGTTACATGTAATTGATCTTAAAAAGATAAGTACATCATTTATAAATAATTAAAAAAAAAGAATAAATAAGAGAAAGAAAGCTTGGTCCGGCATATAGGGTAATATTAGCTGCGGACATGTACCTTTTAGGTCCTTATGATATGTTTTGATGTTTTCGGAAGATGGTAGGAAAATGGTACGCAAATAGTCCCAAAATATCATAGGGATCTAAAAGCTTCGGTCCAGCATCAGTCATATTGATGACTCCATATAATTGCACTGATCAATTAAATTAAAAACGAAAACACAAATTAACGTAAATGTATAAATATTTCTCAAATGTCTGTTCCATGCATGTTCCGTCTAGACTGGTCAGCGAAAGTCATGCATCTCCTCAAATTTTACAAGGAAGCCATGCTCTTGATTTCGTTCTGGAAAGTTTGATCACAGAATTCCTAAGGAAGAACTTGATAGAAGTATTTCCATTATTAAATGAAATTCATCAATGGAATTTTATTTTTGGATCTGAAAATCCTAACTGTCCAAAGCAGTAAACTGGTTAAACGTTAAAAGTAGCTTTTGTCTTTCTAGTACCAGTTTGTAGTACTGTATTATGTGCTATTTTATTCACTATATGCATGTGTTTTGACAATCGGTTGGCTGCTTCACGTCCAGTGGTAAATATTCCATGCATGTTTAGGACTATAAAATTTGTCATTGTCATGTAAATCCGTTGTCCAGAATAAACTTTTGACTGATCAATAGTATAATGTCTTGTCGTATATGCAATTTTGATAGTACAGTTCTAATGTTGAAATAAAATGACAAATTAAACATTTACACCATCCAAAGCATGCAACGTCAAAGAACCATGAATGATCGAGTATAACCAAATAATCTACTTGCTTCGTTTTTTTTACCAAATTTAGTTGACTATGAATTGCCATCCTTAAACTGACCTCAACAATTTTAATATATTAAATATGGAAGACGATTTTTTAAAAGTAAATAGAGAAAATATAGGATGTAATAATGCGAATACAAGTGCATACCAACTGTTAGTGGCCTTCAATTATTGGTTTCCCCAAAACTGACCGATTACAAACCTAACAAATCATTGATCCGCCGCGGCCAAGTGCGTGCCCATGTCTTGCCTCACTTCTCATGAAGAGGTGACTAAATCTACCATTACTTTTATTTCAAACTTTTGTTGTGCGGGAAAGAGGGGGAAAGCGCAGATTAAGGCAGTTGCCTCCCCTTTCCCACTAAAGGGTTGATGTGTTGTTGTTGGTCTGCTGTTTTACATGTCTGTGTTCTTTTTAGTTTACCTACAACAGTTTGGGGGACTGTCGTTCGTGTTCTTTCGAGGCTCCTGGTGAATAAAACAAAGATGTCAATATATGTTTATTTGGAGTCCAACCATACGAGTAAATTAATCAAATACATAAATATGAAATGAAGAGTTTGATTCTTAAATTGAAATTAAATTAACAATTATCAAAATACTTTATCAATTAATTAAAATAGTTTATCATGATATTAATGGTAACTTTAATTAAGAAAGATTTCTGTTATAAACTGTTACATTAAAAGATTATTAAGGTTACGTCATGTTTTTCATTAAACAGAATTTGTAAGTTTACGAACCTGGTGAATAAAACAAAGATGTCAATATATGTTTATTTGGAGTCCAACCATACGAGTAAATTAATGTTTGATTCCTTAAGGTTTCCTATTTTAAACCCTAGGGACACGTGCTGGTTGGACTTGCTTTATTCACCAATCAGAATGACTTTTAGAATACTTATTTTATAAGGACAGTTTCTATTGGTTAGATCTCTTTTACCTTATTCATATTTTTGCATAAGTTGGGGTTACTATTTTTAATTGCTTAATACTTTGTTTTTACGACCATTAGGGGAATCCGATTATTTTGGTTAGATTGAATTCTAGTTGAACAATAGAAAAGAATTAGATATATTTGCTAAAGGAAATACTTCTTAGAGTTTAAGCTGTCAAACCTTATTTATGTCGCTAAGTGTCAAATAAGAAGAATTTCACAAATACTTATATATTAAAAGTAACATAATATTATAGACTTTCTAATTATATCTTTTTATACAAAAAGCTTTATACAAGAATTAGTTTTTTTCTACAATTACATAGAATATTCACTTAGTTTTATATGAAATATTAAAATTTATTTCTTTAAATATTTTACCTCATTTTACCTTCATTATACTTTCACGATACGACCTTGTATGCAATAGCATTATAATTCGGTTGTGTATATACATATATTAGTTTTAAATCATGTGAAAGATTACTTTACCTTTGTGTCAAAGACTTTTCCTTTAATATAATTACTATAGCTTTAATTTGAATACGCAGTGCATGTCTCATAAGTCTTTATAGGCTGAGTATTGAACCCTTTCTTTTTTATGTTGTTTTGTATTTTAGTTATTATAGATCAATATGTCCGATTATGTGACACGGGGAGATAAACTGTCATTTATCTTATCTTATCACACCTATATTTCAGATGATATTTTTAAAAATGACGAAAGAAGAATGTTAAGTTAACACAAAAAAGATATATATAGAAAAAAATAAAGCGCAACCTTATTTCTGAATGGATTTCATTTCGTGCTGTTTCATAGATTTCTTTTACGGGTGTATGATGCAACAAAATATTACCCCGAATATTGGGGTTCGTTTTGCCAAGTCTTTAAGTTTGTGTATGATGTGTTTGGTATTTTGTGGTCTATTCGTCGTTTCGGTTTGGGTTTTTTGTTGGGGAGGGGGGCATTATTTCTTTAGCCTCTTTTTGAATTCTGAGCTTTGATGCTTGCTTCACGGTTTTTCGTCTCTATATTATTGTGAGTTTTATCAAATACTATTAAATTAGAATTCTGTACTAATTTAGTGTTTTTATGTTGTGATTTTTACGCGTGCCGTTTTAGCCACATCGTTCATGAGTCCGTTGATCATGGTTAAGGACTTATAAGCTGAAGCCCGCCTCCCATAGCGGGGTTTTGTTCACTGTGTTGAAAACTAGATGGTGGTATCCGGCTGTTATTTGCTCTTTGGTTTGGTTGCTGTCTCTGTGAAACATTTCCCTTCTCCATTCTCAATTTCATTACAAAAGAGACTAATGAGAATACATGTATGAAAACAGAAGATGCGGTATGATTGCAAATAAGACAACTCTCAACAAAAGACCAAATCACTCAGAAATTAACAGCTAGTAGAGGTCACCGTACGACCATCAACAATAAGCAACGCCAATACTGCATACTCAGCTATAAAAGGCCCCTAAATGACAAGTCTACTTTTCATAAGCTATCATTTTGGTTTTTTTTTTAAATCCTAGAATCGTTTGAACAATGCATAATCGTTTCTTGATATAATGTGTGCAGCTTCATTTGCTTAATTACAAAAAAAAATTACAGATTCTTTTATATGTATTCGTTCAAAACAACTCTTTGCAATAATAATTCTATTATATATATGAAATAATTCTGCAAAAATAAAACGAAGTCAAACACGTTAAATTTTCTATTCATAAATAATTTGACTAGACAAAACTTTAATAACTTAAGAAGAACTCAATTGTAGGACATACATGTAATATTTTGAAATCCATTTGAAGGAAGATGCTACTGGCAAAAACTATATAAAAATATGTTGATTACAAAATCCATTGAAAGACTGGTGTCATTCATAAAATCTATTGAACAAACTTGCAAACATATATCAAAGGGCCATACTTTGCGACATAAATGCCTTTTATCAGTGCAAATGTAAAAAAAACAACCTATAATTAAAACTAAATATGTTGTAACAGTGACATAAGCAGAATGATCGTTTTCTGCACTTCTCGCAAGAAGTCAAACAGTATTACATAAAGAAAAAGTTTTTTTCAGTTTATAACATTGTTATTATCTATATCCAAATGATGACACCGCCATTTCATTCTTTTGTCATTGGTTAAAAAAAAAAGTTTATCAAAAAAAAATTTAACATGATTTTTAACCTTCAGCTCAGCCTCTAAATCATTTTTTCTAAACTATCAGATTTACGGATTCATGTAACTAAAAGTGAAGCTAAATAAGTTTCTTTAATGTACGTTCTGCATATACATGTAGAACATTTTCTCATTTCAGGCACACAATTAATACAACACAATCAATACATCACACAATATGCCCACATGGTAGAAATTCAACATAAGGGACATGTTCCCATTGCAGGCGCACAATATATGTCCGCATGGTATAAAGACATCGAATGCTCCTATTCTAAACAAACTTTGTAGCGTCGCTAGTCCCTCAACTGTCTGCAAGACTGTTGTCATTGTCAAAATATATTTCAAGACACAGGTCAATGTCTCTTAGAAATATTTTTTTAAATATATGCATGTGCATAAGACTAACATGATAAAATGAAGTTTTAGAAATATTCTATGGCATGTTTTATTTCTTTACTTGTAAAGAACAACGCAAGGAACGGATCCAACCAACATAAAGGAGTGGGTTCCAACTATATGTTCCCATTCAAATGCTTTGATCGTACCAAAAAAAAGGGGTTCCAACCCACGGAACCCCCTTTTTGAATCCGCCACTGCAACGCCTTTTTAAAGTTAGTCTTGTTCTCTAAGATAATCATCAGCTTCAGCTATATCTGTCCTACGATAAAGTGATGCATATTTCAATCTTAATTGACCGCTGAATTCTTGCATGCGGCATTTGTCTAAAGCTTGTAGTATATCTTCAAGGCAAGCGTCATCGGCAGCTTTTTTCTTCCAGGCAACTAAACATCGGTATATTTGTTCCTTTACTCCGTCGTGTTTATGGTTTATGACATTTTCATCTATTTTGTTATCTATTTCTTCAACATTTGGATATACTTTACCTAAAATTGAAGAGATTAGTCATTTAAAACATAGATTTTTATAAACGTTTTGAAGAATATAACCAGAGGCTCCAATGAGACTGTGTCGCTCATATGATATTCTTGTTTACAATTGTGCAACCGTTATACTTCTGCTCTATTTTCAGAACAAGTCAACTATACTGAACTTTCCCTTATGTTCTATTTTAAGCCATATCTGCCATGTTTGTTTACAGGCAGTGTCCTCGGACACGTTTTAAATACTAAATACTCTAATGCTTATTTGTGGCCAGGTTTGGTTAAATTTGTCTCAGTTGTTTAAGGAGAAGACTTGCAAAAGATTACAAAAATTTACGAAAAATTGTTAAATTTGACTTTTAAGGACAATAACTCCTTATGGGGTCAATTGACCATTTTGATCATGTTTACTTATTTGTAGATCTTCTTTGCTGCACATTATTGCTGTTTACAGTTTATATCTATCTATAATAATATTAAAGATAATAACCAAAAACGACAAAATGTCCTTAAAATTACTAATTCAGAGGCAGCAACCTAACAACAGTTAGTCTGATTCATCTGAAAATTTCCGTTCAAATATATCTCAACCTAATGAACACATTTGTCTATCCAAAATTGAAAACGCCGCCGCCGACGCTGGAAACAGCATATCTATGTCTCGCTTTTTGACTCTGCCAAGGCGGGACAAAAAATCAATGACAAATTAAGAAAACATCTGTAGTAAAACGAAAACGCATACTTACTGAACAGTTTTCTCAAGAAATCAATCCAGATGGAATCCGCAAGGCGTATATTAGCAGAAACTTCCGAGAATAACTGACTCCATGTAACCCCATTTTGGATTGGGTCGTCTAGGAAAAAGAACGCATGTTCAATAATAAATTAATACGTTTAGTTACATTGCACTTCTACTATAAAGCTTGCTTCTAAGATCGAAGAAGTGCAAATATTTTATTTTATTTGAACCCAAAATACATTCATCATGTTCATATATTATATATTATCTTTATATTTTAGTCTATTTATAAAAGCTTCCAGTTTCTATAGAAAATAAGTTAAAAAAAAACATTCATCACCAGTTAAAATGTCTATAGATAAACCTGAATCATGATATCCTTCTTAATCTTATGGAAATATAAGACTTAAAAGTTTTTCTATAATCTAATTAAAAGAAGTACCTGTTTGATTGTGGCTTTTTTGTGGTATAGAGCATATTTCGATTTCAAATTCATCTTGAGGATTGCACAATTCTTTTCGTTCATTGATTGTGTTTTCGTTTAAGTCTATTCCGACATAAGGCTTATCATCTCCATCTGTTTTCCTATTCAAACAACAGAACAAATTGTATATACACCAATATTTTTCATTATCATCTAATTACAATCTTACATGTATCTACATTTTTGATGTATCAACCAAGAAGTTGAAAATAATTACATGTAAACAAATGTATTTGTTATCATTCTGTCCATATTTCCATTCTTTTTGGTATAAGTTGGTATAAACATGCATATGTAACTTGTGAGTATATATTTTGAGTGTATACGTGTATGTTTGGTTTATTTTTGTTAACTCGATTAGGATTTGTTTTCTATATTCAAAATAAATCTACATTCATGCTTAGAGGAAACATACATAGGTAATTTGTTTTAGAGACAAGTGCCTGTGTGGAATATTTATAATAATAGCTATGTACTCTGGGCATCGAGTTTTAGCGAAACAAACACCTTATATCAAACAATAGAAATTTCAAGTTTTAAATGAAAAGTGATAAAAAAAAAATTCGGACGTGTTTTTCGGATTATTGTTACAATAACGTTTTCTTCATAATGCTAACTTCTATAAATATAAAATTAGTATACGTATCACAACTGTATACAGAACTAGATTTTTTAAGCAACACATACCCGGACGTTTTGTAAATGCTTAGTTTCCCCTTTCTGTGAAGACACACCACAGCTATAACTATAACAGCTATCGCTATAAACGTTATAACTACAGCCACAACTATGTTTACTATTGGCGTCGTATCTACAACATACAACAGGCTAAATTATTTATTAAATTCATTAATTGATCGATTGTTAATCTCCAGTGGCAAATATTTCATGCATGTTAAAGGAGAGAACACATTGACTAATAAATCAATCTCTTAGGTTTATCCATAGAAGTCAAGCGCGATAAAGGAAGAAACTTTGGACTGTCATTTGATAAATTGGATAGCGACAAAAACTGTGTGCTCGATGTTATTTAAAATATATAGGAAACATAACTTTATCAAACAAAAGGCGGTTGATTTTTGCTGAATAACTACCACCTCAACTCCTAGTAATAATAAGTGAACATGTGAATTGAGCTGTTGCATTTTCATGCAATAAACATAAAGCAAGACAAAAAATGTAATTGTAATAATGTATAACCCACTCACCGTGTGAAGAACATATAACGTCAGTTTTTTCATTACAGGCTTTATGAATTTTTCGATCACCATCACAGGTCGAACATGGCAAACATTTAGCTGTTAATGACATATTAGGAGAAAACGTTCCGTTCTCACACATGTTGCATACTGTATTGTGTTCAGGTGTTCCTAAAATGTTATAATTGTACAAAACTATCGTTATTATTGTCGTGGAACTGTTAGAAGAGGTTACAAGACACGTTTTGTGTACAGAACTTTTGTGTTTAAACGGTTATAGAACTATTTGAAATTACCACTGACACATTGACAGATTAGTCATTTTACATAGAACGTTGTGTTTAAAATATCATTCAGTAGTCTGAACTTTTTAATTTGAGTAGCAATATGTGAAACAGTTCTATATACATCGCGATTCTAAGTAAATATACCATAAACAAAACTTCTCCCTAAGCATTTAACAATAACTCGACGGGTGCAAATTCAAACGAGGGCGCACCCGTTCCTTTTTTGAAACAAAAAAAAAATGTAATTTTAGGTAAAACTGCCAAAACATTTTGTCGAAATTCTCTAACTGAAAATTCTTAGGATCCACGACTGAAGTAACAACTATTTGTAGCTTGTTCATAACTGAAAGGGGAAAACAATTTGAAAGTAACTAAACAAAATAATTTCTCAAGGTCAACATGATCGGTATAGGATGATTGCCTACCTGTATTCCTAAGTTCTGTTCCAGGTTGGCAAGGACTATGTTGTAAACATATCCATTCACCACTACCCTTTGAATGATTGAAATAGCCATCCTTACAACGACAAGTCATATCAGCAGTGGCGTTACACGTGGTTTCCGGTACTGCATTCTTGTCAATACAGTAAGCACTACATTGAGCACAGCTAGTTGCTATATTATACTGGTTATTGTAATGTCTATCCTTACATGGCTCACATACTGCTATTGTACTATTTGTTGTGCAGTCAGATTTTCTGTAAAAACCAGGAGGACAGACGAGACATGTCAGACCATTTGTAGCTGTGTATGTTGATTGTGAACCAAAATTTGTTTTGAATGTCCGTTTATGTCTGTAGAGAAAACGAATTTCCGCTTCTATATGATGCAATCCTGTACTTGTTTGAATAACCGCTTCAGTTGACGCTAGGCTTGCTTTAATGAATAGAAAAACTAAACTCAGAGACAACAGCAACCTCAAAAGCATTGTTGAAGTCTTTATTCTAAAATTATAAATTAATGAACATTTTAAGTTTTGAATAAGATTACAAATTTTGAAAGTATCACGGGATGTCATTACACTTTTAGATACATGTATCATGTATGTTTAGGAAATATTTAACAATTACTATCCATACTAATCTGTGTCGACACTTTTACATTAAAGAAAAAAAAGGTTTTGACGATGTTGTAGTCTTTCGTTTGTGCCAGCTATAAACATCATCAATTCACAAACATTGGGATTTAAGTATGTAATGACTTTGTAAATTTTGGTTCGACTGACATTATGTCTTTCAAAATATAAACTGTTTTGAAGTAAGGTGAAGTATAATTCTGTGATTTTTACTAACCGTTATTAGTAAATTTTTATTAGTCAGGTTTGGGACATAAATGAGGGGTATCCCTTTAAAGAGGGACTGTCCCTCAGACAAGGGTCACTTGACTGGTGTAGAAAAGCAAAAAGAAAAAACTAAAAAGTGACAAATTCATTACATTTAGAACAACTTTTCTAAAAGAAGGGTCCAATTACTTTTAATAGTAAAGAAGATATGATCATGCAATTCTAGAAATATTACCATATAATACTGATAGGATAGAGATGTCAGTATAGCTGCTTGAGGAAATGTTTCTTCAAATAATATGAACATTTGCTCATTTGTACTAAAAAGGGTTTTTATCCCTTGAAATGTACCCCTCATAAAAGAGAAAGTCACTACATTGAAGGATTAGTCCTCATTTCAGGAGTTGTTCCTTGCGGCCGACAGTTAGTGCGTGCATTAATTATATGATTCAATATTACAACACGATATTTTCTATTTTTAACCATGTCAACACAGAAATACCCTTTACTATATTTAGATTTAAATCGATCAAAATGGGATTGATAAATTATGACTAACATATGATATATAGTTTAAAAGCTCAATCTGGTAATTTTAATTGTCCTATAAAGTTTCCGATATTCACACCAGTAAGCAATATAGAGCCAACACTTTAATACTCACCACACAAATCAAATGGTTGTAAAAAAAATTAATAATAAATAAAACATAAGTTTGAAAATAGCATAAGTTTGAAGAATAGATTGAATGCATTGATTCCGACTCCCGTTTCAAAGAAATATAACTATAAAGGATGAGATTCCGACACTATCACTCGCATTTTACTCTAGTTTCTTACTTGAAAATTATTCAACGTAATTAATACAGTGATAGACCCATTGTCAAGCTTTTTTCTTACAGCGGATGACCATCTCAAAAAATATATTTTGATCTTAAAACTTTCTAATCGTTTTATTTACAAAAAAATGTAAACATTTAAACATAATCTACATTCTTACCTTGTATAATTTATAGGTCGAGAAGATTTTTTTATTTTGTGGAAAGTCAACTTTAAAACAAGCATACTACGCTTATAACTGTATAAATGCTAGATAATAGATACAAGCTGACTGATACATTTATCAAGAAGGCCAACTTATCGCATGACTAATATTGAATACCCGTTAACTTATATAATAAACCTAGGTATATTTATATATATGTAAGGTTTAATCCAGAGTGACTGTTGAAAAACGTAATTTATGACAGACAAAGTTGGACTACTGTGACAACGAAAATAACCAAACAATTACAATATTTTCGTAGGTGTCGAAATATACTCTGTATCGATCTCTATCGTGATCAAATATTGCTGATAATCGAATGATATAAGTAGAGGCTAATAGAATCAGAAATCACCACTGAAGCGTTAATCAATAAATAAATTTACATTTTAAATAAAATAATTATTTAAAAGATATTACATGCAATACACATAAATATAGCGATAACGTTAAATACTTACTTTACGTGTATTTAACTTTCCAATTAAACTACACCTATTAATTCAAATATCATTTGATAACTATTCACGGGTTTTAATATACCCCTGTTTAATGACAGGTGTATTTTTTGAATCACGTGAACAGACAGATTGGAACATGATATTATTGTAACGTGAGAGCGATACTTAATTTGTTCATTCAATTATTTCATATCTTAAGTTTGTTTTTATTCCTTAGAAATTTAGATATCACAATTTTATTACTTTGAGCATTTGTCATTCATAAATCTAAGTGACGAAAAATAATAAACTTTTCACTCTCAACCAATGTGAGAGCTCGGTTTCGTTCCCCGGGAAATTGAAGGTTCATTTGAAGTAGACAGGTTCCCGATCGCAATATTCGGTATGTTACAACATATACCGCGTGTACCAATATGTGAAGGAATATGGCTATTAGCTTATACCTGGAACATAGTACCGACCGAACAGGATACATCTGAAGAAAATGATTTTAAAAACATGGTCGTGTTTAAACCGCAAAATATACTCAGCTGAGTACAGACAAACCAATGCAACTAACAATGTGTTTTATATGAACGGAGCTTCTCGAACCTCTTTCTCAACATAGTTTATTTTAGCACCTTCTACAGGAACGGAAAAAATAGATAGCAAATTATTTTTACAGCCGATTGCATTGAGTGTGTAGGCAAAGGTAGAATATTTGGTTAGCTTGCTTTTTTTTAGCTGTACCGTGAAGTCATTACTAGGTAAGATAAACTACCCTCCTTTAAGAGTAGACTAGTCCGACAGGTAACAAATGATCTGTCTGTAGGATTAGGCTACTTCGAAAGGAGGGTAGTTTACCTGACCTTACAATGACTTCACGCTTCAGCTAACAAGCAAGCTTACCAAAGGTATTACCATTGGATTCACACTCAATGAAATCGGCTGGGCCTAATCGGCTGTAATGTTTTAATATTCTGTTACTTAAGAGATGTATTCTTCTGACTTTTAAGTCTCGTTCAGTCTCTTTGAAATCTCGTTCTTGAATTATTTCCAAAACATGATACTAGTGGAAAATATAAATAAATTTCAAAAATATTATAATGAAACATAACCCTGTGAAAAAATTGTGGATTTACAATGAATGGTTTTTGAGTAATCCGTTTTTAAATTTTACGACCAATCAAGTCAGTATTTTAAGCCAAAATTTTGAGAACATGGGTTAGGGATACAAAAAAATATTTTACTAGAATCGTGTACATCCTATATCATTTTGGTCTTTTCAAATTTTAGATATGTATTTGTTCAATCATTTATAACAAAAAAGTTGAAATAATATGCATTTTGTACTTAAAACTGAGAAAAATCGCAAAAATACAAAATTGACAACATGGTAAGTTTTACACAAAAAAACGTCAAAATATGATTAAACTTTCTTATATTAACACTTACTAATAGTTTTTTTAGTAATTTATTCAGATTGGTCCAATGCATCTTTACAAAAGTATGAAAAAAAGTTTAATTGTGGAACTGTGATTTTTTTCACGATAATAGCTCAAAAATAAGTAAAAATCGATGAAAAATGGGAAAATCATCAAAATTGGGCTTTTTCAAAGGACTGTAGCAAAAAAAGAAGTGCACCACCATATGATTTTTTCTTCACCAATTATTTTGTTACAATCTTATAAACCTAAAAATCAGGTTAAGAAAAAAAAAGTTTAATTCTAGAAATTTTTTGCTCCTCAGAGGTGTACATCCTTTATAAGTTGAAAGGGTTTATATTCTTGCATATTTTTTTTTAATTTTCAATAATCTTAATGTTAGCGGTCATCGTTAAAAAGGGAATAAACTATTATACCATGCATATTTTTTGAACAATCTAAAATTTGTTCAATTCTACTGAAAAGTGTTTATTAAAAGTGTACATACCTTTTATATTGCTGTTTGATGTATTTTAAAGACAACAGTGAATAGTCACATTGGTAGAACCCTTCATTATTAGCACAAAGCTTATGCTACATGCTATAATATATTGAAAGGCTTTTTGTAAAAACCAATGCTGTAAAATACAGTCCGGGGATGTTGGCACCAATCTTTTTGCTCCGTGTAGACAAAGGTAGATACAGAAAAGCAAAGAATGCCCTCTTTTCCCAGCTATAAAAATCAACACAAAATAATTCTTCAGTAAATTGTAAATAGTCTTTGATTGTTTCTGTTTGAGTTTTTATGGAAGACTTAGAGCTTAAAGTAGCATATACAATGTATATATATAGATTATGTTCTCCTGTTGGTGCCGTCTGTTATTACAGCTACTTGTTGTCCCTTTGTTATTTTTGTCCTTTGTTTTCAGTGTCGTTAACTTATCTCACACTTCTCCAGTGCCTCCCCGCGACAGTACACGTAAACTGGGATCTAGCACCTCAGGCTAAACTGCAGGAGATCTCGGAGCAACAAGGGCCATAGAGATGCAGTGTGTAGGCCCACCGGTGTGTGGACATGCCCTAGCACTCATCAGCCTTGTCCCAGCTATGGGTAAATAGGCGGTTAGATGAGAGTCGTAGCACAGTAAGGCAACTCATCTAGAAGATGGTAAACTTCGAAAACAAACCTGGATAGAATGGATTTATTAGCTCAGGACAGCAGCCCTTCTAGAGGATGGAAACCTTGACTACAAATTCCCTGGCCCTCCAGGTTGGAGTTTTGGGCATGGGGGTAACTCCCCCATCCTGTAAAAACTATCACAGTTACAGAAACCAGAACCAATGAAACTTGATTACCCTCTGTTATAGGTCCAACGGGGGACTCAAACTACAGCGGAATGACTTCTCCTAGTGAAAGCCCTATTGTGGAAACTAGGAAAATGTATATGAGTCTTCTAGGGCCTAAAGCACAAATACATATAGGAGCCTGGAATGTTCGAACCATGTATGAAACATCAAAGACTGCACAGGTCATCAAGGAAATGCGGCAATACAGGTTGGACATTCTTGGTGTGAGCGAATGTCGTTGGACTGGCTCAGGAAAGACAAGCACAAATAGTGGAAACATCATCTTACACTCTGGAAACACTGACAGACATATTAATGGTGTAGCAATAATTATATGCAAAGAAAAGGCAAAAACACTACTAGAATGGGAACCAATCAGTGAAAGATTAGTAACAGCAATATTTAACTCTAACTACTGTAAGCTTTCTATCATACAGTGTTACGCACCAACAAATGATGCTGAAGATAAGACCAAGGATGATTTTTATGAACAGCTGCAGACTGCCATTTCTAAAGTACCTCAACATGACATGCTGGTAATTATGGAAGATCTTAATGCAAAAGTATGGGACAACACTGATGCTGAAAATGTAATGGGCAGACACGGTTGCGGGGTGACAAATGAGAATAGTGAACGTGCTATCGATCTCTGTCTTTGTAATAAACTGGTGATAGGAGGGACCATCTTTCCACATAAAAACATCCATAAACTAACATGGAAATCACCTGATGGAAGAACAGTTAACCAGATTGACCACATACTGGTGAACAACAAGTGGCGTAGATCATTAAGAGATGTACGAGTACTCAGGGGTGCAGATGTAAACAGTGATCACTATCTATTGAAAGCTACCATCAAACTAAAACTAAGAAAGGCACCTACTGAAAACCAGAATAGAAAGAGACTAGACACAGCAAGGTTGAAGTCACCACATGTCAAGAAAGCTTTTTGCTTAGAATTGAAAAACTGGTTTAGTGTGCTAGATAACTCTGATGATTAAGAAGATAGCGTACAAAAGAAGTGGGATGACATCAAAGATATTTATGTAAAGACGGCAGAAAAAACAGTTGGTCACAAAACAAAACAGAACAAAGACTGGTTAACATCTGACACCTGGCAAAAAATTGAAGAAAGAACAACCATAAAACAGAAATCAGTAAATGCAAAGTCAAAAAGGTTATAAGATCAACTACAAGTAACATACAGAGCAAAAGACAAAGAGGTTAAAAGAAGTGCTAGAAAAGAAAAAAGACAATATCTGGAGGACCTAGCAAAAGAAGCAGAAAAGGCAGCCATTCTGGGAGAGTTGAGTACAGTTTACAAAATCACCAAACAACTCTGTGGAACATCAAATGCACAGACAGCACAAGTAAACGACAAAAATGGCAAAGCATTGAAAACTGAAAGGGAACAAGCAGAAAGGTAGGTCCAGCATTTCAAAGAGGTATTAAACTGCCCTGAGCCTGATATCTTAGCTACCCCTGAACCATCAGAAGATGACTTAAACATCAACACAGAACCACCAACTATAGAAGAAGTAAGAAATGCCATTAAATCATTGAAGATAGGGAAGGCACCAGGCATCGATTCCATCCATGCAGAGATGTTAAAGGCAGACATAGATACATCATCTAAGGTACTCCACAATCTTTTCCTTGTCATCTGGAAAGAAGGGGACATTCCATCAGACTGGAGCAAAGGCCTGCTTGTGAAATTACCAAAGAAAGGCAATCTACGCAACTGTGACAACTGGAGGGGGATTACATTACTTTCTGTTCCTAGTAAGGTATTTTGCAAAATTCTGCTAAAAAGAATTGATAAAATTGTGGATGAAAAGCTTAGAGAAGAACAAGCAGGCTTTAGAAGAGGTAGAGGGTGCATTGACCAAATTGTCACTCTGAGGAACATCATCGAGCAATGCATTGAATGGAACACACCACTTTTCATCAATTTCATTGACTTCATAAAGGCCTTTGACAGTATACATAGAGAAACTTTTTGGAAAATTGTGAAATCGTATGGAATTCCACAAAAAAATTTGATGCTAATAAAAGCCTTCTACAACAGCTTTGAATGCAGTATCATCCTTGATAGTTCTATCTCAGATTCATTTGAAGTTAAATCTGGTGTAAGACAGGGATGAATTATGTCACCAATCCTATTTTTACTGGCCATTGACTGGATACAAAGACATACAACATCAGACAATAAAAAGGGGTATCCAGTGGACCACGTTTAACCGGCTAGAAGACCTTGATTTTGCTAATGACATAGCCATATTATCAACAACAAGTGAACACCTACAAGAGAAGACCAACATACTTAACAACTATGCAAAGCAAACTGATCTGAATGTCAATGCCAAGAAGACCAAGGTAATGTCAATTAACACCAGAAATACAACACCAATAACAATCAATGATCTGCCAGTGGACAGTGTTGAAGATTTCACTTACCTTGGAAGCATCATAAGTAAAGATAATGGAACAGGAAAGGATATAAAGTCAAGACTATCTAAGGCACGTGCAACATTTGCAAGACTTCATACTATCTGGAAGTCCAACCAGTACAGTTTAAGGACCAAACTGCGAATTTACAACAGCAATGTAAAATCTGTCTTGCTGTATGGTTCAGAAACTTGGCGTGTTTTAGTTAGTGACCTTCAAAAATTAGATGCATTCCATACCAGCTGCCTAAGAAAGATCAACAGAATATTCTGGCCAAATAAGATCAGCAACAAGAGCTTTTGGAGAAATGTAATGCTAAAAGCATAACAGCAGAAATTAAACAACGAAGGTTTAGATGGTTAGGCCATGTACTGAGAATGCCACAACACCGCACACCAAAAACAGCTCTATATTGGACACCACCAAGAAAAAAGGAAACCAGGGAGACCTAGAATCACCTGGCGAAGAACTGTTACTGCAGAATTAGAAACAATGGGTTACACATGGGGCCAAGACCAGTACATGGCTAAGGACAGAGATAAGTGGAGGCAGTTTGTTGTGGCATATGTCCCACTGGGGATGAAGAGGATAAGTAAGTAAGTACACTTCTCCTGATCAAATTCATAAAATCTATAGAAATTCAGGAAATTGTATCTTTGGTTAACTTTGTTTAGAAAAATGGTGTAAAAGTTAAATAATATCTATACCCTCAATTAGCAATTTGATATTTAAAACAAAGACCGAATAAAAGCAAAACAGGTAACAGTAACAGCGTACCGCAAGTAATGTTATCCTAGCCCCGAAAATAAAGTAACCATCAGAATGATATAAAGATGTATGCAATCCTAGCGGCAGTGCTCTTATAAGAAGTGATAGAATTGCGCAGTCTTTGGTTCCTATGTTTTTAGTTTGTATCGTGTTATTTGTCTTCCCGTCGTTGCGTTGTCGGTTGTTTTTGGCTGAATAGTTTGAATTATTTTGGTATCTTCCAGACCTCTCTCTCACTCATTCTTAAATTAGAAAGATATATATCATGTCACGGGACACCTCTATCATATTCAAAAATGTAAATTTAACTCAATGTCAACAGGTTCTATATAGGAAGTAATATTTTCACTAGTGCAAACCGAACTTATAAAAATCGCGTGCATGGTATTTGCATTTTTTTAAACTGAAGCATGTCAGAGACGAATAATTTGGTCTGCATACAACCCTTTACAAGTTTTAATTAATGCCTACATGTATGTATATTTGCGTACGTCAGACTATTCTTTGCATTGCATTTCTCTTAGAATTTGACATTAAACAGCACCAACAAAGCTCATGCTGTCTGAATTAATTACTTCGAAAACATGATACTACAAAACTTCGTTTGAAAACCATGAATAAATTTTATGATGTTTTTATTTAATAAAAACTTTGACTTAATTGTCTGTTTATCTTGATTACATTGCATTAAGCTCAACATGCAATCATTGTTTTTTTCTTAATTGATATGGAAATTAATTTCGGAATGAACTGCTTTCCATGAAGTACAACTTTAATTAGAGTTCTATCCCGGTAATGCAAAATAAATGTTTGCTAAATGAAGAGAAAAAGTCTATTCAGAAACAACGATAACATTATTAGCGCAGTTAGAAATGAATATTACAATTAATTGATGCCGTTTGTGAACTTTGGATTTTTTTTCCAATTACTTTGAATAGAATTGAAAATGGAAATATAGAATGTACCAAAGAGACAACAACACATTAAAACAAAAACAGTGCAAGGCCACCAGCAGGTCTTTAATACAGCGTGAAAATCCTGCACCCGGAAGCATGTAAATACATGCTATACTGAAATGTATTTTAGGTACTACTGAATATTTATAGATATAATAATTATCTTCTTATAGGAAATCTAGTTATTCTATTAATACAACATGCAGTTACGTGACAGACAGATCTACGACAAATGAATATTTTCTAGGTTTACAATCTCATTTGAACAGCATATCCCTTTTCTCATAACTAAGCCTAGTGCAGCTCTTTTAGGGCAATAAAAACATAAAATGTTATTTCAAATTTGATACCGATACGATTGTACTGCATACTGCTCTAAAGTTCATCGATACATTTGTATCATAAGAAACTAAAAGCATCCAAACACCAATTGAAACAGTACAAATACAAAAATATTAAATTTTAAAGAACTAAAAAAAGTTTATGGATCATTCAACCGTTATTTGCCTTAAACATTTAAAACAGAAACAAATAATATATCAACTTCATATTATTTATTTGTTTACTTTGGGGCTAATTTCTAAAATTAAAAATACACATCACTTTCAAAAAAAGACTAAACATTGTTATGGACAAAATGCATACTTTAAGTTTTTAATTTGTTATCATAACAGAGTATGTGTGTTTGAATTTCAAAGTCTGTGATAAATGCCAAGTTATATGAACATCTATTCTTTTTTAGGCGCAAAATAAGACACCTCGAGCTACTTATTATATTTTGTTGAAAATCATCTAGTTTTATATATTTTTAAAACTAAGAAGTTGTCATATTGTTTTAATTGCCAAGAAAGGAACTATTTTTTATATAAATTATACAGGATAAAATCGTCAAAAGTAATTTTATATCTTTGAAACTTTGCTCATTGTTGAAGGCCGAATGATGACCTATAGTTGTTAATTTCTGTGTCATTTTGTCTTCAATTGAGAGTTGTTTCATTGGCAATAATATGATATCTTCTTTTATTTATGTACGAAGCCTCAAAATCTGCAACATGAGAAACTAGCTATATATATATAGGGAGAGGTGTTTTAGAAAATAGAGCACCGAGAACGTCTGCTTCTGTGCATGCTGGAAAAATATTATGATTTGGTTTCTTCCGTGCAATTATACATTACTTGGTACACAAGTTTTCAAAAAAGAAATGATGATACTTGAACTTACCTGGATTGTTTTTCTCCGCTTCAAAACCGCCACCCGTATCAAGCATAGTCGACACCCGCATGTGGCGTTCTGCACAGTGTATATATGTAATGTTTTAGGTCGAAAGTAAATTTTTGATTTTTTTTTACACCATAGTCCTACCGTACTTAAAATGTATGTAAAAAATGATGAATGAAACATTTTTTTTCAATTTCAATAGCCCAATAAGCGTACTAGTTCTTAGATGAACCATCACCTAAATTCAAATAAAAGCCGCCAGGATTTGCCCATTGTAGGTGCCCATTGGTGAGCAATATTGACGTGCCCTTTTTTCGACCTTTGTCAAAATAATTGATAAAAGAGTTTGTACTAGCTAGTCGTTTTGAAACTTCTTATTGTAACAAAAAGATTAAAAAAAAAAAATAGAAGGTAAGTTAAAAAATTTATAGCTTTTCACTTTGGTGTGGTTTCTTTGACTTGTGAATCTTGGTTTCCTTCACAGATTTATTTTTACATCATTACTTGTTAATTAAAAGACTATTCAAAGTAATTTCTTAAGCGAATATGGTTTGAACTTTTTATTCTTATTTGAAATAAAAACATATAATTCAAATAATACTACAATTTAATATAAAAACTGCATTACTTTTGTTGATTGGCCACTTTCAATCAACCTCATCATTTTATGAATAATCAATGTATGAAAGGTATGAAATTGGACTTAATTGAACTGCTCAAAATTATTAGGCGTCATAATTGATAATCAAAAATCTTTGTATTTGTATTTGTATTGTATATAGATATAGGAAGATGTGGTGTGAGTGCCAATGAGACAACTCTCCATCCAAATAACAATTTAAAAAGTAAACCATTATAGGTTAAAGTACGGCCTTCAACACGGAGCCTTGGCTCACACCGAACAACAAGCTATAAAGGGCTCCAAAATTACTAGTGTAAAACCATTCAAACGGGAAAACCAACGGTCTAATCTATATAAACTATATCCTTATTAAGTTCCAATAGTTTTATTTAAATGCCAAAAAGTAGAAAATGATTTCAGCTATAAGTCTCAAACTACATATTAGCATGTGAAAAGACATCATCAAAGATACTTGGCCTATATAATGTTGTTCACCAGAAGCCGATATAGTCTACATAAGAATCGTCAGTGATGCTCTAATAAAGGAGGATAATAATTCAAATTTGACGATTATCATTAAAAAATTAAAATTAAAAAAACACACACAAGTGCTTACTATGAATACTGGCATGTACGCCAGGGTGTAAAAAACCCTAATCGTTTCTCGTTTCGAAACAGCAAATTTTTTAAAAATAACCATTTATATCAATGATGTTTCTGTCAAAACAAAAAAAGCTGTATTTATATCAATTATTTGTCTCAAACAACATATTCACAAATAAACCAAAGCGTAGAGCTGCAATTGTCATCATGCAATTTCCATCCTAGAGCAGGTTTACTTTCACAACATTCTTCTCCACCCAAATCACCAGGTTTATTATGTCCCAATGCTTGGTGGTTAGTCAAATTCCCTTTATATGTTTAGGCATATATACAATGTACCAGGATTGACATTTTGTTTTTGCGCGAAACGTGCATTTCGTCTACAAAAGACTAACCAGTGATAATTTTTAAGAATGTTAGAATTGAAATTTTTGCCTAATTCAGCTAAGGTAATCTATACAGCAAGTTTACTTAAATAACCGTATCAATTATATTTCTGTGAAAACAAAAAATGCTGTATGCATATCAAATATCAGTCTTTAATAACGTATTCACATATGAACCATAGCGTAGAAGTGCAACTGTCATCCTGTATTTTCCACCCTAGAGCAGGTTTTATTTCACAACAGTCTTCTCCACCATAATTATCTGGTTGATTCAGTCCCCATACTTCGTTATCGTCTGCTAAAACGGTCCCATCTCTCCATTCAAATGTTCCTTCAATTACCTGGTCATTTGCTCCAGTCCAATAATTCTTTGTGTTATCTGAAAAATAATACTGAAGCTGGAGATACCTGTCTACTCCTGTGAAATAATGGAGCATTGGCCCTTATAGCAAATTTCATTGGTATATGGGAAACCTGATGTTAGAGACCACTAAATGGAGAACTGAAAAGTTGTCTCTTAAGACAGTTTTTTTTTACAGGTTCAAACTATATGAAATCTTCCGAGTGGTCTTAAATTATTCGATCACATCATAGGGTTAATTCATAAAATAAAAACCATTTGTTGTGTTAATAAACAGATGTATGCATTTAAAGAGAAACAGTCAATTAAGAGAAATGATATGTTTCATTACTCGCAATAGTAACAGAGACATTTAAATTCCACCACTGCAAATAGTGTGTAACGATATTTGATACAGTTACATTTTAATTAACAGTTGAACGGTGTAAGGAAACATCGTAATACACGACTTAATTGAATTGGTTGAATCTGTTTCCCTGAATATTTTTATCTTTCTTCTTCAAAAATTTGTTGAAAGTTGCATAAAAATAAACAGTTATTTATCTAGTGAGAACCTTTTTTTTTATAATCGATGTGAAAATAGTGAACAAACTATAGAACTTATGATGAACAAAATGTAAGGCCCTCTTGATCAAACATAAGTGTATGCATGAGATTGGTATCAAGATTTTCTTACAGTAACTACAATTCATTGAGTTATAATGTCTTGTCAATGGCCTTATCTTGGGAGGGATTCCGGTTTTACTCGTGCTATGCAAATATGAAAAGAAACGAGAGAAATCCATACATAAGTGGTTTGTGTCGAACATTGATATTGGTTTACACTGATGAGTTTAGAGAAATGTTTTTCTTTTTTTCGAATTGTAACGCCTAGAACACAAACTTACAATTTGTAATTGTCAATCAGGCATATGAATAGAATCAGGCATATGAACAGAATCAGGTATATGAACAGAATCAGGCATATGAACAGAATCAGGCATATGAAAAGAATCAGGCATATGCATAGAATCAGGCATATGAATAGAATCAGGCGTATGAATATAATCAGGCATATGAATAGAATCAGGCGTATGAATAAAATCAGGCGTATGAATAGAATCAGGCATATGAATAGAATCAGGCATATGAATAGAATCAGGCATATGAACAGAATCAGGCATATGAACAGAATCAGGCATATAAATGAACAGAATCAGGCATATGAACAGAATCAGGCATATGAACAGAATCAGGCATATAAATGAACAGAATCAGGCATATGAACAGAATCAGGCATATGAATAGAATCAGGCGTATGAATAGAATCAGGCGTATGAATAGAATCATGCATATGAATAGAATCAGGCGTATAAATCAATGGTACAACAATTCGACAAGACATGACACAACCAAAAGATTTCACGTCGTCAATAATGTTGAAAATACTAATTCGACGACGTTTATGTTAAAATCATCGTAACCACAATCTTGTCCTCTTTTCCGTAAATGTAACCTACCGAATAAGATTTAGGGAGCAGTCATTTTACTTCAAAAGGGAAATGGGTCTGTTTTTTCATAGTTTTTCGCCACTATCAATCAAAAAAATTTCTTGAACATTTAACACTATTAGGTATGGGGAAATCTGGATACAGAATGTTTTTTTATCATTTTCTTTACCACAATATTTTTTCATCAAATTGGTGATAAGAATATTTTTGTACGGAAAAAAATGTTCCTTCCCTACCCCATTGGAGTTAAAATGGTATTTCCTTACCACCGGGTTTGTACTTACAAGAACAACACGAAGTGTGTTAAATGTGTTAAAGGATCTGCTTGCCATTCAAGAGCAACACCTGAGATCACACCGGCTTCAATTGGAGATCTTGTTGTTTTGTCAAAATTTTGTAACTTGTGTTTTGTGTAATATATAAAAAAAGATGATGTGGTATGATTGCCAATGAGACAACTATCCACAAAACACCAAAATGACACAAACATTAACAATTATAGGTCACCGTACGGCCTTCAACAATGAGCAAAGCCAATACCGCATATAGTCAGCTATAAACGGCCCCGATAAGACAATGTAAAACAATTTAAACGAGAAAACTAACGGCCTTATTTATGTAAAAAAAATAACGAAAAACAAATATGTAACACATAAACAAACGACAACCACAGAATTACAGGCTCCAGACTTGGGACAGGCACGTACATAAATAATGTGGCGGGTTAAACATGTTAGCGGGATCTAAACACCCCCCTTAACCTGGGACAGTGATATAACAGTACAACATAAGAACGAACTATAAAAATCAGTTGAAAAAGGCTAAACTCATCAGATAGACAACAAATACAAGTGGACGTGGCCGGGTATGTTTGTCTTTTGTTCTTCTCTGCTACCATGTGTTATCAGTTTTCGAATTATGAGTCTGAAAGTCTCTTTTCTGTCTAGTATGCAAATTTTAATAGCCTCGAATTAAGAAAAGATCTGATGGTGATGAGGTGTAAAATTTGGCAACGAGATAGCAATATATCGACATACACAACTTTTAAACCAATGACGTCACAGGGTCCCTAACAATAGTTTATAAAACATATCAGGTGCTTTATCGCTACTTTAGAATAGTTGTGAATATAATTATATTTTAAAACCATCAGATATACGCCATTATGTTTCAAATACATAAATATCAGTACTCTATCATTTACCTGTAACAGAACTATTCAGATATATTAGTTTCTCCATGGTATTTACCTGTAACAGAACTATTCAGATATATTAGTTTCTCCATGGTATTTACCTGTAACAGAACTATTCAGATATATTAGTTTCTCCATGGTATCTACTTTAACCAATTGACCTCTTTGTCCAGTACATACACCCTGGGCAGTGAACCAGTCGAGCCATTGTCCATGTACTAAGTAACAGAAGTCCATACTTTTTTCATAAGTATAACCAAGTGATTTAGGGCAACGTTCTGTAAAGTATATGAAGGGAACATATAAATACAAAGGAATTAAGCTTAATGAGAAACATGATCAAATTCACATTTTGGGTAAGCCCTATTTATAATATGATATTTGAATACAAAACAAAAGAAACAAGAAACATGAAAAAACTTAGCCACCCGATGGAGTTAGTTTTCCAACAAAATATAAATCAATTCAAAGGTCAATAAAAATCAATGCGTTAAGCACAGACCACTGCATATGATACGTGATTATAAGATACTCGAGAAGTCATATGATATTAAACAAAATGACATTGTGCTCAGAAGTTTATAAATTATTTTACATAGTTTTGTAAAAATCTGCTTCCATTTATTTCCATTTTTTATCTTTGTTTTTTACAGAGAGGGACTGAATTTATTTTAAAAAACATCGAATCCGAAAAAATGAAATAAAAAACAGCTTACAATAATATATTCATCATCATTCCACAGCACCAGAAACCACCCCCATTTTTTGTGGGTTCCTCAGTCTTAAGTTTGCTTTCTTGCGTTTTATAAATGGTTGTCTGTTTGTCGTTTTTCTAACTATAGCTTTGTTTTATAGTTGATGTGTTTCCTGCGGTTTTATTTTGTAGCCTGGATTTGTTTTCTCTAAATCGATTTATTACTTGAAAACAAGTATACTACTGTTGCCTATATTTATACATACAATTTGATAATTAAATTGAATGCTTTAAATTGGATATTCTATTATTTTCAATTAAGAAAGGAACAAAACAAAACAACTATATATATCGCATATACCGTATTGTCCTGGACGCAAAGCTATATCCTTTTCAACATTGTAATACATAATATGGGGTTCATGACATTTTTGCCCTATGTCTTGTCATACTAATGATCATACAAAAATGCCTAATGGATGAAATGTACAAGTCCTTTCAACTTCGTCAGAAAATCCAGAATTTATGTTTGTATAATGGACTTCCATTAAGTTTTTTGAATGGCTTCTATAGTATGATTAGTTATTTGGTTAACACAAATGGTTTAAACTTGTAAAATATACCATAACTAATTTCTTATTTTCTTTAATGATGTCGAACTGAATAAACTAGTTTTTTTCCATAGTTCAACTTATGTTTGGTCGACTCAATTGTACTATTTTTTTTAAATCAGGCATGCCATTCAAATCCTTTTTCCTTCGATCGAACAAGTTCAATTTGCGTTTTTCAAAAACTACGTTATATAAATACAAAGTCAAGGTCAAGTTAAATTATTCTGTATATCAAGTAAATTTTTTTTTATTGAAGCTTAAACACACGCAATTCAAACATCAGAAAATACTTATAACGCATAATTGATCGCTGAAAGCAATTCATATCCACTGAGCATAAGGGTTCTTAAGTTTTATCGCAACTTATTTTCTTATCATGAAATCAAAATCACATAAAGTGCCAAATAAACTCACCATAGACACCAGAGTTGAACTTTGTCAGACGCGCGTTTCGTCTACAAAAGTCTCATCATTGATGCGCGAATGAAAGAATATTAAAAAAGCCAAAGAAGATTTAATAAAAAAACAAAAAAACTTCCTACATTTCTCCACTTTTTGCATTAAAAAGTATCTCAACTTGATTACAAATTAATGAACGACGGCTTCAAGTCAAGATTATGTTGTTTAATAAATTAAACATTAAATAGTAATAATGAATACTTAAAGATTTGTGTATTTTTTGGGGTTTGATAATAAACTTATCATATATACCAGGATTAAATTTTGAATTTACGCCAGACGCGCGTTTCGTCTACAAAAGTCTCATCATTCACGCTCGAATAAAAAAAATAATAATTACAGTAAAAACATATAGTCCAAACAAAATATATTATCAAATCAATTCCAATGCTTTTTCTATTTAACAATATCATACACAAACCTTTAATTTATCTGTTTTTCTGTTCAGTAGTATCTTTAAAAAAAAATCACTGTCATACAGGTGAGAGGTTAAGCTTGCTACAAAACCATCTATCATTTTCTACATAAGAAAATGCCTGTACCAAGTCAGGAATATGACATTGGTTTTCCAGTCGTTTGAAATGTTTGAGCCTTTGATCTTGCCATTTGATTACATACTTTCCTTTTTGAATTTCTTCTTAGTTCAGTTTTATTTTGCTATTTTAATTTTTAAACTGTTTGTCTATCCATGTAAGTCATTTCCAACTTGCCATTTTTCAGTTGAAAAGAAAGAGTACAACACTTTATAAATTCCATGCGTTTGAATAACATTTCTGGATTTACCTAAATCTTGATCCCTCTCAAAAGCCGAATATTATAAAAACAAAGGATGTTAAAAACCGAAAAAACAACAGTATAAATAAAACTTGTATTTTTTGTCTATCTGATGAGTTAAGCCTTTTTCAACTGATTTTTATAGTTCGTTCTTAAGTTATACTGTTATACCACTGTCCCAGGTTAGGGGGAGGATTTTTAACCCCGCCACATTATTATACCCCACACAACGAAGTTGCGGAGGGTATAATGTTTTTGACCCGTCCGTCCGTCCGTCAATCATGTTTCTTGTCATCGCAACTCATCTCAAACCACAAAACAGAATTTCACAAAACCTTTTTATATGAAAAGGACATATAATGTAGTTGTGCATATCGACAGGAAATTACGATTCATTTTTTTTTCTAGGAGTTATGCCCCTTTGAACTTATTTGCTTCTATGTACTATTGCAACAGTTTGTCATCGCAACTCCTCTCAAACCACACAACTGAATTTCATGAAACCTTTTCAGATAATAAGGACATACTATGTAGGTGTTCATATCGACAGGAAATTACGATTCAATTTTTTTTCTATGAGTTACACCTCTTTGAACTGATTAACTCTAAGGTACTACTTCAACAGTTTGTCATCTCAACTCCTCTCAAACCACACAACAGAATTTCATGAAACTTTGTAGATAATAAGGACATACTACGTAGATGTGCATATCAACAGGAAATTACGATTCAATTTTTTTTCTAAGAGTTATGCCCCTTTGAACTTATTTGCTTCAATGTACTTCTGCAACAGTTTGTCATCGCAACTCCTCTGAAACTACACAACAGAATTTCATGAAATTTTGTAGATAATAAGGACATACTATGTAGATGTGTATATTTGCAGGAAATTATTTTTCAATATTTTTTCTTAATCAATTTGTTTTTTTTATTCTTATTTAATTTCTCCAATGACATTGTTGGGACGTGGGGTATGTGAGCGTGCTCAATAAGGTTCTTCAATTTATGTATTTGCCTGTCCTAAGTCAGGAGCCTGTAATTCAGTGGTTGTCGTTTGTTTATGTGTTACATATATGTTTTCTCGTTTGAATTGTTTTACATTGTCTTATCGGGGCCTTTTATAGCTGACTATGCGGTATGGACTTTGCTCATTGTTGAAGGCCATACGGTGACCTATAGTTGTTAATGTTTGTGTCATTTTGGTCTTTTGTGGATAGTTGTCTCATTGGCAATCATTCCACATCGTCTTTTTTATATATACATATAATAGTCAAATCCATCTAAGGTAAACTTTTTTGGACGGAAATAAAGCTTAGTATTTTGATAGTTTGTAAATTTATAAACGGTCAAGTTAAATAAAAGAGGAACGAAAGATATCAAAGGGACAGTCAAACTCATAGATCTAAAACAAACTGACAACGCCATATTTAAAAATGAGAAAGATAAACAGACAAACAACAGCACACATGCCACACCATAGAAAAATAAAGAATAAACATCATGAACCCCACCAAAACCTAAGGGTGAAGTTTAATCTGACCTTTATGGGAAATGTCCCTCTTGGAAAGAAAAAATGGGAATATATGAAGGGGACATTTAAAATTCATCTATTATATAGTAGGTAGACCTAGGATAGGGAAAAAACTCTTAATATCATCAGGGTGTTTCTGTTAACCAATTTCACAAATATATTCTATGAGTTTAGGTTCCATAGATTAGGTCTTGAATATTGATTAATTTTGACAATTTTACAACTGACAACGCCGTGGATATACAAAAAAGTTAAACAAAGTTCACAAAAAATCACATTTTAAGCTGAAGAATGACTCACACAAACTCGACTAAAACTGCACACTTCGTGTACTCCGGAAGGATAGGCAGACCCTTTCTTACTAGTGAATTGATAAAATGAACATGATATATGTGTTTATTTTGTTTCTAATTAAAGTTAAGACATCTGGCCTTCAGTGTTCCTGGTGAGATTTCGACATGCGCATCGATAAATCAGAATCCTTGCATTTTACCACACGTTTAATACAATACAACATTTATAAGTACATCTCAATAATGTGCATGCCAATTTTTATTTATTTTTGTATAATTCATTCTGAACATTTTCAAAGCTATGAATATAGATTTTGTTTCTGTAAAAATATTACCAGGAAGACTTTATTCTTTTTTAATGTGTTATTAATCAAACTCTTTTCATAAAAAAAATTTCTATTGTCCATTAACTTAAACAGTACTCAACTTTTACACAACTTCCTCGAAATAAAATAGACAAGTTTTTCCAATTGCGTGATCTGTTAGAAAATGACACTAGTTATAAAAATATATGCAAATTTGATCTAATAAGAAACAATAATGAAAAAAGAGAATGCTGTTTTAAACATTTCAAACACTATTTTTATTCTATGCCTGTAGAGCCATGATGGAGAACTTAACGACCATGACTCTGTAGCCAACTTCGCGGCTAACATTTTTCATACCTGCTTAATCAAAGAAAGAAAATGGCGTGTCAACTCTTGACAGAAAACTCTAAACGCGACCTTGTTAAGTCAAGGTAACCGTATTTTGTTTCCCTTTCTTTTTTTAATTATTATGTGTTCATTTTATATGTAAATGATGAAAATGAATAACAGTTATATTTATTTTCAAACTGTCCTTCTGATTTGCAATGCCGATGACACGTTTTTACTTGACTAATCAACACCAATAACGTTTGAAACAAACAGTTTTGAAAGCAAGCATATATTGCCTAAATATATATATATATAATATATACTAGATAGTTTGAACACAAATTAAATAAATCAGATGAATAAAATATGTGACATTCACCAAAAAGACTGCAATAACATTTGATTTACAACGAAAACAAACAACAAAACCAAATATTACGTGAAATAACTTTTTGTTTGAAACATTGATATGAAATGTTATTGCTTGCCTTATATATAGTATAGAGGTATCGCCTTATTCCTCGGTCACACTTTGACGGATAGCTCGAACGTATGCCTAACGGATAACTTTTTTCAATTTGTTCATGTCCGTTAGACGTCCGTTCTTATCCGTTTGACGCCCGTCCATATCCGTTGCATGCCTATTTAGCGTACGTTCTCTTCGTCAACGTCCGTTTTGTACGGTGGAAAACTTTTAGCATGTTCAGAATTTTGAACGGACGTCCAACGGATGAAATGTTCGTTGAACATTCGGTAGGCGTCCGTTTTGTATCCGTTACGTCGCCGTTATACATCCGTTGGAGGTCTGGCAGATAAATTCACCAACAGACTTCTAACGAGCATCAACGGATAAAACGAATTTTGAACGAATGTGAATCGGACTTCTACCGGACGTATAACGAATAAGACGGATGATGAACGGATCTGAAACGGAAAAGTGCCAATAAAAATTTTCGCGTCAGAAATGCCAGTTAGATTTTTTCAGTTTCATGAATTCTTATTATTCATAATCGATCTTAAAGTAAGGGCACATCTTCACAGTCAAGTAGCTCTTATTCAGGCCAGATACTGTCCGTTGGTGGCATTTTGAAAAACAAACCAAAACCAGTCACACAGAAACTTTTGAATATTTAAGCGATTTACATAAATTATTATTATCGTCTTCAATTTTTCCGTACATCTTGTTCATCCATTTTATCAGGTACTCTTCCGTTAGGTGTCCGTTTTATGCGGTACTCGTCCGTTGGTTGTACGTTCGACATCCGTCCTGTCCTTTACGTTTCCGTTTCTCGTACGTTGCTCATACGGTGTATGTCCGTTATGCATTTATTCATTCGTTACGCGTCCATTTGATTTGGTCGGTACATCAACGAACTCTCAACGGATCACAATTTCGTCAACGGACAATTTTTATTTTCATCCGTTAGGCGTCCGTTTGTGATATCCGGTAATGTGTGACCGAGGCTTTAACCAGGAGAACGAAGTTTGGAATGACTGAACGATAGACATGTTACAGAATATATGTTGGGTGTTCTTTTTGGTTCATTAAAGAACTATACATGCATATTGAAATAAAACTGCTTGATAATTAAAAAAATAAAATGAAAACTAAGTTAACGTTTTTATTCAAAAGTCATGTATACCGTCTTAACTTTATTAGTGATATTCTATACTTAAGATAACCGTTTTTCCATTAAAAATTTAAAGCATATAAAAACGTTGAAGAGCTATAATCCAAAATGTAAAAACAAGTCGAGCCGAAGTCGAGCATCACTTGTATAATTATATCAGACTATTCAGTCTGCTTTATATTTAGAAAAAACACAGCTAATATAAAGTTTGTTTTCCTTTCAAGCTTTCATATGATAGCAGTAGGATGGGATCTACTAACACATTTGAAATACAATTTGAATACTTGATAATAATGTGTCAGTTATATCAATGTAACAGTGATTGATAAATGACAGAGGTTGTTGAATTCATGTTCAATGTAAAGAAATGGTACTGAGAAGAGCGATTGATGATCTTTGCTTGTTAAGTGATTTTGAATTAGTCCTAAAAAAGTTATAAAGTCCTTTAAATCGTTGGTTTTTTTGCCACCATGAACACATTCGTGTAGATACGACAAACTGTTTTAATGTTACTCTACGTGTCCTCTTAAGTTTAAGCTACTACATTTGACCCTAACTTAAGAACGACCTGTACGGCAGACAACGGCAAGAAAGGTAGTTCGATATGCTTGTTCTTCTCTTTTCAATAAAAAAAAGAGAAAAAAAGCAATAAACAACAAACCAACAACCAAAAAAAAATAACCATAGCCAAACCCAAAAATAAAAGAACTAAAAGACAAACAACAATTCTACTTATTTCACAGAAAACGAAATCTACTGTGTTGAAGATCCATTGGTGTCATTTGGTGTTGTTTCTTTTTACTCATTGGTATGGTTGGTGTTTCTTTGAAACATTATCCATTTCCATTCTCTATTATGAACTATCATATGCCGTGCAACGAACACCAACAACAAAACAAAATATTACGCTTACTGAGCTCAACTTTTTATTTGATATATTGATATGAGATTTTATTGCTTGCCTTATACAAGGTATAAAGGAATCGCATTAACATGGAAAACGAGGTCTTTGGTATCACAAGTCGACACGCATATACCAGAATATCTGATGTGTTTTATTTTTGGTTCATTAAGGAAATATATATACAAGCATATTGATATAAACTGTATAATGATTACAAATATCAAATGAAAATTAATTGAATGTTATACATGTATACCGTCTAGATTTTATTTGTTTTATACTATACTTTACATTAAGTTTACTGAATTTCAATTCAAAATCCAAAGCTTATAAAAAAAACGTTGAATATCTATAATCAAAAAGCGTAATAAAAAGTAGAGCCAAAGTCGAGCAAAACTTGTATTATTATTTCAGATTATTCATGCTGCTTTATATTTAGAAAAAAAAACAGCTTATCTAAAGTTCGTTGTACTTTTAAACTGTCATGAGATGGCAGAAAGAAGATGATCTTCAAACAAATTTGAAATTTCAATTTCAAAAGTTAATAATAATGTATCGGTTACATCAATGTTACAGTGATTAATGACTTAAAAGTAAAGATCTATGCAAATAGACTCATCATAGATACCAGGATTAAATTATGTTTACACCACACGCGCGTTATGTATCAAAAAACGTCAAAAAGGTAAAATAAAGTAGTAGAAAGCATTAGTAATGGAATAGAGAAGAACGATTAACATTAATAAAAAATCATTCATAATATTTTATAATGTTGATTTATTTTTTCGTGTGATGAGCTGAAATTGTTGTTTGTCTTTAAGTTCTTGTACTAAGGGCTATTTTAGGTTTTGCAAGAAAATTAAGATATAAAATTGAGAATGGAAATGTGGAATGTGTCAAAGAGACAACAACCCGACCACATAAAAAAACAACAGCAGAAGGTCATCAACAGGTCTTCAATGTAGCGAGAAATTCCCGCACCCGGAGGCGTCCTTCAGCTGGCTCCTAAACAAATATATACTAGTTCAGTGATAATGAACGTCATACTTATTTCCAAATTGTACACAAGACACTAAAATTAAAATAATACAAGACTAACAAAGACCAGAGGCTCCTGACTTGGAACAGGCGCAAACATGCGGCGGTGTTAAACATGTTTGTGAGATCTCAACCCTCCCCCTATACCTCTAACCAATGTAGAAAAGTAAACGCATAACAATACGCACATTAAAATTCAGTTAAAGAGAAGTCCGAGTCTGATGTCAGAAGATGTAACCAAAGAAAATAAACAAAATGACAATAATACATAAATAACAACATAGTACTAACAGTTAACTGACATGCCAGCTCCAAACTTCAATTAAACTGACTGAAAGATTATGATTTCATCATATGAACATCAGGCACAATCCTTCCCGTTAGGGGTTTAGTATCATACCATCATAACATATATGAGAAGAACATAACCCGTGTCATGCCAACAACTGTTTTAGAATAAATGTGTTTAGTTCTGATGCAAAGACCTTATCAGTGACTCAATATTAACGCCAAAATATGCAATCTTTAATGACTTGACAACAGTATCGTAATTATATCCCTTCTTAATAAGTCTATTCAAAGGTTTTGTAAGTTTCTGAGGTGAATACTGACACCTTTGTGCTTTATAAAGAATATTTCCATAAAAAAATGAATGTGAAATACCTCAACGTATAAGAAGGCTGCATGTTGAGCTATTTTTACGAATGATGTCTTTATACCGATGATAAAATTTAGTAAATGTTTTGACTAGTTTGTGATATCGAAAACCCTGGTGTAATAATTTTTCAGTTATACATAAATTTCTCTCGTTAAAATCTAAAACATTGTAACATACACGAGCGAATCGTACAAGTTGAGATATATAAACACCATAAGATGGTGACAAGGGAACGTCACCATCTAAAAACGGATAATTAACGATAGGAAATGAAAAATCATCCCTTTTATCATTAATTTTAGTATTCAGCTTTCCGTTAGTGATATATATATATATCAAGATCGAGGAAAGGGCAGTGGTCATTGTTAGTATTAGCTTTATTTAAAGTAAGTTCAGCAGCACAAATTTCATTAATATACATACTGAAATCGTCATTATTGAGAGCCAAAATTTCATCAAAATATCTAAAAGTATTATTAAATTTGTTTATCAGATGTTGTTTTGATGGGTCTTTGCTTATTTTTGTCATAAATTGTAACTCATAACAATACAAAAAGAGGTCCACAATAAGTGGTGCACAGTTAGTCCCCATTGTAATTCTGATAATCTGACGATATACGGAATCCCCAAAATGTTATCTAGTAAAAATTCAAGGGCATATATAGTATCAAACATAGATATGATTGTAATTAGTATTTTGTGTCATTCGTCTTTTGTGTTTATGTTAATTTTTGTGTGCTTCATTTCGATTTGACGAGTGAACCATACTCAATTATATGTTATACAGTTTGGTCTACAGTTTTGTTTTTACACCATTTGCCGTTGTTAAGAGGAGAGTTGAACGCCAACAAACATGTTTTGCCCTGTCATATTATGTTTGCGAATGTCCAAATGTAGGATCCTTTAATTAAGAGCGCAATAATTTAATTTTTCATGTTCATAATGTTAATCTCTATTAGAATATGGTAGCTGGGATAACTCGAAGAATGAAAATCGTGACCACGGGAAGTTACGACGACAATCATGATTGAAACATCGTGACAGCATGAAGTTACGACGACAATCATGATTGTAAAGTATGAAAATTTTACTATGATTTGTAAATAAATTGAGCCGTGTTTTATTCCGTTAACTTCAAATCCTTAACTGAATACCGCCTATGACACTGTGACCTTACTATCAGTATTGTTGCATTTTCGAAACAAAAACACGAATTTACAAAAAAAGACTTGATAATCTTTTCAAAATCTTGTCAAAATATGATTTGTATATCGCTTCTCAGTTCAAAATAATTAACTGTTCAAAACACTAGTTTTAATTGATAGGGGATCAATAAAAGAATCAAAATAGCAAAACAAATATATAGGTCAATGTGCTTGTTTTCGAGATATTAGCCAATGAAATTTTGGCAGGAAAATATTCTCTCTTAACTTTTTATAGCTTTAAGTTTAAGTTCTCAAAACCTATTAAAAACTTATTAAAATTACAGACTTTTACAGATGGCATATCGTAATACATGTAAAAGATTTAAAAAAAAGAAAAATGGAGGTCAATGGACAATTTTTTTAGGCATTCAAATGGATAAAACCAGAGGATTCCGAAAATCTGACAAAAATCCCGAAACATGACAAGCGAGATTCCTTAACTGAAAGAGATGATTTGCTTATCAACATTATTTAAAAGTGTTCATGTGAGAAAAACATAACAGGTGCGTTTCTAGTGTTTCGTTTTTCAAACCCTGTAGTATTGGACAGCATACATTTTAATTGATGCTGAGTATTTATTTTAAACAACAATAATTTTTGCCATAAAAACTAGATACATGTACTACAAAAAAATTACTACCGAAATGTCCATAGATGTGGTGAAGGAGCAAATTTTATCCAAACTTCAATGAGTGTATGTCTCATATTTGCCTCATATTTGCCTCATATTTGCCTCATATTTGCCTTTCACATTTACAAGTTGTAGCAAATACATTTTGTTATCTGATTTTTTCATGAATTTTTTTTATTGATGTTGCATTTTTAAAAACATCATGAAACGAGAACTGACTTAAAATAATGATATTATAAATTGAATTATATGGATATAAATCGTTGTATCTCGATTCTTATAAAAAAAAATATAATAAACGAAAAACCCGAAGAATCAATGCATTAGTTTATCAAGAATCGATAAGTTTACTCGGATTGTATCAAGACTAATAGACTCGGTTTACATCATCACTGTAAATATCAGGATGTGCTATATCTTTGCAACTTGTTATCTGCTAAGCCCAGTAGTCAGCACTTTTTGTGCTGACATGAATTGTCATTGATATGGTTATATTTATAAATTTACTGTTTACAAAATTTTGAATTTTTTGAAATACTAAGGCTTTTCTACCTCAGGCATAGATTACCCTAGCTGTATTTAGCAACACTTTTAGGAATTTTGGTCCTCAAAGCTCTTCAACTTCGTACTTTATTTGGCCTTTTTAACTGTTTTGGATTCGATTCGAGAGTCTTTTGTAGCCGAAACGCGCGTCTGGCGTATATGCAAATTTTTATCCTGGTATCTATGATGAGTTTATTTACTCGGTTAAACTTTCAAACGAAATCGGAATATCTATGAAAGATTTCAGAAAAGGTTTTAAGTTTTTTCTCTTAATGAAATCCTTGACTTAATAATTTGCCAGTAAAACAACGATAATGTTCTTCAAAATCCAGAAGAAACTGCAAAAAAAAACCGGGTAAGACGAAGGCAATGGGATACATTAGTACCATACAATGATGCTTATGGAACATCACCGTCCAAAAAAAAGAAAAAAAGATTAAGGGAACAAAAGTCGTCTCTTTTTTGTTACTTTATTTCCCGTGTACAACTTAAATATATAAACACAGGACAGGACGGTTATTGCTGTTCTTTATAGATTTATTTTGTGTTTGTTCCGTTCGTAAATTTCGGCAGAATATCAAGAGAATTCGTGAATATTCAACAAATAAATATCATAACGATAAAAGATATAAGACATGTCTTTACAGAAATTAACCATATACTCTTGAACAGGAACAAATCTAGTAAAGGGGTACAATTGGTGCCAGTTGGGGTACAACCCGTCGTTTAACTTTGTTGTCGAAATGTACAGAGATGTTTCCAAGGAGGAAATTTCATCACAACTCCAAAATGTATACCTATTATATTTGTCCTTCTTATACAGAAGGCTTATTTGAGTTGTAAACAATAAATTTCTAGTCAGATTTTTCAAACAACAATGTAATTCAATAGATAAACTATATGTAGATTTATTTTACTAAAAGTATTTTTCTACCTAAGAAAATTTGTGGTATTAAAGTACAGTGTTCACTCGAAAGGTACTGAAGTCAATCAATGAGTATTAAAACAATCAGTGTAAGTCAATGAAGACATCTACAATTCAATTTTTAAAAGAGAGGTGAACGGTACCAGAGGAACTTTCAAACTAATATGTCATGGCTAAACAGAAAAAAACTTAAACACAGACAAATAAAAGAACACAAGACACAGCAACATGAACACCGCAATGGTAAGCATATTCTGTTCCACATGTGGAACCTATCTTAGTTTTTCTTAAGTTTTGATTTCTGTAAAATTATTGTAAAATAAGTTTTTGAATTGTCGATTGTATGTATTAATCTAATTTTAATCAAATGTATACGTACCACCAAACATCGATGTATGATCATTTGTAGATGGATTAACTCCAAACGCATTATACATCTTACAATCAAAAGTTAAAGTATTATATTCCAAAGAACTACATAAGGAAGTCTCCATGCATAAATATGAACAACGAATATGTGTTGTTCCATTTATTGTCCAAATTGGCGTAGCAATTCCACTTAGCCCATTTAATAGATGATAAAAACCTTCCTTATAGGATGAAGAAATGTGAAATTCGCCTAACAAAATTATTAAGATAAATATCCTGCGCATGTTAACGAGATTGAAAAGTTTCTAGAACTACCATGTAAGTAAAGTAAGTATTGATATTATCCTTTTGACTTTTTTGTTGAAATTGTGACTAAGTAATTACACTACATTCGAATAAAAAGGTATTGTCACTTTTATTACGGTAATTCCAGTATTATTATTTTATGAATGTTAAAATCATTCTACTGCAAGCTTAATTGACTTCTAACATCTAATCCAAATCAATTAATGCAGATATAACTGGTTAGATGATATTCAGAACTTCAAAGTTTTTTTTCTTATCAAATGAACATTACTTATTGGAATTGTAAAATGAATCAGCACATGAAATCATTGAATCAATATTTCTTTGATTTTGTAAAGTGTTTGTGACCATTATTTTTGTTGTTATCTTTTTAACATGTATTGTCGTTTTGAATACGTACACATTCAATTTGTAAGTTTCTATTTCTTCGAACTATTAAATTGTTTGTAGCTCTTTCTTTTTATTGATGACCAGCAATAACCCGAATTAAGGTGGTAGTCCTAGGTTAAGGGAAATAACTCTTAAAATCATCAGTACGTTTGTGTCAGCCATTTTCATAAATACGTTCTAAGCTTCTAGGATACATAGATTATTTTCAATCTGTTTCAGGTAAATGCTTAAAATACATTAATAAAACTTGACTATTACAAACGCATCACTGAATTAAAGAGTTATCTCCCTGGACCAAGGTCTACCCCCTTAAGGTACTGTTACTGTTAATACTATTACGCAAAAGTTCATTTACACAAGACTAAACAAACATTACCGTAAAATTTAGTTTGATCTCGGCCGCTGGTGATCTACTTCTTATCTCTCAGTTCTAGTTCCTTGACTATTTAACTGTCAAAGATCTTATCATTAAAGTTTGCAACGCAACAAAGGAAATAGTAGCAGTTTATTTGGAGTCAATGATTTTTATACAGTACTTGCTTCAACGGTTATACAATCTGTCGATATCTGTATTTAAGCATCGAACAAGGCAATGTTTTCTCTGAATGGTACTGACATATAAACAATAAATCTAATAGATGTTTGATGTGTACGAATTGATATTTTGTCTCATATACATAATGTCTTATAAGTTGTTATTGGTTTTTAACTAGCTGTAAGTTAATGCGATTAGTCGTAGATATGTACTATGTATCTTTTTTGTTGTATGGATGTTTAAGTATCCAGAAACAAAATGTCCCAAGTTAAGAGACGTTTTTGGCGCTTGCAAACATGTGTAACGCCTTTTCAAACGCCAGGAGCTTCTAATTCAGAAGTTGTCGTTTGTTACTGTGTATCAGATTTGTTTTTCGTTCATTATTTCTTACATAAATCAGTTTTTTTGGTTGTTTTTTTTTAACTTTATCATACCACGTCTTCTAATTTTTATATATATTTGAAATAAGAGATCGAACAACAACGCTTGCAAAACTTCTACTTTAATTTTTGATTTAAGGCTGGCAGAGTGATCTCTGATATTTTTTTTAACAACATAATAATTCTATTCATCAAATATTGCTTGTTACAAAACCTATCAAGATTCCAAGCTTCTCTTTATGTACCCTGTTACACTCCAATGACTACCCAGGGAATAATCAGCTGCTTAGATTGATTGACGGATATAAATTTTATTTAGTTAACGTATGGTAATTTCAGTTTCTTTCCAAATATAATCTTTTAGTATAATTTCACATATGAAACACATGTAAATATTTGCCATTTTCACAGTTTTGTTAATACATATATCACATTCGTATACAACTTGAGGTTTGCAAAACACTTCTTCATAGCAAAGTTTATCTCTTTCAAAGAGCTTTAAACTGTTATATAATTTCATTTTTTTCATATAAATTTGAAATTAGATAAAATTTCAGCAAAACAAAAACAATACTGAAGCAGATTTTTTTGAGGTATAGTGTTGGGTACCCCCTTAAACAATTATATTTGTTTTTGTCTACTTGATTGGTAGACTCTTGATCTGAACTGTAATTTATTTGTCATTTTAGTATATATTTTTTTAATTTTTGTATGATCAAACTATTGTACAATAATTGGCACTGTTTTGTGATTTCATTACATTTGAATTATCCTTTACCTTTTTAAATTCCAATGTTTCCACTAGTTTTGTCTTGTAGAGCTTCTGTAGGTGTTGGAGGTGATCTGTCACTAGCATTTACTGATCTCCTACGTGGTGTTCTAACAAATATATCTATTGATGGTTTTGCTTTGTCTACATTGTCAGTATTTACATCTTTACCATTTTTTGGAGCAACTGTCTTGTTGGTTGATGTTTTACTGTTGCTATTTCTTTTTACAGATTTGTTTTTAGCACTTGGTTTTACAGGAGCTTCTAATACAGTATGATCTACATGATTTTCATATTGGTCTTTGTTGTCCATGGGTGCATTGTTGTCATTCTCAGGTTGCTGTCTACTTTCATAAACATCCTGAAAATGTTGTTTGCAGTCTCATTTTGTGTCCGTTTCTTTACATTTTTGGCAAACGCATTTATTGGGACATTGAAAAAAGCATATGACATGGCTTCAGGCATTTGTGAAATGTCCTCTCTGACATTGTTTCAGTGTTAATGTTTTGGAATTATGGCTGCCCAGCATGAAAAATTCTCCAAAAATATTTTCAAACGGAAGGTTTCTAGCAATTTGTTTCTCCAGTGTCTTACTTATAACAAACCTGTCCGCTGTTTCACAAGCTGTCTGCTAATCTAAGGTACTCTCTGAATAAACCTTGAATTTCACAGCCTCGAAGGGTTAGATGTATTTGCCCATCAGCCGCAAAAAGGGGGATGTTTTTCACCTTTATGCGTATTGTGTCTTTTTGCAGCGTATGCGGGTTGTAAGGGTTTTGTGAGAGAAGAGGTACTTGCCTGCCACGTAAGTTTAACCCCTGTACTAACAAGGACAGTCTGTCACCCCCATTGTTCATATAATTTCGCCAAATCTCTCTGATTCTCTGTATTCCTTTTATGCACTGTTTAGGGACGTTGGCACTAATTGATTTGAAAATTTCAACATTTGTTAGCCATTGCGCCAGAGGAGGTTTAACCGAGCCATGCACATCTTGATCTTTTAAAAAAAACCTGCTTGATATGATCACTAGGGTCATTAGATTCCTTTTGTTTACTGTAGTGAGTGCTTTTTTCAATGTTAGATTGCTCAGATTGTGTGATATCTGACATGTCTGACTTAAATGAGTATCTGAAGTTACTTCGGCATAGATCGCCATTTTTTTCTTTGTTTACATCTTGATGAACGGTCGCTTCTTTCTTAATTGTATATGGTTCTGTACCTTGTAAACCTTCTATAAGCCTCAAATGGCGATCTTGAGTCATTTTCGTACACAACGCGTCCACTTCTGCGTTCATTTCAGCTTCAACTACGGAATTTATCACTTTTTATACGGAGTATTGTGCGATACGTCTTGACATATCAAGGGACATTACTCTTTTCTCTGATAGTTTTACATGTATTACCAAGTTAAATCAGCAGCGTTCATATCATTTACTTGATACATTGAAAATTATGGGTTAAACTTGGTTTTATTGCAAGCTAAGATATAGGCTATAGATATCAAGGGAATATTTCAAAACATAAGACAATAACAATCAAAACCAAGGAGTAAACAAAACCAAAGGACATTTACACCAACAGTTATAAATAAAAGATTAGAAACAACACCAACTCCACTAAAAACCGGTAGTGAAATCAGGTGTTTCGGAAGGGTAAGCATTTCCTGCACCGTTTACGGCACCCGTCGTGGTATTTTTATGTTCAGTTCGGTAATGATGGAGGCTATTATGACTGAGGAAGAATATCAGATATGATTTCTGACACATTTTTGTCATAATGGCCAATCAGCTCATGATAGCGACCGTAAAATTTCTTGAGTGATGATCTTAATTTGATTGATTCATAGCCCTGTCTTAGCAACTTTTTTTTGAGAAAGCAGTATTCCTCGTTCAACAAAATCATCGTACTTTGATAGGTCTAGAGTGACGTATCAACTGAGACATATATACTCCATATGCTGGTGTCACTGGCTAGGTAATTGCACTACATTCAAATAAAAGGTATTGGCACTTTAACGGTAATTCAAGTATTATTTAATGAACGTTAAAATCATTCTACTGCAAGCTTAATTGATTTTTCTAACATCTAATCAAAATCAATTAATGCAGATATATCTGGTTTAATGATAATCAGAACTGCAAAGTTTTTTTCTTATTAAATACACATTACTTATTGGAATTTTAAAATGAATCAGCACATGAACTTCATTGAATCAATATTTCTTTGATTTTGTAAAGTGTTTGTGACCATTGTTTTAGTTGTTATCTTTTTAATATGTATTGCCGTTTTGAGTTTGATGTCGGCCTATGGTGATCTACTTCTTATATCTCAGTACTAGTTCCTTGACTATTTCACTGTCAAAGATCTTATCATTAAACTTTGCAATTTCACAAAGGAAATAGTAGGAGTCAATGATTACATTTGGAGTCAATGATTTTGATATAGTACGTGCTTTAACGGTTATACAATCTGTCGATATCTGTATTTTAAAGCATTTAACAAGACAATTTTTTCTCTGAATGCTACTGACAAATGAACAATAAACCTAATAGATATTGGATGTAACCTGATTGATATTTTGTCTAAGATAATAATTTCTCACAAGTTTTTATCGTGTTTGAACTAAATGTCGATAACTGCGATCACTCGTAGATCTGTACTCTGCATCGTTCTTATTTTGAGCGTCACTGATGAGTCTTATGTATACGAATCGCGCGTCTGTCGTATTAAATTATATTCATGGTACCTTACACAACTAAGTATCCTATTGAAGCAATGTCCAAAGTTAAGAAAAGGGTAGAGAGCTTGCAAACATGTTTACCCCCCCCCCACATAATGTATGTGCTTTTCAAAAGTCAGGAGCCTGTAACCCCGCCACATAATGTATGTGCCTTTCAAAAGTCAGGAGCCTGTAACCCCGCCACATAATGTATGTGCCTTTCAAAAGTCAGGAGCCTGTAACCCCGCCACATAATGTATGTGCCTTTCAAAAGTCAGGAGCCTGTAACCCCGCCACATAATGTATGTGCCTTTCAAAAGTCAGGAGCCTGTTACCCCGCCACATAATGTATGTGCCTTTCAAAAGTCAGGAGCCTGTAACCCCGCCACATAATGTATGTGCCTTTCAAAAGTCAGGAGCCTGTAACCCCGCCACATAATGTATGTGCCTTTCAAAAGTCAGGAGCCTGTAACCCCGCCACATAATGTATGTGCCTTTCAAAAGTCAGGAGCCTGTAACCCCGCCACATAATGTATGTGCCTTTCAAAAGTCAGGAGCCTGTAACCCCGCCACATAATGTATGTGCCTTTCAAAAGTCAGGAGCCTGTAACCCCGCCACATAATGTATGTGCCTTTCAAAAGTCAGGAGCCTGTAACCCCGCCACATAATGTATGTGCCTTTCAAAAGTCAGGAGCCTGTAACCCCGCCACATAATGTATGTGCCTTTCAAAAGTCAGGAGCCTGTAACCCCGCCACATAATGTATGTGCCTTTCAAAAGTCAGGAGCCTGTAACCCCGCCACATAATGTATGTGTCTTTCAAAAGTCAGGAGCCTGTAACCCCGCCACATAATGTATGTGCCTTTCAAAAGTCAGGAGCCTGTAACCCCGCCACATAATGTACGTGCCTTTCAAAAGTCAGGAGCCTGTATTCAGTGTTTTCATTTGTTGCTCTATATCAGATTTGTTTTTCGTTCATTATTTAGTAGATCTGTTCCGGACCATATGAGTATTTGGACCATACGCATATGGTCATGAACATATTGGTATATACTCATATGGTCCGACCATACGCGTATGGTCCGACCGTACGCGTATGGTCGGGGTAATTAACACTCTGTTACAGTTTACTTTTAATACTTCTAAACTCTTCATATGGTATGACCGTTCATTAAAAACCGATAAAAAAATTATCATACTAATAGGTAATTTCATTTTTATATTATAATAAAAAGATAAGCTAAATAAAAATAGGAAGTTTCACATAGTTAATTTTACTTAATTGTCAAATTTAAAGTAAACACATTTTATACCGATGGTCATTACCGATGGTCATTACCGATTTGTTATAACGAGTTAATGGCAATATGTCGACTAAAAAAAATAAATTCCAAAAAATTTCTGAATGAACTGTTACATGAGAAGTAATTGGAAAGTAACATACTATTAGTTTCTTATAGTTGTATTGTGAAGATGGTGTATTGCAGTCATTTTACAATATTTGAGATCTAGAGCTTCTTAAAAACACCATAGACATCAGAGTGGCCAAAGACCTTGGTATCACTGTACACATCTCCAAAAAAGGCTTGTTTTCACTGGCAAACAAAATGTGTAAATGAAAAGGATCGTGCACAAATTTCTTGAAAATGCAAAAAACTATGATACCGTGTGGAAGTGAATGTCATCCAAGCCTTCATGCACGAATGTAACTAGCGATAAAAACTAACTATGGCATCAATATTGAATTTTTGCGTAGTTTTTGGATAATAAAATCAAAAATTATTGAACGTTTATAATGTAATTTGAATTTTTTTTTATACTGTGACGTGTTTGACAGATAGCAGTGCCTAGATTTTTATTGATATTGTCTACATAGTTTTCTCTATATTTCTGCCAACCGTACTTTGTATTATTTTATTAAAGCAGTAAATGTGTGTATTCTATTTCATTATTACCTATATATTGTTTAATCGTTTTAATAGTGTATGTTCCAGAACGATAGAAAACGTCTGTTTTCCTACCGGCAGCTTTTGATTAATGGTACGTTACTTTCACTTTCTCTGTTACCGGAAGTCACGAGTATTATTATAAATATAGTGACCCTAGAAATCGTATAATATGTAGACTGTCCTGAACATGTTGTAGTTATATTTTTGTATGTTTTTCAAACTAGGGACACATGTTAGAGTATTTTATGTAAAGTTTATTTAGAAGAGAGCTTTATTTCGATTATTGTAATAAGTTCTTATGAACTTTTTTTGCACCGACGTTGCGCACCTTTTCGTAGTTATTGGGCTGTATCGACGTCATTTGACCAGACGTTAAGTGCAAAGATATGTACCTTATAAGGAAGTCTCCTTATTAGGTCATTGATTTCACCCCATATTTGGAATATTTCTCACGCGAATTAACAACACTAGCGTAAGATTTATAGTATTTTACGTCAGTTCCAGCTTGTCCCTGCCGCCGGCTAGCAGCTTTATTTTCTTGTCTCATAGATTTCAAGGTACAGTTGTCTTTCTAAAGCAGAAGTTTTAATATCTTTTAAGTTCCAGAATATTGCAATATTTATGCAATATAATTATTTATGCAGTTCATTTAATTGTTCCAGTTTGCAGTTTTTAACGGAGGCAGAAATTAAATAGTGTTAAAGAGAATAAAGTTTGATAATGAATTTTAACTTTAAATAGGAGAAAGGTGCGTAAAGTCTGCAATAGTGTCCGTTTGTTTTAAATAGTCAGGGTTGTTGTTAAGGGGTTAGGAACATTGTGACTTATTTATTTGTGTAGTATTTTACTTGTATTTACAGAGTTGCTGATAGTATCTGTGTTTGTTGAATGCTGATTTTGGTGTAGCTGTTTTAAAGAATTCTCTGTTTGTCTAATCTATACGAAATATTGTTAATTATTGATCGCTGCTTTAAGAGATTTATATCTGTCCATTCTTGTTCCTGTTGTTATTAATATTATGTCTGGTGAATAAAACTTGTTATACATTTGAAGCGACTTTGTGTTTACATTCAGAACATCAAACTAAGACTGATCTGATACTTAATTACAATACATATAAAAATACCATCGTTTTACACACACACATAAAAAAGGAGACCGTTTGCCGACCTAGAAACTATATTTGTGTGATATGCAGTATGCAGTAGCGGTAGCAGTAGTAATTCTGAGCATTCATATTTCCTGTTTATTTCTTTTGGTTTGTTGTTGGTGTCTGTCTGGTCTGTTGGTTGGTTTGGTTGGTTAGAAAGGTTCTCTCACCGGTTAGCGAAAACGTTACATTTTGGCGTCGTCGACAGGATTCTACAGTTTCAAAGTGGAATTAAAAGATCCTTTATAAATATGTTGTTTTATTTTGATTTTGTGATTCATTATTGGTTAGAGGGCAGTGGCATATCAGTTAAGATATGACAGACAGAACACCTCAGCGGCTTTAGCGTTATACCGGTGCTGGTGGTAGGGCCGACTGGAACTCAACCCCTCTCATGAGATTGAGGGGATATTCAATTAAGGGAAAATGCAGACTTACGTCAGATGTTTAAAAGCTGAGCGCGAGGAGTTTAGGGTAGAGACAGATGGTTCAGACTCTGTGGATATTCTATATCCGCCTTCACAGCCTAGGCAGGTGCAGGGGCGGAGTAATCGCGAACTGGCGGCATCGGACAACAAGGGGCTACACCACATTAGTAGTACTGATCTTTGGGCCCTACTCAGATCAGGGTTGTGCTAATGCTTCTGAGGGGTCCACAGAGGAGTTCCAGTAACCCGGGAGAGTACTTGGGCCTGTACATCCAAGGGGTTAGACTTCAACCGGACTTCTGCAGGGACCGGCGGGGCTACGGGGCAGGTACCAGATTTTGTAAGCTGGTGGCGGTGAAATTTACATCAGTGCCGAATAGTGCACCTCCTCCTCATTAATAAAAAGATGTAATAAATTTTATAATGCTTTATATTTTTATATTCTCGGGCGGCAAGTATCCCTTTTACTTGTGTGATCGATACAGGTTCTTTTATAAATGTTTAAAACTCTTGGAAATTTCATCAGATTCCTGAGACAGATGGACCTGAATTTACAAATCGGTGAAAAATGACCGATGGTAGTATTGTTCGCCCCTAGGAAAGGCTAAATTTATTTTTGATATTGGTTATAAATTATAAAACATGAAATGACTGTGGCTGATATTAAGTCACAAGTAATATTAAGATTTGATTTTATATTATTTTGTGCAAGCATAAATGTAGCTTAGACTTGGAGAGGGAAATTTTACGCGTGGGAAGCTAAAGTGTAGAGCAATCAGTTTGCAGAATCCGAGTTGCTGAAATTGTTTTTGTTCCAGCGGATTCTGAAATCGTAATTCAATCTTTTCTAGAGGGTGCTTTATTTATTGATTGTCTTGTTCTCATTGAACCTGTATGAGTGAACAGGGTCTCATTGCAGCTCTTCCTATATAGCTAAGTCGAAAAAAAGTGTTTTGTTCCTCTAAGACTTTTTGATATAAGTTAGCAAGTTTTATTGAAAACAATGTGCTTGCAGCCGTGTACGAGTATGTAGGTTCTATTTACTCTCACGAGGATGATATAAATTAAATTTGTTATTTTGCCGATGTTCCGTCTGTATCCTGTTTAGTTCCTGTCATCTCAAGTGCCGACTGTATCCTGTTTAGTTCCTGTCATGTCTCCTGTTTGGTCTATATCTTGCTCACCTGCACCTGTGAGATTGGTGTTGGTTGTATTCCAAGCTTACAATTATCTAGTAACATTTGGTAAGATAGCAACGATAGATAGTACGTTTTTTTTAAATGGTATTTTTAAAATAGAAGTTTAGAATTTAGAATTCAAATGTTTTTCTTTTAGGTATAGTTCATATTATAAAATTGTAATTGTTTAAGTATTAACTTTATCCAAATTTGAAAAAATGCAAGTGTAACAGTATAGGTACATGTAATATTTTATTTGTATACTAGTACATCATGTTTAATGTATGTTAGTTAGTCACAAGAACTTTCAAGATCTCGTCTACAAAGATAATCCTGATGACCGGCAATGAAGAAGATATTTAGTGGACTCTCTAGTAGTGATATGTTATCATGAAACCACTATGGACTTAATGTATACTTATTATTTATTGTTCGGAATTGTAAAACTAAATTTAAAACAGGGGAGGAAATAAGAAAGAAAATTGTAGTTTACATGTATATGGGTTGTTAAAATGAATACGGGTAAATGTGTGGGTATAATTTATATTGGACACCATTACAACTTTAAAGCTCAAATAGTGTTGTTTTATTATCTATGGATATTGTCATTATGTTAGCTTCTATATGTATATATAACTTGGAACCAATCACATATGTGAAATCAGGTAGCGACAGTTACCGTATTTGGTTGTGTATAACCCGCGGTCGGGGCGACCTCTTTTTGTAATGAGGGGGTAATGTGACGTTTTTGACAGATAGCAGTGCCTAGATTTTTATTGATACTGTCTACATAGTTTTCTCTTTATTTCTGCCAACCGTACTTTGTATTATTTTATTAAGGCAGTAAATGTGTGTATTCTATTTCATTATTACCTATATATTGTTTAATCGTTTTAATATTGTATGTTCCAGAACGATAGAAAACGTCTGTTTTCCTACCGGCAGCTTTTGAATAATGGTACGTTACTTTCACTTTCTCTGTTACCGGAAGTCACGAGTATTATTATAAATATAGTGACCCTAGAAATCGTATAATATGTAGACTGTCCTGAACATGTTGTAGTTATATTTTTGTATGTTTTTCAAATTAGGGACACATGTTAGAGTATTTTATGTAAAGTTTATTTAGAAGAGAGCTTTATTTCGATTATTGTAATAAGTTCTTATGAACTATTTTTGCACCGACGTTGCGCACCTTTTCGTAGTTATTGGGCTGTATCGACGTCATTTGACCAGACGTTAAGTGCAAAGATATGTACCTTATAAGGAAGTCTCCTTATTAGGTCATTGATTTCACCCCATATTTGGAATATTTCTCACGCGAATTAACAACACTAGCGTAAGATTTATAGTATTTTACGTCAGTTCCAGCTTGTCCCTGCCGCGGGCTAGCAGCTTTATTTTCTTGTCTCATAGATTTCAAGGTACAGTTGTCTTTCTAAAGCAGAAGTTTTAATATCTTTTAAGTTCCAGAATATTGCAATATTTATGCAATATAATTATTTATGCAGTTCATTTAATTGTTCCAGTTTGCAGTTTTTAACGGAGGCAGAAATTTAATAATTTTAAAGAGAATAAAGTTTGATAATGAATTTTAACTTTAAATAGAAGAAAGGTGCGTGAAGTCGGCAATAGTGTCCGTTTGTTTTAAATAGTCAGGGTTGTTGTTAAGGGGTTAGGAACATTGTGACTTATTTATTTGTGTAGTATTTTACTTGTATTTACAGAGTTGCTGATAGTATCTGTGTTTGTTGAATGCTGATTTTGGTGTAGCTGTTTTAAAGAATTCTCTGTTTGTCTAATCTATACGAAATATTGTTAATTATTGATCGCTGCTTTAAGAGATTTATATCTGTCCATTCTTGTTCCTGTTGTTATTAATATTATGTCTGGTGAATAAAACTGGTTATACATTTGAAGCGACTTTGTGTTTACATTCAGAACATCAAACTAAGACTGATCTGATACTTAATTACAATACATATAAAAATACCATCGTTTTACACACACACATAAAAAGGGAGACCGTTTGCCGACCTAAAAACTTTATTTGTGTGATATGCAGTATGCAGTAGCGGAAGCAGTAGTAATTCTGAGCATTCATATTTCCTGTTTATTTCTTTTGGTTTGTTGTTGGTGTCTGTCTGGTCTGTTGGTGGGTTTGGTTTGGTTGGTTAGAAAGGTTCTCTCACCGGTTAGCGAAAACGTTACATCTGGCGTCGTCGACAGGATTCTACAGTTTCAAAGTGGAATTAAAAGATCCTTTATAAATATGTTGTTTTATTTTGATTTTGTGATTCATTATTGGTGAGAGGGCAGTGGCATATCAGTAAAGATATGACAGACAGAACACCTCAGCGGCCTTAGCGTTATACCGGTGCTGGTGGTAGGGCCGACTGGAACTCAACCCCTCTCATGAGATTAAAGGGATATTCAATTAAGGGAAAATGCAGACTTACGTCAGATATTTAAAAGCTGAGCGCGAGGAGTTTAGGGTAGAGACAGATGGTCCGGACTCTGTGGATATTCTATATCCGCCTTCACAGCCTAGGCAGGTGCAGGGGCGGAGTAATCGCGAACTGGCGGCATCGGGCAACAAGGGGCTACACCACATTAGTAGTACTGATCTTTGGGCCCTACTCAGATCAGGGTTGTGCTAATGCTGCTGAGGGGTCCACAGAGGAGTTCCAGTAACCCGGGAGAGTACTTGGGCCTGTGCATCCAAGGGGTTAGACTTCGACCGGACTTCTGCAGGGACCGGCGGGGCTACGGGGCAGGTACCAGATTTTGTAAGCTGGTAGCGGTGAAATTTACATCAGTGCCGAATTGTGCACCTCCTCCTCATTAATAAAAATATGTAATAAATTTTATAATTCTTTATATTATTATATTCTCGGGCGGCAAGTATCCCTTCTACTTGTGTGATCGATACAGGTTCTTTTATAAATGTTTAAAACTCTTGGAAATTTCATCAGATTCCTGAGACAGATGGACTTGAATTTACAAATCGGTGAAAAATGACCGATGGTAGTATTGTACGCCCCTAGGAAAGGCTGAATTTATTTTTGATATTGGTTATAAATTATAAAACATGAAATAACTGTGGCTGATATTAAGTCACAAGTAATATTAAGATTTGATTTTTATATTATTTTGTGCAAGCATAAATGTAGCTTAGACTTGGAAAGGGAAATTTTACGCGTGGGAAGCTAAAGTGTAGAGCAATCAGTTTGCAGAATCCGAGTTGCTGAAATTGTTTTTGTTCCAGCGGATTCTGAAATCGTAATTCAATCTTTTCTAGAGGGTGATTTATTTATTGATTGTCTTGTTCTCATTGAACCTGTATGAGTGAACAGGGTCTCATTGCAGCTCTTCCTATATAGCTAAGTCGAAAAAAAGTGTTTTGTTCCTCTAAGACTTTTTGATATAAGTTAGCAAGTTTTATTGAAAACAATGTGCTTGCAGCCGTGTACGAGTATGTAGGTTCTATTTACTCTCACGAGGATGATATAAATTAAATTTGTTATTTTGCCGATGTTCCGTCTGTATCCTGTTTAGTTCCTGTCATCTCTAGTGCCGACTGTATCCTGTTTAGTTCCTGTCATGTCTCCTGTTTGGTCTATATCTTGCTCACCTGCACCTGTGAGATTGGTGTTGGTTGTATTCCAAGCTTACAATTATCTAGTAACATTTGGTAAGATAGCAACGATAGATAGTACGTTTTTTTAAATGGTATTTTTAAAATAGAAGTTTAGAATTTAGAATTCAAATGTTTTTCTTTTAGGTATAGTTCATATTATAAAATTGTAATTGTTTAAGTATTAACTTTATCCAAATTTGAAAAAATGCAAGTGTAACAGTATAGGTACATGTAATATTTCATTTGTATACTAGTACATCATGTTTAATGTATGTTAGTTAGTCACAAGAACTTTCAAGATCTCGTCTACAAAGATAATCCCAATGAAGAAGATATTTAGTGGACTCTCTAGTAGTGATATGTTATCATGAAACCACTATGGACTTAATGTATACTTATTATTTATTGTTCGGAATTGTAAAACTAAATTTAAAACAGGGGAGGAAATAAGAAAGAAAATTGTAGTTTACATGTATATGGGTTGTTAAAATGAATACGGGTAAATGTGTGGGTATAATTTATATTGGACACCATTACAACTTTAAAGCTCAAATAGTGTTGTTTTATTATCTATGGATATTGTCATTATGTTAGCTTCTATATGTATATATAACTTGGAACCAATCACATATGTGAAATCAGGTAGCGACAGTTACCGTATTTGGTTGTGTATAACCCGCGGTCGGGGCGACCTCTTTTTGTAATGAGGGGGTAATGTGACGTTTTTGACAGATAGCAGTGCCTAGATTTTTATTGATACTGTCTACATAGTTTTCTCTTTATTTCTGCCAACCGTACTTTGTATTATTTTATTAAGGCAGTAAATGTGTGTATTCTATTTCATTATTACCTATATATTGTTTAATCGTTTTAATATTGTATGTTCCAGAACGATAGAAAACGTCTGTTTTCCTACCGGCAGCTTTTGAATAATGGTACGTTACTTTCACTTTCTCTGTTACCGGAAGTCACGAGTATTATTATAAATATAGTGACCCTAGAAATCGTATAATATGTAGACTGTCCTGAACATGTTGTAGTTATATTTTTGTATGTTTTTCAAATTAGGGACACATGTTAGAGTATTTTATGTAAAGTTTATTTAGCAGAGAGCTTTATTTCGATTATTGTAATAAGTTCTTATGAACTATTTTTGCACCGACGTTGCGCACCTTTTCGTAGTTATTGGGCTGTATCGACGTCATTTGACCAGACGTTAAGTGCAAAGATATGTACCTTATAAGGAAGTCTCCTTATTAGGTCATTGATTTCACCCCATATTTGGAATATTTCTCACGCGAATTAACAACACTAGCGTAAGATTTATAGTATTTTACGTCAGTTCCAGCTTGTCCCTGCCGCGGGCTAGCAGCTTTATTTTCTTGTCTCATAGATTTCAAGGTACAGTTGTCTTTCTAAAGCAGAAGTTTTAATATCTTTTAAGTTCCAGAATATTGCAATATTTATGCAATATAATTATTTATGCAGTTCATTTAATTGTTCCAGTTTGCAGTTTTGAACGGAGGCAGAAATTTAATAATTTTAAAGAGAATAAAGTTTGATAATGCATTTTAACTTTAAATAGAAGAAAGGTGCGTAAAGTCGGCAATAGTGTCCGTTTGTTTTAAATAGTCAGGGTTGTTGTTAAGGGGTTAGGAACATTGTGACTTATTTATTTGTGTAGTATTTTACTTGTATTTACAGAGTTGCTGATAGTATCTGTGTTTGTTGAATGCTGATTTTGGTGTAGCTGTTTTAAAGAATTCTCTGTTTGTCTAATCTATACGAAATATTGTTAATTATTGATCGCTGCTTTAAGAGATTTATATCTGTCCATTCTTGTTCCTGTTGTTATTAATATTATGTCTGGTGAATAAAACTTGTTATACATTTGAAGCGACTTTGTGTTTACATTCAGAACATCAAACTAAGACTGATCTGATACTTAATTACAATACATATAAAAATACCATCGTTTTACACACACACATAAAAAGGGAGACCGTTTGCCGACCTAAAAACCTTATTTGTGTGATATGCAGTATGCAGTAGCGGTAGCAGTAGTAATTCTGAGCATTCATATTTCCTGTTTATTTCTTTTGGTTTGTTGTTGGTGTCTGTCTGGTCTGTTGGTTGGTTTGGTTTGGTTGGTTAGAAAGGTTCTCTCACCGGTTAGCGAAAACGTTACATCTGGCGTCGTCGACAGGATTCTACAGTTTCAAAGTGGAATTAAAAGATCCTTTATAAATATGTTGTTTTATTTTGATTTTGTGATTCATTATTGGTGAGAGGGCAGTGGCATATCAGTAAAGATATGACAGACAGAACACCTCAGCGGCTTTAGCGTTATACCGCTGCTGGTGGTAGGGCCGACTGGAACTCAACCCCTCTCATGAGATTAAAGGGATATTCAATTAAGGGAAAATGCAGACTTACGTCAGATATTTAAAAGCTGAGCGCGAGGAGTTTAGGGTAGAGACAGATGGTCCGGACTCTGTGGATATTCTATATCCGCCTTCACAGCCTAGGCAGGTGCAGGGGCGGAGTAATCGCGAACTGGCGGCATCGGCCAACAAGGGGCTACACCACATTAGTAGTACTGATCTTTGGGCCCTACTCAGATCAGGGTTGTGCTAATGCTGCTGAGGGGTCCACAGAGGAGTTCCAGTAACCCGGGAGAGTACTTGGGCCTGTGCATCCAAGGGGTTAGACTTCGACCGGACTTCTGCAGGGACCGGCGGGGCTACGGGGCAGGTACCAGATTTTGTAAGCTGGTAGCGGTGAAATTTACATCAGTGCCGAATTGTGCACCTCCTCCTCATTAATAAAAATATGTAATAAATTTTATAATTCTTTATATTATTATATTCTCGGGCGGCAAGTATCCCTTCTACTTGTGTGATCGATACAGGTTCTTTTATAAATGTTTAAAACTCTTGGAAATTTCATCAGATTCCTGAGACAGATGGACCTGAATTTACAAATCGGTGAAAAATGACCGATGGTAGTATTGTACGCCCCTAGGAAAGGCTGAATTTATTTTTGATATTGGTTATAAATTATAAAACATGAAATAACTGTGGCTGATATTAAGTCACAAGTAATATTAAGATTTGATTTTTATATTATTTTGTGCAAGCATAAATGTAGCTTAGACTTGGAAAGGGAAATTTTACGCGTGGGAAGCTAAAGTGTAGAGCAATCAGTTTGCAGAATCCGAGTTGCTGAAATTGTTTTTGTTCCAGCGGATTCTGAAATCGTAATTCAATCTTTTCTAGAGCGTGATTTATTTATTGATTGTCTTGTTCTCATTGAACCTGTATGAGTGAACAGGGTCTCATTGCAGCTCTCCCTATATAGCTAAGTCGAAAAAAAGTTTTTTGTTCCTCTAAGACTTTTTGATATAAGTTAGCAAGTTTTATTGAAAACAATGTGCTTGCAGCCGTGTACGAGTATGTAGGTTCTATTTACTCTCACGAGGATGATATAAATTAAATTTGTTATTTTGCCGATGTTCCGTCTGTATCCTGTTTAGTTCCTGTCATCTCTAGTGCCGACTGTATCCTGTTTAGTTCCTGTCATGTCTCCTGTTTGGTCTATATCTTGCTCACCTGCACCTGTGAGATTGGTGTTGGTTGTATTCCAAGCTTACAATTATCTAGTAACATTTGGTAAGATAGCAACGATAGATAGTACGTTTTTTTAAATGGTATTTTTAAAATAGAAGTTTAGAATTTAGAATTCAAATGTTTTTCTTTTAGGTATAGTTCATATTATAAAATTGTAATTGTATAAGTATTAACTTTATCCAAATTTGAAAAAATGCAAGTGTAACAGTATAGGTACATGTAATATTTTATTTGTATACTAGTACATCATGTTTAATGTATGTTAGTTAGTCACAAGAACTTTCAAGATCTCGTCTACAAAGATAATCCCAATGAAGAAGATATTTAGTGGACTCTCTAGTAGTGATATGTTATCATGAAACCACTATGGACTTAATGTAAACTTATTATTTATTGTTCGGAATTGTAAAACTGAATTTAAAACAGGGGAGGAAATAAGAAAGAAAATTGTAGTTTACATGTATTATAATGAGGGGGTAATGTGACGTTTTTGACAGATAGCAGTGCCTAGATTTTTATTGATACTGTCTACATAGTTTTCTCTTTATTTCTGCCAACCGTACTTTGGATTATTTTATTAAGGCAGTAAATGTGTGTATTCTATTTCATTATTACCTATATATTGTTTAATCGTTTTAATATTGTATGTTCCAGAACGATAGAAAAAGTCTGTTTTCCTACCAGCTTCTGATTAATGGAACGTTACTTTCACTTTCTCTGTTACCGGAAGTCACGAGTATTATTATAAATATAGTGACCCTAGAAATCGTATAATATGTAGACTGTCCTGAACATGTTGTAGTTATATTTTTGTATGTTTTTTCAAATTAGGGACACATGTTAGAGTATTTTATGTAAAGTTTATTTAGAAGAGAGCTTTATTTCGATTATTGTAATAAGTTCTTATGAACTATTTTTGCACCGACTTTGCGCACCTTTTCGTAGTTATTGGGCTGTATCGACGTCATTTGACCAGACGTTAAGTGCAAAGATATGTACCTTAAAAGGAAGTCTCCTTATTAGGTCATTGATTTCACCCCATATTTGGAATATTTCTCACGCGAATTAACAACACTAGCGTAAGATTTATAGTATTTTACGTCAGTTCCAGCTTGTCCCTGCCGCCGGCTAGCAGCTTTATTTTCTTGTCTCATAGATTTCAAGGTACAGTTGTCTTTCTAAAGCAGAAGTTTTAATATCTTTTAAGTTCCAGAATATTGCAATATTTATGCAATATAATTATTTATGCAGTTCATTTAATTGTTCCAGTTTGCAGTTTTTAACGGAGGCAGAAATTTAATAGTTTTAAAGAGAATAAAGTTTGATAATGAATTTTAACTTTAAATAGGAGAAAGGTGCGTAAAGTCGGTAATAGTGTCCGTTTGTTTTAAATAGTCAGGGTTGTTGTTAAGGGGTTTGGAACATTGTGACTTATTTATTTGTGTAGTATTTTACTTGTATTTACAGAGTTGCTGATAGTATCTGTGTTTGTTGAATGCTGATTTTGGTGTAGCTGTTTTAAAGAATTCTCTGTTTGTCTAATATATACGAAATATTGTTAATTATTGATCGCTGCTTTAAGAGATTTATATCTGTCCATTCTTGTTCCTGTTGTTATTACTATTATGTCTGGTGAATAAAACTTGTTATACATTTGAAGCGACTTTGTGTTTACATTCAGAACATCAAACTAAGACTGATCTAATACTTAATTACAATTCATATAAAAATACCATCGTTTTACACACACACATAAAAAAGGAGACCGTTTGCCGACCTAGAAACTATATTTGTGTGATATGCAGTATGCAGTAGCGGTAGCAGTAGTAATTCTGAGCATTCATATTTCCTGTTTATTTCTTTTGGTTTGTTGTTGGTGTCTGTCTGTTCTGTTGGTTGATTTGGTTTGGTTGGTTTGAAAGGTTCTCTCACCGGTTAGCGAAAACGTTACAATACCTATATGGTCCAAATACTCATATGGCCCGCCCTGTTAATAACTAAACGAGTATTATACTCATATGGTCCGAACATATGCGTACGGTCGGACCATACGCGTATGGTCGGACCATATGAGTATACGCATATGGTCATGAACATACGCGTATGGTCCAAATACTCATATGGTCCGTAACAGATCCATTAATTAGCAAAGTTAAGCTTTGAGCAATGAAGCACGGATATTGACTAAAGTTTGTAAAAAAAAATGCACTAGCAAATATGATTTTTAAAATAATTTTCAAAACAAACTTAAAAAACCCATCAATTAATGAGAAAACATCAAGAAATTAGATGATATATCCAATAGATAGAGACAATTTAATTAATACATATTGACTTTATCAAGATATTGTATAATAAAAAATGAATTAGATATCCTTGGTGGCATTGGGATGTTTGTTACTTTTTGGTTATGTTCCGATGTCTTTGACACAATCCCCGTTTAAGTTCTTAATTTCTTCTTATATTTACCAAAAGGAAATACAGGGAATACTACAGGAATCAAAACAGCCTTCAAAAATTAAAAACAAAACAACGAGTAAAGAGTATGCAAAATCGACTTAACCAATAAAATGACAAATACTAGCTACCCCCAAAATGTCTTACAAAGACATAGGGAAGATCTGGACACTGCATGTATAAACAATCGATCAATTCAGGAACTGATATGTTGTTATCCGGACATAATTCAATTTTGAATGTAACGCGTCTACTGATTGGCTGACATTGGTTTGCTTATAAGCTGATAGACATGAATTTGTCTTGTGATCGTGACGTCATCAACGTTTATCCATGATTTACTTCGGCTAAAAATGAAATTTAGAATTAATGATAAGAAATGATAGTAATATATTTTCGGTCTATTTGAAATAACATAAACAATGTGGTGAACACTTTTCAATAACCCGCTACGCGCGCTATTCTGTGTACAACACACTTTGATGTTATTTCTTCATAGACAGAAAAATAAAACAGTCATTCCTTAAGTGTTTTAAAACTGTTTATTGTAGTTTTTGTTCATTTCGTTTATTCATAAGATAGATATCATTAATTTTTTTAATAAAAACAAAACCAATGGTAAGTTCACTTTTTTATGTATTCGAAAACACATTAATTTTGTAAGGTCTTAATGAATCGTATTTTATTTGAACACATTAATCATCGTCATTATCATGATTTTGGTTAATCGGTCTCAAAATCGGTTTTGATTATCGGTCTCAAAATCGGTGTGATGATCGGTCTCAAAATCGAGAGAATATCCTTTATGTACTTTTTGAATAGATTTAAGCAACGACGTCGTTGTCTTCCAGTCTTCCAACCAACACCACAATCAGATGGAATGGGTTCAATACAGTTGGTGGTAACAACTCTATGATTAAGTGGCTGAGGATTTCTAAAGTTGTTAATCAGATCCACGTTTCCATATATTTTCCCTAGATCTCGGAATTTGTTAAGCTGTAAAATAAATTTAAACTGGTTTTAAGTTATAACATGAGCTTAACCGGTCAATATCGTGTTTAAACGATTCAAACCATTTTTTGCATAATGTTAAAAGGAGGTTTACATAATTTGGAAGGCAATTATAAAATATTTATTACACAGAATGTAGTTCCGTTATGTCTTTTATCATAGACAGGTTCAATGACAGCGACCTATACTATTCCCTGTATTGGTGTCAAATGTGGGGCAGTAATTGCATACACATCCATAGCATTGAAATTCATAGTCGGATGCGCAATGTTCAAGGATTAAGGGTTAAGTGGTGGTACATTGACATATTTACACTTTAATTTTAAAAGAATTCAGAATATCTGGTATGATTTATCCGGTAACGCATTTCAAACCCATATTATGTGTTAATTTTGCAAAACAAATCTATTCATATAATATTGAAAGAATTGATTTAGCCTTTCTGAAATTAGGAACCTCATCGGTGTTGGGATGTAAAAGCGTTGACCGATGCACATTTTGTATAAAGCGAGGAAGCGCTTCATTTTAAAAATGTGCGCATGGTCAACGCTTTTACAACCCTATGAAGTTACAAGAAGAAGCATTCACTACTCATAATTAACATTTTTTAGCTACGCATTATAATAAAGTATACATCTAATGTAATTACATATCAAATAAATGACAATGACATTGTGCTTTGCATTTCTTTTTTTTTCTTATTTTGGGACTTGGTTGTTGATAGCAGATTATAGCTACATTTTTCAAATTTTATTTAAATCTTTTCTTTGTCTTGCTCTAGATTCCCATATGTTAAAAGTGAATACTATTGATGTAGACTGTTTGTGTATCGTTATACGTCTTTTTTGTAAAACGTGTTGAGACAGTCTAATTGATGTATAAACTACATCTTTTATTTCTTCCTATTTAACGTTTAAATTTTCTGACGTCAGACACCCAAAGCAACGAATTTGTCTTTAATTTGATAGATTATTTTGTGTTTTTTTGTAAAATTATTTCTTTTACAATTGTAACACATTGCTGTCTGTTATTTCTTCCTAGCTAAGTAACGTATAAATTATCTGACGTCAGACGCCCAAAAAAATGAAGGTGTCTTTAGTTTGCTGTACCCATATTTTGACTATTTTACGTATCATGTCTGTTTTGTTCACGCATCGTTGTAAATATAACTGAATTTGATTACATTGTCGTACAAAGTGAGAGGTTGAGCGCTATAAAACCATGTCCAATCCACCATTTTCTACACTTGAAGTCAGGAATATGACAGTTGTTGTCCATTCGTTTTTGATGTGTTTTGTCATTTGATTTTGCCATGTGATTAGGGACTTACCGATTGAATTTTTCTCGGAGATCTGTATTTTTGTGATTTTACTTTTTATTCATATGATAGTAAATATATTACTACAAACCTGATCCTCAGAAATATGGACGTGTTCTTTAAATATTGTCCAGATAACACTTTCAAAGCAGGGTGGTGTTGTCAAACTTCCATAGTACCTGTAGTAGCAGTCTGTTCGTGGAAACAGCGATGCCAATTGAAATTTTTCCAGAGTGACATTGTCTTCTGTTTAAAATATGCAAATACAGAGAATGATTTTCAGTTTACCAGGTTCTAACCTGTTGGATAATCATTTTATTAAACACACCGGGAATTAGTTGATTAATCTTAGCAAAATCCTTCTCATCCTGGTATCTATGATGATTTTTTCCCCAAATATAGATTGCAGTATAATAAAGAATCTACCCGTTTTTTTATACATTTTGCATTACTAAACTTTTGATTTATTGTTTAATTTGATTGCAGAATGCAATATGCCTAAAATACGTCTATTTTTAAGGGTGGGTGATATAACTATGAAAAGTGCATGAAAATCATAATAAGCTGCTTTTAGAAGTGAAATCAATTCTTATCTTCTATTTTGTACGTATGAACATGCTAGCGAAGGATAGAAATCAAAATCAAAACTCTTTCATACTGCTCGAAAATATGGCGGAAAGTAGACATTTGCAAGATTTGATTTTAGCAGAAGCGTCAGCTTCCAAAAATGGATGCAATTCTGAACGTATGATGCTGAAGTGTCTCTCTCTACTACACACATGAGTGTCTTATCACTGAGAAAGAAAAATCACAGTATTTAAAATCAAATATAGGCTTAAAAAAGAACAATATTTAACATATGAACTAACAAAGGTCCCTCAATTAGTATTTTTATAATTTAAAGCAGGACATAAGTTTTTTTTTCCTTTTAAAGTAAGAATCTTTCAACTTAAAATCATCAATTATTCTGTTTTTCGCTCAAATTGCACTGCTTGGTATCGAAATACGGGTATGACCAGAACACTGTCCCTTGTTATTGTTAATAATTACTTCCTAGTCGAAATCTAAACGGATCTGAGGGAAACCACATTATATGTTTTCTAAAGAATTGAGATCTCCAAATACGATTTTTAATACCAAACCATTTCCATATGATTGTCGGAAATCAGAAATCTCGTCACTAATTGCCCATGATGTTAGATATGTACTGAATGATATGTAAGTCTAAAAAGTACTCCTGCTGGTCCCACGAGGCTGACATTATGACACATGCTGTCGATGCAAATATTAAGTAATGGTTTTTTTTCATAATTTCAAAGGATTTTTTTATGTCATAAGATAGGTTATGATTCCTTAAAGTCTTTTTTTTAAGGCATCTCAAGCATGACTAATTATGGATGCTTGAATTTCTCTGACTTTTATGATATACATAATTTTCAGAAGAAAGGAAATAATGACCGTTGATTTTCTGGTTGAATGGTTTTACACTAGTAATTTTGGGCCCTTTATAGCCCTTTTTTTATGGAGAGTTGTCTCATTGGCACTCATACCACATATTCCGATATCTACATAGATGAAAAATTATGTACCAACATTAATACTCTATAGTTTAAAGAACATATGAATATTTCAAAAACAAGAAAAACTTAAATATGTGTGTAAGTTCATAAGAATCGTAAATAAAAACAAGAATTATCTCTGCTAAAATGTAAGACTTCACACCTATACATTTTTTTCTTCTCTATAAGAAATCTCTATTTGCTGTTACCTCATCATATGTCTTATAATATTATTATGTGAATTCAGAAATTATTGCAATGTTTTAATAATTGCGAAAAATGCGACAAGGTCATAATCGCAAAAATTTAACCTCGCATTTTACTCTAAAATAACAAGATCACAATAATTAATGCTCGCAATATTTTCTGAAAGGTATGTCTATGTATTTCTGTATACCATTGTATCAACATGATTTTTTTTAGAATGAATATAATCAAATATGTTCATAATTACTTATATGCCCAATTTCGTTTAGATGACTGATGATCTTTTCAAAATGTGGATTATGTTGACCAACCTGGAACAACAAAATAATTCAAACAAAATGTACTCAACCATATCCTTATTTTGGTTTTTGAACATAATAACAACTTTAAATAAAAGAAGAAGAAAGGAAAATCAAAGTAAACATAAACCTCAATCACTTTAAACGTTTCTACTTTATGTCTATAACGGACTTCAAAATTCTACCAAAAGATTCATTGATGGCTTTTAATTTAATTAATTGTAAAGCCTTCTCTGTAGTCTTGTGCTAGCTTAATAACATTGAGTGCATGATATTTTGTTTCAATTGTCGGCAAGTTTAACCCAATTTTTTACTAATAGTTATTTCTTTCTTATATGGTAGCAATTGATATGTAAGATTGCGAGGAAGAAATTTTAGGATTGTTATAAGATTTATGTCTCCGTAGTTATTGTTTTTGTGTGGACTTTGTGTTTTAGATCTGGCACGTCAATTATGTCATTTGAATTCGCCACATGACTAGGGACTTTCCGATTGAATTTTCCTGGGAGTTCAGTGTTTTTGTGATTTTAATTTTTAGTGATTTGTAATGAGTACAATATCCTCTGCCTAACCTTATGTCGTTTACATATTTCTATTTGATACTGTAAAAGAGGGACGAAAGATACCAAAGGGACAGTCAAACTCGTAAAATCTAAAACAAACCGACAACGCCATGGCTACAAATGAAAAAGACAAACAGAAAAACAATAGTACACATGACACAACATAGAAAACTAAAGAATAAACAACACGAACCCCATTTAAGTTTGTGCAGATTCAGACTAAACCAATGTCATTAATTCGTATGGTGGATCGACGAGGGAAGCTTTTGATTCTTTTGACTACCAATTAGAGACTTGCAAGGATGTATGATGATAACTGTCTCAATTGATCTGTTAGATGTCAAATGCGGTAAACTAAAGTTGCCAGAAAATTTAGTATATAATAAACAAACGCCAATAAAAGCATACGATGCTTTCATTTGTGAATGCAGATTTCAGATAATTATCTTTTTCAACGTTTACACATTTTTGATACGCAGGGACTGCTTTGTTTTAGTCGTGGTGTTCTAAGGCTTTTCTACCTCAGGAATAGATTTCCTTAGCTGTATTTGGCAAAACTTTTAGAAATATTTGGTCTTCAATGCTTTTCAGCTTCGAACTTTATTTGGCCTTTCAAATTTTTTTAGGTTCGAGCGTCACTGGTGAGTATTTTGTAGACGAAAAGAGCATCTGGCGTAGATATAAAATTTCAATCATGGTATCTTTTATGAGTTTATTTCCCTTCAGTGGTTTTATTTATCATTTGATTTTGCCATTTGATTAGGAATTTTCCGTTTTGATTTTTCCTTGAAGTACAGTATTTTTGTGATTTTACTTTTTAATTAAACTTACATCGACCAGGAAGCCAAGGACAGCCAGACCACGTGTACTGCTCATAGCTTTATCGAAGTCAGAGAATCTGTCAGAGTGCATTACAATATGCATCTAAAAGTAGAAAATAGTTTAAATATATGTGAAATTAATGCTGACATATTTTTTTTTTCGATTGGCATAATCAAAACTTGTTTGTGTAATAAATACGTCAAAAATGCATATTACAGTAGAAACAAGTGTAGATAGCGGTTTTAATACTAATTGGCATCATCAAAAAATTTCCAGGCTTTTTGAGTGTTGGGTATACCAGATTAACTTTTTATTAGATAAATATTTGTGCCCACTTAAATCGGCAGCAATTGAAGATCATGACGTGGTTTACAGAATTTACTACGTAGACTCAAATAAAGGACAAACTAGATAAAGAAAAGAGAAAAATGAAAAAAGAATAACGTACTCATAAAACAGAATTCAAAATTGTTTTATAATTTCAATAAATTTTCAAATATCTGAGGAAAAAGTAAATGCTTTTTGACAGTAACGCAATATATGGGTAACTCTCTAAAAAGTTGCACATCAATATTCTTTTCGATTGACCGTTGTTCCAATTATCTAGAAACCGTTTTGATGTTATCCAGCGATTGCAAGTTCGGACACATATATTAAATATTGTATGTATACAAATTTATATTTATGGTATGTAAACCTTTTTAAGGCACCGTTGTACACAAGGTAATTGCTCATGATGTTGTTACTCACTTCCATTGCAAAATGTTTTCCATTAATTTCATGTTCTGATCCTCTTCTACCATCTGATCCCCAGTGGAAATGAAACTGGTCTACAATATACGTTCCCGGCAGTCCACCCCCTGTTACCTTTATCGTATGATCATCCATGTCAACTTGTACTGAAATAATTATCATATAACTAGAAACCAACTTTATTATCTACCGATATTTTATTTTATTTCGCGCAAAGCCCATTCTAGCCGAAATTGTGAAATTTTTAAAACAATTATTGATATCTTCATGAAAGGGTTTCGGTTTTTAACAATTTCGAGACGATTTACATTCGCCTTATTTTATTCTTGACAAATAGTTTTATATCCCACCATCATCTGTTGTATTAAATAAAGAGGTGCTTTATAGTCTGAAATTTTCGCCTGTCATCCATCCATTGGCTGTGGCCTTGGTTCGTTTTTCGCTATAAGCATGATCAGTTTATGAGATGCTATTTAAAAGAAGGTTAGAGAGTAGAAAAATTTCGGGAAAAAACTAACATTTATTTTTCATTACAAATTTTATTTATTGCCTTTATTAGTTGTAACTTTATCATATTGTACAAAAATCATTGATAATAATAATCATCAATTCGTGTTGGCCACAGATGACTTTTAAAATGTATGTGTCATTGAAAAACCTCCAAATTATCTCCCTTTGGTGAAATATATCTTTTTTTGGCTATAAAATTGAAATATCTCTTTTAACTCATTTCGACTATATTTTTTATTATAATTTTCAAATAAGCTGTACTGAAACTGAACTATTGTAAAGTTTGAGCGATTTTTGTAATTTAGTTCTTTTTTTATTTCGATATTAACTATATTTCTCCTATTAGTTCATCAGAAAAAGGTACCTTTACAAAAATGTATGCTTCAAGGCAGATTGTTAGCGTAAAATTAATGAACGGTGAAACCATTTTTTATGTCATTTTTCTTATTAGTATAAGATTAAGTTAATTTATAGAAAAAAAAAGCAAAATCCTATATTAAAATTTGATTTTGATTAAGACCCGCGAGCCCCCTTAATATTAAAAAACGTACATATCCATCTGTAGTCCTAACATCTGACCTTCATGTAATGTTCAAGGTTCATTGATGAATGTAAATGTTTCATGGTTATGTCAGTTTTAAGAATAAATGAGAAACAAACCAACCAGATATTTAGTGTGGATAATCATGTCTGTCACAAAATGTTTCAAGAAATACCTAATGAACTGTAATGTTTTAGAATTTAATGCTATTATGAACCAAAAACAGAAATCTAAACTTCGAAAATTGTGCCAATTTATTAGAATTATAAATGACAAACTGGATTCTCTCTGATGTTAACCTGTCGGCTATACTGATCATACCGTTGTAAAAACAAACTCATATTTAATGCTTCCTCGACAAATGTACTTATATCCAATGTAATGTAAACTAACGTGTTTTTTCTGTATACCTTTGTCCAACTGAGGTGATACCAGAATAGAAAGATATATAGTTGCCCATGCACCCTATTAGTTTGTTCAATAGTGATCAACGTTCTTGTTTGTTAAATTCTAGTTTCGTTGATACGATGAGTGCTTTGGTGTATGAAATAATTACGTCCGACTTGTATAAATGCTTTTTTTGCTAGATTAATCGTTCAGCGTATTGTTTATGCAAAACAATCATTATCTCATCCCTTGAAAAGAAAAAGGTGAACTATAATTGATTTTTAGAATAATTGTACGGTGAACATGTGGGACAAGGTTCGTCTTACCTGGACATTTTTACCATTGCTATTTCGTCAACGTTGGGTGTTTTTGATTATGTCAGTTTTTCAGATATAATTAGTTATTTTATCTTGTGTCATTAATGATTGGTAGGTGTGCATTTATTATAGAGAATGGAAACGGGGAATGTGTCAAAGAGACAATAATCCGACCAAAGAGCAGAAAACAGACTTTATATGCAGGCAATGGGTTGTCAATATGGGGAAAGATCCTCATCAGAGGCAGGCTTCAGCTGGCCGTTGGACAATAATGAATAAAAGAATCAATATATAGTTTAGCGAAATGAACGACACCCTAAACTCTACAACTTATCAATTACCCATACTTTTAAAAAATAACATGACCACTCAATACTTATGAAGGCTAGAGTCTCCTGACTTAAGACAGTGATCGAACGATCTCAACCTTTTCCTATACATGAAGTAAATGTGGAATAAACAAACAATCAGCAATAGATAAAACAAAGAAAAAATGACAATGATCAACATAAATTTATTAAGTGGTTACTAGTATATCAGCTGCAGACCTCAACTAAATTGTTTAGTGTGGTAACAGTTTCTATAAGGTGGAAATTTCGGATGGGTCTAGTGTTTGGCCAAATTTATGTTTATCGTACATCTTTTTCACTTCTTTTTAATCTAAAATTTACAGTTTAATGGATGGATGCGAATATTTTGACGCTAAAAACAATCGAGTCGATTTTTTACAATTAATGCGTAAACATGACACAAATTATTCATTGATGTTAATGTTTATGCTAAAGAAAAAACGCAACATTTTGATGCGCCTGTCGTACAAGTGAGAGGGGCTATAAAACCAGGTTCAATCCACAATTATCTATATTTGTACTAAGTCAGGAATTATACAGTTTTTGTCAATTCGTTTGATGTGTTTTATCTTATGATGCTGCCTTTAGATAAGGGACTTTCTTGTTTTGAATTTTCCTCAGAGCTCGGTATTTTGTGATTTTACTTTTTTCTTATTTATTTTCATACTTACCAGTATGTCCGTTGTTATGGATTGTTACTTTAACATCTCTATGCAATTCGAGGTCAGTAAAGTTGAATTTTCGTAGTCTTTGGTCAAACTTGACATTATCTGTTTTAATATCTATAGGAGACTGTTGCTCTCCACCACATGTGGGGATTTCCTTCTTCCATTCTTCTGGTTCTAATTTAGAAAAAAAAAGATGATTTTGAGGCTTAACAAATAAAATGTCAGTTCTTTTGCGGTCAACGTTAAAATAATTAGGAAAATACATCAGAACATTTTGAAAAATTCGACACTACATTGCTGTATAGTTTGCTCAAAGGGTTCGTTGTGAAATAAAGTACCCTCAAAATTTTGGGTATGGTAAATACAACCCTGTTTCACGCAAAAATATTAGCAGTATTAGTAATTGAAGTGAAATGCAGCAGCGATAACAAAATTCAATGAATATTAAAAAAATAATATAAAGAATGCAAAATACCCGTTATCATCGTTTTAAACACATAGAACACAATAGGTAGACGATTTCAAAGTACCTCATATAATAATTTTACTATCGACATTTCTTTTTCTGACTTTTAAATCAGTATTTATGAGTGTAACCTTCGCTAAATGTTTCCTAGAGTACCAGTTTGATTTGATTGATTTAACTGATTTCTGAGCAACGGTAAATGAACATCTGTAAACCGATACACTTCATGAACATCCGAGTTCATCCCAGGTTTTTGGGTGGTGTTTCTGTAGCCCAATGATTGCATATCTGTGTAATGATTTTGCGCATTACGTTTCTCATTTCGAAGTCGAACCAAAACTGGAATTAGCCGGTTTATTTACATATATATATGTTCTTTATGTTTTATTTTATCGGTTTGTCTTCTAAAATCACTAATAAAGATAACCTTTTGGTATAATAATTTCAAACTCGGTTCAAGTGTTATAATTCGCTCTCTCATTTTATGTCCTGAATATACAAATAATTCATATTATAATAAAAACCTTTCGGAAAATATGCTGTCGTGGATATTCCAAAAAAAGAAGAAGAATGAACCAGAAAGGGGGACAAGTTTTATTTCAAATATTTAGGATTTGTTATATCGCAGCTGCAAACCTCGGCCTATAACAAATCCGGACCATTACTTCGGACAACCATTGTAGATATATAGAGTTGAAGTGAACAAACTCAGCCTATATTTTATGATTGTGTTTGTTAGTTTATTTTTATGGTTTTTGACATTTTTTGTTTTTACAAAATGTTTAACAACTTTATATAGGAATATACAAGATAAGAATAATAATTAGAAAGATATTCACCCTTATTCTTTCTTAAAATATATATTTAAACGATAGTTTTATTTTATTTTCAACATTCGAGATCTAGCGTGTTCTTTTTTAATGTCTTATATGATTACTGGATTAACCTGTGAGACCAAAAGTTGCTTTTGCAAGTTTTAAAAATATATTACGAAAACCCAAAAAAAACATTACCACACGGGGATCACCAGCCAAGTAGTCAACACTTCGGATTTGACATGAATATCATTAATGTGGTAATTTTTGTAAATTTTCTGTTTACAAAATTTTGAATTTATCGAAAAACTAAGGATTTTCTTATCCCAGGCACAGATTACCTTAAACGTATTTGACACAACTTTTTGGAATTTTAGATCCTCAATGCTCTTCAACTTTGTACTTGTTTGGCTTCATAAATATTTTGAAATGAGCGTCAGTGATGAGTCTGATGTAGACAAAACGCGCGTCTGGCGTACTTAATTATAATCCTGGTACCTTTGATAACTATTTACTACATGTTTCTGTGCGTAATTATTTGCATTATATTAAGACATCAAAAATATATTTACTCAATCGATCATCAATCTAAAAAAAAGTAAAACTACAAAATTACTGAACTCCGGTGAAAATCAAAAATGGAAAGTCCCTAATCAAATGGTAAAAAAATACCTTAAAACATATCAAACAAATTGATAACAACTTTCATATTTCTGACTTAGAACAGGCATTATATCTAAAGACCAATGTTGCATTTTGCAAATAAAAATACATGTATAATATACAAAGGAATTAAAGAATAGCCAAAGAGGAAGTAGGAACGTAAATGATTTATACATTGTATCTTAAAAACAAAACGACAGCAATACGAAATTTTAAAACTAGTTTGGTATATTTTTAAGAAATATCCAAGAACAGAAAACGACTGCACGGATGAGGTTAAATTTGCTTACATGCACCAAGTCAACACAATGAAGTGCTGGAACACATATAAAATCATTCCCTTTCAAAGAAGCCAGTCAAGAAAAAGTTAAACGATTGTACGGGTGGACGAAAGGACGTACGGAGTGAGTGATTAATTAACATGCTTTATCCATTTATTCGTGACACAGATAAAATTAAACTGTCAATTGTTCTTGAACAATTGAGAGGTCTTTCCTTTTTTAATGTAAAATACATGTTCCAACAGACGTAGAATGTATTGAAAAGGTCAAGGTCAACCTTAAAAAGCTCGAAAACACACTAAAAATCCTTTAAATAAGGTTAAAAACACTAAATTCGCTATCTGGGACATGACCTTGACCTTTGACCTTTTGACCTTTGTCAAGGTCATTGGGCCCCAATGCCATTACTGAAGACCTTAAGGGTCTAGGACCTTTGGTTATATAGTAAAAGCTGATTTTGTCTTTTCAAAAACATAAAACAGGGGTTATGCCCCTTATAGAAAGGTCAAATCTCTTTGGTCAAAATGTAACAAAGTTGCGCCATAATGACCCAAACATTTTCCACCATTTAAAACTTCTGTAAGTATAATGGTTTCTGAGATTATCCCATAACAAGGTGTTAGGTCAAAGGTCAAGGTCAACATACAAATTTGACCTTGAGGTATTTTTTAAAGATACATGAAATGATGATGATTGGTGAAGATCCTATGTGTCTAGGACTTACGGTTTCTGAGTTTTGGTGGCCAACCGACACCAGTTAATTTTCATAGGGGCATAACCCTACCAATGAGTCGTTGAATCTTTTCGATCCAAATGTAACGAAGAACCGGGGTCTGGTCCTGAACAAATTTCACCCTTCATTTTTTTTCTACCTATTACGGTTACGGTGTTGGAACGATAACAAGGTTTTTGGGTTTCGGAGGGATTACTCCGAACCGACAAAATATTTCGACTCACAGGGTGAGTTCCGGATAGGTATTCATGACACCGATACAAAGTGTGAACATGAAAGCGACACGTCTTACGGTTACGGAGGGAAATTTTGTCAAAGTTTGGCGGAACAAGAAGAATAATAATAATAATTAAACTGTCAATTGTTCTTGAACAATTGAGAGGTCTTTCCTTTTGTAATGTAAAATACATGTTCCAACAGACGTAGATTGTATTGAAAAGGTCAAGGTCAACCTTAAAAAGCTTGAAAACACACTAAAAATCCTTTAAATAAGGTCAAAAACACATAATTCGCAATATGGGACATGACCTTGACCTTTGACCTTTTGACCTTTGTCAAGGTCATTAGTCCCCAATGTCATTGCTGAAGACCCCATGGGTCTAGGACCTTTGGTTATATAGTAAAAGCTAATTTTGTCTTTTCAGAAACCTAAAACAGGCTTTATGCCCCTTAAAAAAAGGTCAAATCTCTTCGGTCAAAATGTAACAAAGTTGCGCCGTAATGACCCAAACATTTTCCACTATTTGAATTCTCTGTAAGTATTAAGGTTGCTGAGATTATACCATAACAAGGTGTTAGGTCAAAGGTCAAGGTCAACATACACATTTGACCTTGAGATATTTTTCGAAGATACATGAATTGATGATGAATGGTGAAGATCCTAGGTCTCTACGACTTACGGTTTCTGAGTTTTGGTGGTCCACCGACACCGGTTAATTTTCATAGGGGCATAACCCTACCAATGAGTCGTTGAATCTTTTCGATCCAAATGTAACGAAGAACCGGTGTCTGGTCCAGAACAAATTTCACCCTTTGTTTTTTTTCTACCTATTACGGTTACGGTGTTGGAACGATAACAAGGTTTTTGGGTTTCGGAGGGATTACTCCGAACCGACAAAATATTTCGACTCACAGGGTGAGTTCCAGATAGGTATTCATTACACCGATACAAAGTGTGAACATGAAAGCGACACGTCTTACGGTTACGGAGGCTAACTTCGTCAAAGTTTGGCGGAAGAATAATAATAATAATAATAATAATAATAATAAACAGAAGAAATACAGTAAGGTCTTTCCCTTTTGTAAAAGGAAAGACCTTAATAATAACTTATCCCTGTACCGCTTACGCTTACTTCCAATTTTAGTTCCACAATAACTAGATATAAATCAGTAGTACTATGACATAATGGAGTAGGATTCTTAAAAAAATAATTATTGTTTTTTATAATTCACGGCTAAGTGATTTCTATGGAATTATTTTTGCGTACTATGAAATTCTTTTAAAAAATAAGATTGTAATTTCAATTAATACATAACAATAAAACAAAATCGAAAAAAAAAATGATTATCTCTTTCGCACTTCACTTATTCATTTCTCTAACATGTAGGGTCTTTCACAGAATTACTACACATAATCACTGATTGATGCAGAACTATAAAACACAAATATCTAACTCATATAAAAATTTGGAAGAAGAATTCCTGAATAGGTTTTGATCAAACTCCTTTTCAAGAGTTGTCGCTCTCGGGTTCGGATTTAATTGCCCCTGATTTCGGTAAATTGAATGGTTTTGATACAATTTGAAAAAGATACTGTTTGTCTAAATATGATAGAAGATGATATTCGACACCGGAATCAGAGATGTCCTTAAAGAAATCAGGTATTATAGAAAAAATGAAGAAACAGTAGTTCGGGTTACCACTTTTACCCAGGTTGAAATATAAAACCAAATATTTTTCAATCTTTGATAGGTTAAATCATAACTATACTTATCAAACATCAGTTTCACTTAATCTTTCTAAATTTTTAAATAGTGAATATGTTTTGTATAAAGCTTGCATCAATATTATACATGCAGGTAGATGTTAGAAAATGTACATTCGGTGAGCCAAGACCTATAATGCTTTTCCTTTACAAATTGTAACTTTGATGGAGAGTTATCTCATTGGAACTCATACTAAATCTCCTTATATCAATGTAAACCGCAATAACGACATTAAAGTTAAATGCAATCATTTCCTGGCAATCATTTCCAGACATTCCGGCGTCTTTTAACAATAAAAATGACCGCCACGATATATTGCAAAAGTGTTAAATGTGATGTGAAAATCTAATCAATCAATCTATCAATCACTGTCGATTTTAAGAATTTAAATATAAGATTTGGAAACGAAGTAAAGACTAACATTAAAGACAAGTCTTCGGTAACACAAAAAACAATAATTGAGATGTCATGTAAGTGCGCTCAAGGGTAAGAAAAATAGATTTAATAATGTTGTGGTATATCTTCTGGTAATGCATAAGAATGTCCTGTTGGCCTTAATTCGTTTCTTAGAAACCCTTGACTGTATTATTTATAGAGCAAACCTGATCGTACGCAATACAGAAACATAGCATACATTTCTTCAATAGACACATTTGGCAATTATTAAAAAAATGAAGGTTTAAAATCCAGCATTGGAAATTAATTATTATAGAGATCAAAAACTTAATAACATCAGAAAAATCAAAATGAAAGTCAATCAATTTTCTACTTTTGCATTTATAATTTGACCTTATTAATGTGTGTAGCCATCTTATTGCTAAAGTAACCGTGAACAACCTATATTGAGGGAAGAAAATATAAAAATGAAAAAGAGAAGGTATGATAGGATTAATTGTTAAAAAAATGAAATCGCAAACCTAGTTAAAAAATTATTGAAATCTTTCGCCATTATGATAATCGTATTGATAAACGAACAGGCTGGCATAAACTGGACAAGACAGATTTGGCTGTTTTATAACTTTGACATGTAAGACGACATAATAATTATATATATACTGCAGTTGTGCTATTTGAGCAGTCAAATTGCATTGACTGTATATTTATATGTCATATACAGTCCCTGACCGTATATCACCTTGTTTATGACGTTGACAATGCGTTTCCGTAGAGTTTTATTTATGACGTCAATAAAACATACAGGTTCGCGGAAATTTTACGTCGTTTGCTCCAAATTAAAAAAATGATGGTTTTTACCCTAAATACTTCATTTAGAAAACTTATAAGAGTTGCAGTATATAAAGTATAACCATACATTGTCTCGAAATATCAATCGGATATTTGTACTCGGCTCGAAACAGGTAGAAATGCTCGGCACAGCCTCGCTTTCCATCTGTTTCTAAGCCTCGTACAAATAACATTGATATTTCGAGACAATGTATGGTTATTCTATATTTAAAGTTACATAAATTGCCATTTTAAACACACTTTAATGACAAAATAAAGTAAATAAGCAAACTATCGTTTGGGATAAAGTTTGGCTATATATACGAATATTAATTACTGTCTGAGAATTAAACCTTTTCATATGTTATTATAGTTTGCCGAACACTCGATATGTGTGTAGCCTTAATACACATATGAAGTCATTAATTAAAGCTATCTATTTCGATATTTAACATGAGAAATTCTTCTATGTATTATTTCAAGGGTTTTAATGCACAGATGTTTATTGCTTTATTTTCTAATTATCTTTAATATCAATGAAAAATTAAGAGCTTTCATACCTCCTTATTTGAAATTCATTTATATTTCTTTTTCAGCAATAAATAGTTTGAAAAAAAAGTTAGCTTACCAGTTGGTTATTTTTTTTTTACTTTTTTTTTTTATCTTGTTCTTGTCTATATGGGGGTATTAAATAATTTTCAGAAATGCAAGGCGAATATTAATAGAAATGGTTTGTTTACAAAAATCGAAGTTATTTAAATGTTCATTAGCTATCAAGATAATAATGCGTAGTAATAAAAATGAATTTTGGTAAATACTTTGAGAAAGAAGGTAAAAAGGGACTTTCGTGTACAAATATTCCGGCACAAAAGCAATTTACCTTTAAATTTTCAAAATTATTGAAATATAAAATATATGATATATTTATGCTTGTAATATTTACCACTGTATGTTAATACTTATCAACTACAACAGAAGCAGAACGTTTCATCAATGTTCTCGTTAATGTTCAAGATTTGTCATCTAACCACAATTAAAAAAAAAAAGTGTTGCAAATACCAACAATTTTTAATGTTAAAATACTTACTGGTGCCTTGATGGTATCACCAATGATCATGAACTAAAAACATAAAAAAGGAGATCAATAAATATGATTATCATATATCATTTATGTTAGTCAGTATGATCATGAAAAAAATAGGGAAAGCAGATTATTACATCTTATGTGATGTTTTCTCTATATGTAGATCATCCATATAAATTCGATTAACATATGAACTCGTTTCGTCTACAAAAGACTTGTCAGTGATGCTCGAATAACCAAGAAGAAAAAAGAAGATGTATATCAGTGTCTAATTTAGTGTTTCACATAATGAACCCAATATATGGAGCGTGGTTTAAAAGGCACAAATCGATGACACAATGATAATTTGGTTCTGAATAAAACAGGGAATTAGTGATCGAGGCGTTTTCTTTTAGATAGTAAATGTTCATCATATCATTAACGTCTTAAAGAATGTCAAAATTGAAATTGAAATGCAGCCCTGCAATGAAACAGGATATTATGTATTACTAATGGTGCCAAATTACCCAAAAAATGTATCGTGATTTCCAGGAAACTGTGAAAGTACTTGATGACGGTTAAGGTGTAATATTTCCGAAAGTAACAATGTTACACATTGGTAACATCCAAATACGCCATAATAAGGTTTCGTAACATTTCTACTTTTAAAAATTCCTTACAAATTTAAATGCATTTTTCAATTACATTAAATTGATAAAAAATAAATTTCAATTTTTGATATTGGCACAAATTACCTGTACCACTGGCAAAATTGGATCCAACAAGAACAATAACACACGTAGCAAGTGTTGAAAGTTCCATTTTGAATAGATGCCCAATTCTCTAGATTTTTCTTTTATACTTTGTCATAATGTGATGAAAGACGGACTAGCGTGACAATATTTTGAAATGTTTAAAATTAGTATTGTCAAGAGGGTTAGGTTCGTGTGCACTTATGATTTACTGTATTGTTGCAAGTTGTAAATGTTTCAAACGTTAATTAAAGTAGTTCGTCATAACTTTTTTGCACTTGGTGACTGACAAACAATTAATGCGCATGCATGCTATATTTAGTTTTGATGTGTGTCAGATACACTAACATTTTGTAAATAAATAAATAATTGAATAAGAAATTAATAAGAATTGCGAAACGCCGATGCGCAGCCTGGTGACAATAAAAATGTATGTCTGCAAAAGGTATCCAGTACAGTAATCACCGATATAAAATATGGTTACATTTCTAAGGATTGCTTCTTTCTTTTCTGTTTTTTTAAGTTTAATAACATTCATTAGAACATTCCTTGTGGTCTTGTTGAGGCATGATGGAACTGAGGATTTGAAGTCGTTGTTCAAATACCAAACTAAAATGTATATTACAGACGCGGGTTTCGTGTACAAAAACTTATCAGTGATGCTCGAATAAAAAAGATTAAAAAGTCAAAATAGAAAATGCCGTTGAAGAGCATTTCGGTGGCTGAACTATAAGCAGCGACTAAACGATGATATAAATGATATATGCATTAGAGCTAAAGTGCACATATCAACATCCTCCTTTTAATTGTGACTGCTTTCAAAATCAGACTATGGATCGACTTGGCATAATATCTTCCAAAGGTTTTGGAAGCCCTTCAATAGTCCCATCGGCCGGCAAATATATGAAGTTTTTATTTCACTTATTACAATTTGGATCGTATCACTACTGGTAACCTGTTTGTCACACATATGGAGCAGAATCTGCTAACTCTTCCGGAGCACCTGAGATCACCCCTAGTTTTGGTACCTTTGGTAACTATTTACACCACTGGGTCGATGCCACTGTTGGTGAATGTTTCTTCCCCGAGGGCATCATGAGTCCAGAATTCAGCATTCCGGTGTTGACATGAATATTAATTATAAAAAAAATAAGAAGATGTGATATGATTGACAATGGACAATTCCTCACAAGGGATCAAAATGACACAGAAATATGGTCAATTTTATAAATTTACTGTTTACAAAATTTAAAGTATGAATCATTCAATAACTGAGGTTTTTTCTTATCCCATGCATAAATTACCTTAGCCGTATTTGACACAATCCTTTTTGGATTCTCATTGCTCTTCAACTATGTACTTGTCTAAGCTTTCTAACTATATTGATCAGAGCGTCGCTGATGAGTCTTATGTTGACGAAACGCACGTCTGGCGTTTCAAATCATAAGCCTGGTACCTTTAATAACCAATTGGTGGTGTTCTTGATGCTTAGTCTTTAGTTGTCTGGGTTGTTTAATTTCCTGTGTACTAATTATTTGTCTTTTCTTTTTAAGCCATTGTTTTGTCAGTTTATTTACGATCTATGAGTTTAACTGTCCCTCTGGTATCTTTCATCTCTCTGTTAGTCCACGAGAATGTCATCAGCTCAGTAGGGATCAGTACTTCGACATGATTTATAACATATTGGTCAAAACGTACTCTCTAGATTAATTAAAAAAAGCTAGGACACTAAGGTTCCAACTACTTCTCCAATCGAAGTTTTCCCTGTGATGAATTCTGATTTTGATTATTTTCGTCCTGTTAAACTTACCATTCCATGTGTTTATACTTCACTGGCTGTTAAATGTTTGTTTTTGGTGTTTCCAATTGCAGAGACGATTGATATCGTAGAGTGCACACATTTATAGTATTAAAAGAGCTAATATTTCTAACACCGAGGTATATATTGCCTTATCCCCATACCGAATCTTAGGCTTTTGATAATCCACATCTACGTAATCTATTCTTATGTAGACAAAATTAACGTCTGATGTAAAAAGTTGAATGTCTGATTTCTTTGAAGATTTTAATAATTCATTTTTATTTACTAGTGTCAACGTGGCCAACGAAATTCAAATGTAAATTGAATAAATCCAAAATATATCATTGTCTGTGCGTACTATCGTATCGTATGCCGACATGAGACACCTTCAACTGTATCGTATCATATCATGAGTCTCTTATTACAGTTCACCATGATGTTCCCCAACGTATTGTTTGCCATAATACACTTGATGCCTGTTCATTGATCATAAGGCACTTGCTTCTGGTTTATTTTTACATATTGCACCTGATACAATATTGTTTTACATGAGGCGTCCAATACCGTTTTATTTGTCACGTGGCACGTGTTACAAAATTGTTTGGCATTAGGGATCTTCTATTGTATTGTGTGCCATAATGTACTTGCTATCCTATATGACTCACCTGTTACCTTTGTGTTTGCCTACTGCATTTTCTTCTGTTTAGTTTGTTTTAAGGTACCTGCTACCGTATTCTTATCCATAAGACACGTACTACTGTATCATATTCTCTAATCAGGTACCCGCTACAGTATTGTTCACTTTTAGACACCTGCTACCGATTTGCTGGCCATAAGCCATTTGCTACCCGTTTAATTGTCATAAGATACCTGTTACTGTGGTGTTTGCTACATAGCTTATTGTTTGTCATAATGCACCTGCTACCGTATATTGCTTCCCTAAAACACCTACTTAAAATGCTCCCCTGCTGTATTGTTTGTACCTGCAATTGAATCATATGTTTTAATATTAACCTTTTACTGATTCATATGCCCAAATGAGACACATGCTACAACTCGTATGCACGTATGAGACACTTGCTACCTAGCGTATGTGTTTATAAGACACATGCTTCATATTTTATGCACTAATGAAACACCTGCTACCTAGCGTATGTACTAATAAGGCTTCTGCTACCGTTTCAAATCCCCTTAAAATACACCTGCTACTGAATATTATCCCTTTAACGGATGAATATTTACCAATATAAAGATTTTAGATCAAAACAGTTGGCAACAGTTAAAAACTGGCATTTCTTTTTACTTTTGGGCTTCCCCCAGAAATCGGCATCTTGTTATTATAGTTTATCCAAACTGTATTTCATTTAATTTGAAATGTCTATTTTCGAACAAGAACGCAATGGATTCTTTGTTTTTAAATTCAACATCATGTTTAATTATTGACACTAGTGAATGCAAAACTATTACATATCACAATCTGCACTTTGACATGTATCAAGTATGCGGTTTTGACAATTCAACATTAATCAAAAAAATATATTCGTGAAAAAAGTTTGATGCATGCTGTTTTGTATCCTGCTTATGTCAACTATACTTTTCGTTTAACTAAATTTGATAAATTTACATTAATTTCCTTGAGGTAAAATTGCATAAACCATCATGTACATATAAGTTTGATTAATAAACTTGCATTACAACACCTTTAAGACTATACCATTGTAACCATTACACTTGATTGAAATCGTATACAATGCAGTCACATAACTTCAAAGAAAACGTCAGGATAGTTTTATCTTAAACATGAACGTCCATTATCTCATTACAGAAGATGTGTTTATGTGGAATATTTCGCTTCTTATTGTGTAAGTTAAATTAGTCCGTTGTTGTTGGGCAAATATTTTACATTGACAGGGCTAAAATCATGAATCAATCAAGAATGATCGCCGTTTATAAGATTTATTAATTAGTAATGAAGTATAAAAGAGAAACGAAAAATACCGAAGGACGTTCAAGCTAAGTTGAAAACAAACTGACAGAGTCATGTCAAAAACCAGGATGAGACTGAAACGCTACAGACTGAGCAACACGAACCACGCTTAACAACGGGTGAAATAACAGGTGCACCGGAAGGCAAAGTATATCCTGCTGCATATGTGGCATCCGTCGTGCTTTTTTTGACAGTTAAAATGCAAACTTATTTAAATATTTAGAATTACATGGTCGTTGAAATAATTCTGCCTTTCTACATCTCCTTTTTTTAAGCGGTTGAATTTTGCGTTGGAAATATGTTTTGTTTATTTTTGTCAAATCTTTAATTTGAATTTTGAATTTAATTGTTTTGATGGGGGAGAGGAATCACATCAACAGAGTAACGTAAACTGTTGATGCAGAGATATGACTCACCTTTCTATAATCTTGAAAGTATACAAGGGCAACATTAAAACCAACTTGGCAGTATTAAACATGTAAACTATTCCCACTATTCAAAACATTCAAAGTCAATGAAACATGATTTATGATCCTGGACCGAACAACATCAACAGAAAACAGCCTTACAAAACTACATACCAAATACCATTGACGCATCATTTGTGTTTCAATTAACACTTATTTAAACTCAAACTTAAACTTGCAGACAATGCAAAAGTTTGAAAGTTATTGATCTATGATAAAAGAGTGGCGCCATTTAATATCCAAGGAAAATAAGGCATGTAAATACTATTATAACTGCATACCAAATACCATTGACTATTAACATTAGTGTTTTCTTTTAAAGTTTATCGGATCGCAAACTCTAACATGTAAACAATACAACTCAAACAAAGATAAAAAAAAAAACAAAGACAAACGGAACGGAAGCAAGTCATCTCCATGGACATTAGGTGTACCATTGCTATGGTAAAACAAATAATTGAAATACCACTTGTTATCAATGTATACATTGTTGACATCGACGACGCCGTCGGACACAGCATACATAAGTCTCGCTTTTTGACTCGGTCAAAGCGACAATACCTAATCCGAAAACTTTTGTAAAAGACCAAAAGTGTAAATAAAACAGCAACAAGCACAGAAGATACACACTTTTATACTTGCTCGAAGATAATTTTTGCAAATCGGCGAAATTACTACACTAGTGAATAATAATATAACGGACATTCGTGCTCCTTGAAACTCTGACCAGAATGTTTGCCTTTTAACAGTCCCTGCCTTAAATGCACAGTGGAATGGGGTATTGCAAGGGATCACCACTTTACTAAGAAATAATGTTCATTTTTTTACCACATGTTACTTCGTATTTGAATTATATTTTTAAAAACTTGAATAGCAGCAAAACATAGCTATTATTAAAATATTAAAATTCACAAGTCGATGTAAAAAACCATAAGACGACGAAAAGAGAAACACCAGTACACAAACACTACAAAGAAAACTAAAAACAAATATCATCAAAAGTTGGACAGAAAGGGTTAGCAGATTCTGCCACCTGTCTTGTTGCTCATGTAAATACAAACCTGATAATAAGTATAATTCGAGGAAAAGACGATGGAATTGTTGTTACAACTATTGATACATATTTCGTCATCTGTGACACAGATATTCAATATCGGTTACCCATTTCCTGATGACATCACTGCGAAGGGATGCTTTCAACTTCCCAAGGTAATTCGGATGGTTTGTTGAAATACACGTCAACAAAATGTAACAAATATATTGACAATCAAAAAATCAAGCATTGTTTTCATTGAGATTTTTCTTTTAAACAGTTCGAATTTTACAAAGTCCGAATTATCGCCCCTAAAACGCGGAACGTGTATCTATGTCGGCCTTTGTCTTAAATAAATGGAAAAGAAAGAATAGATTTTAAAAATCGATGCACAATCGATTGTGTATATTTTATCCGGTCGTTTTACTGTTTATTGATTTTCCATTCCTGTGTAGGAATTGTTATGAACTCATCATAGACAGATAAACATCACAATATTAAGTTTCCGACATATTTTATTTATTTAAGTACGAGAATCGAAAAGGTGTCGGACAGGACGGATGTTGAATGAACATCAAACGAACGAGTAACTATTAAACGTATACATAATGGATGCGTTCCGGATAAAACAGATGAACGAGTTAAGCGAAAAATTGAAGGCGACAATTCTTAAACATCGAAGACAATAACAATCAAAACCAAGAAGTCAACAAAGACTGATAAAACCAAAAGACATTTCCCTCAACAGTTACAAATAATAAATAAGAAACAACACGAACTCCACCAAAACACGGGATTGAAATCAGGTTCTCCGGAAAGGGTAAGCATTTCCTGCACCGTATACGACACCCGTCGTGTTATTTCTTTGTTCAGTTTGGTGATGATAGAAGGTTATTATGATTGAGGAAGAATATTAGGTATGATTTCTGACACACTTTTGTCATAATGGCAAATCAGCCCAAGATAGCTACCGTAAAATTTCTTGAGTGATGATCTTAATTTGTTTGATTCATAGCTCTGTCTAAACAACTTTTGAGATAGCTGTAATCCTCGTTCAACAAAATCTGCGTACTTTTAGCTAGCTCTAGACTCAATTCAGGCACATATACTCCATATACTGGAGCCGCTGGGATTTTGCTACACAGAAATTGAAGGTTGACTGTAGGAAAATTAAAATCATCGCGTTTGTCATCAATTTTGGTATTTAACCTACCATCAGTAACCAATTCGAGAAAAAAGGTCTAAATATGAAACAGATTTATCTGTATCGGTAGTATCTGTAATTTCAAGTTCACTTGGATATATTAAATGTAAGTGGTCATTTTTTATATAGATAAGATCGTTGGTATTCCCGTTTGAATGGTTTTACACTATTAATTTTTGGGCCCTTTATATCTTGTTGTTCGGTGTGAGCCAAGGCTCCGTGTTGAAGGCCGTATATTAACCTATAATGTTTTACTTTTATAAACTGTTATTTGGATGGAGAGTGTGTCTCATTGGTACTCACACCACATCTTACTATATTTATTGAATCTATTATTATTATTAGACAGTACATCATCAATATACCGAAAAGTGAAATTAAAGAATGGGCTCATTTCTTTCCTCCTTTCTGTACAAGCCCTTGAATTTATTCTGCTTCACAGGAATAAAAAAAACAAATTTGCAAGTAGAGGAGCGCAATCAGGGATTCCAATAGTATGATAGAAGATCAAACTTCCAAATTCAACAAATATGTTCTCAATTAAAAAGTCCAGCATTGCAGTGATTCCTCTTCAGTGTATATTTTTCTTGACTCTGAATGATTTTTCACAAAGTAAGCTTAATTCCTGCCTAAAACTAGATATTTAAACGTGGAGTACCCTTTTTGTTAAAACAAAATAAGCTGACGAGTTCTTTCAGTCGAGCTTTAAGTTGAGTATGTGGAGTAATGGTATAAAGTGGCAAAAGGGTGGGAAAATCAAAGGCTTTAATGTTGGTACAATATTTTAATGCTTGAGGTTGTAAATTCACCAATAACTCTTTTGAATTTTTGATTTTTTTAGTATCCACATCTGATTAACACCACTTCTTGAATTTGCCGTTTCGGAATATTTCTGAAGTCCTTCTTTGACTGCAGTGAATATAGCAGTAAGAACTTAAGAAAGGGATTAATTGGAACACTTGGAAGAACGTGCAATATACCTTTCCTTATAAGGGTTCTTGTAAAGCTTAAGAATCCAATAAAAGGATGGCCATGAACGGATTGAAAAATAAATCCGTTTGATATCCGTTCGCGCTGTCCGGTAAGCTATGGGCAATGCTTAACAATTGTTGTCGACATCTGTTATGTTTTTTTCTGACGAGTTTCCGAAGCAATAAACAGTTTAATAAAGGACATGTCGGTGACCTTGGATACATGTATATGTCTCGTTTTGCAGCGAATGGGCAAATAACGTAAATTCAATAGAGTGAGGGGGGCTCATTTTCGCCGGGGACACAATTTCGCCGTTTCCTGATTTTGGGGTGTAAAAACTTCAAAAGGGCCGAAAAACAGAAAGAAAACAGGTTTTTCAAAGAATTTTTCTTCGTAATTTCGTTTGATTGATTGGCCCAAAATTCTGTTTTTACACCTTTGAAATGTCGGCTGTTCATCTATAATGAAATCTATTTGATAAATACTATATAAAGCTGTAGTTATTTGGTTTTAAAAAGATGTGTAAAAACGGCGAATATGTGTCCTCCATGGACAAAATATCAGGAAATTTCAAACACCCTTTAATCATTTAACTTTACAGATGATTATTTTCAAATAAACATGTTTTGCATTTGAGGTTATCTTCATATAGAAATATCAGTATACTTCAAAAACATATAGACCTGAACATAAACTGTAGAAAACATGGAAAGATATGGCGAAAATGAGCACCCCACTCTAGGGTCATTATGATTTAAAATGGCATACCACTTAGTGAATACAGAACAAAACGCTTTAGACGCGCGAAATTAATGAAGTATTAATGTCGTTCACAAGGACAGGGTCGATTATTGTTTAAGTCCGAGTTTCTGGATTAATTTTAATGCTTTGACATTGTTGTTTTGAGCGTTCCTCATTCGTTTTCATCCAGAAAGCGCTTTGAACGAACGAAAAAAAAAACCTCTTTATTTCATTGTCTGCTATCTAAAAAACACAAAGGTCACACATTAAGCATCAAACAAACAATTAAAAACCAAACGTTGCATAGATTTCGGACAAGCATGAAAAATTTAGTCGGAGAAAGCTCTTAAAATAAAGATGATAAAACAATGCTTGTACAAAGACAGGTATATTAAAGTTGTTATCTATTTGTTTGATGTGTTTGAGCTTTTGATTTTGCCATTTGATTAGGGACATTCCGTTTCAAAATTCCTTCAGAGTTCATTATTATTGTGATTTAACTTTTTCTGATTACATCGTGAGTAAAGTGTCATTTCCATTTTGATCAACAGAAAGCATAATATTAAGATAATTCACTGGGTCAATCTTGCGTCATTGAAGTTCAAACTGCGGGTAAATATGCAATACTTTATTGAAGCTTGAATATCAAATTCACAGAAGTATGTTATAGTCCATTTGACAAGACACGGTTTTTTTTCTTTTCTCATGAATTACACAATATGATATAACGTTAGTAAACGTAAAAAGTTAACAATGCAGTGTTCAATCGATTTCGCATATAAACACTTTGCCAGTTTAATAGCATATAACAAGGAACTGGTTGCTGTTTTTCTTGAAACGTTAAACATATGGTCTTTTTATTCCTATACTACCGACTGGAATAATTTTTACCAGCTTACCATCCTTATCCAGTTGGTGTAAATTACTTGTACCATTCCCATATATATAAGCATTTCCATCTCGGTCTATGTCTATACCTCTCGGATTTGAAAAAATATCGCTTTTGTAAGTAAAGACTTTCGCATTATTTGCCATTTTAAATACCGATTTCCCGTCTGTGCAGATGTAAATTCCCCATTGACATTGCAAAATCCATTAACATTATTTAAAACGTCTATTTTACGACACAGTGTCATTGTCTGTATATCAACAACGAACAAGCTTTTATTATTTATTGACACAGCAGCCGTGGTGTCAGTCAATGAACTATGTTAAAAGGTTTGTCTGGTAAACTCAGATCTGTGAGACATCATCCGTTGTTGTTATATTTCAACACTTTCGATAACTTATGGTGCGTGAAGATAAGGTCATTGTTCATAAAAATGCCACTTAAATAGAAATAATTTCAAGTTAGGTCGATTACTTTTACTAAATTGATATTTCCCATGTGAAAATTTACTGGTTTCCATTACAATAATTTCGGACAACTTAAGTCGGTTTCAATTACTTTATCAACACCTATCAGTGCAACTCTTTTTGAAAATTCTTCAGCTATATCATTAGGTTCTAGAAGCATGGATATATTGTTAGTTTCACCAATAACTTATAAATAGAAAATGGACCACCGACTTTTACTTTTGTTTTTCATTAATTTGTCAATTTCCAGTAAACACTTAAGTTCGGACCCATGTTGTAGACAGAAATAAACTAACGTAATCCAGTTGGCGATAGTACTTTTTAGACTTTAATATCTGTTGACTTTTCCGAAAGTTTCTATTTTTCAATTTGATTCCCTCAGTTTCATTTAGTAAAACAATGTTATCCTTTATGATATGAAACTTTAGTTAGAATGACTTCGACCTCTTTTTCAAAATCAGTCAAATTGTTTTTTCTGTTCTATAATAAATCGAACGGCTGTTTTCTCGTTTCTTTAAGTTCCGATGACAATCCTTGTTTTGGTGATATTTTTATGCCTGAAACTGCCTTCTCGATTGTGATTACGTCATCACATTTCCTGTGCGATAAAGTGGCACATAATGCGCATAAAGACTTACAGTGGTCACCGCAGTAAGCTTTAATAACCTCCTCTGCATGTTCTCTGCAAAATATCAACGTAGAAACACTAACTGTACCGTTGTTACCTTCAATATCCTTCAGTAATCGGGTGGGGTTTTTTTGGGGTTTTTTTTTTTGTTTTTTTGTTGTTTTTTTTTTGTGCGCCAAGTGTTCGGCTGCTTAAGTACAGGTCCGTGTAAGAATCAGGCAAATCAAATAAAAAGTGATAAGTCCATATACACGGAATATGGTGAAATTTTGGAAACTTTGTTATCCATTAATAAAAGTGACAAAACCATAGTATTACATCGATGTATGCCATATTTGTCTAGAAAAAATAGATTGAATGCGTTCACCGTCCGCATATACAACAGTGCAATGCATTGAAAGTAGGTCAACTTCGATATTGATTTTCTGTTAACAGCAGATGCCTAGCACACAAATTATTTATATTTGAAATCTTTTGATACATATCTTCTCTTTCAATGAATAAAACGTTTGGAAATTTTTATTTGAAAAATGTTATTCACTAAAGTAAAATCATCGAAACGCGTCATTGACTTATTGTTTATCTCCCTTGCTTGGTGTTATGAACGTTAATTATAGTTTCATAGTTTTGTTTAGCCGAAAATATTGTTCCCGGCAAAATTGACAGTTTCCTATTTTGCGTTACGAAATTCCGCCAACATGTGGCATTCGGGAAACATCAATTGTTTTCCAGTTGTTATTAATACTACATTTCATTAGTTACTGTATTTTACCTGCTTTATATTCGTAATTTGGCGTAAAGTCGGATGAAATTGTCCATTCCTTCAGTATAATTCTATGTTTACATTCTCGATAACTTTTATAAACACATTTAACCTTGACCGGCAACGGACTATATTATTACACGCAAGGATAAGGCGTGCTTAGGTTTATATAAACCGGATCTTTCTTATAACGAAACGAATTTAAACAGATCTTCAAAGATTCCAAGAGGTAATTTTGCATACACAAAAAAACTCATTCAAACGTTTTGATCTATTGTATTGCATTAACCTGTATTTATTATTATTGATAATAATAATCTCTTATACTTTTAAAAGTTGTTTAGTCATTATTTAATATCCAGAAACCAAAGATATTGTTTTGAAATTAAAGATTGGCAACAATCTTTACACTGGTGGCAGCGAATTTAGTTTTCTTTCTTAAGAAAATTTTAAGAATCTACGTGAATATTTTATTAGGCACGCAATTGTTTAGTACATACACTGTTTCTGTCCATATTTTATGATATTTGGTTACACATAAAAAAAAAACACCCCAAAACATAAAAAAAGACACTTCAACGAAGGTTGAGAAATAGATAGTACAGTTGGTGAATATAATTAAATTATAGTATATATATTTAAGTAATTTTAAATTCAACAAGGATACATTCTAATCCAAGTTGAAATAAATATTATAGTTAGTTTAAAATATATATCAACAAGGATAAATACTAATCCAAGTTGAAAAGTAATAATATAGTTAGTTAAATCTATATCAACAAGGATAAATTCTAATCCAAGTTGAAAAGGATATAATATAATAGTTAGTCAGAATCTATATCAACAAGGATAAATTCTAATCCAAGTTGAAAAGGATATAATATTATAGATAGTCAGAATCTATATCAACAAGGATAAATTCTAATCCAAGTTGAAAAGGTCATAATTTAAAATTGAATATATATCAACAAGGATAAATATAAATCCAAGTTGAAATTAAATATGTAAGGGGAACAATTCAACAAAGATAAATTTTAATCTAAGTTGAAAGTTTAAATATAGTAAAAGTAAATACCCTATTCAACCAGGATAAATTCTAATCCAAGTTGAGTTTAAATTTAGGAGTCTATTTTAACAAGGATAAATCTGAATCCAAGTTAAATATTAAGACCATAATATTTCAAATAGGTCCAGACCGTCCAGTCATTAAATTTATAGTCTATTTCAAAGTAAATATTTAATAGTCTATTTCAAAAGTTTTCTTTTACAACAAGGATAAATATAAATCTAAGTTGTAAATATAATAATATTTGGAAAAGGTCAAAGTTGAAAAATTTATAGTCTATTTCAAATTTGTTATTTATATAGTCTATTTCACAAAATAAGGATATATTCATAATTTAAAAGGCGTTTTAAAAGTAAGACATAGTAAATTGTTTTTCTATTTCAACAAGGATAAAAAGTAATCTAAGTTGAATAATTCTGAAAAACTACAAGATTAACAAGGATAAAGTTTAATCCAAGTTGATTAGTAAAATTGAAACTCTTGATTTCATTTAGCAGTTAAAAGTAAAATGTATAATTTAAGAGACAGATCTCGTATACCACAGGGGTCCAATTCATTTAGTAGGGGAATAACCACATTAGCTAGTCCAACCATTCCCACTTGGTCTGTTGCATCTACAAATATTGATACCTGCTCATTTGGGGATGTCACGTCTCATAATTATTTAGCCTCAAACCAGGCTATGAGTTTAAACCAGGGAGAAATAAATACAAGCCCCAGGCCATTTAGTAGTACTGCGAGTAATATTCAAAGGGAAGTAAGCACAAATCCATTTCTTTTCCCAACTCAAAGTAAGAGTGATAGTGCTATAGTGACTATAACAAGAGAAAAATCATGTGAGAGTGATGAAATAATAAAGATGAGACAAGAATTAGAGGCATTAAGAAATGAAAACCTTCAGAAATCATATGAGAGTGAAGAAATGGTAAAGATGAGACAAGAGTTAGAGGCATTTAGAAATTTTAAGAACCTTCAGATGAAGAATAATGCTCAACATTTCACTCAGAGTAAATCTGACCCTGTTATCAGAAGTCCAATTAGTTATGCAGAGACCCAGCAACGTTCAGCAAACTCCTGCAACAATATTACATTGCCAGAGACCTAGCAACGTTCCACAAACTCCTGCAATAGTATAACATTGCCAGACACCCAGCAACACTCTACACATACATACATGGATACAACATTGTCAGAGACCCAGCAACAACCATCATATGCATATGCTGATATGACAACACCTGAGATCCAGCATTGTCCAAACTATTCTGGTACAAGTACAATCATGCCTGAAATCCAGCAACGTACAGATTACCAGCAGTATCCAAACAATTCCTCAGTATCAAACTGGTTACCTAGGCAACAGTTTGGCAGACCACAGCAACAATATGGCAGACCACAGCAACAGTACCATAATATTGAAAACTCCAAGATAGACAATGGGAGAAGAAACAGAGTGCCATTTTACAACGGCAGAGATCCATGGAGTGCCTACTTTATGCAATTCGAGCTCATTGCAGAGATAAACAGATGGGATACTGATACTAAAGCCATTGATTTAGTAACAGCACTTAAAGATGAGGCAATGGTTTATGCTTCCTACCTCTCACCAGAGACCAAAAGATCTTTCTTTGGGCTATGTGCAGCTATGTCTAATAGATTTGGTGACCATGGTTATCCAGAGACATATAGACAAGAATTGCATACATTAAGGAAACAGGGCAAAGAAAACATCCATGAATATGCTTCCAGAGTAGAAATGCTAGTCAGACGGTCATTTCCAACTATTGACGTAGCCACTCACAGTACATTGAGTGTAGAGTACATGCTAAGGGGATTACCCGACCAGAGCATTGCTGTAGAGTTACTGACAAAGAGAATTACCAGTATGACTGAAGCTATCCATCAGGTGACTTTATATGAAACATATAAAAGAGGAAATAAAGATAGAAACATCCGTCAGCTGAGTATGCAGGAAACTGTTAATTTTGATGAAGGTGAAGATGATAACGAAATAAGGAAAGTTGGTGGGAAAAGATATGTAACTGAGGAGAGGCTTACACAATTTGAAAGAGGGATCACGCAGTCATTAGGGGAGATAATTCAGAAGGAAATGACAAAATTTAACAAACCAAATGTTAACCAAGGTTATAGGCAAAACCAGCCGTATAACAAAGACAATAGAACAAAAACAAGAACCACAAGATGTTTTAATTGCAATGAAGAAGGACATTACATCAAAGACTGTAAAAAAACAAAGAAAAGTAAAAGCAGTACAGAAAACAGAGATTTTTCCAACAGCAATGAGACACAAGATGATTCTTTAAACTAATAAGGGCTGAGACTGTCGACCAAGTATCAGCCATTGATAAAATTATTGAAGTTAAGGATATAACTACCAGGAATGGACCATGTGGAGATGAATTTGATGCATTGACTCATGATCTGAGCTTGAATTTGTTGTTTGAGGGATTTGATGAATTACAGAAGAGTACACCTAGTGATGTAATTGGCAGTGCTGAACCGAGTCAGGCAATAGAGAAAAATATCGTCATTGATCGGGTGAGGGCAGCTACCATTACTGTTCCTTTGGTCATTAACAAGGTTGAAACCAAGGCAGTTATTGACACTGGAGCGGAGGTGACAGTTTTGAGTGAGGAACTGTATTCGAAAATTCCAAAAGACATGCGACCAGAACTGAAGAAGGCAACAAGGAATTTAGTGGTTGCAGAGACTGGGAAGCATATGACAACAAGGGGAATAGCACAGATAGAGATGAAACTAGGAAATGAGATTTTCACATGGCCCATGTATGTAGCCCCAATTGGAGATAATGTATTGTTAGGATGTGACCTGATTGATGAAAAGGACATAACTATCAACTGCAAGAGGGGACTCAAATTAAATGGTGAATGGATAGAATGCCAAACCACAAGACAAATAGATGGTATAGCCAGAGTTAGGATAAAAGAAGCAATTACCATACCAGCCAATTCTGAGATAATTATTGCTGGAGAGGGTTATGATACAGAAGGATTGTCCAGCCGGTATTCTATACTGGAACCAGTTGTTGAAGATAGTAGAAAAAATATGGTAGCAAGGACATTAGTCGATGCTCACAGTTGTAAAGTACCTGTTAGATTAATCAACCTTGATGAACACCCTGTCAAATTGAGAAAAAAATATCTGCTAGGGGAGCTTCATCCTGTTCAAGATATATCAGAAGTCATTGACCTTGAAGAAAAGAAGAGTAATAGATGTGGTACATCAACCAATAGTTGCAGTATACATAGTAAACACAGTGTAACTCTTCAAGATTTTTTGACAGATCAAGGAAATAAGGAAGCAGTTAAAATTCCAGAGTCATGGACTGAAAGCTCAGATATACGGAAGATCAGTGGTGCAGAAAATGATGGTAACCAGATGAATAAGGTCGATATTCAAATGATGCCAGACTTTTTGCAGGATCTGTATGAAAGGAGCTCAAAGAATCTTACAGATGAAGTTAATCGTCAGAAATTAAGAGATTTATTGCTGACAAATAAGGACGCATTTGCTTCGAATAGAACAGAATTAGGTACATGTACCCTTGTAAAGCATAAAATTGATACTGCTGGAGCAGCACCAATAAGACAGCCATTACGACGTACTCCCATTAGATTTGAAGGTGAAGAGATGAAAAATATAAAAGACCAGTTGGATAACGGAGTCATCAGACCTTCCACATCACCTTGGGCATCAAATGTTGTCCTGGTACGGAAGAAAGATCAAACTGTTAGGTGGTGTCTTGATTACAGATTTTTGAACGATCTAACAATTAAATGCGCCTACCCGATTCCGAGAATAGATATGTGCATCGATTGTCTTCACTCAGCTTCCGTATTCTCCTGTTTCGATTTACAGAGTGGTTACTGGCAGCTGCAGGTTGAAGAAAATGATATTCCAAAAACAGCATTCATCACCAAATATGGGTTGTTCGAGTATACCAAGATGCCATTTGGATTATGTAATGCGCCAGCTGCATTCCAACGGTGCATGAAACTCATTTTCCGTGGATTACAATGGCAAACCTTATTGATTTATCTAGATGACATCATTATCTTTAGTTCTGATATAGATGAACATTTTCAACACCTAGGGGAAGTTCTGACTAGATTGAAGAAAGCAGGACTAAAGTTAAAACCATCCAAATGTGATTTGATTAAGGATGAAATTTTGTATTTAGGGCATATAGTTGGTAAGCATGGAGTGAAACCTAACCCACAGATAATAGAAATAGTTCAAAATTGGAAAACCCCTAGCAACACCAAAGAAATACAACAATTTCTGGGACTCTGTAATTATTATAGACAATTTATCAGAGGATTCAGTAATATTGCAGCCCCATTGAGTCATTTGACTAGGAAAGATTCAATTTTTGAATGGACAGATGCAGTACAAAAGAGTTTTGACCTACTTCGGACAGCACTATGCACAGCCCCTATACTTGCATATCCAAAGCCAGATGGAAAATTCATTTTGGACACAGATGCTTCAAACATTGGTATAGGTGGTGTCCTTCAGCAGATACAAGATGGAAAAGAAAAAGTCATAGCTTATGCCTCTAAAAAGTTAGACCAAACCCAACAGAGATATAGTGTGACAAGAAGGGAGCTTTTGGCAATGGTGACTTTTATACACCATTTCAAACATTATTTGTTAGGCAATAAGTTTACCATTAGAACTGATCATGCTGCACTAAAATGGTTGTATTCATTTAAGGACCCTCAAGGTCAATTAGCAAGGTGGATTGAGTCCTTGGCACAGTATGATTTTGATATTGCTGTCCGCCCTGGTATCAAACATAGCAACGCTGATGCACTGTCAAGGTTAGACTACAATGATCAGCTATGTGAACACCAGAAGAGAGATGAATATAAGGAAGACTGCAAATGTTGCAAAGGCCTAATGGAGGACTGGCAGAAATTTAAGTTGGAAATTGACAACATCAAAGAATTAAGCAGCAAGATAGATCATCGTAAAGACACAGAGAGTAAAATAAGGGTCACAACCAGACAACAACATTACAAAAATCCAGGTACAAACAGAACGTGGTTAGCCAAGTATAATAATCAGGAGATGTCTGTATTTCAAAAAGAGGACGAAAATCTAAAAATTCTTCACCAATGGATGATTAGTGGTTCTATACCAGATAGAGATAAGACGGCAAGTTTGAACCCTGCTGTACGGCGTTACTGGTTGAATTGGCAGAATGTAGTACTTGTAGAGGGTGTAATATTCCAAAAATGGATTTTAGACGAAGATGGCAAATACAATTTACAGCTAATAGTTCCAGCCATTCTTCAAAAGGAAATCATGATAAATTGTCATGATACACCATTTTCTGGACATCTAGGAGTTGCAAAGACAAAAGACAAGATGAGGCAAAATTTCACCTGGTATGGAATTGGAAAAGATGTAACATCTCACATTAAAATGTGCCAGATTTGTAACAGATTGAAAAATTCTTCAAGAAAGCCAACTGCACCTCTGGTGGATTACAGAGTAGGTAATCCAATGGATCGCATAGCAATTGATACCATGGGACCTTTGCCTATTACCAAAAACAAGAATAGATATCTTTTAGTCATAGGCGACTATTTTACTAGATGGATGGAAGTCTACCCAATTCCTCATCAAAATGCTGACATTATAGCAGAGAAATTAGTTCAGGAATTTATAGCCAGATTTGGAGCACCACTGGAGATCCATACTGACCAGGGAAGGAATTTTGAGAGCCAGTTATTTGCAGAAGTATGTAAACTACTAGAAATCTCCAAGACTAGGACCACAGCCTATCATCCATCATCAAATGGAATGATAGAAAGATTTAATAGAACATTAGCTGGAATGATAAAAATTTTCATAAATTCTAATGCTAATAATTGGGATTTGTATATAAATCTTCTTTTATCAGCCTATAGAAGTAGTCCACATCCTGCAACTGGACACACACCTAATTTCATGATGCTGGGAAGGGAAATCAACATTTCCAGTTCCATTTTATTTCCTTTTCCAAAGGAAAAAGATTACGACAACGAGGATCAGTATATCACCAGATTACGAGCTAAGATGATGGAAGTTTACAGTATTGCACGCAATCACTTGAAATCATATGCAGAACGACAGAAGCGTGATCACGATACTAGGATTTTCCACAGTCAATATAAAGTTGGGTCCCTTGTCTATAAATTTGATAAAAACATTAATAAAAAATTTAAGTCACCTTGGGTTGGTCCATATAAGGTTACAAAAGTTTTAAGTCCTGTGGTATATGAAATATCTTATAAGAATAAAATTGAAATAGTTCATTTTGACAGACTTAATTCCTGTACTTCTGATTGACAAGAGTTTCATAAAATACTAATCAGCTTGTACATGTTCATGTACTATAAGTTAATATGATAATAGAAATATAGCTTAAGATTTATAAAAATTTTGTTAGTTTTATGTATTTTCAGTAAAATGGTTTTCCTACAGTGTTCCCTTTGTAAATTTAAAGGAAAAAGGAAAAATGCTGTGGATCATTTTTTAAAAAGACATTTACCAGAGAATGATGTACCATATTTTTGTGTTTTATGTAAATTTAGAGCCATCAACAAATTTAAATGGGAGAAACATTTAAGCTCTTTCCCTAAGCATATTAGTGCTGTTAATTCCTGTCATACAATTTTATCCGATAAAGCTTATTGTATAGAGTCCGATAAGAAATTTGAGTTGGACATAAGTCCCAATGGTCAACTCATACCAATAGAATATACTTCTGTTCAACCCAGTGACATACCTTTAGAAGAGAATATTGAACCAGCTGTACCTGAATATTCAGAGGAAGTGGTGATTGTTGAAATGACATGTACAGAAGAAGATAAAACTATTTTTACTCTTAAAGAAGAGATCTTAAATCTAACAGACACTTTAGTCAAAGAAAGAAATCAATTTGAAAATTATTTAAATAAGATGGAAGAAACCAAAAAGAATTTAAAATCTGAACTTAACCAAACTAAAGCAGAACTACATGTACAAAACCAGAAAAATAAAGAAAACCAGACGAGCGAGAAGGAGGAAAGAAGAAAGGATAGAAAGAGGAGTTACCAGGAACCTAACAAAAGGATACGAAGTGTGGTTGTGGTACCAAAAAGAAAATGTGAACATTTTTAATTTTCTTCATACTTGACATTTATTTGTATATAAATTGTGTTTATTTTCATTGATATAATTGTTAACATAACCAATAATACGTGTCGTGATATCCTGATATCCAATCAATCGAGACATGACCGGAAATATTTATATGCATATATAAAATTTGCAATTTACTTGTATACATGTTTTCATAAGCTCCACGGCAGGTGCTTGTAAAAATCGCTTTATTTTAATTTGAGAAAATATCACTTTTAATATTTTTTGTAATTTCGAGACGAAATTTAATTTGACGGAGGGCAGTGTTATGAACGTTAATTATAGTTTCCTAGTTTTGTTTAGCCGAAAATATTGTTCCCGGCAAAATTGACAGTTTCCTATTTTGCGTTACGAAATTCCGCCAACATGTGGCATTCGGGAAACATCAATTGTTTTCCAGTTGTTATTAATACTACATTTCATTAGTTACTGTATTTTACCTGCTTTATATTCGTAATTTGGCGTAAAGTCGGATGAAATTGTCCATTCCTTCAGTATAATTCTATGTTTACATTCTCGATAACTTTTATAAACACATTTAACCTTGACCGGCAACGGACTATATTATTACACGCAAGGATAAGGCGTGCTTAGGTCCATAAAAACCGGATCTTTCTTATAACGAAACGAATTTAAACAGATCTTCAAAGATTCCAAGAGGTAATTTTGCATACACAAAAAACTCATTCAAACGTTTTGATCTATTGTATTGCATTAACCTGTATTTATTATTATTGATAATGATAATCTCTTATACTTTTAAAAGTTGTTTAGTCATTATTTAATATCCAGAAACCAAAGATATTGTTTTGAAATTAAAGATTGGCAACAATCTTTACACTTGGTTACCTCTTTTAAAAACAGGCGCGTAATCTGCACAACAACAATAACAAATGGCAGACGAGATGGTCCCGCCGGACATGAAGGGCAGTATAAGTCTGTTTTAACCCATTAATGTGGGGTTTAATCCTGTATGTAATCAGGATAAAAGTGTACGAAAGCTCGCTGAATGAATTAAGACATAACGCCGCGGCATTGACAGATCTCAGACTGCGTGGAGGTTGCCCGACTATAGACATTAGACATTAGACATTAGACATTATTTTATTTTTCCAATCATGGGCCCTTGTCAGGCAAGATACAAAAACATCATAATACAATGATTATATAAACATTAGTGAAATACAAAATAAGTAATACACAAATAATAAATTGATAATATGAGCAATGTAGGATATAATTATAGTAAGAGACATTGAGTGCAATGAGGCCGATTTAATATTAAAAGGATATGATATTAAGTTAATTTTAAAATACGGAAACTAAAAAAATAGCAAAAATAGAACCGGGAATATAGTATCTAAATCTGCAGTAGTTCTCCTCATGACCAGTGCACAGTAGTGAGGGACTTCATCACAACAATGCAAAGGTCATCAAGGGGGGATCCTTCAGAACTAGCTACAGATACATGAGATTACTCCAATAGTGATTCTCCTCATGACTAATGCACAATAGCAAGGGTTAACATTGCTACTGGACAATATTCATCAAGGGACGGTGCTCTAGAACTCACTATGGAAAAAATATAAAGTTCAAATTACAAGTAGTAGAGGGAAATAAATTCCATTAAAACTTTTCATATTTCTTAATGAACATGCATAATTTTGATAATAAATTTTCATCTTCATTATTCCATTAACCATATCAGTTTTTGTTTAGGGTCAAGATATTGAAAATTCTTGCAGCAATTATTTATCATTGTTATCATGTCTTTCCTTTGATCTGATAAACTATCACAGTTAAAAAGAAAATGTGTTTCATCTTCGACCTCATTACTACAACATCTCTTACATATTCTATTGTGTCGGGGAGTATTACTATATCTACCTCTCTCTATAAGTAAATGGTGAGCAGATATGCGAAATCTTGTTAGACTACGTCTATCTTCAAATTTTTTAATAATATCAAGATATTTTTCACAACCAAAATTTGCTTTAAATATACGAACCAGCCGTGGACAATGCCAATGAACATGATGAAGGAGAGTTGATAGCACTAAGATGTGGTATTTTCAGGTAAATCAATATTCTGCCTCTGTCCCAACACTCTGTTTGCACAATAAGTAATACCATTAATACAAACAAAGATAGAACAAGTGATAACACCCATGATACACATTACATCATGTTCGTATGCCCGGTATAGAATATCTTTTATTTGTGGTATATTTTGTTAGGTTTCCAGTTCCACAGGACTAACTACAGTTACAGGGTTTCTTAGCTGGAGTCTTATTGCTAAAAAGGCAGTCCACCCATCCATCAAGCTGTTAAGGGAGCTAACCATTTAATTTTTTTAGGGGGGGGGGGGGGGGGGGGGGGGCGGAAGGATGATCAATTTTGCCCTGCATTTTTAGCTCACCTTGCCCGAAGGGCCAAGTGAGTTTTTCTCATCACTTGGCGTCCGTCGTCCGTCGTCGTCCGTCGTCCGTCGTCGTCCGTCGTCATTAACTTTTACAAAAATCTTCTCCTCATAAACTACTGGGCCAAATCAAACCAAACTTGGCCACAATCATCATTGGGGTATCTAGTTTAAAAAATGTGTGGCGTGACCCAACCAAGATGGCCGCCACGGCTAAAAATAGAACATAGGGGTAAAATGCAGTTTTGGGCTTATAACTCAAAAACCAAAGCATTTAGAGCAAATCTGACATGGGGGTAAAAATGTTTATCACGTCAAGATCTATCTGCCCTGAAATTTTCAGATGAATCGGTCAATCGGTTGTTGGGTTGCTGCCCCTGAATTGGTAATTTTGAAGAAATTTTGCCGTTTTTGGTTATTATCTTGAATATTATTATAGTTAGAGATAAACTGTAAACAGCAATAATGTTCAGCAAAGTAAGATCTACAAATAAGTCAACATGACCAAAATGGTCAGTTGACCCGTTTAGGAGTTATTGCCCTTTATAGTCAATTTTTAACCATTTTTCGTTAATTAAAGTAATCTTTTACAAAAATCTTCTCCTCTGAAACTACTTGGCCAAATTAATCCAAACTTGGCCACAATCATCTTTGGGGTATCTAGTTTAAAAAATGTGTGGCGTGACCTGGTCAACCAACCAAGATGGCCGCCACGGCTAAAAATAGAACAAAGGGGTAAAATGCAGTTTTTGGCTTATAACTCAAAAACCAAAGCATTTTGAGGAAATCTGACATGGGATAAAAATGTTTATCAGGTCAAGATCTATCTGCCCTAAAATTTTCAGATGAATCGGTCAATCGGTTGTTGGGTTGCTGCCCCTGAATTGGTAATTTTGAGGAAATTTTGCTGTTTTTGGTTATTATCTTGAATATTATTATAGATAGAGATAAACTGTAAACAGCAATAATGTTCAACAAAGTAAGATCTACAAATAAGTCAACATAACCAAAATGGTCAGTTGACCCGTTTAGGAGTTATTGCCCTTTATAGTCAATTTTTAACCATTTTTCGTAAATTAAAGTAATCTTTTACAAAAATCTTCTCCTCTGAAACTACTTGGCCAAATTAATCCAAACTTGGCCACAATCATCTTTGGGGTATCTAGTTTAAAAAATGTGTGGCGTGACCTGGTCAACCAACCAAGATGGCCACCACCACTAAAAATAGAACATAGGGGTAAAATGCAGTTTTTGGCTTATAACTCAAAAACTAAAGCATTTTGAGGAAATCTGACATGGGATAAAAATGTTTATCAGGTCAAGAACTATCTGCCCTGAAATTTTCAGATGAATCGGTCAATCGGTTGTTGGGTTGCTGCCCCTGAATTGGTAATTTTGAGGAAATTTTGCTGTTTTGGGTTATTATCTTGAATATTATTATAGATAGAGATAAATTGTAAACAGCAATAATGTTCAGCAAAGTAAGATCTACAAATAAGTCAACATGACCAAAATGGTCAGTTGACCCCTTTAGGAGTTATTGCCCTTTATAGTCAATCTTTAACCATTTTTCATAAATCTAAGTAATCTTTTACAAAATCTCCACTGAAACTACTAGGCCACAATCATCTTTGGGGTATCTAGTTTGAAAAATGTGTCCGATGACCTGGCCATTCAACCAAGATGGCCGCCACGGCTAAAAATAGAACATAGGGGTAAAATGCAGTTTTTTGCTTATAACTATGAAACCAAAGCATCTAGAGCAAATCTGACAAGAAGTTAAATTGTTAATCAAGTCAATATCTATCTGCCCTGAATTTTTCAGATGAATTGGACAACTGGTTGTTGGGTTGCTGCCCTCCAATTGGTAATTTTTAAAGAAATTTTGCCGTTTTTGGTTATCTTGAATACTATTATAGATAGCGATAAACTGTAAACAGCAATAATGTTCAGCAAAGTAAGATCTACAAATAAGTTACCATGACCTAAATGGTCAATTGACCCCTTAAGGAGTTATTGCCCTTTATAGTCAATTTTTAACAATTTTCATTAATTTGGTAAATTTATGTAAATTTTTACCAAATATAGTTCTCTGTTACTAATGGGCAAAGTTCATGATAGATATAATTGTAAGAAGCAAAATCATTCAGTAAAGTAAGAACTTCAAACACATCACCATCACCAAAATACAATTTTGTCATGAATCCATTTGTGTCCTTTGTTTAATATGCACATAGACCAAGGTGAGCGACACAGGCTCTTTAGAGCCTCTAGTTTTTTTTGTAATCTCTGTCTTGCATTTTTTTCCCAACTCTATCATCAACAGGTCTTGCCAATATTAATTGGGTTATCTTTTTTTTACTTAAATTGTCATCCTGCCTTTATTTTTGGCATTTTTTTTATAATCAAAACTCCTGTCCTGCCTTTTTTAAATATCATCCTAGCCCCTAATAAAAATCAAATGGTAGCTCCTATGAAACATTAGGAACAATATAGATAGTGATTTACAACTAATTATCCAGCTAAAAAAACTTTAAAAAAAAAGACATGACCACATTGTGAGTGAACACAAACCTGAAACTAACTTCAAACTATAGAAACTGCATCCATCCACAAAGTACATGTAGTACCATATGTTCTGAGTCCTCTTAGGCTAACAAACACTGTCAAAACTAGTTTGGGACAAATTTCCACAATGGATAAGAAACCTTTAAAGATTTACTTTGCAATTTTACTTTTTGTATTATACATTTGTAGTATATAAAATGTATATATAATTTATACAACAATTTGTTGTACTTAAGAGATGTTAAGACCATGAAACTGTTCAACCTTTTGTTGTATCGCTCATTCACCAAATGTTTTAGAATTGGCTGGTTCTGTCCATTATATTTTATTCTTAAATTTTGTATCAATGTATTGAATACAACAATAAAAGGCAAGTAATTATATCTGGATATAAGTGTATAGCATGTATAGATTTTTTTGATAAATTTTAAAAAGATAAATATGATTCAGGATATGGAAAATATCACAGTCAGTATTTCAGGGTCATTTATTTCTGACTATATAGATGCAGTAAATCTTTTGCTCATTACTAACCGCCCTTTACCTATTCAGTGATTTTCCTTGAGTTTAGGTGAAGGGGCCCATGTAATTGGAAATAAAGTTAAATTGTGAAATGTTGCAATTGGCTTTGAGGAAACTATATTAATTTGGTTATTCAAAGGGCACACTGTACATTGTTACATCAGCTTGTGCAACATTCAAAGGGGGTCTAGGGTAAGCCCCCCCTAATAATTTTTAAAATTAGGTACAAAATCCTTGATTCTGAGATCCCTATATTTATATACATGTACCTTGCCGACTCTAAATAAAGCTTATTTATTCATCCCTGACCTATAATTAACCTCTAAGAGATTTGCTCTCTTTTGGAAAATTTCATACATGTAACTCTCAGTTGTCTGTGAGTTTTGGACTCATGGGAATTTGAAAAGTCTGTAATGAGAACCCTGAGTTACTTCATTTGCAATCATACCACATATAATCTTTAGATATAGGAAAATGTGGTGTGAGTGTCAATGAGACAACTCTCCATCCAAATAACAATTTAAAAAAGTAAACCATTATAGGTAAATGTACGGCCTTCAACACGGAGCCTTGGCTCACACCGAACAACAAACTATAAAGGGCCCCAAAATTACTAGTGTAAAAACATTCAAACGTGAAAACCAAAATATGCTTATTTGTAAAATATGTATAAGGTTGTTCTGAGTTTGAGACTGTTTATATAATTTTTCATTGTGTACTTATAATTACATGTATCACACTGACTATAAACAAACAAAAAAATCCTTGATTTAAGCTCCTACATGTCCTAATGGAATAGATTCTTATAAACATGATGAAATAAATATAAATAAATGTACATGTAGTGTTTTATTTGGAATGAATTCAGTATCAACATCTATAAAAATTGTCTTGTGCATTTCTTTTTCAGCATAGAATTTTCACCAATGTTTTAGAATCTGTGAAGCTGAATTGGTTTTGTGTGGCTTCACTTCTTCAGAATTTTATAATGACTAATGACATGTACCACTGTGGACATATCTGGTTATGCTTACAAGAAATAAGTAAAAGAACAGGTAAGATACAATGTATATTACAAAAAAAGTTGGGCTAAGTAAATATAAAGTAAAAACAGAAGACAACAATATCAGAATTAGGGACAACATCAAAAGTTCAATGTAGGATAAAAAACAATTATTTATATATGTACTAGTACATATTTTTTGTTCACTGACCCCCTTACTCTCCTCTTAACGTAATTTGGTGAAAATTGAAAGTATAAAATCATTTCAATTAAAGAAAACTTGCAGCAACTTTACCCCCACCCCAAACTATTTGAATTAAGTTTATTATCCTTCATTGATTTTTTTATGTTTTCCCTAAGTGACAGTTGTTTAATGTTCATCTTACAGCTTATTTCTTTATGCTTGTAGAGTAACATTTTGATTTTAAACGTTTACCCAAGCTTTGTAATTAAGACTGAAATCTTCAAACAATAAATATAGGCAACCTTAAACCTGTAAATATAATAGTTTAAAGCAATTGAATGTTATCTAAATTCCTATTGTACAACATGTACAATATACAAACAAAGTAAAAAAAAGTCTTGCTCTACATGCATTAGGAAATTAGCTATAATCTTTATTTTTATTAAAGCACATATATGTTTCTTGAGACATTGCTTTGGAAAGAAAAACCTAGAGATATCATTTAATTTATATCTATAAAATAATAAAATTATAATTTTGGGAAAACTAAAGTAGTAAAATTTTTCACCATGTCAAAAGCTATCTAACAAGAAACTTTCTGATGAATCAGACAACATTTGAAGGGTTATTGCCCTTTTTCGAAAGGAAATTTGAGTGCATTTTGTTATAACCTTGATATTATTTTAGATGTACAAATGTTACTCATAAACTTATTTTATGCCCCCTGCATAAAAAGAAGATGTGGTATGATTGCCAATAAGACAACTCTAAACAAGGGACCAAATGACACGTAAAGTAACAACTGTAGGTCACAGCAATGAGCAAAGGCCCAAACTGCACAGTCACCTATAAAAAGCCTCGAAATGGCGATGTAAATCAATTCAAAAGAGAAAACTAATAGCCTGATAAATGAACTAATAAGGAACGAAAAACAAATATGGAACACATAATCAAACGACAACCACTATATGTCTGTACTCTAACTATTTATACAAAAAAGAAGATGTGGTATGATTGCCAATGTCAGAGATAACTTACCACAAGAGACCAAAATGACACAGAAATTAACAACTATAGATAACCTTCAGTTTGCCTTAACCAAATGTTAGTAAACTTTAATACAATGCGTATTACCACTTAACACAATCAAGTTTGAATTTTGGGGGCGTCACTTTAGCCTTTCTAAAGTTATGCCCCTTTACAAATGGTAAAATTGCTAAATTTTTAGTTTTCTTCCTCTTTCTGTAGTTTGCCTTAATCTAATGTAATAAAACTTATACACAATACTTTTTAGTTATTTTTTGTATTTTTAAATTGCAGAGTAATGCATATCTTATATTTTATAGGGATCAATATTCAGGGGTATTGAAAGTCTGAAGCCCATGCAGTGATTCAAAGATGGCAAATATGCGCAAAAAGATGAAAAGTTGGGTTGCAAGTTGGAAAAAACATTGTAACAGCAGCTGATATGAAAACTGCCCTTCACTCTAGAACAGGTAAACATAAGTACAACACAAACCCACTGTGAACTAAATGTGCCCTGTTAAAATAAGCAAATCTGGTTCTATACACAATTTCAGAGACAGTCTGAATCTCAGAAGTAAATTTCATTTCACAAATAAATCTGACATGATAATTTCAAAATGTTAGACTTGAGTCACAGGCTGAGGCTCACATACACATCAGGGGTAGATCCAGCCATTTTAAAAAGGGGGGTTCCAAACCAGGACAATAAGGGGGCTGAGGTCCCAACTATATGTCCTCATTCAAATGTATTGATCGGCAAAAAAAAAAGGAGGCTTCCAACCCCAGAACCTCCCCCCCTCCCCCCTCAAGTATATATTGTGATACTATAATATCGAGTTGTATATACATTATGTACACAGCCATGTATCACCATCATTGATGGCGATCCGATGGATACATCTGTTGTAGGGTTGTCACTGACTCAGACGTACTTATGAATATAATTATTTTCTGTGACTGTATCTTACATTAATTTGTAGGATCCTTTACTATAGATAATTTAGCTGATCTGTAACAATAACATCTTCATGCCTTATATATCATGTACTGTAGTACGCCGCTAGATTAAAACTGACGTGGAAAGGTAACACATGCCCACCGAAAGCTCTTTTTTTGAGAGCCCAGTTGGTCGTGTGGTCTAGCGTCCCGCTAGACCACACGACCAACTGGGCTCTCAAAAAAAGAGCTTTCGGTAGCTGGCTGTAGTGCAGGCGATTTGGTGTCACGATATCACAGTAGCATGGGTTCGAATCCCGGCGAGGGAAGAACCAAAAATTTGCGAAAGCAAATTTACAGATCTAACATTGTTGGGTTGATGTTTAGACGAGTTGTATATAAATTATGTACACAGCCATGTATCACCATCATTGATGGCGATCCGATGGATACATCTGTTGTAGGGTTGTCACTGACTCAGACGTACTTGTGATACTATAATTATATAGTTAATTCATAGAACATATATTGATATATATTCAATATGATTTTATGATACTCGGTAGATAATAAGGACATACTATGTAGATGTGCATATCAACCATGTGTCAACAGGAAATTAAGATTCATTTTTTTTCTATGAGTTACACCCCTTTGAAATTATTTGCTTTAATGTACTTCTGCAAAAGTGTCTTTGCAACTCCTCTGAAACTACACAACAGATCTGCATGAAACTTTGTAGATAATAAGGACATACTATGCAGATGTGCATATCAACAGAAAATTATGATTCAATTTTTTTTCTTGCACAATTTTTTACAAAAATCAAATTGTATGCCAGATTAGGACCATATCATAAAAAACTAATCAATGTTAAAACAGTTATTTTTCAGGGTAAAGGTTTTGGTCATAGTAAAAAGTCAGAATAGTTTGAAATTTAGTGCATAATTTCCTTATATAATATTACTATCTGTCTCAATATCAAACTTTAAACTGAACCCTTGATATGATAGTGCAAACAGCACATCATGCACTGCAACTCTTTTTTTACTTTTTTAGCTCACATGGCCCTAAAGCTTTTCTCATCACTTGTCTGTTTTCGTTGTCTTTTAACTTTTACAAATATCTTCTCCACTGAAACTAATTAGCCAAATTTAACCAAACTTGGCCACAATTATCATTTGGGTATTAATTTAAAAAGTGTGTCCAATGACCTGGCTAACCAACCAAGATGGCCACCTTAGGAAAATAGGGGTAAAATGTAAATTTAGGCTTATATCTCTGAAACTAAAGCATTAAGAGCATATTTGACATAGGCAGAAATGTTCATTAAGCTAAGATATATGTATCCTTAAATCATTCTAACAAACTTATTAGGTTGCTTCCTCTGAACTAGAATTTTTAAGGAAATTTTGTTGTTTTTGATTGTTTATTAGCTCACCTGGCCCAAAGGGCCAAGTGAGCTTTTCCCATCACTTTGTGTACGTTGTCGTTAACTTTTACAAAAATCTTCTCCTCTGAAACTACTGGGTCAAATTAAACCAAACTTCAGTGACCCAGCCAACCAACCAAGATGGCCATCATGGCTAAAAATAGATCATAGGGGTAAAATGCAGTTTTTGGCTTATAACTCAAAAACCAGAGCATTTAGAGCAAATCTGACATGTGTCCAGTGATCCTGTCTGCCTAAAACATGGCAGACTTGGCTAAAAATAGAACATGGGGAAAAATGCAGTTTTTGACTGGTCCATACATGTATCTCTGAAACTAGAGCAAAAGTATAACAACTGTTGCATTATTCCATGCATCAATTGTAAATAAAATTATCATAGGAGCAACACAGGCTCCTTGGAGCCTCTCGTTTAAAATTATTTTCGTTTCTTCAAAATATCATGTTGACCTATGTAGTAATGTACACACATTTTGTTGAAGTTGAAAACATGCCCTTTGAATCGGTTAATAATTGCCTTCATTATTATTTCTTTTCACAGGTTATGCTGGATGTCAAGTCTCTGAATGTGCTAACTACACCTCATAACACAAACTTATAACACACAAGTTTAATGGAATAAATTATTTAAATGAGTTGTGAGTTGAAGAAGATGGTATACTACTGCGGAAAGCCTACAACATTGGCAAAGTAAAATTTATTCCTTATAAATCCATAGACCAAATGGATTTTGGTAACCGACAGGAAAATAAAACAGAAAAATGTGTGTTAATATCAGGATTTTATTTACCTGTTAATGTCACTGGAAAAATCAAAACACCTAAAACAGATGGTGCAGTTAATCTCCATGAAGGACCAGAAATAAAACAGAAAATGGTGAAGACTCAACCATATTATCCTCTCATCACTCAGAAGGTTCTGATTAAATGCTGTTCTTTTGCTCAAAAATTGGCTGTGTCATTAGATTTGCTACCTTAAATAGACTTGAAAACCATCTATTGATAGCTATATATATATATATATATATATAAAACGTCTGAATAATAGTCAACGATTTTTCCCACGAGGGCGCTGGATCGTTACAAGTAACGATACATGTACACAATACAATAAATTATATAAACGCCTAAAAAGTGTACATAACAACACCAATAACACAAAAAGGAACTATAAATGTAATTATTTATAAATATTTCGGATAACAGATATCCTTCGTCAGTCAGATGTTAAATGAATCATCTTTAAGTCTTCTTAGATTATAAACTTTTACTAAATCTTGAAATTTATATAAATATAGGAAAGCATTTTTAACAGTTGTAACAGGAAACAACCTGACACCTGAGTTGGCCAGGTTGTGCAATGAAGTGGTATTTACAACCAAAAAATAAACCAACATCAGCAGATGGGACTGAAAATGAATTATGAGATAGGCTTCAAAGAAAGACAGGAGAATATCAAGATTTCCTTATAATTTTTTTCATAAAAGTATTTGTCACATATTATTAAAGTACTAAGCATGCTAAGCAATCACTCTTTTGAATAGAAGGTTAAGATACATATTTGATCAATGAAAACTAAGTATTATTAGAACATATGTTAAAATAATTTTGCTTGTACCATCATGACCATATAATTATTTAGTTATTAGAAAATTAAACATTTGAACAACTTATTATCTATCTTTTTTTTTATTCTTTACTTCCATTATCTCCAATTGACTTTCTTCCTGGTAGTTAACATTGAATTTAAGTTCAATATTATCGATTTGTGAATAAGGGTGATTTCACTTAATACATGTTAGTTCACTAGATATGTTCTGTTCCAAAGGGAAAAATTCTGCATGCAAGACCATTGATTCTTGCATATTTACATATTGAGGAAGAAAATGGGGACACTTAAGTGAACTGTTTATTTTTTATTAACTGCTTGTACCACTGAACAAATATTTTGCAGGAGTACCTGTTTATCACATCTGAAATAGAAAAATCAATGTGGGAGACACAAAACATAGTAATCCTTTGCTAAAATTACTACACTAAAGTGCCGTGTGATATTTGGATCAATATATTGAGAAAACTATTAGTTTCTAAGAAATCAAATCCTTCATTTATATCAATTCAGACCCTTGTTGATGCTTGCAAGGTAACAACACAATTATTGTGGACTAAGGCTCATTACTAATGTAAATCATAACATTTTTCCCCTTGGAAATAGTTCAGGCGACCCTCTTCCTCAAATATACACAAACAAACTATATTTTGTTCCACTCAAAATGCAAAATATTACCCCTTTACACCCTGGTATATCATATGTATAGGAATTGGCATGATATAAGTATATTTCACCTAAATTTGATCAACATGGGGCGTAAAAATCATAAATTATTAAAAAAAAAACTGAAAAATTGACGATTTTGATGGTGCTGCCACCTACATGTACAACAGCCAAATATTTCCGAACTTTTTTTTGTTTCGATTTATTCTACAGGGCTTCTACTAAAAGGGAATATATAATAAAAGTGTGTATACTGTTGCTGTTTCTTAAAAAAATAAAATGAAATTAGATGAAATTTTCAGTTTTCTAAAATTCATTTTGATCACATTTCCATGGTTACGGTTGCTAGGGAAGAAAATATTTGAAATCAATTTTCAATCTGTTTTCATATCACTATACATATTAACTCTATATAAAGTATATACTAGCAACAAAAAATATATTATTAAAGCAAGATAAATTACTTTAAAAACGTGCGTTTTTGTAGTTTTCCTTGCTCATTTTTAGGGGCCATCAGGGGGGAATTTGAAAATGAATATTTTTAACACAAAAATTATTTTTTTCAAAAAAAAATTTCATATTCAAGTTCTAATAAGGTAAATCCATATCTAGAATACGAAATTTGATCAATTTGCCAAAATGGACTTATCACTGTTTGCCTGATTCTTACATGGACCTGTACTTAATTGTTCTCTTTCGATTAAATTGAAAATAAAGTGATACATATAGTGCTTGGATATATTTGACTTTTGTTGTGAATATTCAAAATTATGCATCAATCATGAATACGAACTTAATTGTTGGAATTTTATTTGCAATATTTTGCATTAGACTATCAAACTTTAATAAAGGATTGTGTATCAACCTAGTGAATACCTACTCAGTACGTGTAATCATGGATAACCCGCAAGGTACAGTACGACGATCATATAGTATAAGTGAACTGATGAATTATCGCTCAGTCCCTAGACGGTTGATTAAAACCAGACCGTGACATATTAAGATTATTAAGAAAGATTAAAAGGTTTGGAAATATTAAATTATAGAAGATCACGCTCAGGCAAAAAGAAAAATAAATCTCATAGAATATCTAGAAAACAAATTGGTGTTAATCCGTCTAAGGCCGTGGTCACATTGACCTAAACTCGGTTTTGTGTTAGTGTAACTCACACATAAACTAAACATCATTACGTTCTCATTGATAAAACTCAATGTTTACATGAAGTGTAAATCATGTTTTGTCTACATGCAGTCGATAGTCGATGTAGGCCTTGTGTATGTTAAGTGTACACAAAACAAGGCATTCAGAACTTTTATTTTCCCATGTATATTTAAAAAAGAAGCGATTTTTATATAAAATTGATACTTATAACACTTATTAATAAAGTTCTTTGCAGAAATATATTTCTAAACTTAATATGTTTATTTGTTATATTTTTTTTTTACGTAGCCTTATATTAACCCCTTATCAAGACAAACAAGACTCATCAATCATCATTGCCGAACCCATAATTCATTTGAAAAGGTCTTCCCAAATCGACTTGACGTACACAGTGACAGAAATATTTGCCACTGGTCTTTACTCAAACAACGATTCACTCATAAATGCATTACTGAAAAAGGGTGAGGCTAATTGTTTGTTTGTGCATTATCTCAAGTGCGTTAAAATACAGTTAGATAAAAACATAACCCCCTCCTTTTGCTAAATACTCCTTGGAGAAAAAATACCATTTGAAACAAACAGAAAAGATAGAAATGTAGTGATCCTTAACTTCGCAATTCTATTTCTTCGTCTGTTCTGTAAGCAAGCTGATGCAGCCTACGTTTTTAATGCGTAATCGAGACATCTGAGTCAGAATTTTTTCTCTGGCGAAAACTTATATTTTTTTTTTTGCTATGGTACCAATTCAATATTTGACACTATAATGTATGGGCAAACTTTGGATTCAGAACATTTGTTCATTCTAATCATCTGTATGACCCGATTTTTTAAAAATCAAATTGTTGTAAAATCACCCCCTTTTTTTAAAGTCAAATGCTCGTTCCCTAACTGCTGGAAAAGTTGTTCGAAAATGTGAATTCTGTTCTACGTAATGAACATTTAAATGAAATATAGTTTACAAGTGTGAACAAAATTTATGTACAGGTAGCTAAACAAGGTGTATAGATGTGAACAAATTTAATGTGAAACTAGTGTGCATTACATTAAACCAAATGTAAACATGTGTACTGTACACAGCGTTTGGTGTGAACACGGCCTAACTTGATATATCCCAAACGATGCAATATACTGAGCAATTTCGCAGAAAATGTCATCTGCTTGACTGTCAATTGCCGATCGGTAGTCAAAAAGACGGCCTAGTTGGGCAAATGCTGCGTGAACAAAATGTTGACTTTGCAATTTTAACAGAAACCTGGTAGTCCGATGAAAAGCAATATCAATTCGAAACATCAGAACTTAATCAAAATGGGTACAAAATAAGCGTTTTAAACAGGCAAAATAGAATTGGTGGCGGCGTTGCCCTATCATGTCGAAGCAGTATTAAAATGCGTAAACTGTTTTCCGGCACAAAATCGTGTTTTGAGTATGGAATATGGCAACTAGTATCTAAATCTATAACAATAAATTGTATTGGTATTTACAGACCACCATCCTTAGCGACACCAAATCATTTTGTGAACGAATTTTTTCAGTTTATAGAAGATATAGTCCCTAAGTATTCAAATCTCATAATCATGGGTGATTTTAACTTGCACATCGAAGAAAATAGTAATGCGATTTCGGAATTCAATAACTCTCTTGATGCACTCGGATAAAAACAGCATGTAGACTTTCCAACGCATATTCACGGCCGTAGTCTAGACTTGGTTATCACGGAATTCACGAATGGAGTCGATCTCGTGTCGTATGAAGCAGGTCCTTTTTTGTCTGACCACTGCGCCGTTAAAGTGACAACGAGGGTACAAAAAGAGAACATTGTCAGCAAATCCATTTCATTCCGAAACTTCAAAAATATGAACAAACAAAATTTCACAGAAGATCTCCAAAAATTGTCATTATATTCCGATAATTTTGAAACCTTTGTTGGCGAATTTGAGAACACTATCGAATCTTTACTTAATACTCATGCACCAATGCAGGAAAAGACACAAATATGTAGAGCACCCAAGCCCTGGTTTAACGAAACGATCATGTCTTTGAAACGACTCATGCGGAAATCGGAAAGACTCTGGCGTTTTAAAACACCGAAAACCGTGTGATTAAGAAATTTATAAATCATCCATGAACAAATACCACCATGAACTTAGAAATGAGAACATTCCATTCTTAGTCAAAAAGTACTTTCTTTTAAAGGTGATTCTAAAAAGCTATATAAATTCGTAAAAGACTTAACAGGCAGTAAGTCAGAAATTCCGATGCCAGCTGTTGAAAACGAAAATGAACTTCCCGATAAATTTGCGGACTTCTTCATGAACAAAATAAAAACAATTCGTGATCTCTGAGAGACTTTGACGATTACAAACCATTGTTCAAAGACGTTCCGTTATTTACATCATTTAAAAATCTTTCAGAAGATGGAGTTAAGACCATCATAAATAAATTGCAATGTAAATCATGCGAACTTGACATTTTGACTACGAAAGTACTTAAATCGTTCCTTAGTGAATTGTTGCCTGTTATCAAAAAGTTAGTTAACTTGTCTCTTAGTCAAGGCGTCTTCCCATTAAGATGGAAGCAAGCGGAAGTCAGGCCTCTGCTGAAAAAGGCTGGTCTTGAACTAATTGATTCAAATTATAGACCAGTAAGCACTTTGTCTTTCCTGTCTAAATTAATTGAAAAATGTGCGCTATATAGACTGAATGAACACGTGAAAGATCATGATCTCCCTCCTCCAAACCAATTTGCGTATCGTCAATTCCATTCGTGCGAATCGGCCCTTCTACGTCTCGTTAATGACATTCTCGATTGGATGGAGCATCAAGAAGTCACCGCTATGATCGCCGTTGATTTAAGTGCAGCATTCGATACTGTAGATCATAGTATTTTGATAAAAGTACTCGAATATCAGTACGGTGTAAATGGAACCGCACTTAAATGGATCGATTCCTATTTGGGACCTCGAAGCTGTCATGTAAATGTCAGCTCTACAACATCATCAGAACGGTAACTTGAGTGTAGTGTACCACAGGGAAGTTGCTTAGGTCCCTGGCTTTATTTAGTCTACGCGGAAACTCTATTCGACATTATTTCACCATCGACGACCATACTTCTAATAAACGTTTCGTGCCAACATTAACGAATAAGATGGATGCAATTCGTGACTTACAGGACTGCGCTGTTCATATAAACACCTGGATGAACAGTAACAAACTAAAAATGAACAATGCGAAAACAGAGTTTATTCTCTTTGGCAGTCGACACCAACTCTCTAAATGTCAGACAAAAGACATAATCATTTGTGGAGATGTTATAAAATCAAAAACATGTATACGGTACTTAGGTACTTTTCTGGATGAGACTCTAAACTTCAATGACCATATTACTAAAAAATGTAAGACAGCAATGATGAACTACTACAAAATAAAGTGCATAAGATCCTATCTATCGAAAGAAGCAACTGAAACTTTGGTCTTATCTTTGGTTATATCACATTTAGATTATTGCAATGTTATACGTTTTGGAATTTCACAAACTGATTTATATAAATTGCAACGTATACAGAATATGTGTGCCAAACTTGTGTTAAACCGTTCTAAGTATGATAGTGCCAAGCAGACATTGTTTGACTTACACTGGCTTCCGATCAAAGCCAGAATTACATTCAAAATCTTAACCTATATGTACAACTGTCATGTAGGTAATGCACCGTCATATTTGATCAATTTATTAAATCCTCAAGTGTCGAAACGTTCATTAAGGTCTTCAGAGTCATCTATTGGTTGTTATGCAGTCACATATAACAAAAAGAAAACTTTTTCAGATAAAAGCTTTAGTACTTTTGGCCCAAAATTGAGGAATGAACTAGGTACAAATGTAAGAAAGTCTTTGGACACTTTTAAATGTCGGTTGAAAACATAGTATTTCGAAAATTATTTTGAACTTTTCTGACTTTTTTCTTGTGTATCACAGTATATATTTTCAATTTTTGGTATAGTACATACATATTGTATTTTTGTATAGTATTTTTGTATTTTATATGTCATTTATGTACAACGCCATTGAATACATATTGTATATGTAGAAATAGGCGTTTAACTAAGTGTTCATGATTCATGTTTCATGTTTTTCAGAAATCTTAAAATATGTGTGGCAAAACTCGCACGACTTACAGAACCCCTCTTCGCATACTGGGAACCTAGACAATGCGAGTTCCGATTGGTTGATAACCTTTCACGAATCACACATTTTTCGCTTTTTCTTATGTCCTATCTATCCATCATTGAAGCAGCATAATGATTACTGTATTTTGGCCCAGGTCTCCGGATTACCTGGTGACTCTCCCATCAAACCATTCTGTCGATAAATCGGACACTTTAAGTTAGTAGTATTTTTGTTTTCCTGCACGGTCGAAAGTGTAAATGCAAGTCTTGCAGAACGTATAAAGACAAGGTAAATATTTGGGTGCTGTAAGAGTCTACAACTATATGGTACACGTCAATAAATAATCGAAATTGTCTGCTTTGTTTGGTGCAATCGCCATTTGTGATGATTGGACTTAAAACCTCGTTGTCATGTGTTAGATTGATGTGAACATTTATTGTCGTCATTTGGTCTCTTGTGGAGAGTTGTCTTATTGTCAATCATACCATATCTCCTTTTTTTATACGTAAAGAAAGTTATTTTTGAAACTCTGACTAAAATAAGAGATTCTCGGTTACGCAAAAAGGGGATCTGGCCTTTTTTTTTGTGAAGAACTAAATATGTCAATGAGACACCTCTCGATTCAAGCCACAATTTGTAAAGTAGACCATTATAAAGTAGGATCTTCAATATGGAGCCTTTGTTTACGCCTAGCAGCTAGCTATAAAGAGCACAAACATTACAGGTGTAAAATCATTCCATGCATAGAGACAGGAAATAAACGGTCTTATATATATAAACACTTATGAACCATATAAACAAGCGACAACTACTGAACATCCGGTTTCTGACAGTCGGAAACAAATGCAGAGTTTTAAACGTTTTGATATGTACCAACCTTTACCCTTACCTGAAACAATAGTGTAAAGTCACAACATACAAAACACACTATAAATTGAAAATACTTGTCATTGCCCAATACTGTGCAATTGAAGATTTCTTGCTATTGCGCAATACTGTGCAATTTACAATTTCTTGCTATTGCTCAATACTGTGCAATTGAAGATTTCTTTTTATTGCTGAAAACTATGCAATTGAAAATTTCTTGCTATTGCACAATACTTAATATAATAATTTTGGATCCTGATTTGGACCAACTTGAAAACTGGGCCCATAATCAAAAATATTAGTACATGTTTAGATTCAGCATATCAAAGAAGCCCAAGAATTCAATTTTTATTAAATTCAAACTTAATTTAAGTTTGGACCCTTTGGACCTTAATGTAGACCAATTTGAAAACGGGACCATACATTGAGAATCTACATACACAGTTAGATGTGGCATATCAAAGAACCCCAATTATTTAATTTTTGTTGAAATCAAACCTTCCTTTTAGGGTCATAAACATTGTGTTAAAATTTCATAGATTTCTATTTACTTATACTAAAGTTATGGTGCGAAAACCATGAAAAATGCTTATTTGGGCCTTTTTTGGCCCCTTTTTACTAAACTGTTCGGATCTTAACTCCCAAAATCAAGCCCAATCTTTCTTTTGTGGTCATAAACGAGGGTATGGATTGGGGGGTCTGTTATTCTGTAAACATTTAATTTTCACCCCATTTTTCTCTAATCTTTAAAAAATTAACCCCTTTTTTCTCTAATCTTCCTAAAATTAACCCTTTTATTCTCTACTCTTTTATTTTTTGGCTCATTATTCTCTTATCTTCATTTTTTAAGGGCATTATTCTTTAATCATTTAACCCCATCCAAACCCTAATAAACCTTATGATTAAATGTCATTGATTTCTATTTACATATACTTAAGTAAATGTGCGAAAACCAAGAATACTGCTTATTTGGGCCCTTTTTTGATCCCTTATTCGTAAACTGTTCGAAACAAAACTTTCAAAATCAATCCCAACCTTCATTTTGTGGTCATAAACCTTGTGTTAAAATTTCATAGATTTCTATTCACTTTTACTAAAGTTTGAGTGCGAAAGCTCTTACTCATTATGTAAGTACTTAACAAATGTCTCATAATTATCATGTAATAATAAAGTGTAATAACGCCCCTTTTTAAACCTTGTTTGAAAATTAAAAGGTACTAAAAATCATTAATACTACATCCTTTAGATGCTCTTGCGACTCATGTCTGTCGGACATTAATATTTATGCGTTTTTTTATTTGTTTCTTGTATGCTAGTAAAGGAGCTTGAGACTTCTTTTATTTAGTCAAAACTTGTCAAAATATCTTTATTTTGATATCCGGTAATTTATCATGTATGTAGAAACAAGACCTTAACCACAAACAAAACTTGCTACAATATATATATACATTACAAAGATGATTGTTTAATTTTGTATCAAATTCTATGCGCGAAATGGTATTTTAAGTCATATACGTAATTTTGAAATGTTGGTGAGCTCAGAGTGACTTCATAGTTTCCATTTGGGAGCAACTATAGCTTATGTCAATAAAGTTAATATAATTTTTAATAACAAGCTTTCATATATTTAGAATGTTTACTATAATGTCGTTAGAACAACAACTTATGTCAAATAAACTGCTATTTCGTTTTTTGGTAAAGCACACGTTTTGATTTTGAAAGAATATTTTATTTCGTTACTTGTGTTACAGGAAATTAAACTGTTGTATAAAGCATAGTTTTGAAAACAATTGCATCTTTGAAATGCCTTAAGAAAATTCACAGAGTGCTACTTTCCCCGTATCAAAACAAGTGACGAAAAACATGCTGCTGTTGTTTTTGAATCGAATCACCCATGGTTTTTCTAATTCAATTGCATTGGCGTCAAATATTCGAATTAGTTTGCCATCCTTTGAAAGTTGGTGTATGTTTTTTGAATCATGTCCGCAAATATATATGTTTTCATCACAATCCTTAGCAATACCTCTAGGCGCTGAAAGTTTTGTATTGCTATATATTATTGTATCATTTCTAGGTTTTGAAATCATTATTTCGTGAGTCCCATTTCCGCAGATGAAATTGTCTTTGCTGCCTGCCCAAACAAACCAGGCATCGCCGCGTGTTGGTTTTGTGCGTATTCGTGCTCCTGATGAGGCTTTAATCCATGTAATGAATGTATCGTTCGCACCAATGAATATATCGTCTGTGTATGCTATACCACAAACTTCAGAGTCAATGGCAATTGTTTGTAATGAGTTCATTTTTTTCATATCTATAATAAAAATTGACTTTTCTGCTGTCGACACCACGGCTCTGGGTTTGTCCATCGGTGAAATATCATACGTTTTATTGGGGAGAGTAAGTGTGGAAATAGTGGATCCGTTTTGACTACATTTTAGCACCTTAGAGTCATGATACTGGACAAACACTAATTCCGTCTCGAAGAATATTCCACTAGTATGACAATGTTGACGTGGTAGTTGAATAGTTTGCAAACGTTTTACATCTCCGGTTCGAAAATTGAAAGTTTGATTTATGCCTGTGGGATAATAAGCACTGGCTAATTTACTCTCGGAAATGCTGATTTGACCAAGAGAACTGATTTTATCTCGAAATTGCACGAAAACTTTGTCATCTGTGAAATTGATGGTCATATCCTTGATTTTAGAAATGTTTTGTGAAAAGTCTTCATCGAAGGTTGCTTTGTTGGCACAAATTTTATTTATTTCAAACAGACATTGCTGGTCAGAACCGTGTTTCAAACAGGTTTCCGTTAGCGATATCCAGTTAACTATTGTACTTTCGAAGCTTTCTAATTTTGCTGTATCGTTTGATTCGACTAACTCTATCTGTTTTTGAGATTTAGATATTTCCCTTTTAATTTCGTCTTCTTTTTCACTGATATGTTTGAATAAATCTTGTCTAATACGTTTAACTTTGTCCTGAATTTCGGTTGCTTCATTCTTAGATTTTGCTAACAGTCCTTTGCGATTTTTAATTAAAGCCTTCAATACTTCTCTCTTATATTTTAGATTTTCTAAAAATTGTGCTGTTTGCTTAGTATCCTTGATACCTGAAGCTGCGTTCTCAATCGTAATTACTTCCTCGCATTTCCTATGCTCTAACGTTACACATACTGTACATAAGGGTTTACTATGTTGAACACAGTAAATCTTAATTATCTCTCCCGCATGTTCCTCACAGCATAGTATTGTTGAAATGTTTGCCGTTTCGTTCGTCGTTGAAAGTTCCTTCAGTAATACTAACGGGTGTTTTGCACTAATCTTAAAAGATTTATGGCATATTTCGCATGCCTTGCAGAACGCCTCTTCGCATACTGGACACCAAGACAATGCAAGTTCTGATTTATTGTTTATTTTACACGAATCACACATTTTTTCGCTTCTTCTAATTGCTTGTCTATCCATCATTGAAGCAACGAAATGATTACTTGGTAGTTTTTCAGCCCATGCATCCGGATTATCTGTTGACACACCCATCAAAACATTCTGTCGGCAAATCGGACACTTAAAAGACGTTTTAGTTTTCTCATTGTCCACGGTAGACAGAATATACGTGTTAATACATGTCTTGCAGAACGTATGGAGACAAGGTAAATATTTTGGTGCTGTAAAGGTCTCCAAACATATGGTACACGTCAATAAATCATCAAAATTGTCTGTTTTTTCCTGTGCAATCGCCATTGTTGTTGACTGGACTTTAAACTTCCTTGTCATGTAAGATTGACATATAGGTATCTACGATCTATATTTAGATATACCAGATAAATAAACTCAAATGCACTGAGCTGATATCATTTGAATTAAATGACCTATCATAAAACTTTAAATTTTTTTTTAATATTTTCATTTTGTATCATATTATCCTTATTATTTATTCATAAATCATTTCTTTTTATTTTTCATAGAGGAATTCTAAGGGACTGTCACTATCGATACAAATTATCGAAATTTCTTATCGACATTCAACATGTTTTTTTTTATATCGAAATGATTTCATTCTACACACAGCCATAACTTGATATTTTATTTTAAATTCGCACAAATCATTCAAAAATATATATAATCATAAACTAGCCATATCTTCTTTTCCGTTTGTCAGGCTCTATACGTTATCATTTTGGTCCGTCGTTGTAGGTCTCTAATGGGTTAAATAAAATTGAGAATGAAAATGGGGAATATGTCAAAGAGAAAACAGCCTGAACATAGAGCAGACAATAGCGAACCCCAACAATGGGTCCCCATCTCAGAGAGATAATCCCGCACCGGGAGGTTGGACTCAGCTGGCTCCTAAAAAATGTTAAATAGTTCAGTGAATTGGACGTCATGCTAAATTCCAAAACATATAAATGATCTAGAATTTTTTTTAAAACATACAAGACTATTAAACAAATGTAAGATCTCAGCAATGTGACAATGGTACATAAATTAACAAAGGACTAGCAGTTAATTATATGCCAGTCCAGACCTCAATTAAAATGATTGAAAGATTATGTCTTCATCTTATGAAAATCAAGCAATATCCCTCTCCTTGGGGATTTATTGGTTACATAGTGTACTAGTGACCTAAAATGGTATATATGGGGTCAGTAAATTCCATATGGGTCGAGAGCAAAGCTCGATCCCCATATGGAATTTACTGACCCCATATATACCGTATTACGTCACTAGCACACTATGTAACGAATTTATCTTACCGACTATCTTAACGTGTGAAATTCAGACCTATATAAATGAGCAAGTCTTCAATACTGGTAGCATTAAGAAATTACTTCCATTGATCCTATAAAACAGATGCCAATAATAACAACTTGTTAGGTTTGAATGTGTTTTGTGAATCTATTTCAATCTAAATCATCAATGTCTTCGTCTGTATAAATCTTTAAGATTTCTTCTCAATACCGTTTTGTTTTTATAAAGGGACGTAACACCACTACTAACCGTGTATCGAAACAAGCCCCGCCTCCCTTCTAACCTAATAAGGAATATAAAGGGACGTACCACCACTACTAACCGTGTATGAAATTAGCTCCGCCTCCCTACTAACTAAATATGAAATATGCACAGTCTCCACGCGGACGCTTTTAACCAATCATATTCCTAGAAATGTATAGGAGCTAAGATAAAGTATCATACCTGCATAAATATAACCCGTATCATGCCAAAATGTATGTATAATATCCTGAAATCCATGTACAATTTGACGGTGAAAATTCTTTAATAAATATCAGCGTTTAACGTTCGCTGAGAAACTTACAATTATGACAGAAAAACGAAAAAAAAAAATGTAAATAGTAATCATCAGAAAAAAATCAATATTTTCCAAAATACCCTACCACTTATTATACCAGTTATCTACAGATGTGAGGTTTTCTTTCAATTGACGCTATTTAATTTTTTTAGCACTTTGAGCATCACCTTGAATACTATAACAGATAGAAACTGTTCAAAGAACATTTACCAGGAATACAAGTGTGCTTATGAATAAAGTCAACAGAAGTATACCGGTGTTTAAAAGAAATAAATCAAGTGAGAGAAAACATATCTGGATTACAAACTTAACCGAGGGAAACACATCAAATATAAGAAAAAAACAAAGGAACAAATGGAACACTGAAGTGCAATACAAAAAAACATAAACTTACATCAAATCACCCTTTTGATAACAACTGCCATATTTCTGACTTGGTAAAGGACAATTTAACAAAAAATGGTGGGTTGAACTTGGTTTAGCCAGACATCCCGCTTTATGACATTTAAAAAAAGATATAAGATTAAATGAGTACATTACGTGACAGAAACACATCACAAACACATGCAACAACGTTAACATTCATCAGAGAAAAGCACAAACAAATGAAATAATAATCGACAAAACATTTTTATAAATGCGAATCAAAAATCTACTTTTTGTAAAAGAATGGTCCGTATTTAATAAATGTGTGTCTTTTACCTTGTTAACTATTTAAAGCAAACGGAAACTGTTCGAATAAAAAATTATCAGCATTATAATATTTTTACAAAACTGCAAAATGATCATCGTATAGCTTACTCCTTAATTTGGTATGGGTTTTGCTAACTGTTTAATGTCATCTACATGTTTTTAGAGGGCGTACAATGTTTGGGTTTTTTATCAATCAACTTGAATTTTGGACTACAAGTTGAGTGTCTATCTGACATTTGAATCACTTGATTTTTCCTTGCATCTTCTAATCATTGAGATTTAGTTTGTCCCAGAATTAAACACAATAAATTCCAGGCAACCGACTAACTGTCGTGGAGACAATAAAGACTAGGAAAATTCTAAAGTGGTTTATTCTAAAGTATCGGTCTCAATTAAGTTAATATATTTTATTTTCATGTTTAAAATGTCAATTTCCCATTTCTCAGCAGTAAGTTTACCCTCTGCTCCATTGCATTGCGATTTCATATTTCAGTACAAAAATCAGCTTGTGCATGTTCTCATTGTGTAGTCTTCAACAGGGGTATTCTCGTTATATAAAAACTCATCCAATGGAGTTATGATGTTATCAAAACAAAACGACTGAAATCGACATTGCATAAGTTTACTGGTTAACAACACTAAAAACGTTCTACTCGAAACGATGTAACAGTGTCTCAACTCACGAGCGACATTGCGTTCGCCGTCTAGGATACCTGGCCTTGAAGTCTTAAAACTTGTTTTTTGTACTCGTACTCGAAAATCGACAATTCAAAATGATGAATTTCATGTTTCAAGCAAGATTGTTGTGCTCCGAGCACTGAGCAAAAAAAATTATGACCCTAACTCCAGTACAGTAAAATCACAAAAATTCTGAACTAAGAGGAAAATCAATTCGGAATTCCATAATCACATGACAAAATCAAATAACAAAACAGTAGTTTTACCATTTGTGTCTTATTGCCAATTTAGATATTTTTACTAGTCTAAATTCACATGACGGGTGGTGTATGCATTGCATTTAGCATTGATGACGCAAAACCAGGTAATTATTCGAAATACTCGTAGATTAGTATTTTAGGTCTGATGTGGCCAAAATTTACTAGATAAGATAGTTTTGTTGTTTATTTCAATTTTAACAGTTCGAAATTTGGAGTTATATGAGAACTAAAAATCAGTAAAACATAAACTTCAATAGACTATTTTGGAGCATAAACCGAAAGTAACATTATCATAAAAGTAGTCATAAATAAGTATTATTCAAAAGTAATTCCCCCAAAATGTTTGATAAAATTGTTGTAATTGTTTAATTCAGTAAATTCCAGTCATTTCTTCGTTAATGACATCTCCCACAAGCTCTTGGACACTCTGCAGCAATGTTGACACCAGTTTTGCAGTCGTTCATTGTCTGTTTTACACAAGCGGTATGCTCTGGTATGGCACATGTAACTAAAAAGTAAAAATGTATTTAATTCAATAGTAAAAAAATCTTACTTCTTTATTCAAAATGGATATTCAGCTACAGATATTTTAAATAGATACTTAAATGAAAATTTTTGTAGCAGTTCGGTGTGTCTGTTATTTCGTTGTTTTCATCTTATAGGTAATGTGTTTCCATTGGGTTTGGTTTGCGACCCGGATATACTTTTCGCTTAATCGATTCATGACTATTTTACAGCGCTATACGCATACTACTGTTGTCTTTATTTGTGACAGGTGAAAACGTCAATAAGTGAGTGACAAAATGGAAGAAAAAAACACCGCAAATATCTAGAAGTCAACACATAATGAGCTTTAACAGTAGACAGTGTATGTACAGTTGGTCATAACATAAATTGTTCTGAATCTTAAAAATTGATAACTTAATTTTATTTTAAGCTCCTAAACCGACTATCGCATTAAAATGTTATAAAACAAAAATTGGTGAATAAATGTAACAGAATCTAGTATATATCTACCATCCAAAATATATAATCAAAATGATAACACTGTGGAATATGTATAGGCGACCACAGAAGATAAACTAGTCTTTTAAGATTTGAACCCCTACTGTTTCAAATCGATCGGTGAAAAAAAAAGTTTTAATATAATCAAACGTCCTGTAAATTTATTTATATATGAGCCTTTGAATTAATAATGCAGGTATGCAAATTTTAAAAAAGGCACGAAGTACGAGCAAAACAGTTATAGAAAGAAAACGTATCAAAGACGGATCAATGAGCAGGCTTTATGTGCTTAAAATATTATATAGGGCCATTATAGATCTAAACATTACATTTTATAATGATAGCTGCTTTAGCAGCCTATTTATAGCAGTGTTGCAAAAAGTAAAATAACGCAAATATCGAAAAGGGTTATTGCGCAACAAGTGCTACTGGTAGTATGTCATATTACACTTATGGTCTCGTGCCATTGGACATTCGGTTAGAAAGAAAAAATCCTTTTTAAATATTGGTGCAGTGACAATGAAGTATGATGCATCCAAACAAAAGAAGAATCTACTTATTAGAGTGAGACAGAAACATGATATCAACAAGCCATTTGAAAAGTCCATATGATAGAATTTAGATAACACAATGAACCGCTATGAACAACACCATTTAAGATAGATCTAAAAAAAATGTGGTATGAGTGCCAATGAGACATCTCTCCATCCAACTCACAATTTGTAAAAGTTAACTAGCATACGTCAAAGTATATAGTTTGGTTCGGTTCTGTATGTATGTCTTTTGGTTGCAATGCCTGTTCAGATTCTTTCTCTGAAAAGTTCTTGTTATTGCACTTTAACGACTTTTGTGAAATAATAACTAAAAATAAATACGGGGAATCTTAAAATCTATTCTTGAAAAAAACTTGCCTTGTTCACAAGATTTTCCGCTATAATATGGCAAACATTTGCATGTGCATGTTTTAACATCAAAGGTTCCAAAATTCTCACATGTGGTGTCTCCACAATCTGTAAATGAATAAAATAAAGATATTACTCTTAAATTTTGTAGCAATTAATGATATTTCAGATACCAACAAAATTTCAGACTTGACAACGACAATTTATATCAATAAATGTAGAATCGCTAATGCTAATAAATACCAAACGTGAGGTCATGATAACTAAAGATATATACTATGGGGTTTTCGCGCTGTGTTGAAGACCCATAATTGGTGAATTGTTTTGTTTTCTGCAATTTGGTTGGTTTGTTGTCTCTATGACACAGTTCCTGCTGCCTGGCGTTATAAATGTCATTGTATATTCAGGAACTAACAAAACAACTATTTCCGAGACAAATTTCATTGATAGGGATATTATATGTCGCATACGCGTCGTTTGTTTAAGTTGATTTTCAATCACTTTTACACAGCGGTGTAATTCGGGATACGAGAATTGTTCCAGGAGAAGTTTGTTAAACATACACATGTATTTACGATCATATTTACATTTTGAAAATCGTATAACAATCCAGAAAAGATCAGAGGAATTAAAATATTCATATTATTTAATTTTACAATTTCGTAGTTTTGTTTTATCATACCAAGAATGAAACCATTTTACAATTTCGTAGTTTTGTTTTATTTACCCTTTGAATGTTTTTAATTAAATTATTTTTGGCATTTTTCATAAAAACTTTAAACAAAGGGTTGCCTGTATTTTTTGCACAATGTTCAATACTTTACGAGCTTGAAAGCCAAATAGTTGATGAACAAAGAGAAAACTTCAGGGTTCCTTTATCTTAGCTATAACACGAAATTTTCCAACGAAAACGTATATCTTACCACAAAGTCCATTGTCACAGTGATCAGGGCAATCCCCACACTTAACACCAGCCGTGTAAGGTCTTTGGATATCTTCATAGTATTGGCTAAACAAAAACATATAACAACACTTGTTCACTCTGTTGAATATGAAGTTCTAAACAAAATTTCTATATTATGAGTTCTTTAGGTTTTGCATTGTTTTTGCGTGTTTTTCTTTTAATCCATTGAAACTCATAGCTGCCGTTATGTAGTTATAGTGATAGAAATAAACTCATCATAGATACCAGGAATGAAATTATTCTATTTACGTCAGAAGCGCGTTTCGTCTACTAAGAGTCATCATTGATGCTCGAATCAAAAAGTGCCAGAATGGCCTTATAACAAAAAAAGATGGAGGATGGATACATAATTTTGATTTCACCACAATATATGTGATATCAGTGCTTTCTGTGACAATGGACAACTATTTTCCTCAGAATAAGGCAATACGGATTATTGCCCATCATTTTAGTTTTATTGGTCCTGTACTTATGTTAGTATGATCAGTCATTTTATATGTGCTATCTGGCTATGATGGATTCTTTTTGTTTTGCCCTTTTTTTTAATAGTTCGAAATCATCAAAAGCAAAACCGAACACTCCTCTCCCCAAGCCACTTACCCATACGCATAATTGCACACCATTGATGTTTTATCTGTACGTCCTACACACTCAGCATACCCACATCCAACTTTTGTAATATGCCAACTGGCCAACTAAAATATATAAAATGGTCAATTCATAGCGATATTTAAGAAAATAAATATTATTATCAATGTATATAATAACATTTTGAATATAAAAATGTTTTGTAAAGTTTTGTTTTTGACCTTTTACATTTAATTAGCTTCTTTCCGTATACCTATGTAGATTCACAAATTGTTTTACTTTTGCAATATCTCAGCTTTTGAATATTGTGTTGATACAAAATTTCCACAAATAGTTAATTAAATCATCGGCAATTAAATACATTAAACGTTGTGCCGAATATGTAGACGACGATTTACTAAAGTTTTAAATTCGTCAATCGTGTTAAAAATCCATATTTAAGACCCAACACTTTCACTTCAATTAATTTGGCTCGTTTAATTTTCATAAAATTTTGTCAAAGTATCAACTTTGACTCACTTACAAAGATATAAAAAAAATCTAAAATTTTGAACCAACCGTTTTATCAGAAAAATTACAAGGGTTATATAGCAGTTTGACAAACACCAATTTTGATCATTGAGAAGCATAATATTTCTTATACAACATAATTATCTTTTCTTTTACGTATTTTTTTTTGGTAAGTTTAATTCACGGTGTTTAGTGAGAATGTTATAGAAGAAACGTGTTAGCTATTCCTGTTTAAGAATCAGTTTGAGAGGCGCAAACTATTTGCAAATATTTATATTTCAATGGGAGCACATAAATTGTTTTTCTTTGTTTGACATAAAAATGAGAGGTTTATCTAGCTATAAATCCAGATTTATTCCAACATGTTCTACATGAGAATTTGTCAGTACCAAGTTAATTTAAGAATATGACAGTTTTTATTCATTCCTTTGATGTATTTGAGCTTTCGATTTTGCCATTTGATTAAGAACTTTCCTCGGTGTTCGGTATTTTTGTTATTTTACTTTTTGCAAATTATTACATTTCAATGGTAGCAAATAAGGTCTGAATGAGAGCAACTGATTTGTTAGAAATTGCGTTTGATTTCGGTCAAATAATAATTTGCAAAGAAACCGTATAAATGGGGGAGGGGGGAGGCGGGAGAACTACAAAAACATTATCAATTAGCCAAAATCACTAAAATTAGGTATACATTTACCTCAAGAATAAATTTGCCGCTGATTTTAAAATAATATTAACATACACACCAAGCACAAGAAAATTTCTAAAGACTCTACACGTCATCTTTTTCCAAAACTTCTACGACGTATGACACTCTGTCCATATATAATTTGGAACAAAATCAAAAGAGTAGGTCCGGTAAGAGCCGATTTTGGCCTCAAATTTCAGGTTCATCTATCGAAAGATTTTGAACACTTTTTAAACACTTAAGTGTCTATTTCAATTGATTTGATAAGTTATTGTGAAATAATTCAACTGATTTAGTCATTGAAAACGCTCCGATTCAAGCTTTAACATGAAAAATCTATCAAATATGCTAAAAAAACGTCACTTTTCAGATGTGTTTTGTCAAAAATAAAAGTGCTATAGTTTGGGGCCAAAAGAGTTCTTACTGAACCTACTTCTTTTTTGTATATAAATATTTTGACATCGTAACTTTTAAACGTATAGCAACCTGTGTAAAATGTCCAATGTCAGTCCACCGAAGAGTCTTTGTTCCAAAACCATATGCAAAGTTAACTTTTTCGTCATAAAATTGTTTTACACAATCTTCCCATGATTTACTCCCAATGCACATGTTCTGTCCGACATATATACCAGGCATAGCTGAAAGGAAGATAACATTGTGTTTAATAAGATAACTAGTTATACCAGGCATTATAGTTCAAAAAAAAATTAAGAGAATCTTCTATAGATATAAGCAGATGTGGTATGAATGCCAATGAGACAAACTCTTCGTCAAAGTTAGAATATGTAAAAGGTAAACCATTATATTTCAAAGAACTGTACTAAACCCGGAGCCCTAGCTCACAACGAACAGCCATCTATAAAAAGTCCTAAAATGATTAGTGTAAAACAATTCAAACAGGAATACCAACGGTCTAATCTATATTCAAACACAGAAACGAAAAACACGAATGAACCCCATCAATAAACGGCAACCACCAACCAATGCAACAGGTGCAACAAATGCAACGGGTTAATACGTTTTAATGGTACCAAACATTCACCCTTATCTGAAACAAAAGTGTAATATCATAACATAGAAAGACACACTATAAAATATCAATTGGCATGACTTTACTCAATGAAAAGACGCAGTAAAACAAATGAACATTCATCGAACGAATAAGTTTGACCTTTTTGATGTTACAGCAAGGTAGTTACAGGTTATCCGTTTACATTCAATGACATATTTGTATATGTAAATAATGGTTATTTTTGCATTTGTAATATTCCGAGACCAGTGGCTTGTATTGAGCAACCAATTAAAAAATCATGGAATGAATTTAAGCGCTCCTGTCCACATGTCTTTTTAAAATTGGCACAACCTGTTATCATTTAGGTATTCTATGAGAACTATCAACATTAAATAGAATATCTTATCAAAATTGGAGTCTACCATCTTCCTCCGAATAACCAATATTTGGAGAACAGGGGAAATCTTAACGTCCAGCGGCAAATATTTCGTACATTCCAGAACGACAACAAATTAACAATTAATTACATATGAAGGTCATGCAATTAAGGCCGTCGGGAATTGGTCGCTGGAATTCTGACTGCCATTGGAAAGAATGGGCACATAAATGTTCCTTTGCAACAGGTAATCTACGAACCGCTTAAAGAGATGTCACAAGGGTTCCTATCGCAATGGCACTCTCTTCACATGAGGCATCAAATTTAAAATCCGCATTCTTAACAGACGTGGCTGCCTTTGTAATATTCCACACAACCAAAAAACAACCTACCTTGGTAAGCATTTTACTGTCTGTTAGAGGAAGACCAATTTCTACCATATTTCTATTCCCCAGTCACCCTTAAGATGGCAACTATGTAAATCGATCGACTATGTCGAATATGATCAATATTACTTATTTATTAAAATACGGTCATGCTTACATGATGGTCGTCTATTAACAAGCTCGTCATGTGCAAACTGACACTGTTCGGCATGATGTTGAGCAGTATTTGCTAGTTCGTCGTCCCAGTACTGAAAAAACAGTCATTGAAATTGTCCAAGTAGGATGTTTATTACACATATAATCAAATACAATTACTCCTTTTTTTAAATACCGCAATGAGCAGTTTTGTCTGGCGTCTGGATTATTAAGTTTTAACCTTGGTACCTTTGGTAACTATTTGTGTTTGAAGGAGCCTGAAGTTAGGTGTGAAAATTAAAACAGCCACGTGTATTTATAAAATTCTGCTGTCATAAGCGTTGTATTCGTATGATGAATACACAGTGTAATGCGTGCAATAATAGAAAAGATATGCGTGGTAATAAACTTCAGTTATGTTTTTATTTATCAACTTAAAAACAACAACCAATCTAAACCGAACGACAAAATTTGAAACAGATTAACTACAATGCGACAGTTCTTCTTTGAAATTCAAGGGGTCTATAGTTGCTAGGTAGTTCTTATTTCTTTTTGAACTTGCCCGATCCGAAATTTGCTCATATGGAAATAGTCAAACGCACACGGAAGCTGTTCAGAGCAAAAGGTCTTTAATTAATGGTAGACAAGAGTGTTCATGTCACGTTATAAATCGCTCCAAATGTGAAATAAATTTTGAAGGACTTCAACAGAATCAATCGAAGAAGTATTCCTCACAATTAGTCAAGAACAAAACAAATTAACCAAGAAGTCCAACCATTGACGAGATTTTGGACTGGACCATTGACATATACTGTACATTCTATGTAATTTATCGGATTTAGAATTTGTCTTTAATTTCATAACGCTTTATAACCGAGTCAAGATATGTCAGATTTATTAACATTAGGTTTATGAATTCTGTATCCTCAAGCAAAAAAAGACAAATCGTTTTTCCTCGGATTTATATTATATTTAGTATTAAAGAATTGAGTTCATTTTCAATTTTGTCAACAAAAACCCTCTAGTTTTTATTTGTTATACATACCAGTTTCATCATATTGGTAGCATTGTGTCCAATCATACGCCTGTATTTGTTGTGAATGTCAACAATTGCTTGCTTCTCTGCTTGTGAGATGCCAGCATTAGCTACTTGGTATTTCTGAAAAGATAGTACATCGGTACTTTATGTGCCACAATATTAATAAACCGAGAAGGAAAACATTGGAGAAACCCTCCAATTCAAAAGAACATGTACTTTTCCAACCTCAAATGCGACATAACTTTGCAAATAGAATTCAACAAATATTTCTAAAATTTGTTTTTCAAAATTAATTCTAGATAACTTATTACAAATTAAGTTAGACAAAATGTTACACATAAAGTTAGAATTATTGTATAAATAGGTATGTTTTTTATGATAACAATTGAAATACATGTTTCAAAAACGTACTTACTTCTTAAATTTTCTAGATGTTCACCCATTCTATGCATTTCAACAATTTTCTTAGTTTTTTATGTATCTTCGTGTTAGTTTAAGTCTGCTACATTTGTTTTGATTGGACGTCGTTATATATTTTTGAGGGTAAAATCCACGATTTAACTATCGCAATTATCTACACAATCGCAGACGTAACCATTTAGGTCAAAATTATGCACGATTTAGCAAGTGAATTGAAGTATGAATTGCCGATGTGCATTTTAGATACTATAGATCCGTATTACAGCTCCTCTATAGAGATACCCAAAATCCTATATTTCGTTGGTAAGTATAAAACTGCGACACAGCATAATACTCCTGTGGAATTATCAAAATCCTACAGGAATATGGAGGATCCTGATCGTGGTTTTGTGCCGATTTTTTAAATTCAATGCAAATTGGTTTTTTTTTTTTGTTGCAAATGTATTGTATTATGATTATCCAATAATATCGAACTTCTCCTTGTTTAGTGAATGATTGCATGCTACTTAAAATTTGAATTGGATTTTTAAAAAATGTAGCAATTGTAATACCTGAATGCCTGCAGCATGTCCATCTGAAAATGGAATCAAAGTTAACATATAAAAAAAGTATTTCATGAATTTACTGTGTACATTTGTATTTCAATTATTTCTGTTTAAGTGAATAAAATAAATGGAAAAATAAAAAGTATGACCATTAATGAAGTGAAGAAAAAAAAAACAAGTCAATTTTAAAGGTTCTTGTTTGTCCTGTCAAATGCTTATGGTGATGACCAAAACTCTTTTCATGAATTATTTTCCGAGACACGTAGTCGTTATCTTATTCTTAATTAATAAAGTCAATCCTCTGCAAGTAGTCTACACAAATTAAGATACCTGCTTTTGTTGCAACTGGTATATCCGTAACCCAGTCCTTGTGAAGTAAAGGATCACCAACACTGGCTGACAAAACAAGGGAGATAACTGCGGAAGCAACAACAATTTTGAACATCATAGTCGATCTTCTGCTGAGAATAAATTTAATAAATCCAAGTGATCTGTATATATATACATGTATGTAGTAACAGTATGGCACAACCCATAGAACTTGTTTACATTGGTTGCATAGTGGGTGTACGCAAACATCGTACCACTTTAGGTAAGCTTTATCAAACTTTATTTATTTTTTCTATAGAATTGATACAATAAATTGATTTTGTGTTTGTTTGAAGGTTGCCATTGACCGTCAAAGTCATTTCTTTATCACTATTTAACTTTGCTTTTTTCGTTTTGTTAATCTTTTGGTAATTTTTAATTTTTCAATGTCATCTTATCTGAAAGTTTAACTTGTATTCTAAGTTGTATGCCAATATGTGCCCTACTCCTGTCATTCGGGTACATTTATCAAACATATAGTGGTTTTAAAAAGTCATTTTACCTGCAATTTATGTTTTGATTAAAATTGAATATTAGAATTAATGCATGTGTCATACTGATTTTGTTTTATTAATTTTAGTGTTAGAAGTAAATTATGATTAGATATTTTCGTCTTGTCTATTCACAAATGTGTACATATATATATATATATATACAATATCATCAGAACTAAATTAATATTAAACAATATGCAGAGATGATGGATCACCAGAAAGAAAGTAGGGGTCCTCTTTTATGGCGAAGGACACTGCATTGTGAAAACGGAATAAAAACGGACAAATATTTCATGTTTGCCATTTTCTAAAGTCCTTAATTCGTTCATGTATTTCATTCGGGTAACCATTTTTTTTTATCCTTAGTGTATGCTGTTTGGCCTTTTGCCGTTTTTCGTGTTTTGCCGTTGCATTGTCATTTTGTTTTCGACTTACATCTTTCTCCTCTCTTATCGAAGTTGAAATCTTTCTTCTCTCTTAGTGAAGTTGAAATTATCCCTTCGTAAATTTTACGGACGCCATCACGAGTTGGTTGACCGTTATGGAATAACCGTTTCACAAATGATATAGGAAATGTTCCTTACGTCGTAACTACAATCCCCTTCCCTTTATGAATGTGACCTACCGAATTAGACTATTCACCGGATTTGTTATCCCATAAGCAACACGATGGGTGCCACATTTGAAGCAGGATCTGCTTACCCTTACGGCGGAGCACCTGCGATCACCCTTAGTTTTGGTGGGGTTCGTGTTGTTTATTCTTTAGTTTTCTATTTTGTGTCATGTGTAGTATTGTTTGTCTGTTTGTCTTTTTCATTTTGAGCAATGGCGTTGTCAGTTTATTTACGATTTATGAGTTTGACTGTCCCTTTGACATCTTCCTCTTTTATTCATTCAACAATTGTATATTTTGCGATTGAATGATTTCCTTTCCACAATTTGATTAGAATATAGCTCCTATGACCATGCTAACAAGGATCGAACACAGCATTTGGATTTGAATCAGATTGTCCCGACACATATTGGATTGAAACACTAGTACTTTGATAAATAACTGGTATATATGCCTTAGTAGCAATAGAGCATGCGCTTCATACATGTTGTTTTGTTATCGACTTTACACATATTATAAAGCTATAAAGAAATTCGCAAATTGCTGCCTAATTCGAGTAAACTTATGCCATACGATAAATAGCCCTACTTCCGGCTATAGGTAGCACATATCAAATCGTGTACACTACTGCAAAATCTGTTGTATTGCAAAAATTACGGTAATCGAAATAAAACATACAATAATCTGCTCTACACAGTAGCAAAAACAATTGTTTGAATGACAATTGTGAATCCAGATCTTATTTGGCGCATTATATTTGCGCGCATTTGGGTATTGTATATTTGACCGTTTGTGAGCAGTGTATCTGTCGAAGTGATAGTCGGTTATGAGAGTGTACATGGTCTCCTTTCAGCAAATAATTGATAATTCAACCGCTCTTCGTCCAGATCCTGTTCTGTCGCTATTTGTTGCTTTGATCTAATTTACTGATGATTTCTTTTATCAGCAAAGTAAAGTGATATGAAAAATAATCGCTAGAAACTAAGGGCGCACGTGAAATTACAAAACAGCATCGTCAAAGGTAAAATAGCGATAAACAGATTATCATTGGTCATGTCAACTCAATTGATTTTCTCAATCTCGGCGTACCGGCTCAAGCGGGCAAAGCCATCTTGTTGAGGTGACACACGATAATCCATAATTATCTTCCGTAGTGATAATTAATCGGTAATAAGGTGTGTGCTTGATATAGTTGAATCGACAACAATAGAGTTTCTTTTGTAACTATAGATTGAGCAAAGATTTTGGCAACCGAGGAACAGGATCTTTTGATTGCACACTTACCGAAAAATGTGGTGAAAAATATTGAGTTTTTTTTTTTTTTTTTTTTTAAGACTTGAAATACATTTATTGAAAATCACCTGATTACATTTTCCTTGTATAACTCAGGGAAGAATACACAAGGGGCCCTGTGTTTACAATGATCCAACGTCCAGGGATAAACGGTGGACTCTATCATAAAAAAAAATCTATTTAATATTTTTTTCCATACATAAGTTATACATTCATATTAATTACACAGATTGAGTTTGCGTATAAAATGTTCACAATATTCTACAGTAAATAAAATACATTAATAAAAGTCCCCCAAAACACACTACAATCTACACAATAATTTACCTTTACTTATATAATTGGCATTTAATTTTTTGTACTTTTAACACCTGGATTACATTGTTATGTGTCGGTCAGTGGTTTTATAGGTCACATGCTCGACCTTGTAAATGCGTGTATTGTATATTTCTATCGTTGGATGTATTATGTTCTAAAAAGGAAAAGAAAGTAAGTACAAATTATTTCGTCACTTACTAATGTATAAGATTTATTATAAGTTTTATTTCAGCTGCAAAATTTTCTTTTTTGGATGATAATGATTTGTCCATAGATTCAATTAAACTTCCCAGTTCCCGTTTTGCATATGCTATCAATTGGCTGGAAGTAAAACTTTTAGACTGATATTTGATTATATTCCTACATTTCCAAATAATCCATTTAACTGTATTCATAATCGTATTAGTTATGACATTGTACTTTTTTTTGTAATCGTACATTCCTAGCATGATAAGTTCTTCGCTCAATGGAATATATACTGTGTTATTTAGTACATTATATGTTTTAAGCGCATCAAAAATGTGTTCCCAAACAACCATTATAATGTTACAGTTGTGAAAAAGGTGTGTGAGAGTTTCGTTTTCTGTTTTACAAAAATGGCATTTGCCATTATTTGATTTGCCCATTCTAAATAGTTTTTGCTCCGTATAGATAATGTTATGAACAATTTTCCAGCTAATTTGATTTGCTTTCCTAGAGGACATACTTTTATTTAAATTTATCCAGATCTTTTTCCACGGTAATTCCGAATTATACTGAATATTCCATTTTATTTGACAGTTTGGAACTATATCTAAATTTAACGAATATTGGATTAATTTCAAAGATATCTCACTTGGGTTTACTACTTTATTCTGTTTATCGTAAAATTCAAATGTATTTTTAATATAATAACCATTTTTGGGGGGTTCTGGATCAACGTGGACGTTTTTTAGTCTGTCCTTGAACAATTTAGGAATAGCTAATTTCAGCCTTGCCCATTCCGAGATCCAGTTTCTCTTATCTTTAAGAGTATTGTATATAAAGTTGTCGCTTTTGATGTTTTTCGTTTCTTCATCCCAAATATCTTTTATTGTATGAATTCCACTTTTTCCGAAGTTAGGGAAAAAAATAGGTTTTTTATTGTATTGAATTTTTATGTTTCCAAAAAGTTGTTGGTTTAGGATATCGTTTTTATTTATTGGACTTTGTATACTTAAAAATTTTGACCACGTTTTAATTAACTCAAGATAGTATTTTGGAAAATTTTCCATTTGCAATCCTCGTAAGTCCGAACACTTTGCTAAAAAATTATTACAATTATATTTGATATCAAACTTCTGTAGCCACCATTTGGCTATTGTGTTCCAGTTATCGGTTTTTGATCTTAAAATCTTTTGCATACTTTTGATTTGTTTGGATTTAATGAACGAGTCTATATTGATCATACCAATCCCCCCTTCTTCTAACGGTAAGCAACACACGTCCCTTTTAATTAAATTTACTTTCCCCTCCCATATAAAATTCCACATGACATTGTTTATTTCTTTTTTATATTTTTCAGGTATACCTCGCATTTCGATTTCGAACCCTATTTTAGAAATGATCAATGATTTTAATATTAAGACTCTGCCCTTCAATGTTAGGTCACGAGATTTCCAAACCTCAAGACACGCCTTAATCTTCTTTATTTTTTCTAACCATATAGCTTCTATATCAACACTATATCCATGCATGACTCCCAATGCTTTAATTGGTTCGCTAGACCACCTAATTTTTTTATATTTTGGTGTTTTATTTTTCCAACGACCCAAATATACCCCTACAGTCTTTTCATAATTTATCTTAGCACCCGATGCTTTCTCATATATTTCTAAAACCTTGAATGTTTCCTCTATTGATTCCTCTGTTCTATTAAAAAATTGTGTATCGTCTGCAAACATGTTAATCTTAACCTCTTTCTTTTCATTTTCTATGTCAGGGTGGGGTAAATTTATTCCTTGAATTTTCGGATTAGCCCTAATTGTGGCTGCCATCGGCTCTGCTTGTAAAATGTAAAGCATCGGCGATATTGGACAGCCCTGACGGATTGATCTAGAAATTGGGACGTATCTTGATTGAAAACCGTTAGTCATTAAACAAGTTTTAGCATTTTTTAGTAACATTTTAACCCATTCCCGAAAATTTTCCCCAAATTGAAATTTTTCTAAACATGCATCTAACCATTCCCATTCTGCATAGTCAAAAGCTTTTGTTTGATCGAGAAAAAGGATTGATCCTTCCTCGTCTTCCATATCTATAAAATCGAAAATATCTTGCAGCATTCTATTAGAATCAAAAATATTTCTGCCCTTAACAAACCCTTTTTGATCTGTTTCTATAATTGATGGTAGAACTATTTTCAAACGTTCAGCCAGAATTTTTGAGCAAATTTTATAGTCTACATTTAATAATGTTATAGGTCGCCAGTTTTTAATATCCTCCCTCTCCCCACTTTTATATAATAAGCTTATCATTCCAAGTCTCTGCGATTCGGAAAGTGTTTTATCAAAAAAGGTTTCTTTTAATATTTGCGTAAGCTCATCCTGTATCAAAAACCAATATTCCTGATAAAATTCTGCAGTTATGCCATCTTCCCCTGGTGATTTATCCCTTTTCATTAATTTAATTGCTTTGAAAATTTCATCTTTTGTAATTTCACTATCACATAACCGTTTTTCTGCTTCAGATAGAGTTTTACTTACATTATATAGTAATTTTTCCCCAGCCTCTCTATTACAACCCCCCGAGGTAAAAAGTTTCTCATAATATTTTAATTGCTCGCCTAAGATTTCATTAATATTATTTTTGTATGTGCCATTTTCGGCTTTTATTTTTGACCATAGTTTTTCTTTTCCTCGTTTTTGTTCTAATCTGAAAAAATAATTTGTGGATTTTTCACCTTTTTCATACCAATTTATTTTTGATCTTATGCGTGCTGCTTCTGCTTTTTGTTCGTAATATTTATAAATATCTTTTTTTAGTTTTTCAACCTCATTCAGATTTTTTTGTGTTCCATCATTTTCTAACAGATTTTCTAATTTATCTTCCCAATTTTTAACTTCATTTTCATTTAATCTAAGTTTCTTTGAAACCGTTATTGTTATGTCCTTTATTTTAGTTTTTGTTAAATCCCAGAACTCCTTTTTATCTTTAAAATTATTTATGTTAAGTTTCCAAGATTTCCAAAATGTTTCAAAAGTATTTTTGAAAAGGTCGGTTTTAATTATACTATTGTTCATTTTCCAGTAACCCGGGCCTCTTTCTGGTTCGACGATGTTCATAGTAATTGTTACGCCGTCGTGATCGCTGAAGGGAAAATAAACAATTTTTGCATTGTTTACTCTACAATCGATATTCTCACTGGTGAATATATAATCTATTCTCGAGTATGATTGACCCCTTGAAAATGTATATTGTTTTTTGTTTGGATATCTGAGACGCCAAATGTCCGTCAATTCATTTTTTTCAATGAAATTTTTTAGTTCATAATTTCCCGCATCTTCACGTTTGGGCATATGTTTTCTATCTAATTTCCTATTTAGACAACAATTAAAATCTCCCATAACGTAATTCACAATATCATTTTCTTTATCTATTTTTAACTTATTAAAGAAATGTTTTCTTTCTATGCCATTATTAGGGGCGTAGACATTAAAAATTCTAATAGTTTCGTTTGAGTCTAATTTGAATTCAACTATTAATTTCCTTCCCTCTGCATCTTTATATTTTTCAGTAATGTTTATATCTAAATTTGGTTTCACTAAAATTGCTACCCCTTTGGAAACGGAAGTCCCGTTACACCAAAAACTTAAACCTCCCCATTCTTTTTTCCATTCATTTTCAACAAATTTTGTGCAATGAGTTTCTTGCAAACATATAAAATCAAAATTCTTTTTTTGACACCATTGAAATAATGCATTTCGTTTTGACTTATCTCCCATACCGTTTGCGTTTAATGAAACTAAACGAATAGACATACTTTATGGGGGAAATATATATTTATATTATTGTCTTCAAATATTTAGTTTGCTATACAGTTTACCGATTTCATTTATGTTATACAACATAATAAAAGTCCAACCTATATTCAATATATTTACAATAAATGAATTTGCATGTACACTTGCAATGCATTTTTTTTTAGAGTTATCTCCCATACCATATATTTCATATATAATTATTATCTGCCTACTTATTTCACCAACAAATACACATATTTGTATCAGTAACATAATACAGTTCAAAAATTTTCCAAAATATTTACAATAAATGCAAGATTTTGCATACACAATAATAGCATGTATTTTTTGTAAGTTTTTCATTATATGATAAAAATTTATAATAATATATTATATACATTTTACACAAAGTTCTCCATAAGCTCGTTTAAGGAATATGCCGGGATAATTTACTTAGAAACAGTTTCTTCCAAAGAAGAGTTTTGTCTTTTTGATTGCTGTTTCTCGCCTGATCCTGGTGTTGAAGCTGAACTTCGAGTTCTCTTTTTACCACATGGTGTTTGGTATTCGCCTAATCTGTCTATACTCATAAAGTTCTTGACAAGAGAAACAAGTTGTTTTGCTCCTTCTGGATTGATATGTACCCCGGATGGGTCATTTTTATCAAACAATGTTTTAATGGGGTTGACACCCATGCCTGGTCGACAAAAATCATCCCAAAGATCGATAAAAGATAGCCTTTGGTCTTTTGAACATACCTTTTCCATATACAAATTAACAGAATGAGATGTTAAATTACATTTTGTTAAAGTTTGACCTTTGCCCTTTCTTGGCAGTATACTGAATATGCATATATCCGCATTTGGAAACTCTGCTTTAACTTTATTTATAGCATTTGTCATATTAACACAAATCATTTCTTTATCTGTCATGTTTCTTGTGACGTCGTTTGTACCCAAACAGAAGATGACCTTCGACACATAATTTTTATCAACACTTTTGTCCAGTGTGACTAAAAGTTTGTCAATGTCTTCTGCTGTACTACCAGAAACAGATGCATTGTGTATTCTGTTGTCAGATATCTTGAGACGGCAACAGTTTGATGCACCTAAAATGATTGTAATAGGGGGTAATGGTAAACAGTTGTCTTCGTTTTCAGGAACAGATTGTTCATAATCCGAGTGTTTGGTGGTATCGTTGTCAATGTAGACATTCAATTCCTCGATCTGATCTTGTTCCGTAGTTTCTCGTCCCTCCCTAATTTCATGAACATAGTCCCCGTATTCATTATCTTCGGTTATTTTCTCATTTTGCTCGTCTTTTCTAACGGTTTGTTTATTTCGATTGCAATTTCGTTTGATATGACCTTCTTGACCGCATTCGAAACATACGTTATCTGTGTGCGGACAGTCTCGAATAATATGGTCGTGGCTACTGCAACGAAAACAGTATCGCTGTCTTTCTTGTCTTTGTGGTTTCATATCACAACGGTATGAAGGGTGGTCCGTTCGACTACAGTATCGACATTGGGTTCTATTGTTGTCAGCGAAAAGTCGGATTTCAAATCTTCCGAGTTTGGTGATATTGGGGATGGTTGGGACACAATTTATCAGCTGAATATACCGCGTACCGGTTTCAATGTTAGTACCTCTTATAGTCCCCCTTTTAATTGAGTCTTGGACTACTTCACCGTATTGTCTCATAAATGTACAAATTGCAAGATCACCCAACTCGACAGGTGCATCCTTAATCGTAACATGTGTCACCTCTTTTTCAACATCAACAAATTTGTAATGATAGTTTTTAAGTTCGATACCCTTTATTAGTAATAATGTTTTCGATACCTGATCATCAACCGTAACAACACATTCTCTTTCAGTCAGTTGTATAGCTTTAACCTTTTCTCTATTTATATATTTTTCCAGTTCGTTTAGAATATCTGTATGTGTGATCCCCTTGATATACTTTGAACTGAAGTGTACTGACGTGTATCTTTGTATTTGTTGATTATTGTTGTGAACTGTGTCTAGTTGGCTCGCCATTTTGTAAACAAAACGATATGTGTTCACTTAGAAATCAGTTTTGACAGTTTGTTTACTTCATTTTCACTTACTCTTGGACGGAAAAGACCTCTGCAATGAATTTAGGTTATATATCCGACGAAAAGTACAACAAGCAATAGGTTTAAAGATGTTTTTTTTTAAATTTTAACCGGAGCTTGCGAAAACACTACATGTCACATCAAGGGCAGATAACTCCTCTCTCCTATTATTGAGTTAATGATTCTCCTTTAGATTTAATTCTGAAAACCCTCCATGGTTATTGTTGTGTGACATTTCAGTATGGCTCTTGTTGTTTTATGAGGTTGAAACCGTCTTTGCAAATTCAGTTTATTGCAATAAACCATATAAACATACGTAAACATCATATTCATAAAACAACACAAGTTGAGCAAGAAACGTTATCATGATTATTACTAACAATTATCAAATAATTTAATGCCAAGCCTTAACAATAATAGAATTTTCTTAATCTTTAGTTTTCTGTACTCCTTTTTTTAGAAGAGGAACGAAAGATACCAAAGGGACAGTCAAATGCATAAATCTAAAATAAACTGACAACGACATGGCTAAAAATAAAAAAGAATACAATCGTTTATAGGCTCATATGAAAACTAAACGGACAGTTCATTTCGAAAAATGAAGTTACTGCACTGTAAATCTACCTGACGCCTGATGCGTCCGGACGCGTTCAAATTTGTACACCGAATGTTCAATATTTTAACGTCATATGTTCATGCTTAGAGACGTATTCAAAGTTTTAACGTTTGTGTTAAAAATATTAACATGTGTGTTCAGACACAGTGTACACCGGTGTTCAAATTCTGATCTAAAAAAAGAGGATAGTTGTTTGTCCGATTTTCTATCCTTCTAATTGGCAAATTTACAAAGAAATTCATTTAAAAATATGAATGTACACACAGGATGATGATCTTGTGAATTTTTGACAAATAATTTAGTAATTGTGAAATATTAAACTTCCAAGCTGGCATATATGTATAGTTTATGAACTTATTTTATTATTATTACTAGTTTTACTTATAAGTGACATAATTATGCAAATCAATGAGGCCTGTTATGATAATATCGTAATAAAAATATGTCGATGTTTATCTTATTTCATGATCCGTTCAGTTTATTAATATTACATGTTCAATCAGTGTTCCAATCGCTCGAAATTTTGAACACCTCGCGTTAAAAAAATATACCAGCTTACCAAATACCGGAAACAGATATCGGCTGGTGATTTAGGCGGTTAAACGAAGAAAGGATACACATAAGGAGGAGAACTGGAGAAGGGACTATTGTCCCACATGAACACGAAAGAAGTGAGTAACAAGTTATGATAATCTCCATAGGTAGTTCGATGGCTGGCTTCCTTGTTATATTCTCATGTCAGATATATATGATCATATATTTGTCAAATATTCATAACTGTTATATCCAAATTTTTAATATTCAACATAAAAGACGAATTAAAGAACAGTATTAACGTAAATAACTGTCAGCTTTGTTCTGATGATTTTCTAAACTGCTGAATAACCAGTCTGTGATCGTCTGTCTGTTGTATAGAATAAATGATGATTTTGACATCCACGTATATTAGCTGAACACTAAGGGTTAAGAACTCTAACATCAAAGACAAGTGATCAAAAAATGAAACACAAAGGCATTAAAAAATGAACACTACATATTCAATTGATGAACACAAAGTGTTAAGAACTCTAACATCAAGCGTTCAAAAATGACACACAAAGGCATTAAAAACTGAACACCACATATTCAATTAATGAACAATAAGTGTTAAATAACTCTAACATCAAGTGTTCAAAAGTGAAACACAAAGGCATTAAAAAACGAACACCACACATTCAATTGATGAACACTAGTGTAAACATATGAGCACCATTTTTGACTTAGAAAATGCTTTTTTTTTATTTGCAGGAATCGTTAGATTGGAATGTTTGAATTAGAAACCGGTAGCAAATAAGCTCACGAAGGTCATTTCTGCATGCTATAAAGTGTTGGGGAAAAAAAGCTGTCAAAAAGGTATGACAATATATGTATATTAATAGCTTATGTAGGTGTATCATTTCTATATATGTATACCTTAGGTCAAGAAATCGACTTATGTAACTTATAATGTCAATATTTGCATTTCACTGCCATAGAATATCAATTTATACTCGAGTATATATCGAAATTAAAGCATAACTTCTATTGCATAATTTGATGCTTTATGAAAAACTCTCTTCTATTAATTTTAAATTTTATTTTGCAGGATATATAGGCTCATAGAGATTACTTGTTGTGGAGGATTTGACATTGGAAGTTGATGATAACACATAAAATGCCACCTAGTTGATAGCTTTAAGTGAAGATGCACTGAAAAGTTGAGCGTACATCTTATGTGATCGTACAAGAACTGTTGGAATTTGAAAACTTTTAAACTTTCATTGTAACAAATATCTATATCATAAACTATCTATTTATCACATTGACATGCTTTTTTGGTTAGGATACACATGATGTAGCAACTATATCTTGTCATGTAGAAGAAACTAATTATTTGTGATATATTTAAGTCGCTTTAAAAACATTATGTATGTGATTTCACTAACTGTTACTTGTGATATCATAAGGTATTCTTGTGCACTTTTATTACATATATGCTCATTTGATTATATAGAGAATTGTTAAAATATGTTTTATTGTTGTATTTTGCCGGATTCAATATAGTTTTATATACAGTTTAATTAAGTTTAGTACTTATGGAAAACTATGTACGCTTAACAATAGAACATGTTCCACATTTGAACACCATCAATTTGAACATCTATGTCAACTGTTCTGAATGTTAACGTCTGGTGTTCTGAATCTTAACATTTTGCTTTTTGAACATGTTTGCTGTGTTCAAACAGTGTTACATGGCTGTTGAACGCGTCGACGTATTAAGATTTTGAGCATTCGGACACGTTCAATCGTTGAACACTAATGTTAAGGTCTTTAACATAAAGTGTTCAAAAATGAAACACAAAGGCATTAAAAACTGAACACCACACATTCAATTGATGAACACTAGTGTAAACATTTGGAACGCCATTACACGTTCAAAAAGTGTAACAAAAAAGCGTTCAAGCAGTGTTCTATTTATTAACACTTAGATTAACAGTGTGGAGATTAAAAGGACAAAGGTTAAACTGAGCACACTGTAAGGTCATTTATTATAATAAAAATAGTATTGTTGATTAGACAACAAAACAGCAACACTGCGAGGGATGGAATGTGGTAATATTGATGTTGCTGTTTGTTCTAATTGAATTTCAAATTTTTACGGTTTTGTATTCATGCTGTCGAATGTGCACTTTTTGGAAAAGTAGTGGTTCATAAAAGGTATGCAAACAAATATACAGACAAACGTAAAAATTAATTAAATTTTCAAAATTTAAGAAACGGAGGTTTCAACATCCTCATGAAAAGTTGACCTGCCTGATGGCCGTGATTTAACATTTATTTTGTTTAAATCCCTTTTGGTGATAAAGCTCTGTAACGGCTTTGGTTCTTATACATCCTTGACCTTCAAATATTCGACTTTGAGCTGAAGAAAGTAAATCGAGAAAAGTGTTGCAGACGCATGATATTTATAACGTGTTGGTTTCATTTTTTAATACACAATAATTACATTATATGTATGTTTCATTATAATACGTCATTCTGATTGGCTAACTGCACATCACGTGTTATTATTCCTTAAGCAATTGCATCACTCAATAAAACTTTTCATTCATGATAACACGTGGTTCCACAAAAAGTGCACAGGTGAATTAAATTAAAAAAAATAGAAAATTCGTGTTTTTATGATCATAGCTAAAAAATGTAATTATAAGTATTGAATGCTTCTTTTTGTAACTTCATAGGGTTGTAAAAGCGTTGACCGTGCGTATATTCTTAAATAATAGTTATTGCTTGACATGGTTCATGAGAATCCGTTCGCCATAAGAACTTGTTGATAACAATCACGAGGCATTCCTAATGAAAATGACTACGTCACTACAATCACAGGAAGACAAACGAAAATTCTATTAAAACTCGTAATTTCAAGGATGAAGCATATACATGTATAATTGTAAGACTTGAAAGACGTTACGCGCGATGTTCGTACATGTAAGCGTAACATAACGTCGCGAATATTTCGTAACGTTCAAACTAAAACTTCGACTGAAACGTTGGTTTTAAGCATGTGCGACATTCTTGTAAGACTCCGCAAAATCGACGACGCGTTTTAACTACTTATCGAAAATTGATGTACTTTAGATTTTTGAAAAATTAAGAAAAACAACATTTTTAAAAATAATAAAATTCTACCATTATAAGAGCTCTGATAAGCAAACAATTGACGTAAATTTGAGTTGAGTTCGTTTTTACAAAAATGGCGGTGCGACAACCTTGTAAGCCTTTGAAAAATCGCTCATGAATTACCATACATCATTTTTCAGGATATTTGTTTTTAAATTCATAAAATTAAGCAAAATAACATTGATGTAGTAAATACAAATACTAACCTTTTTCCTTTTAGATAAATGTTTTTGATTCTCAAATCTGGAGTACCAATTTTTTTCTCCCGTGGGACAGATTTGCCCTTGTAGTAAGGAACACTTTATTTTTTCTATGACGTCATCAAAACGTCATAAAAAATGCATAAAAAATGAAGGAAACTCTTTGTTAAATAATGGAAAAAAACGTTTTTCAAAATATTAAATAGTTTAGAAGAAAATCACAGTTTAGTGGTTACAATAAATGAAATATGTTACGCGGGACAGACTAAAAATAGCCGTTTTTCGAAACTGAAGCTTGTCGCATGCAGCATAAAAGATAGTTTCAACAAATATTTTTCTTTTTTATTTAAAAAAAAAACATTTTTGTTCAAAATGCATACAATAGCAATGAATATGATATCACAAAATAAAATATTTTTGACTTGCATTATGTCAACTGCACCGATTTTCCAATGAGTACGAACATCGCGCGTAACGTCAAAGCTTTTTTTGTAATGTTATTTGGTAGTAAAAACCGTTAATAATGCGCACAGTTTTAGTATGAACCGCTGCCGCGCTCCATACAAATTGTGCTCCGGTTTACGCTTTTTCACCCAAATTAAGATTGCAAAAACAAGCATTAAATTCTTAAATACAATTGAATGTTGAATAATAATTATGCAAATTCAATGATGATTAATAAAATGTTACACAATATCGTGATATCAATATCGTTTTCTTTTATTTGTATACGTTCCAAGTTATGACGATTAAAGCTTTTAATTAATTTCTCACACTATTTTGTAATGCAAAAAAAACAAATTGTAATAAAGTATCTTTCGGACCTACCTTTAGTCCTCGGTACAGTGGTCTAGTTATTTTTACAAAAACAAGATGTTTATAAAGGTCAATCTTTATCTTATCATAACTTTTAAATGGGGAAACTTTGAAGTTGCAATTTATAAATATTTTCGTATCAACCAAATGCCGAACAGACATAATGCATTCATTTAAATGAATTGGGGACTAATATTTAAATTGAAGTATTACGTAGATGCTCATAAATTAAGTGTTTCTGTGTGCTCAGTTCAAATTAATTTTGTACAGATATAGAACTTTCTTTTACAATCTGTCCTAAATTCAAGGTGTTAACAAAAATAAAGGAAACACTGACCTGTCGTCTGTCCCAGATTTTGGCGAGCATAATGTTTTGACAACGAACAGACCAAAATGAAAAGCCATTTATCAACAGGGGCCTGGGAGACAAAATAGAAAATTATAACAATTCGGTCAGAATTGGGACATTAAAACCGATGCCTTTTGTAGGGAGAATCCAAAGCTCTCTGCACATTAAAACACCCTTGTAATAACTCTTTGTAAGAACTGTAGATTGTATGTTACTGATGCAAAATGGCTGTCCCTATTCTATATACCCTCAATTTCAGGTGGGAGTCCAAAAATATCCTACCTTTATCCCGATTTGTTACAGGACTTACCTACTGTGTTTATTTTTAATTGGATCTCGTCCTTTACATACATGAAATATTTGTCACTGGATGTTTAGCAAACATCAATTTAAGTATACTTTATAGAATAGCGTTCAGTTAAAAATTTCAGAAAATTTCTAATTCGAAATATCAAGGTATCAAAATGAAATCTGGCATCGATCGATTACAGAATAGAAATCTAAATACATCATTTGATTTCATCAGTGTTGCAATATAATCAAAGAAGTTAAAAGAGTTGATAAATTTTATTTACTCTATATACAATAACAGATTTCTTACAATCATTTTACACTCAATTTACAAATGTATATGAATACAAACTATGTTACTGTTCTATTTGTCTTTGAAGTATAAACATTCTATTTTAATGACTTGATAAAAACATCTACTGAATATTGTGCAATTCCAAACGGAAGTTTATACTAAGATAAAAGATCCTTTAAACATAGATAGATGACTTCGATTGCCATATTAAGGCTGTCGATTGTATATGTAAAACAGTGCATAGTCCAACTATGTACTATATTTGTCCTATGAGGATATTATTGAAGTGACAGTTACAAACAGACCGACTGGAAAGTTTTTCATTGGGTCTGTGACTTGTTTGAAGTTTGTTTTAAGTTGTGTGGTCTCATCCATTTCGGACATAACTTTAAGGCTCTTTTTTTCCAGGTGAACAGGTTTCGAAAAAATTATGTTGTTCTTTCGTAATATATATTGCTTGATGAAGTTGTTGTAAAAAAATATTGTTTAGCTTTGAAAAAAACCCCGACAAAATATAAAAAAAAATGATTCTGTCTTTAAACGGTTGTATACATAATTTGTATCACGGAAAACCTGGACTTCATCATCCACGCTCTATTTAAATGATTTGATATATTTGCCTCGTGTGTATCCAAGAATATCTGAATAAAAAACTTAAATTGGCTATTCGAGAATTGCAGAAGTCTCAACATAGTTTACAATATCAGACTTTGAACACTTGATTACTCCTTTGAAATAGCATTCTTTCATTATAAATACCCTTGAAACAATGGATATTCTTCATAGAAACCATTGAAATATTATGCACTAACCATAGAAACCCTTAAACTATTAGACACTAATCATAGATAGAGACAAAATCCTCATTTTCTGTCGACAGAGACATTTTACATGCCAATACTATCAAGTTCCTTCGTCATCTGACACACTGCGCATGGTTCACAACAACACGTAGTCCAAAAATCACTTACAAGAGAACCCTGAAAATATATATAAAAAAAGTTATTTGATGGCCAGCTTTTTATATTTTAAAACTCAAGAAACAGATTTCATTTTATAAATATTGAGAAAATAATCATCGTCATTATTTAATAGATCATAATCAAAGTGTGAACTATTGAATGTTTTATATCATGTATATACTTTTACAAATTGTGTTGAAAACGTTATCATCTTCATTAAGGGTCAAAATAATGTAAGTAAATGTCTTGAATTGGACGTTTAGATATACACGTTTATATATAAATATACTAATACTTGTATAATTGTCACATGGAATATCAACATTAAGGACTCGCAGAGCAGATTTTAATTTGGCGCAAATCCATGTTCTCTATACGTCTATTTGATTTTTACACTTATAAACGTTTTGTGTTTGCCATCCCTCACTTTATATTTTGAGCGGAATGAAATTCCAATAATAGTTGTTGAGTACATTGCAGAATCGGTATCACAATTTTTTGTTTTATAAACTGTCAAAAAGAAGGTGTTCGCATCAATTTACGAAAACATATATTATAAAAACCTGTATGTAGCCGACTTTTGGTTATTTTTGTTGCAGGATTATTCTCTCGTTGATACATGCCCTAAATATCCCATTAATGATATAAATGTACTACATATACTAATCAGTAGTAGATAAACGCCGCTGCAGAAGTATACGGCACATGTTTCTGTACAACTCGTAAGACTTTCTGAGCACCAGAATGTTACACCACTGTAAGCACTATTCATGCATCTTCGCTAGCCAAGGTTTACGTTCCACTCCACGAAGAGAGCGGGAGTGGATCGTAACCCTTGGCTAGCGAAGATGCTGTTCGTGTTGCTCAATATTATTTTTAGTCAGATGTTGTTTTTTTTTAAATCGTTTAGTTTCTCTCTTTTTTTTTCATTTAGTCTCTTTGTTCTCGAAATTGTTATGCTTTGTGTATCTATATTTGCCATCGGTTTCGAGAACTATCAAATCTCAAAGGGATTTTATCTCTTTACATGTTTACCTTGATTCCAAATAAAGTCCTAACTTTAATTCTCAACGCAAATGCTGCACATGGAATTAAAGCCATAAATGGCGTCTCTCCTAATCTGGTTGCAATCATGTATTTAAAATAAGGCCAGCAACAGAAATAACAACAACCTGAAAAATAATAATTCATTAATTAATTATAGTTTTCTGAATTGCTTTATCCTTTCTACCGACGCCATTGACGCCACACTAAACACCAAAACATACAAATGAACCGAAATTGATATAAAAAAACACAAATAAAAACACAAACAAAAACACAATCACAAGACTTACAACGGAGGCTATAGGTTCCTGACTTCTAACGGGCGCAAAAATGCGGCAGGGTTATACATATTTTGTGATATCTCAACCCTCCTCCCCTTATACCTCCAGCAAATATGCTATATGAACAAACATAACACACAGCATTTAGTAATCATTCTGCAGAAATTTTAAGGAACGATTTGCAAAGATTAGTTTGTTAGTTGTTTTTTGATTAAGACATTTCATGTTGTTTTAATTAAGGAATAACCTGTTTACGTATGCATGGGTGATGATGTAACATTTTGTTTTAAAATTGAATGCTGCTTTTCGAAAATATATACTAAATAAAATCAGTTCTTCTTAAGGAATGACTGTAATATTTTTTCTGTCTATGAAGAAATAACATAAAAAATTTGGTGCACACTGAATAACGAGCGTAGCGGGTTATTTAAAATGTGCACCACATTTTTTATGTTATTTCGAATAGACAGAAAAAATATTACAGTCATTTTTTATAATTTTTAATTCTTAATTCCAGAGAATCAAAGGTCCATATTTTCTATCAAGCTAGCAAAATGTGTTGCAGGAATGCAGATATTTAATGTGAATTTTCATTTAAAAAAAACAATTTATAAGATTATTCCTTATTAATATTAATATTTTTTGGTTTTTTTTAATATGGTTGTTTATATTCTTTTTAATTGGCATTGTAAGGGGAGGTAACTCTAAAACAGTGCATTTTCTGAAGGATTCTACATGAAATTTTCCTATTTTGTATTTTAGCCGGAAAAAACGTCCGGTGACCATATCTTTTCTTTTGATATTCTCAAAACATTGTCTGAAAGCCATATTTTCCTTAAGTATTTAACAATTCTATCATTTTGTTTAGTTTCTAATCACAAAATGGTGTTTTTTCATGTATAATCCATACAAAATGTGTCATTTTGTCACGTCCTGTAGCTTGAGAAAATGCGCGGTGACCTATCATTTTTATTATATTTTTGAACATATATCAATAGATACTATGTTTTGGTAAAGTATGTACAAATTCTATCATTTTTATTTTAGACTCCCTTACCACCTTAAACCGTAGAAAACCATGAAAAAACGTTGATTACGTCACGGTCACATGACTAAATTATGTCTATTGGCCCATTACAAAATAACGCCGGCCAATCAGAAGACGCGTTACATCCAAAATTAAATTATTTATAAATGTATACGAAATAAAAACCCTTCTTGACAAAAGAAATTATTGAATCTGAAAATAAAACTTTACATAGAAAGATTTAACATGTATATCATAGAATACTTGGGTTGCTTTCATATGTCCGGTATGGTTTGTTTTATACGGCGAAATAAAGGCATATAAGGTAGTAGTCCGAGATTACTCTGATGTCCAAAGGCTGTTTTGCAGGCCCTAGAGGTTTTAAAGGTCGGCATGTGTATAACTTGAACACCTAATTCAAATGGGATTGTAAAACCAAACTTACCGCTTCTCTTTTCATCTTTACCGCATGCACATATTCCAGACGACCAATTTCTTTCACAATAACGGTCATCAAAAGGTCCATTGAATGCTGATTTATTTCGGGCTTCACTCTCCCTTCTGGAGATGGTTTTTGGTTGTGTTGACACGACTAGAGATGTGTCTTCATTTGCAAAAGAACCTCCGGTCATTCTAACTTTCTCGTCTGAATCTGCAAATTACAGATAAAAGAAAGATTTTTGTTAATCATAATAAAAATGCCTGATTGAAATTTAATGACCACAATAATCGTTAAATACTGTAACAAATTTTGGATTTTGCAGTTCACATTATTGTCCGTTAAAATGGGTTCATGAAAACTTCACAAACGACGAGTCAATCAATAATATAAGAAGTCATGTAACAAATGAGTTGAAGGAAAATAGAAACCAGAGATAAAAACTGGATTACATCAGATATCGTATATACTATATATGAGATATCTTAAATACTACATGAGATATCTTATATATTATCGCTATTTTGTGCATTTTTCCTTTGATATTTTTTGTGATAATTTTCATATCATGCTTCTAGCTTGAGATGGAAAAATTATCGCTAGAAACTAAGGAGACCACGTGGCGTTGCTAACGAAATTGACATTGAAATTGACAACGTCGTCCTGGGAACAGTGTAAAATAGCGATAAACAGATTATCATTGATCATCTCATTGAGATGATCAACGATAATCTATAATTATATGAGATATCTTATATATTATATGAGATATCTTGAAGTTAGAATGAATAGTAAAACGGTTTGCCATAACACATGCTGAGGGCAAAATGAAATATAACATTGCTCAAATAAAGCAAATTGTAAATGAGCTTCGAAATATTCTTGAAATGAGATATGTGACCAATAAGAGCTTTAAATGTGGTTGTCACTGCAGTCGTCTTTTAATCCATGCATTTAGATATAAAAAGATGTGGTATGAGTGCCAATAAGACAACGCCCTATCCATGTCATATTATTTGTAAATGTGAACAATTATAGGTCAAAGTACGGTCTTCAAGGCGGAGCCTTGGCTCACGCCGAACAGCAAGCTATAAAGGGCTCCAATAATTACTAGTGTAAAACCATTTAAACGGTGAAAACAACGGTCTTATCTATAAAACTAGTATTAAAATGATGAGCAAAATTTATGAACAACATCGACAAACGACAACCACTGAACATCAGGTTCCTTACTTAAGACAGGTGCTTAACGTTTTATAGGTACCGACCTGCACCCTTACGTGAAACAATAGTGTAACATTACAACATAGAAAGATATGCATATATTTATAATTTAATATATACTAGTATTCAACGTGGTCGTAGCTTAGTTTTTTGGAGATTAAGTTTTGGCAAAACTTTATTAAGATATCTTATATACTTTATATATGATATTTCATTAAAATGATAAAATATCTTGAAAATTGAATAAATATCAATACGGCTTGCCATATTTTTTATATACTACGTAAGAAACATTGACTTGTGTTTGCTCTTATGCTTGAGGTCACTTATTATTACTGGCATATGCTTAGTATATAAACTATTATGCAATGCGTGCGGGTAGGGATGAACCGCTGGAATGTGTATCCTTTTTTATATAAGCCTCGTAATACATGATTAGGTTGAAAAAAAAAGAAAAAATATGAAATATTTAAGATTGCTAATCATATCATTATTATCCGAAATTCAAAGTATTATCTAAAGATGCAATCAAAACTAGTCAGAAATGCATCAGATATTTAACAATTTCATGTTAACTTTGCTTTCAATGAAATAGAGCTATGAAGCTAGTGGTATTTTTATTACAAAAATATTGCATGTATATTGGGTATGATTTTCATAATATTTGAAACAAATGAAAAGAATTGGGTACCGTACTAGACTTACTATCTGCTCATTTTACCCCATTACGTTCGATCGAAATCCCCTTTAGATACAAAACTATTAATTTGCGGACACTTGGAACTCTCGAACGAACAAAATATTCAAATTTTCAAACAAGTTCAGAATTACATAAAAAGGTCAAACAGATTTCTTATGCCTGGATAGAGCGTTATTATTATTGCTGTCACAGGACGTCATCGTTGTCATCAATCCACAAGTCATCGTCACAGACCGGGCTGAAGTACGTCCATTATTCATAGTTCATTATTCATTATTCAATAATGAATAATGAAATAGTTCATTATTCACTATTCAATATTGAAAAATGAATAATGAATAATGAAATGGTTTATGTTTCATTATTCAAATTGAACCGGTGAATAGTGAAAAAAATATAAAAAAAATTGACCGTGACACTATAGCTACATTTTGATTTGCAATGACCATAAGAGGGTTTACGGACGACCTAAATGCAACAATATGCATAAAAATGAGGAAATATAAAAAAGAAGATGTGGTATTATTGTCAATGAGACAAACATCCACAAAAGACCAAAATGACAGAGACATCAACAACTATAGCTCACCGTACAGCCTTACAACAATGAGTAAAGCCCATACCGCATAGTCAGCTATAAAAGGCCCCAATAAGACAATGTAAACAACTAACGGCCTTATCTATTTTACAAAATGAACGAAAAACTAATATGTAACACATAGACAAATGACAACCACTAAATTACAGACTCCTGAATTGGGACAGACACATACATAAATAATTCAACGGGGTTAAACATGTTAGCCAATTTTGAATAATGAAATGGATATTTTGAATAATGGAATGGACTGCTGTGACCCTTTAACCCCTAATTATAGATAAACCTTATACCTCATTCGAAAGCTTATAACAAGAGGAACAAAATGTATATAGTCAACATGTTCCACAACGTATATTAGAGGACTTAAATGTCGAAATACGCGTGAAAGTTAAGAAATAGCCAATTTTGAATGATGAAATGGATATTTTGAATAATGGAATGGACTGCTGCGACCCTTAAGCCCCTAATTAAAGATAAAATTTATACCTAATTCGAAAGCTTATAACGAGAGGAACAAGATGTATATAGTCAACATATTCTGCAACGCATACTAGAGGACTTAAATGTCGAAATACGCGTGAAAGTTAAGAAATAGCCAATTTTGAATAATGAAATGGATATTTTGAATAATGAAACGGACTGCTGCGACCCTTTAGCCCCTAATTATAGATAAACTTTATACCTCATTCGAAAGCTTATAACAAGAGGAACAAAATGTTTATAGTCAACATGTTTCGCAACGCATATTACAGGACTTAAATGTCGAAATACGCGTGAAAGTTAAGAAATAGCCAATTTTGAATAATGAAATGGATATTTTGAATAATGGAATGGACTTCTGCGACCCTTTAACCCAAAGTTAGAGATAAACCTTATACCTCATTCAAAAGCTTATAACGAGAGAAACACAATGTATATAGTCAACATGTTTCGCAACGCATATTACAGGACTTAAATGTCGAAATACGCGTGAAAGTTAAGAAATAGCCAATTTTGAATAATGAAATGGATATTTTGAATAATGGAATGGACTGCTGCGACCTTTTAGCCCCTAATTATAGATAAACTTTATACCTCATTCGAAAGCATATAACGAGAGGAACAAAATGTATATAGTCAACATGTTCCGCAACGCATATTAGAGGACTTAAATGTCGAAATACGCGTGAAAGTTAAGAAATAGCCAATTTTGAATAATGAAATGGATATTTTGAATAATGGAATGGACTGCTGCGACCCTTTAGCCCCTAATTATAGATAAACTTTATACCTCATTCGAAAGCTGATAATCAGAGGAACAAAATGTATATAGTCAACATGTTCCGCAACGCATATTAGAGGACTTAAATGTCGAAATACGCGTGAAAATTAAGAAATAGCCAATTTTGAATAATGAAATGGATATTTTGAATAATGGAATGGACTGCTGCGACCTTTTAGCCCCTCATTATAGATACACTTTATACCTCATTCGAAAGCTTATAACGAGAGGAACAAAATGTATATAGTCAACATGTTCTGTAACGCATATTAGAGGACTTAAATGTCGAAATACGCGTGAAAGTTAAGAAATAGCCAATTTTGAATAATGAAATGGAAATTTTGAATAATGGAATGGACTGCTGCGACCTTTTAACCCCTAATTATAGATAATCCTTATACCTCATTCGAAAGCTTATTACGAGAGGAACACAATGTATATAGTCAACATGTTCTGCAACGCATATTAGAGGACTTAAATGTCGAAATACGCGTGAAAGTTAAGAAATAGCCAATTTTGAATAATGAAATGGATATTTTGAATAATGGAATGGACTGCTGCGACCTTTTAACCCCTAATTATAGATAATCCTTATACCTCATTCGAAAGCTTATTACGAGAGGAACACAATGTATATAGTCAACATGTTCTGCAACGCATATTAGAGGACTTAAATGTCGAAATACGCGTGAAAGTTAAGAAATAGCCAATTTTGAATAATGAAATTGATATTTTGAATAATGGAATGGACTGCTGCGACCCTTTAGCCCCTAATTATAGATAAACTTTATACCTCATTCGAAAGCTTATAATAAGAGGAACAAAATGTATATAGTCAACATGTTCCGCAACGCATATTAGAGGACTTAAATGTCGAAATACGCGTGAAAGTTAAGAAATAGCCAATTTTGAATAATGAAATGGATATTTTGAATAATGGAATGGACCGCTGCGACCTTTTAGCCCCTAATTATTCAAAATATCCATTTCATTATTCAAAATTTGCTATTTCTTAACTTTCACGCGTATTTCGACATTTAAGTCATGTAATATGCGTTGCGGAACTTGTTGACTATAAACATTTTGTTCCTCTCGAAATATGCTTTCGAATGAGGTACGAAGTCTATCTATAATTAGAGGCTAAAGGGTCGCAGCAGTCCATACAATTATTCAAAATATCCATTTCATTATTCAAAATTGGCTGTTTCTTAATTTCCACGCGTATTTTAACATTTAAGTCCTCTAATATGCGTTGCGGAACAGGTTGACTGTATACATTTTGTTCCTCTCGTAATAAGCTTTCGAATCAGGTATAAGGTTTATCTATGATTAGGGGCTAAAAGGTCGCAGCAGTCTATTCCATTATTCAAAATAAGCTATTTCTTAATGTTCAAGCGTTTTTCGATATTTAGGTCGTTCATTACTTCTCTAATATGCGTTGCGGAACTTGTTGACTATGAACATTTTGTTCCTCTCGTTATAAGCTTTCGAATGAGGTATAAAGTTTATCTATAATTAGGGGTTAAAAGGTCGCAGCAGTCCATTCCATTATTCAAAATATCCATTTCATTATTCAAAATTGGCTATTTCTTAACTTTCACGCGTATTTCGACATTTAAGTCCTCAAATATGCGTTGCAGAACATGTTGACTATATACATTGTGTTCCTCTCGTAATAAGCTTTCGAATGAGGTATAAGGATTATCTATAATTAGGGGTTAAAAGGTCGCAGCAGTCCATTCCATTATTCAAAATATCCATTTCATTATTCAAAATTGGCTATTTCTTAACTTTCACGCGTATTTCGACATTTAAGTCCTCTAATATGCGTTGCGGAACATGTTGACTATATACATTGTGTTCCTCTCAAATTAGCTTTCGAATGAGGTATAAAGTTTATCTATAATTAGGGGTTAAAGGGTCGCAGCAGTCCATTCCATTATTCAAAATATCCATTTCATTATTCAAAATTGGCTATTTCTTAACTTTCACGCGTATTTCGACATTTTAGTCCTGTAATATGCGTTGTGGAACATGTTGACTATATACATTTGGTTCCTCTCGTTATAAGCTTTCGAATGAGGTATAAAGTTTATCTATAATTAGGGGCTAAAGGGTCGCAGCAGTCCATTCCATTATTCAAAATATCCATTTCATTATTCAAAATTGGCTATTTCTTAACTTTCACGCGTATTTCGACATTTAAGTCCTCTAATATGCGTTGCGGAACATGTTGACTATATACATTGTGTTCCTCTCAAATTAGCTTTCGAATGAGGTATAAAGTTTATCTATAATTAGGGGTTAAAGGGTCGCAGCAGTCCATTCCATTATTCAAAATATCCATTTCATTATTCAAAATTGGCTATTTCTTAACTTTCACGCGTATTTCGACATTTTAGTCCTGTAATATGCGTTGTGGAACATGTTGACTATATACATTTGGTTCCTCTCGTTATAAGCTTTCGAATGAGGTATAAAGTTTATCTATAATTAGGGGCTAAAGGGTCGCAGCAGTCCATTCCATTATTCAAAATATCCATTTCATTATTCAAAATTGGCTATTTCTTAACTTTCACGCGTATTTCGACATTTTAGTCCTGTAATATGCGTTGTGGAACATGTTGACTATATACATTTGGTTCCTCTCGTTATAAGCTTTCGAATGAGGTATAAAGTTTATCTATAATTAGGGGCTAAAGGGTCGCAGCAGTCCATTCCATTATTCAAAATATCCATTTCATTATTCAAAATTGGCTATTTCTTAATTTTCACGCGTATTTCGACATTTAAGTCCTCTAATATGCGTTGCGGAACATGTGTTGACTATGTATATTTTGGTCCTTTCGTTATAAGCTTTCGAATGAGATATAAGGTTTATCTATAATTAGGGGCTAAAGGGTCGCAGCAGTCCATTCCATTATTCAAAATATCCATTTCATTATTCAAAATTGGCTATTTCTTAACTTTCACGCGTATTTCGACATTTAAGTCCTCTAATATGCGCTGCGGAACATGTTGACTATATACATTGTGTTCCTCTCGTAATAAGCTTTCGAATGAGGTATAAGGATTATCTATAATTAGGGGTTAAAAGGTCGCAGCAGTCCATTCCATTATTTAAAATATCCATTTCATTATTCAAAATTGGCTATTTCTTAACTTTCACGCGTATTTCGACATTTAAGTCCTCTAATATGCGTTGCGGAACATGTTGACTATAAATATTTGGTTGCTCTCGTTATGAGCTTTCGAATGAGGTATAAAGTTTATCTATAATTCGGGACTAAAGGGTCGCAGCAGTCCATTCCATTATTCAAAATATCCATTTCATTATTCAAAATTGGCTATTTCTTAACTTTCACGAGTATTTCGACATTTAAGTCCTCTAATATGCGTTGCGGAACATGTTGACTATATATATACATTGTGTTCCTCCCGAAATTAGCTTTCAAACGAAGTATAAGGTTTATCTATAATTAGGGGCTATAGGGTCGCAGCAGTCCATTCCATTATTCAAAATATCCATTTCATTATTCAAAATTGGCTATTTCTTAACTTTCACGCGTATTTCGACATTTAAGTCCTCTAATATGCGTTGCGGAACATGTTGACTATATACATTTTGTTCCTCTCGTTATATGCTTTCGAATGAGGTATAAAGTTTATCTATAATTAGGTGCTAAAAGGTCGCAGCAGTCCATTCCATTATTCAAAATATCCATTTCATTATTCAAAATTGGCTATTTCTTAACTTTCACGCGTATTTCGACATTTAAGTCCTCTAGTATGCGTTGCGGAATATGTTGACTATATACATCTTGTTCCTCTCGTTATAAGCTTTCGAATTAGGTATAAATTTTATCTTTAATTAGGGGCTTAAGGGTCGCAGCAGTCCATTCCATTATTCAAAATATCCATTTCATCATTCAAAATTGGCTATTTCTTAACTTTCACGCGTATTTCGACATTTAAGTCCTCTAATATGCGTTGCGGAACATGTTGACTATATACATTTTGTTCCTCTTGTTATAAGCTTTCGAATGAGGTATAAAGTTTATCTATAATTAGGGGCTAAAAGGTCGCAGCAGTCCATTCCATTATTCAAAATTTCCATTTCATTATTCAAAATTGGCTATTTCTGAATTTGTACGCGTATTTCGACATTTAAGTCCTCTAATATGCGTTGCAGAACATGTTGACTATATACATTTTGTTCCTCTCGTTATAAGCTTTCGAATGAGGTATAATTTTATCTATAATGAGGGGCTAAAAGGTCGCAGCAGTCCATTCCATTATTCAAAATATCCATTTCATTATTCAAAATTGGCTATTTCTTAATTTTCACGCGTATTTCGACATTTAAGTCCTCTAATATGCGTTGCGGAACATGTTGACTATACATTTTGTTCCTCTTATTATAAGCTTTCGAATGAGGTATAAAGTTTATCTATAATTAGGGGCTAAAGGGTCGCAGCAGTCCATTCCATAATTCAAAATATCCATTTCATTATTCAAAATTGGCTATTTCTTAACTTTCACGCGTATTTCGACATTTAAGTCCTCTAATATGCGTTGTGGAACATGTTGACTATATACATTTTGTTTCTCTCGTTATATGCTTTCGAATGAGGTATAAAGTTTATCTATAATTAGGGGCTAAAAGGTGGCAGCAGTCCATTCCATTATTCAAAATATCCATTTCATTATTCAAACCTGGCTATTTCTTAACTTTAACGCGTATTTCGACATTTAAGTCCTCTAATATGCGTTGCGGAATATGTTGACTATATACATTTTGTTGCTCTCGTTATAAGCTTTCGAATTAGGTATGAATTGTATCTATAATTAGGGGCTTAAGGGTCGCAGCAGTCCATTCCATTTTACAAAATATCCATTTCATTATTCAAAATTGGCTATTTCTTAACTTTCACGCGTATTTCGACATTTAAGTCCTGTAATATGCGTTGCGGAACATGTTGACTATATACATTTTGTTCCTCTCGTTATAAGCTTTCGAATGAGGTATAAGGTTTATCTATAATTAGGGGTTAAAGGGTCACAGCAGTCCATTCCATCATTCAAAATATCCATTTCATTATTCAAAATTGGCTAACATGTTTAACCCCGTTGAATTATTTATGTATGTGTCTGTCCCAATTCAGGAGTCTGTAATTTAGTGGTTGTCCTTTGTCTATGTGTTACATATTAGTTTTTCGTTCATTTTGTAAAATAGATAAGGCCGTTAGTTGTTTACATTGTCTTATTGGGGCCTTTTATAGCTGACTATGCGGTATGGGCTTTCCTCATTGTTGTAAGGCTGTACGGTGAGCTATAGTTGTTGATGTCTGTGTCATTTTGGTCTTTTGTGGATGTTTGTCTAATTGACAATAATACCACATCTTCTTTTTTATATTTCCTCATTTTTATGCATATTGTTGCATTTAGGTCGTCCGTAAACCCTCTTATGGTCATTGCAGATCAAAATGTAGCTATAGTGTCACGGTCAAATTTTTTTATATTTTTTTCACTATTCACCGGTTCAATTTGAATAATGAAACATAAACCATTTCATTATTCATTATTCATTTTTCAATATTGAATAGTGAAAAATGAACTATTTCATTATTCATTATTGAATAATGAATAATGAACTATGAATAATGGACGTACTTCAGCCCGGTTCGTCACAGAGGTATACGATTTTTCAAACTTTCTTTTTCCTTTTTTACTTTGTCTCCTCTTTGTTCACCTATGAAAGCTAGTATTATATTGTATAAACTGTTTGTTTTATATGCATGTCCATTATATTATACTGTTATTGTAACTTTATATTGTATTATGGAAAAGACTTCATAAGTATGATTTACTTGTGTCTAATCCATTTTGCTTTAATTCAGCAAATAAAATATGTTTAAACTAACTAAATCCCCTCTCCCTTTTTAACTCAAATGCCAGTGGCAAATGTTTCATGAGCATTCAGAAAGCTTATACATTGTACGTTGAAAGTTAGATTTGTCATAATACTCTTTGAACAAACCATGTATATTCACAATTTTTGACTATTCCACGTAGCCTAAACCGGTAACTCGTTACCCAGTCCCAGACCGTCAGACGTCATTTTTTTTAACTGCAAGATTCCACGACTTATGCAACGGATACTACAAATACAATTTATGAATATTTACAAATCTAGACTATTCCGCGTAACTAATATTGTTAATTGGTTATCCAGTCCATCAAGTTTTTATTGGTGCTGATAATTAATTACCCATGCGACTTTAAGCAAATACTACAGAAATGTTAATGTATGTTCAAGCCATGAAACACGTGTGTATTGGCTTTACGACCATTCTATATATTCTGTAGTACAAGGTTGTTGATTTCAATATAACAGTCGTTACTCATCGGGCTGGTATGTGTAAACAGAAGCATCACTTTTCATGATTATCATATGATAGTGTATTAGCTGTTTCAATTTCGTTTATCAAAATGTCAAAGTCTATATAAACTTAGTGCTGTACATATGGATATGAGGCGTTGATGTGTGTTAATTACATTTAATACCAATACATGAGGATAATATGACCATTTGAAAATATCACTCTAAATTACATACTAGAAAGAAATAAGTTGTTTGTATAAGATATATCTACACTCGCTGACCTACAATGAACTCAGACAGTGAAAGTGAAAAGTAAAAATTATAACTGATTTTGAAAGATATTACATTGAAATTTTTTGCTTATGTGTGTGTTTCTGTGGAAGGTATTTCTCAAATAACTATAATAGTATATTGGTTCATCTGTTTTAAAATAGTATATCTGTTTCGTTGCTTATACTTCTATCTGTACACAAATGAAAAATTAAAAAAGTCATTTGAATTTGTTCAGACATTTGAAAGACTAGCTGTAGTGTCACCAAAAAAAGAATTCTGATAAAACATATAGTACATGTAGTATGAGATAAATGCACCCATTGACTATAAATTATTTTCATTCTCCTCGTACTATTAGAATTCATATTATACATTGTGTAGTGTCCCACGGTCAATTTATAGTCATTATAATTGAATAAAACCTGTATTTTTCTTCTTTTTTTTCAGCTACCAAATAGTTAACTTTAACTTACAAAGTAAAAATATCGAATATGAAATATATGTATCAATATAACTTAGTCTTGGTGGATTAAATTAACTTCAAAGTGGATTAAGGTAATATATCAAAATACCATTTATTATAGCTCACAGAAACTGGACAATAACTATGACATTAAAATCTGTTTATTCAATGAGAATATGATATGAATCAATATCAACCTTATTACGAGGTCCCAGTGGGAATATTTACATACATGTTATTATTTATTGATCGTTATTCATGTTATTATTGTTGTCAAAAACGATTATGAATGTTGATGAAATCCAGATTGATTGTTATTTTGGTTAAAAATAAAATATAGTTTCAGAAAAAGTAATTTCCACGCTCTTTCTTGAATCTGCTTTAAGAAATATTTTGTAAACTGTACATTACAAAAACTATTAAAAACCCACAACATTGTAAGTTTCATAGATCGATACTTATTGTGTTTTACACCTCTTTGTTACGCACCGTCAAAGCCGAGTGTGAAAAGCAACAGTGTGCACAACATTACTGTCTACATGCATCATGCATGTGCATATATATATCTTCGTATTTGATAAAGATAAATCGACATATATTCGTTAAGTTATCTCATAATCTGTAAACAAAAATGACACATGTACATCAAAAAAGGATTTACAAGTGAAACAAAAATAGCTTACCGTTCGTATCCATGGTAAATTCTCAAAAATTTCATGAATGCACGTGTATCGACATTGATGATTTAAGACAGGGGATGTTCGGCAGCTGATATCCCGATGTGCGTGTGCACTTATGACAAACAATCATTAAGATAATATTACAACGATTTTCAACCTCATCAGTCACTAGTTGCTGGTTAAAATGTAAAGCATGGTGTTGAAACGGATAATCGAAAATTGTCTTTCATTCGGGCTGATAATTTTAAATGCAGTTTGTGTTCATGTTGAATGGCATGATCTAAATATTGTTTTCATTCGGGGGGGGGGGGGGGGGGGGGGGGGGGTCATGTTATGTCGGGTTCTGTGTAAATGAATTGAATCTTATACAAGTAAAAACGTTTTAATCGGGTTACGTACGCTCAACGTACGCATTCCCAAATTGTATAAAAGAAAAAGAAATAATGTTTTAATAGCTTTGAATCGTGTATTTGACAATATGTTTTCATTCGGATTGATATATGTAGCATATTAAGGATATTAAGAATTTCATGTGGTTTTTTTTTCCGTGTTCATCGTCACGGTAGCATATTGAAAATTCAATGTAGGACTATACGTACGTTTTTAATCTGTTGAACTTTAAAAAATTACACAATTGTATGTCAAAAGTCTAAGAACCATGATTGTTTATTATAGCAATGTTTTCATTAAACATGTTAAAGAAGATAACGGTAAGGACAATCGAAAATCATGTTGAAGAGAAAGACAGAAAGACCATTCACAATTTGTTTTACATTCGTTTTTCTCTTTTAATTAAATAAAAATAATAATAACCCTTTCAAATGTAGAGTTCATAAGATAAAAATATTTCATGTGGAATACCTCCCCCCTTTTGTTTTGTGCTCTCTATTTTCAACCCTCGAATTAAGCTTTTCAATCTTATTAAAATTGAAACCTTGCTTTCTAACCAATCTGTTCATGTACCGGAACGGCAACTTTCTTTATTTAATACGAAAATCTACAGTGCCGTTATACACATGCGTGTTGTTTGCTTGGAGTATACCCCCGTGAAAAGAAAGAAATAGCCATGACATACTTTATTCCTGCATCACGTGATTTTTACCACGTGGAGCTGACATTAGAATATACCAAATATGGAAAGTGAAACTACAATTCAAAACATAAAGTCCGAAGGCACAAATAAGAAAAAGAAGGTTTTTTGGCAAAGGGTGCCGGGGTCATTCACTCTGTGTTCAAAATATACATGAAATACTTGCCACTGGCCCTTTTTGTTCTATGAATTCTAACCCTGAGTTTATTATCTGTTACATGCCAAGAAATCCTCGATAAAAATTCCGGTCGACCTCCTACGGCACCCATTACACAGGCACTTGTCTCAGAAAAAAAAATTACCTATATACCTTAATTTTTTTTTTCTGAGACAAGTGCCTGTGAGGGTACCGCCTGTCCTCCCCCTCATTTGTTAATGGACTTTCCGTTTTGCAAACTGCATTTTCCTTGGAGTTCGGTATTTTTGTTATTTCACATATTTTCAATTGCAATTAAATACTTTTATAGATTAATGATTGTTCTATCATTTCTGAAACAGAAGAAACTATCAAACAAAGATGATCCAAGTTTTATGATCTTTTATATAAAAAAATTGTGTTCACCCATTTTCCGGAAAGTATCACCTTTCCCTTTCGTTTTTGAGTTAACCGTTAGTTTTTCACTACGTCACACAGCAACAACAAAGCTTCAAAATGGCGCCGACAGGTGCCCGAAACTAATTAACGTTGTGAAAACAATAGTTTTGATTGAGTCAATTAAGAAAATAAGATAAACATGCCGAAGAAAAAGGGAAAATCAAAGAAAGGGAAGGGTAAAAAGGGGAAGTCAAAGAAAGAGACAAAAACTAGCGAAGGACCAAGAGATCCAATGACTCCAACTCATATCCCACCGCCCCCGCTTCCAAGAGAAAAGGTTAGAAAGTTTACTGATCTGATGAAGTATAAACTTAAATAGAATTATTTTGATGTCTGCTTTTGACGTGCACAACCATGTCTAGGTTTGGTGTGTGCATTGAAGAAGTTACACTTGACTGTTTGACATCTTTTTGATTTACTTGATAACGTGCATAATAATGGAGAATTATAACATATATATATATATATATATCAATCTTAAATTATGTGGAATCTGGGTCGGCTGCTCAATTTCCAATTTTTCCTGTGTGCTTTTGCTCTGATATATATTTTTTATGTTGTATAATGTGTCAATTACTACTAGTATTTGAGCATTGTTGAGTAAGGAGTGTTATTAAGTTTTTTTGAATATTTACATATAAATGTATGTTATAATGTTGCAATCATATTCTTTGATTTGATTTGATTTGCAGAAAATTGTTCAGGAAAAGAAGATATTTCATTTAATACTCATCATGTACCTGAAACAGCTGAAATTAAAGTTATCTCTTTGTATTTATATCTTCATAAAAACAACTTTGTATTTTTTTTAATCCACTAACATGATCAAACTAAGACAATTAATTAATACAACAATGAATGTGATCAAAGAAATCATAATTATACCTGATCAGCATTCTACACTACGAACTGCAGTCATTAATAGTATTTTTATAAATAAATATTCCATGTTTTATTACGAATTTTGAGAGATATATATTTCCTGTAATATTTACCATATACATGTACATGATATATATTATATATTTATACAAGTATCTTAATAAAAAAATACAACCTTGAAATACCATTAATATATTGGGTTTTATATAAACATGATAAAGGTAGGACAAAATAAGGGTCAACAAATGCAGGGCAAACAGACTCAGGTCTTACACATGTAACGTTAGGGCGAAGGTATCTGATACCCTTTATTGTGAATACTAGTGTCCTGTAGGAAAAGTATGGTCCTCTTAAAATAAAGACCACTGAAGATTTGAGACTTTCTCTGATAGCAATTGTTATTTAAGAGCATTTAAACATATATATAGCAACCCTTAAATTGTTATATCAATCATAAATATGTACATGTAGTGTATGAGCATGATGAGTATAAGTGCTAACAAATGTTCATTTTCATATCACTAATTATTATCATGAATACAATTTTTCGTATTGCAAAATCTGATATACTTGCCATATCATATTTCAATTGTTATGTTCTGCCACCTTATAAAGTTGTTTTTTTAAAACCTCAATTCTAAAATTTCTATACTAATAAACGAGAAGACCTCATTTTGTGTGTCACTTCACTTCCTTCCACAATAAATTAATCATCATGCCCCTGTGTCCTATAGGTAACATGCATAGCCGCATTTGTCATTCATTCTTATGATTATTCAGTTTGAGTTATTTTGGTAGAAAAAAATCAAAAATAAATCATCTGCATGGATATTGTTTTAATAAGCCAGTCATAAAATATTTTACGAAAATTCATTCTACATCAGTTAAAATACTAATAATAATATAATGTAATAATAATTCTTTATTTAAAGAGGGTTGCACAGTTAGATATATAAAACAAATCTACCCTGAGGCCCTCATGAAATACAATGAAATTAATATAACAAACAATTACAAAATATCAGACAAACACACATATGTACATAGGAAAAAGTAAAAAAAAATACTTTCAACAACGCACTATAGGCGCTATTTTGTGGGTGTGTTCTAGTAATATTGAAACCAGTAAAACATATTGTGATTGCAAATTAAAGGATGTCTGGTACATACAATGTATAACTAATCTACACAATACTGTTTATTACTTGTATGTTTTAACATGTTTAAATGGTATAATTTTTTTTTTACAGTTTTCTAAATACTAATACATTGTAGCTGTTGCTAGTAAACTTGTGTTTGAATAAAATGTTGTTTAATTATTTTACAGCTGATAAATCTATTGAAACAACATCCTGTGAATGAAAAAGAAATCCATGGTTACAAAGTATCAGACAGAATCCTGAAGAATTTAACATCTTCTGAAATAAGAGACCTGATTGTTGTTTTTGAATTGTTTGATGCCAATTCTGATGGGTAAGTATTTCATGGAGGAGATTAAAGACATAAAACTAAATGTGGATATTTTTGTTTGCTAAAACTTATATCTGATTTGAAACAAACACCAGAAGGTAAACTAACACTTATTGAATACATGTGCATACATGTGTATAAGTTTAAACAGTATTTACTAATGAAAATAGCAACAAAGGGGTACAATGTTATGTGAAATTCAAAATAGGAATTGGAAACAAGTTAATCTTTCTCTCAATTTTTGTCGAGCGTGCAACTTTTGTTGCAGAAAGCTCGACATAGGGATAGTGATGCGGCTGCGGCGGCGGCGGCGGCGTTAGCTTACTTCTTAAAAGCTTTATATTTTAGAAGCTGGAAGACCTGGATGCTTCATTCTTTGCATATAGATGCCTCATGATACGAAGTTTCCGTCAGTCACATGTCCAATGTCCTTGACCTCATTTTCATGGATCAGTGACCACTTGAAAAAAAAGTTCAGATTTTTTGTAATGTTGAATTCTCTCTTATTATAAGTAATAGGATTATTATATTTGGTATGTGCGTACCTTGCAAGGTCCTCATACCCGTCAGACAGTTTTCACTTGACCTCGACCTCATTTCATGGATCAGTGAACAAGGTTAAGTTTTGGTGGTCAAGTCCATATCTCAGATACTATAAGCAATAGGGCTAGTATATTCGGCGTATGGAAGGACTGTAAGGTGTACATGTCCAACTGGCAGGTGTCATCTGACCTTGACCTCATTTTCATGGTTCAGTGGTTATAGTTAAGTTTTTGTGTTTTGGTCTGTTTCTCTTTTACTTTATGCAATAGGTCTACTATATTTGTTGTATGGAATGATTGTGAGGTGTATATGTCTAGCGGGCATATGTCATTTGACCTTGACCTCATTTTCATGGTTCAGTGTTATAGTTAAGTTTTTGAGTTTTGGTCTTTTTATCTTATATTATATGCCAAAGGTCAACTATTTGGTGTATGGAAATATTTTAGGATCTATATGTCAGTCCTGCACGTTTTATTTGACCATGACCTTAATTTCACGATTCATTGCACAGTGTTAAGTTTTTGTGTTTTGGTCTATTTTTCTTTAACTATAAGTAATAGGTCAACTATATTTAATGTGTGGAAGCATTGTTAGCTGTACATGTCTGCCTAGCATGGTTCATCTGACCTTGACCTCATTTTCATGGTTCATTGGTCTTTGTTTAGCTATCTTGGTTAATGTTAAGTTTATATGACAGTTGTAATAAAGCTTTATACTTAGGACTATCAACATAATATCAATGATTAAGTAAAGAAGGCGAGACATTTCAGTGTGTGCACTCTTGTTTAAATACATTTGCATTGGTTTATACTTTCTTTCATTATCATGTTTTATTTTCTGAATGAATTTCTAAGAACAATTTGAACCTATATAAATTAGGAAATATTACGATTATGTAGTTAAAATTTCTCCCCCTTTGTAACATATAAAAAAGAAGATGTAAAATTCATATTCTCAGGAACATGTATGATTAAACAATATACTGTGTCTGTTCTCATGAAATCCACGAAAATTGGTATCCAACGAATAATAATGAATCCACAGTACTTGATGTACTCCTCATTTTCAGATATATCAATGCTAAAGAGTTACGACGTGCAATGAGAGCACTTGGATTTAAATGTTCAAGAGAGGATGCCAAAGATATGATTTCAGATGTCAGTGTTAAAGGAAAAAGGTAAAACTGCTATAGATGGCTATTATGCCCTTTTGCAATGTACAATGTATGACATACCTTATAGAAGACATTCTTATGAAACCCTCATGCATATGATGATGTTAAATCATGGAAAATACATTGTAGTTTCGAGGTCAAAGTTCATTTTAATGTTATTAACTGTTTAAGGTCATACATGTGTCACAGTGGACTGAGCATAAACCAAATTTACCATGTTACGAGTCGCTTATGGCAAATAAAAATGACTTGCTACCACTTTTATTAACTGTAAAGCATATTTATTTCAATATATATACAAATCTTTAACAAAGCAGGAAACAAACAAAAATAGTATCATTCACAACTCAAATATAATACCTCAAGCTAAAAAGAGACCAAGAACTGACTGATTAATAAATTGGTCAGATCATTTCAATATTACACTGTGAACTATGGTAACAGTGCAATGAGATAATTTATAGCTGCAGTTCAATAATTTTGAACTTTACTAGAAAACTGTAAAAAGTGGAACAATGTTATATGTTGTCAAGGAATGATTAAGAAAGAAAGTGGCACAAAAAAACCCAAAAAACCATGTCGAAACTGGGAATCAGATTTCATTCTCCTATGGGGTGATATTTACTTGAATATTTTAATGAATAAATTTTGCTTTTTAACAATTAACATAGACAATTTATATTGTATTTGTAGCCAGATCAGCTTTGTAGAGTTTTTAGAAGTCATCATTGACAGACAAGACGATGCTAGAGACATCTATGATGAAATACTCCAGGGATTCAAAATGTTTGATCAAGGTAGGTAACTCTGTTCTGTCAGAAAATCAATGTTTGTTTTGAGGTAGAAATATTTGCTCTCTGATCTATACAATATTTTTTTTGAATTATACAATGATAGGCTTGCTGTATTTTGAAGACCCATTGGCGATCTGCCTTTTAGTTTTGTCTCTTTGTCACATTCCTTATTTACATTCTCAATTTTATAAACTAGATATGAGGCTGTCATTGTTCAACAGTTCATGATATTTTTGGAAAAAATATTTTCATAAACTCTGAACTAACATATTTTTTTTTCATTGGTTACCAATAAGTACACAAGAACATTACTTAAAACACTCCCAGTTAAGTCAGAGTTATGGCATTTTGTCCAAAGAACATTCAATTCAACATAACTAAAACTGATTATAAATAAAAAATGGAACAATTTGAAAAAAAAATATTTCACAAACCTTTTCCCAAACCTGTCTCAAATGAAAATTGGTCATTATACAATATCTGAAAAAAAGAAAGTTTCTTTTAGAATGCCAACACATTGGGAAAAATTTATACCAAACACAGACATCAGAAGAAAGTTACATAATGCAATCTTCTTGTGGTATGTCCCCATATATAATCCATAAAAAACATTCTATAAAGTCATTTAAATATTGTAGGATTGTTAGAATTGTTATAATCTTCTTTTAATCCAAATCTATGGATTTAATCATTTTGTATTTATAACTTATTTCTAAATCTATTTTAGACAATTCTGGATCTATTACATTAGACAATTTAAAACAAATATGCACAGAAGCTGGGATGAAGTTTGCACAGAGAGACTTAGAGGAAATGATAGAAGAAGCAGACATTAATGGCGATGGGAAAGTCGACCAATCAGAATTTATACGAATTATGTTACAGACTAACTTGTTTTAAATATGTTGACCAACTTGACCAATCTGTATTTATGCTATTGGTATTACAGCTGGTAGCAAGTCTTTGTTTTGATGAAAAGAGGCAAAGAAGTAGTTTTGATCAAATTGTACTACTAACTAGTTCTTACGATAAATTGTGACAGAAAAGTTGACTGATTATTAATTATGGAAATTTTTCATAGGAAAGATAAGTAAATTGCAAAGATTTAAGAATAATGTGATTATAAAAAAAAATCAACTATTTTTTCTCATTGACATGATTGATGAAAACATTTGTTAATTTATTTATTAATATATTTTTTAGGTTGTTGGTTTTTTTATCTGCAATATTTATAGCATTAATCTTTAATATATATGAGCTTGTATCTTTACATGACAATGTTCATTTCTTTGAACTTGCTTTTAGTAATTTCCATTTTCTTCTGCCGTTTGTGTTTATTCAAGTAGAATTGTGATGGAAGCAAACTTTAAACTTGCTACAAATTAAATAGTTTATTTTTTGCATTTATTAATAAGATTATTGATGTAAGCAATATTTAACTTCCATTAGTTTTTTTCAGAAATTCATTCTTTGTTTTTACTTGACTATATGATGTGTAAATTTGTTTATTTGTGTATTTGTTTATGAATGAGAATTTAAATGTGTGAAAAACTAACATATTTTAATGCTGTTGATTTTATAATGATCTGTGATGATATTTTTGAATAAATATTTTAATAAAATGGTATTTATTAATTTAGTAATCTGTACATGTGTAATCACAAAACCGAAAGAATTACTAGGTTATTGGTGTCAAACTGTACTCAGTTTACCAGTGTTTAAATATTAATCTAAATTTCAAAGTTTACATATCAGATTTGCTTGGTTATATTGCAATCACTTTCATCATTTATTCGCTTCTTCTGTTTGTCTCTCTTTTTTATGGCCCCATAACGAAGTTGTCAGTGCCATATAGTTTTTACCCTTGTCCGTAAGACTGGCATTCCACAACAAACCATTATACAGAGTTGTGTTCTTAACGCCATCAGATATTGGCATTCCACAACAAACCATTATACAGAGTTGTGTTCTTAACGCCATCAGATATTGGCATTCCACAACAAACCATTATACAGAGTTGTGTTCTGAACGCCATCAGATATTGGCTGATTTTTGGTATGTGAGTTAACCATGATGATTTACAGGTCAAGTTTAAGTTTCGTTTTGCTCCGCAAATTTTTACCAAAATTAAGGGTTTACAAAACTTGAAAATCAGTTATACAGACTTTTTTCTATACGCCTCCCGATTTTGAGCTGATTTTTGATATGTGAGACTACCATCATATTTGTGTCCACATTTGTTATTGAAATTGCAGATTTTTCAACTTTTTGAGACTGGGCCTTCGTGTCGCCTGGGCTCATCTAGTTTTAATACTATTGAACATAGGGTGATCCAGGGGGCACTGACCCTCCCTTTCATGAGAAAAACTATGTTGATTATATAGGGAATCACTGAAGCAGGGTGAAGGTTGGCACATATCAAAATCACCTTTAAACCTGCTGCATTGTTGTGCACCTTTCCTAAGTCAAAAGACTGTTGTTCAGTGATTGTCCTTTGAATGTGGGATTCATTGGTGTTTTTTTTTATATTGATTATGTCATTTTCCTGTTAGAATTGTTTGACACTAGTCATTTTTGGCCCCTTTATAGCTTGCTGTTTTATGCCCATGCAGGCTCTGTGATTTTAACTTTTAATACAATATAACTTGCATGGAGAGTTGTTTCATTGGCTCTTATAGCACATCTTCTTATTTATATAAACAACAGTTGGTAACCGTCTACATGCACAAAAAGACTCAATAACACACAGTTAATAAAATATTTTTTTAATATAATTTCAACAAGCAAATATGAGTTAACACAGAACATAAACTGGGCATATAAATCCCTTTTGATATGTGAATACATTCCTATTGCATTATTATTATATAACATTATCACATATTTACAAATGAAAGAATCGTGGCTAAATTAAGAGTACAAAAACATGATTATCAAACTCAATACTAGACCATCTTAGAAATCCCATGATTTTGTAAAAGTTACTTGTAATTGATATTACAACCTTCACCTTCTGATCACTTTTTAAATCCAAGTACTGTGGATTCATAATTATTCGTTTGATACCAATTTTTGTAGATTTAAGGATTATAAGCGAACCACGAAATTAAATTTTTAAAGGCTTGTATAAAGACTTACCCAAAAAAATGAAATTAAATGTCCACAAATATGCAAGTTTTCCTTCATCCATGAAAATTGGTGCCCACAAAAAAATTAATGAATCCCCAGTAAATAAACAATCTAGTTCTCTGACCTTTTTATTGTACATAACACTCAAGAGAGACAACTCATGCAACAAATTGTTTGAACATCAAGGTGTAGCATATTGATAACAAAGATTATCAATTTTCAAGGCAGACATCCAGTTATCTTTTATCTGAGTACTTTATTTTAATGTCAAGTGCTAAAATGCTAATAAAACCTTATCCAAAAAACTGTTAATGTCAAACTTTTATTATTTTTTCTGCATTTCTGTCTTTTATTGAGTCTTCCAATTTAATCAAATAACACATTGACTATATTAAGTAATAAATATTCAATGTATTTATTCATAGTTTTATGATACAAATTTCATACTTTTTTTTTGCCAATTTTTTTTAGCTAAATATTTTCAATATTAAAATCAATATTTTTTGAAAGACACAATAGGGTATGCAAAATAAAACAATATTTCGATCAATCTTCTGAAACAAAAGGATTTCAAATTCATTGTCATGACAAAAAATTGTAAATAAGCACTTGGTGTACATATCAGTATAAAATATACAATGAAATCACAGTAAGAATGTTCTAGATAATAACTAGATAAGTAAAAGTATTGTAATATCTTGAATGAGCTTACTGTCTTTGAAAAGAATGTAATCATCAATGAAGCAAACATTCATGTATGCTAAGGCTTTTCCAAAATTGTTTGTGATTGAGCGATAGGAGTTGGAGCCGGTTAGGCCGATGCATTTTTCTAAATATTTCCTAAGAATTATTAGTTATTGAAAATTTGGTATGATTTTAGTCATAGGAAGTTAGGAACTTAACATGACTCCCATGTGTTCTATTCTAGAACAGCCTAAAACAAGAACAAATACAACCTATATATATAAAATGTCATGGTAAATAGCTAGTATATTCAAAAACAGTATAACAGAACAAGAATCATTAACATAAACAAATATTTAACATATTTACAATTATATATACACTTTAAATTGAATACTGTCATGATTTTAACCCTGTACTGATGATCCTTAGCATGTTATATTAATCTAAATGTGAAAAAAATATAACTTTGAAAAATTATTTTCCCAATTTTTTAACAAATGATAGATAATTTCTTAAATTTAAAAATTGTTTTTATTGGAACCAAAATTTGACTGAAGCTTGACAGTCAACATCTCTTTTTCTGAAGTTATCTGTAGATAATAGGGAAAAGGAAAAAAAACAACATTTTAAAAATGATCTTTTGGGTCAATTGTGTTTTAGGTACCAATATTTACAGTACTAAAACATTATGAACACCAAGTACGGAGTGGAATGAGACATATTTCTACATAAACAATACATTTTATAATTTACACAATATTAGTTACTGGCTCTTATATAGATAATACTTGGTATATAACAATTTGCATATTATTTTACTGTAACAACTATAATACAATGGGCCCTGGTTTCAATAAAGGAATTTACACTTTCAGTATTTAGCTGTATCTTGCCTCCCAATGACCTTAGATTGACTCCGAATCACCTTTCGACGTCAAGCAACAATCACTTTTGAATTGTGAAGTCAAATATTTGAAGTTATGATGTAAAAGTTTACGGGAACCTGTGTGATTTTACGTCATGGTGGACAAATTTGCATACAAGTGTAAATATGTTATAGTTTAATCTACATAGTAGAATTATGTATTTGTCCAATACTTAATTGACAAATTCTATTTCAGATAAATGTATCTTATTAGAGACTTACTTATATTATTATAATTTTTGAAAATGACACATTTGTTTAGAGTAGTGAACAATGTAATTCAACACTGTTGATGCATGATTTTAAAACAAGTCAAAGCAAAATGCAAACATGCATTTCCCTCAAAAGTGAATAAACTAGGATAAAAACTATGAATCTTATTGTCACTGGAAAAGAGGATTAGTTCAAATGGGAAAGACAGATCTTTCAATGACATAAAAAGGATAATTCAACATATATGGTATATTATCTTTTCATTAAAATCAATAGAAGTAATATATACTTACAACTTGTCCTTGCCCTAAGTCCCATAAGGCAGAGTAAGGACTAAGCAAGTAAGTTAGTAATATTTACAAGTGTTTATATATATAAAACATCAAATATCAGATAAATCCTGTTTGGTTACTTGGTTATAGGTTCTACTATTACATATAAGTCTAAAATTGTCATTCTTACAATGATTATAGGATTTTTCTTAGTAATTTATAACATATTTGTATTAATTTATAGCTGAAACATTCATTTTTAAATTTTTAATGCTAAATTTCTTTTGAGACAATTTTGCTTTTAAAAACTTTTTACCATACTCAATTTTTTTTATAAAACCTTAAACTGAGACTTTGTTTTATTCAATTGAGACTTGGGCCTTCCAATCATCATGACAAAAGCTAGTTTTTGGACTTTGAACAAACCTTTCAAAAAAAGGGATTGCAAATAGCAATAAATTTAACTCTGCCATGAATGTTTAAATAGGGTTCAGAGGAGCAGAGAGTATGAATCTGAACTTTCCTCACACTTTTAAAGCTTTCCTTTTTCTAAAATAAAATAAATCCCTTAAATATACATAAACAAATACTAAATAATAATTACATTTTCATCATTTTCAAAAAGCCGTCAGTATCAGGTCTCTACATTACAACCCTGAAGGAGACATATTTTTACAATAAAGAAAAATTGTATTAAAATTTTCGTGATTCATATATAATTTTTCTCTATAATTGAGCATATAATTCAATTTATATTAAAGACAAGTCTTTTTCATATAAATCTACTATTTACATCAACATTCAAGTTGAACAAGTGAGTATTCTCACAACCTTTATCTTCAATTCTCTTGCTTGAGAAATGGAAGAGTAATTCAGGCTTAGATTTTCATCATAGCTATATCTTTAGTGATGACAGTGTGCACATCTTCATCATCACTGAATTGTGTTTTCATTCCACCAACTTTATTCCTGTGTCTTTCCTCGGCTCTTTTCTTCTTCTCCATCTTCTTTGCTTCCTTTCGTTCTTTTGCTGTGACCCTAGCGTCCTGAAATAGGAATTCATCATAAAAGAATACTGTGGGTTCATTATTACTAGTGGGATCCCAGTTTTTGTTGATTTCAAGGGTACAGATTAAAAAGAAATTAAATGTTGAATGAAGCAACATATTTCTTTGAGCTGGTATTAAAGCAAACTTTCACATAACTACAAAATTAAAAATCCATAAAATATAATTAATCATCAATCCACAGAAAAGAAAATTAATAGAGAGTTAACAAAGAGATATGTCCTGCCTTATTAATATTTAGATAGACAAATACAATTGTTGAAATTAAAAGAGCAATACTTTAACATGTAAGTCATGTAAGTATGCAAAATGATCAAAGTCAGTGAACCATGACCATGGTTTAGGGCCAAACAATCTCAATGGCAATGAGATGTGCCAATGCTAATACTAGCTACTGCATACCAAATATTATTGACCTACTGCTAGTGGTTCCACATAAACTGACCTAATCATTAACTTATATTTTTGTTTTTCCTTAATGTTTTTTTTATACATTGTTGACATTGCTGTCGGAAACAGTAAACCTATGTCAAGGGGAGACAAAGATGCCTTGTCTAAATAAATGTCTGATAGTTCTATTGAAACAAAATGTGTACCTTTTTAGGTCTAGCTCCTCCATTACTGCCGATAGAGTCATATCCAGAGCTGCCACCATAACTATTGTCCCTCACATGGCTAGATACAGGGGAATTATTACCAGTACAAACTCCACTATCTGTTGATGTTCTTTGTGATACCTCAGAGGAAGTCTCTGTATTAAAACCTGAAAATAAATAATATTCTTTGTTTAATTTTTATTTCTTTATTTTCAACAATGAAAACAAATACATGAAATACATACAATATGATATATGTAAGATATTGAATAATATTCATAGTTAAAATATTTAAAATTTCAAAAAAAATCGCATAGATGTGAGATTGATTGATAGGTGTTTAATGCCACGCTTAGCAATATTAGCTATTGACATTCAGTTTTTATTGGTGGAGGAATTTGGAGAACCACCAACCTTGACCAGAATTTTTGTTTGGAAGAATTACTTAATAATAATGAGATACAGTTGTGTGGAAGCCGATGTGACACAACCAAACTATTCGACTCATATGAGGTAGAATGTGCCGTCATAAATATGGAATGCATGAAAGATGGTATAAGATTTGGGTAAACTACATAGTTTGAACATTGTGCCTTTTAGCAATACCAAACCTTATAATAGTGTATTCAAATTCTTCATAATAATTAAACACACAAGTACAAATAATACACATATAAAAAAAATCTATTTTCTAAGCAATATGAAATGAAATAAGGTCTGAGTAGTCTTTAGGCCAGGTGAGCTAAAAATGAAATTTAAAAAATCTTAGTATTGCAAAAAATAGTTTACTACAACATAACTAAAATTTGTCTTCACTTGTTTTTTCATATGCATAAGTTATTCTGAATTTAACCTACATCATAGTTCTTCTGTATAAAACTTAGACTAAGGGAAACTTGATTGATTGATTTTGAGTGGTAAACAGGGCAAAACTTCAGCACAACAGGTTATTTCTAGCAGGTTTATTTAGTGGAATAAGCCAGAGTGCTTACAGAGAACCATCAATGTTTGTGATGAGAAACTGGAAATCCTGGTCAATGCAGATTTTAGTTAAATGCACCTACCAAATTCAGGTTCAAAACTCACAACCTATGTGTTGAAAGGCTAGTGAAACAGTTATATTACAACTTACACCACTCGCCCATCAAGCCCCCTTGCAATTTGATGATGTAGAATTAATATACTTACTTTCATCTGTAAGAGTCATGATCTGTAATATATGGGCAATAGCACTATCAACATCATTATCACATTCATACAGTGACTCATGTATCATTGTCAAATCCTGAAATATAAAGAGTTATCTCCCATTATACCAAATTGACAGACACATTATCACAATGGCCATATTCTATATCCTATTAAATTTTGAGAAACACATGACATTTATTAACCCACTTTTAATGTTCTCCTTAGACTTTTATATCTAAGATGTTATAGCATCATGCGACTCTGATCCAATTAAAAATATTCTCAAAGAAATTTCTGTTAAATTTGGTTTACCCCGTTGCACAAATACCAGAGACAATGTATTATTTGAATATCTACACACAAAAAAAATGTTTTCTTTCAATGCTATTTACATATCAATAAAGAGTTATCCTAAATCAAATCATCACTATGACAGGAAATAACATAATCTTGTATATTTATGGGTCAAATGGCCTGAGAACACAGTTATTTCGTTGTACGTTCAGTTTAGACAATAAATTCAAATTAAAACAAGAATGTGTCCCGAGTACACAGATGCCCCATCAACACTATTCTTTTCTATGTTCAGTAGACCCTAAAAATTGGGTAAAAAATCTAATTTGGCAGTAAAATTAGAAAGATCATATCATAGGGAACATGTGTACTAGGTTTCAAGTTGATTGGACTTCAACTTGACCAAAAACTTTATCCTGTAGCGGGACAGATGAAGGAACAAGCGGATAGACCATAAAACATAATGCCCATAAATGGGGCATTAAAAAGATATATTTTCTTTCAATGATAATTATATATCAATAACGTGTTATCCAAAATCATATTATTATCATGACAATTATCTACATCAACTTGTACATGCATGGGTAAAATTATGAAAATGTAATGAGTTATCTCCCATCTTCAACTGACTAAAATGTTATCTCCCTTTATATACACAAATGTTAATTACTTTTAAAACCAGATGCTCCGCAGGGCGTAGCTATATACGACCGCAGAGGTTGAACCCTGAACGGTTGTGGCAAGTATGGACACAACATTCAAGCTGGATTCAGCTCTAAATTTGGATTGTGATTAAATAGTTGACACAGCATAGGTTTCTGACACAGAATGAATGTGTTCTAATGAACTTAAAATTTTTGTTTTCTCTTAGAGCAATTCACTATGCTGTTGAATATTAATCCTCTCTAAAAAATGTTTGAAGAAATTTTCATTTTATTTATGAAATTTCATTTCAAATGAGAAAATTGAACCCAATTTTTTTAATCACATCCCCCTTTCCCTTATTCCAAATTAATCTCAATTAAATTTCTAATGGAGTTTGCAACAATAACTACTCATTTAAATACATCATAAAATATTAAGATGTAAAAAAAAATGCTTGTTATCACTGAATGGTAAAGATTATTTTAATTTATCAGTTGGTAGTAAAAAGTGAATATACATTGTATATCACAAAGATTTGAGTTGATTCTGGACAAAGAAAGATAACTCCAATTAAAAACAAATATTGCTATTTCACAATATTGTGCAATTAGATATTTCTTGCTTAGTATTCTGGACAAAGAAAGATAACTCTAATTAAAAAAAATATTGCTATTTCACAATACTGTGCAATTAGATATTTCTTGCCATTGTGCAATACTGTGCAATTGAAAAGACTTGCTATTGCACAATACTTAATATAATATTTTAGAACCTGATTTGGACCAACTTGAAAACTGGGCCCATAATCAAAAATCTAAGTACATGTTTGGATTCAGCATATCAAAGAACCCCAAGATTTCAATTTTTGTTAAAATCAAACTAAGTTTAATTTTGGACCCTTTGGACTTAATGTAGACCAATTTGAAAACAGGACCAAAAAATTAAGAATATACATACACAGTTAGATTTGGCATATCAAAGAACCCCATTTATTCAATTTTTAATGAAATCAAACAAAGTTTAATTTTGGACCCCGATTTGGACCAACTTGAAAACTGGGCCAATAATCAAGAATCTAAATACATTTTTAGATTCAGCATATCAAAGAACCCAACTGATTAATTTTTTGTCAAAATCAAACTAAGTTTAATTTTGGACCCTTTGGACCTTAATGTAGACCAATTTGAAAATGGGACCAAAAGTTAAGAATCTACATACACAGTTAGATTCAGCATATCAAAGAACCCCAATTATTCAATTCTTGATGAAATCAAACAAAGTTTAATTTGGGACCCTTTGGGCCCCTTTTTCCTAAACTGTTAGGACCAAAACTCCCAAAATCAATACCAACCTTCCTTATGGTCATAAACCTTGTGTTTAAATTTCATAGATTTCTATTTACTTATAATAAAGTTATGGTGCGAAAACCAAGAAAAATGCTTATTTGGGTCCCTTTTTGGCCCCTAATTCCTAAACTGTTGGGACCTCAACTCCCAAAATCGATACCAACCTTCCTTTTGTGGTCATAAACATTGTGTTTAAATTTCATTGATTTCTATTAACTTAAACTAAAGTTATTGTGTGAAAACCAAGAATAATGCTTATTTGGGCCCTTTTTTGGCCCCTAATTCCTAAACAGTTGAAACCAAAACTCCCAAAATCAATCCCAACCTTTCTTTTGTGGTCATAAACCTTGTGTCAAAATTTCATAGATTTCTATTAACTTAAACTAAAGTTATAGCGCGAAAACCAAGAAAATGCTTATTTGGGCCCTTTTTGGCCCCTAATTCCTAAAATGTTGGGACCAAAACTCCCAAAATCAATACCACCCTTCATTTTGTGGTCATAAACCTTGTGTTAAAATTTCATAGATTTCTATTCACTTTTACTAAAGTTAGAGTGCGAAAACTAAAAGTATTCGGACGACGACGACGACGCCAACGTGATAGCAATATACGACGAAAATTTTTTAAAAATTTGCGGTCGTATAAAAAAATTTAATCCAGATTTGTTCATCTAAATTTGAGATTTCTGTATAGATCATTCAATTTCTATATAATTACACAATGGATTCAATTGTTTTTTGTATGTATTTATGAGTTCTTGGTTTTTCAAATGTCTGGATGTAGAAAATTTTGGTTTCAATACTTACATCACAACCAGTGGCAGCCATTATTTCTTGTTCTATTATCTCCACATCTCTGACAGCTTTAACAACCCTGCCACAATATGGGATGTCCCCATTCGTGACACCGTTTGCCTGAGACTTATTCCCTGCAGCTGATTGGCTGTCACTTCCAATCTACCAAAGCAAATACAATGCATTTAAATATAACAGAAATAACAATAATGCATATGTTGTCTTGCAATGCATACCCCAACTTATAATTAGAAAACAGGAGAATGATTTCTGATAAATGCACACCCTTTTTTTATACAACTCACTTGGTTGAGCTGCTAACCAGATATATTCTTTTGGGTAATTTCTAAGAAAATTGACAACACATGTGTTGGAGGTGATTGCAATATAGCCCCCTTTCCTAGACTTGATATATATTGTGCATTTTCTATGTGTTTATACTAGCTCAAGGAATAAAAAACTTTATATATCATAACCAGTTATAGACTTAAGATAGCAATGATTTTTGAGAATGAAAAAGGTTTCAGCTGTACATCATTAGATCTGGTTACAAAAGATTTCTATAGGTTATAAATCCATGAACCTAAAATTTACTAAGTCAAAGCATTTTATTATTTCTTAAAGACCAAGAATAAATAAAGTAGAAATAGAAAGCGTATAATTCTGATTGTTTAGATCTTTTTATAGCTTTAATTTTTTTTTTTTTTTTTTTTCTTGAATTTAAATTCTTAAATGATCAGGTAATTTTAATACATACCTTCACCCTGATATTAGCTGGAGATTCTGTATTATCACCATGTTTACGTACACTAGAATAATGGTCTCCATTATGGTAAGAGATATGTATCTGTTTTATTGTTTGACTTTGTGTCTTAGGTCCCTGAATCTGTTAAAAAAATACACAACAAATACATCATTAATATCTTTCCACAACAATGTTACTGAATATAGAATGGCAAATAAACTTTCTCAAATTATTTGTTACTACACTCGTAAATGCTAAATGCAGTTTCTTATTTTCACATTGCCTCCCATCATCTCAATATACAACTAGATTGCTCAAAGTTGAGTAAAATGGATAACACTTTTCTTACCTAAAAATATCAGAAACAAGAATGTGTCCAAACAACATTGGACTTCAACTTCATCAAAAACTACCTTGACCAAAAACTTTAACCTGAAGCGGGACAGACGGACGGACTAACAAACGGACGGAGGCACAGACCAGAAAACATAATGCCGCCATAAATAGGGCATAAAAATAGTTTTAAGCTGCAAAAAGGAATAAGACTTATGACTGTTTTGCACCTGTCTTAAGTCAGATCCTGATGTTCAGTAGATATCATTTGTTGATGTTGTTCATAAGTGTTTCTGGTTTTTTTATATAGATTTGAACATTGATTTTCTGTTTGAATGGTTTTACACTAGTCATTTTTGGGGAACTTTATAGCTTGCTGTTCAGTGTGACCCATGGTGTTGAGAACTGTACTTAAACCTATAATGGTTTACTTTTACATATTGTGACTTGGATGGAGGGTTGTCTCATTGGCACTTGCACAATGTTCTCCTATCTACTAACAGACTTCATTCATAGTACATATATTCAAATTTAGAAATTTCTCCACTATCAATTTTATTCAACACACGTTATGATGTTTTTACACTTACCAATAAAAAGGGTGAATTAAGCTGGTGTATAACGACATTGATTTGATACAGTCTAGCAAACGCCACAATGGCATCGTTCCCAGCATAGGTTCCAATGGCACTCAGGTTCTTTACTGTAAAGAGAAGAAATATGGTAGGTATTATCATACAAATTTGATAAAATGAATGAATTATATACTAGGTGTGTTTTGTTTAAGAGATTTCCACACATTGTACATTGTAATTTCATATAAATACAAAGACATGTTTTACACTAGTAATTTGGGGACTATTTTAATAGCTTGCTGTTCTGACCGTGTGAGCCATCTCTGTGTTGAAGACCATACTTTTACATATCGTGACATGGATGGAGAGTTGTCTCAATTGCACTTATTTTCAGGCTAACAAATATGATTCATTTATGCCTTTAATGTACAATATATACAATTTTAATTGACATTGCACCTTAATTGATCTTAGTAAAAAAAAAATAAAAAAATTCTTTAACAACCATTATCAAAATGTTTCTGTGATTACAAACATGCCACCCCTTTTAATGACGCAATAAATTTGAGTATAAAATTTATATTTATTGATAAATGAAATTAATGGTGCATAAAAGTGCATATTAAATTTAATTCGTCTATATTAATGTAAAACTCCTGTACATGGAGGTTACAAATACCTCAATTTGTTTTTAAAATTTGCTAAAGTACTACTGAACTGTCACTGTCAGTGTCAGCCCTAGAGTCAAAACAATTTTATAGCATTTTGATTACATCTAAATTGACTTTTAAAAGTTTTAAAAGTTTTTAAAAGTTTCAGTAGCAACATTTTTACATGTTTTAAAACAAGAAATAAGAAAACATGCAATTAATTTGTCCCAAATATCAGACGTAAATTTAAAGCCTTTGAGAAAATATCACCTTAAGGAATTTCAACCCAATATAATTATCTGAACCAACCATGACCCCAATTTTTATTATTGTAGGCTATTTAAAATAAATATACATTAATAGGTGTAATCAGGTCATCACCACAATGCTTGACACCTAGAGAAAGTTGAACTTCATATTACTGATATATATTAAGTAAATTAAAGGTCCAATCCCACGATATCTTTAACTACCACTACATCTACCAGAATATTGGGTGTTGTTACGCAATATTGTAAAATAGTTATCTTGTTTTTTAATCTAGGAAAAATATGCTTATAAGATATACTATTCACTGAAATTTCTTTACTCTTTTTTGTAGCCTGTCATAAACCTTCATATGATATTCAATAAATTAAATGTCTGATCCCACGCTCATCTCAAGTGTCAGAATATGGGATCTTGTTATGCAATATTGTAAAAATGTTATTTTGTACTTTTGTTATAACATTAATCGATGTATCTAACATGTTTAAGATCATGAAGATAGCTTAGATATTAAAGTGAAAATTTGATGACAGAATTTCTTTAGAATTAAACTGTATGTGCCTGTCCAAAACCCTCACCTTATTTCTGATATTCAGTAAATCAAAAAGTCCAATAGGGCTGTACACGGTTAGTTCGGCCATATTGGATAGGGGGCAGATTTTTTTGAAAAATAGGTGGCAATGGTTATAATGAAAGTGTGGGAAATCCTATGCATGTTTCTAAGCAACTGCTCTATTTTAATGATGTGTTTCCATATTTTTCACACCATTTTTACCTCCATTGTGAAAATCTGCCCCCTATCCAATATGGCCGAACTAACTGAGAAGAGCCCTATTCTACAATTTGATTCACCATTAGATCATAGGGTATTGTTTCATAATATTGAAAATTGTTATTTTGCAATTTTAATCTCACGTAAATACCGGTATGTTTTTATGATGGATATTCAAATTAATATCTGATCATGGAATTTCTAAAGTGTCAAACTTTAAGTGCCTGTCCCCAACCTCCACTGTCAGTTAATAATCTGGTTGATTCCATCGATCAATGGAACAAAATTATTATATAATATATATATATTGTTAAAATAAAAATTGACACTTTTAATATACCATAAATATCTTTTAAATATGTGTGGTCTCATCATTAAATTTTTCTCAGTATTAAACTAATGTTTTAATCATATATAACTAAAGGTATATGAAGTATCATCTTGAATGAAATATTCAAATTGAAAAAAGTTCATGTCTTTGTTGTTGCTAGAAAGTCTTTCATTTCACCAAAACAATTAAATTGGAAAACAACATTTTGAGTGGTAGAAATAATTATTCTGGCAGACATAATAATTTAACATTGCTTAACCTTAATTTATCTTTTATAACAAAAGTTTCTTATTTACATATTAATATATTTTCGTGTTATGGTTTGTGAGCTATTTGAGTCTAAAATAGGATATTCAACTTTTGCCAGGTTCATTATTCACCCCATTGACCTTGAACCATGAATGCATTTTAATGGACAGCAAAATGTTTTAGAGTTAATTTCCCAATAAATGCCTACCATTTATATTGAAAACAAATAAATTTTGGACAAGAATGAAAATACACCAAAACTATGTTTTTTCCACTAGCATTAAGCAGCATTCCAGCACCAGTGTTTTATTCAAATAGAGTGGGGTGCAAAAATCATGCTTTTTAAAAAAAATTGCATGGGCCAAACAAAATTAGCCAGTCAGCTAGAACCATCAGTTGAATCTTGAGTTCTGGTTTGAAAGGGTAATTTCACTAATGGGACTTCAATTCAAATATGGTTATAGTAATTCAAAACCTAAATTTGATAAAAATTAGCTAAAGGTATTGAAACATAACCCTATAACAATGTTTTGTGAATCAATTATACTTTCTAACATACTTATGAATAGAATAATTGAGTCTGGATTATTTGCAGCTTTACTTTATCAAGTTTACATCTTAACTGGCTTTATATACTATATTAAATAGTAAATTAAAATATTAAATTTATTTTCCATTTTGTTTTCTATTGTTAAAAGCTTCAACCTTTAGTTTTCCTTTAAACAGGGACTAGAGGTTCTTTCAAAAACTTATTAAAAAAAGTACAACACATTTTCTGACGAAAAAAACTTATTATTTAAAAGAGTGTTGGTGTTATATCAAAAATACAAACTTTTTTTAGGTGTATGGTCTCAATAATTTCTTGAAGAAAATAAAATGTGATATTAGTCGAACATTCAAACTACTTGGCCAATAAGATTAACATTTCTACTTTGAATCTTTTACTTTAACAGAAATATTTGATGAAATTTCAAAAGCAATTCTTTTTCCAATCATCATTTTAATCAAAAGAAGATAAAGTTGGATGCTTTAAGTATTGAAAATTCCAATTCAAATATAAGTGTTAAAAGATAAAGAAGCTTTAATCATATGCCATTATTAAGACTGTTTAAATCTGTGCAATCCATTTCAAGTTTAATCTTAATCTTTAATCCAATGTTATTAACATTGCTCAAAATTTAACAAACATAATGTAAACTCAAAACAAAGAAGTAAAGGAAATGAAATATTTCCTTATCCAACTATGTGATTGTCATATATTGGTATTCATCTATAAAGACCAAGTTTTTTAGGTATATATATGATTGGTGAGGAGATGAAAATGTGTCCACACTTAAGATAAATTACATGCCACTTAGGCAAATCAAATCATAATTATTTAAGTTCAAGAGAATAAAAATAATCGTGTATATTAAGATCTATGAATTAGCTCGGTATTTTTTTTTACAAGTAAAAAGGTCATGAAAATAGATGTGAAGTAATAAAATAAATCCATGGATGACAATTTATATTTAAGTGAGCAAACTCTTGTGAGTCATAAACCCAATGTCACAAGATACAATACATTGATGAACTTGACTTTTACAAATAACTGATTTAAAGAGTTATCTTCCTACACCAAGATCTACCCCCCCCCCCCCCCCTTTTTAATTAATAGATACATACTGTATTTTTCGAATGGTGTGTCATCTTCTACGAAAGGTTCAAACTCGTCTCGGTGTTCAGACATGTAGTTACAAATCTCAAAGCGGTACTTGTAGTGGTTACGACAGTGGCCTTCTAACTGGTCACCAAGTGCTCTAAACAAACAGTTTCTGAAATAAAATAAGTAATTTTTAATTCAAGATGAAGACACTATAAAAATCAAAAACTAGTACTGTAAATTCAGTTATTGTTTTTGATTTTGTTTTTTTTAAGTCAAAAATGTAACAGTGTGATCAATCTTGCAATAATAATAACTTTCAGTCATAATTTCAGCAGTTATTTTCCTCCATAACATATTTTTCTATCTCATTATTGACATTAATGAGATTTCAATTTTTTGCAGTACACAGCTTTTTAACTAAATATTTTAGAAGTACCTGTCTTTTTTTGTATTTCAACAGTCATATACTAGTTATAGAATTCTACTTATAACAATTTTTTTAATAGTTGATCTAAAAGGGTGGTTTTTTTGTGGGGGGGGGGGGAGGGGAGAGTTATCCAGATCAACCAGATAGGATTATAGATTCCTTTTTTCCATATTTCCTTTAAAAGCCCTTAATCTGGTTTACCTTCCATATCTTATCTTGGATATGAAGTTTTCTTCCAAACATTAGTATTAGTGCAGCGTAAATGCTTTCCTTCGAAATGAGTCCGACTTTCTGACGTCTTTCAGAAATTAAACACCCACTATATTCTATATTACTTAACGGTCTGACATAGTTAAAGGTTCTTATGAATTAAATTTTAAACATGATTACATCAATGGAATTTTAAGTAAATTTAAAAAAGTAAAATATTTCATATACTGGGTATGAAGTTTTGCTCCAATGATCTTGCATCACAGTAAACTTATAAAGTTGAAATAAGTATCTTTAATAATCAAATATCAACCATTAGATTACTGTTAATTCAGAAATATTGCAAGGTTTTTATTAATGCAAAAAAAAAGTGACTGTTTGAGTAACCCATTTTATATTTAACACATGTATAGATCTGTACGCAGATGTTCCTCAAAATGGCAATGATCAATGTCACATTTTTGTCCCTTCTTAAAACATTGTAATGACGAATGCGATCATTTAAAAATTTACATCTTTTCTTACTAACATTGCGATGATTGTGATAGACTGAAGGAGGCCTTTTAAAGCTGACTATGCAGTATGGAATTGGTCATTGTTGAAGGCCGTACAGTGACCTATAGTTGTTAACTTCTGTCATTTGGTCTCTTGTGGACATGGTGGAGATTTGTCACATGATTGGCAATCATACCACATCTTCTTTTAAAGATGTATATAAAGGAGGGGTGAATAATTAAAAGGTGCCTTGACGGATATGTTGATTACAATATAAAGGTGTATCAAACTTTAAGTCAAATAAAAACATTCCCAAATATCAATAGCTAAATACTTGATTGAATAGAACTGTTTTTTTATATCATTGGCAGTATTAATTTCGTTATACCATTACAGGTATACATACATGAACATAGCCAACATGATTAACGATACTGAATATAAATTTCTTGATTGAAAAGTTTTACATTGTCATTTTTGGGCCTTTTATAGCTACGGTAACTATGGGGTAAAGGCTTTGCTCATTGTTGAAGGCTGTACTGTGACCTATAGTAGTTAATATCTGTGTACTTTGGTCCTTGTGGAGAGTAATGTCTCATTGCCAAGAAGATTCATACCAAAGCATCTTTTTTATATAAAAGAATATAATTTCTTTTTTTTCTAAATATAACACTTTGTTGCTTTTCTTGACAGCTTTAGTAAGCATACATGCTTTGCCTTCATGAGGCCGACTTTGTGGCCTCTTTTAGAAATTAAACACCCACTATTTGCTTCATAACAGTCTGACATAGTAAAAGCTTCTTATGAATTAAATATAAACACGGATTACATCAACGGAATGTAGTGAATTTAAAAAAGTAAATTATTCATTTGTATGAACTGGGTATCGAGTTATGCCTCGATGAACTTACATCAAAGCAGATTCATGAATTTTAATTAAACTCATCAAAACATAATCTAAAACCAAATAAGTACAAAAACACTTAAGTAGGTAAAATGGAATAAAATTTTCCATCAGGTTAATCCTGTCAAATCCAAGGTTTGTTTACTTGCAAAAATTGTGAAATGTCGAAAGAACCCATACAAATTTTGAAATGGAAACTTAATATACGCCTTCAAAGAAATAGACTGAGCGTTAACTCCCATTGACAAATAATTTCTTCCATCAGCAAAACGCATCATGAAATCTTCTGACTACATCTGTCCAAACATAACATAATTATTTTTTTTTAGTTTTGGACATAGTTTGTTTATTTATGAATTCTTATCACAATCTTATTGAACAATCCCCTTTTAATATCATCTAACTTTAAAAATGAGGAAAGATCTGACCATCAGTTCAAAATTCTAGATCTTTTATAAAATTAACAAAAAAAGATTTTAATAAAAAGAAAATGTTGGTTAAACAAGGTTAAAGAAAACCCAATCCAGACTTCCAGAATTTGTTTTAAGCCAGGTTATGTACAATATAATTTATGCAAGTATATCTAAATCATGTAAATAAAAGATATAATGCGTTTTAAAATTGAACTGTGTAAGCTATGCACAAAGCACAAGTAGGACAGGTGAACAAACACAGCACAGAGTACTGTGGCCTTTAAAGTCTTAATGGCTTGCTAAACCTTGACCAGATATCATGTCAAGCTGTCCTATAAAATTAAATAATTGCAACAATGCTCGTTTAAAGGTGGTCTTTCATGGGACAATCAAATAGACGCAAATTAGTTCCAGTATGATTTCAACACTTAAAATTTAAATAAGACTCACTTTTAAGTCCAAAGGGTTCATATGAAAGAAATCACTAAACCGCCATGTAAGATTTACTGGCACATACACTTGAGTTAAGGGCACATATAGGCAGATTTAGCCCCCCACCACCACCACCACCATCTTTGTGGAAAAAATTTGGTTGATTATAAATGGAATCCCTGAAGCATGACTGGAGTGTGCCCCTGCTAATAGGCAGTCAGTGGGTAACAGTCCCTCTTATGCAAATTTCTGGATCAGCGCTGGTTCATGCCAAAGAAAATCTCAATACCAATAGTAATTTTCGAATTAAGCTAACTTTTTGTAATCCTAATGGTTTTATCTGGCATTATATATTTTTTATTGACTTTGTATGGGACATTCATTAGGTACTCTGTACATATAAGTTGTCACCATTTGAATACTTTGACCGTAAGTTATGGCCTACTGCAATTTTAGCCTATAGTTTAAGTTACGATTACACTTCATCACATTTGCTCTAATATATTCTACGATGATAGGTAATGCCTATGATATATATGTAATCTATACCACCTCCTTGGTATAATTGTGGGTTTCAAATTACAATCAGATATCAAAAATTACTAAATGTTACATACTGGTACATATATATTTAGTTTCTGATGATTTTTTATTCAGTCAACATACAATGATACATGAATGAACCCCAGACAGAAACTTGATATTTGTTAATCAGAATAATCTACTGTAGCGTTTAATTTATCTTTCTTTCTTTCATAAAATTGTGAATCTTTTCAGATTCATTCAGACATTTATAATTTCTTCATCAAAAGAAAATAATGTGTTCAACTTCATAAGATTCTTCATTTATTTAAATATAAATAAGTTTTAAACTTGACACCATGTGGTTTCATTTATTCATACATTGAAATAAAATCAAGAGCCACATGGTCATAAATGTTTTATAGAAACTATTTCTTGTTAATTATTGCAATTTACAAATGATTTTATGTAGAAACTTTCAACGCAACTTTTTGCATTGGATATGTCATGCATGTGCAAAATCTAGAGGTAATTAAAAATTGGTGCTTAGGTCTTCCAATTATCAGACATACATGTGTCTCAAATTCTGCTGTGTGCAGTCAATATTAACAGAAAGAGCAAATATATATACATGATATAGGAAGATGTGGTACAAAATGTGGTATGAGAGCCAATGAGACAACTCTCCGTCCAAATCACAATTTATCAAAAGTAAACCATTATCATGATTATAGGTCAAGGTTAACACAGAGCATATGTTCTTATCAAACATCAAGCTATAAAGGGCCCCAAAAAATACTAGTGTAAAACCATTCAATGGGGGGAAATAAACGTCTATTTTTTTCACTAAAGGGATCACCAGAAAAATCTCAGTTTGACTGATTTACAACAAATCAGCACAAAAAGGCTCTATCAGGGTGAGTGAAGAAAAAAACACTCAAATCATAAATCATGTAAATTAAAATAGTATATGCAGAGTTTTATGTCCTGTACAAAATTGTGTACCATTTTGGATAAATTCTCTCTAACTGTTTTTAAGAAGTTAACAAAACATACATGATCTATAAGGTGCTGAAACTATAAAACTCTAGTAAATCTATACAACAGTAATATTGACTTTCACTATCAATGACTATTTAAAATTGTTTAAATTCGTAAAATATAAAAATAAAAAGATGTGGTGGATCTAGAATGACAATGTGACAACTCTCATGGCACTAGAGATCAAATCAAAATAAAAGTTAACAACTTTAGGTCTCTGTACATGTACAGCAGTCAACAATGAGCAAAACCTATAATTATTGTTTTACCCTCTTTAAATAAAGAATTTATTATTATTATAAGTTAATATTGATAATGCATAATTGTATGTGGAGTACCTTTTTTGTAGATGAAAAAGATAAAATTTAAACTGAATTGGACAATTGTCATGATTGTCTTATATTTTACCTATCTATAATTCACAGGTAAAATTTGTTACATTCATATGTTAATTTCAACAATTTTGTTCCTCGATACAATCAATTCCAAGAAAAAGTTTTAAGAAGAATATGCTTGCATTCCAAATGAATAACACTTTGTCTGACCTCATTATATTTTACCTTAAATCATAGTTATAAAAAATAAATTGTTGTCAACATGGCCGATGCTGCATGCTGTAGAAATAAGATCCATCAATAAGAATTTATAAAAAAAAATCTGTAAGCTTTTAAATATGATCATCATGATCATTATAATTGTGTTCGACTAAGTACAAAAGTTTTGAATATTTGATTGAAATTTTATGGTGACTTGTGATATACAAATACTAATTAAATCCTTTATTCTGATTTGGAAAAAGAAAATGAAATAAATAAGGTCAAACACAAATACATGTATGTAGGCAATATTCTGAGGTATGCAGGGTATGAATAAATATAAATAGAATTCATGGCATTAATTGATCTTCAACATAATAGAAACCAAGTATTTCAGTATAAGGCCAAATAAAAAACAATGTGTGGTTCCAGTTACATCTTTAAAAAAATTAGGGTAGGTAGGTAGAGATTTTTTTTTATTTTATGTTTTATTTTTACATTGAGTCTATGGGAGAAACAATCTCACTTTAACAATGCTTAACATGCTTAATGAAAAATGGCAAAAAAATCTTTAGGGTAGGCTATTAAAGAGACTAAAAAGTATGGTAGGTAGGGTTACTGGAACCACACATATATTTTTATTTGTAAGGTTTGAATAATCAAATCTATCTATAATTATAATGAAAAACCTTTACCCATCGCCAGGAATATCTCTTAGCTGAAGACCTAATTTTCCTAGCTGTGTTGAGAAACTTGGAAAATTTTCATCATCTGCTAAATATGAGTCAATCTGTTTCTCTCGTTTATGCTGTTGTCTGATTTGTCTTTCTTCTTTCTTTCTACTGACAACATCTTGTCGACCAGCCTGGACGTACCGAGGGTTCTGGTTTCTGGCAGCTATCACACGAATTCTTCTAGCTGACATTGTGTGTTTCTGAAAAATACATTATGAAAATACAGATCTCAATTTAAATGTTGCATTTAAACAATTTTTTCTTTTATATTTTAGTCATAAAGATGAAAGAACTGCAGCTTGTAATTGCTTATAGAAATAAGTACAATGTAGATATAATTAGTATGAGTATCAATACAGCTCTCCACCAAAGACCAAATGACATTGGAGGATAGCAATTATAGGTATCTCATTGTTTGTATGGGCTTCAACAATGAGAAAACCTTTTCTAATTTACTTTTTTTGTCACCAAAAATAACTATCAAAATTTGCAAAGATTTGCATATATCATGTATTAAATTACATGCATCTGATGTACAGTAGTTGTCGTTTGTTTATGTAATATATACGTGTTTCTCGTTTCTCGTTTTGTTTATATAGATTAGACCGTTGGTTTTCCCGTTTGAATGGTTTTACACTAGTAATTTTGGGGCCATTTATAGCTTGTTGTTCGGTGTGAGCCAAGGCTCCGTGTTGAAGGCCGTACTTTAACCTATAATGGTTTAATTTTTAAATTGTTATTTGGATGGAGAGTTGTCTCATTGGCACTCACACCACATCTTCCTAAATCTATATCATGTATATTATCTTTCTTTTTTGTTTAAATTACACAAATGTTGTTGCAATGGCGTAATTTTGACATATATGCAATATGATTTATCATTAAATTATAAGCTTAATATTGAACCTTTGCCAGACATGCCAGACTTGTGTTACCAAAGACCAGACATGTTATCAAATTTTAAAATATTATATGCCTGGCAGTTAATTTTGGATAGACATATAGTGGAAATTTTTCTGTACTTCATTAGTTAGCAAATTGCTCAATTTTAATTAAATTAAATCAGATACCTGGAAATCAATTAGCACATTTTTCCTTTTTTCATGTATAATTATAATTATTCAAAATAACCATTTATGATAAAAGTTTACTCAAAAGTCTTAATTCTAAAACACAGTAAATGGTATGAAGTTATGCAGCCTTCCTCTTACATTAATATTTGTCTTACCTGTGTTTATGTACATTTGTGACTATAAACTAAATGTATTTTTACTTCAAAGAATGAAAGGGTTAATCAGCTAATCAAATCAATAACCCACTAAGTGTTATTTTACATGTATCAATTAAATTTGGTTTGAATTGTTTACATTATCAGATTATAAACAAACTTAGACATGTCAAAATATCCTAAAGGTGTTGTTCTTACATGTACATGTACCATGTACTAAATTAATTAAAGACAATGATTATACAATGTATCTTATTTTACCACAAGGCGTACTATATATTAAGAAATGCATTTTCCCTTAATGAATTCAACTAATTCATTGATTAAATTTACCTAGCATTTTTTCAAATACATTTTTTGTAGTTCATATAATTATGATTATAAACTTGTGAAAAAATGTCATTTGAAATTCAAAGAGGCACGTAGGATTTACATATTTTATTATCATGATTATTAAGCAACATTTTATTGTGAAATGATTAATTTTATTTATATTCTTCAACTTCACAGAGTAAAAGAAACCAACAAATAAAGAATTTGCAATAAAGAAGTAAAAGTCAATTGAGACAAATTTAGAAGATGTATAAACATTGATAAACATGCATGATATATATATAACTAACTAAAATAGTGGTAATTATACACAAGCATCACAATGATGACAATGAATCAGTAAAACTATTTTATTTTAATTTTTCTTCTTCTTCTTTATGAAACGTTTTACGGTAGCACCACATATCATTAGTAAAAGCCATAACACGTAAGATGGTGCTGTGAATTTAACATTTGCCAGCATCTTCTGACTTCATCTCTAGTCCAAATAATTATGACGTCTTGAACATGTTGAAAGGTTATTCTAAATTTTTGCTTTGACGCCTCCCTGCGAAGTAAGGCAGGCGAAGTTAGGCGTCAAAGAAAAAAATAGAATTTAAAGATTTCAAGATGTCGCAAAATTTGGACTACATCTCATACTGGTCAGACATCAATTAATTGTATCAGTTGAACCTAGCTCTGTATCAAGCCTGGTACACATCTGACCTGTGGTACTAATAATCCTAAACTCCCAAGAAAACAATCCATGATTATAGAATAACAACAGTGAATAAAGAAATATTTAAAGAAATAACAAGCTAGACAGTGATTTACTGATAATAAGTGTATTTCTGAATATGGTCATTTGAAAATATAAATATTACTCACAGCTAAGTGACAGGTATAGTAATCCTGATTCACCGACCGGCTTCTTTAAATCATAGATTAAAATAAGCGATGAACTGTTAATAACTTACTGTATAATGAAAGTTTAATCAGGTGTGACTCAAAAATCACCTGTTGAAAAGTCAGGCTGTCAACACGTTCGTACTGAATGATTGGCATGCAGAATAAATGTACTTTTCCAATAAATCGCTTAAATATATATTTCCCAATTTGCAATTTTCTTAAAATAAGTTTCCATATGAAACTTTAAGAAATACCTATTTCACAAAGCATAGCAACCTGTCAAACCGCCTTGAGAGGAAATTGCGTCACGGTTGTTTCTCGAGACTTAACCTGTACGGCTCGAAAAGGCTAGAGAGGCTCGAACAACAGGAAATGTTGAGGATGTCAACATGAAAGTTGATAAAAATGTCAAAACATCAGATGACAGATAGTAATCAGGTTAGTTATGACACATAATCTTGCTCATACTACTTCCAAACTTGCTCATTTAAAAGTATTTATTTGTTCTGCTTCTAAATTTACAAATGACAAGATGTGTTATTTCTTTTAAAAACATATGGAGATGATTTAGCCGTGGGGTATTTTGCTTTTGCGACGTTTCGATCAGACAACAAACGAGTTAGGCAGTCGATTCGGCACTACTTTTTCGTGTTGTTAACATGTTCTTATATTTTAAGCCTTTTAAATTTGTTATGAATATAAGTTTGTTTTTTGAAAAAAATATTACTAAATTCTGTAACTGGAGAGCATGATTCTACTTTAGTCAAAATAATTATGACGTAAGGCGTCAAAGAAAAAAATATGATAGCCTTTCAAGATTTCATAATTATTTAGACTAGATTAATTCTACTTGCAAAATCACATGTCTCCACTAGAACTTGAATCCGGAACCCTTTAACCGACTGAGCTAAAGAAGTATTTCCTTAGCTCAACTGCTTACGCTGACTAAGTTACCTACCACATTTTCTTAGGGAAGCAACTTTGTCACAATACCAAAAGTTATTTTGTCATTTAAAGTTGATCTGAAACTAGAGGACACATGACTTTCTTATGGCAACATGATTATAATTAAATTATATTCATCACATGTAAGGTACATTATTGTTCACTGCAATTCTCACAATTAATTTGAATCAGCAGTATTTGGGATTCCATTCATGCTTCAAGGTTGGAACTTCAACAGGTTACTCAAGCAGCTTGTGTCAATCATTAAAAGTGGAAGTGGTGGCGGAACCAGATTTTTTCATAAGGCATAGGGGTTCTTACTACCTAAGAGGTGGCCAGCTTCAGTTATGCTTCAGTGATTCCCTATATAATCAACCAAATTTTTCCCACAAAAGAGGGGGGGGGGGGCGCTACCCCTGCCCCCTAAATTTATCTCTGAGTGTAAATATAAATTTATCAGTCTGAAACTGTTGTTTTACAATTATCAAAATTAAAGCATCTAATAAATTTACAGCAGATACATGATAAAAAAAAAATGAAAATAAACATGATACAATATATAATCATAATTATTATGATGAAAACAACAATTACCTTCCTCATTTAATATATCATTTCTTGTTGGATAGTCATATACTGTTGAAAACAAGTATACAAATGTAGGTAGACCATATAATAAAATTCATTAATGTGTAGCTGTCAGTAACTGCGAGTACTCTCAAATCATATTTTCTTGTTAATTCGACCTGTTGATACTGTTTATAATGCTTTTTTGTCATTTTTTTTATTTATATGGATCTTGTCTGTATACCAGCTTGGATTATTTGTAATATCTTCAATTTTTCATTTATTCTTACAACATTTGTATAAACTCAAGATTATAAAAAAACGTTTTTTTTCTAAAGTGAACATTGATTGGTTAAATATTTCTCAGTGTGTTTGAATTTGTTTGTTAGCCTTTTGGTCATGAATGTTTGTCTCTAATATTTAATTAACTGTGCATTTGTATTCAGATATCGCAGATCAAATTTATTCCTTCATTGTGTAATCATACGTTTTTTGATTGAGTTAAGTCTGCCAATTGATATTTTATCGTATGTTTTTCTATGTTGTGATGTTATGCTATTGTTTCAGAAAAAGGGAGAAGGTTTGGGCCCATTAAAACGTTTAATCCCGCTGCAAATGTTTGCACCTGTCCTTAGTCAGGAATCTGATGTACAGTAGTTGTCGTTTGTTTATGTAATATATACGTGTTTCTCGTTTCTCGTTTTGTTTATATAGATTAGACCGTTGGTTTTCCCGTTTGAATGGTTTAACACTAGTAATTTTGGGGCCCTTTATAGCTTGTTGTTCGGTGTGAGCCAAGGCTCCGTGTTGAAGGCCGTATTTCAACCTATAATGGTTTAATTTTTAAATTGTTATTTGGATGGAGAGTTGTCTCATTGGCACTCACACCACATCTTCCTATATCTAATCAATGTCTCATTGTCGGGTCACTCTCAGACAAATGTCAGAGTACACATGTATGATTGAAATTATATTTTTCTCTTTATTTGTTTCTAAATATATTATACTTGTATCCCTTCAAAACAATATATATATACTTTACAAAGTATGGCCAGAAAGTCTGTCACTGGTAGTGTGGCCAAAACTTCTTGCATCTAGCTATTTTCCAGAATTTTCCCCTCTCAAAATAGCCTACTATGTACGTATACATCATGTGTATATTTGTATATGTAAATGAAAGATACTGGAATTTTCAGACAATTCAGTTTTCAGACCCATGAAACCTTATGAATTTGCAGATTTTTTTCAGTTTCAAAAACATTAATAACTATTCAAAACTTATTAAAGTGGATTGCTCTAAAAAAAAAAAATCATTCCCAAACACCGGAGTCTCACTTGATACGGCCCATTCAGTAACACAGTTTCAATCTCATTTAATTTTCGTTGTTAGATATGTAATTGTCCATGCCATTCAATACAGATCACACAAGGGGAAGACAAGTTCTCAAAAATCTTTCCCAACTTTATTAGTTTTGGCACCTTTAATTCTGCCATGTCTGCAGCTGTAATGAAACAAATGGGTGGTGAAATCCCATTAAGTTTGAAACATAAAATGCATTTGAATTTCATATATTTCATGTATATTGTATATCTTTGCATTGACAATTTTCCAAATCATCACTGTACATGCTTGTCTGCGCTTAGAGAAAATTAAGCCAAAGAGTCCACATAAACCTTGAAATTTCAGGAATTTTATCAAAGTCTGAATGATTTCTTCTTGGATATTGAACTGCATATTGACAGTTGGGATGCAGACTCTTTATGGAATAGCCCTTTTAACCAAAAGTGTGCAGTCAGTCTTCTTTGCACAATCACTCTCAATTACCAATGTCAATGAATGTATTCAACATGTTTTAAAAGTGCATGCAACAAGGTTAGATAAGACAGTGTTAAAAATGTTGTAGTACCAACATGTACATGTATATTCGTTATCTCTCATACTACAGTCATGACAGTCTGCCCTGCAATCAAATCCTGAAATCAAATGTGTCTAGAGTTATCTCCCATATAAAAGTTTGCTGTACTATCACATGACTATGGTGGCAGAAACCAGTTATTTTACAATAAATCTTTAGAATTTCATGGATTTATGATTTTATTTTTTTGAAAATTCATTCAAGCTTATATACAAATAAAATGTATGGTTTCAAAGAACTAAGATGTGTGCATGCTTATGTAAATATATAGAAAACCTTTAAATGTGGGTGTCTGTCCAGCATGGAGATTTAAAAATTTATAAATGCATTGCAAATAAGGCAAAAAATGTGATGCTCTGATACCAATAATCTAATTCTCACCTGCAGAATCCTGCTAAAAGCCGACAAGAATTTTAGGCAAAATTCAAGAGATAAAGGATATTCAGTGAATAAGAGCCTTGTCTGAACCTATCCTTACCATCAAAATCTCAAGATATTTTTGTTTACATAAAAATTAATTTTTTCCCCACTTTGATTGGATGCCGTCAAGTGAGGAGACCACCATTTTGACTTCTGATTTGACCCATATGTGAAGGAAACCCCCAACCTGTGTATGCAACTACTTACTTGTGTAGTAGACTGTACAATAGCCTAGAATTTACATTCATTTATTTTTTCAGTCCACATGATGCCATTACATTGTATATACCTCAATGCTTAACTATAACAAAATTTCTGCGTGGGACACATGTTCTGGTACACCAAAACCGGTACCTGCCACCTATCAAATACTGTAATTAAATATGTCTAGAGTTATCTCTCATATTACAGTTTGCTGTACTAATACTGTAATTAAATGTATCCGAGTTATCTCCCATATTACACATGTAAGACCTGTGTGTTATTATGAATGGTCATCCTGATTTTCCCTTTTCAATTTTATTAGTTTCTCTGTTCTATCTTTTTATGAATGACTATTAGTATTCCATATTTTTCAAGTATACACATTTATTTTTTTATTTAGCAGGAAGTTGTCTGCCTTCCCAGCAAACTGACAGATGTGGGGACATTTTCCTATTCGTGCCTTTGTGGAGTCTCACTACTTCAGCTGTTCAATGATGAATGGAACAGGTAGAAATAAAGATATAAGACAGGACATACATGTAGAATAAATTTCAAAAATTAAAGAATAGAGAAAATTGGCATCAACTTACATGACTTAAAAAGAAAAAATGGCAAAAATGAAAGAATAGAGAAAATTGGCAACAAAAAAAGAATAAAGAATAAACATGATAAATGGCAAAAATGAAAGAATAGAGAAAATGGGCAACAAAAAAAGAAAAAATGAAAGAATATAGAAAATTGGCAACAAAAAAAGAATAAATGGCAAAAATGAAGGAATAGAAAAAATTGGCAGCAAAAATGAAAGAATAGAGAAAATGAAAGAGAAGAGATTATTGGCACTCAAATAAAATGAGAAAAAAAATAGCAAATTAAGAAAATGCAAAAATAAAGAACCCGAAATTTCCAGACATGCACAAAAATGCTTGTTCAAAGACAATATATTGTAAATTTACTTTTTTACTAGTTAACTGACCTCCTTTATTACTAGTGTCAAAAAAATACATGTATTATGAAGTTGTCTTTTAATTTTCAGAGAATTCAAGAAAGCTGCCATAGAATCTATCTTGGCTCATTTACGGTTACCGTCGCAAGTAAGTGTATACAATGATAACACTATGTAAGACTTGTGATAAGAGGACTATAATTCCTGTTTAAACAAATTACAAAATAGAAATAAGGTTTGCTTGTGAAACTTATTTCCACCACATTCACCAAAGACTAAAGGATATAGCTAAATATCAATAACTAAAAGTTATCCTACAGTTTTCAACAATGAGCAAAACCTGAACAATGTAATAACCTATAAAACTTGTTACAATTTTAAGGGAGACAACTTATACTTAATCCGGAATACAAGAATTAAATTTATACAGATATAGAATTGCAAAGCAATTGCATTCAAGACAGCAGCTGAGCACCACAACAAAGTTTTTAAAAGAGAGATTTAGTGTACATAGGATAAGCACAGTTTTAAATTGGTTCATGTCTTGGCAAACAGGGAATATTTAAATAAAATGACAAGAAAAAAAAAACCCCAAAAATAGAGTTTTTAAGGGGACTACTAGCTTAAGTCATTTATAACGAACAAGATTGTACTTATTTTAAGAAGCTGTCTCAGCCTAAACCAAGCAAAATATGTGAAATATGGTCCAGAAGCAGTATCAAAGAAATTTTATGTTTGATATGTTCCAAGAATCTTCACATCAACACGATCAAGAGGATATAAAAACCACATTTTTATTCATTAGTGTTGGTTCTATTTTTAGAAACAGGTAATTTGCATAAAATGCACCGCGAGTCAATAAAAGATGTTAATTCACTATGAATACATGCCTCTATATGATAGTTTTTTTATACTGAATACAGTTTTTAAACTTAAATAACGAAATACATCATCATAAAAAGGGGTTTATAATGAATGTTATTGATGCAAAAGAAGTCCCCTCATGAAATGTATTTTTCCACACTGTATATATATTTCCCGTGAAATTGAAGATTTTTTGGTCGTATATTGGAATGTTGTTGGCGTCGTCGTCGTTGTGGTCGTCTGAAGACATTTAGTTTTCGCACTATAACTTTAGTATTAGTGAATAGAAATATATGACATTTTAACACAAGGTTTATGATCACAAAAGGAAGGTTGGGATTGATTTTTGTCGAGCCTTCGACTTTAGTCGAAAAAGCGAGACATAGCGATCCTACATTCCGTCGGCGTCGTCGGCGGCGGCGTCCACAAATATTCACTCTGTGGTTAAAGTTTTTGAAATTTTAATAACTTTCTTAAACTATCCTTGAATTGTATGAAACTTGGACAGAAGCTTGTTTATGTTCATAAGATAGTATCCAGAAGTAAATTTTGTAAAAATAAAATTCCTTTTTTTTCGTATTTTACTTATAAATGGACTTAGTTTTTTCTGCCAGGAAACATTACATTCACTCTGTGGTTAAAGTTTTTAAAATTTTAATAACTTTCTTAAACTATCCTGGAAATGTACAAAACTTGGCCAGAAGCATGTTTATGATCAGGAGATAGTATCCAGAAGTAAATTTTGTAAAAATAAAATTCCATTTTTTCCGTATTTTACTTATAAATGGACTTAGTTTTTTCTGCCAGGAAACATTACATTCACTCTGTGGTTAAAGTTTTTAAAATGTTAATATCTTTCTTAAACTATCCTGGAATTGTAAGAAACTTGGCCAGAAGCTTGTTTATGATCAGAAGATAGATCCAGAAGTAAATTTTGTAAAAATAAAATTCCATTTTTCCCGTATTTTACTTATACATGTAAATGGACTTAGTTTTTCTACAGTTAACATTACATACAGTCTGCAGTTAAAGTATTTAAAACATTTTTAAGATTCTTAAACTAGCCTGGATTTTTACAAAACTTGGACAGAAGCTTCTGACAATCAAAAGATAGTATCGAGAGGAATAATTTTATTGCTTTTTTTCATCATTTTTGATGAGTGTGTGATTTACAGCAAAAGTAGGCGAGACACTGGGTTCCGCGGAACCCTTACAAATTTTTGAAGTTTTGGTCCCAACAGTTTAGGAATTAGGGGCCAAAAGGGTCCAAAATTAAACTTTGTTTGATTTCATCAAAAATGAATTATTGGGGTTCTTTGATATGCCAAATCTAACCATGTATTTAGATTCTTAATTTTTGGTCCTGTTTTCAAATTGGTCTACATTAAGGTCCAAAGGGTCCAAAATTAAACTCTTGGGGTTCTTTGATATGCTGAATCTAAACATGTACTTAGATTTTTGATTATGGGCCCAGTTTTCAAGTTGCTTTAAATCGGGGTGCAAAATTAAAGTTTGTTTGATTTTAACAAAATGTGAGTATATGGGGTTTTTCAGTATGCTGAATCTAACCATGTATTTAGATTTTTAATATTTGGGCCCGGTTATCAAATTGGTTCACATTGAGGTTTAAAGGGTTTAAAATTGAACATTATTTGATTTCATCAAAAATTGAATTCTTGGGGTTCTATGATACAAATGTATGCTGAATCTAACCATGTATTTAGATTTTGGATATTGGACCATAACAGGTAAATGTCCAATTTGAAATTTTTAAGTTTTTAAGTTTAAGTTCTTAGACCACATTCATTCTGTGTCAGAAAACTATGTTGTGTCAACTATTTAATCACAATCCAAATTCAGAGCTATATCTAGCTTAAATCTTGTGTCCATACTTGCCCAACTGTTCAGGGTTCGACCTCTGTGGTCGTATAAAGCTGTGCTCTGCAGAGCATCTGTTTTTTTTCTCTCTGCATAATTTGCATGGTCAGATGTTATTATTGATATTTTTAACAGGCATGTGAGTCAGTGAAAGCTATCACAGAGGGAGAAGGAGTTGATGATCCTAAACCATATGCAGATATTCTTCTGACTGAGTCCTGTTTAAATGGCAGTGGTGTACCTGTTGTTACTGACCTGGTAACCTTCTCCTTACTCACTGGTATGTACCAGTTCAATAAGCTGTCTATATATTCAATATATGTTATCTTGATTTTCTGCTAGGCATTTATAGTATGATTTTAGTAATGGTATTCTTGAAAAGACTTAAAGTACTTTTTAGAAGTGTCCCTTTTAACAAATACAGTATGTTTAAACTAAGATATATTTGTTCCTTTGGCGTTTTAATGATAAAATGGAAAGAAAACAAAAAATCCAGATTCAATATAAAAATAAGCTGATTAACAATGAAACAACTGACTACCAGAGCTTATCAGTCCAAATACGTGTGCAGCTTAAGGCATTGTACAGCCTTTCAACGATGAGCTAATCCCATACAGCATAGCAATTAAGCTACATGTGTATGAAAGACCCTAAAAATACAAAGGTTAAACATAAAAAAAACCATCCTAGTTTATTTTAAAAAAAATATAAAGATTAAAATATGATTGACATATGAAGTATATTAAAATTTAGGACTGAACACCACAATTATAAATGTACAGCCTTCAACAATAAGCAAATCAGCTCCATCAGAGATCAAATGACTTAAAACTTTACAGCTATAGGTCACCGTACTGTTTTCACCAATAAGCTAAACCCCTGCTATATACTTTACATATGCTAAATATTTTAATTCTAATGTTGATTTGCTTTTTTAGGGCGATATGATTCAAGAATGAGAACATTGATAAAACATGTGGCCTGGCATTTGAGAGTTAGCTGGGATCATATAGAGGAAATAGAAACTGTATTGGCAGAAACATTAGAAGCAAAGCAATATGAAATATCAGAGTATGTATTCAAATTAGATAGACTGATTGCTTGTTGGCATATAGTATTCAGTGGAGACTTTAATAGTTTTACATAGAGTTAAGTCTTCATTTGTACCCATTTAACATGTTGAAACCAAGTACTGCAGAAACATTGCCTGTGTTGTAATAATTTAGTTGATTGAGACAAAATAGTATTTCAACTTTATAGTGTACATGTAGGTCTTTGAAAATGTAATTCACTATGCATATATTAAACAACCCTATAGATAGAATTTGACACTCCTTATTTTCTTAAGGTGGTACCCAACACCTTGACTAAAATTTATTTGGCTCGTTTAATTTTCATAAATTTTTTACAAAATACTTACTTTGACCCTTTGACAAAAATATAAAAATTTCAAAAATTTGAACCAACCGTTTTATCAGAAAAATTACACTGGTTATATAGCAGTTTGACAAACACTAATTTTGATCATTGAGAAGCTTAATATTCTATTAACAACATAACGTAATTAAAACTTTTAGCTGATTTTATAGAGTTATCTCCCTGTAGTGTTAGGTACCACCTTAAGTGTCAAACATTGAGGGGAAAACTATATTCTTGATATTGACTTGAAAAGTATTCTGTAATAGGTTCAGGGGCTGATTCAGCCCTTTTAAAAGGGGATGTTCCCAACTCAGGATAAAGGGAGGAGGGGTAGTTCCAAATATATGTCCCCATTCAAATGCATCTCGTCAAAAAATGGGGGGGGGGGGGTCCAACCCCATGCACCCCTGGATCCACGACTGAGATAATAGGTGAGCATTTTGTTTATTTGGCATACCAGTATATAAAGCAACAGCTCATTGTGTAATAATATATATTAAAAGTATTACTACTCAAGGTTGCTTATATTATACAATGTTATAATACCTGTATATTTTTTGTTTACTTTCTGTCAAAGGAAGCGCAAGAGGTAAGATTAATGTTGTAAACAAATTGAAACAAAATGGTAATTGTTTTATCATTTTAGTAGTTAAGGACTATAGTTAGTTTCAAAGCATATGTTTAATTATCAAATAAATTGGTTGAATATCAATTGTTAAGTGAGTTGTTTATAAATGACAACATTTTGAAGTAAACTTTTAAAAAACAATGATAAAGAGTGCTATAAATTCTGAATCGAGAACTGCCATAGAAATGGTTAGGTGAAACAATTTTGATTTAAGATCATGTTATTGTTGTTGGGTAGAGTAAACCAACACATTAAAGTCATATGAAACCTCAAATTAAACAAAATGGATAGTTTTTATATTAAACTTATGTACATATACTTTTTTCTGAAGAAAATTCTTTAATTTGTCCATATTTAGAAAAAGATGACTTTTTTTAATTGTTTGCTTCCAGGAAGCAATTTGCCGACATATTTTACGTTTGCAAAGTGACTTTAGCGTGACCCCCTTGTAAAAATCAGGTGTCACAATACACATCGATCTGTCACTGCAATAAACTATTATCTTATTGTTCATGTTATACAGGTGCTACATATCCATGCTTCTTTTTTTGTTGTTGATTGTTTACTATAAGGTGACAATCGGTAAACAACGGCTTGAAAACACGACAATGTATTGGCCTCCATATTTTTTCACTTCAAAACAGAAAGAAAAAAAAATTGACGATTATACGATATGTTTGCGTAAAAAATGATAAATTCTTGCACAGAAGACTAAGTTTATGATATATACATGCATTGGTTCAAGAATTGGATAAGCATTATTTTTCACCAGTCACTCGTTTCATATGACTTTAAGTTGAAATAATGTTTCCACATGTTCCATAGTTATATTATGACATTACATTTTGTAACCACAATTTGTACTTCAGAAACTTTATAATTAAAGTGCTCAATTATCATGAATTCACTACCCATGTTGTGATGTTAATTACAAATAAATTACCTATGGCAGCTATGGATCATTGTACTAAATGTATATATAGAATAATAGGTAGTTTCGTTTTAGATACTGACTATATCATGTGGAATATCTAGACGAGCCCGTAAGGCTAACGGGCTCGTCTAGATATTCCACATGATATAGTCAGTATCAAAAACGAAACTACCTATTATTCTGTTTATCGGTACAATGTAATTATGACGTCACACAATGTATTGCCTATTATTTTCAGTGAAACAGCCAGTACGTTGATACTCTAAAATATTAGGCAGTAAGATCAAAGGGAAAATATACGAATTACCGATAATACAATGTATTATATCTTCATTGTATGTTTTTTTGGTGGATATTTGTCTCATTGGCAATCCTACCACATCTCCTAATTTTCATATTGTTCAGATTTTAATACCTTTTTGTGTTGTTTTTTTACTGATCATGATTTTCATATATTTATTTTAGATATACATATACACTTTCCTTTATATTTATAAGTTTTCTTGTTGTACAATGTACCTGTATTCTTATATTTACAGAAAATGTAGATATAATTTATGTTATTAATTAACCCTTTCATGCCGAATGTATCCTTTTGGCACACCCACGCGCATGCCGAATGTATCCTTTTGGCACACTGGTGTAGATGCCCAATGTATCCTTAAGGATACATAGATTTTTATTTTTAGACGGTCACAGTGCAAACAGTAAAATCAACTTTTAAACATGTTTCTTGGCCCCGTTGCTCCATGGATGTTATGATAAACACCAAATGCATCGATATTTTAGTATCGGGCGTAAAAACACTGCTAAAATATGTTTTTTCAAAGATTGTTGAGAAAAAAAAACCTCCATTGTGAAAAACAAAATGGGGGAATCATAAACAATCGTGGTCAGGAGTTTCATTTCGAGTTGAAACATTTAGAAAACTTAACCTGCGGTCATGAAAGTCGTTTAACTTGTACAAAAGTAGTGATTGTACTTATATTTTGGAGTTGTGAGAAGGATGTTTGCTTTCATGTTTATTGTAAATTTTCTTGAATATTTTGTATCTCCTTCAAGCTTTTCCCAGGCCATGAATTAAACAAATTTGTTTCAAAAATGGCACTTGATGTTGGGTTTCTGAACAATAGCTTAACATTTTTTTAACATTTTGGAATGTAGTTTTTTAGCTCACCTGGCCCGAAGGGCCAAGTGAGCTTTTCTCATCATTTGGCGTCCGTCGTCTGTCGTCCGTCGTCGTCGTCGTCTGTCATCGTCGTCGTCCGTCGTCGTTAACTTTTACAAAAATCTTCTCCTCTGAAACTACTGGGCCAAATTAAATCAAACTTGGCCATAATCATCATTGGGGTATCTAGTTTAAAAAATGTGTGGCGTGACCCGCCAAACCAACCAAGATGGCTGTCATGGCTAAAAATAGAACATAGGGGTAAAATGCAGATTTTGGCTTATAACTCAAAAACCAAAGCATTTAGAGCAAATCTGACATGGATTAAAATTGTTAATCAGGTTAAGATCTATCTGCCCTGAAATTTTCAGATGAATCGGACAACCTGTTGTTGGGTTGCTGCTCCTGAATTTGTAATTTTAATGAAATTTTGCTGTTTTTGTTTTTTTCTCTTGAATATTATTATAGATAGAGATAAACTGTAAACAGCAATAATGTTCAGCAAAGTAAGATTTACAAATAAGTCAACATGACCAAAATGGTCAGTTGATCCCTTTAGGAGTTATTGCCCTTTAAAGTCAATTTTTAACCATTTTTGTAAATTTTAGTGATCTTTTACAAAAATCTTCTCCTCTGAAACTGCGGGGCCAAATTTATCCAAACTTGGCCACAATCATCTTTGAGGTATGTAGTTTAAAAAATGTGTGGCGTGACCCGCCAAACCAACCAAGAAGGCCGCCATGGCTAAAAATAGAACATATGGGGTAAAACACAGTTTTTGGCTTATAACTCAAAAACCAAAGCATTTAGAGCAAATTTGACAGTTGTTAAAATGTTTATCTGGTCAAAATCTATCTGCCCTGAAATTTTCAGATGAATCAGAGAACCTGTTGTGGGGTTGCTGTCCCTGAATTGGTAATTTTAAGGAAATTTTGCTGTTTTTGGTTATTATCTTGAATACTATAATAGATAGAGATAAACTGTAAACAGCAAAATTGTTCAGCAAAGTAAGATCTACAAACAAGTCAACTTGACCAAAATGGTCAATTGACCCTCCAAGGAGTTATAGCCCTTTTCAGTCAATTTTTAAAAAAAAATCCTAAAATTTGTAAATTTTCACTTACATTTCCTCTGAAGCTATTGGACCAAGTTCATTATAGATAGAGATAATTGTAAGCAGCAAGAATGTTTAGAAAAGAAAGATCTGCAAACACATCCCGATCACCAAAACACAATTTTGTCATAAATCCATCAGTCTCCATTGTTAAATATTCACATAGACCAAGGTGAGCGACACAGGCTCTTTGGAGCCTCTAGTTTTATGACAAAATAGAGATTAGGTTTAGTTTTAACAAATTTTCACTTTTGCTTATCAGCAGTTATAGTTCTTTATTGCTTAAGATAATAAGAAAAGACACTAATTCAAGAATGCACATTCACAACTTCTTTTTTACAAACTTTGTTGAATCAGGATTAATAAAACTGTGTTTTCAAGTGTGTTCTTACTATTTAAAGTTCAAACATCTTTTATCTAATTTTTCCCCCTTATTCATTTTTGAAAATTTGAAAAAAAGGGAGAAATAGCTGAAACCCCGGCGGGACAGCTACACTTATTTTTAACCTGTAAATTCACCATGAAATCTGTACTGATACCATATATAAGACTGAATTGTGCCTTGTTTATAAGGTAACATATTGTAAAATTTTTGGGTAGAAGGAATTAAGGGACGACATCAAAAGATCGATGTAGGATAAAAAACTTAAATCAAATAGTTTGGGGGTTGGGGGGTCAACATTGCTGCAAGTTTTGTTAATCTAAATTGGATTTTACATATATCCCTATTGGTCAATCAATTTTTCCAAAATTAAGTTAAGAGGGGGGGTGTGGGGGTCAGTGAAAAAACTATGTGAATTAAGTTTTTTATCCTTCATTGAACTTTTGATGTCGTCCCTAAGATATTGAATATTCGTTTATGATTTTGTTTGGAAAAAATTATCTTCACCCAATTTTAGAATGTGAAGCAAAACAAACTTAAAGAAAAACCATCATGTCCAATTATTTGAACTCTGGTGGCTGCAATCATACCACTTCTTCATATTTCTATGTCCAAGAAAACCCAAATTAATATACAAGTCCTGTCCTAGCTTTCCATAAATACTAATCAAAATCCTGTAAAATTGAAGCAGGAATTTATGATTAAGTGTATTTTTCTGTTGCAAAATAATGTTCTTTTTTGAAATTTTCAGAGAGGAAGAAACTGAAAAGAAAAAGAAATCCAGAAACTCAAAAATAAAAAGATATGCTTTGATTGGCATAGCAACAGTTAGTGGTGGTGCTTTAATAGGTAAGTTTTTAAGGCTGTATAGATATACAGTGGGAAGTTCACAAGTGACATTGCCTACATTTACGTCATATGGTGATTGAAGTCACATGACAGATTCAACTAACTACCATATCCCGGAAATGCCACAATTGTGCTTGGATACTGACATTATTTATAAGAAAGCGTTATTTAAACTCACATTTAATAAAGTTAGAAATTATTAAGAAAATAAGGTTCTAACTCCCTCAGGAAAATTGACATTAGATAGATTTAGTTATTCTTTTTAGGTCTTTTTTTATCATATATTTAGCTCCTCACTTATTTAAGCTCTATGAGGTTTAAGCGTTGCTTCAGATGCACCAAATTTATAAAGTGTTTATATCACTGTAATGATATTAATAACATTATTCAAAACATATACCCCCCAAGGGTGACTGGGGAATAGAAATATGGTCACTTGGTCTTCTCCCGACCGGCAGTAAAACGCTTGCCAAAGTGGGGCTTCCGTTTGACTGTGCCGGATGTATTAAGTACGCAGTCATGTCCGATCAGAATGGAGACGTTAAATCTGATGTCTTGTGTAAAGAGAGTGCCACGCTCTTTGTACATTAAGAACCCTTGCAACAACTCTTTGAGGGGTCCGTAGGTGGCCTGTTGCACGGCAAAATTTCTGTCCCTATCCAATATACCCTCATTTTCCAGTGGCAGTCCAAATTTCCCTGGCCATCACATTCCAGATGACCTAGATATTATGACAAGACCTTTCTATTGTATATATTGTTAACTTGTTCTCATCCTGAATATGCATGAAATATTTGCCACTGGACGTTAAGCAACCAACAATCAATCAATCAAAACATATAAGATTTGAAATAGTTTCATGTTGTGTGATTTATCTACAGGTTTGACTGGAGGACTAGCAGCTCCCCTTGTAGCAGCAGGGGCATCTGCCATCATTGGAGGGGCCGGAGCAGCAGCATTGGGTACAACTGCAGGTGTGGCCATCATTGGCTCCCTATTTGGTGTTGCAGGGGCTGGACTTGCAGGTATGGTCAGTCATTTAAGGAGAATTGTTTTTGCAAAATTTCTGCAATCCACTAATAAATATGCCACCATTGATTAACAGAAACCTTTGGCTTTTTTCTGCTCTTTGGTTGGGTTGTTGTCTTTTTGACACATTCCCTGTTTCCATTCTCAATTTAAAATTCTATAAATGTAGACTTCGTATGAATTCAATTGAGATTTGGTTAGAATTGTAAAGCATTAACGATCAAAGTCATGTTGTCTGGAATACTAAATCTAAATGACAGTTGATATTGAAAGGAAGTATCAAAGCTGATCTTCATTGAATACAACATTGTGTAAATACTTTATAAAGATCAGTTTTATGAGTTATTACAGTTATTACAATACATGCCTTGACAGACAGACTTATGGAAAGATAATAGTTTACTGAGTTTTATAAATTCCTTGAGAACTAAACTAGATCTTCTTAGATAATAACTGACTGCTTTAGTATAACCACCTTCCTTGTACTAATCATCTATTCCTTGACTATTTTTTTCCACAATTTTAAGAAAAGAAATGTCAAGAAATCTTTATATGTATTATGTATTTTTTCATGTTTTTACAAAGCTTATCTCAGTAAGCTATATCTTATGACACATTCTCATATCTTTTCGCTTATCTTACATACCGGTATATAAGTTTATCACATGACTTTTAACAGGTCACAAAATGCGTAAAAGATTTGGTGCTATAGAAGAGTTTCGCTTTGAGCCAATGATATCTGGTGGAGCCTTACAGAGAGCTTCTATGGCTAAACAGTTACATGTTACTATAGCTGTCACTGGCTGGCTGTCTAACACAATGAGAGGTGAGGGTCACTAATATAAGCCAATGATATCTTGTGGAGCCTTACAGAGGGCTTCTATGGCTAAACAGTTACATGTTACTATAGCTATCACTGGCTGGCTGTCTCACACAATGAAAGGTAAGTGTCGCTAAGCCAATGATATCTGGTGGAGCCTTACAGAGAGCTTCTATAGCTAAACAGTTAAATGTTACTATAGCTGTCACTGGCTGGCTGTCGCACACAATGAGAGGTAAGGGTCACTAATATAAGCCAATGATATCTGGTGGTGCCTTACAGAGGGCTTCTATGGCTAAACAGTTACATGTTACCATTGCTGTCACTGGCTGGCTGTCTCACACAATGAGAGGTGAGGGTCACTAAGCCAATGATATCTAGTGGTGCCTTACAGAGGGCTTCTATGGCTAAACAGTTAGATGTTACTATTGCTGTCACTGGCTGGCTGTCTCACACAATGAGAGGTGAGGGTCACTAAGCCAATGATATCTAGTGGTGCCTTACAGAGGGCTTCTATGGCTAAACAGTTACATGTTACTATAGCTGTCACTGGCTGGCTGTCTAACACAAAGAGAGGTGAGGGTCACTAAGCCAATGATATCTGGTGGAGCCTTACAGAGGGCTTCTATGGCTAAACAGTTACATGTTACTATAGCTGTGACTGGCTGGCTGTCTAACACAATGAGAGGTAAGGGTCACTAAGCCAATGATATCTAGTGGTGCCTTACAGAGGGCTTCTATGGCTAAACAGTTACATGTTATTATAGCTGTCACTGGCTGGCTGTCTCACACAATGAGAGGTAAGGGTCACTAAGCCAATGATATCTAGTGGTGCCTTACAGAGGGCTTCTATAGCTAAACAGTTACATGTTACCATAGCTGTCACTGGCTGGCTGTCTCACACAATGAGAGGTAAGGGTCACTTAGCCAATGATATCTGGCGGAGCCTTACAGAGAGCTTCTATGGCTAAACAGTTACATGTTACTATAGCTGTCACTCACTTCCTGTTTTACTTCTTGTATGAACGATCCTCCTTACGTAGGAGCACTTAACAAATGTACAAGTTTGTTAACATGAACATCAAAATGATTTGCTTTGCTTCATGGTATGATAATTTGATAAAAAAAATCTGACTGGAACCAACATCAAGAACATATTAATTTCTGAATAAGGTTTAAATACAATTAATGTTCTCCAGCTGAGCCTATAGCTAGCAATATTCAAGGTAATTTATACAAAGTATCCTTACAATCCCGGTTATTGCGCTAAAGTGCCCTTTCAGAAAACTAGCACCCTTCTGCCCTGAGATTTAAGCTGGAACACTGTTAGTAAGTATATACTAAATAATTTTCAGTTTTGTTTTATTTTAGTATAAATATTAGTGGGCTCCTAAAATTTTAAGCGGGCCCCTGAAAAAAATATCTTAGGGGCCCAGCTGGCTCCTAGAGAAAAACAGTTAAGTTTAGTCCCTGCACTGGCTGGCTGTCTAACACAATGAGAGGTAAGGGTCACTAATATAAGCCAATGATATCTAGTGGTGCCTTACAGAGGGCTTCTATAGCTAAACAGTTACATGTTACTATTGCTGTCACTGGCTGGCTGTCTAACACAATGAGAGGTAAGGGTCACTAAGCTAATGATATCTGGATGTGCCTTACAGAGGGCTTCTATGGCTAAACAGTTACATGTTACTTTAGCTATCACTGGCTGGCTGTCTCACACAATAAAAGGTAAGGGTCACTAAGCCAATGATATCTGGTGGAGCCTTACAGAGAGCTTCTATAGCTAAACAGTTACATGTTACTATTGCTGTCACTGGCTGGCTGTCTAACACAATGAGAGGTAAGGGTCACTAAGCCAATGATATCTAGTGGTGCCTTACAGAGAGCTTCTATGGCTAAACAGTTACATGTTACTATAGCTGTCACTGGCTGGCTGTCTCACACAATAAAAGGTAAGGGTCACTAAGCCAATGATATCTGGTGGTGCCTTACAGAGAGCTTCTATAGCTAAACAGTTACATGTTACTATAGCTGTCACTGGCTGGCTGTCTAACACAATGAGAGGTAAGGGTCACTAAGCCAATGATATCTAGTGGTGCCTTACAGAGGGCTTCTATGGCTAAACAGTTACATGTTACTATTGCTGTCACTGGCTGGCTATCGCACACAAAGAGAGGTAAGGGTCACTAATATAAGCCAATGATATCTAGTGGTGCCTTACAGAGAGCTTCTATGGCTAAACAGTTACATGTTACTATAGCTGTCACTGGCTGGCTGTCTAACACAATGAGAGGTAAGGGTCACTAAGCCAATGATATCTAGTGGTGCCTTACAGAGAGCTTCTATGGCTAAACAGTTACATGTTACTATAGCTGTCACTGGCTGGCTGTCTAACACAATGAAAGGTAAGTGTCGCTAAGCCAATGATATCTGGTGGAGCCTTACAGAGGGCTTTTATGTCTAAACAGTTACATGTCACTATAGCTGTCACTGGCTGGCTGTCTCACACAATGAGAGGTAAGGGTCACTAAGCCAATGCTATCTGGTGGAGCCTTACAGAGAGCTTCTGTGGCTAAACAGTTACATGTTACTATAGCTGTCACTGGCTGGCTGTCTCACACAATGAAAGGTAAGTGTCGCTAAGCCAATGATATCTGGTGGAGCCTTACAGAGGGCTTTTATGTCTAAACAGTTACATGTTACTATAGCTGTCACTGGCTGGCTGTCTCACACAATGAGAGGTAAGGGTCACTAAGCCAATGATATCTGGTGGAGCCTTACAGAGTGCTTCTATGGCTAAACAGTTACATGTTACTATAGCTGTCACTGGCTGGCTGTCTCACACAATGAGAGGTAAGGGTCACTAAGCCAATGATATCTGGTGTAGCTTTACAGAGGGCTTCTATGGCTCAACAGTTAAATGTTACTATAGCTGTCACTGGCTGGCTGTCTCACACAATGAGAGGTAAGGGTCACTAAGCCAATGATATCTGGTGGAGCCTTACAGAGGGCTTCTATGGCTAAACAGTTACATGTTACTATAGCTGTCACTGGCTGGCTGTCTCACACAATGAGAGGTAAGGGTCACTAAGCCAATGATATCTGGTGGAGCCTTACAGAGAGCTTCTATAGCTAAACAGTTAAATGTTACTATAGCTGTCACTGGCTGGCTGTCTCACACAATGAGAGGTAAGGGTCACTAAGCCAATGATATCTGGTGGAGCCTTACAGAGGGCTTCTATGGCTAAACAGTTACATGTTACTATAGCTGTCACTGGCTGGCTGTTGCACACAATGAGAGGTAAGGGTCACTAATATAAGCTAATGATATCTGGTGGTGCCTTACAGAGGGCTTCTATGGCTAAACAGTTACATGTTACTATTGCTGTCACTGGCCGGCTGTCTCACACAATGAGAGGTAAGGGTCACTAAGCCAATGATATCTGGTGGAGCCTTACAGAGAGCTTCTATAGCTAAACAGTTACATGTTACTATAGCTGTCACTGGCTGGCTGTCTCACACAATGAAAGGTAAGGGTCACTAATTAGCCCATGATATCTGTTGGAGCCTTATAGAGCGCTTCTATGGCTAAACAGTTACATGTTACTATAGCTGTCACTGGCTGGCTATCGCACACAAAGAGAGGTAAGGGTCACTAAGCCAATGATATCTGGTGTAGCCCTACAGTGAGCTTCTATGGCTAAACAGTTACATGTTACTATAGCTGTCACTGGCTGGCTGTCTCACACAAAGAGAGGTAAGGGTCACTAAGCCAATGATATCTGGTGTAGCTTTACAGAGCGCATCTATGGCTAAAAAGTTACATGTTACTATAGCTATCACTGGCTGGCTGTCTCACTCAATGAAAGGTAAGTATCGCTAAGCCAATGATATCTGGTGGAGCCTTACAGAGGGCTTCTATGTCTAAACAGTTACATGCTACTATTGCTGTCACTGGCTGGCTGTCTCATTTTTATCAAGTTTTTATTCAATTTACCTGTGCACTTTATTGTGGGATCTCGTGTCATCATGAATGATAAATTTTATTGTGTAGTGAAATTGAATAAGGAATAACGCAAGATTGCAGTTTAGCCAATCAGAATAACGTATTATAATGAAACAGATCCTACAGTTAATATTTTGTCAGTAGTCAATAAAATTGAGAATGGAAATGGGGAATGTGTCAAAGAGACAACATCTCGACCATAGAGCAGACAACAGACCAAGGCCACTAATGGGTCTTCAACGCAGCTAGAAACTCCTGCACCCGGAGGGGTCCCTCAACTGGCCACTAAACAAATATGTATACTAGTTCAGTGATACAGTGAGCTTCTATGGCTAATTATATAAATGTTTTATTTTTATTTTTATGCGGCTACCGTCAACCAAATGCAACATAGTGGATTCATTAGTATTAGTTTGGAACCAATTTTCAAGGGTTTCGTTGGTCCAGGGAAAACAAGAACTGATTTTTCAACTAATCACAAATTTTCTTAATGAATATATACTGGCTTAACTCTATGAATGGTATCTCTTTTGCAGCAGTGCATACCAAGTGGTTTTAAAACATGTAAATAAAACTATTTTTAGTTCAGTACCAGTAGTAAATGATATCCCATAGTAAGTCTGATTTATTCAGAACAGACAGGTGTCCTCTGGCCTTTGTTAGTCTTGTATGATTTTTAATTTTAGTTTCTTGTGTATAATTCGGAGTTTAGTATGACGTCCATTATCACTGAACAAGTATACATATTTGTTTAGTGGCCAGTTGAGGGACCCCTCCGGGTGCAGGAGTTTCTAGCTGCGTTGAAGACCCATTAGTGGCCTTGGTCTGTTGTCTGCTCTATGGTCGAGATGTTGTCTCTTTGACACATTCCCCATTTCCATTCTCAATTTTATTGACTACTGACAAAATATTAACTGTAGGATCTGATGCAAGAGATCAGTTTACCCAAGTTTAGTTTTATAAGTTTGACGCAGCCAGGTATTTACGTACATTGAATTTATATTTTTATTTTAGATGTCAAGATTCCCTGGAAGAATCTGGCAGAATCAAATGAACAGTATTGTTTACGTTATGAATCCAAACATCTCTGTATCCTTGGTGATGCCTTTGAACTGTTTTTAAGCGGAGCTGTTTCCATGGCAACTCAAGAGGCATTGAAATATACACTTCTCTCAGGTTAGATGAAATCTTTTATAAGATTCCTCAAAGTTGTACAAATTTAATTACAAGTAATCAATTCTTTATAAATATATTATTAGTTATTATATCAAAAACTGAAAGATGTTCAAAGAAAATGAAATTCCAAAGTTTAGTTGAAATAAGTCATTTCTATTATTCTGGTTAAGTAATTTTGATTGCCAATATAAAGATAAGAATGGTATATAAGAGATATGATTGCCAATGAGGCAACTCTCCACAAGAGACCAAATGAAACTAATATGAACAACTTTAGGTAACTATACAGCCTTCAACAATGTGTAAAACCCATACCCAAAAGTCAGCTATAAAAAGCCAAGAAATGAAAAATGTAAAACAATTCTTAAAAAGGCCATACAGATTTAATTTACTGTTATATTAAGAATACAATTGACTGCCTACAAGGAAATTTGTAAGAGGTAGAATGATCATTACAGCAATTTGAATGATTTTAGAGGAGCAAATGAATCTTATTCAGTATATAAGGTTTGAAGGTAAGATGATTGCACATGTAACATTAAGATGGACTTTTCTTTTTTAGGGATAATAAGTGCTATAGCTTGGCCAGCAACTCTGATATCAGCTGCTAATATTATTGACAATCCCTGGAGTGTTTGTTTACAGAGATCTGTCACGGTGGGGAAAGAATTAGCAGAAACCTTGTTAGCTAGAGAACAGGTACAGTTAAAATGTACTTGCTGCCTATAAATATAATAATAAATATAGGTAGATGTGGTGTGAGTGCCAATGAGACAACTCTCCATCCAAATAACAATTTTAAAAAAGTAAACCATTATAGGTCAATGTACGGCCTTCAACACAGAGCCTTGGCTCACACCGAACAACAAGCTATAAAGGGCCCCAAAATTACTAGTGTAAAACCATTCAAACGGGAAAACCAACGGTCTAATCTATATAAAATAAAAAACCAAGAAACGAGAAACACGTATATATTACATAAACAAACGACAATATATGTACATCTGTAATTATTTACTGCCAAATGTGAGGTACAAAATATATATTCTACTTTAGAAGTGTGGTACAAAATGTATCAACTTACTTTTTGTACAAAAAAAAATAAACGAAATATGCATGAGGTGCATCTTTTTATGGTAGAATTTAACTGGAAATTGATGCATAACGTCACTACCAAAATTGCACCTTTTCTAACAAAAGTAGGTGTGGAAATCTTATAAGCTTTCTTTAACACCAAACAAATTGTAATTTTATGATTTGACATTATACATATAAAAAAGAAGATGTGGTATGATTGCCAATGAGACAACTATCCACAAAAAAACCCAAAATGACACAAACATTAACAACTATAGGTCACAGTACGGCTTTCAACAATGAGCAAAGCCCATATCGCATAGTCAGCTTTAAAAGACCCCGATAAGAATGTCTTCCAACATAGGTGAATATATTTAGATATACACAAAATTTTCACAGTATGTATCAACATGAACCATTCTCTGAAAAAGTAAAACCTACAGAAACATTGCCATGCAACCTTTACAAAAATTTATCTTTTAGAAAGGGGCAAATAAAATATCATATGTCACAAGCACCCATTTCTGAAAAAAAAGAATACCATGCATGAACTAATGTTAAATTGTTCTAAATATTTGAATTTATAGAACAAAACATGTTATTTGATTTTTGAGGATGTGAATTAAAGCAGGGATGCAATTTTGGTACTCCTCAATTCAGAATCATTGATGGTTTTCAGGGGGAAACCCGGTTGAAATAGAACAAAAGAATAGAAGCTCTTTGTTAGAGAAGGTGATAAATGCTCACTGTAATGTTTACTATAGTAACAAAAAATTAAAAAGTTAATAGAAACAAATAAAATTACTATTTTCTTCTCAATTACGAAGTGTTCTGTTTTTAAAACACCATTTGCTTAAGGTTTCAATTTGTCTATTACATATAGTTAAGCAGAGCAATTAGATATCAAGTTGACGACATGGGTATCTATCAAGTTGGATGTAGAAAATGCATAACCTCTGATTTTTTTTGAAAAAATCACCACGAATGGAGAACATATCAATCTATTTGTTCAGTAATTTTCGTGTCTGCCCTTCCATTATGTGACTCAAGAAAAAATTCTAAAAAATGAGTTACAATTTTGGACACAACTTTTATGCATGAAGTCCACAATCAAATAGTTAAACTCTAAGACAATGCATTGTATTCTTTCCAGGGAAACAGGCCAGTAACTTTGATAGGATACAGTCTAGGTGCTAGGGTTATATTTCACTGTTTGGAAGAGATGGCAAAGAGAAAATGTAAGTAATTTTGATAATATAAATAATAAGAAGATGTGGTATGATTGCCAAAGAAACAATTGTTCACAAGAGACCAAATGACAGAAATTAATAACTATAGGTCACTGTATGGCCCTCATCAATGAATAAAACCCATATCACAAAAGACACATAGTCAGCTATAAAAAGGTCCTGAAAGGACAAATGTAAAACAATTCAAACAAGAAAACTAACAGCCTTATTTATGTACAAAATAATGAACAAAAAAACAAATATGATATACAGCACTTAACAACAACCACTGAATAGAGGTTCCTGACTTGTAAACAGGCACATAAAGAATGTGGGGAGGTTAAATTATAAAAAAAAAAAAGAAGATGGGGTATGATTGTCAATGAGAAAACTCTCCACAATAGACCAAAATAACACAGAAATTAACAACTATAGGTCACCATGCATACGGCCTTCAACAATGAGTAAAGCCCATACGGCATAGTCAGCTATAAAAGGCCCCGAAATGACAATGTAAAACAATTCAAACGAGAAAACTAACAGCCTAATTTACATGTATGTACAAAAATTGAAAGAAAAACAAATATGTAACACATAAATAAACGACAACCAATGAATTACAGGCTCCTTACTTGGGACAGGCACATACATACAGAATGTACAGAGAGCACCAAACTCTCTCCCTAATTTTATTCAGTTGACATGGGTTTGTGAATTCTGTTATCACCAGTTCTATGGGGACACTCCCTTTTTTCCTTTAAAAAATTGAATCTCAATATTGGACCTCTTACCTTGAAAGTAATTCTAATATGACACCCTTCTTTCGCTTTAGAATCAAGGCCATGTTGTAATAATAAGTTGAATAAAAAATGGGCTGCACATGTTTGATGTGACAATTGAAACTGCAACGTCAGTTGTATTATAAATGGTTACGCCACTACGTTTGGTATAAAGATATTGACAAATATAATGCCTACCCATGTCAAAATGAGCGTACAGCATATGGCATAAGAGAATTATTTCTTAATAAAATATCTTCTTAAATTATCCTATTTTGAGCTCTCCCTATTTTCTTTTACACTTCTGTCATTCCTATATTTATAGGCTGTGAAGGCATAATTGAAGATGTTATCCTTCTGGGAGCCCCAGTTACTGGTGATGCAAAAAGTTGGAAAACCCTGGGCAAGGTAGTGGCAGGAAAAATCATCAATGGATATTCAAAGTAATTATTTTTGGAAGATTTTAAGCAAGCTTTGATGAAACAGAAAATATAGTTAATCTCATAATTAAAGTAAATCCAAAAAGAAGAATGCAAGGAAAAAAATGAATTCTTACATTATTTGCATCAATTAAAAAACTGATTAAACATGTGAAGATGGAAAATCTAATAAAAGCATCCTGTCCTATTATTCTGATTTATCATTACAGTTTCAACTGATTCCATACACTACAGAACAATTTGATGCAATGAGAAAACAGGATTTTTGCTAAAAGTTACCAGACTTTTCCGAAACTGAAAATTATTTTTATCTTAATTATATGGTTGATTGGTAAATGGAGTTCTTCTGTAGAGCCTCATCAGTCATATTAAGTATTGCTGGATTACAGCCAATCAAACAGCCAATCAAATGTATTTATTGATATATTACAGGATCAAATGTATTTATTGATATATTGCAGGGCTGATTGGATGTTGAAGTTCCTCTACCGAACCTCATCAGTACAATTTAGTGTTGCTGGGTTACAGCCAATCAAATGGGATGACAGAAGAATGCACAACATAGATCTCACAGCAATAGTAAGTGTCTGCAGGAAATCTACATGCAAACTTTTTTTTTAAGTTGGATTAAGTGTTTTATGTACAAGTTAAAAATGTAAAACTCTCCAATATTGCTTCTACTTTTGGTTCCTTAATTTTCAAAGTGCTTACCCTTTGTACTATCTATGTGAAAATACTCATACTGTAGATATATCTCATTGGGCCATGGATTTGCTCTGATGTATTCCCAAGCATGCACAAACAAGATTTTATATTATGAATGAAAGAATTCTAACTCTATAATGTGTTTATGCAAACAAATAACTTCATTGTTTTCACAGGTCACTGGACATGGTGAATACCTGAAACAGCTGGACACAGTGATGAAAGTTGTTGGGGTCAGAATGAAGCAGGATATAATGGTTAGACCTTTGACCTCTCACACCATGATGGCTGGAAGCAAGGACAACCTTGAGAGTTTAACCAGTAGTGAAGAAGAGGAAGAAGGAGAAAGTGGAAAATCATCTGAAAAAAGCAAAAAGAAGAAGTCTCTTAAGGACAAAAAACAACCAGAGAATTTAACATCATGTGATGCAACCAGTTCCCTCCAATCAGATCTTAATACTCACGATGAGCAGGTTCAAACTGGAATACACCAGTTACAGCTAGATTCACCTTTGGACCCAGAAAAATTTGTCATGTACCATGTTAATCAAAGTCCAGTCAAAGATTCTAACTTCAATGATAAAGTAAAGTCAGAATCAAATAGTGCTAACAATTCTCCTGATCTTCCATTAGATAAAAATAATCAATGTTCAGATTCAAAACCTACCTTGCAACTTCAAACCTCAGAACCAGTAAATACTAGTCCAATCGAGCAAGAACCAGTAAATATTAGTCCAATACAGCAAGAACCAGTAAATACTAGTCCAGCCAAGTCAGAACCAGTAGAAACTAGTCTTAACCAGGCAACTGAACTATCTTGTACAGATGATTCAGATGATATAAAAGTTCTTCCACTAGATTTAGATAAGAATTCAAGTTCAACAATTGATAAAATCCAGGAGATTGATGCAAGTGAAATTGAAAACAACAACCTTTAAAAAAAAGATATATAGAAATCTTTGAAATCCTTTGAAATTTTTATGATTAATCGTAATATTTATGTAATGTGATGAAAGAGTAGTCTGATCTTTACCAAACTTAAGCATTTTTTATGTATTTTGAAACTATAACTGCTATTTTTATGTTGCTACTATTAATTTAAGCAAACTGCTAGGTAAAATAAAAAATTAAGAAACTTTAAACTATATGAAATTATACATTTAAGTACATAGATCTTATAATGAAAGCAACAAAATTATCTGTAGAAAATTATGAGATTTGTTTGACACTGTCAAATATTATAAGTTATGAAATACCATTATTTGATGGTTTGCTTGAGGGAAAAAAAAAGTGTTTATCAATTTTCCTTACTTTCCTTAAAAAGCTTTTGATAAAACTTGAAATAAATAAACCATTTGCAAGAAAGTTGGTGAACACATGTTTGCATTCTGCTGCTTTGCAATTCATACATTTTTTATTCTGCTTTGCAGGAAGTTTGTTTCAACGTGTGTATAAGCATGCATCACATGTGTAAAACGCTCCATTTATTAAGTAGTTTGTTTACTTTCATTTTGATTTCAAGCACACATATATTCAGCTCAGTGCATTTTCAAATTTCAAATTTGACTGAAATTAAAAAATCAATTTAGATTCATTAGAACTGATTAATTTTGTTGACACTAATACATTTGTTTTTTTACCTGTAAAGTAATCATACCAGTCAAATGTTTTGAATTGGTTTGGGTAAAATTTTGTTATTTCAATGTCTTTGCAAAATTCTGTAATTTACCTTGATCCTGCAGAGTTTTTGAAGGGATGTATCATTTTGTGCATTAATTTGTTTATCAATCATTTCATAAATTTAATTTAATGTCTTAAAGGTCATTTATAATATTAGCAATGACCCATCAGGGCACACATTTTGGTAACAAACTAGGGTTTAGGAAAAATTTTCATCACATTAATTCATATTTATCTTTACCCAATCTCAGGAGGCTAAAGTTTAATATTGAGATTTAGAAAATCATTGAAGCATTTGGTCATCTTCACATTTTTCATTGTAATGAAGGTTTACTCATCAGTTTGGTCACCTTAGTCTACATTTTTATACAGATTTTTTGTAAGATAATATATCGATATTGGTCAGTTTTTCTCCTGTAAATAACTACCAATAAAAATTAAGACTACAAAAAAGCACAATTGTGTTGAAAGTGGCATTAATCACCAATAAATCAATTAATCTCCAGTAAACAAACTTAGTCCAATACAGCAAGAACCAGTAAATACTAGTCCAGCCAAGTCAGAACCAGTAGAAACTAGTCTAAACCAGGCAACTGAACTATCTTGTACAGATGATTCAGATGATATAAAAGTTCTTCCACTAGATTTAGATAAGAATTCAAGTTCAACAATTGATAAAATCCAGGAGATTGATGCAAGTGAAATTGAAAACAACAACCTTTAAAAAAAAGATATATAGAAATCTTTGAAATCCTTTGAAATTTTTATGATTAATCGTAATATTTATGTAATGTGATGAAAGAGTAGTCTGATCTTTACCAAACTTAAGCATTTTTTATGTATTTTGAAACTATAACTGCTATTTTTATGTTGCTACTATTAATTTAAGCAAACTGCTAGGTAAAATAAAAAATTAAGAAACTTTAAACTATATGAAATTATACATTTAAGTACATAGATCTTATAATGAAAGCAACAAAATTATCTGTAGAAAATTATGAGATTTGTTTGACACTGTCAAATATTATAAGTTATGAAATACCATTATTTGATGGTTTGCTTGAGGGAAAAAAAAAGTGTTTATCAATTTTCCTTACTTTCCATATTTTTTTCAAGTTGTGAATTATATTGTTTTTATCTAGTGCTATATAAAACAAGGTATTGGTACTGAAACTGTAATGTTGAACCTAAGTAAATGATGTTTAAGATCGTCTGATCAAAGCAATATATATTACCTGAATTATATAAAAGTATTTATCAATTTTTAAAAAGCTTTTGATAAAACTTGAAATAAATAAACCATTTGCAAGAAAGTTGGTGAACACATGTTTGCATTCTGCTGCTTTGCAATTCATACATTTTTTATTCTGCTTTGCAGGAAGTTTGTTTCAACGTGTGTATAAGCATGCATCACATGTGTAAAACGCTCCATTTATTAAGTAGTTTGTTTACTTTCATTTTGATTTCAAGCACACATATATTCAGCTCAGTGCATTTTCAAATTTCAAATTTGACTGAAATTAAAAAATCAATTTAGATTCATTAGAACTGATTAATTTTGTTGACACTAATACATTTGTTTTTTTACCTGTAAAGTAATCATACCAGTCAAATGTTTTGAATTGGTTTGGGTAAAATTTTGTTATTTCAATGTCTTTGCAAAATTCTGTAATTTACCTTGATCCTGCAGAGTTTTTGAAGGGATGTATCATTTTGTGCATTAATTTGTTTATCAATCATTTCATAAATTTAATTTAATGTCTTAAAGGTCATTTATAATATTAGCAATGACCCATCAGGGCACACATTTTGGTAACAAACTAGGGTTTAGGAAAAATTTTCATCACATTAATTCATATTTATCTTTACCCAATCTCAGGAGGCTAAAGTTTAATATTGAGATTTAGAAAATCATTGAAGCATTTGGTCATCTTCACATTTTTCATTGTAATGAAGGTTTACTCATCAGTTTGGTCACCTTAGTCTACATTTTTATACAGATTTTTTGTAAGATAATATATCGATATTGGTCAGTTTTTCTCCTGTAAATAACTACCAATAAAAATTAAGACTACAAAAAAGCACAATTGTGTTGAAAGTGGCATTAATCACCAATAAATCAATTAATCTCCAGTAAACAAACTTATCAAAAATAATTTTCTTGATGCCTTTTACACACCTATCATCTTAAAACCTTATCCTGTACAATACATATTATTCATTCTGAAAATTAAATGTTTGAATATTTAAATTATTTATATAGAGTAATTTGATTATTTGAATTCATCAATTAAAATGTAAAATTAGCAGTATGTAGTATAAGCATTACTCTGAACATTCTTTGAAAGGCCATTTTTCTAGAATTCATTGAATGGGCATTTTCTTATATCAAACATTATGTATTTACACTGTCAAATTATCTGTGATAAAATGCTTTAAATGCCTTCTACACAAAATTGAGACTTTTTTTGGTGGTGTATTGTGTCACTGTCTGGATTAAAATGATTGTTGCTGATTAAAGTTGAAAGCACATTTATTTCAACTCAATCATAAGATGTATTACATTTTAGATATATACAGAGAAAGAAGAGAAATACACATGTACATTATAGAGGGGAGTATTGTCCTTTATTGTCAGGTTTCATATTGTCTTTTTTAGGCTACCGTAAGCAAAAAAATGGTTAAAAATTTACCGTGATTCATCAAAGTATCCTTATGATTCGTCAGAGGTCTCAAATAATTAATGTTACCATCATTTTTAGACAAAAATTAACGTGATTCTTCAAAATCAGTAGATTTTTTTATCGTCCAAATGAAGTGTACAATTTATTGCATGCACCAAAAAAACTGTTTATGTCATTTTGCAAGTATTTTAATCATTATTCGTCTTGAAAGTACCCCTATTAGGACCCTCATTAGAGTGTATACGCCACAATCGCTAGGATTCACTGTAAAAGGTCACCACCTTAAATTGGTTTGACTTGAAATAAATTTGAAATATATGTGTGTGAGCTAGATCACTATTTTGCCTTTTGTACATAATACAGTCAAATACATATATTTTTAAGTCATCAGATACTGTGAACCAGCTCATTTTTGTAGACACAACTTCAGTGTTTATACCCTTTTGAGCAGCTTTTAGACTAGTCTAACATGATTTTTAATTTTGTTGATGTTTTTAAATCGGAGAAAATTCAAGTTTTAAGTTTCAAACAGTCTTATTTGTGTGGCACTTTCAAGACAATATATTTTCGCCTTTTTTTCTATTTGCCAAAATAAGTTGGTTTACAGTATATTCTTGAGAAGATTTGTTTGTTAAGGAACTGTGCCTATTAAGAATTGTTTTGTCACCATCAACTATCATTTGTAAAGAACCATATTGTTTTTTGTCTATACGTCTAATGCTTTTTGATGGTCTAAGATGTATTTTTTCTTTCAATTTTGTATAAACCATACTTCTTATTTTTGAGAAACCAAAAAATGGACAGAATTAAAATAAATATCATGAAATATTCGCAATGTACCAATTTTTATAAATTTTGTTGATAAAGGTGAACCAGAACTTCAAATGTGTCATAAAGTACAAATTAAATAAACGCTTGTATGAATAATATGGCAAAACCATTAATTTAACCACAAATATACAATAATGCTTCCCTCCACTAAAATTTGTACCCACAAAAATAAAAGATTCAACAAAAGTGCATCAAGATCACTTCTGTATTTTATTATTTGTATTGTCCCAACGAACTAAAACATTTCACGGGTTATTAGGCTACATTATATATCATAGATTTTGTGTGTTATAAAGGAAGAATAAAGAAAGCATCAGTGCTATTTTTCTAACATATTTTGTTGGGAACTCTAAATTTTAGGATATTTTATAATGTCCAGTTGAGAATAAATATTATTAATACACCATTGCTATACTCATAATATGTTGTTGCTTAAGCATTTATACATTTTTCAAGGAGAATATAAAAGAGATGTCAGCTCCACTGGCAGGCATCTTCAATTTGCTTTTTGAAATTTTTAACTGTTTTAATGTTAATTTTTAAATTTGGTAGTGGTTTGAAAGTTCTTGGGATGAAAATAATTAATATTTGCTGAGAAGTATCAATTATTTTTCATTTGAAAAGTTTAAGTAAATGAAAAGAGATATGGAATTTGTTTTAAAATGAAAAATGTTCTTTTGATTTTAGTTTGATGCTGTTTTTTTGTTTTTGCATATTAGAAATATTGCACCATCTAAAATAGACGTGCGCATATTTGCATACACTAAATGTCCAAAATTTAATGGGAGTTATTTTTAAATAAATCTCTAATTTTCCTCTTTGCATTGATTTAATGACACTTTTACAAATATCAATATCTAAGAAGATACTGGAAAATGCTTTATTTGCACAGAAATTAAATTTTGTAGTAATCACCTTTTAGCAGGGTAAATTTTTTCACTTTTTTGTTTGTTTGCGACATTTTATTCCTCTGAAAATCAAAGCCCAATCTATCATTTAAGGCTGCTTATTCTAAATTTAATTTGATAATTGTGTTGCTAATGAAAATATTGTATTCTTTAATTAATTCAATCATGTTGAAAATGTCACAGTGAAACCTCTCTAAAGAGACTATATCATTAACCTAGATAAAAAATTATTTGTTTACATGTAGGTGCACACATTTGTCCTGCAAGCAGCCACATATTGTAAAAACAACATATCACAAATATTTTTTTGTTTTATTTGTACTTGTACAAGTAAAGTCTCGTGTTACCCTGCTACATGTTGAGCAAGCAGTAATGTGGATAATTCTTTTTGCTTAACAGTTCATTTTATGGTCCTCTTTGCTGTCCCTGTTAAAACTATGCTGATTTCGTTGAAAAAAATAGACAATGATACAGATTTTAACAACTTAAATTTCTAGTGCAGGGTGCTAATTGCAGGATGAAAACAATATGTATATGGTTGGAAATATGAAATATCTCGTTGAGCTTTTATGTCCTGCTTCTAAAGTGTGACAAATAAATTTTTATATTTTCTGACAATGTACAAAAATTGTATATTTATTGCTCTCTAATAGGAGAATGGTTGGTGAAAGCTATTATTTGGCCATAAAAATTGGAAAAATGGTATAATTCAAAATTGTGTTATTTTATTTCTGAATTAATTGGATGACACTGTGAACATTATAGTGCAAAATGTCATTTCTAATTTGACTGACAAAGGAGTAGGTCTGGTAAGGCCCAATTTTGGCCTCAAATTTCAGGTTCATCTGACGGAAGATTTTGACCACTTTTTAAACACTTAAATGTCTATTTCATTTGAATCAATCAGTTTATGTGAAAGATTTTAACTGATTAAGTCATTAAAAACGATCCGATTCAAGCTCAAATCTGAACAATCTATCAAATATGCCGAAAAATTTCACTTTTCAGTTGTTTTTTTGTCAAAAATGAAAGTGGCCGCATCCGTGTTCATCCTCAACCTTTATATATGTTATGTATTATAATAAAATACAACTTACATTTCAATATTAAGGATGAACACTAATGCGGCCACTTTCATTTTTGACAAAAAACAACTGAAAAGTGAAATTTTTCGGCATATTTGATAGATTTTTCATATTTGAGCGAAAACCGTCTAGAATTTTTCAGTAATTTAGCATTACTTTATGGTGCTAGTACCCGATATATGTGCATTGTATTGTCAAAAACAGCTCATATTTATGTAGCAGAAGCATTTTATTGTCCAATAAATAACTAAAAGTTTACATTTTAACAATTTTGTAAAACTGCTATATTTTGGGGCTTAAAAGGGGTCTTACTGGACCTACTCCTTTTAAAATTACCACAAATGGTCAGTTAAAATATAGTATTGAGATAACTATGAGCAAAATATAGTTTATGTTAGGCCGTTTTCATATCTCAGAAAGATATATTACAAAAACTAAAGTGATATTCTATTGACAGTTTTACTGTTAAGCATTAATTGCATGAAATTTGAAGAATATATGATCCAAAATAAAAATAATTTTGAAGTATTATGACATCTTAAGGATGTTGTTAGTTGAAATAATATAGATAATAAAGAGATAAGGACAATTTTGTTATTTGTTCATATACAAGTGACCATTTAAGAGGCTTTATCATACCTTCTCTCTTCACATTTGCGAGGATAATATCAATCTAATAGTCTTCATGCTTAAAGGTTGAGACAAGTTTCTCTGTGCCATTTTTGTACAATTGCTTTGTTAGCTATGAATTGAAATGGTAAATGAATTAGTTTTAGTTTCTTTTGAGTGCAATATAATTACCTTTTTTTTTTTTATATTAACTGCATTTTCTTTGGAATAAACCTATTGAAATCTACATGGTTGTTCTTGTTTTTAATTGAATTTGATACCGTATAGCGGGTTATTTTCGCAGGTGTAAAATTTCGCGATTTTCATTGAATAAGGTATACAAAAAATTTTGGCGGTTATTATTTTGGCGGATTCAACATTTTTAGCATAATCTTTCCATGTACACTGTTAAATTGGCAGAATTTATTTTGGCGATTTTGTTCTATCCGCGAAAATAAGCAAAAATTTACACCCCGCGAAAATATCCCGCTATACGTTATAACATGTATAATGCATATTGGAGACAGTTTCTGCTTTACAAAGATATGATTAACACGATACTAAAAAGACCATAAAAATCATAAGCTGAAGGACATGATGGCTTCTAAATAAAGGCAACAGTAGTATACCACTGTTCAAAATTCATAAATCGATAGAGAAAAAAACAAATCAGGGTAACAAACTAAAACTGAGGGAAACGTATCCAATATAAGAGAACAATGACACAACATCAAAATGTAACACACACAGAAACGAACTATAATGAAAACAGTGGCCATTTTCCTGACTTGGTACAGGTCATTTTATGAAAAAATGGTGGATTGAACCTTGTTTTGTGGCATGCCAAACCTCCCGCTTTAATGGCAGTGTTAATGATAACATTAAAATGACAACATAACAAGACAGGGTAACGATAGAAAAACAGGAAAATGGGAGAAAATACAGGACAGAGAAACAAACCGAAGTTGAAGATCGCCAAGGACCAAAAGTTTAAAAATAATGATTAGGCCAGGGTAATCCGCATGGGAGAAATACATAATTATTATCAAGAATAAAACAGTTTTGCAAACAGTAAATTGATGGCAAAAAAAAACCCGTTGGCTAACTATTCAGTGTTGATATCATGTTATTGACTATTGCTTGTTTTCCTTTTTTTCTCTTTCCTGTGATATGTTTTCTTTTTCTCGGACTGAAGATTTATATTTTTTAAGTTCAAGAATTACCTGAATAGTTAACAAAGGTACTAGGATTGTTAATTAATATTTCCGACGCACGTTTCGTCTACAAAAGAACATTAGTGATATATGCACAGAATAGTTATAGGCCAAATAAGTATTGAGGACCCAAAAATCCAAAAAGTTGTTCCAAATACGGCTAATGTCATCAATGCCTAGATAAGAAAATCCTTAGTAATTCGAAAAAATCATACTTTTATAAACATGATAAACAGGAAAATAAAAAGTGACCACATAATTGATATTCATGTCAATTAACTTTGCATAAAAACCATAAGATAAAGCAACAGGAAAGCCAGTAATGCAAGTAAAACCAGCTTCTGTTCTAAAACTAGTAAGCTAACTGCTGATAGTCATCTGACACCATGGACCTATGACAGATATGATGATGAACACTTTCTTCACCTAGATTAAGGGAAGTGGTCAAGGTAGTTAATTTACTGTATCTTTAACCTGTTGTAAGTTCGAATCCAGCACGTGGCAGGCGTGCATTACTCCAATCTTAATTGCCTAGGATTGGCAGACGTCCTACTGTAGGTCATGGTTCTTGTCGAGCACTCCAAAGTCCTCCACCAATGAAAACTGACCACATAAACTGACAGAAAAGTGCTGAAAGTGGTGTTATGTAAAAACCAATCAATCTTACTTAGAGAGTCACATAAAATTCAGTCAAAAGACTCTGCTGATTACATCGGTTAATTTCCAATCCTGTGGATGATGTTTTTTCTGATTTACAGTTGGACTTTCGATACGTATCAGACAGTTTGGCCAACAAATATTGTCCAGTAATACCATACATACATATTCATTGCTTTCAACAGCTTTAAATTGATGAGTTTAAACATCTGAGCGCATTGTAATGTTTTCCTCTTGTTTTGTCATTCTTTGTTTGAATAACAAAGATGGAATTACTCTACGTGCAGACGTTTTGTTCAGCATTAAAGTTTTGAAAACTTACTTAGTACTTACAATTCCTCTCCCAAAATCAAACTTAAAGCTGATGATTTCTTCCCCAGATAATTGATTTCTTGAATTTAAAATAAACGATTGTAGTGGTTTGTGTTGTTCAGTAAGATTTTTTTATTGCGTTTTGTAGATTTTCTTTAACTGTGTTTTTGACTTGTTTTCGGTTGGTTTTTTTTATGGAGAGGTGAGCAAAACACAATATGTCGTTATCTTTTAGATTTTCCAGTTTTCGTTCTCTCTTTGTGTTTATACTTTCACAATACTATGGTTTTATTTATTACAATCAAATCTTAACTAGTGACGTCATCGCCAGTTGGTTGATCAACATGGAATATCAGTATCACAGATACCAATCCCTCCCTTTTTTCCTGGATTGGAACATCACCGAACTAGTACTTCTAGTGAGTTGAACGACGTGTACCACTATTAGAGCAGGATCTGATTAATCTGCTTAGTCTTTCAGGACACATGCAATCAGCCCTCGTATTTTTGAAAGAGGTTCATGTTGCTATTTCTTTAATGTTTAGGGTTGCACGTTGTGATTTTAAGTTTTGTTACTACCTACAACAGTCCTGTCAATACTTTGTTCAAATTCGTTTAATTTTAAAGGCTTCAAAATACACTTGACCGATAGTTTACGAATTCGGTAATGTCTCTGATTAGATAAGGATCAATTACCATTTCGCTATTTGTGGTGGCTTATCACTCACTTTTCAACGTTATTTTAAAACAGACAAACACGCTACTATGAATCTACAGGAACAATTGAGTATTATAAATTTAAAAAAAACACCACATAGGTGTGATGGTGATATGGCTGATTGTCACGCCCTCGACCTGCATTGCCAACAGTTAGTAATGAGTTCTGTGTTCTTTATGCTGTCTTACTTTGAAATTTGAAGGACAACTGTCATACAAGTGCGAGATTGACTGTACTCAAACACCATGTTTAAGACACAATTTTCTTCGGGAAATGAATGTACCAAGTTGGGAATATCTCTCGTTCCATTGATTTTATTTATTTATTTTGTGAGTTTTTATGGACTTCTCTCTTTTACAATTACCTTTTATTTCTGTATTTATAATACGGTTTTTATGGAATTCTAAAGATTCAGTTGACATTTTATTAATTATGAATCATTACAAATTATCAAGCAATTTGTATTTATTATTTTTGAAGTTGTTGAAATTAGTACTAATTGTGCAAAATATTAAATACGGATCAGTGCTGCTAAATATAATTTTATTCTATAAAGTTCAATTTTAATCGCTTGTCAGTTTTATACGCATCGACGAATATCCAATAGAAGATATATATAACATTATTATACACTAGTTATTTGGATGGGTGTTTTTCATTTGCACGTGATGAATGGTAGAAATCTCATTTGATTTGTGACATTTAAACAAGTTAACGGTATACTGCTGTTGCCTTTATTTCGAATACTCAATGATACACGAATATCATGAGATAATCATCAATTTTTTAGACTTTTTGGACTCAATTTTTTTAGATTTCTTGGACTCAATGCAATTTCCCAGATGTGTCATTTTGATGTTTTTTTTTAAATTTATTTACGGGATTTGAACATCGGTTTTCTATTGTAACCTTTGACGGTTTGTGATATATATATATTTTATTTCTCTCATTCATCGTAATATATCACACACGATTAAAATTGAACTTTATAGAATAAAATCATATTTAGCAGACTGATCGTAAATTGATATTTTGTACAATTAGAACCAATTTCAACAACTTTAAAAATAATTAATGTAAATTACATGAGCATTTGTAATGATTCATAAGTAACAAAATGTCAAGAGCATCTTCAGAATTCCATGAAAACCGTATAAAAAAAGTAAAATCACAAAATATACTGAACTTCGAGGAAAATTCAAACTAGAAAATCCCTAATCAAATTGCAAAATTAAAATACCGAGCTCCAAGGTAAATTGTAAAAAGGGAAAGTCCATAAAAAAACCTGTTAAATATAAACAACGGAATGTGTAAAAAACAACTTGGTAATGCATGTTCCGAAGAAAATTGTGTGTTAAATATGGTGTTAAAGTAAGGTAAACCTCCCACTTGTATGACAGTTGTCATTCGAATTTCAAACTAAGACAACGTAAAGAACACAGAACTCATTGCCAACTGTTGACAATTGATGTTTCTTTTCGGAAGGTGCTTATCTGCTATATCACCATCACAACTATGTGTTGTTTAATTGATTGTACTGTTTCTTAAATTCAACTGCTTCATTAGTCTCATGAAATTTGAATTAGAAGCACGTTTTTATGACAAAATATTGACATGACTGTTATTTGTAGAAACAACACTTAAAATCACAACGTAAAATCCTAAACACTAAAAACTTTCATATTCCTGACTTGGTAAAGGCATTCCCTTTTGTAGAAAATAGTGGGCTAAACCTGGTTTTATAGCTAGCTTAACCTAAAAACTGCATTACGGTCGCTTAAAATTCTATTTCATTGACAACAATGTGTGAACAAAACAATCAGACATAATAGGTAACAATGTCAAAGATATGGGTACAACAGTCGTATTGTATATATAAACATATGTGTACCAATGTATTGCTGTGAGTTCGATCAGAGACATCAAAATATAAGGGTATCTTTAAGTAGACGAACATTGATAAAAATACACACAAGTTGTGGAAACATCAATTGCATTTTGTTATTTAATAAATTCTTAAAAATCTGCACCATGTTAAAATAAATCAGTTCGGACAACAAAATAGGACACTATCCGGGATAGTTCTGATCAGGCCAATAGTTAACTACGATACTGTCATGTGTACATTCAAGTACTTTTAAACTGTGAACATTGCACTGTTTTATTGAAAAATGTTTTTAGGTTATATTTGATTAAATAGATAACATGTTGCGTTGCAGTAACTGTTGGATTGGAAAGAAGGAATGAATTACTTGAATAATAACTAGTTATAGAAATATGAGGTCGTCGTTTCTTTCCAAGCGTATGTGAATGGTACAGTTGTATCGTCTTTAGACTCTGTTGTGACTTTTGTATTTGTTTCAATTTTAGCCTCTGTTGTGACTTGTGTATTTTTTTCAACCAAAGACTCTGTTGTGACTTGTACATTTGTTCCAACTTCAGCCTCTGTTGTGACATGTGCATTTGTTCCGACTTCAGCATGTGTCGGGTCTTTTTCTTCGATTGCTCTGCATAAAAAAAATGAATTCATTAATTTATTTGATTTAATGATTAGTTTATGGTATGGGTAAAGAAGATGTTTACAAAAAGGACACAAAAGAAAACAAAATCTTATTTGAAGGATGAATAACTAGGACTTCAGTAATTTACGTTGAAAGCAATACAAATCTTTGCAAAATCAGAATTTGTTTATGGTATTTAACCTGTTCAAAATGTATCTATATTTGTGGTTTTGTTCGTAAAATGTGGACAGCAATCATCTATCCAATATCGTAACTTGCATTTAGAAAGATATCGCAACACCGTTTGCCTGCATATTATCTTTCAACCTATTTCGGGCAACGGTAGAGCCGTAACTGCGATATTTTAGTTTTCAGATGATAAAATTATCGATCAAGATACTAAATGATATACGTGAACTTTTTTTTTCAATTTAACATGTGCAGCATCTGTTTGTTTTTATCTGGAACCACAATTTAATCATACTCTTATATATCCGTCATAGCCTTACATACACAACTATAATTGTTATCGAAGTAAATAATCACTTGTCTGAAAAGTTCTATCGTGTTGTTGAAATTCAGTATCTATGCCTAATTATTTTTCACGATTTTTGCAATCTGTAGTTCATTATTTTCAGAGTTATAATGTGTCGCAACGGTAAATTCAAGTGTTCATACCAAAAACATTTTAATATCAAAATCAATTAAATAAATAATGTCTTACTTCAAAAGCCCAACATAAATTAACAAGTTCATAGGGCGACAGTAGATGTTAACATCTCGATAATCGATTAGGACAAAGCAAATAAAAGTAACACACGGAATCTAAGACAATTTTCTGAACTACAAAAGAAACGAGATCGAGTCCGTCGGTATGCTAGGCAATATAATTATATTCATACTCTAACTGAATCGTTCGGTCTTACGTACTTTTCACAGATATATCGGTTGTTATGATAACAATCCACGTCATTCCACTTTCCCCAATATCTCATTTCCATGCAGTCCTCATTATATTTATTATTAGGTTCTCCCGGCCACCAATTCTCAAAGGTTAAAGCACGGTTGTCACTCCATACGAAATATCCTTCCTGTTTGGTATCCGATCCTCCAATATATCGCCAATGACCATGAACTATGGGACAAAAAGACATAATATTGTAATTTAGAAATATAAGCCCCAACTTTTTAAAACATTTTCTATAATAGAACAAAACGGCATGATTAATCTTATTTGAAATTGAAAATTTGGAAGTCAAATTTAGAAAATACAAAATCTGCACAACCTTTATGATATACATTTATGAAACTAATGCGGGTAACAAAACTGTGCTCCCGTACTTTGTGTGAAATGATAGATAAAGTTAACAAACAGAACCATTTATTTAAATGCTATAATATCCCTTTCTGCACCAATTGTATAAAAAAAAAATAATCAACGTGTGGTTCGTTTGATCTCAGTTTTCATTGGCTAAAATCCGATTATGACGTCGAAATTTTTTGCTCTCCTCTGAATGTCATATTGTGACGACATGAAAAAAGGCGACCACGCCTGATGACGTCACATAGAAATACAACATATTTTGGCAGATCATTCGAAATGAAGGAATACGTTTGCCTGCATATTGTTTGAAAATCATTATAGAAACCGATTCTACCACCAAATCTTGTGTAATACGATATTTATCCACTCTCGACAGTTAAATTTTAAATATTTAAAACGCTCGGCGGGTCTTGCATTTTAAATTTTAAAATTTTACTGTCTCGAGTGGATACATATCGTATTGCACTCGATGCAGTGGTAGAATCTATATTTATTAGATTTGATAAAATTGAAAGAATTGTTAAGGACTCTGCGTTTTGCCTCGTTGAAGAGTTGCTGGCATCGTAAATTCATTCACTATTACAAATGTTATGTACCCTTTAAATGATTTTTAATAGTATCCCTTATAGATAACTTTTGAAATTTTTGAGAACCTAAAGATTGTTTTCCAAGGAATATACTACCGTAACTTTATTTTATAAATTTTGAAATTATCAAGAAACTAAGATTTCAACTCCCTCAGTCAAAGTTGGCTTTCGATGAATTTGGCTATTTATTTTAGGTATTTTTGACATATAGTTCTTGAACGGTTTCGGTACTTATACACCTTCGGATTTCAAATGTTTGACTTTGAGCATTCCTAGTCTAGGTAAATCCAGAAAAGCGCTTCGGACGCAATAAATTATTATTCGTGCTGTTTTCAAGTTTTTACAAAACTGTGCTGTTCATTAGTCATATTTCGATTAATCCAAAACGAATCCGGGCAAGAGATAAAAACAGAAAGAAACACATCAACTATAGGAAAACAACGGAACAACAGAAACATTGACCTACAACAAAAGCCAACGGTAACACCACCAGAAAACATCTGACATATTCTAACACTGTACAGGACATTTTGAGAAACACACGTGGGTTCAAGCTAAAATTGAGAATGGAAATGGGGATTTTTTGTATTGCTCGCCAAACCACCCGACTATATGAACATGTTTCGCTAAAGTGAAAACACTTCGTGACAAAAATACAGAACAAACACTCAGAATAGGGAAATACATAAATAAATAATATACGGTAATGAACTTAACAGCATGTTACCCGCAGAATAACAACGGACACCTCCTATGAATTTAGAAAATCACCAAGACAAACAAACAACATTCAAAACTGCGCATCACAGAATGAAGCTGCATCACAAAAAGTGACGTATTTTTGTGACGTTTATGTGATCACAAGAAAATTTCTAAAATTAAAAAAAGGTTCGTTTTGTGTACAGACACGTACAAGAACTTTACATTGCATTGAATTTGTAATGATGTTATTTTATGTACTTTCTAACCATGACAAGAATATTAAAAGAAAATTGTGTTTGTAGTGGTGTTATAATGAGTACTTTCTAAACATGAAGGTTTTTCTTCTTAATCAAAAACGTGTAGGCAAAATGTGCGTCTGACGTACAAATTGGTGATACTAGTATTCATGGTGAATTTATTTAATTAAAAATGAATACTTATGATTTCAGTGTTTGTTAGTTATCTGTCGGTAGCTGCGTTCTTCGTGTTTGTGTTGTTCGTTCTGCTTTTACGAGATATTACAAAAACACTCGAAAGGAGAGACAAGGGACACTGGTTTGACCCAACCATATTTTGTTAAGGATGTTCGCTTGTCCGGTTTTGGAATTATTTGTCCGATTTTCCAAATCCTCTGGTTTTATTCATGTTAATGCCTTATAAATATTTGACCGCTAACTCCTTTTTTTCTTTTAATATGTCTTTTACGTTTATTTTAATACGTCATCTGTAAAATTCTTATACATTTTTTGTTATTTTTTAATAGTTTTTACATGTATTACAATGTATTATTGTTTGTTTTTGTCTATACACCTGTCTTTTAAGTATATTATGTGTTGGTTGTTCTTGTGGTCTGATGTTCAGTTTTAAAAGTATATTTCTTGGAATTTTTAGATTTTATTACTAATACTGAACACTCATAAACAAAGAAATTAAAATTTTACTTCTTCACAATCGTTTTTTTTTCGTTTTGAGCGTAACTGATGAACGTGATTCAAGAAGTATTTTTCATCAATAAAAACGTTATTTCCTTAGATTTGTTTGATGGGGAAAATAGTTTCGTAATCCATCGGTGTTTTGTAATGGCGACCGCTAATTATATTTTCGATTAATAAATTCCTGATAAGTTACTTACATACTTCGTGCATCTTGTCATGCACATAGACATTTTCACCTTCGTCGTTGGGTTCAACAAGATACGCACCAGCTCTTTTACACATTTTCTAAAATAGAAAAAAATCATAAGTTTGGCGTGAGAAACGTTGCAATATTCACAAAAAAAAAAAATATATGTTCATAAAAATTAAGAATTAATCGTAAAACCGAATATTTGTTCATAAAAATAAATTTTGAATTTAATAAATTAAAATATGTGTTCATAGAAATAAATTACGAATTTAAAAAATTAAAATATGTGTTCATAAAAAAAATTATATATGCATAAACATAAATATATGTTTATAAATGAGTTTTTGTTCATTAAAAAAATGATATATTTTCATTAATACAAATAATTTTGCATAACAAAAAGTGTTCGTAACAATTAGATATCGATTCATAAAATTAAAATCATTATTCATTTGATCAAAATACTCATTCACAAAATCAAAATATTCATAACAAAATCAAAATATTCATAACAAAATCAAAATATTCATAACAAAATCAAAATATTCATAACAAAATCAAATATTCATTCATAAAATCAATATAATCATTCATATAATCTAAATATTGATTCAGAAAATAAAAATGATGAATCATATAACTCGTTTAGACAACTAAATCCTCGCATTGCAACATATATTAGTTTTTTTGAAATTTGAATTTATACATTTACATGACGCAGTATTTCTTTTATAGTTCACTGGCGCATTTTTATCAATTGTCTGTTTGCAAAATAAAGGCAACAGTAGTATACAGCTGTTGGAAATTCATAAATCGATTAAAAAAAGACGAATCCGGGCCATAAACTAAAACGGAGGGAAACACATCAAATAGAAGAGGATAACAACGACACAACAGAAACACTAAAATTCAACACAGACAGAAACGAGCTATAATATAACAATGGCCAAACAGTTGAATCAAATATCTATGTCCTGTACCTGAGCTTCGGCATATGTTGCCTTTTTGCCAACAGTTCTGTAGTAATGATCTTCATATCTGAATAAATTGGTTTTTGACAACCATGTTCCAAAAGAACTGCTGCCTATATATTCATCACTGTAATGAAAATAATAAATTTGGTTACTTCCGCTACAACTGCTACTATTACTTATGATATATAATTATCAACAAAAGTATCGATTTAAGTTGAATTTATCAACACAATATTAACTAGAAACACCTGTTTTTTATCCGATGAAACAGGTTTCATTTACAGAGCGAGTAAATATGTCTATTAAGGGGCAACTCAGTTTGATTTAAATGAGGATAAAACAATGTTTATGAATTTCAAGATGTAATAAGTATTCAAACAAACGTTTTCAAACTTTATTTTTTTAATTTCTGATAAAATATTTGATTTCTGAAATAAAAGCTAATAAATTAAAAACTTAGTTTTTGTTTTGTATAAATTGTTTTGACAAGAAAACCCCACTCTGTAAAACTTAAAATAATCATGCAATTGCTCACCTTAGTACATGTACAGAGTACTAAGTTTAATAAGAAATGGAAAATTTAATGCCTCGGTTAGTTATTTTTTGAAGACATTGTGTACTTTTGTTAGTTCTGTGATGTTTTAAGAAAATGTCGCGAATTGTGGAATTGTGATAGAAATTGTAAAGGACCAGATGACATTAATAGAGAATATATGACCCATATAAATTTCCTGAGTAACACGCTAATCCTGGTGTAAGACGTTTCATCTACTATTTGTGACAAAGATTTTGGAAGACAAAAAATATGAATAATGATAACAACAACAACAATAAGTAAAAAATCCACAAACATATTTCAGAGGACATAAATATCAAGGCCTAAACTCAATAGTAAAACACGTTCAAGTTTAATCCTGCATAAAAAAATGTAACTTTTTTTTACAATTGTTACTAGTATAGATGAATGTACAGAAAATGTCTGGACATTGACAATTGAGCAAAGGTTAACTTAAAATGTGATACTGTGAATTTTTTATGTCATGAATGAAAAATTGTTTTGATTTGGGAAAAACATGTTGTCGTGGGTTTTATATTACATAGTTTTGTAAACGTTCAAAGGCAGAATATTTGTTGAATATTAAAGTTCGAGGTTTAACCTACATTCCCAAAATAAACGTATGTTTGATTAAAGAATCCTGCAATATTTTACCTCTCGCAAATGAAATACTGTTTTTCGTCACAAGAGTATGAATCCCAGTAACCAAGATAGCCCATTCTTGTGCATCTTGGCCCACCTGGTTCATTGTTTTCAATTTCTAGCCAGTTGCTATATTCCACTTCGTCACTATTGCTTGCAGTAACATATCCACTAGATTGTTCTTCTCGAACAATACCCATAAAGAACCAAGTACCTGGTTTCAAAATGACCAAATTTAATTGAATGAGGTTTACACGATTTGATACAGACCTGTTTATTCCTGTGAATATATTGGACATGGACATGATATTTTATACATTATGTGCATCCAAAAGCGCTTTCCAATGTACCCATATTTTGACTATTCTATTTATTGTGGTTGTTTATTTAACGCATCAATGTAAATAGAACGGTATTTGATGAGACTGTCATTAAAGTGAGAGGGTTAGCGCTATAGAACCAGGTTTTATCTACAATTTTCTACATTTGAAAATGACTGTATCAATTCAGGAATATGACAGTTCCTGTCCATTCGTTTTTGATGCGTTTTGTTATTTGATTTTGCCATTTGATTACGGATTTTCCGAATTTATTTTCCCCTAGTTCAGTATTTTTGTGATTTTACTTTTTTTGACTTATTTTTATCAGGAATGCTCACACTTCCGGAGCACCTGAGATCCTCAGTTTTTGATGGGGTTCGTGTTGCTTAGTATTATATTGTTTTCCATACTGTGGTTTGTGTACTTTTATTTGTCTGTTTTTCTTATTTTTTTAGCCATGGCGTTGTCAGTTTATTAATGAACGAAGAAGGGAATATTATTAATCCGGTCCGTATAGAAATATACTGACATCTGAACTTGTTATATACTTGGTGAATGACTAGTAACGGAAATCGTCATCGACAAAGTTAAAAATGAATAAACAAATAACCAGGTATGCATAGTTTGTGTCCAAAGCTCTTTTCTGTATTCGAATTATATGAAAAACCAAGATTATATTACGCCCGAAGCATTGGTTTTGAGAAAAAAGAAAATTCACGTCGCACAAAAAAATCGCTCTCTTGGAAATATATGCCATTACTTTCATTATAGTAAAAACATATTTTGGATTGTTTTGACTATTAAAGTTTCAATGATCAGTCAAATGTTTTATGGCTTGCTTTATGTGGGATAACATAATTCGAATTACATGTGTATCTCTTAGACATTATTTATTTAAACTTTTGAGAATTATTATTACAATCAGTTTGATTCCTAGAATATATTTTGCATGGTAATATTGATGATAGGTAATTACAATTAAAACAAGAGGCTCTCAAGAGCCTGAATCACTCACCTTAATTCTTTTGGTTAAATCTCTCATCAATGATTATTTTGGCTTTTCAATTTATTTAAATGTTCTTTGAATCGTCCTATTTTCTTCAAAAGCAAAACAAAAATCATTTTCTCCTATCTTCTATTTGGCCCAGTAGTTTCAGAGGAGAAGATTTTTGTAAAAGATTACTAAGATTTACGACAAATGGTTAAAAATTTACTATAAAGGGCAATAACTCCTAAAGGGGTCAACTGACCATTTCGGTCATGTTGACTTATTTGTAAATCTTACTTTGCTGAACATTATTGCTGTTTACAGTTTATCATTATCTATAATAATATTCAAGATAATAACCAAAAACAGCAAAATTTCCTTAAAATTACCAATTCAGGGGCAGCAATCCAACAACGGGTTGTCTGATTTATCTGAAAATTTCAGGACAGATAGATAAACAATATTATCCCATGTCAGATTTGCTCTAAATGCTTTGGTTTTTGAGTTATAAGCCAAAAACTGCATTTGACCCCTATGTTATATTTTTAGCAATAGCGACCATGTTTGTTGATAGATCAAAACTTCGGATACAATTTATAAATTGGATACCATAAGGAACATTCAGTTAAAGTTTGGAAGTATTTGGCCCAGTAGTTTCAGAGGAGAAGATTCTTGAAATAGTTTACGACGACAGACGACGACAGACGACGGACGACGACGGACGCCAAGTGATGGCATAAGCTCACTTGGCCCTTCGGGCCAGGTGAGCTAAAACAAGGGATTTGCAGATTTATGAAAGGTGTAAAATCACACCACTGATATTTGTAGTTATTGAACACTTTACAATTAAACGTATGCTTTTACTTGGTTTATTGGTGTCTAAAAGCAAGGCCGTTTATTGAAACTTTAGTGCATAAAATTGAAAATGGAAATGGGGAATGTATCAAAGAGACAACAACCCGACCATAGAAAAAAACAACAGCAGAAGGTCACCAACAGGTCTTCAAAATTACCAATATCAATCCTAATACAATAGACGGTTACAGTGATGCAAATAACATGCAATAATTACTAATTAATGTAATGTTGAAACAAATGTTAGTATATTGTAATAACCAAACTAAATCATCATTCTTACCTTTCTTATTATCATTCCTTTTTCTTTAATTATCATATTGATTTTTGTCTGTTTTAGATACGATATAAAATTATGGATATTAAACGGAATTATGCAAAAATAAAAGACAATGAAGGTAGGGAATAACCATGACAACAAAAAAGAAGGAATAGCAATACAATCTTTGAAGAGCGTGAATTCAAGGGCCCAATGAAGAAAGTAGTTTTTATCTACATAGTGGTACCATTAGTATTATTCCTGACAAGTAAACATTCAGGTAGCAGTTAAATAATGTAAGCTTAGAATACGGTTATAATAAAATTAAGATGCACTTAAGGTGGTACTCAACACCTTGACAAAAATTGATTTGCCTCGTTTAATTTTCATTACTTTTTTACCAAATATTTAACCCTCTGACAAAAATATAAAAAAATATGTTTGAACCAACCATTTCATCAGAAAATTTTCATTGGTTTTATAATAATTTGACCAACACTTATTTTGATCATTGAGAAACTTAATATTTCCTTAACAGTACAACGTGATTAAAACGTTTAGCTGATTTTACTGAGTTATCTCCCTGTAGTGTTATGTAAATAAACTCATCATAGATACCAGGACTAAATTTAGTATATACCACCTGAATGCTCTTATAAATGTCATTTATAATTACCTGCACCAAACGTCATTCGAGCAATGAAATCATTCTCATCATGATCCTCTATTTCTGTCAGATATCCACCAAGACTCTCACATACACGCTGCAATGATTATTAGAAATACTGTGAATTCATTAGTATTCGTTTAATACCAATTGTCGGGGATTTCGTGGGTTAAGGTGAAGCACAAAAAATTAAAGGTTTAACGGATGACAAATTTGCTAAAAAATTGTACACAGTGCTCAACAACGAAATAAACTATCCACCGTCATTCAACTTTCCTAAATCTACGAAAATTAGTACCCACGAAAAGAATTAAATCCATAGTAGATATCAAAAAGCTAAAGACAGGTATTAGAAAACATCAGAGTACAATTCGACTGTTCTACTTACCCAATAATACCATTGTAGTCCCTCTGATGACATTCATGAAAGTTTATTGAATTTGGACTGTATATGTAGTTTTGCTTAACTATAGAAATTGAAGATATCATTTTATACAATTGTTTCCTTTAAGAATCAAATTAATTCTTCGTATTTGGTAAAACCGAAACCATTTTTTTCTAGTTGTCAAAAATGAATGTTTCTACAATATTGTATAAGGTTATCTAGTGGTTTGATTTGCAAGAATAGGATTTTTATCTAAAGTACATTGATTATAAAACATTTGTGTAATGCCATATGCTCTTTACTATACAGAGGTCGTTGTTTGTCAATAATATATCAGAACAAAGACTGTTTTGCTCCACTATCAAAGTGAAGCTTTCAAAAAACATATAATGATACCTTTTTTTATAATGGTTGTTGTAATTGTATTTTTCTCTCATCTTTCTTTTTTTAATAGTTTAAACATATGTATTTATAGTGGATTGGGAAACAAGTTTTGCAACTTATATTAATCCCTTTCCACTTTGCGGGTGAGAGTGCTGCCTTGTAGCGGCATTAGCCTACTCTTTTTCGAAATCTACAAGGGTGTCTTTAACGTTCAAGAGATATGGCTCTCTCTTAACACGGGTCAGCCATTTATCGTCCCCTTCCGACGGACTATCATCGTTTCCTCAAGATCATACTCGCAAATGGTGTCAAGGGAGAGCCGAAAATTGAGTTCCTGAAATTTTTATCCCAAACGGGAATCGAACCAGGAACCTTTGTGCTAGTAGTCCGATGCATTAACCAATACCACACGGCTCTCTTAATATGTACTGATAAAACATAGGTTGAGTATACATGTGTAGTTATCTATCATGCTGCTAATGTAGCATGCATTATATATTTTAGTTACCTCTGCAGCTTTCCAGCTATATGCACTTGATGTTGAGGGCCAGTAACAGTGATCTTTGTACTGAGACCATTGATCGGGACAGTCCTCACTGCATACTGAACATGTTAAATATAAACGCTTTGTTATTGATTGTTTTGTTTGTTACAATTCGTTTAACATATTTGATTTTATGATGCATTAAAAGAACATTTCAATGAAATATTTTTTTATTTAATCAATATTGTCGGCGATAAAGATAACAGTCAAAGAGTTTACTGTAAAATCTTTTTTTCAAATGTTGGTGTGAAGTTTCGGTGTTGGAAATCAGGTAGAAAAAAAGAAGACGATTTCGGTAAGGTACGTATTGCATAGCCATTAATTGGTAATGTGATGTTTTGTCAAAGTTCTTTTTTTAATTTTATTTTAATCAATGCTGATGCCTTTTTTAATCGGACTGATAATTTTTTCAATCGTCCTGTTAATGTCTGTTTTCTGTCAATTTACCTGAAAGGCTTTAATTTGTTCATTTTTGCCAATCTCCATTAAAACCAAACAGATTAACATCCCTTTTATGTATATGGACATCTTCTTATCGCAAATTTAGCTGAACATGTTTATATACCTAGCCTTAAATTGTTTCGAACATTTATTTCGTGGGGTACCAACTTTTGTGGATTTCGTTGGTACAGGTGAACCACGAAATTAAATGTTCAACGAATGAAAAACTTGTTTAGACTTATATACATACTTTGGTTAAACCACGAAATTAATAATCCACGAATATGCTAGTTTTCTTTTCTCCACGGAAATTGGCACCCACGAATATAAATGAATACACAGGATGTAAGAAAAAGGAGACGATGACACTTTGGAGTACAAGCGTTCATAACTGGTTTTTGATAAGGTTTTTATTAATCTTTAATTATTCATATAAAAGAGGGGCAAAAGATACCAAAGTGACAGTCAAACTCGTAGATCGAAAACAAATTGACAATGCCATGGCTAAAAATGAAAAGACCAACAGACAAATAATCTCAGGTGCTCCAGTATGGGGAGCAGGTTCTCCTCCACATATGGCACCCGTCGTGTTATGTTATTGTCTGTTTTCAAACGGTACGTTTTTTTTACTAATAATCTATGTACTGCTTTCTTTTGTTTTTTGCATTCCTTTTGCAACAGTTCTCAAATGTTTGGCAAATTTTCAATCCTGAATACAAACATTTATAAGAGTTGGAAATCTTTTGAAAAAGTAAAGTTAAAATGAAGGAATTTTTCTGCAGATTTTCCGTTTACTTATACTGTAATAGTTATCAAAAGTACCAGGCTTATAATTTGGTACGCCAAACGCGCGTTTCGTCTACTTAAGACTCATCCGTGACGCTCAAATCCAAATATTAATAAAAACAAGTACAAAGTCGAAGAGCATTGAGGATCCACAATTCCAAAAAATTGTGCCAAATACGGCTAAGGTAATCTATGCCTGGAATAAGAAAATTCTTAGTTTTTCGAAAAAAATCAAAGTTCTGTAAACAGGAAATTTATAAAAAGGACCATATGATTTATATTCATGTCAACACCGAAATAATGACTACTGGGCTGGTGATACCCATCGGGGACGAAATGTAATACTGATTCAATCCCACGCAAATTATGTACAACATAAACATGCTTGTTATGTGTAATTTATATATAATTTAAAAAAAAAGTGGCTTACCATAAACGACTAGCAATGAGAGCAAGAATCGACCAAACATCTTCGGTATGAATTCAGTCCTAGTGTCTGATTTTTATTAAACTGGAAATTTTATATAGACTCGATTATTTATCATTACAGGATGTCAAACTTTTTTGCAATCATAAATCTATCTGAAAAAGTACTTGACACGTTAAAATTGGCTCTAATTGTCTTATATTACTTTTAATGTATGTTACCTCTGACCTGTCTTCACAGATGATATACAAAAGGTCAATTTTAACAACATCTAAAATTACACTCATTAACAAAGATTAGATACCTAAATGTCAAAGGATATGGTTTTAAAATATTCTTAAACATGGTGGATTTTTAACTGTCGTTACTGTCAATACTAAAAACATTTATTTGTTTAAAATATATTTTTTGTGCAAAACAGTTTGTCTTACATGCTGTGTTAAGATGGAAATTATTTCCCCGTTCCCAGTAAATTGCTTTGATATTTAACAGTTAACAGTGTCAGTTAACATATAACGTCTTTCATGTACTGTAAATTCACTACAGTACTGAACATAAAGATTATTTTGTTACTTTGGCGGGTGTACATGTTAAACAGAATCAGTTTGTATTTGGTTTCTGTTGCTTAGTAAAGTTTTCTATGTTGTGTTTTGTGTACTACTGTTTTCTTTTTTAAATTTTAGCTATGGTGTTGTCAGTTTGTTTTCAACCTAATACGAGCTTGAATATCCCTTTGTTATCTTTCGCTTCTCTTTCAATGATGTATAGATAAATAACGAATAACGACAAGACAATACACTCTGACTATAAGAAGGTGATATTTTAGAAATTAGGTGAGAACCAATAGCAATCATATCTCATTGATAACTAACATTGCTTGAAATTCTTGTGATAAACCTCTCACTGAATTTTGTAAGAACTAACATCTGTGAGTGATGCGAAGTTGATATCTGACATTTTGTTCATAATAACATGATTTCATTTAAATAAAATTTATTTTAGGCAATTTTTTTTAATTCCCATCGATCAATTTTGAAATTATACCACCCTCAATTTATGATAATTATGTAATTGTATATTATTGTAGGCGGTTTTCGAATTTCCCAACGGTCAATTATGAAATTATACCACCCTCAATTTTTGATAATTATGTAATTGCATATTATTGTAGGCTGTTTTCGAATTTACCATCGATCAATAATGAAATTATACCAACCGCAATTTATCACTATTATATATGTTATCGTATATTTTGAAAAAAATCATAAAAAATCTGTTGTCAGTCAGTGCAAATCTAACCAATACTTGAAGTTGTTCTCGGCCTAAATACATGCTCAAATAAACGCATCATAGATATCATGATTAAAATTTTGTATTTATGCCAGCCGCGCGTTTTGTCAACAAAAGACGCATCAGTGACGCTCGAATAAAAAAATGTTCAAGGCACAGACAAATCTACTTTTAAAGCTTGAAAGAGTCATTAAAGGTTTTTTCTTCTTCAAAATATTATTAATCTCAGTTTCTGCACATTTAAATGGTTTTTGTTGCATTAAAAGAAGTAATATGATGATTTTCCCTTGAAGTAGGTTTGGTTTCTCAAATTTATAAAGTGGTATTTTCATTCTTGGTAATATTCAATAAGTAAGTTAAATCAGTTAATTACAATTGTGATAAAATTAACTTTTTCAAATGGATAAATAATCTCATCATAGGAGCCAGGATTGAAATTTGGTATTTGCACCATACTCGCGTTTCGTCTGCAAAACATTAATCAGTGACGCTAGAATACAAAACTTAAAAAGGCAAATAAAGTACGAAGCTGTAGATCTTTATGGGCCAAAGTTTACTTAAAGTTTTACCAAAAGCATATGAGTTTATCTATTCCTGAGGTAGAAAAGCGTAACTATTCAAAAATTCAAGGTTTTGTAAAGAGTTTATTTATAATTATGACTATATCAATGATAATTCATGTCAACACAGATGTGCAGACTACTAGGTTGTTGATTCCCTCTGGGATGATTTCTCAGCTTATTTTGAAGGAGTAAAAGGAGTTCGAGAGTAGACATACTGAGTTCCGATATTTAAGTTGAATGTCTTAAGATAACAAAATGTTTATGTTCTTGAAAATAATTTTTTATTAACGCTTTATTCTAAAGCCTTAATTTTTAACGTCCATATCGTCCATATTTCAACTAAATTAAGGCCTATGATACAATGAACATATACGCTAACCATTAAATATTCAACTCAGGGATGTAAAATATTATACATATTTTTTAAAATAATATTGAAAGATATTGTTTGTCGACGTCAGCACTGTATATTTCATTTGCGCAGTCGCCGTTACATTACATCGTGGTCTGTCAACATTATACATTTTCATTTATTTTAGAAAAAAATAATTTGCTTATTGATTTTCCACAAATGTGATAGGAATTATATTTAGTAATTCACCTTTCGATTGACGAAAAAATCTAACCGGTACCAATCCTTGATTATGTTTGGCCTATTTAGAAAACTCTCCTCTTTTAAATAACATTGATGAATTTGAAGCCAACCCCAAAAAATATTCATTTGATAGGGCAGTTTCGGTGAAATTTATAACCCACTTTTAACTTATTTTGATGAGGTTGCAATAAATACTTGAATGGTAACATATTTAACATACAAACTCTATTAAAAGTCACATTTTACCTTACACCTTTACACTCTATTGAAAGTCTCATTTTCACAATTTCAAATGAGATTGTAGTCTCATTGGCACCCATATCACATCTTTTATCCATCTACATACAAGTAATTATAAGGATGAGCATTGCACTATTTTATTGATTATATGTTCACATCTATATATCTTTTAAAGAAAAAACGATTAATGCAGAGAATGTCGAAGAAATTATTTACTTAAACTATAACTAATAATAGAAATAATCTTCGGTCGTCCCTTCCGGTGAATTCGAAGGAGGTGTGACTGGTGCATTTGTTTTGAATAAAGCCTCTGTTGTGACACGTGCATCTGTCGTCGGGACTTTATCACCAATTGCTCTGCAAAAAATCAAAAGAATGGATTTGTTTAATTTGTTATAAATGTTAACACAAATGACATAAACATTTACCAAAACTTATTCGATAGAAGAATAACTAAGTCTTCAGTTATTTATGTTTGAAACGATATTTATAATGTATGCAAAATCTTTTTGATAACATGTAACACGTACAAACTGTATTAAGATTCGACATTTCGTTAGTGATATGTGGATTTCAATCATTATGCCGAAATCGTAACATGCATTTAGAATGATATCACAATACCGTTTTGCCTGCATATTATCGTTCCACCTATTTCGACAAATGATAGAACCTCAACTGTTATACTAAAGTTTTCAAATGATAGAGTATCGATAAATAAACTACATTTATTGAGTAATCTGTATTTTTTCCATACGATCTGATATCAACAATACAATATGCGCAGCATATGTTAGTTCTTGCCAATCACATATAATTATATATATGAATTCAATTTGATTATAATCGCATACATCCGTCATAGCCTTTATACACAAATGTTATGTGCAACGAATAAATCACTTTTTGACTTGAAAATTCCAATCGTGTAGTTAAAATTCTGTGCGTATCCGTTATTTATTTCGCGATTTTAGTAATCTGTAATTTTATTTTACAACAGTGTATGGCAATGTATGGGTCGTAACGGTCAATTCAAGTGTTCATACCAAACACATTGTATAAAAAGTCAAAAATCAACTGAGAAATAATGTCTTACTTCGTAGGTACAACCAAAATGTACTAGTGAATGATGTACTTAAGTAAAATTAAATAAACAAGAATTCAAAATTGATGCTTTTTTCAGAAAGAGCATTAGTTAAGGATCAACATAAGCTTAATATATCTAGGTCACGGTGGTCCTTTGCTAGATATTTGATTTTTAAAATATGGCGGGAAAAGGCTGACTCGGACTTTTACCTTATATTTGCATTGGTATATTTGGGTCTCATATCTAAGGAAAGAAAATCAAGGATCTGCTTTAATTTCGTTAGATGATCTTTTAGGAGCTAATAAATTTTATTGAACAGATAAATAGGTGTTATTGGCCAAAATATTTATCTTGTATCGTATAGAAAAACACCAAGGGGTCTAACGATCTGACACAAATTCCAAAACCTCACCTAAGTACATCCCTAATGAGGCAACTGCATATTTTAAAACCTCCTAAATTGATTAGGAATTGATACATCGTATCAGTCTTTCTTTCTCATAACTGTGTTAGAGCAGTATTTGTGTAACGCGTAGACACACACAGACACACTAATTCATTTAAGTCCGTAAATTGTGAACATGTATAGGCGTAACGTATCTGCTACGAAACGATGGAGCAGAGTATTTTTTATTATTGCTTAAAAATTGAAAGCCGACAATTGGAAAGTTGAAGTCATCATAGATTCTTATTTTGAATCTTAATAGAGCACACATCTATATATGTTCATACTCTAACCGATTTGTTAAGTCTTACGTACTTTTCACAGATATATCGGTTGTCATGGTTACAATCGACGTCATTCCATTTCCCCCAATATCTCATTTCCATGCAGTCCTCGTTATATTTATTATTAGGTTCTCCCGGCCACCAATTCTCAAAGGTTAAAGCTTGGTTGTCACTCCACACGAAATATCCTTCTCGTTTGGTGTCCGATCCTCCAATATATCGCCAATGACCATAAACTATGAGAAAAACATTTTTGTCATTTAACAATATTAGCACCAACTTTTTAAAACATTTAATATTATAGAACAAAAAAGCATGATAAAATTGAAAATTTGGCATTCAAATTAAGAAAATACAATATCTACATTACGATTAGGACATAATTTTAAGGAACTAAAGCGGATAAAAAGACTGTGCTCTAGTTCCTCGTTAAGTTAGAACCATTTATTTGAATGGAAGCATTCTTAATATTTAGTTATATTGTTAAGAATTGTAAAGGGCTCTACGTTTTGTATCATTGTACAGTTGCTGTCGTCGTAAATTCATCCACCACTACACCTGTTATTTATCCTTTAAATAATTTTAAGGATGTTCACCTCTGAGGAGCTAAAAATGTCTAAAATGATAGTTTTTTTCTTAACCTGATTTTGGGGTATATAAGACTGTAAAAAAAAAATGTTCACCTCTGACATGTCTGATGAGCAAAAATTTCTAGAATTTTTTTTTTTCTTAACCTGATTTTGTGCTTTATATGACTGTAAAAAAATGGTGAAGAAATGATCATATGAAGGTGCACTTCTATGTTTGCTACAGCCCTTTAAAAATTCCCAATTTTGAGGATTTTCCTATTTTCATCGATTTTTACCTATTTTTTGGGCTATTATCGTGAAAAAAATCACAGTTCCACAATTTAACTATTTTCATTCTTCTATAAAGATGATTAGGACCAATCTGAATAAATTTTACTTACAAAAGCTATAGGTAGGTGTTAATATAAGAAAGTTTTATCATATTTAATGTTTTTTGTGTAAAATTTACCATGCTGTCAATTTTGTTAATATGTGATTTTTCTTCGATTTAAGAACAAAATAAATATAATTTCATCTGTTTTGTTATAAATAATTGAAAATATACATATCTAAGAAATAAGAATTGACTAAAATTACATGAAATGTACATGATTCTTGTAAAATCATATTTTGTATCCCTCACCCATTTTTCTTAATAAAGGCATCAGTAGAATACCGATGTTCAAAACTCATAAATCGATAGAAAAATAACCCAAATCCGTGTCACAAAACCAAAACCGAGGGAAACACATTAAATATAAGAGGAGAGTGACGACACATCATTAAAATTTAACACACAGAAACGAACTAAGCTAAGAATTAGACAGCATCCGATGAGAATAACAAATATAACATCAAAACTTACTACATGTCTTGATTGGTTGTAAAATTTAAAAACTTGATTACTCAAAAACTTTTGAATGTAAACACACAATTTTTAACAGAGTTAAGTTTGACTATAATTTTTTTGAAGTTCATTAATATTTTCGACTTGTATCACATGTTTTGGAAATAATTCCAGAACGATTTTTCAACGATACAGAAATACAGAAGAATAGTATACTGTATACTGTGGATTCATTTATTTTCTTGGGTATCAATTATCGTGGATTGCTGAAAACTTGCATATTCGTTGAACATTTGATTTCGTGGTTAACCTGTACCCACAAAACCCACAAAAATTGGTATTCAACGAATAATAATAAATCCACAGTAAATAACTTTTGACTTTTTTGAGAACCTATTTTCTTAGGTATAGGTCACCTCAGTGGTCTTCAACTTCGAACTTTATTTGGCCTTAAAGAAGGGCAAAAATAGTATACCACTTTTTAATAGTCATATTTCAATTAAGCAAAAACAAATCCCGGCAACAAGCTAAAACCGAGGGAAACACATCAAATAAAGGGGGAAACAATGGAACAACAGAAACACCTAAATACAACAAAAGCAAATGCTAACACAAACAAAAACAGACTGTAAATAACAACTGACATGTAGCTAATTCGATACAGGACATTTAAGAAACAAATATGGGTTGAACCTGTGTTATGACTAGCAAAAACTCTCGCTTACATGACACTGTTAACTATACCGCTAAAGTGAAAACACTTCTTGACAGAAATACAATACAAACGCTCAGCACAGAAAAATACATCTAGTTGTTGGCATGACACGGGTTATGTCCTTCTCATATATGTTATGATGGTATGATACTAAACCCCTAACGGGAAAGATTGTGCCTGATGTTCATATGATGAAATTATAATCTTTCAGTCAGTTAAATTGAAGTCTGGAGCTGGCATGTCAGTTAACTGCTAGTAGTCTGTTGTTATTTATGTATTATTGTCATTTTGATTATTTTCTTTGGTTACATTTTCTGACATCAGACTCGGACTTCTCCTGAACTGAATTTTGATGTGCGTATTGTTATGCGTTTACTTTTCTACGTTGGTTAGAGGTATAGGGGCAGGGTTGAGATCTCACAAACATGTGTAACCCCGCCGCATTTTCGCCTGTCCCAAGTCAGGAGCATCTGGCCTTTGTTAGTCTTGTATTATTTTAATTTTAGTTTCTTGTGTACAATTTGGAAATTAGTATGGCGTTCATTATCACTGAACTAGTATATATTTGTTTAGGGGCCAGCTGAAGGACGCCTCCGGGTGCGAGAATTTCACGCTACATTGAAGACCTGTTGGTGACCTTCTGCTGTTGTTTTTTTTATTTGGTCGGGTTGTTGTCTCTTTGACACATTCCCCATTTCCATTCTCAATTTTATCAATAAATAATATGATTGTACTTTACAGCATGTAAACTGCAGAATAACAACGGACACCTACTATATGTATGAATTAAATTCATCAACAGGACACAAAAAACGAAAACAAAACTGTGCGTCATATGAATGGATTAACATGACGTAGTTTTGTGACGTTTATATCATTACAGGTAAATTTCAAAAGATAAAAGAGATCTTATTTACAGACATGTACAAAACATTGAATTTATATTGAGTTTGTAATGATATTATTTTAAGAACTTTCTAACCATGACAAGAATATTAAAATGAAATTGTGTTTGTAGTGGCGTTATAATGAGTACTTTCTAAACATGAAGGTTTTGTATTCTGCGTTTTATTCTACAAGATACTGTAAACACGGTCTAAGGGAGAGGTCAGTGCACACGTGACATTGATTTAACCCAACCACATTCACAGGCTATTTGAATCATTCCTTGCTTGTTTTTGTTTGTAAGCCTGTATTTTGGGTAAATAAAGGCAACAGTAGTATACCGCTGTTTAAAACTCATAAATCCATGGACAAAAAAACAAAATCGGGGTATCAAACTAAAACCGAGGGAAACGCATTAAATATAAGAGGAGAACAACGACATAACACCGAAACGTAACACACACAGAAACGGACCAAGCATCAGACAAAACACCACGAGAACAACAAATATAACATGAAAACCAAATACATGAATTTGGAATAGACAAGTACCGTGCCACGTCTTATCTCAATATCTCAAAAATAAGAGAAAACACAAACGACTCAACGTTAAAATGCAACACACACATAAACGAACAATAATATAACAATCTTAGGAAATAGTCTGACTATGCGATATGGGCTTTGCTCGTTGTTTAGGCCGTACGATGACGTAAGTCTGGTGTAGGATGTTCATGTAGTCTAATGTTCTGCTTTAAAAGTATATTCTTGGATATTTGTGGCTATAATTTCAAAACTTTCCGCTTATAAACAACGAAAATTAAAATTATACTTCTGAACAATATGTCATTTTTGTTACGAGCGTACCTGACGAAAGTGATTCAAGAAATGTGTTTTATAAATATTTTGTGAATTGAATTATGATACTTGAAAAAAATATTCTATATTGATATAAGAAGAGGTGGTATGAGTGGCAAATACACCATCCAAGTCAAACGTTATAAAGTAAACCTTTATAGTTCAAACTACGATATTTAACACGGACCCTTGACTCACACCGAACAGCAAGCTATAAAGAGTTACAAAATCACTATTGTAAAACCATTCAAACAGGAAAAGCAACGATTTAATCTGTATAAAAAAAGGAGATGTGGTATGATTACCAATGAGACAACCCCCCACAAGATACCAAATTAACAACTATCGGTCATCGTACGGCCTAAACAACGAGCAAAGCCCATATCGCATAGTCAGAATATTTCCTTAGATTCGTTTGATAGTAAAATAGTTGCTCTTCGTAATCCATCGGTATTTGGTAATTGCAACAATTGATTACATGTTCGATTTAATGAATTCCTGATAAATTACTTACATACTTCGTGCATCTTGTCATGCACATAGACATTTTCACCTTCGCTGTTAGGTTCAACAAGATACGCACCAGCTTTCTTACACATTTTCTAGAATAAAAAAAATCAGCATGACTAATATTGTTCATTTTTTAAAATAGACAAAATAATTCCATGGTTTACTTTTTGAAGACAGTTTACCTGTAAGTATGTTGTGGTGACCTTCTTTTGATTTTAATAAAGAGAAAATAATTTAATTGTTATATTCGTTAGTATATTATTTTGGAGTACTAGTCTTTAGCAATAATATATGTATGACAGCCTAGGTGATCGAATGGTCTATTGCGTCGGATATAGTGCAGGAGATTTGGTGACACGATATGGGCTGTTATTCAGAGTAGATTATTATGCAGATTTAATCACTGGTGATCCGATAGCTGATATCTGTCGTAGTGTAGTCACTTGTTTAGACGTACTTATAATATAATTATTTCTAGGACTTCATCCTACATTATTTTGTGAGATCATATAGATAGATAATTGAGCTGATCTGTAAAAAATCCATCTTCATGCCTTAAATGTTATGTACTGTGTTACGACGCTAGATTAAAAATTGACTAGGAAAAGTAACCAAAAGCTTTATTATTGTAGAACCTAGGTAGCCGAGTTGTCTAAAGCGTACAAAAGAGCGTCGGATACAGTGCAAGGCGAGTTGGTGCCTCGATATTTCAGTAGCATGAGTTCGAGTCCCTTCCAGGGAATAACAAAATATTTGCTTCCGCACATTTACAGTTCTAACATTGCTTGGCGAATTACATATACAGTATGTTTTACATCCTTGTATCACCATCACTGGTGATCCTATGGATGACATATGTGTTAGTGTTGTCATAGGTTCAGATGTAACATTGTTGGGGTGTTCGTAGACGAATTACATATATATACACATATATAAAAGATATTGTCAGTGACGAGTCTATTTTTGAACATTCGTTAGAAGGAATTGAGAATTTACCCATCTTTACTAATAGACTGGAAAAGGAAACACATGTTTCATCCTAAATAATGTTGATCGTCGTGAACACCTTGGATTTTTAGTTCATGGTTAAATCCTTGTTAAATCCTCGCTTACAGATTGCCAAAGCCATGATATGATAGCGCTATAGTTACATGTCTTAACGAATTTGTTCATTTGATGCAATATGTAGTTTTGTGAAATTAAACTTATATTCTTAAATGACTCAGTATGTTTTTATTGGTGCATTTTTATTAATTTTATGATTGCAAACAGTTGAATCAAATACTCATGTCCTTTACCTGAGCTTCGGCATATGTTGCCTTTTTGCCAACAGTTCTGTAGTAATGATCTTCATATGTGAATGAATTGGTATTTGATAACCATGTTCCAAAAGAACTGCTGCCTATATAATCATCACTGTAATGATAATAACAACGTTGACAACATCTGCTACAAATGCTACTATTACTATTGAAACATAATAATCAACAGAAAGTAGCGATGTACAAGATTGAAGTTGAATTTATCAACAAAATATGAAATAGAAACACCTGGTTTTTTTTATCCGATGAAAAACATTTCATTTACAGAGCGAGTAGATATTAGAGCGTAACGCTGACAATGTTAAGAAGGGTTCAACTTGTTTTGCTAGAAATCAGGACAAAAGATTTGAAATAAATTTCAAGATGAGAAATTAGTATTGAAAAAATAAAAAGGAAATTTAAGTGATTAATAACACTTTGTTTATGTTTCAATATTTTTCATTACCATTCGTTTTTTTTTTTAATTTTGTGATAAAATTATTGATTTTTTAAAATAAAGTTAATAATTTAAAAATGTTCGCGTTCTTGCTCTGTATCAATTGTTTCGACGAGAAAACGCCACTCTTTGAAACTTGAAAAAAATAGATAATTGTTCACCTAGTACAGGGTATCCAATCTAATTAGAAATGGAAATTAGGATGCATCGGTAAGTATTTGTTTATTCATCTAAATATTGTTTTAGTGTTGCCTATTCAAATGTCATGCAACCATTTAAAATCGTAGAGACGTGTGACAAAAACAAAATCGCTTGAATACCAAATAGGTGTCAGTCATTAAGAATTGACTGGGTAAAAATCAATCACCCATTTTACTATTCTAATTATATAGCAAATGTCGGGAATTGCTGAACAGTAATAGAAATTGTATTTGTTCAGAGGACATTATTAGAGAATAATAGAGCGATATAAATTCCAAGAGTAAAAACGCGTGTTTCTGGTGTAACAATAATAATAATAATTAAAAACCAATTGTTCAGAGAACAATTGAAGGTCTTTCCATTGAAAACAATGTATTTTGATATGAAAGTTGTAAAATTAAGTTTAAAATGTCATTTCAATCGTCAACTGATAGGTTATTGTACGCTGATTCCAGAAATATATGGTTTCTATACAATATTTTTTTAAATAAGGGAGATAATTTGTTACTTCCGGTTTGAAAAATGTTACTTCAGATAATATTTGAATATTTAATTGACACTGATTTCAAAATGATCTGGTTCTATATACTTTTTTATTACTAAAGTACAAAAAATAGCTACTTCCGGCTTACACAAGGTCACTTCCGGTTGTTTTTTGTCAAGGTTAAATGGTTTGATACCTTTTAAGTCTCATGGCTATATCATGTATATATATGAGCTGAAAGCAAAGGTCAAAAACTAGAACGTCAAATTAATCTATGACCTTGAGATCAATTTCAAGATCATAAACCAAGGACCTCAAATCAAAAGACCATAGGTCTTAATAATATTTGGTTAATCAGTTATATCACCATACGCGTATTTTTAAATACAAGAGGGGAGAAAACTCACTTTTACGTTTAACGTACCCTTGCAATCAAAATTTATGTGTTACAACATGTCGCAACTAACAATTTATAAAAAATAATATGTCGATATCTTATACGGTTTCTGGAAATTAGTGGAAATAAGCCAAATTCAAAAATTAGAATATGACCTTGACCTTTGACCTTGACCTAATTTTTATATTTTTGGACCAAGGACCTCAAATCAAAAGATCCTTGGTCTCTAGCACTTATGGTTTACAAGATAGAAATACATATCACTTATATCAAATGCATAAGGGGAAATAACTCTCATATGGAGCGTTCATATCACTTCGGTCAAAATAGGACAAATCATGCGAAGGATATAACAAGCAATTTTGTAAAATAAATTTGTCATTATATTTTACGGTTGCGAAGGAGTTGCGCTAACAAGGAAAACAGTGTTTGGGGAGATAACTCCTACAAAGAAAAGTATTCGTTTACGCAGGGTAAATTTCAAAAGCGCATAAACTGTTCGATATCATATACCAAATATCTAAGCGACATATTGCGAAACAAATGTTTATCGCAAGAAGAAAATTAGGCGGAAGAAAAAAAAAAAAAAAAAATAATCAGAAGAAAAACAATAGGTCTTTCCTCAGAAAAGTGGAAAGACCTAATAACAACATAAAAAATAAACAAAAAAAAGACCACTTACACATTTTGGTGTAATGCAACCAAAGATTTCCCCCTAGTATTCTTTGTTAAATTTGCACTTTTCAAAACAATGTGTAATATTTATCTTTGTTTTAAATAAAGAAATACTTGGCATCAGTAAATTTTTATCCTGTCGAGTACTATAGAAAAAAATTCACATAACATGTCATTGCATATAAGAAATTAACCATCACTGGAAGTGAACCAAAAAAAATTAGAAAGAAAAAAAAAAAAAAAAAAAAAGGAAGTTAACCAATCAAATTTTCCCCCTTATTCAGCCTGTGTTCAAGATTTAGTAACCATGTATCAAAGATTAAGTTTCAAAACTATTCTAAAGAAACCTTAGATAAAACAATAATGGTACTGTGAAATATCCAATACATATGTTAAAGACACAGAAAAAGTTTTACTCCAATAAAATGTAGGATTAATTACCTACAACTGTCAAATTTATTGGAATTTATTTTTTCGACCTATTTTCGTATACATCCGGATGTGACGTACCATGATTTGGTGATATTACACCTTAATAGGTTATAAGTATTAAGGGCCTAAACACATTAGTAAAAACTGTCCAAGTTCAATCCTGCATAAGAAATATTGACCTTTTTTTTCTTTACAATTATTCTTGAGTGACTAAACATATACAGATCAGTGTATAAAAATGTCAGGACATTGACAATAGAGTGAAGTGTACTTAAGTTGTGATACTCTGGCTTCTGTTTTCATGTCGTGAATGAAAAAAAACCTTTTTGTTTCGGAGCAACATGTTGTCGTGTGTATAATATAACTGAGTTTTGTTAAATTCCGGAGGCACTAAGATTTGTTGAACATTAAAGTTCGAGGTTTACTAATTAGGCCGTTAGTTTTTCTCGTTTGAATTGTTTGAATTGTCTTTCAGGGGCCTTTCCCTTCATAGCCAAATATGCAGTGTGGGCTTTGTTAATTGATGAAGGCCGTACGTTGAGCAATAGTTGCTAATTTCTGTGCCATTTGGTCTCTTGTGGGGAGTTGTCTCATTAGCGATCATACCACATCTTCTTTTTATGTTTACATTGTCCACAAAATACACGTACGTTTGATTCAAAACATTGCAATATTTTACCTCTCACAAATGAAATATTGTTCTTCGTCACATGAGTATGAATCCCAGTAGCCAAGATAGCCCATTCTTGTGCATCTTGGCCCATTTGATTCGTCATTTTGAACTTCTAGCCAGTTACTATATTCCAGTTCATCACTATTGCTTGCAGTAACATATCCACTAGCTTGTTCTTCATGAACAATACCCATAAAGAACCATGTGCCTGGTTTACAATGTACAAAATCAGCATTGTTTCAAATATTTTATTTGCAATGATCAGTCAAAAGTGACACCGTTTTTTTTTAACCTTTTGCGAGTTATTATTTTATTATTACGAATGAACAATCAGTTTTGTTCCTAGAATACATTTGGCATGTTAATAGTGATTGATATCTACATGTACTGTCTTTTCGTATAATTACAGTTAAAAAAAGAAATTTTCACTCTAATGTTTTGTGTAAAATCATACCACTGTAATTTATAGATATTTATCATTTCAACGTTGAACTCATGATTTTACTCAGTTGATTAGTTTCTCAAGGTTAGCCGTTTATTGGAAATTTAGTGCGGACCCATATCAATCCTAAGAGCATAGATCTTGAAGGTTAAAGTGGTGCAAATAACATGAATTAACTATCAATTAATGAACTGTAGAAACACATGTTAATGTATTGTAAAAAAAAACAACAGAATCATCATTTTAAATTATTTTTGATATTCCTTCTTCTTTGATTATAATATTGATGATTGATTATTGTCTGTTTTAGATACGATATAAAGTACTTAATATTAAACAGGGAATTATGCAAAAGTAAAAGACGATGAAGGTTGGCAATCACCATAACAACAAAAATATGATAAACAAAGAAAACAATAACCCACATAACACAAAAAAGTATAATAGCAATACGAGCCCATAAAAGTCCAGCGAGATTGCATGGGCCCAACTAGGTAGGTAGATTTTCTTAAGATAGTGGTTCCATTTGTATTATTCCTGACAAGTAAACATTCGGAATACATATAAGTAAAATAATGTAAGTCATAAATGAAGAGGAAGAGATAGTACTACGGTTATTATAAAAGATAAATACACTTATAAATGTCAATTACAATTACCTGCTCCAAACGTCAGTCGAGCAATGAAATCATTCTCGTCATGGTCCTCTATTTCTGTCAGATATCCACCACGCCTCTCACATGCGCTCTGCAATGATTATTAACAATGAATATAACAAATCTGAAGATAAGTATCGTAAAATTCGCCTGCTATATTTACAGCCGATTACATTGAGTTAATAAGTATAGGTACTATCTTTGGTAAGCTTGCTTGCTAGCTGAACCGTGAAGTCATTATAAGTTAAATACCACCCTCCTTTATACATAGACTAGTCCGACAGATAACCAATCTGTCTGTTTGATAAGACTACTCTATAAAGACTGTAGAATATCTTACCTAGTGATGACTTCACGGTTCAGCTAGCAAGCAAGCTAACCAAAGATATTACCTTTATCTACACACTAAATGCAATCGGCTGTAATCAATAATACTTTTAAGAGTTAGTTATTGTTCCATTAAGAAACATAACATTTGGATTACCTAAGACCTATCCCAACTTTAGCCCTAGTGTTAATATCTCATCTTGCTTTTTGTCATCTGTTTCATCGTTATCATGATACACGGGCGGATCCAGCCATTCTAATAAGAGGGAAGAGTGTTCCAAACACAGGATGAAGGTGGGGTTCTAATCTTATTTTCCCATTCAAATGAATTGATCGTCGAACCTCGCCCCCCCTATCCGCTTGATCCGCCACTGTGCTGTTTATTTTTACATTTACTAATAAGACTGAGGTACAATATACATGTAAAGTTATCTATCATTCTGCTTATGCAGCAAGCATCATATATTTTACGTTACCTCTGCAGCTTTCCAGCCATATACACTTGATGTTGACGGCCAGTAACAGTGATCTTTGTACTGAGACCATTTATCGGGACATTCATCACAGCATACTGAACATGTTAAATTTAAACGATTTGTTATTGACCGTTTTTGTTACTGTTCGTTTAATACATTTGATTTCTATACAGTACTACATGTAACAACATATTTCAATGGATAACACATAATTTCAATTAAATTAATGTTTTTGTCAAAATAGACAAAAGTCAAAGAGTTTACTGCAATATTAAGATAAATGCAGTATTATTTTTTTTTAAATTAATGTAGGTGTGAAGTTTCGCTAGTGGAAATAAGGAAGAAAAAAAAACGATTTTTGGTAAGGTTCGTATTGCTTAGCCATAAGTTTGCTTGTGTAATTTTTTGTCATTGTTGTTTAGCCATTCGTCTTTTTTATTTTATTTTAGGCAATGCTGGTATCTATTATATTGGACTTGTTAATATCTGCTTTATTTCAATGTGTTTCCCCATTAAGATTCACTAAAATAAAGGAGAAGTAGTAAGGTAAAAAGTTGAATGTTGATTTTATTAAATCATTGCTTACACTTTAATTCTGAAAAACAAGGAAATCTTTAATTTATCCTTTTTTGGCAAAACATTTGCACATCTTCAATACGACCAGAAAAATTGACATCGGATTACTTATATGTATAAAGTCGTAGAAGATTGAAGACCCGAAATTCCAAAACTTATCACTTTGTTTTACACAAATAAAATAACGATTGTCATATGTGGAAAAAGGAGCCTATGATCATTTCAGGGTACAAGCGTTCAGCCATGGTTTTTGATTTTTTTTTATCAATTTTAAGTTATTCACATAATTTTATGGTATTATAAAAAAAAAAGATGTGGTATGAATTCCAATGAGACAACTATCCATAAAAGACCAAAATGACACTGACATTAACAACTATCTGTCACCGTACAGCCTTCAACAATGAACAAAGCCCATACCGCATAGTCGGCTATAAAAGGCCCAGATACGACAATGTAAAACAATTCAAACGAGAAAACTATTGCCTGTTTTTCATCGGTACTACATATGGTGCCAAAGTTTGAGCAGGATCTGCTTACCCTTCCAGAGCACCTGAGATCACCCAAATTTTTGGTGGAGTTCGTGTTGCTTAGTCTTTAGTTTTCTATATTGTGTCTTCTGTATTATTATTTGTATGTTTGTTTTTTTTAATTTTTAGCCATGGTGTTATCAGTTTATTTTCTATCTATGAGTTTGACTCTCCATATGTTATGTTTCATTCCTCTTTTATATGACTAATAATCTATGTACTGCTCTTTTTGTATCTTCTCTTTGCAAGAGTTGTTAAACGTTTTTTTTTAATTTTCAGGCCTAAATACAAACATGTTAAAGTGTGATATGTCACAGAAATTGCTTATCAGATTTTACGTTAATTTCTACTTTAAAACTGATTCAATCCCAATCACATTGTATACAACAAAACAAGTGTGTAATGAATATTCTATATATCATTAAAATAATAGCTTACCATATACGACTAATAGAGAGAGCAAGAATCCACCAAACATCTTCGGTATGAATTCAGTCATAGTGTTTGATTGTTTTTGAAAACTGGAAATTTTATATAGACTCGATTATTTATCATTACGAGTCATTAAACAATTTTCGCAATCATAAATTTAGCTGAAATAATACTTGCCACGTAAATATTGACTGTAATTGTCTTATAATTCTTTTAATGTATGTTACCTTGGACCTTTTTGAGGACCAAAAGTTCAAAAAAGATGATACAGAAAAGGTCAATTTTAACAGCTTATACAATTATACTCATTAACAAAGATTAGATACCTAAATGTCAAATGATAAGGTTTGAGAATATCATTTAACAGTGTGGAATTTTAACTTTCGTTAATTCGTGTCAATTCTAAAACCATATATTTGTTTGGAAATAAATATTTGTGGAAAACATTTTGTCTCACGTGCTGTTTTGAAAGGACAAATGCTACCCTGTTCCTGATATATTAATAGTAAACAGTTATAGTTAACACATACCGTCTTTCGTGTACCTTAAGGAGGATTTTTTTGCGGGTGTCAAATTTCGCTATTTAGACAAAATTCGACGGGTTCATAATTCACGAATACATATTTGGGCGTTGCTAAAATGTTTGCAGTTGAAAAGTGGTAAAGATCTACAGGAAGAACACAGTAAACAATGCGTTAGATGTAACGTCTTTCTTTACTACGCTATGATAGTTTAGTGAAGCTACGTCATCATTGTTTCGGAGATTTGTTTGCTGTTATATATTGTTTTGTTTAAATACCAAAAGTTAAAAGAAACAGTTATTTTGCTTGTAAAAGGAAAACGGCAAATATATAAAAAAAAATATATGAGGCAAAACAAATGATTTTATTTGTCAAATATTCACAAAAGCTTCTAAATTTTTCATGTCTTTTGATAAAAAAAAATAACGTTTTACGGCCTGCAACGCATGCACGTTACGAATATTTCGACGTTTTGTTGGATTTTTCACAAAGATCACACCTTAGAATGGTATTTACCGTGAACGCGAAGTTGGTGACCTTTTTTTTTTGTATATAAGTGACACCTAACATCCACGCATTCCATCATTCATCCAAATCTTGAATACAAAAAAAAATCTTATTCGGAAAACTTCATTATTATACATAGTATTTAATTGTAATTATATAACAATATAATGATAAAGCAGATGCTAGTATTACTTGACTTGAAATTTCTTACATCAATTGGATGATGTTAGCAATTACTATACCTCAGCTGTTGGACTATCAGTCCCTGCGGGTATAATCAGCTTAGTAGTCCGTACATCGGTACTGACATGAATTATAACAAACTTTACTAAAATTTTCCGTTTTTAAATTTTGAAATTATGTACTCAGGTTTCAACTCCCTCGTGCAAAGTTGACCTTAGATGGATTTGGCTTTTTTAAAAGTATTTTTTGTCATATAGCTCTTATACTGTTTAGGTACTAATGCTTCCACGGCTTTCACATATATGGCTTTGAGCGTACCTGATAAAGGTAAATAAAACAAAACGCTTCGGACGCATGAAACTATTAAACTATTTGACTGTCCCTCTGGTATCTTTCGTCCCTCTTTTAAACGTGTTGTTTTCATTTTTTTTTACTAGTCTAGAAAAACTATATAAGACAATACCTCTGGCCTTTGTTGGTCTTGTTTGATTTTTAATTTTAGTTACTTGTGTATGTTTTGAAGTTTGGTGTGGCGTTCGTTGTCGCTGGGCTGGTGTATATATTTTTTGGGCGCCAGCTGAGGGACGCCTCCAGGTGCGGGGTTTTCTCGCTGCATTGAAGACCTATTGGTGATCTTCTACTGTTGTCTTTTCTATGGTTGGGTTGTTGTCTCTTTGACTCATTCCCCATTTCCATTTTCAATTTTACACTAACTAATGGAAGGTGATATTAAAATAATATGTGAGAACTAATAGCAATCATATCAAATTGCTTCCTATCATTGCTACACATTCTTGTGATGAACCTCTGCCTGAATCATGTCAATACCAAACGCTGTGTTTTACTGGAAAATGATGTCTAAACTCTTTCATTAAAATAACGACATATCGTCATAAAAAAAAAATTGATAAACAAGTGTAGAAAGTAAAATCCCATAACTACTGAACTCCGAGAATTCAAAACGGAAATTCCCTAATCAAATGGCAAAATCAAAGGATAAAACACATCAAACGAATGGACAACAATTGTCATATTCCTGACTTGGTATAGGCATTTTCAGATGTAGAAAATGGTGGATGGAACCTCGTTTTATAGCGCTTAACCTCTCACTTTTATGACAGTCGCATCCAATTCCGTTATTTTTACAACGATGCGTGAACAAAACTAACATAATCGGAATAATAGTCAAACTATGGTTACAGCAGTCATTACTGTGTAGGCGGTCCTGCAAATTCCCATCGACCAATGGTAAAATTATACTTCCATCAATTTATTATAATTATGATTATGTAACTATTATATTAGTGTAGGCGGTTTTAGAATTTCCCATCGATCAATAATAAAATTATACCACCTTCAATTTATAATAATAATGATGTTATTGTATATTATTGTAGGCGGCTTTTCGGAATTTCCCATCTATCAATAATAAAATTATACCACCCTCAATTTACAATAATGATGTTATTGTATTTCATTGTAGGCGGCTTTTCGTATTTCCCATCGAACAATTATGAAAGTATGCCACCCTCAATTTACCCTCATTATGTTAATGTATTTCAAAAAATTCATAAAAGCATCTTCTGTACTTAAAAGTTGTTTTCGGTATAAATACATTTACAAAGGTAATTTAAGCACTCTTTATTATCCCACAATGTAGGTTTATTTTGCCTTTATCTATATGTGGTATTTTCTATTTTGGTAATATCCAATAACTAAGTTAAATTAGTTTATAACAGTTGTGATAGTTTCTTTTTCCAAAAGACTAAATAAACTCATAATAGAAACCCAGGATTGAAATTTAGTATTATCGCCAGACGCGCATTTCGTCAACAAAAGACTTATCAGTGACGCTCGAATGAACAAAGTTAGAAAGGCAAAATAAGGTACGAAGTATGAGAGCTTTGAGGTCCACAAATTCAAAAAAGTTTTGCCGAATACAAATTTTTAAAAGGTAATCTCTTCCTGAGATAGAAAAGCCTTAGAATTTAAAAATTCAGGGTTTTTGTAAACAGTTAATTTATAATTATGACTATATCAATGATAATTCATGTCAACACATAAGTGCTGACTACTAGGCTGGCGATGCCCTCGGGGAAGTTTTCCCACCTTACTGTAGATTCATTCATTTTCGTGGGTCTTAATTTTCGTGGATTGCTGAAAACTGTCATTTTCGTGGATATTTTATTTCGTGGTTTTGCCCATCCCTGAATTTAAAGCCTATTGAAAATAAGTAATTCGTTGGACATTTGAATACGTGGTTCACCTGTACTTACGAAACCCAAATAAATCTCTCGCACAAATAAGGATATCAAAAATTCTTTTAGATTATTTTATAATTGAAATCTTTCATTCTTACATACAATATTTATGTAGTAACTTGTAAGAATGTCCTTTGTATGTTTTGCTATATAAAGAAATAAAAAGATGTTATATTATTGCCAATGAGACATATCTCCACCAGTGACCAAATGACATTGAAGTTAACATCTATAAGACACAGTACGGTCTTCCTCAAAGAAAAAATCTCATACCACATAGAAATTACCATGATGTGGTATGATGTATATAATAAATAAGCATTCACTGACACTTTCTGTCTACAGTGCCCTAATTGCAATAGAAGCAATAACTTCGAAATGGGTCTCATTGGGGTCTAAGATTTTTTGTAAGAGTGACACGTAAAAGTCAAATTATTGTGCTGTGAAAACGGGAAATGAAATCTAGAGGGACACGTGAAATTACAAAAAAATGAGAACTGCTTACGTACATATTGTAGGCGGGGTACGGGAATCTGATAAAACAGTAAGCGGGATCCGGGATCAGAACCCCCAAATGAGACCCCCTTTGACAAACGTTTTGATGTAAACAACTGGTGATCTTCGATTAGCAATTTGTTTACGGCATATATAAATGTCTATATATAAAATGACTGAATAAATAGTCAACGATAAATCTTACAGGGCGATTTATTATATAATTATGATTCAGTACATTACAAAATATAATATATAACAAGTCTAAAAGGGTACAACATCACCAAAGAACACAATAAAACGAACATAATGTTAGATATTTCGGATAACAGATATCCTTCCTTGGTAATAGCACGATGTCAAATGAATCATGTCAATTCAAATTTTAAAGACACTATCAAAATCTTGAAATATATACAGTTTAAGCGAACATCACAGACGCTGGTACAATTTTAAAATTATATGTCTATATATATATACAACTCGTCTAAACATCAACCCAAAAATGTTAGATCTGTAAATTTGCTTTCGCAAATTTTTTGTTCTTCCCTCGCCGGGATTCGAACCCATGCTACTGAGATATCGTGACACCAAATTGCCTGCAATTCAGCCGTCCCGCTAGACCACACGACCACCTGGGCTTCACAAAAATAAAGCTTTCGGTGGCTGTGTGTTACCTTTCCTCGTCAGTTTTAATCAAGTGGCGTACTACAGTACATGATATATAAGGCATATATATGTATACATAATACTGTGAGTTCGACCAGAACGCTAAAAATATGTGGAACATCTCATACATAATTTCAAATCACAACATGATGTCTGCCATTATAAGCTTTCTGATATTGACGTACAAAATAGGACACTTTCAGGGACATGTCTGGTCTATGATGATACTATAGTTTTACAGGCGTCTAAACTATGATGTTCGGTTTATTTGTTTTTGTGTATAGATTTCACAATTGTTATAGTTTAATCAAAGTAGATTGGTATGGTTCATTCAACATCATAATCATAATGATGAAGGATATCTGTTATCCGAAATATTGGGCTGATGTTTAGATGAATTATATATACATATGTATTTTCAGCATTGTATCCCCATCATTGCTTGTGATCCGATGGATTAAATCGGTTGTAGAGTAGTCACTGGTTCAGACGTACTTATAATATAATTATTTTTGTGACTGCATCTTATATTGACTTGTAGGATCATTTACAATAGATAAGTCAGCTGATCTGTAACAATTCCATATTCATGCCTTATATAGTATGTATTGTGTTACGACGCTAGATTAAAACTGGCGAAGAAAGGTAACACCAGTAGCACGAGAAAAACAATAAATTTGCAAAAGCAAATTTACAGATCTAACATTGTTAGGGTGATATTTAGACTAAATAATATATTATTGGTTTTCCTGCTTGGCTTTATCTATGTACAGTGGTTGTTTATTGATATGGTTCATAAATGTTTCTCGTTTCTCGTTTAACATATAGATTAGACCGTTGGTTTTCCCGTTTGAATGGTTATACACTATTCATTTTTTGGGGTCCTTTATAGTTTGCTGTTCGGTGTGAGCCAATGCTCCGTGATTTTTCTGTTACATATTATGACTTGGGTGGAGAGCACTCATACCACATCTTCCTATATTTATCTACATTATAGTAATTTTTAAAGATGATAATTGTACTATTTTATTGGTAATTCGGTCACATCTATAATTTTTTTAAAAGAAATAACGATTGATACAGAGAACTAATAATAGAAATAATCTTCGGTCGTCCCTTCCGGTGAACTCGAAGATGGTGTGACTGGTGCAATCGTTCCGACTTTAACCTCTATCACTTATTGCTCTGCCAAAAGAAATTATAAGCATTTATTTGTTAAATTTTAGAATAAGTTTAAATTAATGATATAGAAACAGAAATGTTCAGAAAAATTACATAAAGATTAACCAAATCTTAGTCGATGAATGAATAACTAAGAGTTCAGTTATTTATGTTTGAAATGATAATAATGAACTTGAAAATTCATTTATTTTCGTGGGTCCCAATTTTCGTGGATTTAGGAAAACTTGCATGCTCGTAGATACTTTATTTCGTTGATTTTGTCGAAGTCGAAGTCTGCATATTAACCTAATACCTGTACGCACGAAAGCCATGACAATTGGTACCCAACGAATAATAATGAATCCACAGTATGCATAATCAGACTTTTTGATGTCATGCAACACGTACAAGATGTATTAAAATTTGTGGTTTTGTTTGCGATGTGTGGACATCAATCAGCATGCCAAAATCCTAACATGCATTTAGATTGACATCACAAAACCGTTTTGCCTGCATATTATCGTTCCACCTATTTCGAACAATGGTAGAGCCTTAACTGCTATACTAAAATGTTTTCAAATGATAAAAGTATCGATGGATACACTGCATGTATTGAGTAATCTATGTTTTTCAATACAAATTGATATCAACAATACAATATGCGCGGCATATGTTAGTTCGTGTCAAATGCATATAACTATATATGTAACTGCAATTCGATTATAAGCTGCATATACCGTCAAAGCCTTATAAACACAACTGTAATGTGCAACAAATCAATATTCACTTTTTGAATAAGATGTTCCATCGTGAAGTTAAAATTCGGTGCGAATTTCTAATTATTTTCGCGGTTTTTGCAATCTGTAATTATTCATTTACAACAGTTTATGGGTCGCAACGGTAAATTTAAGTGTTCATACCAAAACATTATACGTTAAGTCCAGATTCAGCTGAGAAATAATGTCTTACTTCATAAGCACAACAAACATGTAATAGATGATAAGGCGACAGTAGCTGTAAAACCTCATAAATCAATTAGGACCACACAAATCAAAGTAACAAATAGAATCTGAGACAATCCAAAAGAATCGAGGTCGGTTCTGTCAATATGTTACACATGCATGGCCATTGTTATATTATAGTTCGTTTCTGTCAATATGTTACATATGTATGGCCATTGTTATATTATAGTTCGTTTCTGTCAATATGTTACATATGTATGGCCATTGTTATATTATAGTTCGTTTCTGTCAATATGTTACACATGCATGGCCATTGTTATATTATAGTTCGTTTCTGTCAATATGTTACATATGTATGGCCATTGTTATATTATAGTTCGTTTCTGTGTATGTGACTTTTAATGTTGTGTTTCTGTTGTGTCGTAGTTCTCCGCTTATATTTGATGTGTTTCCCACAGTTTTAGTTTGTAACCCGGATTTGTTTTTTTGCAATCGATTAATGAATTTCGAAAAGCGGTATACTACTGTTGCCTTTATGTATCACCTTCCATGATAATTCACGCTCAGAAGGAAGAAAAAAACAATTGATAAATCAGACAAGAAAAAATGCCATTAGTGAATTGAGACATAGACATATCGTTCTTTTTCATTACTCTGTTAAAGCAGTATTTGCTTAACGCGCGCAAACACAGACATACCAGTAATTTAAGTCTGTAAAGTGTGAACATGCAAAAGCGTAACGCATCCGCTCATATACTAGTACGTAAATACCAAACGATGAAGCAATGTTTTTTTAATAGTGCTTACAAATAAAAAGCTGGCAATTGGAAAGTTGAAGTCATAAATTTTGTCATAGAGTCGTGTTTTGAGTCGTAGTAAAGTACATATCAATATATGTTTATACTTCTTCTGATTTGTTAGGTCTTACGTACTTTTCACAGATATATCGGCTGAAATGTCTACAAGTGACGTCATTCCACTTTCCCCAATATCTCATTTCTATGCAATCCTCATAATATTTATCATTAGGTTCTCCCGGCCACCAATTCTCAAAGGTTAAAGCTTGATTGTCTCTCCAGACGAAATATCCTTCCCGGTCGGTATCCGATCCTCCAATAAAATACCATTCAGTATGAACTATAAGGGAAAAGACATACTACATGTACTATTGTCAATGCTAATATGACGTGCTTCTTTCGTTTTAGGAGTAGCCCCTTGCTCTAAATCCAACAAAATTGGTTTGCACATGCGTATATTAACTACTGCAGAATAATGAATGTCATCAAATTGGTATGCATTTAATATATTTTATTATCTTAAAACACTTAAATGATGCACATAGTGTTACTAATTCATTTATAATGACTGTAATGTGTTGCAATTCGAAATTGACATATTTGACCTAGATATGACAACAGTTCATGCAGGCTGTTCAAAACTCCTCTCTCTGAAAAATAACATTGCCAGTCGTTTGCTTGTTTACAAACAAAAAAAAGGGAAGTTCATGGAAGAGCCTACACAAACGCTTTACACCTATTCACATCGGATATAGAAATAACCTAAATTTTCCCAATCGCTCGGGCCAAAAAAAATCACGAATGTAATGCCTACACATGATAAAATGACAATTAAGGATAGCGTTATCAATTATTTCTTAATTAACAAGATGTATACATTTTCTATAAGTATAGATATAACATGCCCTTTTCCATATTGGCCCTGGTATCATCCCGATTCTCCCATATCGGCTTCGAGGTTGTAGCCGAGGTCCGATATGGGTCGAGGGATGATACCCGGGCCAATATGGAAAAGACATGTTATAATCTTTTTATCACATATTTAAGTTCTGCAGAAAAGAGAAAAAAAGGTCAATTATCACAATTTAATGAAAGATAAAAGGTAAAATCTTAAACATTTTATCACTAAACGTGTCGTTAAGGACGCAATGACGTCACGTCATTTAGAATCAGGGCACAATATCAATATACGTTTTTTTGCCCCGGGCAATTTTGAGGTTATTGTATATGCAAAACTCAACGTATTCGTAACAAATATGTGATAAGAGAACAATAAAACATATTTAATTATATATAGAATTGAATATTTGGCAGTCAAATTAAGAAAATACAAAATCTGCACTACCAGTTCCTTGAGAAATGTTAAAACAATTTCACAAGGAGAAACATTTATTTAAATGCTAACATTATTCATAGTCCACATGAGAGTAATATCGCTAAACTTTGTAAAAATATCTGCATTTTGCAGCCTTGATCAGTTGCAGTCATCATAAAATCATTCACCACTACACCTGTTATGTAACCAGAAACTATTTTTTTATACCTAATAGGTAACTTTTGAATTGTCCGAAATACTAAGGGATATTTCGCCAGGAACAGATTACCTTAGCTGTATTTGGCAAACCTTTTAGAAATTTTGGGTGGTCTTCAACTGATGTTCTATAGTCATAATTCAATTAAGCAAAAAAAACAACCGGGAAACATATTAACTCTAAAAGGAAAACAACGGAACAACACTGAAGTACAACAAAAGCAAACGCTAAACCAAATATATATAATTGTTGCCATATTCCTGACTTGGTATAGGACATATTAAGAAAATTTGTCGGGTTGAACCTGATTTATGGCTAGCCAAAACTCTCGCTTATATGACAATGTTGAAAATACCGCTTTAATGACAACACTACGTGACAGGAATACAGTACAAACAATCACAAAAACACAGAGAAATATGTACATAAATAATATAGTAGAACATTACAATATGTAGACCAGGGAATAACAACAGAGCACCAGGACACAGAAAAAGACGAAATATAAACTGCGATTCATGAATAGATAAACGTCACAAAAAGTGACGCATTTTTGTGACGGTTATATTATCACAGGTAGATTAAAAAAAGTATTGTTATATTAACAGACACGTATATCAACTTGAGATTGAAATTGTAAAAGTGTGATTGTATGTTTTTCCTAACCATGACAATAATAGTAAAATGGAACAGTGTTTGTTATAGCGGGTTTATTTGTACTTTCTTACCATGCTGTTTTTTTTCTACATCAAAACCTGATTCGAGCGACACTGATGAGTCTTTCGTAGGCGAAACGCAGGACTGGCGTACACAAAAAAAAAGTCCTGGTATGATGAATTTATTTAATAACAAATGAATACAAATTATTTCCTAGTTTGTTAACTATCTGTTGGTAGCAGAGTTCTGCGGGTTTGTACTTTTTGTTTTAGTTATACAAGATATAATCAAAACAGTCAAAGAAAGAGGTCTGTGCTTTCGTGACACCGGTTTAACTCAACTAAATTTTGTTCCGTTATTAATACCGGCGGAACACATCAGCGTAAAGTATCGACGTTCGCCGACGGTGTCCAAAAATTATGTAAGCTATCAATACCCTAGTAGTTATTTGACGCAGTCAATTTGTCAATCTTATCTCTTTCGTGTGCACAACGTGTTAAGGGCGTTCAGGACAATAACAATCAAACCAAGTAAACAAAGACTCATTAAACCAAAAGACATTTACATCAACATTTATAAATAATTAAAAAAAAAAACACGAACTCCACTAAAAACCGGGAGTGAAATCAGGTGCTCCGGAAGGGTAACCATTTCCTGCACCGTATACGGCACCCGTCGTGTTATTTTTTTGTTCAGTTCGGTAAAGATGGAAGGTTATTATGACTGCGGAAGAGTATCAGATATGATTTCTGACACACTTTTGTCATAATGGCCAATCAGCTCATGATGGAGACCGTACAATTTCTTGAGTGATGACCTTAATTTGATTGATTCATAGCCCTCGCTTAGCAACTGTAGCAGTATTTCTCGTTCAACAAAATCAACGTACTTTCAGCTGGCTCTAGAGTAACGTATCAATTGAGACACATATACTTCATATGCTGGTGCCGCTGGAATGTTGCGACACAGAAATGGAAAGTTGACTATAGGAAAATTAAAATCATTGCGTTTATCATAAATGTTGGAAGCGCACATAAGCGTTTATCGGGGGTTGAAGTAACGTATATTGGGGTATGTCTGGCGTTTGTTTAACGCAGATGAAATGCACGCTACGAAGGAAAAACGTTCCTGGGACGATTATCCGTGAACTACTTTTGGATAAACATGGTCTTGTATATTCACGCACATATGCGATTATAAATGTCAGAGCGCTTTTCTTTAAATGTCTTTAATAGGTGTAATACCACCAAATTATAGTACGTCACATCCGATTGCGTACGAAAAAAGGTCGAAAAAATATTCCCTTGAATTTGACAGTTGTAGGTAACAATCCTACATTTCATTGCAGTAACACATTTCTGGGTCATAAACATATATCTTGAGTATTTCAAAGCAACATGATTTTTATATTTGTGGTGTTTCTGTAGAATATTTTAGGAACTTGGTTACATGGTTACTAAAGCTTGTACACAGATAAAAAAAACCAAGAGGTGAACATTTGATTGGTTAACTTGCAGTGATGGTTTATTTCTTATATGAAATGAAATGTTATGTGATTTCTTTCTATAACACTGAACAGGATAATAATTTACTCATGCCAAGTATTACTGTATTTGAAAGAAAGATAATTCTGTATAATTTTATGAAAAGTGCAAATTCAACAAAGGCTTATATGGGAAAATCAATGGTGGTATTACACAAAAATACGTTTTTGATACGCCACGGGTGCGTTTTATACGTTCACGGAGTGCTGGAACGTATGTTATAAACACGCCCCGGATACGGCCAAGTAAGAGTCTAAGTAAATGTCAAACGATCTTGAAGCGTAAACAACGTGCCCTAAACGTGTCTCAAACTTATCTGTAGCGTTTTGCAACGCGCATGTAACGTATATAGTACGTGCGTGTAGCGAACAGGTATACGCTTGACAAACGCTACAGTTAGATGAACATTTTTATGCTGCATACAAATTTCTTAGAGTTATAGCATATCTCTGCATTTTGACGTACTTCAAACTTATGCAACACGCGTCTAACGATTTCTTAGCGTTTCTTTCGCGTGCACCTTAAGTATACTGAATTAGTCAATTTTCTCTGTACGTCTGGTGCACGTAGGTCTATACGCCAATACGTGACGCCGGTATAAGTCAGACTATCTTTACCGTTTCTAGATTGTATTTGCCTGAACACCTACCCTTTAAACATATTTTGAACATTATTTACTGATATTTCTTTCAATGTAAAACAAGATTTCTCTTCCCAATCCATCAGTATTAAATAATTGCGATCGTCGATTACATGTTTAGTTTATCTTAATTCTTGTTAAGTCACTTACATGGTTCACGCATTTTGTCATGGACATAGATATTCTCAGCTTCGCTGTTTGGTTCAACAAGATACGCACCAGCTTTCTTACACTTTTTCTAAAATAGAAAAAAAACCATCATGTGTACTTTTGTTTATTGTCTCCATGGCGTTCATACTAAATCTTCATAAGTTATTTCTATTCCTTGCTAATTAGAACCCAATCATTTCATGGTTTACTGTTTGAAGACTGTGTACCTGTAATCATACTGTGCTGGCATTTTTTTTAATGTTTATAAAAGGGCAAAATATTACCTAAATCTATATAAATATAACAAGAATTCATATGTAATACTCATCTGTATATTCCTATAGAGTGATATTCTTGAGCAATTAAATACATATAAAAAATTTGATATTTAAGAATGGATAAACCATAAAGACAGTACTTTATTGATACATATTTGTTTGTCTTATAGGGATTAAGATAATAACACAATATTGACTGCTGTATCCCGATTTTTGACATTTGCACCTTTTATGCCTGATTGTATTGTTTACACATCGTTGTCAATATAAAAGAATTTAATGCGACTGTCATAAAAGTGAAAGGTTTAACTAGCTTCACAACCAGGTTTAATCCACCATTTTCTACATAAGAACATGCCTGTAGCAAGTCCGGAATATGACAGTTGTTAGCTTTATATGTATTTGAGCTTTTGATTTTTCCATTTGATTAGGGACTTTCCTTTTTGAATTTTCCTCGGAGTTCAGTTTTTTTTTTGTTTTTTTTTTTACTTTTTATATACTATATGAGAAGACACCCACCCAACAATACTTACATGTTCGTGATTTTTTTTTAACATAAAAGGAAATATATTGTGTTGTACTTGCCAGACGCGTATGTACTATTGTTCGTAACGCGTACTTCAAGGAAACACGTTTGAATGAATATAGACATATTTGACGGAACAAAACTATCCAACCGCACTATAAGACAAAACAAGGGAACGGTAGAAGTTAGACACATGTCTCAACTTAGGTCTACAGCTTATAGCAACACGAAATTCACACCGTTTGTTAGCAATCACAACCCGTGTAATTATGACATCTTCATTCTAATCTTTGACAGTGCTTTATTTTATAATTTATTTGATTTGATACAAGTAGCTCACATTTTGGGCACCATGATTGGTAAATAAAAGTTATATCATCATGTCTTATCTTATCTTATTAAACGTCATGAAATTTAACTTGCTAATATATTGAAAGGAGAAAAATTAAGAGCATTATTCGCAATGAAAACATTTCTAAAAGTAAACGACAGACTCGACATATTCCCTCTGCTATCTTTCGTCCCTCTTGTATGAAGGTATTTCAACCAAACCCTTTACTAATATTTTAACGTCATAAATTTCACTAGCAGCAGTCTCGTCAAGGACATTGTTTTTCGTCGCACATATTTAGTGTGCAACTAGGTAGAAAAATGTTGAAACATTGACCAAAACGTATAATTGATATACTGTAATCCAACTAATTTTCGCGAGAAAAATACCGCGAATTTAAATCGTCGCGAATGTGTATAACTTGGATCTATTCTTTTTTCAACTACATCAAGTTAATTAGAAAATTGCGAAATCAAATCGTTGCGAAGTGGACTTGCGAGGTCTAAACGCGAAATAAAGTATCCGCGAAAAAAAAGTTTGTTAACAGTACTAAGTGATGAAACCCAGCTTGCAGTCTTCAATGTATCTACACAAATTAAGGATCCTGTGGGTTTTTTTAATGGGTAGATATTTTGAAATTGTTCTTGATGTAACTTTCTAGTATTCAGTTTCACGACTTAATATTTTTTTGTAAAACCTTTTACCTGGTGTATTGTCATAAATTTCATGTTTACAAATAGTCGTAATAAATATTTATTCCCTTTACCTGAGCATCATCGTATGTTGCCTTTAAACTCACAGTTCTGTAGTAATGACCATCATATATATATGAATTGGTGCGTGTATTCCATATTCCGAAAGAACTCTTGTCTATATATTCACCACTGTAATGATAATGGTAAATGTCAAGATGACATTATAAGAAAATAAAAGAATGAAATGAATTCCGTATGTAAAATGAGTGATTCTGTTACTCATTTCATGACAAAGTTTTGTAAGTCAGAAACTAAAAAAACACCTATAACACCATGTGGTTACATACTATAAAGAAGGTAAGCTAAACACAAACAGCCATTTTTGAGTATTAATGCGACTGCTCTTAATGTAATTGATATACTTTATTATACTTGTTGTCGATATATTGGTCGTCATATTAGAATTGTCTAAACATTTACAGATAAATATATATTTTGTGTCGAGTTAATGCCAGGACTTTTACTTTGAGAATAGGTGCATTTAAAGTGTGATGTAATGAATTCATTTTTTCGTGAATACGTTGTTTTTTGTTTTTTTTTATTTCGGACAAACGTGTTTTCTATAGATATTTTTATAGAAAAGCTCTTTGGACGCAAAAAATTATTTAACGTGTTGTTTTCAACTTTTTACAACACGGGGTAGATACCTCTGCTGGTGGACTATCAGTCCCCGAGGGTATCATCAGCTAAGTAGTCAGTGCTTCGGTACTGACATGGTTCAACAAACTTTACTAAAATTGACCGTTAATAAATTTTGAAATTATTATGAAATTAAGGTTTAAACTCCCTCAGGCAAAGTTGGCTTTAGATGAATTTGGCTATTTTTTTTAGGTATTTTTGACATATACCTAACGATTTTCGGTACCTATCTGTCTTCGGATTTCAAATGTTTGGCTTCGAGCGTTCCTGATGAAGGTAAATCCAGAAAAGCGCTTCGGACGCAAGAAATTTTTAAACGTGTTGTTTTCCATTTTTACGATGCGGTTTTGTAAAAGTTCGGAAGCAGAACATTTGTTGACCATAAGATTCGATGATTAACTATAACCACAATAAAAAATATACCTCAAATCTAAAAAAAATCATACCTCTCACAAATGAAATACTGTTTTTCGTCACACAAGTAAGATTCCCAGTAGCCAAGATAGCCCATTCTTGTGCAACTGGGTCTAGCTGTTACAATTTCTTGCCAGTTACTATATTCCAATTCACTACTATTGCTTGCAGTAACATATCCACCAGATTTTTCTTCATGAACAATTCCAATAAAGAACCCAGTACCTAGTTTTTAATTTAATAAATCTAATTTAATAAGGTTTACATATTTGATATAGAACTTGCTATCAAGTTAAATATGTAGTATGTGGACATAATATGACCTTCATTGTGTGCATCAGAAACTTTTTTTCTGACTAAACTTTACCAAAAAGCTTAAACTATAAATTTGCAAGGCAAGGATGTATGAAATGTAGAATATTTTGAGTAGCTATCAACTTCAATTTAGAATTATATATTAAGACTTTGGCATATTCTAAACAGTGAGTATGGCTCTTATGCAGTGTTATATCTGTTAGGAAATGTATGCAGTTATATCACAAGTTTAGAAGAAGAAATATCGCTTCGCTCAAAAACAGATCGTTTTGTTGAAAAGTGTGCACAAAGAATAGTTTCAAACAAGCAAAATAAATAGTTTTGGAATTCTTCACACTTTATGTCACTCAGCTTCAAATTTTAAAAGATGTCAAATACCCAAACAAAATGTACTAATAAAGCAGGGAGAGAAATATCATTTCCATAAATCAATTTAATTTCGTTGGAAATAAATGGTACTGCTTTCAGGAATTGTGGTTTAGAAATATTTAGACTTGTTGCTAGTATTGAAGTTTCAATGATAAGCCGAATGTTTTATGGTTTTGTTTTATTGAGTAACACATTTCGAATTACGTGTGTATCTCATAGACACTATTTATGACAGTTTTGCGAAATGTTATTGCGAATAAATAATCAGTTGTTTAACTAGAAAAAAATTGGGATTTTAGAAGTGGTCAATATCTATTGTAAGTTTATAGAATTATAATGAAAAAAATGTGGGAATTTTTCAAATTAATGTTCAGTGTAAAATCACATCACTGTGATCAGTAGTTTAATAAAAGCACTTTGAAATTGAACACATTATTTTGCTTGTTGATTTGTTTCTAAAGTCAATGCCATTTTTTTAAACTTTTGTGCTGACCCGTATCAATTCTAAAAATATAGTCATAGAATGTTATAGTGATGCAAATAAAATTTATCAATCATTAAGTAGGAAAATTTACAATACTAGTCAATAAAGTTAGAAGTCGAATGCACCTATTTCAGAGTGGAACATCAAAGGCTTCCTTTATGTTTCGCCCCTCTTCTGTTACAATTGGAATCAATCCAACATACATTATTGAAAACAAAAACAAGCTTGTTATCTTAAGCAGTCTATGGAAGGTGCGATACGATAAAAACTTTTCTTATATCAATGAGCGATATTGTCTTATATCAACGAGTTGCATTGTGGGAAATCTCAGACGAATGTTTACATTTTTATGAAGGAACGAAGATTTCTCGGTATAAAGTAATGATTCTTTTATAAAAACAGGCTGACATTAAACAAGACATACGTCTGCTGTATAATTTCCATGAATTATTTTAAGTTATACCAAGCAAGGTGTATTTAAACGAGAAAATTGAATTGTTGAATAAATGAGACATAAATGCACGATTTATCGTTTGTAAACTAAAAAAACACCTATAACACCATGTGGTTACATACTATAAAGAAGGTAAGCTAAACACAAACAGCCATTTTTGAGTATTAATGCGACTGCTCTTAATGTAATTGATATACTTTATTATACTTGTTGTCGATATATTGGTCGTCATATTAGAATTGTCTAAACATTTACAGATAAATATATATTTTGTGTCGAGTTAATGCCAGGACTTTTACTTTGAGAATAGGTGCATTTAAAGTGTGATGTAATGAATTCATTTTTTCGTGAATACGTTGTTTTTTGTTTTTTTTTATTTCGGACAAACGTGTTTTCTATAGATATTTTTATAGAAAAGCTCTTTGGACGCAAAAAATTATTTAACGTGTTGTTTTCAACTTTTTACAACACGGGGTAGATACCTCTGCTGGTGGACTATCAGTCCCCGAGGGTATCATCAGCTAAGTAGTCAGTGCTTCGGTACTGACATGGTTCAACAAACTTTACTAAAATTGACCGTTAATAAATTTTGAAATTATTATGAAATTAAGGTTTAAACTCCCTCAGGCAAAGTTGGCTTTAGATGAATTTGGCTATTTTTTTTAGGTATTTTTGACATATACCTAACGATTTTCGGTACCTATCTGTCTTCGGATTTCAAATGTTTGGCTTCGAGCGTTCCTGATGAAGGTAAATCCAGAAAAGCGCTTCGGACGCAAGAAATTTTTAAACGTGTTGTTTTCCATTTTTACGATGCGGTTTTGTAAAAGTTCGGAAGCAGAACATTTGTTGACCATAAGATTCGATGATTAACTATAACCACAATAAAAAATATACCTCAAATCTAAAAAAAATCATACCTCTCACAAATGAAATACTGTTTTTCGTCACACAAGTAAGATTCCCAGTAGCCAAGATAGCCCATTCTTGTGCAACTGGGTCTAGCTGTTACAATTTCTTGCCAGTTACTATATTCCAATTCACTACTATTGCTTGCAGTAACATATCCACCAGATTTTTCTTCATGAACAATTCCAATAAAGAACCCAGTACCTAGTTTTTAATTTAATAAATCTAATTTAATAAGGTTTACATATTTGATATAGAACTTGCTATCAAGTTAAATATGTAGTATGTGGACATAATATGACCTTCATTGTGTGCATCAGAAACTTTTTTTCTGACTAAACTTTACCAAAAAGCTTAAACTATAAATTTGCAAGGCAAGGATGTATGAAATGTAGAATATTTTGAGTAGCTATCAACTTCAATTTAGAATTATATATTAAGACTTTGGCATATTCTAAACAGTGAGTATGGCTCTTATGCAGTGTTATATCTGTTAGGAAATGTATGCAGTTATATCACAAGTTTAGAAGAAGAAATATCGCTTCGCTCAAAAACAGATCGTTTTGTTGAAAAGTGTGCACAAAGAATAGTTTCAAACAAGCAAAATAAATAGTTTTGGAATTCTTCACACTTTATGTCACTCAGCTTCAAATTTTAAAAGATGTCAAATACCCAAACAAAATGTACTAATAAAGCAGGGAGAGAAATATCATTTCCATAAATCAATTTAATTTCGTTGGAAATAAATGGTACTGCTTTCAGGAATTGTGGTTTAGAAATATTTAGACTTGTTGCTAGTATTGAAGTTTCAATGATAAGCCGAATGTTTTATGGTTTTGTTTTATTGAGTAACACATTTCGAATTACGTGTGTATCTCATAGACACTATTTATGACAGTTTTGCGAAATGTTATTGCGAATAAATAATCAGTTGTTTAACTAGAAAAAAATTGGGATTTTAGAAGTGGTCAATATCTATTGTAAGTTTATAGAATTATAATGAAAAAAATGTGGGAATTTTTCAAATTAATGTTCAGTGTAAAATCACATCACTGTGATCAGTAGTTTAATAAAAGCACTTTGAAATTGAACACATTATTTTGCTTGTTGATTTGTTTCTAAAGTCAATGCCATTTTTTTAAACTTTTGTGCTGACCCGTATCAATTCTAAAAATATAGTCATAGAATGTTATAGTGATGCAAATAAAATTTATCAATCATTAAGTAGGAAAATTTACAATACTAGTCAATAAAGTTAGAAGTCGAATGCACCTACCCCGTACGGGATTCAAACTCACAACTTTAATTTCGACTGGCGAGTGATTTATTTGTTCAACTAATCAGACCACCGGGACATCGAGACCCCTTAACACTTATAATTACCTGCACCAAACGTCATTCGAGCTATGAAATCGTTCTCGTCACGGTCCCCTATTTCTGTCAAATATCCACCTTTGTTCTCACAATTTCGCTGTAAAGATTATAAGCAATAGATATGAAAAATAATAATAATCTAGAAAATCTCAAGGTATAATTCTATAGCTATTTAGAGTAAGTTATAATTCCGTTACGAAATACACCATAGGGATAAACATAAAGCTATTCCAACTTAAGCCATAACAAAAAATATGAAATAAATATGAATTGCATTCCCATTGAAGTCCCCTGATCATTCTTTTAAAAAAGATTATTGTTTGGTCTGCTTCCGAAATTGTAGTGTGGTTAAACAATAAAAATTAAATAATGTCATTTCATACACATGTTTTTTTGGCAGAATGTAAATCATTCTATATGTATTTCGTAAAACCGAAAACATTTTTTTTTATAGTCAACAATGATTATTTCCAAACAGTATAAGGATATGTAATGGTTTTTTTTCAAAACATTTATTTTATTCAAATTACATTGATTATGACGCATCTAATTGTGTGATGCTATATGACCATTAACCCTGTGGTATCTTATTCCTATATAAAATAAAGGCAACAGTAGTATACCGCTGTTCAAACGTCATACATCGATTGAGAGAAAACAAATCCGGGTTACAAACTAAAACCGAGGCAAACACATCAACTATAAGAAGAAAACAACGAAACAACGTTGAAACTACACAGAAACGAATATTTAGATGATAACAACTGTCATATTTCTGACTTGGTACAGGACATTTTCAGAACAAATGGTGGCTTAACCTGGTTTTGTGGCTAGCCAAACCTCAGCGCTTTATGGCAATGTGAAATATACCGCTCATTTTCAACATTCCATGACGGGAATACAGTACAAATAAATGCAAGAACACCACAGACGGAGAAATACATAAATAATTAAATAAATAAAGTTTTCTTTGTCAATATTATGCCAGAACAAAAACTATTTTGTCCTATTATCTAAGTAGAATTATCAAATTATCATATCGTGAAGCTATTTTCCAAATTCAGATATTTTCACTAATGGTTGTTAACAATGCCCTGTAGTGTTACAACAATGGCCATAAGATTCATTCCTGTACTATTAACTGCCAATAAAACCGGGAGAAATATAATAGTAAATTCTTATCAATTTATTTAAAATTTTGTTAGTTTCAATTTACAGAGTAGTTCTACAGACATGCATACTTTTTGTTGGCCTATTTACTGAGATTCAATGAAAAAGAAACATAACTTTTACCGTTTTTTGTTTAGCTTTTATTTTATTTTGGATGTTGTAATATTTATATTCATCCTGATTATTTCATTTTGTCTTTTATAATCTGTGTCAACGTTGTGTTTCTAACATGCTGTAATTTTGTTTTATATTTTTCGGCCCTGTGTAGTGCATATATGTAGTGATTAAAAACTTAGATTGAATCTAGTTATCTATCATACGGCAAATGTAGCACGAATTATCTACTGTGGATTAATTATTATTCGTTGGACACCTATTTTCGTGGGTTTCGTGAGTACAGTTGAACTAGGAATTCAAAGTTTCAACGAATGAGATATTTTCTATAGGCTATGTGTACAGAGATTGACAAAACCAAGGAATATCAACCATTACGCAAATTTTCAACAATCCACGATATTTGGTACCCACGACAATAAATGAATCAACAGATTTGATGTTACCTCTGCACGTCTCCTGTCATGTGCTGAGGATGTTGACGGCCAGTAACAGTGATCTTTATACTGATACCATTTATCGGGACAGTCATCACAGCATACTGAACATGTAAAACAAATGCTTTGTTATTCATCTTTTTAGCTACTGTTCGTTTGACACATTTGATGTTTTAACAACACATTTTAATGATTAAACTATTTTTTTTTCATTAAATCAATATTATTGACGACAAGGACAATACTCAATAGTTTTTTTAAATTTTATTTTGTATAGTTTCGCTTTAGGTGTAATACCACCATTAATTTCCCCGATTTGTCTTTGTTTTTTGCAATTTAAAAAACAATTGCACAGAATTTATCTGTTTTTCAAATACATAAATACTTGGCAAGAGTAAAGTTATATCCTGTCCAGTCCCATAGACACAACTTCACATAACATTTCATTTCCTATAAATAAAAAGATTAAAAAAAAGACGTCAGTTGATGTTAAACAATCAAATGTTCATACTTTTTTTCCTTTGTACAAGCTTTAGTAAATATATAACTCAAGTTTCCAAAATATTCATAACAAAAAAACAAATAAAAAAATAATTGTGCTTTGAAACACTCAAGATATATGTTATGACTAAGAATTTTTTGACTGCAATGAAATGCAAAACTAATTTCGAACAACTGTCAAATTCAATGGAATATTTTTTTCGACCCTTATTCGTATGCAACCAAATGTGCCTTATTCGTATGCAACCAAATGTGACGAACTATGATTTGTTGGTATTACACATAAAGACGACTTTTTTGTTGGACAAACTGAATGAGATTTTTACTTCAAAATACTGATTGTTTCGAATATTACCATCACGTTTTGCTATTATCAATACAATGGTATGAGTCAGGAATATGGCAGTTGTTGTCCGTTCGTTTGGTGTGTTTTATCATTTGATTTTGCCATTTGATTGGGGACTTTCCGTTTGAATTTTCCTCGGAGTTCAGTATTTTTGTGATTTTACTTTTTTTAAGAAAATGAAGTATAATGTTAGACGAAATCTATAGCGGTTCGATCATCATATCTTGTTAAAATTCAAATTAAGCCGCGTCATGACAGAATATAATGTGGACCAATAAATGTACAAATATTTATCTCATCTGCTTACAAATAGTTGAATATGATACAAATTATGACTTTTTGATGATAAATTTAAATAATTGACCCTCTTTTTTTTCATAACAAGGTATCTTTTGGTCCTTTTATACCTCTCATTTCCTTAAAAATTCAATTATTTAAGCCAAAAATTTGGGGAAACTTTCACTCATTTATGAAAATAAATGTGTAATTGAAGTTTTCAAGTTGAATGAACTATTAATATAAAAGTTTAATAGCTCCGTGGATGTTTTATTTAGTACGTAAATCTCTAATTTAAGCCGCATTTCAGAGTGGAACATCAAAGGCTTCCTTTATGTTTCGCCCCTCTTCTGTTACAATTGGAATCAATCCAACATACATTATTGAAAACAAAAACAAGCTTGTTATCTTAAGCAGTCTATGGAAGGTGCGATACGATAAAAACTTTTCTTATATCAATGAGCGATATTGTCTTATATCAACGAGTTGCATTGTGGGAAATCTCAGACGAATGTTTACATTTTTATGAAGGAACGAAGATTTCTCGGTATAAAGTAATGATTCTTTTATAAAAACAGGCTGACATTAAACAAGACATACGTCTGCTGTATAATTTCCATGAATTATTTTAAGTTATACCAAGCAAGGTGTATTTAAACGAGAAAATTGAATTGTTGAATAAATGAGACATAAATGCACGATTTATCGTTTGTAGATGTACAAAATCAATTAATGTCATGTAGCAAATTATGTGGAATGCAATTGAGATGAATTCAATTGTTGGATAAGCCAAAATCACCTATAAGTCAAAGATACTGCTTTATTTTAAAATATCAATGCGATATTTTTTTAATATCAAAAGTTTATGAATGCGATACTTTTCTAATATAACTGCTATAGTTTTCTAACATAAAATTAATACGATGACACGTCACAATGCATGTCAAAAGAACCGCAAACATAATTCACAAACTTAGTACATGACCGGCTTAATGTTTGAGGATCAATATCACTAAAATTTCGTATCTGTAACAAAATTAACGCTTACACGATCTTATCATTTTAAAAATGTTGCTTGACCCTATTGATATTTGAAAGTGTTAACAACCTGTTCAGTCTATTGTTTTCAATCACATGGTTTAACCGACTAATTCTGTTTGAAGTGATGATGCAATGGTGGAATTTAAATGCGGTTGTAAATTAACTACCAACCTATTAGATTCTAATATAGGTCCAGTGGCCGATCGATGCATTTGAATTTGGACATATGGTTGGAACACACCCCCTTATCCTAGGTTTGGAACCCCCTTTTGAAAACGGCTGGATCTACCCTTGACGTCACACTGCTATAGCTTCTCCACATGGGTAATATCGAAACAGACAAAAACTAGATATGTCAAAGAAACACGAATTGTCTTAAAATGTTGAAAAATCTGCAATTTCAATAACAAATGTGGACACAAACATGATAGTAGTCTCACATGTCAAAAATCAGCTCAAAATCTAGAGGCGTATAGAAAAAGAGTCAGTATAACTGTGAATTTCAAAAAAAATTCGAAGTTGTTAAACCCTTAATTTTGGCCAAAATTAGCGGAGCAAACAATTTTAAATTTCATCTGCAAATCATCATAGTTACATGTAGCTCACATACAAAAAAAATCAGTTAGAAAAAAAGTCTGTATAACTGAGATTTTCAACAATTTATCAAAGTCCATAGCCCGTAATTTCGGCAAAAATTAGCCAAGCAGAACAAAACTTACTCTTGATCTGTAACTCATCATGGTTAACTCACATAACAAAAATCAGCCCAATATATGAAGGCGTTTCAAAAAAAACCTCCGTATAATGGTTTGTAACAGAATAACGGAATTTCGAAATTACGGAATTTCAGAATGACGGAATTTCGAAATTACGGAATTTCGGAATGACGGAATTTCGAACAAGGGTAAAGCTATATGGCGCCGACAACTTCGTTGCGGACCATACATGTCATTACTTAAAAAAAACATTCTTTCAAATAGTCCAATCCAATACAGCTCCAAATAACAATAAATATTCAAATGGTAAAATAAATATTCCAAACAAATTAAAATGTACAAATGCTGATGTCCCGAACTTTGAAGATACCAACTGAGTAGCCTCAGACTATAAATTGAACAACTTCAGATACAACGAAAATCAAAAATCTTGTCAAACAGAAAATGTATTTACTATTAACATAGAAAAAATATTGAGAAGGAAAACAGTTCTTTTTTATATCAAAGATTTTCCCTGTTGGTAAATCGATATCACTATGAACATAATCAGCTCGCCGCATGGACGCTCTTTTACATCGCAATGACCGTGAGGGCATTCCGTTGCTTTGTTACCACAGAGATTTGACTTGCGTTTTTGACTAGTAATCGATCGTATAAATAACAATCCGTATCGCTTGTTATAAATTCAAGTGAATACCCAAAAAAAAATGTTTAGAAATCAAATGAATAAGATGTAAATGTCGTTAACGTTAGATATGTGTATATATTTTTTTCTATATTCATACATTTAGATCGTTCAGTGCTGTTTATTTGGTATTTTTATTGACGAAATGGTTCTTGTACCGTCATAACTGTCGTTACCTTTAAAGCTTTAGAAGTGTGTTTGTTCATATTGCACTTCACAAAAGATTCAGCACCCACATGACGTTTTGAAGGACAGGAAAGCAGTTATTTATAAAGGGTTTATCTGATATAAGATTTATGGATATATTAAAAATTACTAGTATTAAACCACTCAAACAGGAAAACCAACAATCTAATTTGTTAAAAAAGGAGATTCAAAAATGCACAGGCCAAATTTTGTCGAATCGATCTGAACGAGGACAGTATGATTCATCTTTATCAAAAGTCAGTTTCATTGTTTTCAATAAAGAAAGTCTTCCATGCATGCGTTGCGAGCATATCTGATATATATTATTTCTGTGCGTTCATTATAAATTTGCTAAATGTTATATATATGTGAACAATGATTTGGATACTTAGCTATTTGATTACGACATGGTTTATTGAACCCCATCGGTACTGGCATTTTCAAATTTTGAAAATGGTGGATTGAACCTGGTTATATTGCGCAAAACCTGTCACGTGTATGACAGTATCATCAAATTCTGTCATATTTACAACGATGCATGAACAAAACAAACATAATATATAAAATTGTCAAAATATGTATACAGCAGTCAAATATTAATACTATTAACTACTAATATCGATATTACAAATACACCGCTATGATATTTTTAAAGTACCGCATTGATATTTTAAAAGTATCGCATTGATATTTTAAAAGTATCGCATTGTCAATTTATGTATATAAGAAAAACACAGCACTTCAAATTTTACACGGACATAAACTTTAGCTTCTAACTTACTTCTGAATGTATATTTAGACTCAATTGTTGTTTATATTTGAACAATACGTTTTAAAGTAAGTATTTTCTTAATTTTTCGTTGCCGAAAACAACATTTTCCGCATGGAATGTCTGCATATTTACAATTGATATTAGACAATATCGCTCATTGATATGAGAAAAGTTTTTATCGATACGCTTCTTCCATAGACTGTTAAGGATGTACTTAGGTGAGGTTTTGGAATTTGCGTCAAATGTTCGGACTCCTTGGTGTTTTTCGATACAATACAATGTGAATTATTTTGCCCCATAACACCCATTTAATTTTTTATATAAGACTTAATAACTCATGAAAGGTCATTTACCAAAATTTTAGAAGATTCTTAATTTTCTTTCTTTTGTTTGAGACCCAAACAATACGAATGCAAATATAAGGTAAAAGTCCGAGTCAGCCTTTTCGCGCCATATTTTAAATCTCAAATATCTCGAAAAAAGGTCCATGACCTATCAATATATTTAGCTTATCTTAATCCTTAATTGATGCTCTACCAACCTATAGTATCAATTTTAATCTATTAATTTATTAATTTTCACCTAACCTCACCTAAGTACATCCTTAAATGTATTTGTTAAAAAAAAAGTAACTTACCATATACGAACACAACACAGAGTAAGAATCCACCAAACATCTTTGTTATGAATTCAGTAGTAGTCTGTAATTTTTATTTACTTGAGTTTTTATATAGACTCAGTTTGTTCATTACAGGTTGTTAAATATTTTCTGTCAAGCATTCAAGCAATGAACTTAAATAATGATGACCTCGTAAAAAATGGCTCTAATTGTCATATATTACTTTTAATGTATGGTACCTTTGATCTGCCTGCATAGATGATATATTTGAAAAGTTCAATTTTAACAGCTTCTCAAATTATACTCATTAACATAGATTAGAGACAAAAATGTTAAAGGTAACAGTTTAAAAAAAAATTAACATTTAGTTTTTAAATGTCGTTAATTCATATCAATGGTTAAATCATACTATATATGCTTGAAATACATATGTAAGTCTCAAATCTATGTCCGGCCTCAAATCTATGTCCGGCCTCAAATCTATGTCCTTTCCCCAAATCTATGTCCTTTTTTAATATTGCGTCATAGATGTTCCAACTCTATTTCCTGTATTGTCTCAACAGTTGGAAAGCAGGTCACGGTTTGACCCCAAGTTTATCAGCAACAATAGAGTCACGTGACCGTGAAAATTCAGTAAAAAAACGGACGAGACAAACCTCATTTTTACTCACTAAATACTATTGTCGTAATAAAAACTTATTGACTAAAACAATCTTGAGTATCCATAGTTTATTCTCGTCAAAGCTCACACATCAAATCAAAGTCCTTTATTCTTTATTTTATCTGCAAACGTGGAGTTTGGGTGAAAGTTGTCAAGTCTCCTGATCGAAAAATCTAAATATTTACGAGAAAACTAAAAATGATGGGCTGAATTCAAATTTAATAAAGCATCTCATTAAGACAAACACTCGATATGAATATCTCGGCAATCGAATGTTGGATACGCAAACGTCAAATTGATTTCAAAACGAAGCGGTGGTTTTTATGCCGATTTGTGCAAGTGGTTATCTCCCCTTAATATCACCAGTCAAAAATAAAAACCCAGCAAAATGCATAAAAATTAAGAAGGAGTTTACTCTACAAAAATTAGAAAGAAAATAAACGAAACTCGATTTATAACTATGTTATGATGATATAAAAAAGAGATATTTCCCTATTGGTCAGAGAAGGACTAAATGTAAAAAAATAAAAGACAAAATATAAGTAAAAAAACCAATTCAGAAATATGGATAATGACACCTACATGTAAAACTAAAAACCTAGCTATGTATATATATATATATATATTGAAAGAAATTAGATCTGGCGGATGAAATATACTACATGTAATTTTTATATGTGGGATCATTCCTAGCATATTTTTTAAACACTTCTGATAACATTTAATGCAATAAAACATAGTTTAAATACAATTTGAATAATCTTTCTGAAAATTGATATAATTATTAAATAGATAGTACTGATTATATATATCTTATATTCTATAAAGTGTGACCAAGAGTCACAACAAATGTCTTTAAATTAAGACAGCCTATGTTTCTTAATTAAACAGTAAAATACATTATAAGTGAAAGTGACACAATTTTAAATTTCAGAATCATTATTGTGAAATTAAACTACTAGATTAGCTTGTACAGTAGCCCTTTGTCTTATTTCTCAGGGTATTTTATAGATTATGAAAGAAAACTTTTTGAAAAATGGGGCTTCTTCTCTTGAACATGTTGCTATATATCAGCTGCTTTAATTACATATTTATAAACAAAGTATTGTATATATTCTTTACCTGAATACTAGTAATAGGAAATGAAATGAAACTGGTGGGACAAATTTTGTCCTTTATTTACTCAAATCTATGGCCATTTTTGGCTCCAATCTATGTCCTTTCATCGACGTAAAACATAACAAAACGTCATCAAGTATATGACGTCATTGCAAAAAAGAAATAATGGCAGAGCAGGACACTATTCCAAATGAAGGATACACTATATCAAACAAGCGCAAAAAAGGTATTTCAAAGGATCCAAATCCAGAATCGTTTTGGGCGGATATGCCGTACATTGTACAGATTGCAAAGGCCAAAGAAGAACATCAAAATTGGGGAGCAAAAAAAATTGTTGACGAATTGAAAGTGCTGTTTTCGGACAGAATGGTAAAAAAGTTTTTGTCGCTTTACTTTTATGATCAAGAATCTAAATGTATCTACAAAAAATCTCAAGACTTAAATAGCAATCATAGAAAATGTTTAGACAAAGAGCAGTTAATTCACCTAATAAACAAAAAACCACATGAAAGACCATAGAAAATGTGAGGCAATTTATGACTGTGCCGAGCTTTTTATCTGGTGAGTGCCAGATGATATTCAGAAGATTTGTTTATCAGAGTGGTATAGTGACGTCGTACGTAACAACCATTGTTTGACGTAACAGTAATGAAGGACTCTTGATGCGCAGTTTTCATAGATTTTTTTTCAAATCTAAAACATTCATGCATTATTTCAATGTTTTTTTTTTAATTTAAGTTTTACGTGTCCTCGCTCATTTAAATAAAAAAGAAAAACGGGGAAAAGATTGCATAAAAATGAATCGTAAGTTTCAAAAAACGTGTCATTGCACACTGGAGAAATATAGCAGGTAGTTGTATTTGCGTAGTTTATTAGACAAATCGAATTTCTATATTTATTTATCGGTTAAGTCTTTGTCAGGTCCAGTATCCAAGTTCAAAGAACCACCTTGAAAAAAGAACTCTGCTTTTTATAGTTTACATGTCATAAAAACCCACACAAAAACGTTTTTATTTTTTTTATTTTTTGGGGGGTAGGGTGATTTTCTATTGTGGAATCAGCTGGCTCTTTTCATGTAAAGATTCAATATCTTTATATAATATAGTGATCGTTCTCTCGATACAAGGTATACGGTACCGTAGGGGTTCATTAAATAAAATTAAATATCTTAAAAATGTATTTACAAGTAGGATTACATAATAAGTATTTATAATTATATTTTTTGCCAGTACGATGTCTTCTATTTTCTTCTCACACTTTATTGTTAACTTTTTATCTGTTTCAAATGTTCAAATAATTTATATTGCAAAAACAAAGCACTGTTAATTTAAAAATAAATGTATATAATTATGTATATATAACTTTATTTCCTCTATCATAGCTGACTCCTTGAATTCTCAATTCTTGTTACTGAAAACTTAGAATTTTTCATTTAAAAGTGTGTTTGAATTTAGTGAATTTCGAGTTGACTTCGGTGTCTATACATATAGTCCGTGGACTATATTTCAGCACTCTGCAAAACGACTCTATATCTGAGCTTTATCAACCAGTGTATGGCCTTTTCAATTCAGTTGACTGTACATTACTTACTCCATCGAGGTGAAGCCTATTATCATTTGCATGATACTTTTAAGATTTATAATAAATGCGACCCCATCCTTACAAAAACAAATACCTGTAAAATTCAGACGATGTATATCATTAGGAAGAACAGAATAAAAGATTCAAGAAGAATACACAGGTCGTGCTTGAGATTTCGAAATCAATATTTTATTCTATGAATAATTAAGTTTCTTAATTTAATAATTAGATTTGATACTTATCATATAATTAAATGCGATAACATAAATTGTACCAATTTTTCTGCACCAGGTGGCGTCATGCGAAATCATCATACTCGGTTTTTTTTCTTGAGCAGTATGAAAAATAAGTCCACAATAATATCTCTATATTTGAGATAAAAGTTTTAAACAAGTTTCTGTCTGTTTATAGTCAAGTTGAAATCATACCTTCGTAAATTTTACGGACGCCTTCACAAGTTAATTGACCATTACGGTGTATCCGTTTCACAGATGATATCGGATATCTTCCTAATGTCGTAACAAATCCCGTTCCCTTTCCATTAATTGATCTACTAATTTATACTATTTACCGGGTTTGTAAAAACATGAGCAACACGAGTGTCACATGTGGAGCAGGATCTGATCATCCTTTCTGAGCACCTGAGATCAACCCAGCTTTTGGTGGGGTATGTGTTGCTTAGTCTTTAGCTTTTTTTCTTGTGTACAGCTTTATTTGTCCGTTTGTCTTTATTTCTTTATTTAGTCATGGCGTTGTTAGTTTATTTTCGATCTTGGTATCTTTTGCCCCTCCAGTTTAATCAAAGATTTGTATAGTATTCTACGCAAACCATTGGTTGAACTCGACCGTAAGTCGGACACCATTTACATTACACGCTCCATCACTTCCTTGGAGAATACAATATGCACGTATACCGCTGTTCAAACTCATAAATCCATGGACAAAAAACAAAATCATAAATATGATTAAAGTTTAGGTAAAAATTGATACATATATTATGCTTAAGAAGTACAGTATTTCCAGTCGTTAGAGAAAGCATCAAGGTACTAAACGTGAACTGCCAGGGCTGTAACAATGCAGTAGAAATTCCCAAAACAACAGTTTTAAGGCGCCCAATTACTGCAACTTATGCTAACAGTCGTTAGCAAATAGATTTAAAGAAAATGCCACCAGTCAGAGGTTACAACTACATTTGCAACATAGTAGATTGCTTTTCTCGCTTGGCATTTGGTGGCCCATTAAAAGGAAAATTTGCAAAAGATGTAGCAGAACTAACTTTAAAATATGTTTATCTGTATGGTCCGCCAAGAATATTACAGAGTGACAACGGAAAAGAATTTACCAATGTAAAATTGGCTGAAGTTGTTTCAATTTTTAAGACCAGGCAGATACATGGACATCCCTATCATCCACAAAGCCAAGGACGCGTAGAACGCTTTAACAGAACACTAACTGAATATTTTAGAAAAGAAATGTCGTTAGAAAAAGACTGGCCTTCAAAATTGCCAGAATTTTATTACAACTACAACAACAGGGTACACAAAAGTACAAAGCCTTCTACACCATATCAACTTTACTTTAAAAGACCTAACTTTGCACCACCTATTGATGAACAGGTAACTATAAACTTAGCTTAATTCTTTATTTTAAAATATATGGCGAATTAAACAGCTGAAATAAAAAAAACACACAACACAACACAAACAAAGTAACACACGCACACACACACACACACATCTTGTGAAACTATATGAAAGTTTTACACTAAATTCATTCTATTTCATTCATAAATTATTCTAAAATATTATAAAATGCCAAAGTGATACATGTACTGTATGTAAATATGACGTATCTATTGTAGCATTGGTGAAAATATTACGGGCAATAAAACCGTTTCTTTTTCTATAGCTTCCATTTGTGCTCCTAACTGAAGATGAAAGAAAGTTCCTAGCACAGGCACACTTAGATGTAGAAAATGAGGAAGAAGAGATTGATGAAATATTACCTGAAAGTAACATAAATGAAGATGAAAATGGAAATTTGGAGATGTTGAGAAACATAAATGACAGAGATGTAGCGTTTGAAGGTAATAATACAAGTCTTTATTTACTCCAATAGTAATCTGAAAGGTTTTACTTTTTAAGGCCCTGATATTAGTTGAACAAAATTATTATTAAAATACAATTATGAGAAAAATAAATGTAAATAGATATAGGAAGATGTGGTGTGAGTGCCAAGGAGACAACTCTCCATCCAAATAACAATTTTTTTAAAAGTAAACCATTATAGGACAATGTACGGCCTTCAACACGGAGCCTTGACTCAACAACAAGCTATAAAGGGCCCCTAAATTAATACTAGTACAAAACCATTCAAACGGGAAAACCAACGGTCTTATCTATATAAAAAAATGCATATTTTAAATTAACTGTGTTATCATGTTAATATTTTATATGTTTGCGTTAAATTTGCCACTGGACGTTACACAACCATCGACTATACAGTTTAATTTGTTTAAACTTATTTTTATTAAAGAAGCCATGGATATTGTGTCGGAACCTAACGAAGAACACCAAGAAGTTCAGGAGACAAACAAAGGGAGGCAGTTGGAAAATGATCATATAGTTACAGAAACCGGAGATACATACTTCACTACGGAAACAAATGATATTGCACTTTTAGAAGTCGTAAGTAATGTTTTAGTATGATAGAATATTTCTGCTACTTTGCACATGTGTGCATAGTGTATGTGTGTTTTGAAAAAATAAGTTATACGCTAATTTAAAAAAAAATAGGTTGATCCGTCTTACACGTTTTCACCTTTGAATGAATTAAAACAAATCGAAATGAAAAAAATCATGTAAATTAATGATGTTCTTTTTAAATTAATTTTTTTTCCGAATATTTTACTTTATGTTCTTTCAGATGCAAAAGAATCTCGATACCATGGAAGGTGCAAGTCCGTATTACAAGGAACTTTACAAAAGACGCTTTGTAAATGATAGCAACGATAAAGAAAATGCTATTCCCGTAAGTCATACATGTAGATATATATGTAAATAAAAATATCAAATGTTAATTTATAAAAAAAAAAAAATCTTATCCTTTTACTTTTTATGTATCTATTCATTGTCAGTGCCAATGTGGTTTATACCACAAAAGTAAAGTTAATATTTTATTTATTAATACAAATGGTTGAAAATTGCTTTATGATTTATTTTTTTAGACTGGAGGAAAATCTGTTATGAATAGTGGGCTGATGGATTATTTTCAAAAACGTCAACTAGAGATATATCCTCTTGAACTGTTTTCTGACAATTATCAGGATATCTTCACTCCTACTATTGGGGAGTATTTGCAATTCAAAACAAATCCAGCTATGAACAAAGGGACGGCAGTGTTTACATCCGGTTTCTGGAGAGAAGGAATATGCCAAAACATAAAAAATGATCCTTCTCGGGGAAAGATTTTTGTTATTAAAGACATAATTACAAGTTTTACATTTGAACTAAATAGATATCAGCTAAGACCAAACCATTGATATATGCTCTATTGTGATTCACAAATATTTTAATTAAAAATATATAGCACGTAACTTTTATTTTCATCATTTCAGAATGATTTTATTGATATTTAAAGTAACATATAATAGATAATGTGGTATGAATGTCAATTTAACAGCAATATAAAAGAATTTAAAGACAACTGAAGTACTCTGAAGTTGCATACAAATAGTAATTCTTTACTGTCTTTTTAGTAAAAAAAATATGTGTAGTTTAATTCTTGAAGACGGCATTCAATAATAACACACACATGCTTTTAACCAAAAACATGGAGAAATTTCTTTAGAAATCAAAATTCATACTAATAAAGCAATATTTTAAATCAGGGACTTTCTTAGTCCCTTTTTAAATACAAGTGAAATAATCTAGCTAGATTTACGAGGGTGGTCAAGGGTTATTTTCGTGCAACGAGATCGCCGTTTTTTATTTCACGTTCAACGTGTTATCACTTTTTTATTTGACGTTCAGTCGTGCAAGACAGGTGCCTCGTTCAACGTGTTTTCCTTATTTAATTTTACGTGCATCGTGATTTTAAAAGTCTTATTTTGCGTGCTCGGTATTTTTCAAATAAAATAGACCACTTTCGAGTTCATCCGTCACCGGCAAATCTCGTCAATTATACACGCCTTTATGACGTCATTTACCAGATAGAGGGGCTCGCCTGTATCCCTGCACTATTTACGTTCATCAAGCGTCTTAGTGATCGTCTTTGTGCAGGATAAACTAGAAATAATGGTTGCTCTGTAGGTACTTACTGACATTTCCCTAATGACTACAGTGTTGATTGTCAATTTTGAGAATTCAATTTGCCGAATAATTCGTACAATATAGAATTATAGTTTTCCAACCACTCGCTCAACATTGAAAGGAAGTGACGACGCCCCTAAACGCACAAATGACGATGATAAAGGCGCGTATAATTGACGAGTTTTTTCCGGTGACGGATGAACTCGAAAGTGGTCTATTGAAACACTTGTCAGGGATCGTCAAGAAATACTTTTTTAAAAAACGTAAACCAATTATATCATAAATGTGTATACTAAATCGGGAATATCAAGTCAAACAAAGAGTTTTTCTTTTATTAAGAACATCTGTATAACTTGTATTTCTTTTAATACTTTACCACGCAGATACGCTTTTTACGCTTATACCCCCTTACACCGCGTATACGCTTTTTACGCTTATCCCTTTCCCCCGCAACTACGCTTTCCTACGAAAAGTCATGAATCTTGTCTTCAAAACGTTAATGTAAAAATTTTACGTACAAATAAATGTTGTGGCATTTAAAAATCAATAAATGAGACAATTGCAAGTGCTCATCGTAAGAAATGGGCGGCAATTATACACTTAATCGATGAATATTCATGAGATTCTCACACGTGTACACAAATGTAATAACAGGCGACAATAACAAATATGGCGGCCTCCGGCAGGCCAAGTGTATGGGATGTTTAGGAACAAATTGTGTTTGGACCAGCCCTTCAAAATATATCAGACGACGAAAGTATTGAAGGTGAGAATAACGGGAATGTATCTGATATAGATGAACCGTTGGTTAGCGAGGAGGAAGATGATATTGATGATGAAATCGTGTAGGATCAGGAGGATGGAAAATAAATTTATGATACTGGCATGAATGAGATAATATTGAGCGAGGCCAATCAAGATATATAAATGTTCGATAGTTTACCGAACGTACCGGACCTCAAGTATTATTGAATGCTGATATTAGTGAACTGGCACAGACATGATTAGTAAACATGTCCAAGAGACCAACCTAAATGCAACACGCAAACGGCAGCTAGCCGGACGAAATGACCATACCTGGACGGAGACAGATTTTGCTGAAATGTCTGCATATTTAGGTAAGTGAAAAACAATATCTGTACAAACTAACAATGGTTATACATGTACGTGTACGATTCATTGTAAGCTTGGTTGATAGTAAGAAAATTAAATTGTGATGCATAGTAAATTCCCTTTATTAAACTGATATATATATACATGTACATGTATGCAACCTAATTTTTGTTTGTGTCCTTTTTTTTTAAATTGTTTATTAACATTAATAATGTGTTAACTGTTGAAATTTATAGCCTTTTTCTTCTTTGCTGTGAATACCACTGTCACTCTAATATAACTGTAATCAATTTAACTATTGTCAGTTTATTGTCTTAATTTTGTATGCCATAACCATCTAATGTCAATTTGTTTGTGCGAATAAGATATTGTCTATTGTTTATATAAGAGAAGACAGTGACTCAGTCACAAAAGGTTCACATAAAAGTATTTATTTTTCGTGCAAATTTCATTACAGAAATTATTTCACGTTGAACGTGAAATTATGTCTTATTTCATGTTTTTTTGTGCAAGCACCCCCCCCCCCCTTTTACCACCCTCATTTACCTATACTTGTCATGAGCTCTTGTACACACATGGAAACACATACAAATACAATACAATACAAATATATAGATATAGGAAGATGTGGTGTGTGTGCCAATGAGACAACTCTCCATCCAAATAACAATTTAAAAAGTAAACCATTATAGGTTAAAGTACGGCCTTCAATGTACGGCCTTCATTATACACAATGTTTATTATAATGACATTGTGTATAACAAATTATGTACAATATATTCCCGGGTGAAGAAAAAGCGCCCGGGGAAAGGAAAAAGCGCCCGGAGAAGAGAACATAACGCCCGGGGAACAGAAAAAGCATTCGGGGAATATATATAGATATTTTATTGGCATGAGACAACTTTGTTAAGTTATGAACATTGATTTTAGACAAGTAATTTGCAAATAAGGCACAAAAACAAGTATGAATATTTCGATTTTAACAATAATATATGAATACTATTTCGAAAGACTAATAATGATGGATCACAGTTTATGCGGAAGATATATAAAATGTACGACATCAACATGATAAAAAAACATGTTTTTCAAAAACGATATCAAAATGAAAAATGTATAAGACAACTCAAATTTCACAGATAAATATTAATTTAATCAAAAATTAAAAGAGGTATACATAAAAATCATCCAAAAAGCCATTAAAACAGTTTTGGTTTAATAAAAAGATATAATAAACATATCTCAGCATCTGTATAAAAAAAGACCTGTTCACATGCATGCAGTTGCGAAAAAAAAGACTATTTAGTAGGACCGGGTTTCACCAAGTCCAGAGAATAATTAATTACGTAGTCCATTGTAAAATTGGCATTCAATCAAAAAGTGTACCAACAATTTAATATTAAACTACGGGAAATAACTTAATAGACACAAACCATAAGACCACACGACCACCTGGGCTCTACGAAAAATAGAGCTTTCGCTGGCCATGTGTTACCTTTCCACGTCAGTTTTAATCTAGAGGCGTACTGCAGTACATGCTATATAAGGCATGAAGACGTACTGCAGTACGCCTCTAGATTAATTCTGACGTGGAAAGGTAACACACGGCCAGCGAAAGCTCTATTTTTTGTAGAGCCCAGGTGGTCGTGTGGTCTAGCGGGACGGCTGCAGTGCAGGCGATTTGGTGTCACGATGGAGAGTTGTCTCATGGGCACTCGTACCACTTCCTGTATCTATATACATTGAAGTAATTTTTAACGATGATTATTGCACTATTTTATTGGTTATGTAGTCACATCTTTAATTTTCTAAAAGAAATTACGATTGATACAGAGAATTAATAAAAATAATCTGCGGTCGTCCGCTCCGGTGAATTCGAAGGTGGTGTGACTGGTGCATTTGTTCCGACTTTAGCCTCTGTTGTGACACGTGCATTTATACCGACTTTATCCGCTATCACTGATTGCTCTGCAAAAAAAAAATATAAGCATTTACTTGTTAAATTTTAGAATAAGTTTAAATTAATGATATAGGAAAAGAATTATTCACAAAAAATACATAAAGCTTTACCAAAAGCTTATTTAATGAATGAATAACTAAGAGTTCAGTTATTTGTGTTTGAAACGATAATAGTGTACTGTGAATTCATTTATTTTCGTGGTTACCAATTTTCGTGGATTTAAGACAATTTGCATGTTCGTGGATACTTGTTTTCGTGGTTTTGTAGAAGTCATAGTCTGTATATAAGACTAATACCTGTACACACGAAAGCCTCAAAATTTGGTATCGAATGAATAATAATGAATCCACAGTATGCAAAATCAGACTTTTTGATGACATGCAACACGTACAAGATGTGTTAAATTGTGTGGTTTTGTTTGTGATATCTGGACATCAATCATCAAGCCAAAATCGTAACATGCATTTAGAATGATATCACAATATCGTCCAGCCTGCATATTATCGTTCCACTTATTTCAAACAATGGTAGAGCCTTAACTGCTATATTCAAGTTTTCAAATGATAAAAGTATCGATGGAGACATGTATTGAGTAATCTATATTTTTCCATACAATATGATATCAACACTACAATACGCGCAGCATCTGTTAGCTCGTGTCAAATACATATAATTATATTATTATGTAACTGCAATTCGATTATAATCTTCATATATACCTTCATAGCCTTATGAACACAACTGTAATGTGCAACAAACCATTATTTACTTTTTGACTAAAATGTCCTTTCGTGAAGATAAAACTCGGTTTAGTTTAAACATATTTATTTATAGTGGATTGGGAAACAAGTTTTGCAACTTATATAAATCCCTTTCCACTTTGCGGGTGCGAGTGCAGCCTTGTAGCGGCATTAGCCTACTCTTTTTTCGAAATCTACAAGGGTGTCTTTAACGTGCAAGAGATATGACTCTCTCTTAACACGGGTCAGCCATTTATCGTCCCCTTCCGACGGACTATCATCGTTTCCTCAAGACACAAACTCGGTGCGTATCCCTAATTGTTTTCGCGATTTATGCAACCTGTAATTATTCATTTACAAAAGTTTATAGGTCGCAACGATACATGTAAGTGTTCGTACCAACACATTATACGTTAAGTCATTAATGTACTAGTGAATAAGGCGACAATAGATGTGATAGTGAGATAAGACGTGGCACGGTATTTGTCTATTCCAAATTCATGTATTTGGTTTTCATGTTATATTTGTTATTCTCGTGGTGTTTTGTCTGATGTTTGGTCCGTTTCTGTGTGTGTTGCGTTGTGTCGTTGTTCTCCTCTTATACTTAATGCGTTTCCCTCGGTTTTGGTTTGTTACCCCGATTTTGTTTTTTGTCCATGGATTTATGAGTTTTGAACAGCGGTATAATACTGTTGCCTTTATTTAAACCTCCGAAATCAATTAGGACTAGACAAATCAAAGTAACAAACAGAATCTGAGACAATCGAGGTCGGTTTTGTCGATATGCTAGGTGTTTCAAGCTACATATGTATGGCCATTGTTATATTATAGTTCGTTTCTCTGTGTGTTACATTTTAATGTTGTGTTTCTGTTGTGTCGTAGTTCTCCTCTATATAGTTGATGTGTTTCCCTCAGTTTTAGTTTGTAACCCGGATATTTTTTCTTCTTCAATCGATTAATGAATTTCGAACAGCGGTATACTACTTTTGCCTTTATTTATCAACTTACATGATAATTCACGCTCAGAAGGAAGAAAAAAACAATTGATGAATCAGAAAATATTGTGATGCTAGTATCTAAAGATCATTAGTGAATTGAGACATCGACACGTCGTTCTTTTTCATTACCCTGTTAGAGAAGATTTGCTTAACGCGCGCACACACATACATAGATATACGAAGATATGGTGTGAGTGCCAATGAGACAACTCTCCGTCCAAATAAAAAATTAAAAAAGTAAACCATTATCGGTCAATGTACCTGTAATTCAAGTCCGTAAAGTGTGAAAATGCAAAAGCGTAACGTATCCGCTCATAAACTAGTTAATAAATCAAACGATGGAACAGAGATTTTTTCACTAGTGCTTACAAATAAAAAGCTTGCAATTGGAAAGTTGAAGTCATGAATTTTGTCATAAAGTCGTATTTTTAGTGTAAATTGCATATCAATATATGTTTATACTCTCACGGATGTGTTAGGTCTTACATACTTTTCACAGATATATCGTTTGAATTGTCTACAGTGGACGTCATTCCACTTTCCCTGATATCTCATTTCTATGCAATCCTCATAATATTTATCATTAGGTTCTCCAGGCCACCAATTCTCAAAGGTTAAAGCTTGGTTGTCACTCCATACGAAATATCCTTCCTGTTTGGTATCCGATCCTCCAATGAAATACCATTCATCATGATCTATGAGGGAAAAGACATACTACATATACTATTGGCAATTATAATATGACGTGCTTCTTTCGTGTTAGGAAAAGCCCTTGCTCTAAATCCAATAAAATTGGTTTGCACATGCGTATATTTTTATATATATTATTTACTTAAAATAACCCCAAACACTTAAATAATGCACATGTTGTTACTAATTAATTTATTGTAATGTGTTGCAATTCGAAATTGACATATTTGACCTAGATATGACAACAATTCATGCTGGCTGTTCAAAACTCCTCCCTCTGACATTGTCAGTCGTTTGCTTGTTTACAAGAAAAGGAAGGTTCAAGGAAGAGCTTCACAAACGCTCTACACTTTAACACATCGGACATAGAAATTACTTACATTTTCCTTATCAGAATTGAAATAATTAATACAAGCTATGCTTTATTGTAGTTTTAACATAGGTAGGCATTATTTTCGTGTTATTTTAGCCCTTACTGTCGCTCGGGCAAAAATTATCACGAGTATAGTGCCTACCCATGTTAGATTTACAATAAAGTATAGCTTGATCAATTATTTTTGAATTAACAAGATGAATACATTTTCTATAAGAAAACAAAATAACATATTTAATTTATACAGAATTGAAAATTTGGAAGTCAAATTAAGAAAATAAAAAATCTTAACTACTAGTTCCTTGAGAAATGTGAAAACAATTTCACAAGGAGAACCTATTATATAACGGTTTTATAGCGGTTTTATTTGTACTTTTTTCTATGTAAGAAAGAAGATGTGGTATGCTTGCCAATGACACAACTGTCTACATGAGATCAACATGACACAGACATAAACAACTATCATGACTATATGTCACCGGACGGCCTTCAAAAATGTTTTTTTCTTCTACATCAAAACTTGATTCAAGCGTTACTGATGAGTCTTTCGTAAGCGAAACGCAGGTCTCGCGTACAGAAAAACAATCCTGGTATGATGAATTTATTTCATTACGAATGAATACAAATCGTTTCCGAGTTTGTTAACTATCTGTCTATCTAGCAGTGTTCTGCGGATTTGTACTTTTTCGTTTTACTTATACGAGAAATAATCAGAACAGTTAAAATTACTGTGCTTACGTGACACTGGTTTAACTCAACCAAATTGTGTACCGTTATTAATACCGGCGGTACAAATCATCGTTTACAGTGCTGTACAACTTGTTTTGACTTTCGAACTTTTATTTCTTGGCGTCACTGGTAAGTCTTGTGTGGACGAGGTGTATTTCTGGCGTATTGGATTTTAAACCTGATGCCTTATGTTAGCTATTATTCATGTTTTTCTTTGTCAAATATGTTCTCCTATTTATTTGTATTGTAGTCTTTGAATATTATGTTGTCATGTTAATGTTATATTAAACATTGCCATTAAATTGCGAGGTATGCCACAAAACCACGTTCAATCCACCGTTTTTTTCTTAAAAAGGTCCTGTATCAAGTCAGAAATATGACAATTGTTATATTATAGTTCGTTTCTTTGTGTGTTACATTTTAACGTTGTGTTATCGTTGTGTCGTTTGTTTTCTTTTATGTTTGAGTGTGAATTCACATTACTATAAGACGTGTCACGGTACTTTTCTATCCCAAATTCATGTATTTGGTTTTGATGTTATATTTGTTATTGTCATCAGATTTTGTTTCATGCTTAGTCCGTTTCTGTGTGTCTTACATTTAAATGTTGTGTCGTTGTTCTCTTCTTATATTTAATGCGTTTTTCTAAGTTTTAGTTTGTAACCCCGATTTTGTTTTTTGTCCATGAATTTACGAGTTTTGAAAAGCCGTATACTACTGTTACCTATATTTAGCATCGACGAACGCCATGCGTGTCCAAAAATCATGTAGGCTTTCAAAACGCTAGTTTTTTTTTGACGCAGTGAATTTTTCAATCATATATGTATCGTGTGCAAAAGTGTTTATATCGTACAAGAAGCGCACATAAGCGTTTATCGGGGATTGAAGTGACGTATATTGGGGTATGTTTGGCGTTTGTCTAACGGAGATGAAATGCACGCTTCGAAGGAAAAACGTTCCATGAACCTGTACGCCGCACGCACGTAATACATACGCTACAAGCGCGTCGAAAACGCTAAAGATTATTTTTGAGACTCGTTTAGGGCACGTTGAATACGCTTCAAGGTCGTTCGACTTTATCTAAAACGTATGCGGGTGTGATTTTAACAAACGCCCCATAATTAAACGTCCCAAACACGCATAAAGCACGGATTATCGTCCTAGATACGACCAGGTCGCGTCTCAAATACGTTCAAGGGACCTTTTTTTCTTGTAGCGTTTGTTCAATCTACGTTATACAAACGTTAGACAATACGTGACGTTACTTGAACGCCCGATAAACGCTTATGTACGCTTCTTGTACGCCCAATAAACACTTAATGCTCGATATGCAAACGATACAAATGTGATTGACAAGTTGAATGCATTCAACTTTACTAGCGTTTTGTAGCGTACATGGCATTTTTACTACGCCTGGTATACGTTGGAGCTATACGCTGATATGTGAAGTCGGTATTATAGCGTTCACAAGTCGTATACCTGTGCATTTCGACGTACTTCAAACTAATGCAATGCACGTCTAACGATTTCTAAGCGTTTCCTTTGCGTGTACCTAACGTATACTGAATCAGCCAATTTTCTATGTACGTCTGGTGCACGTCGGTCCATACGTCAATTAGTGACGCCGGTCTGAACACCTGTCCTCTAAAAATATTCTGTACATTATTTACTGAGATTTTTTACAATGAAAAAAATGATATCGGTATTAAATAATTGCGATCGTTGATTACATATTTGGTTTATCTCATCTTTTCATTATACGTCACTTACATAGTTCACGCATCTTGTCATGGACATAGCTATTTTCACTTCCGCTGTTGAGTTCAACAAGATACACACCAGCTTTCTTACACTTTTTCTATAATAAAAAAACACAACATGACTTATATTGCTTATTGGCATTCATACTAATTCTCAATAAGTTATTTCTATTCATTACTAGTTAGACCCCAATTTTTCCATGTTTTACTGTTTGAAGATCGGGCACCTGTGATTATACTGTGCTTGCATTCTTTCAGTTAATGGGAGTACTCTCAGATCTGTACCTATTTTTTTTTGTTGCGATGTAAAAGTACCCAGCCACGTCCACTTGAAATTTAGTTCATCTAATGAGTTAAGCCGTTTTCAACTGATTTTTATAGTTCGTTCTTATGTTGTACTGTTATATCACTGTCCCATGGGGAGATTGGGATCACGCTAACATGTTTAACCCGGACATATACCAAGTCAGTAGCATGTCATTTAGTGGTTGTCGTTGGTTTATATGTTACATATTTGATTTGTGTTCATTTTTTGTACATAAATAAGGCCGTTAGTTTACAAGTTTGAATTGAATTAGATTGTCATTTCGGAGCCTTTTACAGCTGTCTTTTTTATAAAAACATTTATCTATAAATTTGAATGCCTCTCCATATATCAAGATCTTTCAACCAAAATAAGACAGGTCTACGATGAATCAATTACCCCTAACTACCCTTTACTACTATTGTTACGTCAGGAATTATACGCTATATATCCAACCAATTTTTCCAGTTTTTTTTCAAGTTTTCTTAAATTTTTATATTTTTGTCAAAGGGTCAAAGGATTCAAGTCATATTTTGTAAAACAATTATGAAAACAAGCCGAATCAATTTTAGTCAAGGTATTCGGTACCAACTTAAATATTTATTCCCTTTACCTGAGCAACGTCATATGTTGCCTTTAAACTAACAGTCCTGTAGTAATGGCCATCATACATGTATGATTTGGAGCGTGTTTTCCATGATGTTCCGAAAGAACTCCTCTCTATATATTCATCACTGTAATGATAATGGTAAATGTCAAGATCACATTATCAGAAAATATAAGAATGAAATGAATTCCGTATGTAAAATGAATGATTCTTGTATTTCTAATTTCATAACAAAGTTTTGTAAGGCAGAAACTAAAAAAAAAACTAAACTTTGTTTACATACTATAAAAAAGGTAAGCTAAACACGAACATTCATTTTTGTGTATTAATGCGACTGCCATAGACGTAAATGATATACTTTATTATACTTATTGACGATACATTGGTCCTCATATTAAAATTTTCTAAACATTTACAGATAAATATATATTTTTTGTCGAGTTTATGCCAGGACCTTAACTTTGAGAATCAGTGAATTTTGAAAAGATGTTCTGCTATGATTTTTTTTCGTGAAAACATCTTTTTGGTTGATTTAGGAAAAACGTGTTTTCTGTGGATATTTTACGATCCGGTTTTGTAAATGTTCAGAAGCAGCAGATTTGTTGACCATAAGATTCGATGATATTAACTATAACCACACCAATAAAATATTTCAAATCTAAAAAAAATCATACCTCTCACAAATGAAATACAGTTTTTCGTCACACGAGTAAGATTCCCAGTAGCCAAGATAACCCATCCTGGTGCAACTGGTTGCAGCTGTTTCAGTGTTTACAGTTTCTTGCCAGTTACTATATTCCAATTCACTACTTTTGCTTGCAGTAACATATCCACTAGATTTTTCGTCATGAACAATACCCATAAAGAACCCAGTACCTAGTTGTGAGTTAACTAAATCTAATTAAATAAGGGACAACATCAAAAGATCGATGTAGGATAAAATAAACACTAAAATCAAATAGATTGGGGGTGGGGGGGGTTAAGATTCGGCAAGTTTTGTATATATAAAATCGATTTTCACATATAACCCTATTGGTCAATCATTTTTTTCCAAATCATGTTAAGAGGGGGGGGGTCAGTGAAAATCTATGTGAATTAAGTTTTTTTATCCTACATTGAACTTTTGTCCCTAAGGATTTGATATATAACTAGCTATCATGTTGAAAATATAATACGTGGACATAATAATCCTTTCATTGTGAGCTTAATAATCGTTTTTTTCTGACTGAACTTTACCAGAAAAAGGATTGTGCCTGTTATTCATATGATGGAAGACAAAATGTTTCATTCAGTTTAATTTATATCTGAAGCTTGCTTGCCCGTAACTGCTAGTAATCGTTGTTATTTTTTCTTTTGTTTCATATTCTGATATCGGACTCGGACTTCTCTTGAACTGGTATTTGCTGTGCGTGATGTTGTGCGTTTGTTTTACTACATTGGCTAGAGTTATAGGGGAGGGTTGAGATCTCAAAAACATGTTTAACCCCGCTGCAATTTTGCGAATGTCCCAAGTTAGGGGCCTCTGGCCTTTGTTAGTCTTGTATGATTTTTAATCTAAGTTTCTTGTGTCTAATTCGGAGTTAAGTATGGCATCCCCTATCATTGAACTAGTATATATAATTGTTTAGGAGTCGAAGCCGCTGCTGGTGAACGTTTCGTCCCTCAGGGTAATACCAGCCCGGTAGTCAGCACTTTGGTGTTGACATGCATATTAATTATATAGTCAGTTAACAAAACTTTAAATATTTAGAAAACACGAAGGATTTTCTCATCCCAGCCATAGATTACCATTGTCGTATTTGGCACATATTTTTGGATTTTTTTATCATCCATGCTCTTCACATTTGTACTTGTTTGACGTTAAATCTATTTTGGTCTGAGCAACACCTAAGAGTATTATGTAGACGAAACGCACGTATGGCGTTTTAAATTATATCCTGGTACTTTTGATAACTATCAGCTATCTATAAGACCAGATTTAATCCAACATTTTCTTCTCAACAAAATGTCTGTACTAAGTCAAGCATATGACAATTGTTATCCTTTCGTTTGATGTGTTTGAGCTTTTGCTTTTGCACTTTAATTAAGGATTGTCCGTTTTTAATTTTCCTCGGAGTCAATTATTTTTGTGATTTCACTTTTAACTCTGTCACAGCACCCTGTCCGGATATTTGTGAGGTTAATAAGTTCTTTCATATTTTGTTGGTGGTGAATTCATTTGTTCTTCGAAATGGTGTTTATAACCAATATGATATATGTGATATATGCACTGCCCACAGAACAGTGATAAGATGGTGATAATGACTGAGACGAAGTTGATGTCATTATCGCTGTCACAGTCAATACTATTGCCCTACGGGCAGTCCAAGTATCACGATGATGACCCGTTTTTCAAGATTTATTTTTTTTTTATCGAGGAAAAATGTTTTTGAAAATTCTTATGAATTTAAAATGTCTAAAGCAAACTCTAGAAGTTGTACGATTTCTATGGCAAAGAGTGAAGACCAGTCGTACACATACTGCCATTCATTTAAGTGCAAGGGAAACCACGCCCCATCGGTCATTAACAGAGAAGCAACGTCCAAACGGTCATTATCAGACGACAAACACGCCTAAACGGTCATTAACAGACGAAAGTCACGCCCTGTTGGTTATGATCACGTAAAATGCTGTTAACGACCGGCTTTCTATAGATAGATATAGGAAGATGTGGTGTGAGTGCCAATGAGACAACTCTCCATCCAAATAACAATTTAAAAATTAAACCATTATAGGTTAAAGTACGGCCTTCAACACGGAGCCTTGGCTCACACCGAACAACAAGCTATAAAGGGCCCCAAAATTACTAGTGTAAAACCATTCAAACGGGAAAACCAACGGTCTAAAAGACCGTTTTGTTCCGTTCATGACCGATGAGATTTAATACTGAAGAATAATGTGATCTCTTTTTATCCAATAAGAGAAGCTTATTTCTTAACCAATATGAAATAATATTGAATATTACAGTTAATCCTACTGCTGTGGACTGTATAATAGTTGAAAAAACCGGAGTTTACCAAAGTTTCCAATTTTGTACTGGAACTGCAAAGTCAATCTGCGAAGCAAGATTGGTGAGTAAGACATAAGTATACACTTATTTACAACAGAGACGAGAAAGTTCGTCCATCTAACTTTAATTGCGTTTCCTAATACATATGCCAATTTGTTATATAATTACAAGTTATCCCATTGTAATTTCCAAAGATTTTTTCTTAAGTAAGACGAGAAGGTTTTCGACTTTACCTTAATGTTCGAGCGATTTCTATTTAAATCTAAACGCTCGCAAAAATAGTTAAAGCTAGTGACAATATTTTTTTATTATTTTATTATTTTTGCATCAACAATTTATATATATATATAAAAACAAGTCTCAATTGAAAGCTAAGTTCAAACCTATGATTGCGTTGGATTTTTATACGTGTGCATATAAAACAAATATTTCATTATAGAAGGGTCTAAATACAGCAAAAAACAACATTTTCCAAAAGACCAAAAAAATTTAAAAAGTATATATATATATTTAGAGTCTATAAGAATCTACCAACCAGTAAACTTAATAGGTACATGTATTAGATCATCAAAATTGACAATGCTACACAAACAGGAAAAATTATTTGAGACTGAAAGATTGTTTAACATATTTCTTTTGAAAGGACTATTCTACTTCGCATTGACACGAGTGATTAAAATGCATTAAACATCACACTGTACAAATATAAGTCTATTTACAGTTTCTTTTATGATAAGTCATCGCTAAATCAACGGTTTGTTCAACCTCAATTTATTTATGTTTTATCAAAAAAGACGGTCAAGATTGATAAAAGATAAATATACACTTTTTTTAAACAATGTGTAATATATTACTTTTCAAGTCCATAGAATAAGAATTACAATGTACCTAGTCGTCAACTATCTCTGATATGATATCAATAAATGTTTACATTATAAACAATACATTTATTTATTTTTTGTATGATCAAAAACAGCTAATGGTCTTTGTCAAAGATTTTTGTAAAAATTCAAAAAAACTTTTCTAATTCTAACTGAAAAATAGAGAAACAATCATTCATTTAACTGTTATGAATAAAAACAAAATCCAAAACACTTTTGCATTTTATAAAACATGTAAATGTACTGACGATCTATACTAATCTACACATATTGTGAAATAATTTATAACAAAATCACTTGAGTGTGTAGGTAAAGGTAATATCTTTCTTAGGTTAAGGATGTCTGCTTGTCATGTTTTGGAATTTTTGTCAGATTTTGGGAATCCTCTGTTTTTTTCCATTTGAATGCCTTTTACATGTATAATTATAAGTCATTTGTAAATGTCTAATAAAATTTTATTTACTTTTCAATAATAATTGAAAACTTTAACTGATCAATGATAAAGCTATGGAAAATCAAGAACATTTTCCCGCCAAAATTCCAATGGCTTTTATCTCGAAAAGAAGCACATGGACCCCTATAATGTTTTTGCAAGTTTGATTCTTCAATTTATTCCCTATCAATACGTACTAGTTTTAAAAAAAAAATGAAACTGAGCAGCGAACATCCTTAAGTCTTTCGGAGTAGTCTTACTAGTCTACTCTTCAAGGAGGGTAGTATACCTCACTCAATAATGACTTCTCAGTTCAGTTGACAAGAAGCTCACCACAGATATCAGCTTTATCTACACACTCTAGACATTTTTCTGTAACTGACATGTACGATTTGTGAATAGGTGAATATAGGTGTTTGAAATTGTGAGAGACTAATGAGATCTGTTTTCATAGCTATTCTAAGTTGATCAAAAGAACACGTTTTAATGAGTAGTGTAATAATTATAACTTGTATTGCGATTTCTGATACAAATATATCCATTCATCGCTTTCTGGTATTACAATAATTCGAATGTTGTTTTGTTTTCCATTCTTAAATAATCACAATACTCAATACTCGCAATATATTATGCAACGACAGTATAATCTTTAACACTTAGGTTTTAACTTTCTATATATGTTACAACTCGTTCAACTAGGTCACATCAAGAAACCAAAATAGAAAAGATGTAGACGTTGTTAATTTTTAGCTCACCTGGCCTAAAAGGCCAAGTGAGCTTTTCTCATCAATTGGCGTCAGGTGTCCATCGTCGTCCGTCGTCGTTAACTTTTACAAAAATCTTCTCCTCTGAAACTGCTGAACCAAATTAAACCAAACTTGGCCACAATCATCATTAATGTATCTAGTTTAAAAATGTGTCCGTTGACCCGGCCAACAAACCAAGATGGCCACCATGGCTAAAAATAGAACATAGGGGTAAAATGCAGTTTTTGGCTTATTACTCAAAAACCAAAGCATTAAGAGCAAATCTGATAGGGGTAAAATTGTTTATCAGGTCAAGATCTATCTGCCCTGAAATTTTCAGAGGAATCGGACAACCAGTTGTTGTGTTGCTACTCCTAAATTGGTAATTTTAAGGAAATTTTACTGTCTTTGGTTATCATTTTCAATATTATTATCGATAAAGATAAACCATAAACAGCAATAATGTACAGCAAAGTAAGATTTACAAATAAGTCAACCTGAAAGAAATGGTCAATTGACCCCCTAAGGAGATATTGCCCTAGATAGTCAATTTTTAACAATTTTCATAAAATTTGTACATTTTTATTATTATTTTCCACTGAAACTACGGGGCCAAGATAGAGATAATTGTAAGCAGCAAGAATGTTCAGTAGAGTAAGATGTACAAACACATCACCATCACCAAAACACAATTTTGCCATGAATCCATCTGCTTCCTCAGTTTAATATTCACATAGACCAAGGTGAGCGACACAGACTCTTTAGAGCCTCTAGTATTATACCGGGTTTGTTTTATATTTTAGTTTTGTTTTATATTTGTAGGATAAGATCAACTGTGTGTGTCCGTAGTCAACCAAAGGAGATTATATTTATTTCAATAAATCATCTTGTACATATTTTCTGTTTTCTTTAAACATCTCAATGTTGTTTTTTTTGTGTCTAAGGTATAAAGCATTTCGTCGACTAAAACATGAGTTGGATAAGTAGGTCGCGTTGATCTGGTTATAAACAAGTTTGAAAGAATTATGACAATGTCATCTGCATTGTTCAAATATCATCAAGCATCATTTTTTTAATACAGTTCGTCGCGCTTCATTAACTAGCTCCTTTACCAATGCTAATGTATGAATCCTTAACATGGGAACTATTATATTTAAATGGAAGGCAACAGATCCAAGAAGGACGTTTAAACTCATAAGTTAAAAATAAATGCCATTGTGTGACCAACACTTTTTTTAAAGTTAAAATTTTACAAAGGCTAATAGGGGAAATCAATGGTGGTATTACACCAATAAAGATAAAAGATAAAAATTATAAAAATCGTTCAAGAGTTAAACTTCATTTTATAATTAATTCAACAGGATAGTTTATTTTTAATATAAAAAAGACCCAATGACGTCTGACTTATTATAAAATAAAACACGTTTTCATGAAAATCTATAAACGAAGAACACAAATTAAATGACTGGAATAAAATTAAGAATGGAAATTGGGAAAAAAGTAAAAACACAAAAATACTGAGCTCCGAGGAAAATTCAAAAAGGAAAATCCAAAATCAAAAGGCAAAATCAAAAGTCCAAACACATCAAACGAATGGATAACAACTGTCATATTCCTGACTTGGTACAGGCATTTTCTAATGTAGAATGTGTCAAAGAGACAACAACCCGACCATAGGAAAAAAAACACAACAGCAGAAGGTCACAAAAAGGTCTTCAATAATAGTTATCAAAGGATTTTAATTTAGTACGCCAGAAGCGCATTTCGTCTACAAAAGATTCATAAGAGGCTCATATCAAAATATTTATAAAGCCAAATAAGAACAAAGTTAAAGAGCGTTGAGGGTCCAAAATTCCCAAAAGTTGTGTCATATACGGCTGAGGTAATATATGCCTGGGATAAGAAACTCCTTAGTTTTTTTCGAAAAAAATCAAAGTTTTGTAAACAGGCAATTTATAAAAATGAACACATTATTGATATTCATGTCAACACCGAAGTGTTGACTACTGGGATGGTGATACGGTCACCAGCAGTGTTATCGATCCAGTAGTGTAAATAGTTATCAAAGGTACCAGGATTCTAATTCAGTACTCCAGACGCGCGTTTCGTCTACAAAAGACTCATCAATGACGCTCATATCAAAATATTTATAAAGCCAAATTAGTACAAAGTTGAAGAGCATTGAGGGTTTAAAATTTCCAAAAAATGTGCCAAATACAATTAGTTTGTTTTCCATTTTACCTATTACACATTTTTGTGTTGTGTAGTGGAATGGATCGTTCTGTATTTATTATTTTTTTCAGATAAATATTTCAATTAAAATTTTATCAAGAAGATCAAACGTGTTGTCTTATCCTAAGAGTTTGCCATCCACAATAAGCAACATTTAAATGAGATATTCAATCTCATATATCCAAAATTAATCTTTTTTTGTACATAAAGTAGGTCGTTAGATTTCTCGTTTAAAATGTTTTACTTACGTCATTTTGGACCATTATGACTATGCGGTATATGTTTACCTCATTTTTAAAGACCGAACGGTGACATAAAGTTCTGTGTCATTTAGTTTTTTAGAGAGTTGTCTTTTTGGCATTCATACCATACATTCTTTTTAATATTGACATTAAAGGACCGGAATTAGATGATCTGTTCCAGATCTTTATCTTCACTCTGACACAGATTGATAAAGAAAGGCAACAGAAGTATACCGCTGTTCAAAACTCATAAATCCATGGACAAAAAACAAAATCGGGGTAACAAACTAAAACCGAGGGAAACGCATTAAATATAAGAGGAGAACAACGACACTACACCGAATCGCAACACACACAGAAACGGACCAAGCAACAGACAAAACACCACAAGAACAACAAATATAACATCAAAACCAAATACATGAATTTGGGATAGACAAATACCGTGCCACGTCTTATCTTAATATCTCAAAAATAAGAGAAAAACAAACGACACAACGTTAAATGCAACACACACAGAAACGAACAATAATATAACAATGACCATCTTCCTGACTTAGTACAGGACATTTTTAAAGAGGGAATAAAAATGGTGGGTTGAACAATAGACTATCATTATCTGGATCACACTTATAAGAGGAGTGAATATCTGTTTAATTCTCAGACAATATAGCATACTGTAATAAAACAATGAGAAAGTTCGTTTTCACGCAAGTGAATTTAACTGGTAAAAAAACCAAAGAACTGTACTGATGAAATGAGCATCGTTCTGATCTTCATTTGAATTTGATGCACACGATTCTGTACATGCAAGTATCATGAAAGTAATTTGTTCATGTCCGCTTCTTGTAGCGTCATTTGCAGCGTCATTTGCAGCGTTATCTGTTGACGCAATCATTGTTATATATATATATATATACAAACGAGTCTCAATTGAAAACAACGTTCAAACCTATGATTGCGTTGGATATAAACCGCAATTGTTATACGTATGCATATAAAACAAATTTCGTTGTAGAGGGGTCTAAATACAGCACAAACATCGTTTTCAAAAGAACAAAAGAGTAAAAAAGTATATTTCAACAAAACGCATTTGACTAGCAGGTCGAACAAGCGATGTTTTAAACCCTGCTGACTGCCATTGACGATTGCCAAATAAATTGATCATATAATGTAGCAGAAAGGATCTGACTTTTAATCAAATACTAAACCTAACACAATGAACTTGCAGCAAAGATGTTAAAACACAAACATGAGGTGTAAAAATAAGTACGCCATATCCGGATGGTGTTATAATCAATGATATAAATAGCCACCGTACGGTGACCTAGATTTGTTAATTTCTTTGTCAGTTGGTCTCTTGTAGAGAGTTGTCTCATTGGAAATCATACCACATCATCTGTATTAAACCAGATGCCAAAATAAAGAAGAATTCCATACAGTCGACGAACATTAAACTTTTTTAAACTTTCCGCAACATCGGTAATTGTCAAATACAATAGTACGGGTGACATTTGGATAAATTTACTGAAATCTGTCATACAAAAAACATGATGTCTTGAAGATACATGTTACCAAGTCAGGAATATGACAGTAGTTATGAAATAATCTGTGGATTGTGGCGTTTGATATTTCATTGCAGTTCATTATCTCTATTGTTACATTGTTTTCCTCTTCTAGCTAGTTGATGTTTTCATTATTTCTGTTGTTTCATTGTTTTCCTCATCTAGCTAGTTGAGGTTTTGATCTCGGTTTTGGTTCGTGACTGAAATTTGTTTTCGCTTGAGCAATTTATGACTGTTGAACAACAGTATATTTGTGTTGCCTTTATTAAGTACAGGTATCACAAAAATATCTATGATCAATAAAAACAAGATAATGGTCATTTGATTTGGAATTTTGGGAACCTGAAAAGGTCACCAAACAATAAGTTATTAGTTACGAAATTTAACGTTACTAAATGATATAAGCAAATGAGGACAATGTCAGATAAATCTATTACACGGACATGACCACCTTGGTAAAGTAATAAATACACTTAGTTTGATTGATCTATCGCTGATACGATCTCCAATGATGAATCTTCCAAATTAGAAATCGGTCAAAAGAATTACTTAAATAATAAAATACACTTTAAAATAACCGCAATACTTGAAATTGACCCACATACCTTCTTAAATGTCAAATATGTGGTTTGAATAATTTCTAATCAAACGTAATCCAGAAAGGCGATTCAGACGCTTAAAATGTATACAGTGGGTTTTTTTATATTTTGCTTGACCAATTAACCATGTAGATGAGATCATGTTTAGATGGGCCCTACCAGATAGACATGTTTACCGTACCATATTTCTATACACACTGTATTAAAGATCTTTTGACTTGTAGTCTTAAAAATGAATATCAAGCCTAAATCGACACACCGTCAAATAGTTCGATAGAAATTACATTCCCACTTTAATGATCAATCTGATCCTATCATATCTTAAACTTATACATTTCCTTTTGGGACTAGCATTAGATTTCTCTGTTTGGCTCTGAAAGATGATACCCGTATATTGCAAGGGACAGTACCAGACTAGGACTAGCATGTTATCAACTATAAACATGTATTGCGTGGTCTCAATAATGTAGACATCAAAGCTAAAATGTCAAATATGTGATTTGAATATAGATATCAAAGGTATCAGGCTTATAATTTAATACGCCTTACCAGCGTTCCGTCTACATCAGACTCATAAGTGACGCTCAGATCAAAAATCGTTAGAGACCAAACAATTGAAAAGTTGAAGAGCATTGAGGACCCTAAATTCCAAACATTTGTGCCAAATACGGCTATGGTAATCTAGGCCTGGGGTAAAAAAATCCGTAGTATTTCGAATACTTCATACTTTGGAAAACAGCAAATTTATAAAAATGATCATATCATTGCTATGCATGTCAATAATGAAGTGCTGACTTCTGGGATGTTGATACCCTCGTGGACGAATCGTCTACCAGCAGTGGCATCGACCCATTGGCGGATCATTCCTTATAAAACGTGATCCAGAAAAACGATTCAGAAGCTTAAAATGTATAAAGTGTTGTTTTTGTTTTTCCTTGACCAATGAACCATGTAGATGATGCCAGGTTTAGGCGAGCCCTTCCAGATAGACATGTTCACCCAGATTCATATACACAATATATAAATGATCTTTTGACTGGTAGTCTTAAAAAATTAATATTGGGCCTAAATCCAGATACCTTTTTTACTTATGAACTATCCTCAGATAGTTCAATAGAATTTACAATCCTACTCTCACAAATCACAAATTTCAGAGCCGAACAGAAAAAGGACAGAGAACCAGTCTGTGACTAGCATGTTACCAATTGTAATAACACGTATAACACCTAATTACATGTACAGTAAAACAATTCTTGGTCATAAACATGTATCTTCTGTATTTCAAAGCACGATTATCTTTCTTTTGGGGTTTCTATATACTTTGAAAATTTGAGGTTACACAGTTATTTAAGCTTGCACACAGAATCATGTAAATAAGAAGTGAAGATTTAATTGGTTAACTTCATTTGATGTTTATTTTCGCATATGCAATGAAATGTTATGTGAACTTTTGTGTATAATATTGGACAGAATAAATCTTTACTCATACTAAGCACTACTTCATTTGAAACAAAGATAATTTCTGCACACTTTTTTGAAAAGTTCAAATTTAACAAAGAATAATAAGGAAAAATCAATGGTGGTATTACACCTGAAGATCCGGTGCAAATAGTTGCAGATCTGCATAATGTTTTACAATAGCTACATAACATATAACTTATGTCAACCTAAGTTTTACCTGCGTATTTATACACTTTACAGGGCCGCAAATTATAAACAATGAGTATAACTATGACAGTCCCAACAAAAATTAAATGAGATGACAATTAAATAATAATATCGATAAGAAAACAACTTATAATCAATGAAGCATAACGATTACACACAACAAAAGTTAGATAGTTAAATTATAATATTGTTAATAAAACACCATGGTACATTTCAATAGCAACACTTCGATAATTGGGCATAAAGAATAACTTACGTCAACCAAATTATCTATAAGTTTATCAACTTATTCATACACTTTACAGAGCAGCAAGTTATAAACAACGAAGCATAACATATTTAGCGATGACTCTCACAACAAAAGGTAAAATGAAATGATAACATAATTATAAAATCGATAATAAAACATCATGATAAATCATTTCAGTTGCGTCACTTCAATATTTGGGCATAAAGTATAACTTTCGTCAACCTAATTATCTATACCTTTATCAAAGTATTTATACACTTTACAGGGCCGCAAATTATAAAAAATGAAGCCTAACGATGACTCTCGCAACAAAAGGTAGAATGAAATGATAATTTAATTATAAAATCGATAATAAACCCTCATTATAAAACATTGCAATAGCGTCACTTCAATAATAGGACACAGAGTATAACTTACGTCAATCGAAGTATTATCAACACATTTATATGCTCTTCAACTTTGTATTTGTTTGGCTTTTTAACTATTTTGATCTGAGCGTCACTGATGAGTCTTATGTAGACGAAACGCGCGTCTGGCGTATAAAATTATAATCCTGGTACTTTTGATAACTATTATACACCTCACCGGGCCGTTAATTATTATCAATGAAGCATAACGATAACACGCACAATGCAATAAAGATAAAATGAGATTTTAGTTAAATTTAAACATTGAATAAAAAATCATTATAATACAATAACTCCGACAGAAGAACACAATAGTCTTTGATAACTATTGACAATTAATGGCTTTTGACATGATTTAAAACAAACCTTGCTAAAATTGTCCATTTATCAGGTATTTTTTGTTAGTCACTATATCTCCTCAAATGTTTCACTTTCGGATGCGAGAGTTCCTAATGAAGGTTAATCCAGAAAAAAGGTTTCGGCCGTTCGGTTGTCACGTGACACCGGCAGTATTTTTACTATGGATCTTGTCCTTTTTTCATAATTTTAATTTAATTGTAGTGTTTTTGTGTCATCGGTTTTCTCACGATGTATTAAGAAAATATTCGATAGCAATTTAAACCTTTATTGACAAATAAGCCAGTAAACCGAATTCGACATGCAAGTAATATCTACACTACTTCTAATCAGAAAGAATATTTTAGCTAGAACTAGTACAAGAACTTTGAACTTTTTGTGTTTTTCTAATATTTATCATTTTACTGAACTAATGATGTCTTGTTTGTTGAATATTTTCACATGTTTTTTTCCAAACCATGGGAAATTGAACTCCAATTATAGACCTCAGATTTGAAAATTGTAACCCCTACTCAACTATTTTAAACAGTAATAATGCTTCAATAAATAGAAATTTGGTAGGGGTAAAGCGTATAAGAAATTTATTCTTAAACGTTCAACCCCCTGCAGTGGTAAATTAACACTGTATATTCCTAAAATTATTTTAATTATCATAGCTATTCAAGCTATGTTGTAGAAGTTCATTCATTACATCAATAAGTAAATGGCAGGAATAAAACTTAACAGTCTAGAAAAAAAAAATTATTATTAAACAATTTGAATCCCCGCCTTTACATAAATTGTTACAGCTAATTAAGCTTTTTTCTATTATAACAATACTGCATAAACATGTTTTTGTTAGGACGAATACATTATAGAAAATATTTTAAAAAAGGCATGGAAAAGTAAATTTCAAACCATAATTAATTGAAACTTTATCGACTTTTGGTTTTCAATTCTGCTGAGCTTTTCAAACAACTTATTATAAGGATGGTATACCTAATCTCAAGAATATGTGACAGTCATTAAACGGAAATACTGAATGTTTGATTTTTCAGGGCTTAGTAGGAAGGTGGTTCAATTTTAAGCAATAAAAAATCTATTGTGTTTTGTTTATTTCGTCGACTTTTGCATAAAAAGAAATAGAGTCCTCGGTGTTCAAAAATTATGAGAAGTCGATTAACTGTATCTGATTCGCCTATCAATACTATGGTTGTTTATTTGTTTCCCGCCACGTTACAGGTACGGTCAACTCAACTTCGCAGTTTCGAAATCTAACTCATGCTAAGTAATATTTTCAAAAGCGTTCTCCAAAACGTTGTGAATGGTTTAAAACGTCACAATAGTCATCCAATTACGTAACGTTGTTTTCATTTTGGTGTTCAATCAATGAGATTATCCATAATCTTTTACATTCTAAAACGGCAAAATACATTTGACTAGGTTGTCATTATCCTCCTGGAGGTGGTTTTCTCATCAATAAAAACTGACAGCCATAACATAATAGTGTTGTTTACTAACTCATAATAAGAAGAGTAACTTTTCTTTTGTTTCAGTGGTCATCTATTTTACGAGAATATTTAATGAATATTTTCGATCATCGTTATCGCTTTCATTGACCGTTAAGATGATAAAAATATTACCACACATACGGTGTATTTACACTGATTAAAACCAGTAAAAACATTTTATAGTTTTTACTCCTGGCAATACAAGAACTTCGAACTTTTGACTTTTCCTGATATCAACATTGTTTTCTTCCGGGCTAAAAAAAACACGAGCGGATGATGTTTGTTGGCCGTTAAGTCGGTAACGCGACATGTTTACTACTGGCAATACAAGAACAACGAACTTTTGACTTTTCCTGTTGTCAATCATTTACTATATATATTCTTTAAAAAGTTAAGTTTTGCAATACCACCTCACAGCCTTCCAGTCAACACCTTGTTGTGTAAGTAATATTTTCTGAGATTGTACGTTTATACATTATAGTTTGATCATAAGTTAAAAAATATGTAGAAAATGTGAAATTTGATTATCAATTTTTCAAGTTTTCATGTGGTACAAATATAAAACCTATGTTTTTTTTATTTGTTACGTTAGGTTATTTGTTGTCTGTTTGAAAGGAATTGTTAATTTCGGAAATAAACAAAATATATTTAAAAAAAACTTGTTGCTGAACTTAAATCACTCAGTATATAATAAGCCATATCAAGTTTAAGTTTTGTTCTTTAGTGGAATACAAAACTGATTGTTTCACAGCATTTAAATTTAAATAATATTCTGTGTTTTAAGGGCATACGATACAGTTTTGATTCCGTCTTTATAGTTTGATGAAAAACAAATATGTAACACATAAACAAACGACAACCACTGAATTACAGGTTCCTAACTTGGGACAGGTTATTGTTAACATTAGTTTTTTTATATAAATGTGAATGATAATAGGCTTTATTATATTAAAGACTTGATTACTTTAATAGGCCACTGTCTAAAAGCTACATGTCGATAGTTGATAAGATAATAATCCCGAAGAGTAGAGCATTTACAATAAATAAAAATATGGTATATTGGTCTCTTTTGTATTCTTTTTACACAAAAGCTGGTACGAAAACTCCCGCATTTCGATATAATACCAAGGGAAATATATTTTAGGAGAAGTTATAGCACAATAGGCTATTTTCCAATTCCCATCAATTGACTCTGTTATTAGAGATCCCTTTTTAGTTGTCTCCCTTATGAGGGACTTTTTTTATTTTCAATGGGGAGCTAGCATAAAGAGCGAAAATACCTGTGCGTAATGTGAGTAATATTTAAGGTTTTCAAATCTTTTAATTACATTAATTTGTTGTTCAGCTAAATACTTTTGTCACCAGAAATTGTTTTTCGTGAAAAATTAGTTGAACCGCCGATACACTACTCTCAATTTGCTATGCTTTGCATTGGTAAAAGCCAATTTTGTCTGGTATGGAACCAGTCTAAGATTCATAAAGGGAAGCAATTCGTTTAAAAAGTGTGTAATAACAGAATCAAACCGGTAATATGCAAATGGACTATAACCCTATGATGTTATTCCTAAAAGAATAACGATTGTATTAATCAGAAAAATCTCAAATCAATAAAAATTGTTCTGATAAATATTTTCCTTCTAATTCTAAATTCTAAACCAGAAGTGAATTGGCTTGTTCAAATCGGAAATGAATTTAAACTTTTTATTCAATTGATTTAATCCAATCAAAATATGTGTATTCTGTTTTAAAAACTTGTCTCTCACCATTGCAATATTTTCCCTTTAACATTATATATATAAGCGAAAAAAATCATGCTGGAGTATTCCTTAAAAATTTAATAAACCCGTGTAAACCAAGTACATTACTTGATTCCCTTTGAGGCTTCGATTTTCACCGGTGATTCCTACCTTAATAAAACATTATACTATCGTCACTCTAATTTGTTACAATGTTTGAGCAATTTGATTAATGTTTCCTTCTTAATTTTTCGGGGAACGTGTATTTAGACGAAACTAGAATGAATGCAACTTTCAAAGAAATAAACAGACATACATGACGGAAGGTTTCAACTTTCATCATAATAACTTGTAACAATGGTCATGCAATTTTGACTAAGTTTTTTTGTGGAAAGACCTCCTTTTGAAACATCGTATGAAAAAACAAAAGTAAATGAAAAGGGGTTCATACAAAATTAGTAACGTAGTTCTAAACAACTGTTTCTAATTTTACAGGACAATGGTGATTCCGTATGTGATTGTTGTGCTACTTCTTGTGTCGCCATCAACTCAATTCAATGGATTAGGAAATACCCGAGTATTTGATGATGCAGAAAGCGCCTCTATTATTCAAACTGGAGACAGTTTTCCTGCCCAGATTTCTGTAGTAGATAGTCCCGATATAGGAGATGGAGGGGGTGGTGGATTTGGGGGAATTCTTATGATGGGACGTAAGTATTGTTCTTAATTTAAAGTATCCTTACTTGCATAAGATATAAATAGTAATTCGGAATTTTCAAGTCCCCGTCATCGATGTAATCATCCAATGGAGAAGAATTATATATTTGATAGGTAAAAACTCCCTTGAGAGGGTCATACATTTTAATAATCAATGAAGAACTGAAAGAAATATTAATTGTATCTGTGTGTTATGTGTGTAATGTTCATGTTTTTGACATCTTTAAAACTTTTGTCAATAAAACAAGTTTTACATCAAAAGTAATATTTTTCAAACTATTATCTGACCAGAAGCTTCACAGCATTTGCCATCAGTTATTTTATATAGAAATCTAATCTGCCATTCTGTTCATGTTTTAAGTCTTAAAATTGAATATTTTGGGGAAATTACTTCATGTTTGTAGAAGCGTAAATTACCAAGATAAAATTAGATGCGTAAATTACCAAGATAAAAATTATCAGAATAGAAAATACAGAGAATAGTTGTGTATACACTGTACACATCGATTTGAAAGTCATTGAATACAAAATGTCCCAAAATATCCTCGTTTAATAGATACAAAAAGACAATATGTCTTCCAGCAACCAATGAAAACCACTGACAAGAAGGCTCTCAGGAGCCTGTTATTCAGTGGTTGTCGTTTGTTTATGTGTTACATATTTGTTTTTTGTTCATTTTTTTTACATAAATAAGGCCGTTAATTTTCTCGTTTGAATTGTTTTACATTGTCTTAGCGGGGCCTTTCATAGCTGACTATGCGGTATGGGCTTTGCTCATTGTTGAAGACCGTACGGTGACCTATAGTTGTTAATGTTTGTGTCATTTCGGTCTTTTGTGGATAGCTGTCTCATTGGCAATCATACCACATCTTCTTTTTTATATCTTAACTTAAGAAAGGCATATGACGAATATATTGCGGGGTTGAATACGGTTGTGATATCTCCATCTTCCTTTATTTATAACAGGGATTAGTTTAAACATATGTTAATGTTCAAAAGTATAGACGGGTCTGAAGTTTTCGACTCAGTAACGTATTCTCCATTTGTGATAGTGGTGAAACGGCAACATAATACTACACTTTCGAATTTGGTTGCAAAATCATTTTACTCGTCAGATTGGCATAATGCACAAATCACAATTTACTTAAAGACAAAAGAACTAAAGTAACGATTTGAGAGTCTGTTTTTATACATGAATTGTCTAGTGCTCAACTCGACTAGTTGGAGATGATTCTTTTATTATGACGCAAAATATATCTTTTTATTTTTATTTCAGTTCCACTATTACTCCTATTGGCGCTTCTCGGTGGAGGTACCGCACTCACAACTACGCCTGCTCCAGGCAGTGTTCCTGTCAGTGTTCCTGTCAGTGGATGTCCAGTTTGTTCCACGCCGGTACAGACAACATGTCCTACAACAACAACAGGTATGTACAAAAAGTTCGGTAATTTTAGTATTTTTCTTTTTGCGATTTCAGTTCCTTAGGATTTTGGCCTTTATTCTAACACGCGAAAACCATAAGAATTAGTTATCAACGTGTTTTTAAATTATTGAAATCAAGGAATAACCTTAATTGATGATCTTTACAGGGAGTGAGAACAACAATGTCCCATAATCTTTTAGATTTTGACATCATGCATAGGACATTTTGAACTTTGATAATTAATTAAGCTTTCGCTATACTGTCATATTTCATTTCGTTTTTTGGAATATTTCATATATTATGTTTATGAATTCACTATATTGAAACGATTTAATATATAGCATATAAAATTAAGGCGGGAGACAGAGTAAAGAGCTTTTTAGCTTATGTGATTATCTTTCGGACCCTTATTCTTTATATTCAATTGTAAACCTTATTTTATCTGTGTAAACATACTTTTCTCTATTTTATAATCAAAATATTTTTTTTTAACTTAGCCCAATGCAGCCCTAAAGCAGCATGTCCAGCAGGATTCGCAGCTGTTGTCAATGGTGATGCAAATAAATGTTACCTAGCAACAACATTTGCTTTGAACAATTTCGGCGCTGCAAGTGTAAGTTCTTTTTTTTAACTTTATACACGTGAGTTATGTCATGCTTGTTATAGACTGATGCTATATATTTTTTATGTGACTTTTATATTCAAGGGCCTGATATGCAATGGCTTTCGTCTGCTATCTTTATATCAAATTTGATAAAATTGAGAATGGAAATAGGGAATGTGTCAAAGAGACAACAACCCGACCCTAGAAAAAACAACAGCAGAAGGTCACCAACAGGTCTTCAATGTAGTGGTTTTCCTTTCATGTTTATATATAGGTATAAGAAGATTTGGTATAAGTGCCAATGAGACAACTCTCCATTCAAGTCACAATTTGTAAAACTAAACCGTTATAAGTCAAAATACGGTCTTCAGCACCGTAGCTCACATCGAACAGTATCCTATAAACGACAATCACTGTAAATAGATAAGGCCGTTAGTCTTGACATTTGAATTTTTTAGCTTTTTTAATTTCAGTTTTTTTAATGCTTGCTATTCGGTCTATGTTTTGCTCTTTGTTATATGCCGTATGATAAGGTCTAGTTGTTACTTTCAACTTGTATGGCAAGGTATATTCCATAATATTTCAGTATTTCCATCTGGCTTACTGTATTCATGTATATTTTTTCAATGATATTGATCGTTCTTAACCGATATACGATATATGCTTTTCAGGCAGCATGTGCTACTGTGGGAGGACGATTGTTTGAGCCTAGGTCGACAGCAGAACTAAATGCAGTACGAACTTCTCTTATAGCCGGTAGGTGTATCTAAACAAATGGTTAAATTTGTAAGATATAATTACTTTGTAGATCATGCATACATAAGTCAGTATTTCTTTGAATGAACAGTTCAAATAAATCAACCACTAGTCTTGGGAAATTTTCCACCTTTTTAAAAATATATGATACGAAAAAGTTAACATGTATTTAGGCTGTATACGTTACAAAATTTGCGAGTAACTATTTACAGCTTTCATTTTTATTTCACTTTATTCTATTTAAACATAATAACATAAATACTAGTAGTACATTTAAGATAAAAACAAAAAAAAATAATTACATAATTCAAAAAGTGTTTGATGTACTAGTGATGAAGAACATAGATTATACGAATACTCGAGATGAGGATATAAGTTATATTGATAGTCGAAGGGAATGAATATAAGTATGACGAAACAAAGCAGAGCATATACATTTGCATTGACTTTACAACGAAATCGATATCTCAGGTTCATTCAGTTGTTTCTGTTCAATTGTTATTTGAATTTTGTCAGGTTTTATGGACTTCCATTTTTTCTATGGCATGGGAACTATTGTTTGTCTGTTTGTTTTTTTCTTTTTTAGCCATGGCGTTGTCAGTTTATTTTCGATTTATGAGTTTGAATATTCTCCTGGTATCTTTTGTCGTCCCTTTATACATGCCATTGCAACGGCGTTGATATTTGAAATCAATGTGTTAAAACTTATTTTTCAAGTCCGATAAGGCCACATGTCAATTGATGTACATTAGGGTTTTCTACAGATTATTATAGTAAAATATCAGCCGCGAGCCACATTGTTAACCTTTTTGACGAGTGAGCGGAGTGACTTTACGGTATCTATACGAATAAAATCCGACTATCTGTTACTGTACTTGTACTTTTTTTCCCGGGTACTTATTTTCGCGAATTGTGTATTTCAAACACGTTCGCGGGTATTTATTTTCGCGATTTTATAATTATTGCCTTTCAACCGCGAAATTCGTGAAAATAATTACACCGCGAAAATAAGTACAATTACAGTTACTGTAATTGTTCTATAACTGGTCTTTTTACACTTCCCAAATCAGCCTACGCTTGACTAACGCAAACTTGATAACCTATCCTCACACATTGAGACGTCACTGATGAGAAATTTTTACGTCGCTGATAATGCCTGCTCTCATTTCAAAGCCGTAATACGTGAATAACGGAGCGACTGAGCAAGGTGATAAAGACGTAGAGAATGACGATACAAGCTAGATAGAGGGCTTAACCTCACGCTCTTCTAAGCAACAGATATATTTTTCGTAACGATATAAAGTAATATTTTATCCCTAGATTGTACAGTCTGTTTCTGTATGCAATAGGGATGGCTTGACTTGTTTCACCTAACTCAAAATATAATTGTCAAAACGTATATATATGCCTGTTTATAAAAGTATTGAATATATTTTTTCAGCGACTAGTACGGTACCATACTTCATCGGATATTCCAACATTAACAATAATGCACTAGCCCCAGTAGGGTTTTACACAGGTGGCGGACTTCCAGCTAATCCTGGAGCAACTACTCCTACTTGTAAGTTAAATATTTGTTGCACATATGCATGCACTTTTACAATGCCTTAGGAATTTTGGATTAAATGAATTATTCAGACAACAGTATTTAAGCAAAACCGGTTGGATGCAAAATCTTAATTGACCTCTACTGTACGCCCTTAAACAATGAGCTCAACCAAACCCGCATAGTCATATATAAAAGTCCCGAAATTGCCACACGTAAAACAATTCAACCGAGAAATGTGTGTTGCAAATCTGCATGCTCTTGTACAATGCCTTATAAATTTCGGATTATTAGAATTGTCCCGACAACGGAAAGCGCCTATGTTCATTGCATATGTTTGCCTAAACCTATTATATGTTTCTAAAAAGTTCACTGAAAATTTATGTCTTGTGTCCAAAAAAAACACACACTTCAAGTATGAAGCATTTTACTTTTGTATGGTAATTTGCTGTTTTTAACTATTATAATGAAAGTATAAATACTATAGATTACAAATATGCAAAACAATAACAAACCACCTATTCCAAACACAGCACCAAATTTGAAGATCCATATCAGTGCTTCAACTCAATATCGATATGTTTTGGTCTTAGATCTTAAGATACCAATGCATATACATATGATTGCGATGTTTTGATAACGTGTTAATTTGCATTACGGGTAATGCATCCATAGCAGATCATAGCAGGAGACAATAACCTGTTGATACACCCTATTTCGCTCCTTTCCGAGTTCATGCGATTACCTTAATATTTGTTGTTACATGTATGAAACTTAATCTGACTCATACTAAGCAATAAATATTGAATTTCGAAAAAAGTAAAATCACAAAAATACTGAACTCTGAGGAAAATTCAATACGGAAAGTTCCTAATCAAATGACCAAACCAAAAGCCCAAACAAACTAAACGAATGGATAACAACAGACATATTCCTGACTTTGAACAGGCATTTTCTTATGTAGAAAATAGTGAATTGAACCTGGTTTTATGGCTAGCTAAACCTCACTTATATGACAGTCGTATCAAGTTCCATTATATAAACATACAAAAAACAGATGTAATAGGTAAAAATGTGTAATATACAGCAGTCAACATTGTTTTATAATCTTAATCACTAAAAATACTGAATATTACAGTTACTGGTCTTAATTGTGTAACTGTTACTGTTACTGGAGTTTATATACCCGTAGCTAATTGTGCTACTGCAACAGCTAAAGCTGCACTCTGTGAAGCGATATTGGTAAGTAAATAGATATAGGAAGATGTGGTCTGAGTGCCAATGAGACAACTCTTCATCCAAATAACAAAACCTTCAAATATACTCCAGTATTATAAAACGACGGAGAAGAGAAAGTAATCCTTAATTGAATTGCGTTTACAATGTATATGGCATTTTATTAAAAGATTATAGATCGAATTGACTGCAGTTTCATAGTTTATTTCTAAAGTAAGAGAAGAAAGTTCATGGGTGTGCCCAACATCTTGACAAATGTTATAACGAGTTATATTTCAATATTTATTTTGGTAATGATCTTGGTGTATGGAGTTATAACTTCCATTTACCAAGAATAAGCTTTTTTTGACGTTTCAGAATCAAATGCATTCTTGTTAATGTTTTTAAAATTGTATACAAAAGCGTCGTGATTAGTTATAAATATCTTTAACAATTGAAATTCAACAAATGACGTGACGTTATTTTCATTTTGGGTATGATCAATTGAATTATTCATCATCCATTTGATTCTGATATGGCCTTTTATGGAACAGTAACCGTGAATAGTTTACCTTTAGATCATTTGTTCAAGAGTACACATTTTTCTAATAATGTTGATTCAAATTAATTTAGATTTTTAATTCTTTTTGTTTGATATTTTCAGGATCAGGTCAACTGTGTGTGTCCCTAGTTCGTCAGAGAATCTTTTTTATTTCAATAAATCATCTTGTACCTTTTTTCTAATGTTTTTAAGCATCTCTACGTATTACAAAGACTACCATTGAAATCAATAGGCATCAGTATAGACAATTTTAATTTTGATATTTTAAAACAAAATCTGAAACTATGACTATGTCATTTGTACGGAGCCCTGTTGGTTTCACACAGATCATAAAGTGTCCTTTAAAGTCCTGCGCTGAAGATGTGCAAAGCCTAGCGCTGGAGATGTAAAGTCTAGCGCTAGAGATGTAAAGTCTAGCGCTGGAGATGTAAAGTCCAGCGCTGAAGATGTAAAGTCTAGCGCTGAAGATGTTAAGTCCAGCGCTGGAGATCTAAAGTCTAGCGCTGGAGATGTAAAGTCAAGCGCTGAAGATGTAAAGTATAGCACTGGGGATGTAAAGTCTAGCGCTGGAGATGTGTAAAATCTAGCGCCGGAGATATGCAAAGTCTATCGCTGGAGATGTGTAAAATCTAGCGCTGGAGATATGCAAAGTCTAGCGCTGGAGATGTAAAGTCCAGCGCTGGAGATGTAAAATCTAGCGCTGGAGATGTAAAATCAAGCCCTGGAGATGTAAAGTCCGGCGCTAAAGATGTTAAGTCCAACGCAGGAGATGTAAAATCTAGCGCTGGAGATGAAAAGTCTAGCGCTGAAGATGTAAAATCAAGCGCTGGAGATGAAAAGTCAAGCGCTGGAGATGTAAAATCAAGCGCTGGAGATGTAAAGTCCAGCGCTGAAGATGTAAAGTCAAGCGCTGGAGATGTAAAGTCTAGCGCTGAAGATGTAAAGTCCAGCGCTGAAGATGTAAAGTCTAGCGCTGAAGATGTTAAGTCCAGCGCTGGAGATCTGAAGTCTAGCGCTGGAGATGAAAAGTCTAGCGCTGAAGATGTAAAGTCTAGCGCTGGAGATGTAAAGTCCAGCGCTGGAGATGTAAAGTCCAGCGCTGGAGATGTAAAGTCCAGCGCTGGAGATCTAAAGTCCAGCGCTGTAGATGTAAAGTCAAGCGCTGGAGATGTAAAGTCCAGCGCTGGAGAGGTAAAGTCCAGCGCTGGAGATGTAAAGTCAAGCGCTAAAGATGTAAAGTCTAGCGCTGCAGATAAAAAGTCCAGCGCTGGAGATCTAAAGTCTAGCGCTGATATGTAAAGTCAAGCGCTGAAGATGTAAAGTCTAGCGCTGGGGATGTAAAGTCTAGCGCTGGAGATGTGTAAAATCTAGCGCTGGAGATATGCAAAGTCTAGCGCTGGAGATGTGTAAAATCTAGCGCTGGAGATATGCAAAGTCTAGCGCTGGAGATGTAAAGTCCAGCGCTGGAGATGTAAAATCTAGCGCTGGAGATGTAAAATCAAGCCCTGGAGATGTAAAGTCCGGCGCTAAAGATGTTAAGTCCAACGCAGGAGATGTAAAATCTAGCGCTGGAGATGAAAAGTCTAGCGCTGAAGATGTAAAATCAAGCGCCGGAGATGAAAAGTCAAGCGCTGGAGATGTAAAATCAAGCGCTGGAGATGTAAAGTCCAGCTCTGAAGATGTAAAGTCAAGCGCTGAAGATGTTAAGTCCAGCGCTGGAGATCTGAAGTCTAGCGCTGGAGATGAAAAGTCTAGCGCTGAAGATGTAAAGTCTAGCGCTGGAGATGTAAAGTCCAGCGCTGGAGATGTAAAGTCCAGCGCTGGAGATGTAAAGTCCAGCGCTGGAGATCTAAAGTCCAGCGCTGTAGATGTAAAGTCAAGCGCTGGAGATGTAAAGTCCAGCGCTGGAGATGTAAAGTCCAGCGCTGGAGATGTAAAGTCAAGCGCTAAAGATGTAAAGTCTAGCGCTGCAGATAAAAAGTCCAGCGCTGGAGATCTAAAGTCTAGCGCTGAGATGTAAAGTCAAGCGCTGAAGATGTAAAGTCTAGCGCTGGGGATGTAAAGTCTAGCGCTGGAGATGTGTAAAATCTAGCGCTGGAGATATGCAAAGTCTAGCGCTGGAGATGTGTAAAATCTAGCGCTGGAGATATGCAAAGTCTAGCGCTGGAGATGTAAAGTCCAGCGCTGGAGATGTAAAATCTAGCGCTGGAGATGTAAAATCAAGCCCTGGAGATGTAAAGTCCGGCGCTAAAGATGTTAAGTCCAACGCAGGAGATGTAAAATCTAGCGCTGGAGATGAAAAGTCTAGCGCTGAAGATGTAAAATCAAGCGCCGGAGATGAAAAGTCAAGCGCTGGAGATGTAAAATCAAGCGCTGGAGATGTAAAGTCCAGCTCTGAAGATGTAAAGTCAAGCGCTGGAGATGTAAAGTCTAGCGCTGGAGATGTAAAGTCCAGCGCTGAAGATGTAAAGTCTAGCGCTGAAGATGTTAAGTCCAGCGCTGGAGATCTAAAGTCTAGCGCTGGAGATGAAAAGTCTAGCGCTGAAGATGTAAAGTCTAGCGCTGGAGATGTAAAGTCCAGCGCTGGAGATGTAAAGTCCAGCGCTGGAGATCTAAAGTCCAGCGCTGTAGATGTAAAGTCAAGCGCTGGAGATGTAAAGTCCAGCGCTGGAGATGTTAAGTCCAGCGCTGGAGATGTAAAGTCAAGCGCTGAAGATGTAAAGTCTAGCGCTGCAGATGTAAAGTCCAGCGCTGGAGATCTAAAGTCTAGCGCTGAGATGTAAAGTCAAGCGCGTTTTGACTACAAAATACTCATCAGTGACGCTCGAATCCAAAAAAGTTAAAAAGGCCAAATAAAGTACGAAGTTTAAGAGCAGTGAGGAAAGAAATCCTAAAAGTTTTGCCAAATACAGATAAGGTAACCTATTCCTGAGGTAGAAAAGCATAAGTATTTCAAAAATTTTAAAGTTTTGTTAACAGTTAATTTATGAATATGACCATATCAATGATAATTCATGTCTGCACAGAAGTGCTGACTACGGGGCTGGTGATACCCTCGGGGAATTAAAACTCCACCAGCAGTGGCATCGACCCAGTGGTCGTAAATAATCTCATCATAGATACCAGGATTAAATTTTGTATTTACGCCAGACGCGCGTTTCGTATACAAAAGACTCATCAGAAAATGTGTGCTTGGAAACAGATATGTATATTTGCAAAACATTATACTAGAAGACCAGCTAAATAATGGTAGAACTATGCAGATAGAAGCAAAAATAAATAAAATAAAACAATAGACAAAGATTCCATAAAAAAGATGAGATCCGGCTTGTTTTATATGATTTTCATTAACGTTCTTAAATTAGATTATTGCATTTTTTGCTAATGGAAATTGCCCATAAAATCACTACAACTGTTACCCCCATCCCGTTTTAACGACACATAAAAGTTACAATAAATATTTTAATTGTTTACTTGATATGTGTATATATACACTCTGATATTATTTTCTTCAAACAGTCCATCAGTTTCCTCACTGGATTAATATCCTATAAGGACTTTGAAGAACATTTTCAGTTTGGGGTCAGTTCCGAAGTTCGCACTATATTTTGTGTTTTATACAATCAATAATTGTACATAAATAAATAAGGTATAATTTCTATGAATGCAGTTTACGCGAGAACCCTATTCAAAAACTTTAAATAAAGGCAACAGTAGTATACCGCTGTTCAAAATTCATAAATCGATAGAGAAAAAACAAATCCGGGTTACAAACTAAAACTGAGGGAAACGTATCAAATATAAGAGAACTACGACACAGCAGAAACACAACACAGAAACGTAACACACACAGAAACGAACTATAATTATTATACCGATCAAATTCCGAGCCAGAGCGCTATACAATTTAGTTTATGTAGACGAAACGCGCGTCTGGCGTATTTAATTATAATCATAGTACCTTTGATAAGTATTTACACCACTAGGTCGATGCCACTGCTGGTGGACGTTTCGTCCCCGAGGGTATCACCTGACTAGTAGTCAACACTTAGGTGTTGACATGTATATCAATAATGTAGTCATTTTTATAAATTTCCTGTTTACAAAACTTTGACTTTTTTCGAAAACTAAGGATTTTCTCATCCCATGCATAGATTACCTAAGCTGTATTTGGCACAAATTTGGGGAATTCTGGATCCTAAATGCTCTTCAACTTTGTACTTGTTTGGCTTTATAAATATATATATATATATATATGTTGATATGAGCGTCACTGATGAGTCTTATGTAGACGAAACGCGCGTCTGGCGTACTAAATTATCAACATGGTACCTTTGATAAGTAATTAGATAATATCATCATATAACAATAAACTAGTAGTCGCTGGGAAAGTTTATATGTTTTCTCATCTTTATACAAGTTTATGGACTTGAATAAATTCGAATCAAGCATACCATGAACATGTTCAAAGAGGCAGTATTTACAAAAAGTCATCATTTATCATTACTCCGAGGAAAATTCAAAACAGAAAGTCCCTAATCAAACGGCAAAATCAAGATATGTGTCACATATTTATGTTTCGTTCATTTGTTGTATATAAACTAAATCGTTTGTTTTCTCGTTTGGATAGTTTTACATTTGTCATTTCGGGGCCTTTTAAAGCTGAATATGTGGTATGGGTTTTGCTCATTTTGAAGGCCGTACGATGACCTATAGTTGTAAATTTGTGTGTTATTTAGTCTTTTCGGGAGACTTGTCTCATTTTTAATCATACCACATGTTCTTTTTTAAATATATGGAATTAAACATTACTATGGGAGATAAAAAAACAACACCGGTTTAATTTCTTGAAATCATTTCAGTGGGAGAATACAATCCCGTGGAATGTATTTATGTCCGAACGGATAAAAAAAAAACATCCGACTAAGGAAATGTATCCAATATGAGAAAAAAATGTGTCTGTGGTGATGGGAACGCATTTATAAAATGCAAATTATAAACATAAGGTGAATATATACAGCATCAATATTTCATGCATTATTTACAGTTCGTAACATTGCCAGTTTACTTTTTCTTTATTTCATACATATTTGGAGAAATAGACGCTGGATTTATCATACCCCATCAATATGGAACAGATCTTTTTCTTACTTAACATCTTAACTATATATTTAATGCCGCTAAATTCATATCAATAAAAAGAATTGAAAAAATTGTCTTATATCTTTTCAGTCCCTCATTGTTAATTCAAAAAAATAAATGATGTTGAAATATAAGCTGATCTTATGTTTTGCTATGACACCACCGTCTCAGGTTTGTGGAGAGTTAAAGGTTCGAAAATGGGGCGATGCTGTTGTAGTTGGTTGCTGTTTATCATATTTTTTTCTCTTTTTTTTTATCATTACAAGCCCGTTTATTTTCTCGCTTCAATTCCTAATTCCTTCATCAAAAGTTTTTTTATCGATATTATTGAATATTTTAAACATTCACAAAGGAGTAGGTCTAGTTAGACCCCTTTTTGATCCCAAAATATAGCAGTTTTACAAAATTGTTCAAACGTAAGCTTTAAGCTATTTATTGGAAAGCAGAATACTTCTGCTAAATAACTATGGGCTGGTTTTTTGACAATATAATGCCCATTAATCGGGTACTTTTTATTGCGTTAAATTTAAGACGGTTTCCGACCATTGTTATATTATAGTTCGTTTGTGAGTGTTGCATTTGAGTGTTGTGTTTTTGTTGTGTCGTGGTTGAGAGTGAACACGGATGCGGCCACTTTCATTTTTGACAGAAACCATCTGAAAAGTGATATATACTGGCATATTTGATACATTTTCATATTTAAGCTTGAATTTGAACGTCTTTAATGACTAACTCAGTTAAAATCTTTCACATTAACTAATTGAATCGACTGAAGTTGACACTTAAGTGTTTAAAAAGTATCCAAAATCTTTCTTCTGATGAAATCTTACCGGACCTACTCCTTTGTGTATTGAAGTGGTATTATTTAGAAGTCAATATATAAACCACATGATTTTTTCTTGTTCGACATAGGTGGCCGATTTATTTCCAAGCTTTATTGTTAGAGAAGAGCGAAATGTTTGAATGAGCAAATGTACCATTACGTCCATCAATATATTTTACCTAATTACTATGTTTTCTAATGAATATTCTTTGTTTCAAATATAGGTCACAACACAACTTTCAACAATGAGCAAAAATCAATAATGTATAAATAGCTTTAAAAGGCACAGACATGTTAAATTTTACATATTTTAAAAGTGAAAAAACCCGGCCCCATTAAAGACAGAATAATAAATAATTTCTGCGTCATAATTTTGAACAAGCACATACAGACTTCTGCGTGAGTACATATGTTTTTGTCAGCGTGTGACCTATATATAAAAGAGGGACGAAAGACACCAAAGGGACAGTCAAACTCGTAAATCTAAAACAAACTGACAACGCCATGGCTAAAAATGAAAAAGACAAACAGAAAAACAATAGTACACATGACACAACATAGAAAACTAAAGAATAAACAACACGAACCCCACCAAAAACTAGGGGTGATCTCAGGTGCTCCGGAAGGGTAAGCAGATCCTGCTCCACATGCGGCACCCGTCGTAACTGCAACAGTATTGCAACAACAAAACATAAGAGGAATAATAAACATAATAAGGAAACTTCAAAAATTAGTGGAAAATCGCTTGACTTTTCATATTTACAAAAAGCACCAAAAAAAATAATAAAAAGACAATAGATAGGGGTGAAGGTTGATACCTTTTAAAACGTTTCAACCCGCTACATTTGTTTGCACTTGTCCTAAAACAGGAATATCATGTTAAGTAGTTGTCGTTTGATGGTGTGGTTCTTTTTTGGAGCCCTTTATAGCTTGTTTTTGTTCAATGTGGGACAAGGCTACGGGTTGAAGACCGTACTTTGACCTATAATGGTATACTTTTACAAATTGCGACTTGGATGGAGAGTTGTCTCCATTGGCACGCATACCAAATCACCTTTTGTCTGTATAACAGACACAAAATATCGATCGATGGGTGGATTACCAAGCACTAAATTTGACCGCATACAAGGTTAACCTGATTACACGACAATACAAATAATTTAATAAGGTCTTTCCACTTTTCTGTGGAAAGACCTATTGGTTTTCTTCTGATTATTAGGTCTTTCCAATTTTCTATGGAAAGACCTATTGTATTTCTTCTGATTTTTTTTTTTTTCTTCCGCCTAATTTTGTTCTTGTGATAAATATTTGTTTCGCAATATGTCGCTTAGATATTTGGTTCATGCTATCGAACAGTTTATGCGCCTTTGAAATTTACCCTGCGTAACCGAATTCTTTTCTTTGTATGAGTTATCTCCCCAAACACTGTTTTCCGTGTGTCCACTACTCCTATGCAACCGTAAAAGATTACGACAAATTTATTTTATAAAATTGCTCGTTATATCCTTCGCATGATTTGTCCTATTTTGACCGAAGCAATATGAACGCTCCATAAGAGAGTTATTTTCCCTTATGCATTTGACATAAGTAATATGCATTTCTATCTTGTAAACCATGAGTGATTGAGACCTGGGATCTTGTCCTTGGTTTCAAAAAAATGAAAATTAGGTCAAGGTCAAAGTTCAAGGTCATATTCTAATTTTTGAATTTGGCTTATTTTCACTTATTCCCAAAAACCGTATAAGATATCAACAATTTTTTTTTTACTAAATTGTTAGTTGCAACATGTTGTAACACTTAATTTTTGATTGCAAGAATACGTTGAACGTAAAAGGGAGTTGTCTCCCCTCTTGTATTTAAAAATACGCGTATGGTGATGTAACTCATTAACCAAATATAATTAAGACCTATGGTCTTTTGGTTTGAGGTCCTTGGTTTATGATCTGGAAATTAATCTCAAGGTCATAGCTTAATTTGACATTCTAGATTTTGACCTTTGCTTTTACCTCATATGTATACATGATAAAGCCATGAGACTTTTGGTAAAAGGTATCATACCATTTAACCTTGAAAAAAACAACCGGAAGTGACCTTGTGTAAACCGGAAGTAGCTATTTTTTGTACTTTATTAATATAAAAGTATATAGAACCATATATATTTGGAATCAGTGTCAAGCAAATATTCAAATATTATAGGAAGTACCATTTTTCAAACCGGAAGTAAGAAATTATCTCCCTTATTTAAAAAATATTGTATAGAAACCATATATTTTTGGAGTCAGTGTACAAAAAGCTATCATTTGACGATTGAAATGACATTTTATACTTAATTTTACAACTTTCATATTAAAATACATTGTTTTTAGTGGAAAGACATTCAATTGTTCTCTGAACAATTGGTTTTTAATTATTAATTTTTTCTTCTTCCGCCACTTTTTCTGACGGTGTTTTTTTGTTTCGCAAGATGTCGCTTAGATTTTTATGTGTATGATATCGAACAGTTAATACGATTTTGAAAGTCACCCTGTTAAGCCAAACACTTTTTATTGTAAGAGTTATCTCCTCAGACACTGTTTTTCTTGTGTACAAATCTCCTTCGCAACCATTAAAGATTACGACAAAATTATTTCACCAATTTGCTCGTTATATATCCAGCATCTTAAAAATAATTTTGACCGAAGCGGTTTGGAGACTACATATGGGAGTTATTTACCCTTTTGCATTTTTAGTAAGAAACTAGAACACACCCGTGATATCGCGGGTCTGTGACTGCGTAAGCCTTATTTTAGTATTGGTATTGTCATCTGATATTAAAAGTCATGCCGATTATAAGATGTATACATTGTTTTCTCTGCTTTCAATTTTTTTCTGCTTGAACCCGTCGACCTGGGACTTATCAATTATTGGTATAATAATTATTTAGAACACTAAAGGTCCTGGAATGGAGTATTTTTAATCAACAGCATTGTCCTATATTATTTATAAGCTGAATTCTTTGATTCGATGTTTTACGTCATGCCCGCTAACAAATTGAAAACTGTACTATACGCCTTATTTGTTAAGTCCAGATTTTAAGTATTCGTATTGTTATCTTAGAAAGTCTTACTGATTAAAATACAACAATAGGAGAAATTTGACAATGCTTGAATTTAGTAGTGTTAACCCCGTGATTATGACCCTTGTATATAACAAAATCCTAAATACACCGTTTGGTGGTGCGCTTGATGCGGAGCGTACAGATAAGGTTATAGGTAACAGGTGAATATACTATTGGTATCGGTATCGGATTCGACCCGGAACTTGTTAATTATTGGCAAAATTAATTATGTGGAAAACAAAATGGTCTGGAGTGGTGTAATTTTTAATCTACACCATTGTACTATATTATCTATATATAAAGTTGAATTCTTTGATTTGTTGTTTTTACCCGATGACGGCTGACAAATTGGACCTCGTTATTTTAGTATTATAGATATGTAGTTGTAATTGGTACCCCATTAGTGATAGAGACATAGGGTGTTTTGATTTGAGGTCCTTGGTCAAAAAAAGAAAAAAGGGCCAAGGTCAAAGGTCAAGGTCATTTCTTAATTTGGATTTTGGCTCATTTTCGCTTCCTTTCAAACACAATTTAAAATATCGACACCATATTTTATCTTTATTGTTAGTTGCGACATGTCGTAACACATACATAATGGTTTAAAGGTTACTCTTTCATAAAATTAGAGTTATCTCCCCACTTTTATTTAAAAATACGCATATGGTGATATAACTCGTTACCTTAATATAATAAGGTCTTTTGATTTGAGGTTCTTGGTTTATGACCTTGAAATTGAGCTCAATGTCATAGGTTAACTTGACGTTTTAGTTTTTGACCTTTGTTTTTACCTCATATGTATACTGTACATGATAAAACTATGGGACTTTTTGCATTAAGGTTCAAGCCATATGACCTTGAAAACGGAACCGATAGTTACCATGTGTAAACCGGAAGTAGTTTTTTTTAATGTGAAAGTATATAGAACTATATATTTTTGGAATCAGTGTGAATTAAACAGTTAAATAATACTTGAAGTAACAAATTATATCCCTTATTTAAAAAATATTGTACAGACACCATATATTTTTGAAATCAGCATACTATAACCTATCATTTGACTTTTACTATTTTCATATCAAAGTACTTGTTTTATTGTGGAGAACAATTGGTTTTTAATAATCTTTATTTTAGTTCCGCTATCATTGTTTTGCTTTTGCTTTTTGGAGTCACGTCACTCAAATGTAGCACTGAAGCCTGTGGTGATACAAAGAGCACAATGTGTACGACTACAGTACAGACAACATGTCCAACAATACAAGGTATGTAAAAAAGTCATCAGTAGTAAACCAGTTTTGAAAAATCATAAATCCATTGAGAAAAAACAAATCGGGTTACATACTGAAACCGAAGGAAACACATCAGGTATAAGAGGTACATAAAGGAACAACAAGAAAACCGTAGTGCAACAAAAAAATACGCCAACACACAAAGAATCGAACAATTAGAAAACAACTGCCATATTAGGACATTTTAAGAAAAATGGTGGGTTGAACTTGGTTTCATGGCATTCCAAACCCCCAACTTTATGACAATCTTAATAAATATCGCTAAAACACTACGCGAGAGAAATACAACATAAAAAAACGCACGAACATTCATAACAGAGAAACGCACAAACAAATAATATAATAGTCGATGCAACATGCAAACCGCAGAACAACAACAAACATGTAAAAGTGGAGCATTTTAATGCAAAAGTTGATTTGTGCATAAATTACTTCACTAAATGTTATATTTTCAACTTTTTATTATTTATTAGTTTTACCAACACATACAAAAAAAATTGTTAAACGCGATGTCACGGGGGAGGTTTGAATAATTCTAGAGGGTGATTTTATTATGTAATATTTTATTTCAGGTTTTTTTCTTTTAAGATATTAAACATTATCAGTGTGATAACGTACCTTTGTTATTTCATAATTAATATATTGTTTATTCCAGCCACATGCAAACCTTACGCAGCTTGTCCTGCAGGTTTTACGACTGTTGCCAATGGTAACTAAAAAAAATGCTATTTAGTATGATCAGCTGATGTTGCAAATTTTGCCGCTGCAAGTGTACGTAGTTTTTACATCCTTTTATATCGTTAGTAGCCCAAAGATACACGCTCATTATATCATACGTAACTAACGTTTGTTCGAGGATCCAAATGATTGTTTTTCTTAAGAATGTTTTATTTGTGGGATCAAAATTGAAAATTGCCAGTTTATTTAAAAAAAAAATTATATCCTAGTGTTCCATATGCGTTGGATATAAAGAATTGCATCAAGTATATCCGTATTACTGCAGTACAAAATGTCCACTTACATACGTGTTGTTACCCTTAAGATAAACAAAGTCGTGAATCAAATTACTACAAATGTATTTGTTATGTGATGACAGCCAAACAACATCAAATCAACTGTTTTTCTTCTTTATCAATGTGTTACAATGTATGTATCCATACAAAGATATAAAAAAATTCAGGGACCAAATTTTCGGCTCTCCCTTGACACAATTTGCGAGTATGGTCTTCAGGAACAATGATAGTCCGTCGGAAGTTGACGATAAATGGATGAGCCGTGTTAAGAGAGAGCAATAACGTTTGCACGTAAAAGACATCCTTGTAGATTTCGAAAAACAGCAGGCTAATGCCGGTACAAGGCATCACTCGCACCCGCAGAGTGGAAAGGGATCAATATAAGTGGCAATAACTTGTTTTCCAATCCACTTTAAATAAATAAACTAACTTTCTAGTTGCATAGATGCCGCCTTTGCTCTCGCAAAGTCGTACTTAAAACAGTATCTTGTCAGAATTTATTTCAAGTATGAAACATCAACCTTATCACTACCTCACTCATTATAATTAGAAATTTGTCTTGGTATATTGTCATATACACAAACAAGAACTAACTTCTTAAAACTTTAGTTATTGTGTGTTCAGGTGGAATTTCTGCGTTTTAATTAGAGAGAAAACTTCACAAGAAAGAAGCGTTATAAGGCTAACTGATGTACAGTAGTTGTCGTTTGTTTATGTAATTTATATATGTTTTTCGTTTCTCGTTTTTTTTTATATAGATTATACCGTTGGTTTTCCCGTTTGAATGGTTTTACACTTGTAATTGTGGGGCCCCTTTATAGCTTCTAATTCGGTGTGAGCCAATGATCCGTGTTGAATGCCGTACCTTGACCTATAATGGTTAACATTTGTAAATTGTTATTTGGATGGAGAGTTGTCTCATTGGCACTCATACCACATCTTCCTATACCTATAAACGTGTTCATTTGTATTTCAAATCTTAGAAAACGGTATTGAATGGTCCTAAACAACTAAGGATATTTAATTCTCAGGTGGCGTGTGCTACTGCGGGAGGATCACTTTTTGAGCCTGAAACGGCACTAGAATTGGATGCAGTTAGGGCTATTATACCATGTAAGTGAATCTACATAAAATGTTATACATTACTAAAAGGACACTGACTTCTTATACATCAGGTTCTATCATAAACTAACAAGTATGTATGCAGTCTTCAAAGCTACTATATTTATAATGTATCATGATGTACGCCTATGATTACACCTTATATAAGTATACTTGAATTTGAATGGTTGATGACAGGTATATTTTTTTTGTGTTTTTTTTTTCTTTTATAAGATCGATATCGTTCATATTTCTCCACAATTTCATGTAAAAATAGTCGCATATAAATCCTTCTCATTCTATCACAGATGCATCATCAATCATATGCATGTCTTATTAATTGCATCTCAATGGACGTGCTAGTTAGGCTCCCGCTAGTGCTCAACTTTGTGCATGCTCTTCAAGGCTACAGGAAACATACAGATGATGCGATCCGCGTCTTCATCAACCCCAAAATTGAGTGTGTAGAATGTTATGGACAAAGATATCCAGATGCCTTTTTCTAAAACTCTTGATATTTTGTTTTTTTTTTTAATTTTCAGCGGTAACGCCTTCGTTTGAATATTATATTGGATTCACCGACATTGGAAATCCAGCTTCTAATAACCCAGTAGGATTTTACTCTGGTATCGGAATTCCAGCTAATGGAATACCTTATCCGCTTTGTAAGTTCCAATAACTGTTACACATGAATATGCACGCGCCTTTCTCTTAGAGAGCAATACAAAATCGTCATTGAGTAAAATTTAAGTTTGGATCATATTCATTTTCTGAGGATGTAAGGGCAAAAATAATATTTCATGACAGCGAGACGAAAAAGAGAAATTGGACTTTCAAACTCATAAAATAAACTGCTGTTGTCATTACTAAAAACAAATAGACAAGCAGACAACAGTACACTAAACAGCCAGGAAATACAACATAGAAAACTAAGGACTAAGCAACATTTACCCAACCAAAGCCAAGGGTGATAGCAGGTGCACTGGATCCACATGTGTCACCCTTCGTGTTGCTCATATATATAGAATAATAGGTAGTTTCGTTTTTGATACTGACTATATCATGTGGAATATATGGAACGAGCCCCTTAGGGCAAGTTGAGATATTCCATATGATATAGTCAGTATCAAAAACGAAACTACCTATTATTCTGTTTATCGGTAATTATGATGTCACACATTGTATTGCCTAATATTTTCAGTGATACAGCCAGTACGTTGATACTCGAAAATATTACGCAGTAAAATCAAAGGGAAAATATACGAATTATCGATTAAATTACAAATCCAGCTATTGGTGAAAAATTCGATACGTTACATTGAAGAAAATGGTGACTGGATTGTATTTTTCTTCAATTGGAAGATATCCGTTTTCATCTCAGAAACAGGGTTTCCAGAGCGGTCAACCAAATTATGATAGCGTCCATATGAAAGAAGTTGCTGGTTATTTTTACTATACTGTAATCGTAAATAATTATTACGTTTGCTTACTTTAGGAGAAAACAAAAACAAGTGAAGATAGATAAAAAAAAAAAGTATATATACGCTAATAAGCACTTTGAAATAACTCGCTTCACGGGTTATTTAGTGTGCACCAGATTTTTTAGTTGTTTATTCATAGACAGAAACAATATTATAGTCATTCTCAATCATTGGTGAATTACTACTGTAGACTTGAAATTTATAAATCAAATTCTAGCAATGAGTTTTATAAGGTATTATTTAATTATATACGTTTGTTTCCCCTTAAGTTTAACATCCACATGGTACTAAATATTACAGTTTCTGCTGCTGCTTTGGATTGTATAACTGTTAGAAAACCCGGAGGTTATGCAGCCGTGTCACGTTGTATGGGTACTGCAAGGGTACTCTGTGAAGCGAGATTGGTAAGTAAATAATAATACTTCAGTATTACTAGCTAACAGAGAACATAATTCATCTTACTGTAAAGGAGTTGCAAAATACATTTACAATTTGGTTATATAATTACAGATTGCACGATTGCAAATTTCATAGTTTGTTTCTAAAGCAAAGATGAAAAGGTTCTTGACTTTATCTAACTGATTGACATATGTTCGTACACATTCAATTTCAATCGAAACGTCTCCCATTGAGTAAGATAAAGTTGTCTTACTCTTTAAATGATTTGTATTTGTGTGTCAACAATTGTCATCAATATATTTTACTTCATTTTCACATGAGTGTTTAATGTGCATAAATGAAACTGTCTATCATAAACGCATTACTGATAAGTTTTATCTCCGTTCACCAAGTACCATTCCCTCCTCAATCACAGACCAGAAACAAGTGGGCATCTACCTTGATATCTAGTAGTCAAGGAAAATTTATTCTAATAATGTTGATCTCAAATAAGATAGTATTTAAGCAGCTTTTGGGATATAAAGACAATTTTGAAGAACTTTTTTACTTATATAAGTACTTTTATACCAATTTCGTCAAGTAAAGAAGAAACAATATTCAATATCATTTCAAATATAGGGATAAATGAATTATTATGTTTTATTTTCTAGTTGAAGCTTTTAATATCTGTTCCGGTATATACACAAGTCTAGTAAAAGGGTCAATTATTTTAAGGTCAAAACAATATTTAACAGTTAACAAAAAAAAAAAACTCTGGAAAAACTTTATAACGAATATCAATCCCTACATCGTTTTGAGTTTAAGATGTTCTCTACCTTGTAACATAAGGGTGCAATTAAAGACGAAAACCAGATTAGGGATAGGAAACAAGCCTACACAAATTGTTGATTTATCTAACTGACATGAATAATAATAAGTAACAAATTTGAGTTGTGATAGATTAATGCTATCTATGCTTATAGGTATTCTGAATCTATCTGTTGAGCATCTGTTAATTTTGAAATTATTGCAAATGTTTTTATTAATGCAACAGTATAACTGGGTGAGTGTCATGATAATAAGAACTCGTATTTTCATATTTGATACATATATCGGTAAGAATCGTTTCTTATAATCGCAAAAAAATAATATCGCTTTTTTCTAATTGTTTAAAAATAGAAAAAAGTTAAAGCTCGCATTGATTTATATATTTGCAGTAAATACTTGATTTGAACGTTGATTTTTTTTCTTCTACGAAGACATCTTGATCGACAAGGACAAATTAATAGAACGAACAAACAAGGTGAAAATATTATTAGTTTTATCAAACTGATTCGTTTGGAAATTTTCATTTTTTATATTTTAATACATGTTTATTTTTTTGCAGGATAAGATCAACTGTGTGTGTTCCTAATCCATAAGAGAAAAGATAATAACTCAATAAATCATCCTAAGGCTTCCAATTTTCATTTTTTCTTTTCTTTTCGCCCCTCAATAAGTTGCTATTGTTTACACACAAATGCTTGTGATACAAAGCCTTTCTGTCGAAATAAATATGATTTTGAATCAATATGGAATAGGCTCTACGGTTTTGATGTTTTGATTTTTTTTTTATGAAAGAATGACAATGTCATCTGCATTGTTCAAATATCGGATAATGACAATCTTTGAAAAATAGGCTACCCAAAAAGACATCACAACAGGTTGTGGTGTCTTCATTACTAGGTGTCATTAACTATGCAAGTTTACGAACTCTTGTAAAACATATGATTCCTAGTATTCATAACCAGTATATGGTTTATGAAAAAAAAATCACAAAACTACTGAATTCAAAACGGAAAGTCCCAATTCAAATGGCAACATCAACAGCTCAAACCAAAAGAATTCATAACAACTGTCATATTCCTCACTTGGTACATGCATTTTCTTGTGTTGTGAAAGATGGTTCAAACCAGATTTTATAGCTAGCTAACCCTCTTACTTGTATGACAGTCGTAAAAAAATCTATTATATTGACAACGCTGTGTGAACAAAACACACATAGATAAGAATGTCAAAAATAGGGGTACAACAGTCACCATTGTGTTATAATTTAAATCATTATAAAACAAACAAATATGTTAGAAAGAAGCACACACAGGCATATAGACAAAAACAAAAGTCAAGGATACAATAAATTAACCATAGCACAACAATGTTCCAAATAGTCGATTTACTGTATCACTCGACTATCAATACTGCGTTTGGGAATTTGTATCCCGCACGTTACAGGTACGGTCAATTAGGAGATAACTGTATTGTATTTTAAGCTCCGACGGCATCAATTGGAAATTTGATGGTCGCAAATTAAGTTTACTGGCGACGCGTTAGCATTCTAATGAAACTGACAGAAAACAACGTTAAAACATGTATTTAAAATCTGTCATATGCCGTCTGCGCTTGCGCGTACGTCCCATAGCATCAATTGTCAACTGATGCCATGTAAGAAAGTGACGTTATCCAATCAAAATGAACGTTACAAACGTTGTTGCATTAAAATTCCAATTCGCAGTTTCGAAATCTAAAGCATGCTAAGTAATATTTTCAAAAGCATACACCAAAACGTTGTGATTGGTTTAAAACGTTCTAAACAATAGAAATTCAACCAATGACGTAACGTTATTTTCATATTGGTGTTCGAACAATGAGATTACCCACAATCCTTTAGCGTCTGAAAACGCGAATTAAATTTGACTAGGATTGTCATTATTCTTCTGTCGATGATCGGTGATTTTCTTATCAATTAAAACTGACAGCCACGACATATTACAATAGTGTTGAATTCTAATAAGAAGAGTTACTTTTCTTTTGTTTCAGTGGTCGTCGATTTTACGACAATGTTTAACAAACATTCTATTCTATTAGTGTCATCTGTTTTACGACAAAGTTTAACGAACATATTCGATCACTACGTTGGACTTTATTGACAGTTAAATTGATAAAAATATTCCCACACAAAAACCAGTAAAAACATTTATAAGTTTGTACTTTATAAGTTTTTACTCCTGGCAATACAAGAACTTCGAACTTTTTACTTTTCCTGATATCAACATTGTTTTCTTCCAGGCTAAAAAGAAAACACGAGCGGATGATGTTTGTTGACCGTTAAGTCGATATATGTAAAACGAATCCTAAGTGTACGGAACATTTACACTGATAAAAACCAATAAAAACATTTATAAGTTTTTACTACTGGCAATACAAGAACCTCGAACTTTTGACTTTTGCTGATGTCAATCATTTTCTACCAGGAAAAAACACGTACAGATGATGTCCTGGTCATTGGCCCGAACATTTCTTACTTACTATATATATAGCCTTAAAAAGTTAAGTTTTGCAATACCACCTCACAGCCTTCCAGTCAACACCTTGTCGTGTAAGTAATACTTTTTTGAGATTGTACGTTTATACTTTAAATTTGATCATTAGTTAGAAAATATGTAGAAATTGTGAAATTTTATTGCCGATTTTTCAAGTTTTTATGGGGTACAAATATTCACCTTATGGTTTTTTATATTTTTAACAATAGGTTATTTATTTTCTGTTTGAAAGGAATTGTTTATTTCGGAAATAAACAAAATATATTTAAGAAATACTTGTTGCTGAATCTAATTCACTCAGTATATAATAAGCCATATCAATTTTAAGTTTTGTTCTTTTGTGGAACACAAAATTGATTGTTTCAACGCATTTAAATTTAAACAGTATTCTGGGTTTTAAAGTGGCAAACATTTAAAGTTTTATCACTTTTCTGAATTTTTGAAGAAACCAGTTTCTAATATTTTTAATAAATAAACAACATTGGTAAGTTATTTTCTATAAGTATCGCCTACAATCTTGTGCTGCTTCTTGTTCCTTTAGGATCAGATCATCGTTATTTTCAGCACATGTTTCTTGTCTTTGTAATTCTGTCAACAATCATTCTACTCTTTAATTACGCATTTGCAATTCGTCTAAGGAAGGTGGGATGGCGTATTTTTTTAATATACATTTGTCTCAAATGTTTACTTTCACAATCTTAAATAGAAATTTAAAAAAAAAAAAAAGAGATCCCGGTTTGGGATTTTTGGAATCCATCGAGATTGATTACCCTCTGAATAACATTTGCCCTTTTTGGAGTGAAGGATAAACACCAAATTATATTCATTGTAATAGGTTGTGTCAAATAGTTAATTTATTAAAAGATAACTACAATGTTTGTCGACATCTATATATCTATTTTACCTCTTACACATGTTTAGGAATATGACAGGTTATAAGACACTGCGTTAAGACCCTATATATTTGATATTAGATAAGTGGGCGTGTTTTGTTTTAATATTTGGTTATTAGGAGTATTGCATTCTTTGATAAAAACAACATTCACCAAAATAGCACTAAAATAGCAAATGAAAATAAATCCAAACACTGCATTATAGCTAACAAGTGGTTATTATAAAAAAAAAAAGAAGATGTGGTATGATTGCCAATGAGACAGCTATCCACAAAAGACCAAAATAACCCAGACATTAACAACTATAGGTCACCGTACGGCCTTCACCAATTAGTAAAGCCCATACCGCATAGTCATCTATAAAAGGCCCCGATATGACAATGTAAAACAATTCAAACTAGAAAACTAACGGCCTTATTTGTATAAAAAAAAATGAAAGAAAAACAAATATGTAACACATAAACAAACGACAACCACTGAATTACAGGCTCCTGACTTGGGACAGGTTATTGTTAACATTTGTATTTTGTAAATATCAATGGTAATAGGTTTTATTATATTGAAGACTTGATTACTTTAATAGGCCACTGTCTAAATGCTACATGTCGATAGTCGATAAAATAATAATCCCGCGGAGTAGAGCATTTCCAATAAGTGAACATATGGTATATTGGTCGCTTCTGCATTCTTTTTAAACAAAAGGTGGTACGAAAGCTCCCGCATTTATACGATATAATGCAAAGGGAAATATGTTTTAGGGGAAGTAATAGCACAATTACCCTATGATGTCATTCCAAAAAGAATAACGATTGTATTAATCAAACAAATCTCAAATCAATCAAAAATCGTTCAGAAAACATATATTCTTATAAATTCTAAATTTTAAAATAGAAGTGAATTGGCTGGTTCCAATCGGAAATATATTTTAACTGCTTATTCAAGTGAATAAATCCAATCATAATATGTGTATTCAGTTTTAAAATCTTGTCTTGCACCATTGCAATATATTCCCTTTAAAACTGGAAGATATAAGCGAAACAAATCATGTTTGAGTATTCGTTAAAAATTTAATGAACCCGTGTAAAGCAAATACCTTTCTTGATTCCCTCTGAGGCTTCGATTTTCACCGGTGATTCCTATCTTAATAAAACTTTATACTATCGTCACTCTAATTTGTAACAATGTTTGACCAATTTGATTAATGTTTCCTTCTTAATTTTTCGGGGAAACGTGTTTTTGAACGACACTAGAATGAAACGTTCAAAGAAATAAACAGACATACATGACGGAAGGTTTCAACTTTCATCCTAATAACTTGTAGCAATGATCATGCAATTTTTGATAAGTTTTTATCCTTATTTTGCGGAAAGACCTCCTTTTGAAACATCATATGAAAAAAAAAAAAAGTAAATGAAAAGGAGTTCATACAAAATTATTGACGTCATTCTTAACACATGTTTCTAATCTACAGGACAATGGTGATTCCGTATGTGATTGTTGTGCTATGTCTAGTGTCGCCATCAACTCAATTCAATGGAGTTAACAATTTTGGACAAGGATTGGGCAATACCCAAGTATTTGATGATGCAGAAAGCGCCTCTATTATTCAAACTGGAGACAGTTTTCCTGCCCAGATTTCTGTAGTAGATAGTCCCGATATAGGAGATGGAGGGGGTGGTGGATTTGGGGGTATTCTTATGATGGGACGTAAGTATTGTTCTTAATTGAAAGTATCCTTACTTGCATAAGATATCAATAGTAAATCGGAATTTGCAAAACCATGTCATCGAGGTTATCATCCAATCGAGAAGAATTATATATTTGATAGGTAAAAACTCCCTTGAGAGGGTCATACATTTTAATAATCAATGAAGAACTGAAAGAAATATTAATTGTATCTGTGTGTTATGTGTGTAATGTTCATGTTTTTGACATCTTTAAAACTTTAGTCAATGAAACAAATTTTACAGCAACAGTAATATTTTTCAAACTGTCATCTAACCAGAAGCTTCACAGCATTGGCCGTCTGTTTATTTTTAGAAATCCAATCTGTCATTCTGTTTATGTTTTAAGTCTAAAAATTCAATATTTTGGGGATATTACTTCCTGTTTGTTAAGAGATGCGTAAAAATTATCAGAATAGAAAATACAGGGAGAAGTTGGATATACCCTGTACACAACGATAACGAAAGTCATAGAATACAAAATGTCTAAAAAAATCCTCCTGCAATAGATACAAAAAGACAATATGATTTACAGCAACCAATGAAAACCACTGACAAGAAGGCTCTTGACCTAGGACAGGCATATGACTGTTGTATTGCGGGGTTCAATACGGTTGTGAAATCTCTATCTTCCTTTATCTATAAAAGGGATTAATTTAAACATATGTTAATGTTCAAAAGTATAGAAGGGTCTGAAGTTTTCGACTCAGTTACATATTCTCCCTTTGTGAGAGTGGTGAAACGGCGCAACATAATACTACACTTTCGAATTCGGTTGCAAAAGGATTTTACTCGTAAGATTGGCATAATGCACTTTCAGAACTTACTCAAAGACAAAAGAACAAAACGATTTGAGAGTCTGTTTTTATACATGAATTGTCTAATGCTCAACTCGACTAGTTGGTTATGATTCTTTCATTATTTTTTTATTATGACGCAAAATATATCTTATTTCTTTTAATTTCAGTTCCTCTATTACTCCTATTGGCGCTTCTCGGTGGAGGTACCGCACTCACAACTACGCCTGCTCCAGGCAGTGTTCCTGTCAGTGGATGTCCAGTTTGTTCCACGCCGGTACAGACAACATGTCCTACAACAACAACAAGTATGTACAAAAAGTTCGGTAATTTTAGGATTTTGATCTTTAATCTAAAACGCGAAAACCATAAGAATTAATTATCAACGTGTTTTAAAATTATTAAAATCAAGAAATAACCTTACTTGATGATCATAACAGAGAGTGAGAACAACAATTTCCCATAATCCTTTAGATTTTGACGTTTTAAACTTTTGTTTTTAATTCAGCTTTCGCTTTACTGTCATATTTCATTTAGTGTTTTTGAATACTTCATATATTATGTTTATGAATTCATTATATTGAAACGATTCAATACATAGCATATTAAATTGGGGCGGGAAATGGCGTTAAGAGCTTTTTAGCTTATGTGATTATCTTTCGATCCCTTATTCTTTATATTCAATTGTAAACCTAAAACATACTTCTATCTAATTTACAATCAAATATTCTTAGCACAATGCAGCCCTAAAGCAGCATGTCCAGCAGGTTTCGTGACTATTGCCAATGGTGATGCAAATAAATGTTACCTAGCAACAACAACTGCTGTGGGAAGTTTTGGCGCTGCAAGTGTAAGTTATTTTTTTACTCTATACACGTGAGTTATGTCATTCTTGTAAATGGACTGATGCTATATTTTTATGTGACTTTATTTTCAACCCCCTGAGATGCAGTGGCTTTCATTTGCTATCTGTTTATATCAAACTTGGTTTTCCTTTTTATGTTTATATATAGGTATAAGAAGATGTGGTATTAATGCCAGTAAGACAACTTTTCATCCAATTCACAATTTGTAAAAATAAACCGTTATAGTCAAAATACGGTATTCAACACCGTAGCTCACACCGAACAGTAATCTACAGAGTGCTCAAAATGACTAGTGTTTAACAATTCAAATGAGAATACGAAAGTCTAATATCTAAACATCAACCCAACAATGTTAGATCTGTAAATTTCTTGACATTTGAATTTTTAAGCTTTTTTAATTTCAGTCTTTTTAATGAGGCTATTCGGTATATGTTTTGCTCATTTGCTATATGCCGTATGATAAGGTCTAGTTGTAACTTTCAAATTGTATTGCAAGGTATATTCCATAATAATTAAATTCTGGATGTAACGCGTCTTCTGATTGGCTGACGTTATTTTGTAATGAGTCCATAGACATAATTTAGTCATGTGACCGTGACGTCATCAACGTTTTTTCATGATTTTCTTCGGTTTAAAATTGAATTTAGAATTAAATTATAAGAAATGACTGTAATATTTTTTCTGTCAATTCGAAATAACATAAAAAATGTGGTGCACACTGTTAAATAACCCGCTACGCGCGTTATTTAGTGTGCACAACATTTTTTTATGTTATTTCTTCATATACAAAAAAAAAATACAGTCATTCCTTAATTATTTCAGTATTTCTATCTGGCTAACTGTATATGTATATTTTTTCAATAGTGTTGATCGTTTTGAACCGATATACGATATATGCATTTCAGGCAGCGTGTGCTACTGCGGGAGGACAAATGTTTGAGCCTAGGTCGACAGCAGAACTTGATGCAGTGCGAACTTCTCTTATAGCCGGTACGTGTATCTTTTTAAAAAAAATGGTTAAATTTGTAAGATATTATTACCTTGTACAAAATGTAAATCATGCATACATAAATCACTATTTCTTTGCATGAAACGTTCAGATAAATCAACCACTAGTCTTATAAAATTTTCCACCTTTTTGCAAATATATGATACGAAATAGTTAACACGTTTTTATGCTGTTTACGTTACAAAATTTGCGAGCAACTATTTACAGCTTTCATGTTAATTTCACTTATTTTATTTAAACATAATAACATCAATGCGAGTAGTACATTTACGATAAAAACAAAAATCATGACATACTGTGGATACATTTATTTTCGTGGGTACCAATTTTCGTGGATTAAGAAAAAACTTGCATACTCGTGGATATTTAATTTCGTGGTTTTGCTGAAGTTTGCATAGAGGACATACAAACCTATAGAAAAATTATCATTCGTTGATTATTTAATTTCGTGGTTTGACTGTGCCAACGAAATCGACGAAAATTGGTATCCAACGAATAATAATGCATCCACATTAATTCAAAAAGTGTTTGATGTACTGGTGAAAAAGACAATTAATTATACGAATACTTGAGTTGAGCACCTGAGATCACTCCTAGTTTTTGGTGGGGTTCGTGTTGTTAATTCTTTAGTTTTCTATGTTGTGTTATGTGTACTATTGTTTTTCTGTTTGTCTTTTTCATTTGTAGCCATGGCGTTGTCAGTTTGTTTTAGATTTACGAGTTTGACTGTCCCTTTGGTATATTTCGTCCCTCTTTTATATTGATAGTAGAAGGGAAGGAATATATGTACGTATGACGAAACAAAGCAGAGCATATACATTTGCATTGACTATACAACGACATCGATATCTCAGGTTCATTCCAATGTTTTTATTTAATTGTTTATTGAACTTTGTCAGGTTTTATGGACCATTATTCTTTCTATGGCATGGGAACTATTGTTTGTTTGTTTGTCTTTTTCTTTTTTAGCCATGTCGTTTTCAGTTTATTTTCGATTTATGAGTTTGAATATTCTTCTGGTATCTTTTCTTTCTTAATACATGCCATTGCAACGAGGTTGATATTTGAAATTATTGTGTTAAAACTCATTTTCAAGTCCAATAAGGCCACGTGTCATTTGATGTACATTAGGGTTTTTTTTACAGATAAGTATCGTAAAATATAAGCCGCGAGCCACATTGTAAACCCTTTTGACGTGTGAGCGGTAACTATGTGAAGAAAATCCGACTATCTGTTAATTGTTCTATAACTGGTCTTTTTACACTTCCAAAGACCAGTCTAACGCTTGACAAACGCAAGCTTGATAACCTCTCCTCACACATTGAGACGTCACTGATGAGACAATGTTACGTCGCTGATAATGCTTGCTTTCATTTCAAAGCCGTAATACTCGAATAACGGAGCTACTGAGCAAGGTGACAAAGACGTAGAAAATTACGCTAAAAGTAAGATATAGGACTTGAAGTCACGCTCTTCTAAGCAACAATGATATTTTTCGTAACGATGTACAGAAATATTACATCCCCAAATTTATAAAGTCTGCTTCTGTTTGCAATAGGGATGGTTTGGCTTGTTTCACCTAACTCAAAATATAAATGTCAAAACGTATATATATATGACTGTTGATAAAACTATTGAATATATTTTCAGCGAGTAGTACGGGATCATTTTACCTTGGATTTTCCAGCATTAACGATATATTACAAGCCCCAGTAGGGTTTTACTCGGGTGCCGGACTTCCATTTAATGCTGTTACAACATCTCCGGCTTGTAAGTTAAATATGTCTTGCACATCTACATGCACTTAGGAATTTTTGAGAAAATGAATTATTCAGACAACAGTATTTAAGAAAAACCGGCTGAGTGCGCACTCTTATTTGAACTATACTGTACGCCCTTAAACAATGAGCTTTCCCAATACCGCATAGTCAGCTATAACAATCCCCAAATTGCCACATTTGAAACAATTCAAACGAGAAAATATGTGTTGCAAATTTGCACGCTCTTGTACAATGCCTTATAAGTTTCGGATTATTAGAACTGTCCCGACAACGGAAGCGTATATGTTCATTGCATACGTTTGCTTAAACCTATTATATGTTTCTAAACAAAAGTTCACCTAAAATGTATTTCTTGTATGAAAAAAAACCACACACTTCAAGTATGATGCACTTTACTTTTTTTTGGTGTAATCATAAAAAAAAAAACTCTTGTATGAAAATTTGCTTTGTTTTACCCACAATGAAAGTATAAATAATTATAGTTTACAAATATGTAATACAATAACAAACGACCCATTCCAAACATAATATCAAATTTGAAGATGCTTCAACTCAATATCGATGTTTTGGTCTTAGATCTTAATATAACAATGCATATACATATTAATTTGATGTTTTGATAACGTGTTAATTTGCATTGCGGGTAATGTATGCATTGCAGATCATAGCAGGAGACAATAACCTGTCGATGCGCCATATTTCACTCATTTTCGACTTCATGCGATTACTTCAATATTTGTTGTTACATGTATTTACCTTAATCTGCCTCATACTAAGCAATAAATGTTGAATTTCGAAAAAAGTAAAATCACAAAAATACTGAACTCTGAAGAAAATTCAGTAAGGAAAGTTTCTAATCAAATGACCAAACCAAAAGTCCAGACAAATCAAACAACAGTCATATTTCCTGACTTTAAACATTCATTTTCTTAATATGTAGGAAAAAAAGTGAATTGAACCTGGTTTTATAGCTAGCTTAACCTCTCAATTGTATGACAGTCGTATCAAGTTCCAGTATATTAACAAAGATGCGCGAACAAAACAAACAGAAATAACAGGTAAACATAATTTGTAATATACAGCAGTCAACATTGTTTTATAATCATAATCACCAAAAATACTGAATGTTACAGTTACTACTGCCGCCGCTAATTGTGTTACTGTTGCAAGAACTGGAGGTTATCAAGGCGGAGTTTGTACTACTGCAGGAGCTAATGTAGGAGCACTCTGTGAAGCGAGATTGGTAAGTCAATAAATAAGAAGAGGTATGAGGACCAATAAGACAACTCTCCATCCAAATAAAAAATCCTTGAAATATGCTCCAGTATTATCAGCCGAAAGAGAAGAGCAATTAAAATACTTAATTTTATTGCGTTTACAATATATATGGCATTTTTTTTAAAGATTATAGATCGAATGCCTGCAGTTTCATAGTTTGTTTCTGAAGTAAGAGAAGAAAGTTCATGGGTATGCCCAAAATCTTGACATGTGATTTGCAGTTAGCCAATCAGAATAACGTATTATAATGAAACATACATCTAATGTAATTATAAGGAGTTATATTTCAGGCGATTTATTTGTAGTTGTCTTGGTGTATATAGTAACAACTTCCATTTTCCAAGACTAAGCTTTATTTGTATACAAAAGCGTCGTGATTGGTTATAAATATCTTAAACAATTGCAATTCAACCAATGGCATTGATAACTGATATTAGCTTTTACGGAACAGGAACTGTGAATAGTTTACCTTTAGATCATTTGTTCAAGAGTACATATTTTTCTAATAGGGTTGTATCAAATTGATTTAGACTTTAATTCTTTTTTTGTTTTATATTTACAGGATAAAGTCAACTGTGTGTGTCCCTCATAGTCCGTCGGAGAAACTTTTTTATTTCAATAAATCATCTTGTTCCTTTTTTTCTAATGTTTTTAAGCATCTCTACGTATTACAGAGCCTACCACTGAAATCAATAGGCATCAGTATAGACAATTCTAATTTTGATATTTTAAAACAGAAACAAAATCGGAAACTATGATAATGTCATTTGAATTGTTCAAATATCGCCGATCGTCAACATTTGTACTATCGATTACTCAATAGATACATTAAACTGTTTGCATACATTAACTTATTGGTATTTTTATCAGCACCAATTAATGAAGCCTTGAACGTGTATTTGCTGAAAGCTTTCGGAACTGTGGGTTGTCAATGCTCTTTAACTTCATACTTCATTTTGTCTTTTTAACTTTTTGATTCGAGCATCATGTAGACCAAAAGTGCGTCTTGTGTAAAGCATGTTTAGCCTGCTATCTTTTATGGGTTTATTAACATCTCATAACGCATTTTGAAATTGAGAATACGTCTAAAAGCATGAATAAATAGTCTAATTCGGTAGGTCACTTTCATGAAAGGGAAGGGGATTGTAGTAACGACGTAAGGAATAACCGTTTCACAAATAATATCGTATATGATCCTTATGTCGTAACTACAATCCCCTTCCCTTTACTGAATGTGACCTACTGAATCAGACTATTTACCGGATTTGTTATCATATAAGCATCAATACGGTTGCCACATGTGAAGCAAGATCTGCTTACCCTTTCGTAGCACCTGAGATCACCCGAAGTTTTTGGTGGGGTTCCTGCTGTTTATTCTTAAGTTTTCTATGTCGTGTCTTGTGTACTATTGCTTGCCTGTTTGTTCCTTTTTATTTTAAGCCGTCGTTGTCATCTTATTTTCGATTAATCAGTTTGACTGTCCCTTTGGTATCTTTCGTCCCTCTTTTGAAAGTCAAGACAAGCGATTAATGTGTTGTAGTATACATTCACTAATAGGTTTTCACAATATTGAAGAGACCAAAATGATATAAAACTTGATTTACCACTTGTACTTTAATTCAATTACTGCTGACGTTGGTGTTTACCTGTTCACCAAGAAAAACTTAAATAAATATGTCAAATTATCTCCATAGTACTGTTTTAAATGTCTTTCCTTCTTCAGCGCACATGACTCTAACTAGCCACATGGCGGTTGTCTTGAAAGAAACAGGAACTGCTCATCTTTCCAGAACACCTGTGTTCACCTCCGGCGTTTTTGGAGTCAGAGCTGGTCGTTGATGTGTAAACTTTCAAGTTGTTGTGTTATATGTCGGTTGTCTGTGTATCTGTTGATTTGGTGTTTTCATGTTTGTTCTTTGTCTTTTTGACACTTTGTATATAAATAACATATGATATGAGTGCCAATGAGACAATTCTCATATCCAAGTGATAATCAGAATGGTTACAACTCCTCAATTTAATAACTATTCCTTTTATGAGAGGAACATTCCCAGTGATATCGAGTACTAGTATTTTTGTTCAAATGGGCACATCTTTATATTATTTAAAGAACTTTTTCCCAAAAATCTAAACATCTATCTGGTATTATATGTCAACACATGTCCAAGATTTTTTTGTATTCCTTGACATTAAACTTGTTATTTATATATATTCTTACAAATTAGACCACCTCTCTTTACGAAGAGTTGTTTTAAATATGAGGAATTTCCCCCCTTTTACAATTTAAGTTTTTTATGTTTCTTTTTACAACAGTTAAATTACCATTTGTCTGAGGAACAGTCTCTAATTAAGGAATAATTAGTAATTGATTAAAAGGGTTGTTCCTAACCTGATAATATATTCTAAGTTTCTGCAATTACAGGTCAAAGTACGGCCTTCAACACAAGGCTTTGACCTAGAACAAACAGCAAGCTATAACGGGCACCAAAATTAATGGTGTAAAACAATTAAAACAGGAAAATCAAAGATATATACAAATGGAGAAATACATAAGAACCACACCTACAAACGACACTTACAATGAACAGAACAACAGACTCGGGACCGGTGCACACATGTACAACGGGTATGGATAGTTTTGTTCCGCCAGCAAACAATATTGCAGTTGAAACCAACACCTCTCCTTCTGTGTATTTTTTTTTCAAACTTCTCAGCATGATTTTCCAGGGTAATTGAAGAAAGGGGTAAGGGACCTAATTTTAATATGCTATATGCTGGGATCACTATTAATATTTTTAATATTTACAAAAAAACAGCGCGGGAAATAGACATGATTACTTTCCCGGATGCATGAAGCTGTAATATAAGAACAAAAATCCGGTTGGATAAAATTATGTGCGGGCGGGTACGTCGATCAAGGATTTAAATTGTTGTGGCATAATGTGATCTTTTCCTTTGACTTTATAAATGTGAAATATTTTGTTAACTGTTGTGTTATAATTATGACCATATCAGTGATAATTCAGGTAATTACCGAAGTGCTGACGTTAAACTTGTCCTGGTGATACCCTGGGGGTAGAAAGCATCTGCTAGCGATGGTATCGACTTAGTGGTTGCAAATAAACTAATCATGGATACCAGGATTGTATTTTTAACGCTTAACACGCGTTTCATCAACAAAATTCTCATTAGTGACGCTCAAATACAAAATGTTAAAAACCAAACAAAGTACAAAGAAGAAGAGCACTGAGGGATCAAAATTCCTATTGGCATAATGAGCAATACCTATATCGTATAGTAAGCTATTAGCATTTTATATCTGCCACTTATATATTTCTAAATGTCTGAGATTGTGAACGGTAGTAAAAATATCAAACACATATTATTAGAGTCAAACTGTGTCAATCTGTTACTAATAATTTTGCAATTACCGACAATAAGCATTTGTTCAATAAACATTGATCGTGAAAAGTGTACGTTGCTATTTACTTTTTTTGGGGGTATGGGGGACAGCTTATAAAAAAAAAGATGTGGATATTATTGCCAATGAGACATCTATCCACAAAAGACTAAAATGACACAAACATAAACAAATATAGGTCACCGTACGGCCTTCAACAATGAGCAAATCCCATACCGCATATAGTCAGCTGAAAAAGGCCCCGATCAGACAATGTAAATTAATTCAAGCTAGAAAACTAACGGCCTTATTTATGTAAAAAATTAACGAAAAACAAATATGTGACACACAAACAAACGACAACCACTGAATTACAGGCTCCTGACTTGGGACAGGCACATACATATCTAACGTGGCGGGGTTAAACATGTTAGCGGGATCCCAACCCTCCCCCTAACCCGGGACAGTGGCATAACAGTACAACATAAGAACGAACTATAAAAATCAGTTGAAAAAGGCTTAACTTATCAGATAGACAAAAAATAAAAGTGGACGTGGCCGGGTACTTATACATCCCGACACAAAAAAGAACAGATCTGAGAGTACTCGCAGTTATCTGACAGCTAGTTCAAAGCCATTAACAACTAGTCTTGATTAGTTATTAATAGGTTAAAAAGTTAATATACATTCACAACAACACATTTAAAGATGTATAATGTTATCATTAATAAAGCTCGTTGTAGGCCTAAAACAATGAGTTAAACATTTCTTGTAAATAATAATTAGTTTAATTGAACTACATTTAAGTAAGATATACAAGTCTAACGACATTCTTTATGTTTGTCTGGGATTCTTCTTCTTACGTTAATCCCTCCAATATTGGAGTACTTGGAAATAAATCCAATATAATCATAAAATTATTGTTAAAATCACTAAAATATACGGTAGTCGAATAATCCTCCGCCAGTAGAATAGTGTATTTACATCCACTAGTGCAAAGTTAAAAATTCTGTCCACAGGTAATAACTTATTCAAATGTCCATTTAAAATAGTTAAAATCTAAAACAACATATTATCTGTAAAATCATAGAATTTTACTTGTTTTTATATCACACAGCGATCGACAGACTCACAATAGACTATAATCATTAAGCCTTCTAACATGCACAGCATAGCAATATTCTCTAGAGATTACTTCAATTGTTCGAAGAAATTTCTTGTCATTTGGCAATAAGTGATTATTAATATTCCGATACGCTAATAAAACCAATAATTGAAACAAGCTCTTAGTTCCAATGTCTAGTATGCGCAACTTCATTTTGTAAAAAAAGGTTTCCTTTCTGCAGATAGTAGTGGTATACATCCATGCAAATGTGTACACGTTCGCAAGAAAGAGTTTGCGTTTGTTAAATGTAAGCATTTCGTCGTCGGAATAGATCTCATTGAACTTTTACCAAAAGGCTCAATACCACAAAAAAGTTGGGATTGGGTTTGGGGGTTATTGTATCAACAGTTAAAGAAGAAACGGTCAAAGGAGATAAAAAAAAAATAAAAAAAATAAAAACAGGCCTTTTTAATAGTTTCCGGAAGAAAACTGTTGTGTAAAAAGTAAAATCACAAAAATACTGAACTCAGAGGAAAATCAATTTGGAAAGTCCATAATCACATGGCACTCTCTGGGTTTGCACCACAAAATTCTATATAACAAAGGGAGATTCCCAACAAATTCATAAACTACGGGTCCAAAAAAGAGGCAAAAACAGAAATTGATTCAAGTTTCTAGACAATAGCTTGTGTTTATTTGTATATGATGTCTTACCCAAAAAGGGAGGCTGAGATTGAGTGTGTGGTAATAACCATTGAGGGAGGGCGGAGGGTCATAATTTCTTTGGGTTTTCTTTATTTTTAGTTTTCCATTTTTTCCCATTTATTACATTATTTAGGATTTAGCAACAAACAGGAATTGTAAATTATTATATATAACAGATTATCTTAGTATTGCGCAACAACACAGTATTGCGCAACAACACAGTATTGCGCAACAACACAGTATTGCGCAACAACACAGTATTGTGCAGTAGCAATAAATCTTTAATTGCACAAAATTGTAAAATAGCTCAGTATTGCAAAATAACATATTATTGCGCAATAGCACAGTATTGCAAAATAACATATTATTGCACAAAAGCACAGTATTGCGCAGCAAGAAATCAAAAACTTTATAATTGCAGCTCAATTATATGCTGAATCGTATTGTGGATTTAGATTTTTGAATTTTGGCTATATTTTTTAATTAATCCACATAAAGGTTTGAAGGGTTCACATTTAAAATTTGTGTTATTTCAACTGAAACTAAATTTGTGTGTGTTTTATATGCTGAATCTCACCATGATGTCATATTTTTTATATCAGGCCAAACTAAATAATTCAATATTTCATTTCAAAAGATCTTTGAAACATTTATTTTGTGTCAGAAATCTATATCACCATCCAAATCAAAACAGTATAAAGCTGTAATATTTGTCCGAACTTGCCCCTTCTATAAGAGAAAAACAACGAAACAACAGAACAACAGAACATTGAAGTGCAGCAAATACTACATCATCGTTCATTTCTGAAAAAAATCCAAACATAACATCGCGCGATTGTGATAACTACACGATTACTTCTGAATAAATGACTAGCTTAATATCTAGTCATAAGTTTAATTTTCATGTAGAGAAAGTTATGTGTTAGACTGGTTCCCGATCGCAATACTCTGTATTTTACACATATATAGATAAAGACTGGTTCCCGATCGCAATATTGAGTTTGCTATACATATTTGAATAATGACTGGTTCCCGATCGCAATATTCTGTATTTTACACATATATATACCAATAAAGACTGGTTCCCGATCGCAGTATTCAGTTTGTTATATATATATAAAAAAAAGTCTTGACCTTAAAACATATCACAAGATAGGAGCACCTAAGATGAAAAAGGGCAATAATCCAAATTTATTACCGTATGGCGAAAGTGATCCATTAAAGGTCATGGGTCAATGTCAGCTGAGTTTCGAGACACAAAGTACAATTGACTGTGACACTTTCTTCATAGTTGAAGGAAATCATGGAGCTTTATTATGATATTCATTTGCAAGCAAGCTAGGGCTTGTAAAGATAATAAACCAAATTACAGATCCTAAAGAAAAATATCCAAAATTATTTCAAAGCATAGGCAATACAAGGGAAAACCAATCAAATTGCACATCAATGAAGATGTTAAACCAGTAGCGCAGAGACACCGCAGGACACCATTTCACCTGCGTGATAAGGTTGAAAAAGAACTAAAAAAATTACAGGAACAAGATATCATTAAAAAAATAGAAGATACATCTACACCTTGGGTATCGCCGATAGTGACCCCACCCAAGAAAAACCCAGATGAAATAAGACTGTGTGTTGATATGCGTCAGCCAAATAAAGCTATATCCCGTGAACGTCATCTTTTACCAACTAAAGATGAACCTATACATGACTTAACTTGAGTAAAACTCTTCACAAAGCTGGACCTACGGTCAGGATATCACCAGCTGGAACTCCGTCCTTCGTCTCGTTATATAACAACATTTAGTACACATGCAGGTTTTTTTCGCTACAAATGTCTGAATTTTGGCATATCATCAGCGTCAGAAATTTTCAAAGAAGTAATACGCAACGTTATAAGTGGTATACCTGGCCTCACGGTCATAAAACTTTCGAGCATGATTTTTGTACTCAGACTCGAAAATCAACCAATCAAATTGCTGGATTTCATGTTTCGAGCATGATTTTTGTGCTCCGAGCACTGAGCAAAGTTTTATGCCTTCAAGGCCAGGAGTTAAAAACATTTCCGACGACATAATCATATATGGCAGATCACAAGCAGAACATGATAAAGCATTAGATGCCACATTCAAGAGATTACTTGAAAACGGACTAATTTTAAATCTTGAAAAGTGTGAGTTTAATAAAAATCAAGTAGTGCTCTTTGGAGTTACATTTTCGAAAGAAGGCATTTCGCCAGATCCAAAGAAGGTTAGCGCAATCAAAGAAATGTCTCCACGGAAAAACGTACCAGAACTACGTAGCTTTCTAGGTATTACTACATACTCATCTAGATTCATACAGAATTATGCAACATTATGTGAGCCGTTAAGAAGACTAACACGCCAAGTACAAACTGGAACTGGGACTCTGAACAAGAAGCAGCTTTCGAAAAGTTGAAATGTGAACTATCTAGTGACACTGTCATAACATATTATAATCCAAAACATGAGATTGAAATTTTAGTAGGTGCCAGTCCTGTTGGGCTCGGGGCAATAATGTCACAAGAAGGAAACACTGTAGCTTATGCAAGCAGGAGTCTTACTGACACTGAAACAAGGTACAGCCAAGCTGAACGAGAAGCTCTCGCTATTGGTTGGGCATGTGAACACTTTGATATGTATATAAGAGGTGCACCAAACGTGAACATTATAACTGATCACAATCCACTAAAGCGTATTTGGCAGAAATCAAAGCCACCACTGAGAATTGAACGTTGGGATTTGAGATTACAACTTTACAAACTGAAGATAACATATCGACCAGGAAGTGAAAATCCTGCAGACTTTATGTCGAGACACCCATCAGACAACCCTGTCAAATCCCGAGAACAATCTATAGCAGAACAGTATGTGATACTTGTTATGTCCGAAGCAGTCCCTCGTGCAATGACATTTGATGAAGTTAAAATGGCTTCTTGAAAGGACAAAACTATTCAAAAGGCAATAGAATTCGTAAGAACTGGACAATGGTTTAAAATCAAAAACATTACAGATCTGGAAATTGACATTGAGGAACTACAAGCATTAAGGAGCATCAGCGGTGAACTTGTAACCTATGGTGACACTATTTTACTGAGAGACAATCGTATTGTACTCCCATCTGAACTCCGTGTGCGAGCTGTTAACATTGCGCATGAAATTCATCAGGGTATAACCAAAACCAAAGCATTCTTACGTTCCAAGATATGGTTTCCAGGACTTAACGACAGAGTTGATAATGCAATTAAAGACTGTTCAGCATGTCAATCTGTTACACACACCAACAGAATTGAACCGTTAAGAATATCTGAATTGCCAGAAAAGCCATGGGCAAATTTGAGTGCTGATTTTTTTGGTCCATTACCTAGCGGAGACCTCTTATTCGTTATTCCAGATGAATATTCACGTTATCCAGTAGTTGAAGTAATAAAATCGGACTCTGCTTCAACTGTTATTCCTGTTTTTGACAAAGTTATATCTACTTTCGGAATTCCTAAAGTAATCAAAACAGATAATGGTCCTCCGTTTAACTCTCATGCATTCAGACATTATGCTGATAATACTGGATTTGAACACCGCCGTGTAACACCGTTATGGCCGGGTGCCAATGCCCAGGCTGAATCATTTAACAAACCGATGATGAAGACAATTAAAGCAGCTCATGTAGAGAGAAAAAGCTGGAAACAAGAACTATTTAAATTTATCCGACAATTTAGAGCAACGCCACACACAAGCACAGGTTATCCGCCGTTTCAGTTATTATTCAACCGGGAACCTGTAACTAAACTTCCACAAGTGAACAAACCAAACAGTACCAACAAACAAATGGATGAAAATGCACGACAAAATGATGAAAATGAAAAAAGCAAAATGAAAAAGCAATTTGATGAGAGAAATCATGCAAAGCCGAGTAATGTTGAAATAGGAAATTACGTGTTGAGAAAGACCGATCGTAAAGAAAACAAACTAACACCAGCATACGATCCAAATCCGTATAGTGTAATAAAAAAGAAAGGAAATATGATCACCGCTACAAATGGAGAGAAAGAAATCACTAGAAACTCGTCGAAATTCAAAAAGGTGAACCGTCCACCCATCCAAAACGATAATGAAATTGAAGAACAATTTGAAAATATAATACCGTCAAATATTCAAGATCAAACACCACCTTCTTCAGGAACGGATTAACAGTCAACTACTCCGCAACAAAGTGAAAGACCAGTGCGACAAAAAACATGTTCCTAAATATTTAGAAGACTATGTGCGTTACTTCTGATCAAACCATTGAAATTCATTCCGTGTGCATGGGGCATAATAATCCTCTATAACTATATCAGTGAAGTCAGTGCATGGGGCTTTTGTTGATTATATTTAGTATCATTTAGAATAGTATAGTAGTGAAATTAGACACTAGTTTGTTAGCAATCATTCTGTGGATTCTAGTCAAGAAACTCTAGTCAGAACATTTGAACGTTATATGATAGAAAATTTGAAATCCATTTTTATGACAATCAAAGACTTAATTTCATTCTTTAGATAGATAATTTCAACAACAACAAAAATGTTTAATGTTTAATATTTCAATTATTTTTAAATGAAAATTATTTCTTTATTTAAGTTGAGGAAAAACTACACTATCGCCTTATAGATCATTTCAGTTCCTGATCGCAATATGCAGTTTTTTATACATATATAAATAAAGAATGGTTCCCGATCACAATATTCAGTATGTTACTCATATATCATTATGTACCTCGTGACAGTGTATGACTATCAGATAAGACCTGGCATGTAGTAGCGGGAACCAGGATAGTAATGCAGTATATCGATCAATAATTCTTATATGATTTGCATATCTATAAATACTCGAATTGGATTGGTCAATTGGATTTTTTCTCAAAATTTACACTTCGATAAATTGTTTCCGAAACTACTTTTGTAATCTATTCATGCGCGATACACATTCGTGCAGGGATACTGGGATTTTCAGCAAGTTGAGATTATAAAACAATTGCACAACAGTTGTTTTCTATTTTAATGCATGCATAACAAAAAAAAATAAAAATAAAATAAAAGCACTAAAGCTTCGAAAATGTCTAAAAATAAAATTAAAATTAAATTCCGGGAAATTTCTCGAATGGTTTGGCGAATTTACGTCATGGCAAAACACGACGTCATACGATTGAAAACTTTCAGACGGAAGATTATTTCTTTACTGGTACGCTTCAAATTCGGATTGTATCTAATAAAAATGAAGTTTTTGAGGTAGGTGCTAGTTCATTTTAGATTCTGTTGCATTTATCGAACATTTTAAAAGATTTATAGAAAGTCAAGATGGCGGCGTAATCCTTGGTTACGACATGCCATTGTGCTTCTGATGGTACATATAATAGCCATCAAAGTAATAACGTAAATTAATAATCGCGTATGTTTAGCTGAAGAATTATAAGGATTAAACACATCTTTTCTAGAGGTTATTGATGTGTAAACCGGGTCTCTAATAACATTAACGGTACCAATTTTTTTGCACCAGATGCGCATTTCGACAATACATGTCTCTTCAGTGATGCTCGTGGCCAAAATATTTGAAATCCAAAGCTTATATAAAAGATGAAGAGCTATAATCCAAAAGGTCCAAAAAGTATAGCCAAATCCTAAAAGGAATCAGAGCTTTGCATGAGGGAGATACATTCCTTAATTTGTAATAATTTCTAACATTTTGTAACAGCAAATTTTAATAACACAAAAAATCCATATTTTCATGCCAGTACCGAAGTACTGGCTACTGGGCTGGTTATACCCTCGGGGACTAACAGTCCATCAGCAGAGGCATCGACCCAGTGGTAGTAATAACATTAACGGTACCAATTTTTTTGCACCAGATGCGCATTTCGATAATACATGTCTCTTCAGTGATGCTCGTGGCCAAAATATTTGAAATCCAAAGCTTATATAAAAGATGAAGAGCTAGAATCTAAAAGGTCCAAAAAGTATGGCCAAATCCTAAAAGGAATCAGAGCTTTGCACGAGGGAGATACATTCCTTAATTTATAACAATTTCTAACCATTTGTAACCTTCGGACTTTTATTCAGTTTGTGAGTTAACCGCCCCGGTTTATACATCAATAACCTCTATAAAAAATGTGTACAATCCTATTATATGTTGACATTAAAAAGCAAGTTGTACAATATTGACCTAATGTTCCTGGTTCATAAGTTAACATTAATTTTATCTAATAAATCCGATATCCGTTTTTTACATACTTCTGGTTAGTAGATTAATTATAATATTGTAAGGTAAACATGTCTATTTGGTAGAGTTATCTAACTCTGACCTCATTTATGTCACTGCTGGTGGAGATTTATTTCCCCGAGGGTATCACAAGCCCAGAAGACGGTTATTTTTGTGCTGACATGAATTATCATTTACATTGTTATATTTATAAATTAACTGTTTAACAAAATTTTGAAATTTTGAATTATAAGGCTTTTCTACCTCAGGCATAGATAGCTAGATTTGGCAAAACATTTATAAATTTTGGTCCTGAATGCTCTTCAACTTCGTACTTCATTTGGCCTTTTAAACTTTCTTGGCTTCGAGCGTCACTGATGAGTCTTTTGTAGACGAAACGCGCGTCGGGCGTATATACAAAATTTAGTCCTGATATCTATGATGAGTTTATTTACCTGGTTCATTGATCAAGAAAAATTAAAAACAACACTTTATAAACCGTATTCGTTTAATTGCTTTTATCTAATCACTTTTCTAGATTAGCTTTTATCGGGTATCCTCAGACCTGAATATATGTTTATTTGTCAAATTCAAGTGTTATAGGGTATTGTAAAGTGAACATTTTCATGTTTTAGATGATTCATTTTACCCTTATCTCTTATTATTGAGGTTCATTGGTCGAAGTTGAAGTTTTCAGTACCGAATCAATTTACCTTGATCATATTCCAATTGATTATTGAATATTGAACTTTTGATACCATTTTCTCCTAAAATCTTGAAATTCCCAAAGAATTATTGTACATATTAGGAGTTAATACGTCAAGAATATTTTAAGAATGGTTTTACCAACAAACAAAAACAAAGAACCAAAATTCAGAGTTAAAATGTCTACAATATCGACCCTATCGAAAAAAAAAATATTGGTTGACAAACTCAAAGGTTAAAACAAAAGTTTCAATCTTGTTAATAATAATATTTACTGAAAAAGAATGACAAATAGAATACGATCCACGACACTTAATTTCTAAAAGTAGTAGGAAAACGAAAAGCAAAGATCCAGTGTTTTATTTCTTTTTTATATCGAAAAAAATTACCTTTACAATAAAAAATTAAATGCAGTTTCGACTCTTGAAAGCTTTTAATGATATTGAAAATTTAGCTTTTAATTTCTTTCACATTAATGCGTGCTAGTCCTTTTCATGTTGAAGAATATTGTTTATTTTTCGCATAAATCAAAAGTTTTAAGAAAAATAATATTACTTTACAACTTTACTTTTCAAATATTTCCCAATCGAGTATCACTGAATAAACTCATCATAGATACCAGGAATAAATTTTGTATATACGCCAGAAGCGCGTTTCGTCTACATAAGAATCATCAGTGACGTTCGAATCAAAAAAAGTTAAATAGGCCAAATAAAGCACGAAGTTGAATATACCATTACCATTCTATGTATCATGCATAAATAAATGAATTGTATCACATTTGTCATTTCGGGTCTTTAATACATGACAACGTGGCATGGATTTTTCTTATTATTGGAGGCTATACTATGACCTATTGTTATAGATAAAAAGAGGGACGAACGGTATAATATCGACACTCATAATTTGAAAATCAACTGACAACGCCATGTTTTAATATAGAAAAAAAACAGACAGAGAAACAATAGTACACAAAAGACAACATTAAAAACTGGAGGTGATCTCAGGTTATCCAGGAGGATATCCAAATCCTGCTCCTCATGTTGCGCCCGTAATGTTGCTCATGTGAATACAAACCCGGTAATAAGTTTTATCCTTATATTTTCGTAACTTCGTTACTTCAAAAGGACATATCCGCTATCATCTGTGAAATGGATCTTCCATAATGGTCAACCAACTCTTGATAGGTTCCATAAAATTTACTGAGGGATGGTTTCAACATTTAGAACTATTGGATTAATAACTTCATATTGAGCAGCAAGCCACTATCAAGGAAATCATGATTGGTAATGCAAGCCCAGGAATGCCGTATCTATAGGTATATATAGAAAAAAATGAAAATGAAGAAAACAAGATGATTTATTGAATTAATAACTTCTCTCTTACGGATAATCCCATTACTACGGACACACACAGTTGACCTTATCCTGCAAATATAAAATAAAGATTTAAAGATAACAAATAAACAATACAAATAAATTAGTATGACTAACATCGACGTCTTTTTTTTATTTGTTTCTTTATTTTGCCTAGTCAAACGAGTTGTTTTCACAGAAAGACAATAACAACTTCAGTGGTCTAGATTATACTGTAAATTCAGAAATATTCCAAGCATTGATTATTGCAATTTTTTCCTGACAAAGAGAGAGATTAATGCATTGCGTTTCAACGCGTTCAAATATCACAACACGAGTTCGAATTATTGTGATTATGCATCCATTTATATAAACCTCGGAATAAATTCTGAATTGACAGTAATACCTAGCTCTACAGATGGAAAAGGGAAAGCTTTAAAACAGAATATTTAAGACTACCACAACTTAAATTAATACATTACAAAACAAATACCTAATACCTTAATTCACAATTTGTGCTGACTGGTCTTTACGGTATCTTAAGTTTCTTAATGCAACATTAAAGGGAACCAGCATAAATTCGATAAGACGCGATTAAAAGATTGATATTTTTTAAAACGGGATTTCAGTAGTCTCTTGTTTACTATTTATTAATGTATGTTGGCCTTTAAATGTTTATACAAAAAAAGAAGATATGGTATAAATATCAATGATAAAACTCTCCTCAAGCGACCAAAAGACACAGATATTAACAAATATAGGACAGTTATCGGCATTCAACAATGAGCCAACCAATACAGCATACTATTAAAGATCATATTGACCTTGATATTTTCTAGTTTTAAAGCTTAGAGCATCTTTTAAGTGGGACGAACCCCCTCAGAATGTATTCGGTTTATTTATGTATCTAAGGTATGATTAGTTTAACTAGTAAAGGATCAAAATAAATTCATATAGCCCTATGTTTTTAAATAACATCGAGTTTGTTATTTATTATTGATACAAATTTGCACAAAAGCATGTGAAATTATAAAAAAAAAGTTCTACAAGATTGTCTTAAAATTTCTAAACCTCAAAAACAACTGCGTTGAATCTTTTCTTAAAACTTTATATTGATGCTATATAAATTTCATTTTAATTCATATAAATAGAAGTAGGATCACGGACCTAATTTCGATAGTTGTAACTTCTGTGGGGTCATTTATTTTCGTGGGTACCAATTTTCTTTAATGACGGAAAACTTGCATATTCGTAAATTTCGTGGTTTTGCCCAATTCTTTATACCAGCCTGAATAAATTTGTCATTCGTTGAACATTTAATTTCGTGGTTCACCTGTACCCACGAAATCCACAAAATTGGTATCCAACGAATACTAATGAATCCACAGTAATCGATATCCGTATTGAAAAACGACGAGAAACGACGTTTACAGATTTAACCACACGACAACGTTACTTATCTCGACATCGTCTAGCTTTTTTACTTCACTCCTACTGTGTCCTATGTTGATGTCATTAACACTATAATAATTTTATAGCATTAATTAAAACGGATATTTATTTAGAAATTCCATAAATAAGACAGATATTTGCACTGGTATTAAAAAAAGATTGTAGATCATTTTGTACTTTCTATAAAGTGCTGAACTACGTTTTGGATCTTCGATCAGAACAGTTGAATGAATGATTTGTTTGCGATTTTAATTAGCGAGTTAGCGAGTAAACTTTCAACAAAATGCGTGACATTACCATTTCCTGCACTGTTTTTCACTAAAAGCCAGCAATAGTTACTATTATCGCTATTTTTTACACTTTTCTTCTGATTTTTTTGGTGATAATTTTCATGCTTTTTGCTTGAGATGGAGAAATTATCGCAAGAAACTAAGGAGGCCACGTGGTGTTGCGAACGAAATTGACATTGAAATTATCAACCGCGTCATAGATAAGATAGCGATAAACAGATTATCATTGGTCATATTAACTAGATTGCTTTTCTCACTTTCGCTGTCCCAGCTCAAGCGAGAAAATCAATCTCGTTCAGATGATCAACGATAATCTTTAATTATGGAAACATGTAACGAAAACAGGGATAAGAGATATGAGTATTCCTCTTCTAAATACTTAAAAGATATGCAAAGTAATATTTATTTGTTCACACAAGGTACAAGACTTATAATCTAATACGCCAGACACACGTTTCATCTTCAAAAGACTCATCAGTGACGCTCAAATCAAAATAGTTAGAAAGCCATGATTGAAAATTTATATTTTGATTATCGTGACCGTCATTCCCGCTATCAGATGATCTGACTTTGTATTATCCATTCCTTTCTTAATATTTTAGCATATACGGATCTCTTAATAGAATACTTTGTGATGACAGTGTGGTGTTCGATACGTTTCATTAACTGATATTATTCCTCCAAATAAAAATGTCGAGTTTTTCAAAATGCTAAAAATTATGTTTGGTACGTTTTGAATAGCCGACTATAAAATGAAATTTGATACATTACTAGATGATTTAAGATCATCATTATAAGTATAAGATGAACTCTTGATAGATGTACAGGGAAGAGGCGCAAATAGTTCTGGTCCGTGATTGAAGAGGAAGTGGAACTTGATAAAAGGGAAATAAATATTTAAATCAATAATGCGTTTGAGAAGGACATTTTTATCAATGCATTTAACGCACTCGTGTAAAACCGAGCTAAGTAAACTGTCCAACAAGAAATTTAGAAATATATGTATTTTAACTGTTGACACCAACAAGTCTTTTTGAGAGTCATTGACCCTTACTCCATCATAGTTTGCAGACATTTCTATTGACATCGAACTCGTCAGGAAATCTGTCAGTTAAGAACTTTTCCATCTTACTTGAGAAACGAGGTCTGAAAACTGCAAATTGTACCATCTGTACTTTATGAAATTTTTTGAAACGTTTTTAAAGTTAGAAAAAATTTCTGTTCTCTGTTGGCTAATAATATTGGTGATTATTTTAAGATTTTACTTACCAATCTCGCTTCACAGAGTACTCTTGCGGGGCCCTTACAATATTCCACGGCAGAATACTCTCCGGTCTTTTTAACACTTACACAATCCAATTTACCTGCATCAACTGTAATATACAATACCATGTTAACGTTTAACTCAGTGATAAAAAAAACAAATATAAGAAGAAAATTTGGCAAATTCATTTTTAGATCAACAATTTTAAGGCGACATGAATATCGTTGGTCGATCATGAAGAGAACAGCACAGGTAACACACACAAAAATGAGGGATTCGTAAATATGAACTTCAAAAATAACAAGAACGGATGCATTGAAAAGTTAAGAGTTTTCTTCTAAATTATGTATCATCCGCCGTGCGTATTCACATTTAGTCCGAAAAAGTAAAATGTTATCGTCGAGAATAATACACCCTTGATAAAATTACGACAAAACGGAATAACTAGTATCTAAAGATTTGAGACAGCGCATATGGTCGTTATTCAAGGCGGGTAAAAAAAATGTATTATTTGTATTCATTGTTAGTTCTTTAAATACTTGAAATTTAAGAAATAATCTCGATTAAACGTCCGTACAACTACCCCGTCAGAGTATTATCAATGTTCCCCACGCCAATGGAAAATATCCGTAAATGGATTTACGTAAATTATCGTCGCAAAAGCTGTTTGAAGACTAACAATGTTAATATGTTTGACGTTCAATAAAAGATATTTCATAAAATATAAAAAAAAAAAAATATAAAAAAATATTGCTGTCCCATTTTTTATTATTTTGTTTAGAAATACACTGATTTATTTTGATATATGGTTCATCCGTAACTTTGACTTTTCAAACTAAGCTAAACACCATATTCACGGCACTTTTTTTGTATTGTTACCAACGTTTTAATTGACAATCACAACTTTTTCATTATAAAGTTATAAAGCAGAAACTAGGTCAAACACAGATGCCTTGGTAGCCTGTTTTAACTTATTTAGTCAATGAAGTTTAACTGTCTTGTAAATGTGTACTGCTTTCATTTCTTTCCCCCTTATCAGGTTTTCGCCACCTTTTTTAATGGACAAACGTATTCTTAACCTTGATCTTTTGCTGTGTCTGTCAAATGATTACTTAATATATAAGAGTAATTGCTTCTAGCTTTTTCAAAACGAGGCGTTGAAAAACACCCACTTGTCTTAAATTAATTAGACTATTATTTAAAATTATGGTTTGGCTGTTATCTAATAAAGTAGGCAATCATGATAATTATTTACGATTTGTTGTTGTTTTAAAGAAAAAACAGCGAATATCTTCACAAAGCATTATTTTTGTGGATACATCCTCAGCAAATAAATATGAACCACATTTAAATTTTACCAAATAAACCCTTGCATTTAGTGTTGCAAAGTTAATTAAACTCATACTAAAAATTAATTTTTGATGATCTATTGGAAAATCAAAGATTTAATCAAAACATATAAGGGGTAAGATTGCAACAAATATGTGTGTGCACTATTTTTGGCAGATCATTAACTTTTCTTATGTCAGAACTATTTATCGTAAACCACAAAAGCCTTGACGGTGGAATAGTTTTTGGAACTTACAAGCCGGGTTTACTGCGTGTCCTGTATTATCTGGAAGTCCTCTAGCGGTGTGAATTCCTACTGGGTCATTAGCTGTGTTGCCAATGTCGATAAATCCTATGTAATATGGTGATGCGGTATCTGAAAAAAGGCAAAAGCAAAAATACATCAAGAGTTTGAGAAAGTACATGTGCGTTGTGGGATGTATCATTGAAGAGAGTATTAAAAAAAATAAGATGGAGTTCTAAAGTCTAGTAGATATAGAAAGATGTGGTATGAATACCAATGAGATAACTCTCCTTCCAAATAACAATTAATAAAATTAAACCATTATAGCACAAGGGACGGCCTTCACCACTAAGCATTGGCTAACACTGAACAGCAGGCTATAAAAGGTCCAAATAATTACTAGTGTAAAACCATTCAAACGGGAAAATCAACGGTCTAATATATATACAAACGTGAAATAAGTATGAACTACATAAACAGACGACAACTACTGTACATCAGATTCCTGACTTAGGACAGGTGCAAACATTTGCATCGGGATTAAACGTTTTAATGGTAACAAAGCTTCTCCCTTTTCTGAAACAATAGTATAACATCACAACTTGGAAAAACACACTATAAAAAATCAATTGAAAGGCTTGACTCATTTAAAAAACGCAAATTAACACACAATGAACGAATAAATTTGATCTACAATACCCGGTTTAAACAAAGTTAAAGTTAGATACCACTGTGAAATATTAAACAATCTATAGAAAATCATCACTTTTGAATAAAGCTGCGTCAGTTCCTGCACAGGTCAAATAAAAATAATTTTGTCATTACGTATACTTGATCGTGTATGTGTATTGAGTTGAGATGACCAATGCTAATTTGTTCATCGCTATTTTACATATGAAGACGATGTCAATTTCCTAAGCAACGCCACGGACCTACTTTGTTTCTAGCGATAGTTTTCTATCTAAAGCGATAAGCATGATATGACAAATTATCACAAAAAAAAAGATCAATGGAAAAATGCACAAAATAGCGATAAAGTCATTTTTCAGGTATGTATGCATAATGTATACTATAGGGTTATTGCATGAATATTGGGGAATATTGTCCCGAGTAGAATTTTATATTGCACGAGCTTGCGAGTGCAATATATGTTCTACGAGGGACAATATTCCCCAATATTCATGCAATAACCCTTTTATTGTATAGCAATATAATATTTGAAAGTAAAAATTGGTTTAAACTAAGATTTTTTCGCTCATGACGTCATGAATTTTGAAGATTTATTGCACTAGTGCAATATTACAATTTATTGCACGCTAACATTTGGTTACTTTCTGTTGGAAATATTATATTGCTATACAATAAAATAAAATATCACACCTTTAATAAATGAATAAAACTCGTTGAAAAAACATTTATACGACTACAGTCATGGTTGTTCGGTTTCAAAGATTCCACATTTTTAATAAAGATTTAACAATTTGTTATTGTCAAAATCGATGGACAGGACTACACCGTGTGTGACTTTAATTTTTTATGATTTTAAAATCTAAATTTTCAAATTTTATAAATATCAAAATTGAAAATTGATAAGTCTATTTTAAAATGCATTAGTGTTGTATAGGTTGCACTTTGTAAATATAACTGTTTCGCTCACGACACCTCTTTTTGTGAGATATGTACTATTCATAGATATATTGTTTTGCTTATGTGCTGGTCCCCAGGCATGATCTCTATGTTTCATCTCATAGAGACATAACTTGGAAATGTTACCAGTATACATAAAAAGATATAGCAACAGCCTTGAATTCCGAGGGAGATCACAGTGAAGGTAGGTATAGTACAGAATTAGGAACAAGTTTTAACTCTTAGACCTTCAGGGCATCTTAATGTTGAAAATATGTTGCACAGCCTTATACTTCGACCATTGAAAACAATAGCAGTGGTTATGGGCTTTCCATTCTATGATATATTATTTTTCAAACTTCATAATAAAAGTGATACCGTTTTATTCGTAAAACGGGTGCCTATGGGAAATTGCATTGTTTATACATGTTATATTAACAGAATTGAACTTAGAGTTAACTAGTTATTAAAAGTTAAGTTGTTGGTTTTTACTTAAGACTTGTTTCTCATGTGTTTATAAAAAAATGTTTCATCAACTAACTTTTGCATTTTGTAAACTCTACTTATCAGTATCATAGTTGACACATGTGTGCAATTTGTGACATTGATAAGCACAATCTTTAGTTTATAGACGATACAAACATGAATTAAAGATCACTCTTTATTTGTCAACATAATGATTGTTGATTTTAAAAGGACATGAATAAAAGAATGTCTTCACCTGTAGATGCTGGTGCAGATATGTACATATTAAGAAAATAGTGGTGTACTTACGTACATGGTTAAATTACAAGACCAGGTAAAAATAAAAGTCATGTGACAATAGAGTTTTTTTTAACTTCACTATGAAACTTAAGCTATATTAGGAAATGTATCTATCAAAAAAAAATATGAGCAGCCCATAAATCATCTTGTGGCAAAGGTCATTAAAAGCTAATTGTCAATAGATTAATTATGAGATTACAGTTTTATTTAACATGTTTTTGCATTATAGTTAAAAATGATTATGTTCATTTATCAATATCATGATAGTTGGTGCATTGTCTTCCAGACATTACCATAGTGCTTCAACATAAAATTCTTTAAGCTGTTTTTGGCAAAACGTTTCGGAATTTTGGTCCTCAATGCTCTTCAACTTCGTTCTTTATTTGGCCTTTTTTTACTTTTTTGGGTCGATTGTCACTGATGAGTCTTTTGTAGACAAACACGCGTCTGGCGTATATACTAAATTTAGTCCTTGTATCTATGATGAGTTTATTTAGGACATGTGTTATCACACGGTTTCATAGTTCATGTTTATTAAAAAAAAAAAACATTTTATATATCTGCATTATTGATGGATGACCGCAATAATACGACTGCTTTGTACTCTGATCAAGGATTAATATTCAATTAGAAATAACTTGCATTTTCTTCAAATATGTTTAAAATCACGAATTAGATAGCAGAATATATATCAATAATTGTAAAAAAAAACTATTTACACACACTTATCTAACTTTGGGGACAAAACTTTGTTTCAAAAAGCCAGTGTCACTTTTTGTTATAATGATTTTGACACTTTTTCTTGTGGTCCTTCATGCATAGCTAATTAGAACATGTAAAATAACAAATATGAAACGTAGAAGAAAATTAAGCAATTTGACTTGTCGAGAAGTTGTAAATATGTGTTTTAAATTCTGCTCCTTGGTTAGAAAGTGTCTCTTGGGCACATTCTCTGTTTCATTTTCAATTCCTTTTTATAAAATTTCACCCTTGTGGTCACTCACGCATAGTTACTGATCACATATATACAACTTGTCGTCTAATTAATTGCTTGAATTTGTACTCGTTTCACAGAAAATATTTTTTCCATATACTAAAACAATATATGCATAAATGATCAAATGGAAAAAATTGCCCTGGAAACAATAAGTGGCAAAGTATATTTTAACATCACAACTTATGCAATGGTTTGATTATGCATAAATTAATACGTTTTTTTTTTGTGATAACAAAAAGCATCAGGTTTACAATTCAATACGCCTAAAACGCGCCTCGTCCACACATGACTCACCTGTGACACCCAGATATAAAAGATCGAAAGTGAAAAAAAGTACAAAGTTGTACAGCACTGAAGATCAAAAGTTGAAAAAGTTTGTGCCAAATACGGCGTTGTTTTTATGCTTGGGATAAGAAAATCCTTATTATTCAGAACAATTCATGCTATTGCAAACAGTAAATTTTATCAAATGAATATGAAAGAGATATACATAATGAAACTGAAGTATTAACTAATTACAGAAAACTAAACCCGAATACATAATGCTAAGACCAACACAGAATAGACACACCCGACTCAGTCCAGGCTTCAACGCAATAAATCATAAAAATGAAGTCACATACGATGGCGAAAAGGCACAAACATTACGCCATATTTGAATTTATGAATTTAGAAACAGCATGACGTCACATATGAAAAACTATAGTTCAAAAGTAAGATAGAATTAGAATTGATTTAAGATTATATTAGAACTAAATACTGATATTACATTTAAACACAATGCATATTGCAATACTTATTAATAGCAATTAACTATAACATATATATATATATATGTCCAGTTTGTTATGAATCCAACTTCAAACGTAAATTATCGTGCAAAATTAAATTTAATTAATAAAGGCGGTGATTAATTTTTCTTGCCGTATCACCTGAATATAATATTTTATATTTTAAAAAGAACGAATGCTTAATTTCCTACAACTGTAAAATTCAGGGAAATATTTTTTTCCGACCCTTTTTCGTATGCAGCCTGATGTGACATACTATAATTTTCTGGTATTACACCTTAAATGAACTCGATATATTAACAGTTATCATAACTTGTTGTTAGGCCTGTTTGATGGTGTTACTGTAAACGCTGTTTACATAAAGCCCAACTAATTAATTCCATTTCAGTTTTTTAAAAGTCTATTAATCAACTTTAAACTTTTTTTTTAAATAAAATACACTCTATGCTGGCCAAAAATGGGCAGTAAAACAACTGTCTCGTTGTACAAATTAACGCTAAGGGATATAACTCTAAGTGATATTACGCAATGAAATATTAGTTTATAGTTTGTCATCGTCATCAACATGCAAACTAATGTATAAAACTTATATTACATATTACATATTAGTATCTATAACCAGAATGGGGACGTTAAATCCGATGCCTCGTGTAAAGAGAGTGCCACGCTCTTTGCACGTTAAGAACCTTTGCAACAACTCTTTTGAGGGGTCCGTAGGTGGTCTGCTGCAAGGCAAAATTTCTGTCCCTATCCAAGATTCCCTCATTTTCCAGTGGCAGTCCAAATTTCCCCGACCATCATCCTAGGTGGCCTATATCGTATCAACCTACCTATTGTATTTATTGTGAACTTGTTCTCGTCCTGAATATGCCAGAAATATTTGCCACTGGACGTTAAGCAACCAACAATCAATCAATCAAATCTACAACCATATTGATTGCATTGGATTTGTTGGACTCTGTGTGTGTATTGGTGTGTTGTGTAAAGGCTGATACGTTCAGCGTTTAGTACGTGTAGTACAGTTTTATGATAGTAACTAATGTAAAAGTAGCTTATTAATGGAATTATAAAAAAGTAGGAAAGTATTTTTATATACACTTACCAGAAATAAGTGTTCGTACTGCTTCCAATTCTGTTAGTGATTCATGCTCAAACAGTGAACCTCCCCTACTAGCACAGAATACCTGAAAATTATGATTTTAAAAACTAACTTGTTCGCAAATTGAAAATATACATGGATACATCAAGTTATTAAATTTCAGCTATATGTTACGATTCATACGAAAAATATTTAGGGAAACATATAGTCATACATTGACATTTGTTTTTATTTACATCAACTCATATTCAGACTGAAAACAGGACATTCAAAGCTTTACGAGATAAGGTAGCGTAATACTACCATTTTATACCTCCAATTCCCCAGTTAAAATGCTGTAACTTTCTTTATAAAGCTTGAAAAGGAGTAGGTCCAGTAAGACTCCTTTTTGGCCCCAAAATATAGCAGTTTTCCAAAATTGTTTAAATGTAAACTCTTCGTTATTAATTGGACAGTAGAATGATTCTGCTACATACATATGGGCTGTTTTTGACAATACAATGTACATGTATCGGGTACTACCACCATAAAGTCATGCTAAATTACTGAAATCTTCACAATTCTAGCATTTTAGTTAAATTTTAGACGGTTTTCGTGTCAAACGAAAGTGGCCGCATTCGTGTTCATCCTAAATATTGAAATTAAAGTTGTATTTTATTATAATACATGACATATATATAGGTTGAGGATGAACACGGATGCGGCCACTTTTATTTTTTTGACACAACTATCTGAAAAATTTCATTTTGGGGCATATTAGATAGATTTTTCATATTTGTGCTTGAATCGGGTCGTTTTTAATTACTCAATCAGTTAAAATCTTTCACATAAACTGATTGATTCAAATGAAATAGGCACTTAAGCGTTTAAAAAGTGGTAAAAATCTTTTATCAGATGAATCTAAAATTTGAGGCCAAAATCGGTCCTTACCGGACCAACTCCTTTAAAAAGTGATATCGATGGATAGCTGACAGATTACTCTTTCAAATTAATGCAATGTAAGTATTATACAACAATTATGGAATCAATTGTAATGCGAAAATGTGAACTGTGTCTACAAAATTTTACTAGAAATTTCCACTTTCAATTCAAATTAGCTTCTTCATCGAGAGGGATGATTTTTTAGATGTTGTTCCTACAGCCATTATCTACAAATAGCTGTCTCATATTTCGGATAGAATGTATAGATCAAAGTTTACATCTAATCAAACATTATCTACGTATGTTGTGAGGATATTTACACTAATTACAGATTTATGAGAGAATGGAATACGATAGCGGTACTTTAAGACCATTTAATGTATCTCGTGCTGTGTTGATTGAGATTTGGTTAAAATTTCCTGTATAGTTATAGAGATGATATAGCTAAATTTATCAAAGTGAACTGATCAAGATTTTGCAATTAACTGCATAATAATTGGTTACATAATGATTGCATAACATAAATATTGCATTAATTTAAAAGATAAATCTTTTATCTATCTTGTTATACCTCTTTTATTAATTCATATACAGTCTTAAAAAAAAACCAGCATTTTGAAGGTTAGAGAGTGGAAGGAAAAAAGTCTTTGTATTGTACCTTAAGTACTTTATGTGTGTATAAAAATTATACCAAAAATAAAGAATATTTTCTACAATGTATGATAAAGCTAGTAGTTTTCATGCTAGGAAATCAACAAAACATTTTCATTTCTACAGAGAAAAGAAGCTTTTTATGTCTTTTGACTTCCTAGGCAGTTGGATTTATTGCTAAAGTTAAGATACAACATGATGTTGTTCAGTGGTCAAATGATAAGCTGACACAGAGAGATCACATGTTAACATTGTATTGACGGAAAATCTTTACTATTTTAATCTAAATAATAAAATATGAGGCATAAGTGGTAAACCTGAATTTGAATGTGCGTCTTGTTAGCTGTATTTTGCTAAGACTATAAAGTAAACAAAATCGATTTCAAAGGATATCAATAATTCAGGATTTAGATTATGGTCAATGTTGACTATTGATTTAGTTTAAGACAGATAGGGTGTCTTTCTCCATCTTGGATTTGGAAATACCAGAAAACAAGGTCTAAATCTTTAATAGAATGTGCAAATTGTTTTAGAGATGTAGGTTCATCATGTGTAAGAACTTCAACTTCGATATAGAAAATGGCATGTTTTATCATATTTATGGTTGTCTTTTACAACAGACAGAAAACTTTTGTTTGACTAATTTTTACCAATTTTGCCAGATAAGGGGTGACAACTCAAATGATATATAATCCTGGTACCTTTGATAATCATAAGCATGCAGACATTTTAAAATTTAAATTCGAATTTTTAATTTTAGCATAAGCATTCGACAAAAACTTATACAATACTACGATAGAAACATTAGACTGTCATTTACGTCTTGACTTTGTTAAGTATTTTTTCCTGTTTATTTCAAAATATTAAAAAAAAGTAGCTTGTGGTTAATTTATTAACTGTTCGGATTCCTTTTGCTGATTCGTAATCTTTGAGAGTCCTTAAAATGTAAAACTTACATTAAGTGTTGTATCTTTGGAAAAAAATGTCCTCTTTGATTAATGTTTATGTTCAGTAAAACAGTCCCAGAGTTTATACCGTTCGGGTGATATATGGATCAGTGGTGGAACAACCCTTATATATTTTATTTCTAAATGTTGTGAACTCATGCAGCTGAGCAATATTATCCAAATTTTTATCAAACTATTTTGCCAAAAAGAAACCTGGGGTTTTGAGGGAATAACAGTACGAGACATTTATATCAACCTTGCTTTTAATCTACTGACTAAGGATGCTTGGTATTTGACCGAAAAAAATCCTTTTTAAGTAACAGTGTTATTATGAGCATTAAACATGTTATATGGTTAACTTGGTTTACTTTTTAAATTGTTATTTGGAAGGAGAGTTGTCTCATTGGCACTCACACCACATCTTCCTATATCTATATTTCTTATTCTCATCGGAATTTTTTCTAATGCTTAGTTCGTTTCTATGTGTGTTACATTTTAACGTTGTGTCATTGTTCTCTAATATTTAATGCGTTTCCCTCAGTTTTAGTTTGTACCCCGGATTTGTTTTTCGTAAATTGTCTGATTTGGTAGGTCACATTCGTGATAAGGGAAGGATATTTAATTACGGCATGAGAAACAGATCCGATAATATCTGTGAAATAGTTATTCCATGACAGTCAACCAACTCGTGCTGGGATCCGTAAAATTTTCGAAGGAATGATTTTACCATTTGAAATTTTTGGTTTAAAAGCTTTCATGTAAGCAGCAACCCTCTATCAAGGAAATCATCACAGGAAATACAAGCCCGGGAATATCGTATCAATTGGGAGATTAATACCCCGTATGCAGGCGCTGCTGGAGTGTTGCTACATTAAAATGGAAAGTTCAGAATTGGGAAGCTTTGATCATCTCTTTTGTCGTAAAGTTTTGTATTCAACCGAATCTCATAGGCAATTACAAAATGCAAGTCAAGATATAAGAATGACGAAACTTTATTTGTAGTTCATTTACACTTTAGTTATTTTTAAAATTACATCAATTTCGGAGAGAGTCAAACAAAGAAAAGAAGATTTACAAAACTGATTCCTGAAAAAAAAGTCAAGTGCAGGTTCAAAATAATGTTGATAATCATAATAACAATATGTATCTTTGAGCAATGTAGATTTAAAGAAAAATATTTTAAAAATAATACTTACACTTGCAGCGCCATAGTCTTGAACTTCTGCTTCTCCTACCAAGTAGCATTTGTTTGGACTAGCATTTGCAACAACGGAGAAACCTGCTGGACATGCTGCTTTAGGGTTACATTGTTCTGTATAAAACACTTTTTGATTATTTAATTGAAACGTGAATATGTTCTTACACTGACAATATCATGTTTAGAATTAAATATAAAGAATACAGACCCAAAATATCAATCATTGATAAGTAGAAGCCCTTTACGCATCTCACTTAAATTTCAATCATCTAACGTTATGAATATAATGTAGTCTTATGGTAATTTCATAAACACTTTTGAAAATGTTCAAACAAATATGATAACTGTGCAATAACATAAATATATGGATGATCTTTGACCTATAATTTTACAAATTGTGACTTTAATGGAGGGTTGTCTCATTTGCACGTTTACCACATCTTCTTATATCTATGATTTAATTTGTCCTATTCAACGATTAAAAATGTAAGAACTAAGGGTAATTGTATTGTTTACCCCCAAAAACGATTATCATATTGCGTTTCATTAATTTTTCATTGTTTTTAAACACGTTGTTTGCTTAAATTTATATTTTGCGCTTTTGAGTACTTTCAAAACTGGAAATGTGAATCAACTATACGACCATGAATGTCTTTTTTTCCTTTTTTTTTTTCCATTTTACTCTATTATGTGAACCCCTCCCAAACCCTAATTTATGCAAATAAATGTTAAAAAATCCAGTTAACTGGATGTTTTAAAAAGCACCGTAAAAGCTATTGTTTGCAAAGTATAAGAAAATTATCGGAAAATATATATATATGTTACAGGCATTTTCTAAAATTAGACATTTTGTAAACTGCCTGATTTTTCAGGCCATTTATAAAATGCCTAACCTTGACAGGCATCATACAAAATGAAAATGACTAAAAATACCTAGTCATTTTGTAAAATGACTGACAATTTGAAGCAAAATTCAACAAATTGCCTGTTCAGTTTCAGGCAATTTGAAGAAAGAAGGTTATCATTGACAAAAATGGACAAACAAACTAATGATTTTTTTTAAACAGATGGAAAAGTTTATTTGTCATATGCTGTGTATTTTTAAGTGAAACTACATAAAGTATATGTACTTACACTGTTTTTCAGATACCAGTAGTAAATTTGTGAGTATTTTGTACAAAAAAATGTAGTCCTTAACGTGAAGGAAGTATTGCATTTTACTAACATATGGCAATTATAAATATTCCCATTCAGAATTAGTGAGAACTTTTATTTTATACACCCACATCGAAACAAATTCCCCTCTTCAATATTGGTTTGTGTTTTGATGTGATTGAAAGATGTTGTTGGTAGTGTCATTTGATACATTTTTCCATCAAGATAGCCTATTGCAAAGTGTGATTAGGTTTATAAAATTATTTGTGCAAAAGACAACTAAATCTGTTTAAAAAATGTTCATAATTGATTATAAAGGGCAATAACTGCATAAGGGATCAATTGACAATTGCATGTTGCAAAACATAATGCTGTCGAACTTTTTGTCAGTAATTGTAACGAAAGAGCTAAATGTAATGATTCCTGTTCTCGAAATATGGTTGAAAAAAGTGCTAAAACCAGATTTCACGCAAAACAATTATGTACTTGCATAAGTTCAGGACAAGTAGTGTATAACAGCTCTGTCATCCAAACATTGAGACATGATAAATAATTGTTGAGTTTATTGAAATAATTTAATAAAATTTAGTCAGGATTATTTAAACTTTTCTTGTTTAATTCAGGAATTAATATCATAAATAAAACTATTCTGATGTTCGAAGCGTTCAATAGTTTTTATTTGTAATATTTCATTATGTAAAATAATTTCAGGCATTTTGTTAAATGCCTGGAAAAATTAGTCATTATGTATAATGACTGAATCTTGCAGGCATTCTAAAGAATGCCAAAAATTTTCAGGCATTTTACAAAATGCCTAAATTTAGAAAATCTCTGTAACATATATACCGATTAACCCCCTTAAATCATTTGTCATTCTATAAAACATTTAAAAATAGTGGATAAAACCTGGTTTCATGGCTAGCTAAACCTCTGTCCTGTATGACAGTCGGATCAAATTCCATTATATTGACAACGATGTGTGTACAAATCAGACATATTTTTAGGGGCCAACTGAAGGACACATACGGGTGTGGGAATTCTCGCTACATTGAAGACCCATTGTTTGCCTTCGGTTGTTATCTGCTCTATGGTCGGGTGGTTGTCGCTTTGACATATTCACCATTTCCTTTCTCAATTTTATAATAGGTAAATAAATCTCAAAAATAGGGGTACAGTAGTAAGCATTGAGTTATAATGTTAATCACTATGAATTAACAAATATTAATTTTTACTTACCTCTAGTTGGAGGACATGTTCTTGGTACTACAGTAGGACAAACTGGGCATTTACTGACAGGAGGGATTACTGGAGCTGGAGATACAGGTGAAGCTTTGGGTGTGGTACCTCCACCGATTGCACCCAGGAGGAGTAAAAGTGGAACTGAAATAGAAAATACATTTTACATCGTGTTAAATATCAAGCTTAAATACAGTCATATTTACGTAATGGTTAAAAAGAATAGACCTGACGTAATGTTACGATTCAGCGGTAACAAAACAACCAATTTTCAGTTACTATGAGTATTTTCAAATGGTATGTTTTTGCTTTTTACCGGTGTCTAAAATATATTTGTGGTTTATGACCACCAGACGAACAAAATTATTGGCAACTTATTTTTAAATGTTATTTTTATATTGAGCTATTACACCATTTGTTGGTGTAGGAAACCATAATCATTATCTGATGGTTATAGGTTTTAACATTCTACCACGTGAACGATTTTTTAAAGATGGTATCAATGAGGAATAATTACATCAGATGTATGTTTCATTATAATACGTGACTCTGATTGGCTACTCTGCAATATCGCGTTATTCCTTAAGCAATTTCATTACATAATAAAATGTATCATTGATGATGACACGAGGTCCCATAATGAAGGTATATTAAATAAAAAAAAATGATAAAAATCGTGTTTTCATGATTCTAATTGAATGATTGAATGATTTTTTGTAACTTCAAAGGGGTTGTCAAAAAGTTGACCATGTGCACGGTTTTAGAATGAAGTGATTATACAAAATGTACTTCTGTCAACGCCTTTACACCCCAATGAAGTTACAAAAAGAAGGATTCAATTCTTGAATACTAGTATCGTGCATATGTTTTACATCAAGCACTTTTTATATTTCGGAATTTAATATTGAGTCCATCATACCGGCATACATAATATTTTGATAAGGTTAAGGAAGACATATATCGATTAAGATCCCTATGAAATTTAGCACGTCATTGTTTTGAAGAAAACATTCGAAACAGATATTTGAAAGCTGTCGAGCTATGATCGTCAACGAGGAAACTTTTCACCACTGTGCGATAGTTTTCTAAAAGTCGTTGTGTTTAGAGTATTGTGCACTTTGTTTTTCTACTTTTAATTTATTGAGGAAGGTGGGGATTTAAACATTCTCTAGGTATGCTACCCTCTTTAATTTGATGTATATATAAGTTAGGTTTGTAAGTGTTTGTATTAAATTAAAAACAAACTTTGAATAATTACATATCAATTCGAAAATTATTTAGAAATCCTTTCTATATTTCATTGGTAAAAAATCAGAAAATTACTAAATAATAAATGGGTTAAATTTTAAAACTTGATATTAACTGAGTAAAAGTTGAAATGAATTCGTTTTAACTGTCCAGCTTGACAGTCGTTTGTTCGAAAAATTTAGTTAGAGATTATGTGCAGGTTTTATTTACATTTTTCTACATGTCTATGAGTTCTATGAGTAAGTAAGTAAGAAGATAAATAGTTTATTATAGTGTCATAATCCAATATACATCACCATATACAATATAAAAAACTTTAAACCATATAAGATCCCTGCCTTCAAGACATATGAGACACTTTAATGCTTTTCAAACTAAAAAAAAAATACTATAACGAAAACAAATATTTAAATAATAAAACTTTTCATATTATACTAAAATTTCTAAAAACTCGTTTAAGTTCAATAATACAATGAATCAAGATTTTTTTTATTTTAAATTAGATTTATATGTCTTCATTTGATAATAAGTTGCATTGACTTGGCTAAAAAAACTTAAGCATGATTTCAATTCATAAAAAAATAAAACTTTTCATCAGAGTTAAATAAACTCATTATAGATACCTGGATTAAATTTTGTATATACACCAGACCCGCGTTTCGTCTACAAAAGACTCATCAGTGATGCTCGAATCCACAAAATTAAAAAGGCCAAATAAAGTACGAAGTTGAAGAGCATTAAGGACCAAAATTCCTAAAATGTATGCCAAATACAGCTAAAGAAGTCTATTCCTGAGGTAGAAAAGCCTTAGTTTTTCAAAAATTCAAAATTTTGTAAACAGTTAATTTATAAATGTAACCATATCAATGATAATTCATGTCAGCACAAAAAGTACTGACTACTGGGCTAGTGATACCCTCGGGGAAATAAATCTCCACCGGCAGTGGCATCGACCCAGTGGTTGTAAATAAACTCATCATAGATACTAGGACTAAATTTTGCATATACGCCAGACGCGCGTTTGGTCTACAAAATACTCATCAGTTACGTTAAAACCATTAAAAGCGATGCTCAGAACATTAATATAAGTTAATCCTAAGCAGAATTGCAAAGAGATTTTATTGGATAAAGTACAGTTGTTAACTACTGGCATTTGTTGTCAATGATAATTGAGACGTTGCGAAATCATACATTCAGTATTATGCTGCAACTAGTTGGGTTTATTTCCTAAATATAGTAACACATCTATATTTCGTGCAAAGTCAATTTCATCATGGAGAACTTTTTCTATGATTAGGGGTTCTTCAAAGGATGAAAATAAGTTTGAAATTAGTTTAACAATTTATATAGTTATCAATGTAGTAATTTAAGTTGCAATATAAAAACAATATTTGGTCAATGTCAGAAAAATATAAACTTTTTTGTATTCGGTGCAAACCTCGATAGAACCTCGCCCTTCCCCAGTTTCTCAGCCTCATAAAAAACAGTTTATAATATTGTATATTACGTTTTTATATGATAGACTGCAGGTGAATATTCACGTAAAATCATGTAGCGAAACTGAAACAAACTACTTGATTATCATTGGTTGCATAAATATTGTGTTGATAAAAGAAATTAATAAAAAATATATTTCACTTTTTTCTTCATTTTAGATCAAAGTTTCCTAACTGGCCTCAGTTAATTTCTGGTATTAGATTTACCATCGATTACTCCCCTTTGTACAGTAAATTATTCTAGTTCTACATATATCGACATTAAAGAATTATGTTTTTCACTGATGATGTTGTCATTGGCCTGAGTTAATTTGTTGTCAGTTTTTATTGCAGGATGACACCGGAGTACTGGAGGAAAATTGACAATCCAACTTTAAATTTGAATTAAATTAACTTTTGGAATCTGACGTTTCTTTTTGGCAAACGTTTACAAGGTAACCATATATAACACAAATACATATATGGTATGTCGTTCAGGTTTTCATTGTTAATGAAAATGTTCATACCATCCTATGAAAACAAAAAACTGAGTGGCAAAATTCTGTCGGACGTATTGGCTCTCAATTATATGATCTTTTCGAATAAATACTTAAATACTGATGGCAGTGGCGGATCCAAAGGGGGTTTCCGGGAATCGAACCAGTTTGTTTTGGATGATCAATGTGTTTCAATGGGGACATGAAGTTAGAACCCCCACCCTCACCCTTAATTGTCACTATTGATATTTCTGAATTACTATTCATAAGCAGTACAAGTAGGGAAATTATAATATTTAAAATCATACATACGTGCAGTCGTAAGAAAACCACCAAATCCACTATTTCCTGCATCTCTTATTCCTATATTGGAATCATCTATTATAGAAACTTGAGCCGGATAACTTGGCGCAGTTTGAATCACAGCGGCGGTTTCTGCATTATCATATACACGGGTACCTCCTAGTCCAAGTCCATCTGGTCCTACATTGAATCTGCCTTGTCTTGCATTTAAAATACCTTGTCCTATATCAAATCCGTTGAATTGAGTTGATGGTGACACAAGACATAGCACGATTATCATATACGGAATCACCATTTCTCTGTAGATTGGAAAAAAAACTTGATAAGATAACCATTTATGGTGCTACACCCCTTTCCTTTTCTGACTTCCGTATTTACCCCTCCTTCATGTGCATACCTTTATGACGTCATAATAAGATGATTCAAATTGAAGTCTTTTCGCAAAATTTATACAGATACCCTCAAATAACAAAACAATTCGTTTTACATTATGGTAACAACATTATGAGGGTGTTTGACTATTGGTAAAAACACAATTAAACATCATTTCCTATTTTCTTTTCCTTAATAATATATATTCAATATGATTAAAAATGAACACACCAGAAGTAAAAAGTGTAGAAATATTTTGCTCCGATTACATAGGATTTTTTTTTTATCAAGAACCGAGTCCAAAACAAAACTGATAGTGTGACTCTTAAATATCAAAATTGCACCAAAAAAGCTTCTTCTTCTATGTATTTGTTTGAAATATAATTGGACGTTTTCGGTCATACTTAACAGCAAATCACTCATCTTTGTGGCCGTTTAAAAAAAGACTTCTTCTACACATTGAGTCGCGTGTAAGTACAGGGTAAAATAACAACAACTAAAAACGAACTCCGTGGAAAACTGAAATCAAAAAGTCAGTTATCAAAGGAAAAAAAAACCTCAAACATATCAAAAGAATTGATAACAAATGTCATATTCCTTACTCGGTTCAAGCATTTCTTATATAAAAAAAATCGGGGATTAAACCTGATTGTATATACAGTTTTGAATGGTTAGGCAATCTTTTTATAGAAAATCAAATTTATATCGGGAGAAAAATAAAATCAAAAGTCTTATACACCAATGTTTGTGTTCCAAAAAAGAACGAAAAATAAAATTGATACGGGGCTCATTATATGTTCAGTGCAAAAATTAAGTTTAGTAAACATTTTTCAATTCCGATTTTTCAATTACAAAAATAAACTAACATTTTAACAGAGAAAATAAACAATTGCCTGAATTGTATCTCGATGAAGACAAATGATGAAAATCAATTGCGAAAAATACTATGCATGAACTTACTTCAAAGATTAGTGTACTTACGTTTTAGTGTTGACCGAGAGACAGTGATGTGGTCTTGCAAGACACCACTTTTGTAAACTATATATATAGCGCGGATGAAAAAAATCTAGATTCTTTCAGCCAATGGAAAGAAATTATCTATTCTTTTTTTGCTTTTTTTGTTAAATTAACATCCTGCAGGAAAAATGATTGATATCATGAAACATCGACAGATCGGAGTTCTTACATCGCCAGCAGTTAAAACATTTGAACGTTTTACGTTTTAAAAAGTGTTCATGTAAATTTCATGTGCAAACTTGTTTTCTTACTTTGCGATCAAGGAAGACAGAGTTGAATATGTTCGTAGCACGTTGTAAGAAAACCGATGACACGAAAACAATAGAAAACTCATGCTTCTTAGGGAGCTACCATTTGATTTTTATGGGGGGGGGGGGGGGGGGGGGGCTAGGATGAAAAATTTTGTCCTGCATTTTTATTTTTGCTGTAATCTCTGTCCTGCCTTTTTATTTTTCACTCTGTTCAGTCCTGCCTTTTTATTTTTAGTTTATCCTGACTTTTTTTTACCTAAATTGTCGTCCTGACTTTTTTTTTGGCAGGTGTCTCATTCTGCCTTTTTTTTACTCAAAACTCCTGGCCTGCCTATTTTTTCAAATTTCATCCTAGCCCCCCCCCCATAAAAATCAAATGGTAGCTCCCTCATGCATCTCGACAAAAAAAAGTAAACACTGCCAGTAACGGTACTTATTCTAAACAGCAGTCGTACAATTTAAATATTTGTTAAACTATTTTTTTTAAGAAATATACATACAAATACATAACGTTTTCATAATTACTTTTCAGCTTCTCAGTAACGTGATTTTCTGAACTCGGTAAATTAATAACAAATATACGATGTAAAATAAGCTTAATAAAACGGTGTAAATTCAGAAAAAAATATTAATGAATGTTTTCGATATACGACAAATATAACTAGAAACAATCAATTCCTTCCTTGAAATACACAGATAGTAAGCTTGATTTTACTTCTTATTGTGGCTCGTACTGGACCTGGTATTACAATATCCTATCACTATGTAGCTATCCTGTCGAAATTTGTATAGCTTTGAGTCAAATTTATGTATTAACTGGCATTTAACATAATTGATAGCTTATGAGAACCGCTTTCTCATCTTCTGTCGGAGGTGTTTTTTATTCTCTCCGATACAAATTCATATAGACGAAAAATTGGGTTGCTGTTTCCGAAGGTGATTGCGTTATAATATGTGTGATTGTGTTCCTTTTTATCATGTTTAGAGGAACAACTATTAACGAAATTTGTTAAGGAGATGTATAAGAACTATTTGATATCATGTCAATAAAGAGATCATTTGCACTTGCACAGTAAGTGATGACTCTTTCAATTTCAATGTTTTATCTATGTGGGTAAAAATCAGGAGAGAACCAATGGCCATATCATACTTTCTTTCCCTGTCCAATGCGTTAATGTGTCGCAATTGACAAGGTGTGATAAGGCTTGTATTTTATATGTGATTTCAACACCAGTGACATACACTCAACTATTAAAAGTAACTTCTTTTGTGAGTGACTGAAAAATCATGAATGATTTGTTTTAATTAAAATGGGTTTCTCACCACTCATCAGGGAACCCTGACATAACCCACATACATATACTACTGTAGATTTTGGTAAATAAAAGCAACAGTAGTATACCGCTGTTGGTAAAACTACGAAATCAAGTATCCACGAAAATGAAAGTTTCCTAAAATCACGAAATTATTTCCATGAAATTCCGTTGACTCATTGTCAGATCATGGTACAAGAAAATGTAGTTATCAAAGGTAATAGGATTATAACATGAAACAGATAGTCGTTTTACTAGAAATGGGTTAATATAAAAAAGAAGATGTGGTATGATTGCCAATGAGACAACTATTCACAAAAGACCAAAATGACACAAACATTAACAATTATCGGCCTTCAACAATGAACAAAGCCCATACCGCATAAAGTCAGCTATAAAAGGCCCCGATAAGACAATGTAAAACAATTTAAGCATGTTAAGCTAGAGAATTGATAAGAAGTAGTGGATTTAAAAACTATAATCAACTCGCGACTAAAGTCGATCGTTTATTATCGTTTACGAATCTCTACTACATATTGCATTGGTGAAAATCTTTATTTTTCAATCATTCTAACGGGTTTAAACATATTTGATCGTCCACAGACAATGACACTTAATCAACATTTTTTGTGCAATTTGGAACGTCTTCTCCATAACATACACGTAATGAATAACTATAAAAAATAACATGCGTGTCAATAGTATTAATACTGTGACATGTAATGAACAAGACGTGAAACGACGGTGATTATCGGTTTTCAAAGTCGAGTTGATGTTAAATTATTTATTAAAAACTAAGTAGGATGTTTTTATCTGGGAATAGAAATTCACTCTAAAGGTGAGTTTTTATTTTTTAAGCAATTAAAACGTTGTTTTAGCGAAAAGGATATCATACATAAAATCAAATAAATGATCCATGACTTCAAGGAATTTGACAGTTTTATTTGAAGTCAACAAAACAGGTAATTACACTCATGTCAATACATTTTGGAAAAAAATCGCGTGGTTGTAAATGCTATTATACAAATACAGCCTTTGTATGAGGTCGATACAAGGATATATTGACCTGAAAGAAATATATTGACTGAGTCGATATATCCTGTATTGACCTCAAACAAAGGCTGTATTTGTTATATTATTAATTTCCGACCATATTTGTATCAAATCGCCATTTAGGATTATTGGAATTTTATAGATATTACATTGTCTCCTTGACAGTAACAACATATAAGTTGTTATTTCATTTACTTTTTTTTTTTTTTACATCTTATGTATTTAAAGATTTTTTTGTCAAATAAAAGATGACAGATATCATGTGTTATAAAACGTTAAACAATATCTTGAAATTCATTACATGACGTCACAAAGTATATCGGTTTTTAGATATTCTAAAAATAACCGTGCGATATGCTTTTTGCCGGTCAATATGCTTTTTGCCGGTCAATATGCTTTTTGCTATCCGCCGTTTTCTCTCTACCTTCAAAAATATAGTTTGACATGTGACTATCTCTAAACGAATCAAATTTGTTAAAATATACGAATTAATAATATTACAATATATCAGAGTTTTCGCTTCCGTAGGTACATTTTCTTATCTAAATGTTTACATAGAAACATGTAATATCGAAAAGTGGCTATACGTATAGAGCAAGACGGTCAAGATAAGCATGTCAAAAGTAATTGGATTTCCAATATTGCCATACATTCATGTACACCGAATCCTTTCTTCCCCATTCTAGCACACCTTTCATATCCATTTAAGCAAACCATTCCTCACCCTTTAACCTAAGAATATCTATGAATTGTGTGTCTTTTGGCCTATCAGAAATATTATAAAACATTGACGAGTGCAGAGTACCAAGCTTGCTTTAAACAAATGTGTAATCTTTTTGTCGTCTACAGTGAGTAATTGAAGGAGCAGCAATGCATTTTTTTAATTTGTATAGAATTCATTTAATGCATATGCATGAACCATTTTAGGTATAGAACCACTAATTCGGGACTGACAGGAAAGAACATACATGAGAGTAGTACGCATTTAAAACAAAACAGTTCCTAGGAATAGTGGTTTCATTGTCAATAGGTGAAATATTTAGGTAGTATTGGTATCAAATCAAATCATATTACAAAAATACAGAATACTAAGACGACAAAGCTCTGAGAATAAACGTCAACAAACATTGGGATTAACACAGTGGTTGTGAACTCGTAACATAAAACGAACTCTCCTTTGCTATTTCATTTCAAATAAAATTCGCTGACTAGTAGACGGGAAACGTCAACCAGCTCTTTAAGTTATATGTTAGGTGTTGGATCATTGTGAAATGATACGTATGTATGAATTGACTGTACAAGTTTAAAACCAAATTATGGTTGAATCTAAGAATAGGAAGAGTGGTTCTAATTGAACATTAATAACATCTTAACCCAACTGATAGTTTACCATGTCTATTAATTTGATGTTTACCTATATTCACATTTCTGAAAGTGATATCTCGTCGGAGAACTAGCCGTTGGCTAATTGAACATTGTAATCATGAGATCTCTCAATTGGGCTATTTGGATTGAAATGTCTTTTTTTTAATATAACAATATTGAAATCCCTTAAAACGAATCAAAAAGTACCAGGCTTATAATTTAATACGCCAGACGCGCGCTTTTTCTACACAAGACTCGTCAGTGACGCTTAAGTGTACATAATATATAAACTTTTTTTTAAATTTACATTTAAAGGAGAAAACAACGTGCCATTATCATACACTTTCGCGTTTTTCCCAAATCGAAAAGAAAACAAGGATCATGCCATTTTTTAAAAGCAAAACGTGGTTACAATGCTTCAGATACCCACATGTAGTTCATGATTAGTAAAATATAAACGCAGTTATAAAATAAAAACATACAACATCCTTGTACGTAGTCTTTACATATTAGAAAAAGATAGAATCAAACGATACAAAGCAACATGCCCATCTCTATTCAAAGAAAGGTAACAGTATACCTCTGTTCAAATGTCAGAAATCGATTGAGATGACGAAACCGGATTACAAACTAAAAGCGGGAAAAGACACATCAAGTAAATAAAAGGAAAACAACGGAACAACAGTATCACTAAAGTGCAAGAATAAAAGTGAATAGATGTAGGAAGATGTGGTGTGAGTGCCAAGTAGACAACTCTCCATCCAAACAACAATTTAAAAAAGTAAACTACTAGTATTATGGGTCAATGTACGGCCTTCAATACATGATAAATTAGTCGACACTCGATTACGACTAGATAACCATAGTATATAATGTTGTACATGAACAATAAGTGGTCACAAGACTACGACTAGATACCTAGAGTATAAACAGTTGTACATTTTTACGAAAAGTAAAATTTATGAAATATGTTTTGTCAACAGTAGTTAACCGATGTTCTTATCTTGTTATACTTGGAAGATTAGCAAAAGATATCAATGAGGCATAGATATACTTTATACCAAACATGTTGACTAAAATAAATTTGGTTCATTAAAGTTTCATAAATGTTTTACAAATATTTTTAATTTTTCTTGTTAAGAAAAATATCTGAAAAAAAATTAGGTTGAATTTTGTTTTTCTCCTTACAAAACTCACAGTAGTCTACGTCACGAAGGGTTTCTGACAAACTACGTCTAATTTCACATACGCAACACGACGGCTGCCACATGTGGAGCAGGATCTGCATACCCTTCAGGAGCACTTGAGATCACCCCTAGTTTTTGGTTGGGTTCGTGTTGCTTATTCTTTAGTTTTTCTATGTTGTGTCATGTGTTCTATTGTTTGTCTGTTTGTCTTCTTTCGTTTTTAGCCAGGTGTTGTCAGTTTTTTTTCGATTCGCGAGTTTGACTGTCCCTTTCGTATCTTTCGTCCTTCTTTTTAAATAATTCTCTAAGCTTAAGAGAGGGTGGTAAAGGATTATTTTCGTGCAACGAGTTTTGCTATTTTTATATCACGTGCAGCCTTGAAAAAGGTTCGTTATTCAACGTGTTTTGTGAAATGGGTTGAAAAATAAACGTGCAGGAAATTTTTATTGTTCGTTCATCGGGAAATGGTCATTTTATTCATGTTCAACCGTGCAGATACCCCCTTTACCCTCCTCTGAAGATATCAACAAAAATCTACAAGAATTTTTTATCTTAAAGATTGAAAAAATTTCCATCCACCATTGACAAGTTCTTAAAATATAAATGTTCCTGAGGCTTCCTTCTGTACGTTTATGGAAGAACAGATAAACAGTTTTTGATGTATGTCTTAATTAATATTTAGAGAAGTTACAAACATGTGCCTTACTGATTATAAATCTCAGAAGTATTATTATACTTTAATTAATGGAATAATATTTATTTTATGTCGTTAAAATAGGACAAACTTTTTAAAAAAATATATATAAAACGATAGAATTTGTTAAAATTGAATAAGAAAATTGCTTTTAATAATACTTCCAAAATATCCAATAAAAACGGCATTAGTTTTTTAACCTCAAATTACAAATTTTAAATACTCCTGCTGTATATTGAATGAAAATTTGTAAAATGTTTTGAAACTAAAAATGTATTTTTGCAATATGCTAAGAAGGAATGTTCAGAAAAAGATATGATCTACCTTTACGTATATTGTATATTAGGTTTAGTGACGTAATACATAAGGACGTATAAGTTAATCTATAATTTGAAATAAATAGAATGACCAAACATAATATAGGTGTAATTCGCCGTTTCAAAATCTAATGCATCCTGGGTTATATTATAAAAGTGTACATCAAAACGTCCTGATTGGTTAAAAATGTCATAAACAATGGAAATTAAACCAATGACGTGACGTTACTTTCATTTTGGGGTACGAACAATGAAATTACCCATGATGCATTGGATTCTGAAACGGCCAATTATAATAACATCGAACCTCAATATTCATCATTGACTTTGTTTTATCAATTTTACAAATTAATGTGGAAAAATAGGCAACTCTTTTGTTAGATCAAAATCTATTAGATGCAATTGGGAATGAAATTGGGGAATGTGTCAAGAGAGAAAATAGACGACCAAAGAGCATTAAATAGCGGACGACCACCATTGGTACCTAACACTACAGGGAGATAACTCTGTAAAGTCAGCTAAACCATCTAATCACATTGTGTTGTGAAATGAATATCAAACTTCTCAATGATCAAAAATGCTATATAACGAGTGTCATTTTTCTGACAAAACGGTTGGTTCAAAATTTTAGAAATTTTTATATATTTGTTAAAGGGTCAAAGTAAATACTTTGGCAAAATTTTATGAAAATTAAACGAGCCAAATTAATTTTAGTGAAAATGTTGGGTACCACCTTAATTCTGTATTTAAATACATCTTTCTGAATTATTTAATCGGACATGACAGCAAGTCCACCGAAAGGGTAAACATATCTTCTCCACTAATGAAAATTTCAGCACTAAATTATTCTTGTTTCGTAAACTCTGACTTCATCCTGTCTCGTCCTCAATATACATGCAATATTTGCCACTGGATGTTAAGCATCCTACAATCAATCAATCTGACTTGATGACAAGTAATGTTTCTCCTCTTGAGAACGGCAAAAAAACGTCTTTATAGATTAATGTAAACAACATGGTTATACATCAATGTCACGTGTTTTTACCATCAAATCTAAATATAGCTACAAAACTGCGCATTGAACACCTGTTGGCTATTTGTAAGCTTCTTGGTTCATAAACAAATGGGATACAATCTTTCTAAAAATATTAAAAGAAGAGTTGAAATAGGTATAAATTTCGTTATTGATAATAATTGGTTTTACTACAAAGTCAATATCGAAGGAGTATTAGCCACAGTGCGTTCGTAATGCGCATGTCGGCAGTGAACGTCAATCAGTTGGAGGGGTATCAAACACAGTGCGTTCGTAATGCGCATGTCGGCAGTGAACGTCAATCAGTTGGATGGGTATCAAACACAGTGGGTTCGTAATGCGCATGTCGGCAGTGAACGTCAATCAGTTGGAGGGGTATCAAACACAGTGCGTTCGTAATGCGCATGTCGGCAGTGAACGTCAATTAGTTGGAGGGGTATCAAACACAGTGGGTTCGTAATGCGCATGTCGGCAGTGAACGTCAATCAGTTGGAGGGGTATCAAACACAGTGCGTTCGTAATGCGCATGTCGGCAGTGAACGTCAATCAGTTGGAGGGGTATCAAACACAGTGGGTTCGTAATGCGCATGTCGGCAGTGAACGTCAATCAGTCGGAGGTGTCAGATTGATATTTTTACCTAATCGAGCATGACGAAAGGATTTATTTTAGAAGTCTTTGATTGCATTTGCAAGAATTTGGTTATGCGTGAACAACCAACTTATTACGGTAAAATTATCTTAACTTTATATAAAACAATGGTTTGCTCTTCTAATGTGTCACTATTTTTCAAGAGTGAATTGTTAAAATGAAAAGAATAATGATTTTTCCTTTTTAATATAATCACTTTTTTAGTTGATGGCAGTGGTGATTTGAATGGGTTTTTTTGCAGTTGGAAATAAAAATTTACCACTCGTATGGTGTATTTCTATACTTTTCCGTATTGTAATTATGTACACAAATCAACCATTAATCAACGTCCTGCTTTTTTTTCTATAGTGATCATACCATCAATATTAATAACAGACGTCTTATGTTGTTTGGTTGCTGAAGTATTGACATACCGGCGACATAGTTCTTCGATTAAATTTATAGATTATAACATGGCATTATTGATATCAGACACGTCAACAGCCCGAAGCTACGATATCAGCCCGGGAGTCGAGGGATGATTTTGACCAGGGGCTGATAAGGCGTCTGTTATGATCAATTACTCTTTATGTTTGTTTGTTTTTTTTTTTTTTGTTTTTTTTTTTTTTTTTTTTTTTTTCATCATCTACTTTATCAGAAACCAAACAGACAAGGCAAACTTTTTTTAAACAGTATCAGATTTATTTATTGTATTATTTGTTTTTGGCATTTTTTAATATTACATTTTCCTGTTTCCTTTTACTCCTTATTTTATTCTATTTAGTAATGTTTTTACTAAAATTTACAGAGAAAAAGTATAGGATCACTATACATATTACATAAGGGTTAAAACAGTTTTTCATAAATGTAACGTTGGACATCCGTTTTTTTTCACATAGCTTTCTTATTTTAATCCTCGAACATACTAGATATTACTTAGTATATATAATCAAGAGCTGAAAAAACATAATTTAAAACATATATTGAATTTGTTTAAATGTTGGTTTGTGTTTTCTAGCATTTTTATTTTGTTTTGCGGATGAAATTTCGAAGATTCTGTTTTAAATCCTAGGGATTGTAGCAACATCGTACCCAACGTTTGAAAGTAGAAATAGTGCAATCAATACTTCAATTAACCCTTAATACAAGAAGCAATGTAGTCCACGTTTATTAATAGGGAGATGGAAAGATTGGTTTGATTTGGTAACTGAATGTCAGGCCTCAGATACTTCCACATTTCAAAGTTTAAATAGACCTAGTCTGGCTATATATCTTTTTTTATATATCCCTTCCACGGCGGGTACCTGATTAAACTTAGCAACAAACAAAAGGAAGTGTTTAACGACATTGACTTTGACATATACAGCCCTCGCACGGTCGACTCGGTACCCGAAGGCGATTGATGAGCATTGAAATATTTTCTGCCGTGGGTCAGGAACAGGTAGTAAGTAGAGGACGCCTATCTTGAGGGTTATTCACTTTTGTTGTGGAGGAAAAATAAAGTCTTGCTAGTTCAGATGCTTTAAGATCGCAAGATAAAAGATATACGTAACAATAACGTTACGTTACATTAACAATAGTGTGCGCGAATGTACGAGAAACAATTACATAAGAAAACGATCTAAAGTCTCTTGGCCTATGTTCACGACACCTTATGATTGTGGCATAACATCGTGGCCACAAATTAATTGTTTTCTGTTTAGTATTAAATTTATATTAAGAAATAAAATTATTTGAAATGATAAATAATCAAAACTTTAAAGTTCTATAACTGGATCATATCGAAAGTTTTTTGTAATTTCACTTTACGTTAACTGTCCTGAACAAAAATCCTTTAACAGTTACTATAGTTCTAATGGATATAACTTCACAATTGGTCGTGTGGTAACTAGTCCTCTAGATGTCCGTACTTTTGCTGCTCGAATAAGTCCATCTCCTCCTTTGATGACGTCTTCTATGGTTCCTGATATCCATAAAAGTCGTGGCGATACACTTCCTAGTTGAACTATATCACCGATGTTAACTTGTCAAGTATGTTTTACAGAGGCTCGATGATATTCACGTAACCCGGTAAGATATTCATTAGACCAGCGTTTTGCGAAATGGTCTAATAAGAGTCATTTTCTCTTAAATAGTTTGTTTGCTGTGATCGTATCAAGTTGTTGAATATTCGCGTTGTGTTTGTCGTTGTGCATCTCTGTGGTCGTAATAATCCTTCTGTGTAAAAGATGAGATGTATCCTTGATGTGTAGAGGTCCGGTAAAATCTATCCCATATGTGCAAAATGGTATGGTGTCTTTAACTCGATCCTTTGGTAGTGGTTGTTGTTCCCAAGGTAGTTTTGCGACATATTTATTTTCCTTAAAAGTTATGCTAAAGTTTTGATACTCAAGAATTAGGTTTTGTACATTTTGTATAGTTTCATCAGAATCCATCTCGAATCCGATCGACTCAATTTCCCTAAATTTCTGTAAATTGCACTCCTCGGGTTTGTGCACCACTAAAACATTCATCATTGTAGAGTTCCATCGTGTATTGTCAGTATCTGTGTTCAGCGTTCCTGATAGCAAATAGCCTTTTTTGGATTTAACAGCTGTTGGTCCGTCACCTCGAATAATTTCATCTTGTACTAAAGACCAGTAGTATTCTGCTTTAACGAGAAGCGAAATATTAAACTTTTCATCCTGCGTAACTAGGTGAGCAAGTTGTAATCCTCGTAAATAGGATAAGCTGTTGATGTTTACCCGTTTCTTCATATGAATCGGTGCGGCAATTTTTGGAACAACTATTACTTCCATTGAAATTCTGTCTTTTCTTTCTGTCTCAACCGATATTGTCGCTTTCTCCAGGTTGCGTATCTCACCTTCTTTCCCGCCAAATGCAGAAATTTGCATGCTTACTATACAGTAGGGTTGATATGGAGTTTTTCTACAAGTTCTTGAGAAATAAATGAATTTTGGGCGCCTTCGTCGAGTAGAATGTTAGTCATAACACTTTCATCATTGTACCATACCGGCGCTACGGCGATTTTCAATAGAATTTCGGTATGTGCTGTAACGGCAGAGTGCATAGCGGCGCTCTTTGTTTCTGTGGTACTTTGTAGCTCTTCGTTGACAGGTTTTGCTACGGCTTTATTTTCATTTGAAGTGGAATTATTACGGCAGATGCTACTGTGATGTTTCTTACTGCAATTTCGGCAACTGTATTTTAACTTGCATTCCGAAACCTTGTGATTACCGAAACAGTTAAAGCAAACTCGTTTTTCCTTTACGATTTGGGTGCGGGCGTTTATATCGGTGATTTTTGTAAATTCATTTGGGTGATGCGGGTTTTGACAAAACAAACACGGCCTTTTAGTCTTAACGGAACTATTGTTGTTATTATCGTTAGACCCTGTTGAACTCCATCTTTTATTTGTTGTTTCTGTCACGAACGATGCGGTGGGAATGATATCGGTTTTAATAGGATTGGCGTTAGCGGCCTCTTGAATAAAAATTTCTTTCTTTATTGCTGTGATGCGTTTTGTTATTTGATTTTGCCATGTATTATGGACTTTCCTAATTGATTTTCATCTGAGTTCAGTATTTTTGTGATTTTACTTTTTGCGTAAACTTGAAATATCCCAATCATCATTACCGTGGTCTCGAGTAATATTTTGTCTGACAAAACATGGAAGTTTGTTGAGTATAAGTGGTATAAATAGGCTTACGTACGATTCCTGATATCGACCCATTCCTTCTAGTTCACGTATATTACTTTCTATTGTGTCACTGAACGATTTCAGTCCCCTAATTCCGGGCGTTGGTGGAGGCAAATTTAGCAAATTTTGCATGTATGTGTTAACTATTTTGTGTTGTTGACCAAATCTCTCGTGTAGAATTTGTATTGCTTGATTATAGTTTGTATTAGTCATTTGCATTCCCGAAATACACTGCCTAGCTTCTTCGTAAAGTTGCGGTTTTAAATAATTAAATCGTTGCACGTCACTTAATGAAGGATTTTCATGTACGGAATTATTATAGGAATCCCAAAAGGCTGACCATTCCAGTAGTCATAACTGTACAGCATGGATTGGTTACTGTCATCCTAAGTAGTAAGTCGTTGATCATCTAACTGTAAACCCTCATCGAAGATAGCGGGCAAAGGAGAGCTAGCCCAGCACGTCTGTTCAGCTGTAATGACTGAGACGTAACTGATGTTTGAATGTCTGAAGAAAGAAAAAAAAGTCACGTCTCAGTCATTACAGCTGAACAGACGTGCTGGGTCAGCTCTCCTTTACCCGCTATCTTCGATGAGGATTTACAGTTAGATGATCAACGACTTACTACTTAGGATGACAGTAACCAATCCATGCTGTACAGTTAGACGTAGTAGTTGGCGTATCCGCGTTAACATGCACTCCAAAACCATTGTATCATTGGGAATGTTATGCCGATTAACGTCCGAGGGGTGTATCCTAGATGTTTGGTGATACGCCTTCATTTCACTGCCTCACGGCTTTGGTCCTGATAACGCTTCCTGTCATCTTTAGAACTACGTCCACGATTCATCTACCAGTACTCCATCATCGAGGCTAGCGGGCTGCCAAGCTGACCAAACTGGCCTTGAAAGCAGCCGTTGTGAAGAAATAAGATCCAAAAAAGTCAACAAACCAAAATCAGCTCACTAAAACCAAGATGGCGGCCTCCATTTGGCGTCCTCTACTATATGTTCCTGACTCACGGCAGAAAATATTCAAATGCTCATCATTCGTCTTCGGGTACCGAACCGACCATGCGAGGGCTGTATAGCCAGTCAAGGTCGTTAAACACTTCCATTTGTTTGTTGCTTGTTGCTAAGTTTAATCAGATACCCGCCGTGGAAGGGATATATAAAAAAAATATATATAGCCAGACTAGGTCGATTTAAACTTTGAAATGTGGAAGTATCTGAGACCTTACATTCAGTTCTACCAAAGCAAGCCAATCTTTCCATCTCCCTATAAATAAACGCGAACTACATGGCTACATGAGACGTGACTGATGTTTGAATAAATGAATGGTTTAAACTTAGGTGTGTTCTATAAAATATATAAGTTTCTCACTGAAGGTATCCAACGAAGGTAACCAAAGATTTTGCGACGCTGCAAATATTAAACTTTACAATATAAATAAATATCTCTTACCAATGAATTTAAATAGCAAAAGCTATGAAAATAACAAGTATGTACATATAAAGCTTCATGTTAATTATTTAACAATGAAAAACATTAAATGTGAAATTTTGATTTTTACCAATGGAGCTATTAATTAATTGATAACAGCATTTTTGGGACTCTACCTCTGGTATCTCTCCTCCCTCTTTTAAAGCATAATGTGGGGGCTTTTCTAATTATTAGGGGCATTATGTTGACCTATAGTTGTTAGTTTCTGTGTCATTTAGTCTCTTGGCAATCATAATACATATTCTTTTATATAAAGCGATGTCGTTATTACGACAAAGTAATGTCGTTATTACGACAAAGTAATGTCGTTATTACGACATAAAATGACCAAATTATGACATAGTAATGTCGTTATAACGACATGTTATGTCGAAATTACGACAAACAATGTCGTTATAACGACATGTTATGTCGAAATTACGACAAAGCGATGTCGTTATAACGACATGTTATGTCGAAATTACGACATGCTTTGTCGTAATTACGACATGGACATAATTATTTTTTTAAATGGCCCTTATCGGCTTCCGTATAAAATGTCATTTGGTTTGATTACATAAGAAGATTATGTTTGTCAATTTTCATTAAATCGTAAACACATTTTTATTGCAATTTATTTTGAAATTTGATAAATATACGGCAAAAAAATTATGTTTTATTCTACATTCAAGAATATTTAATACTGTGAGTTATTTCTGAATAAAAAATGTATAATTTTTTAGAATACTATTAAACTACAGAAATTACAAATTAGTTAATAAAAAACAATTTGTGTTAACTTTTTAAAACAAAAAAAGTTATCTCTTTTTTTCGAAAAGGAAAATACGGCCAAAATTTACAAAATTTCGACCTAATTTTACTCAAAAAATAGCACATGAAGGAACATATTTTATCACATATTTGATTTTATCAGGTAAAAAATAGTCTATATAGAAATATTTATCAAAATATAAATACGGAATCAAAACTGTATCGTATGTCCTTAAGCAATATTTGTAGGCGCTAAGTGACAAACACCTATTTTTTTCAGACATTTTTAATTGATTTTTTAACTTTATATTTCAGATACAGTGAATTTGAAGACGGTCATGGTCAACGACAACAATCATAGAAAGAAGTACAAATGAGCACAAAGTTCTAAGGATAGCTTTATACCTAAAAAAATACTATTTCGTTTGAGTTCTTTTATCATTTGGAACAGCAATGGCTGGCAATTCGGATCATTAGCCATGACAAATAACAAAAGACGTCCTTAATGTGTTCTTCTATCAAAATATAGAATCAATTTGATAGAAATATATCTTTTTCTTTCCTTACTATTTTTCATTAATTAATTAGAATATTTGGCGCCATATTCGACTTCATTGAATATGAAATGATTATTACCAAAATCTTGGGAATAGGATTTCTTTTTTTTTTTGTATTGGTGTTGAACAAGCTTTAATTTTCTGCGAGTAGCATTGGGTTGCTCGTCATTTTATTGTATGTAAGTTTTTGTTTTTGCCTCATACCAATATGCTGATAAATGTATTATTTCCAACTAGCTTTTAAAGTGTGTTCTTATTGTACTCAACTGTCCTTGATTATATGAAGGGTCCAGTGCTCAAAACCATGTTAAATCTGGCCAATAACTGTATGTGCCTTTCTCAAGTCAGGAACTTGTAATCCAGTCGGTGTTAATGAATGATGTGTGTCATTTATGTCGTTCCTAAATTGTTTTACCATAAATCGGTTTAATGTTTCACATGTGAAAATGCAGGATTCTAATTAGGTAATAAAAGGGAAACAATTTATCCTATGCAATGGCAAAAACTCTATTACCCTCCAGGGAGACGTTTAATCAAAAGTAAAATAACAAAAATACTGAACTCAGAGGAAAATCAATACGGAAAGTCCATAATCACATGGCAAAATCAAATAACAAAACGCATCAAAAACGAATCGACAAGAACTTTCATATTCCTGACTTAGTAAAGGCCTTTTCAAACGTAGATAATGGTGGATTAAACCTGGTTTAAATGATACATAGTATCGTCACGGTTGACAAAGTTTTCATAACGTAACAATCTGCCGAATCAACCTCTCATCCAGAATAAATCACAGCAAACAAATCTTTCATTGTTGATGATTCTTAATTATGGAAACAGTAAACTATACATATATACATTAATTCACTGTATACTTCATTATTGTTTTATATTGCTGTTAAAATATTCATATTATAATATCATCTTTGTGAAACGAATAGAAACAGGTAGTATTCACATAAATACCCTGTATCCTGCTTTTTTGGGGGGCAAACGGATAATGTTAATCATTGTCTATGTTGCAGTTTATTTTGCGGTCCCCGTTAAAATGTTGTTGCTTTTTTGAAAAGTGACGTCGGTAAAATAAAGGTGCATTCTTTCTTGCGTAAATATTAAATTGTTGACTAAAACATAAATGTGTAAAGCAACCGGAAAATACAACATGTAGTAGTCGCTACAAAAAAGGCGAAAATTAAGCTCGGCAAGCATCGTTTTTCTCTCTCATTTAAATTAATCAAATAAGTGTTACATATTTCGACAATAATCGTATTTTGTATCTTTTAATTTTAAAAGGACAATTGAAAGGGGGTGCGTTATCATGAGCGATAGACTTTGCACGGCAAGCTACACCAATTTTAACAATTTTTGATACGCAGTCGAAAATCATTTACAAGAAATATAAAGTAATCTGTGACACCTAAATTACATTTTTTGCAATTATTGGTCGGTCTTTGAGAATCATTCACTTAAGACTAATGTTAAATTATACTGCCTTCCACATATTTTTTACACCTTTGTCTATATTTTTAAAGGCGAAGACCTCATTTTGTGTGTCGCTTCTCTTCCTTCCACGACAAATTCATCATCATGCCTCTGTATTCTATAGGTAACATGCATAGTCGCATTTGTCATCCATTCTTATGATTATTCAGATTGAGGTGTTTTGGGGAGAAAAACGACAAAAAAGGAGTCCGGATAATAATTCCGTCATCACACTGATTTTTAGTCTAAGGTAAGACTTCGAGTTTGAAACATGCACAAGTACAACCAATATATACATGATAGATAACAAAAATGAAAAATAAATAAGGAAGTCAGAACGTTCTCCATATCATGGTGTTAAGATCTCAAGAACCACTATTATACCTTCTTAGTGAGGACAATCATTATCTACATGTAAACTACGATTATACTACTTTAATATATATAGAGACTCTCTGTATTCTGTCTACTGTTTTCTTTGCAATGTTTACCATTTAAGGGGTCATACCAGTTGCAAATGTATTAAAATAAGTAAAACATGTGGAAACAAGAATGTGTCCATACGTAGTACACGGATGCCACATCGGTACTATATTTACTAAGTTTCGAGTTGATTGGACTTCATCTTCATCAAAAACTAACTAGACCAAAAACTTTAATCTGAAACGGGACAGATGGACGGACGGACAAACGAACGAACGCACGGATGCACAGACTAGAAAACATAATGCCCATGAATGGCATACAAATTGAAAGTAGTGATTTGGCAAAAACGAAAGTATGGTAGAGATTAGAGGGAGGCAGGACCTTTTTCCGGATGTCGGGATCGGGTGTTTTTCGGGATTTAGGGATTGGTCCTTACGGGATCCTGGAATACATTTTTGGATTCTGGGATTTCGGGATATGAATTTCTTTAAATTCTGCATCTCAGGATTTCATGTATTTAACCCCGGGATTTTGTTATGAGGACCCCTCCGGCCACCATTCTAATTAGCCTTAGTCGGTCTAAGTCATTTATACAAGATTCATATCCTACCATTGGCATGTTAATAAGGCTCTCAAAAGAAAAAGCATTGATGGATTGTCCTAGAAGCATATTTTATTAGACTAATAATGGTTTATAAATAAGCAGTTACATTTTATTCATGTTAGAAGAAAATAATAAGTTGTGTGTGATAACTAAATTTTTTTTTAAAAATTTAGGGTTATAATCTTCGACCACTGAACATTTTTAGTCAGTCCTTCCACAAAATATTTAATTAGATTTTTTTTTAATGTTTAAGTCTTTTGGAAAATTCCACCTGACAACCGATCAGACATAAGTTTTAAGTTGAATCAATGCAGACAAGATCATTAACTGATGCTCATTAGCTATTAGATACATTTGTCTTTTATTAAAATACAACTGACATATAAGGATCGTAATGATGTTATGTGGATAAATTTATCGGTTTTCAAGAGCAAAATTGGCAGAGCGTCATCTCTATAATGGCTTCAATTGCTACGATTGTGAAAATGAACTGGCGTGATGGGGAGATTAATTTTGACGAAGTAGAATCCTGACTTATTTTGGAATATATAAACTACTATTTAATTTGTGATCGAGATTTCTAGGAAAAGCTTATGCAAACCATCTACTTTTTTAATCTTCGAAATAAGCACTAATTCGATTGTTGTTTATTGGGAGACAAACTCCTGGGATGAGACAAAACCTTACTATAAAAGGGACAACAAATGAAATACGATCGACGACAAAACTGCATACATGTAATAAGCAAAATAAAAACAGAGTTTCAGTGCTATTATGGCTGTTTAGAATTTACAAACCCTTTATGCCTACGTGGTTGTTTTTTTTTCAATATGTCAGACATTGCTGTTTTTTTTTTGTTTTTTTTTTCAAAAATACTGATCCTAACAATAAATAATTTAATGAAGTTTCAAAACTTTTTGCTAACATTGAAAGCTCGTTATACAAGGGTTCACCAAAGTGGTTCACACTCATATTGATTTCGTCGCTAGGATTTGTAAACAAAGAGTTTAACTTGAGTGTGACGATTGTAACACATTCGGATGTTTAAGAAAATAGAAAATATGTACAAGATGATTTATTGAATAAATATATTTCATTTCTCTGGTGGATTACTACGGACACACACAGTTGACCTTGTCCTGCAAATATAAAACAAAGATTAAGGTATAAAACAAATCAAGTTAATAATGTCTCCATCTTTCATTTGTCTGTTTCTTGATTTGGCCTAGTTGGAAGAGTTGTATCATATAAAAAAGTAAAAACTTAAGTGTTACAGAATATACTGTCCATTCATATAATATTGCAAGTATTGACTATTGTGATTTTTTTAATAATGAAAAAAAAACATTTGAAATATAGCAATGTTAGGAAGCGATGAATGCATGTATATGTTTCAGATATCGCGATAAGAGTTGTAATTATTGCACTTCTCATTAAGACGTGTTTCTGCATTAACTAAACCTCGCAATAATTTCTATTTTTCAAGGTAATACCTTGTTATGTTGATCAATTTAGAATAGCTATTAAAACAGATCTCATTAGTCTCTCAAAATTTCAAACATCTATAATTACGAATCTTACATGTCAGTTACAGAAAAATGTATATTGAGTGTGTTGGTAAATGTGATATCCTTGGTAAGCTGCTTGCTAGCTGAACCGTGAAGTTATTAATAGGTGAGGTATACTACCCTCCTTAAAGAGTAGACAAGTAAGACAGATAACCAAGCCATCTGCCTGTAGGACCAGACTACTCCGAAAGGAAGATAGTATACTAAACCTAAGAAAGATATTACTTTTAGCTACACACTCAAGTCATTTTTCTGTAGATTCACAATGTAAGTAGACTGGTTTCTTATTCATTTTTATAGATCGAATGAACATTTTATTAAAATGCAGAAAAAAAATTGTTATTCATAATAGTTAAATAAATGATTGTTTAGAATTAGAAAAGTGTTTCCCGAATTGTACAAAAAACTGTGACATAGGCTGGTTCTTGATCATACAAAACAATAAATGTATTTTTCGTTATGTAAACATAAAATGATATCATTGACGACAGTTTAATCCTTATTCTATGGACTTGAAAAGTAATATATTACAAATTGTTTAAAATATAAATCAAAATTTATGTTTTTTAAATCTTGTCCGTCTTTCGTAATAAAAAAAAAAAGGAAAGGTATAATATATTGTTCAAAATATAAGAGAACAATTATACTTTATCAATCTTGACCGTCTTTCTTGATAAAAAAAAAAGAAAGGTAAACTTTTATCAGATAATAACTGTGAATAGACTACTTAGTGTTAACAGTGTGGTGTTTAAGGCATGTCAATTACTCGTGTAAAATAAGTAAAATTAGCCTTTCTAAATAAGGTTAACATGAATACCTATATGTCTGTTAACTGTTTACATAAAAATAGAGATAGTTTAATTGATATTTTTCCTCCCCCCCCCCAACAAATAAATGTTTTTAACGACCTTCACTGGCTATACAGCACTTGCACGGTCGGTTTCTCGCTCCAACAATATTTTCTAGCGTTAATATGAAAATTCGATACATTCGATATTTTTCTCGTCTTACTTAGGAAACAATCTTTAAAAACTTTAATTGTATAATCTGTTTTATATAACAATATCGCATATGCATTTTGAAACGCAATTAAAGTAGAATGGGTGAACTTACTTGTCTCCGTATACTAGTATGCAAGATTATGTTCATGTCTTACTCACCAATCTCGCTTCACAGAGTACCTTTGCAGGTGCACCACAATCTTTTACTTCAAAAGTTCCAGTTTTCCTAACCTGTACACAGTCGACCGTAGTACCAGAAACTGTAATATTCAATATCATATTCATTTTTTAAGAAACAAAAATAGTTTAAGCAAATACCTTTTAAAATTCATTATCTATTCGAAATAATTTATGCAACAGTAGCTTACCAATGATAAACTATCATTTATCAATAAGAACTAGAGGCTCTAAAGAGCCTGTATCGCTCACCTTGGTATATGTGAATTGAACAAAGGAAGCAGGCAGTTTATGACAAAATTGTGTTTAGGTGATTGTGATGTGTTTGTACATCTTACTTTACTGAACATTCTTGCTGCTTACAGTTATCTCTATCTATAATGAACTTGTCCGTGTAGTTTCAGTGGAAAATGTTAGTAAAAATTTACAAATTTTATGAAAATTGTTAAAAATTGATTATAAAGGACAATTACTTCTTAGGGGGTCAATTGACCATTTCGGTCATTTTGACTTATTTTTGAGTTTTAAATTGCTGTACATTATTGCTGTTTACAGTTTATCTCTATCTATAATAATATTCAAGATAATAACCCAAAAATTTTACTCCTTGTCAGATTTGCTCTAAATGCTATGGTTTTTGAGTTATAAGCCAAAAACTGCATTTTACCCCTATGTTCTATTTTTAGACGTAGCGGCCATCTTGGTTGGTTTGCCCGGTCAGAAAACACAATTTTTAAACTAGATAGCCTAACAATGATTCTGGCTATGTTTGGTAATTTGGCCCAGTAGTTTCAGAGGAGAAAATTTTTGTAAAAGTTAACTTAGATTTACGAAAAATGGTTAAAAATTGACTATAAAGGGGTCAATTGACCATTTTGGTCGTCTTGACTTATATGTAAATCTTATTTTGCTGAACATTTTTGCTGTTTACAGTTTATCTCTATTCATAATAATATTGAAGATAATATCCAAAAACAGCAAAATTTCCTTAAAATTACCAATTCAGGGACAGCAACCCAAAAACGGGTTGTCCCATTCATCTTAAAATGTCAAGGCAGATAGATCTTGACCTGATAAACAATTTTACCCCATGTCAGATTTGCTCTAAATGCTTTGGTTTTTGAGTTATAAGCAAAAAACTGCATTTTACCCCCTATGTTCTATTTTTAGCCATGGCGGCCATCTTGGTTGATTGGCCGGGTCACCAAACACAATTTTTAAACTAGATACATCAATGATGATTGTGGCCAAGTTTGGTTTAATTTGGCCGAGTAGTTTTAGAGGAGAAGATTTTTGTAAAAGTTAACGACGACGGACGACGACGGACGACGGACGCCAAGTAATGAGAAAAGCTCACATGGCCTTTAAGGCCAGGTGAGCTAAAAATGAATGAATTTACCACAAACAAAATCTGATGGTAACGTATGAACTTCATAAGGACCTGGACCAGATGCATTGACAAGGTAATAAACAGCTGCGCCCTGAGCGCATGATACGCCCGACGTCTTGTGTGGAAGTTTGAAGCAATAATCATAAATAGTTTCTGAGAAAGTTTTAAGCAATAACCATATATTGTTTTTGAGACACGGCGGGACATGTGAAACCCCCAACCCATTCTTTTTTACAAAAAGCTAAATATCACTAAAATAAAATATGAATCAAACCAAAAAGTATATTCATTAATTATTTTTGAGATACGGCGCGAAGGGTAAAAAAAACCTCCCCTGTTTAATAAAATACTCAATAACACCAAAATAAAGTTTTGAAGCATCACCAAAAAGTATACAGATCTTTAGATTAATATAATAAAGAAGTGTGTAAAATTCTAAGCAATAATCATAAATTGTTTTTGAGATACGGCACAACATGTAATAAAAACCTCCCCCTTTTTTACAAAGTACTCAATAACTCAAAAATGAAATTTTGAAGCATCACCAAAAAGTATACAGATCATTAGATTTATATAAAAAAGACATGTGTAAAGTTTTAAGCAATAGTCATAAATCGTTTTTGAGATATGGTGCGACATGTAAAAAAAACCTCCCCCTTTTTTACAAAATACTCAATAACTCTAAAATAAAATTTTGAATCATCACCAAAAAGTATACAGATATTAAGATCAATATAACTAAAAAGTGTTTAAAGTTTTAAGCCATAATCAAGAATCGTTTTTGAGATACGGTGCGACATGTGGAAAAACACACCCCTGTTTTAGTTACAAAGTGCCGTAACTCAAAAAGTTTTAATCTTATTTTCACCAAAAAGTATACAGATCATTTGACCATCATAAGAAAAAACTATGTTAAGTTTCATGAAATTTGGATAAGTCATTCTCAAGTTACGGTGCGACATGTTTACGCCGGACAGACAGACGGACGGACGGACACCGGAAATTTGTATACCATAATACGTCCCGTCAAAATTTTGACGGGCGTATAAAAAGTGAAATCACAAATTTTCAAATGAATACCAACTGTCATATTTCTGACTTAGTACAACCGACATTTCATTATGATGAAAATGGTGAATTAAACCTGGTTTTATAGATAGCTAAACCTTTCACTTGTCGCATGACAACGATGTATGAATAAAACTAACAGACATAACAAGTAAAGATGCCAAAAATTAGGTTAAACCTCTAAGCCGTATTCTTCTACAAAGCCGCCATGCGATATGCAAGTTCAAATTAAGTCAACATGTCACATAATATTATAAAAATACTGTAAAATAATTAGGGCAAAATGATTTTCTATAGTAGGTTGCAGACCTAGATTTTAGAAAATAAATCTTTCAATCTATAATGTGTTTTAGAGAAGGCAGTCGTATAGATGTGTTCTGGACACTCACGGGAAGTATAAGTAAAAATACTACTTTTGGTCATCTGTGTGTTTGTGTCATCAATTATAGCAATATTGAGGTCAAGTACCATTTTGACATTGCAGCGAGTTTGTTGATATTTTGTAACCTCGCTTTTGTTCTGCATTTACGAAAGTTATAAATGTCAATAATATATAGTACTTTTGGTTAATTGTAGATGTTTTCAGAATTCATTAAGCTTTATATTATTATTATTTATTCGAATGGTTTCAATTGAATGTATGACACTTCTAAAGCGTCCTTGCGAAAAAAAGAAATAAATTGATAATGTTAATAGAATTTATACTGCCATAGAGGCTGGTTTTTTCGTATTTTACTTACATTTGATAACCAGTGTACAAACACTTACTGCTTGAACTCGGAATAGTGCGCAACGGTTTGCATTTTTGGGGTTGAATTCACCAGATACTAAATCAAATTACGTATTTTCTTCCGAAAAAGACCTTGCAAGTTTAGACACTAAAAGGTTTGTGTCTGTCGAAAAGGAAAATAAACATCCTATACACAATATTCTATATATTGCCATTAATGTCCAATTCATCCTTCCAACATTACTATCCCACAACGCCGCCCTCCCCTTTTCCATAAAAAGCTAAAAACAAATAAGAAAACCTCTGAAATGAACATAAGCACTTATAGAAAGTTACACATTCAATCTTTGAGGTGACTAGAACTAAATTCTTAATGACGATAATATAAAATAGGGACAAAAGATACCAAAGGGACATCAAACTCATAAATTGAAAATAAACGACATGGCTAAAAATGAAAAACACAAACAGACAACTATAGTTCACATGACACGACATAGAAAACTAGAGAATAAACACCACGACCCCCATGAAAAAAAAGGGGTGATCTCCGGTGCTCCGGAAGGGTAATGTATAAGTACCCGGCCACGTCCATTTTTATTGTTTGTGTATCTGATGAGTTAAGCCTTTCTCAACTGATTTTTATAGTTCGTTCTTATGTTGTACTGTTATACCACTGTCCCAGGTTATGGGGAGGGTTGGGATCCCGCTTACATGTTTAACCCCGCCACATTATTTATGTATATGCCTATCCCAATTCAGGAGCCTGTAATTCAGTGGTTGTCGTTTGTTTATTTGTTATATATTGGTTTTTCATTCATTTTTGTATATGAATAAGGCCGTTAGTTTTCTCGTTTGAATTGTTTTACATTGTCTTATCGGGGCCTTATATAGCTGACTATGCTGTATGAGCTCTGTTCATTGTAGAAGGCCGTACGGTGACCTATAGTTGTTAATCTTTGTGTCATTTTTTTTGGCGGGGGATTGTCTAGCTCATTATCGATCTCATTGGCAATCATACCACATCTTCTTTTTTATATATGCAGATCCTACTCCACATAGTTTTCAGGTGATTTCAAGTCAAAAACGTTTACGGGTTTATCTGTTAGATTCCGGAAGCTTTTATTTATCGATTAATAGGCAAATCACTGCATTCTCGCACAATTACTCTATTGATACTTTGTTCTGCAATATTGTCAATCAAACATATTTCTTAAAAACAACAAGTGAAACTGCGAGCTACTGCTCACTGATGATACCCCCGCCGCAAGTGGATAATATTAAAAGTGTAAAAATATGCAAGTGTTCGGTAAACAGAAAGTTGTCAAGTGATCAATCTGAAAACGCATCACACGGTAAAGCTGACTTATATAAATCCTGAAACCAAATTTCAGAAATCCTTGTAATGTAGTTCCTGAGAAAAATGTGACGAAAATTTTCAACTTGGCTATCATGTGTACAATCATACAAGTGTTCGGTAAACAGGAAGTTGTCAAGTGATCAATCTGAAAACGCATCACACGGTATAGATGACTTATATAAATCCTGAAACCAAATTTCAGAAATCCTTGTATTGTAGTTCCTGAGAAAAATGTGACGAAAATTTTCAACTAGGCTATCATGTGTACAATCATACAAGTGTTCGGTAAACAGGAAGTTGTCAAGTAATCAATCTGAAAACGCATCACACGGTATAGCTGACTTAGATAAACCCTGAAATCAAATTTCAGAAATCCTTGTATTGTAGTTCCTGAGAAAAATGCGACGAAAAATATTCATGGGACGGACGGACTGACGGAAGGGCAGACAGAGGTAAAACAGTATACCCCCCTTTTTTAAAGCGGGGTACAAATATGACTTAAAAGTACACGCCACAAAACGTGACCATATGCAGATGAGTTAAAAGCATATAACTACTCATCATTACTGAGGAAAAATCAAACCGTCTAGTAAATACTCACACACTTAAAAATTCCTTCATTGGTAAAGCATTATTTATTCTTCGAAATGAGTACTTTCAATTTTTCGCAACCTGCAGTTCATGAACATAAGAATTCGTTACCTTGATCTTTTGATATACCTATCTATGATAGCTTAATATATAAAGGCAATTATTGTTGAATTTAAAAAAAAACAAACAGGTTGTGATAGACCCTGAATTAACTGCAGATTATTATTACTCAATTTATTTCACTTGACTGGGCGGAGTTTCACCGTTTCTCTCATAATAAACCATTCCATCTATAGATAGGTGTTTTAGGATAAACTCATCAATAAAGTGTCCAGTAATTGTTTTTGTAAATTCCTTTGATGACACTGATAGGTGATTAGAAATCAGTAATAATTAGAACGGAAATCATCCTAATCACACACATCTTCAAATAGACTGTCCTTATGCAAATCAAAACGTAAGCTCCACCCGATAAGTTTAAATGACATTGGTAATACCTTATCTTTTCATTCTTTCTTTTTTTTATTATTGCTTTTGTTTTCTCTTGAAGTAACCATACTAATTAATTATGATTTTACTGTAGTAAATTAAAAACACCAAACTGGAGTTCCGGGGTTTCTATTTCCGGACAAAATGTACATCATTAAAAGAGAATAGACTAAACACTTTAATTTCATTTAAAAACTATGACAATTCTACCTTTAGTCCTATAAAGATAATTATAATCTTATAACATTACGTTTTGAAAGTTTTTTAGAATAATAAGAGGATTGGTCAATGAAATGACATGAAAGCTACTAGCGACGAATATTTATAAGCATGTTCTTTGAATAGATGCTTAACTTTTTCGATCCAGTACTTTTAATCGAGAATCTTTAAATATTCATGTGAAACAGTTATTGGAACTTACAATCCGGAATTTGTCCATTAGCTGGAAGCGAGACACCGGTGTGCACCCCTGTTGGGTTACTAGTAGCAGCGCCAATGTTGTTGAATCCAATGTAATAACCAGGAGCCGGATTACTCGCTAAAAATGGAAAGAAAACGTCATTTTCATTTTGGTATATATCTTTTGTAGAGATGGTTAAAGGGGCATTTCCTTGTGCATATTAGCGGTGATGAAATTATTTGTAAAGAATATTTCATCATTTCAAAATGGATAAAACTTGTTCATAAGACAATAGTTTGATTATCTTTGATTTCAAAGATTTCATTTGTCAAGATAAATTTATCATGGTTTATCATTTTTATTCGAAATCGATGCCTTAGGTTATTATAACGTTTATGGTTCCTTTAGTTCTTATATTGCAGAAAATGTATAATTTTTGTTTATTTTCAAATTAAACGCAAATGACCTATACCCTGTTGCTGATCCATATTGATTTAATGCTGGTAATGAAAATCACGTGATAGCCTGGTTTAGTGAGGAAGAAATGTGGGTGGGTTTTTATCTGCCCCAAGGTTCTCAGGTGCACAAAGCATAATTTCGAAATATTTTCCACTTATTTCATGACCTGGAATACTGTGAAATGCCGATGGATGTGTCGCAATGTTGTCTTCATATAGACTGGATACCAGTGACAACAGTGACCCTTAAAGTGCTGAGATCGCAGTGAACTTGATTTATAAGTTTCAATAGATCAAACCCACGAAAAATCCAGATTTTTTTTGCGATTTCCCACTATGTTTGACTTATCTGCATTTTACAACGCTCTACATTACTATGACTATCATATCTTTATTTTTTTATTTAAAATCTGAAAAGTTAAAATTGATAGGAAGTTTTGATCTAAGGGGGCTATACAAATGGCTGCAATTAATGATATATCTATTTAATTCGTATCAGGAAACTAATCTTTAAAAGCGATATAATAAAAAAAAACAAAAAAAAACATAATAATCTTGTTATTTCACTTTCTCAAACAGCCAGTGGCACTTATTGTTAGTGCTAGTGACGTAACTTGATCCTATAAACATTTCAATTAACTGTCGAATTGAATATTAGGCCTATTGATAGTTTAGTTTGACTGACTGCTTAATTCATAGGTGTTTGTAAAAAAAAGTTCATGAAATTATGTTAATGCAATATTGCTTACACGTATCATAGTTGTCAAATTTGTGTTTCTACCAGATGTTTAGTTGTAAAAATCAGCAGGACGGATTGGGGATATGTCGTTTAAAAAAACAAAAAATATTGATTTTCTCAAAATTATAACTTATAAAACTGCGTCTTTGTTAAACAAGGAAACTGCATAGATGATGGATGACAGCGGTCAAAAAGAAGAAACAATAATATAGTACATATTTCATCATAATAGTTTCAAAACATAACTTTACATGTGTCAAAATGGTAGATAAAGGCAAAAGAAGTATACACCTGTTTAAAAGTCATAAATCGATTGAGAGAAAAAAAAAGTATGGGTCACACACTTAAACCTAGGGGAAACACATTAAATATAAAATATGTGAATATTTCGATATCGAATGAATGCTTAAGGGTACACTTAGGTGGGGTTTTGGAACTTGTGTCAGATGTTCGGAATCAATTATGTTTTACCCTCCGATGCAAGATAAAATATTTTTTTATATATAAGAAGTAATATCTCACAAAACGCCATTTATCAAAAATATGTTTTGATTTGAAACTCAAATAATAACAATGCGTATATAAGATAAAAGTACGAGATAGTCTTTTCTCGCCATATTTTAAAAATCACGTATGTCGAAATGAGTTCCATAATCTATAAATAATTTTAGCTTATTTTGATCTTTAACTGAACCTCTTCCGGCTTATGGTATCAATTTTTATTTCTTAATGTATTTTATTTCATCTAAGTTCATCCTTAAAGCCATGTGGTCACTGTTAAACCCTAGTCGAATTATACAAAACAATATAGGAAACTATCAAAAACAAATGATAAGTTGGTTCGATTTTTAAATTTGTGCTTAATTAGATAATCAATTGAAAGGTATGAACTATGACATTAAGAGGTCGGCGCAAATCCACTAGCCCATATTTTGAAGTATTTACATTTTCATTGATTCCCGTTCTTTATTACAAGGGAAGTTTTGTAGACAAGAGGCTCTCAAGAGCCTGAATCGCTCACCTTAATTTTTTTGGTTAAATCTCTCATCAATGATTATTTTGGCTTTTCAATTTATTTAAATGTTCTTTGAATCGTCCTATTTTCTTCAAAAGCAAAAAAAAATAATCATTTTCTCCTATGTTTTATTTTAGCCATAGGAGCTATGTTTCTTGACATACAAGGAAATTTCAGGACAGGTAGACCTTGACCTAATAAATACTTTAACTTCTTGTTTTATTTGCTCTAAATGCTGGAGTTTTTTTAGATATAAGCCAAAAACCGCATTTTACCCTGTGTTCTAATTTTAGCCATGACCAGGGTTGGCAAAAACCCGGGTTTTATGAGTATTGCCCAGCCCAGTGGGAAATACTGGGAAAACCCGGGTTTTACTGGGTTTTAGTGGGTAATACTGGGCAATACTGGGTAATATAAAATACGTGTCTGAATTTTAAAGAGGATTCAGTGATAAACATAAATGTAATACATGTAATAAGATATTTATACCCTATTTTGTTTGTTTAGCATTTGTCTAGATTGGCAAACTAAATATAAAGCAAAAAAAAAATCAAATAAATATAACTCCTATTAAGAATTAACAATTACTTGTATTAAAGAAAAATTACATTTAAATAATTTCACTAATTAATTAGTTATTATTTAGATTAGAACACAGATTTGTTTATGTAACAATAATCAGCCCTTTCAATGCTATAAGTGTTATTGGCATGACCCTTTAGGGTGTTTATTTAGCAATATGAATGTATAACAAAAACAATTAACAAGTCACTTAAACACTCCAATAAAATGCATGTTTCAAGGTTTGGATTATTAAAACAATGCTTGGTAATTAAAAAGGTATCTTTAAATGTACAAATCTTCTTTTCTGCCTACATATAGAATAAATAAAGAAGAGAATGAAATTGATATTTCAATCTTTTACAAATGACTGTCAATGGTTATCTGTATAAAAAGTATATATTTAGCTGTTATACTATGAAACTGTACCAAGTCTTTACTATTTAGTGTTAAAATAAGCATAGAAAATCATATTGCCCAGTATTGCCCACTATTACCAATTTCTGGGAGTATTGCCCAGCCCGGGAAAACCCGGGTTTTCCCACCCGGGAATTCCCGGGCGGGTAATACTTTGCCAACCCATGTTTTTTGACGAAATAGAAAATAAAACACAAACTTTATTTTATACACCCTACTGATCATTGAGTTGAAGTTTGGTTGAATTTGGTTGGGTAGTTTTAGAGGAGAAGATTTTTTAAAGTTAGCAAATATAATGAACAAATTGTGAAAAATTGTCATTAAAGGACAATAACCCCTTAAGGGGTCAATTGCCAATTTTAGTCATATTAACTTATTTGTAGATCTTACTTTGCTGATCAGTTTGCTGTTTACAGTTTATCTTTATCTATAATAATATTCAAGATAATGACCAAAAACTGCAAAATTTCCTTAAAATTACCAATTAAGTGGCAGCAACCCAACAATGGGCTGTTTGATTCATCTGAAAATTTCAGGGCTGATAGATCTTGACCTAATGAACATTTTTATAATCAAGTTCACTGTCAGATTTGCTATAAATGCTTTCGTTTTTGAGATATAAGCCAAAAACAGCATTTGACCCCTATGTTCTATTTTAAGTAACAGCGGCCATGTTTCTTGACGGATCAAAAATCGAAGCACAAATTTGTGCAGGATAATCTAAGGAACAATCATGCTAAGTTTCGTTCAAATCCATTCAGTAGTTTCAGAGGAGAAGATGTTTGAAAAATTGTTAATGACGACAGACGACGACGACGGACGCCAAGTGATGAGAAAAGCTCACATTACCTTTTAGGAAAGGTGAGCTAATAAAAACTAAAAAGAGAAAATCTAGGAGTAAACATGTTTTAAAGTTATACAGCTAGTGAAATTCTGGCGGTCAAAAGTCCAGATATTGGAGGAATGAAGCATCAAACCTAAAATATTAGGTAGAAAAGCACACCATTTCTAGAATTGACACCATCGTTTTGCTATGAACAATGTGGAAAAAGAAATTTGGAACGCTGTTTATGTGTCAATACCCAGAAATCGTCTATCAGCATTTTTACAAAACGATGTTAAGGAAGATTACTCTAAGTAAGAATTCGCGACGAATGATCATCGTCACTGATTTGCCAACTAACGTATAAAAGTAACATAACATATTGGACAATTATGGAAACCTTAAGTATATTTTTGATAAACTTACTCGGTATAATTTCCCGTATTGCATTTAATTCTTGTGTCGATCTAGCCTCAAAAAGTGATCCTCCCGCAGTAGAACACGCAACCTGAAAATAAGATATTCAATATTATTTTGTTAAGTTACAGTCATAGTTTCAAAACATAGGTATCGTGATTATTGAATAGAATAAGTTTTTATTGACCACTACTCAGTTCATGTGTCGATAACTGAACACCTATCGTTTCGGAAGGTGGTACCTTCTGGAAGGAATTAAACAAGGATATCTGATACAAGACACGAAGTATTCTTTTTAGTGTACAGAAATGATCAGGTACTCATCTCGTCAGTATAATTACAGGATGCTAATCTATTTTGGAAGCATACAATCACTGTAAACTTATATGTGTATATGTTTGCCTATGTTTGTGTTGTGAGAACTGCAAATTATACCTTCTCCATCAGGTGTCTTGTGATTAAGAAATACGAGTTGCATATATATATAATATAGCCTCGATCTAATGAAGATTTCAAAAAACAATAAGAACTACTTACACTTGCAGCACGATAATTTGCAGAATCAGTGTCTATTACTCTGTAGCATTTATTTGCATCCGCATTTGTAACAACCGCAAAACCTGCTGGACATGCTGCTCTAGGGCTACATTGTGCTGAATAAAACAATGTTTGATTAAAAAAACAAATACAGGAATGTTATTACACTTGGAAAATCAACTTTAACATTAAACGTAATGAAAAGAGACCCATAATGGTAAAACGTATTCACAAAAGCTTAAAAGCACTCGAGTAACATCACAGATACTTGATATAAATTTTGTAGTAATCCGGGTTAAGTGTTAGAATCTGTTTTTTCTTCTTCAAATAATTCATTGGAAAATGTCCTGTTTGAAATGTTCTGGGGGTGGATTACACGATACAAATTTAACCATCGCGAGGATTAACAAAATTGATTAAACTGTTCAATTAAATGCACACAATATTAGAGAAAAGCAATACTGTGGATTCATTTATTTTCGTGGATATCAATTTTCGTGGAATGAGGCAGACTTGTATTTTTTGGGGTATTTGATTTAAATAATTGCTGCATACACAACCTATAGAAAATGTGTAATTCGTTGGACATTTGAATTCACGGTTCACCTGTACCCACGAAAACCACGAAAATTGGTATCCAACGAATAATAATGAATCCACAATATCATTTATGACTATTTTGTGTTCATATTTTGTGTCAAGTCTAGTACTTAACACATTTACTACATTGTTGGACAATTTCATGGAAAGGCACACAGTAGAAAACAAGATACGGCAACTGGATAGACTACAAAAGTAACATTTCAAGAAATTCATGTTTGATATAGAAGCAATATAATGTCGAAGCAACCTTTATTTTTATAGTTACCAGATTCAAATATGGCGGAAAAGTCGAAAAAAAACTGGCAACTCCATAGCTAAAAAGGAAAACGAAAAACACACCAAAAAGTAGTACCAAAAAAATAGCGAAAAACTAAAGACTGAGCAACAGCTAAAACTAAGTGTGATCCTGACAATTTCCTTTTAATTTTGTTTACTTTTTATTTGTGAAATTATATAATTATTTTTGTAATAAGTGTGTCAACAGTTTTCCTTCATAATGAAACAATCAAGTATTCAAAAGATAATCAACATGGTAAAGTATATTTATATAAAAAAAAAAACTTTTGTTCAATTCATACAAAAATGCATAAAAATAAAAATATGGCCCAAAAATTTTAAGAATACAAAAAGATAGATCACTCTTTTTTGAATAGCTTTGTAATTTACATTAAAAGTTTTTCTACTTCAAAATTTTCCTAAAGTAATTAGTTTAGGCAAAAAGTTACAGAGGAGGGTGTGGATGGAATATCCTTATTTTTGGTATTCTTTGAATCTTAGTGCATTTTTCTTAATCTTAATAAAATAACTTGTAGGCTGTTACATTCAGATAAAAATTATTTTAATATAATTTTTTGAGTTCTATGATGATTTCCTTATTTTGTACATCATCTTTGAATAGCCTATAATTTGTTACACAATTAACGAATTTTTGACGGATGTTCTTTATTCTGTTGCACACAATTATCATGTATGCATGGAAACGTCAACATGCTGCAGCGGTATAAGTAAGATTCACTTTATTTTTTTTAGCTATTTTCTAAGAGAACTTATGTTGAATTATTGTATTCAAACAGATCCAAAAATTCCACTATTGTCTATGTTATAACTGAATGATGCCTACCTGCTGTTGTAGGACATGTTGCCTGTACTGGCGTTGTACAAACTGGACATGCCGTGGCAGCGGCAGCTGCTGCAGCAGCTGGAGTAGCTGCAGTAGCTGTCAGTCCAGCACCTCCTCCTAATGCCGCCAAGAGGAGTAAAAGAGGAACTGAAATAAAAAAAAATACAATAAAACTATATATCTTGTTAATCAAGCGGTGGCTTCTGATCACAGGAAACGGTGACAGACAGAAGAAGGAGTAAAAAGATTATTCCTCAATGAAGTGAAGGTTAGCGTTTGACGAAGTTTTTATAAAGAAATAGCTTTCAGTAGATTCGAGTACTCTGAGATCGCTACTTTGAGTCATTTGTCTTAAAGTGATTTGTGCCCATGTGACGATTTTAGGTTGGTCTTCTCCCTAGCAACATGCATGTATCTCAAAGACAAACAGATAAAGGACAGTGAGCCAGTCTAGTGTATATTTCCAACTGATTTTTCAGGTTGGTTCTTATGTTGTTTTGTTACACCCTTCCTTATGTTGTACTGCTTACCCTTCCGGAGCACCTGATGTCATCCCCAGTTTTTGGTGGGATTCGAGTTGCCCAGTCTTTACTTTTTTTCTATTTTGTTTCATGTGCACTATTATTTGTCTGTGTGTCTTTTTCATTTTTAGCCATGGCGTTGTCAGTTTATTTTCGATTTATGAGTTTGACTGTTCCTCTTGTATCTTTTGCTTCTCATTAACACCACAATCACGAGTGGAGAAGACGTTAATAAGTCGAACGCATCTGTCCAGTTGAACATTTTATTTAAGTAACCACTGTCATAAGTAAGGGGAGGTAATCAGACATACACTGACTGGTACCCTTTTCTTTGTTCTGTTTGGCTCTGACAACAAGTGTTGCGAGAGAACCGGCCCATAATCATATCGTTTTTACAACATCATTATGTTCATTTTGAAGACTTAAGCAACTGGGTTTTTTTATTATAAAATGCTTGAATACATTTACTATTTAATCAATTTCACTGGCTCTAATCATATGTCCTCCGTTATGCATTTTGAGTAGGAGAGGGGTTCTGTCAAGGAAAAGGAACCCTAGGAATGAGTGACAAGAAACAGAGTCAGAGAAAATTTAAATTCTCTGAGAGTTGCTGACTGAACTTGGTATCAGTGTGGTATATACTTTTTTTTAGTAGTTAGCTTGTAAATTGTTTATTGTAGAGTTGATTAGATATTGGCTCCAGTTGAATTAAGTTTAGGATCATTAAAGAATGTTTGCATCTCAAAACAACAAGCATTTTAACATACTGTAATAAATTGAAAGTTTGTAAATAATGTAACTAACAAAAAAGACAAAAAAATAATATGATCACTTGAAAATTTAGCTGAAAATGATTATCTCTTTATTTTTATTCATTTAATATTGGCAGTTTGTTTCTATCAAAAAAACAACATTAAAAAAAGAAACTAAGATTTTCAAAAATGGCGCTTTTAATTTAAAAGTAATGAAATTATGAAAAAAACGGAGGTAGATGAGCAAGTACATTTTTTATTGGTACTACATGGATTAAAATGAAATATCGGAATATCTGACATAAAGTCTCTACATGGATTAAACTGAAAGGTTCCAAATAACTGACAAAAAAGTCATAAACAAAAGTTGAGAACATCTATAAAAGTGTGATTTACGTAAACCATGAGCAGAACTACAGAGATAATTTGTAAAGTCAAAAAACAAACCGGAAGTATCTAAAATTCATTGCGATTATTAATATAGTGTTATCTAATAAACGGTGTATGTCAACGAATCATACAAACACAGATATCATTTCAAGTGAGTGGTTGAGCTAGCCATAAAACCAGGTTGAATCCACCTTTTTCTACATTAAAAAAAAGGCTTGTGCTCAGTCAGGAATATGACAGTTGTTATCCATTCGTTTAATGTGTTTGAGCTTTTGATTTTGCCATTTGATTAGGGACTTTCATTTTTGTATTTTCCTCAAAGTTTAGTATCTTTGAGATTTTTACTTTTTTTTTAACGCAGATTTTCAAGGCTGCGTGACTATTTTGATAAAGAGTGAAGTTTTTTACAAGGAGAGTAATCCTGGTAACCCTCTTATTTTTGCGAGCGATTTATTTTCGCGACCTTCGCCAGTAGAAAAATAACGCGAATATAAACCATCGCGAACTTGTTAAACTATTATCATTCCATGTTAAACTACTTAAAGTAATAATGAAAATCGCAAAATTAAATCGCTGTGAAAAAGGATGAAAAGGGCTTAACGCAAAATAAAGTATTCGCGAAAATAAATGGTCGAGTTGAAGAATTTCAAGAATTTTTATTCTACATTCTGTGCATTTAAAGTCATAAGAAACCTCAAATCAAAAAAATAATGCATATGTTTTTTATAACTCTATGCATAGTTTTCATTATAAACTTATGTGCATATACTTTTTTTCTGAAAAACATTCTTTAATTTGTTCATATTAAGAAAAACTTTACTTTATTTTAATTGCTTCCTGAGCAATTACCCGACATATTTTCCGTATGCAAAGTGACCTCCGTGTGACCCATCTCGTAAAAATCCGGTGATCGCAATACGCATGGATGTCCTTAAAATAAACTATTATCTGATTGTTCATGTTAAACACGTGCTCAATATACATGCATTGTTGTTGATTGTAGACAAACAGGTGGCAATCGGTAAACTTCGGCTTCAAAACACGAACTTTAATTACCTGCCATATTTTCACAACAACACTGACCGATTGAAAACAAAATTGACAATTATACGAAATTTATGCGAAAAAAATAATAAAATCGTGCACAGAAGACTAATGACCGGAAAGCTTAATACTAAAATTTATGATAAAAGAGATTATTTTCCTTTCCTATCGTTAATCATCCATTTTTAGATGGTGACGTTCCCTTGTCATCATCTTACGGTGTGTATATCTCAACTTGTACGATTCGCTTGTGTATGTAACAATGTTTTAGATTTTAACGAGAAAAACTAATGTACTATTGAAAATTATTACACCAGGGTTTTCGATATCATAAACTAGTCAAAATATTTACTAAATTTTATCATTGGTATAAGGACATCATTCGTAAATAAAGCTCAGCATGCAGACTTCTTATACGTTCAGGTATTTCACGTCCAATTTTTTATGGAAATATTCTTTATATAGCAGAAAAATGTCAGTATTCACCTCAGAAACTAACAAAACCTTTAAATAGACTTATCAAGAAGGGATATAGTTACGATACTGTTGTCAGGTCATTAAAGATTGCTTATTTTGGCGTTAATATTGATTCACTTATAGGGTCTTTGCATCGGAACTAAACACATTTATTCAAAAACCAGTTGTTGGCATGACACGGGTTACGTTCTTATCATATATGTTATGATGGTATGATACTAAACCCCTAACTGGAAGGATTGTGCCTGATATTCATGTGATGAAATCATAATCTTTCAATCAGTTTAATTAAAGTCTGGAGCTGGCATGTCAGTTAACTGCTAGTAGTCTGTTGTTATTTATGTATTATTGTCATTTTGTTTATTTTCTTTGGTTACATCTCCTGACATCAGACTCGGACTTCTCTTGAATTTTTTAAATGTGCGTATTGTTATGCATTTACCTCTCTACATTGGCTAGAGGTATTGGGGGAGTGTTGATATCTCATAAACATGTTTAACCCCGCCGCATTTTTGCGCCTGTCCCAAGTCAGGAGCCTCTGGCATTTGTTAGTCTTATATTTTTTAAATTTTAGTTTCTTGTGTACAATATGGAAATTAGTATGGGGTTCATTATCACTGAACTAGTATATATTTGTTTAGGGGCCAGCTGAAGGACGCCTCCGGGTGCGGGAATTCCTCGCTACATTAAAGACCTGTTGGTGACCTTCTGCTGTTGTTTTTTCTATGGTCGGGTTGATGTCTCTTTGACACATTCCCCATTTCCATTCTCAATCTTATTAAGTTTATAATTTAGTATTCATTGGTTCAAGAATTGTAATAACATTATTTTTCACCGGTCATTCGTTTATTATGACTTTAACAGTACGTTTTATACACCTAAGCATTTTATAGATTAAATCTCTTGTGGTTAATACTGAAACTAGTAGTCAGATAATAATTTCGAAACTTCAAAATCATGCTGTTATAATTATATTTTATTTTTCAGTAAATTTATACCTTAAATCATGAGACGAAAATGAAATAATACTTGTTGTGTACCAATGTCTTTATCAAAAAGGAGTTGTTCAACTTACAAAAACATTTAATAAATGTATACTCTACTGAATTAGTCAATACGTTTAAAAGCTTTGTCAACCTTTTTTTGTTATTTACGTTAACCCAATTATAAGATGTGGTATGATTGCCAATGAGACAACTGTCGACAAGAGACCAAAATGACACAGACATTAACAACTATAGGTCACCGTACGGCCTTCAACAATGAGCAAAGCCCATACCGCATAGTCAGCTATAAAAGGCCCCGATAAGACAATGTTAAACAAGTCAAACGAGAAAAACAATATGACAACTCTCCACAAATGACACAGAAATTAACAATAAGCCTTGTAATATCGGTTTTAATGGTTCTTCTCTATAAATTTCGTTAAAAGGTGTTTGTTTAAGAATCATGACCTCATTAATCATGTACGTATAATATGAACATGCGCCAGTGTAAGTTATTGACTAGGACGATATACAGACGTTATGTTACAATTAGGATTGGGGAATAAGAAGGGTATGCTAAAATCGGAAAGGTACATAAGAAGACGCTTTCTCGTCTTGTATTTGAGACGGTTTTGCATGAATTCTGATTTCTATGAAGACCAATAAGTTGTAAACAAGATTATAATTTAACTGTGACTATAGATAACATCTGAATTTATAAACATAGTTTTAGCACCCTAAACCAGATTTTAAATGTATCTCAATGTCATTACATATAATGCAAAAGTAAAAGAGACGTAAATAAAGGCAACAAACGTAGTATAAAGCTGTTCGAAACTCATATATCGTTAAAAAAACAAATCCGGGTTACAAACTAAAACTGAGGGAAACGCATTAAATATAAGAGGAGAACAACGACACAAAATTAAATGTAACACACACAGAAACTAACTAAGCGTTAAACGAAATCCGATAAGAATAACAAATATAACATCAATACTAAATACATTAATCTGGGATAGAAAAATACCGTGACACGTCTTATAGTAATGTGAATTAACAGTCAGATATAAGAGGAAACAAACAACACAACAGAACCACAACGTTAAGATGTAACAGACACGGAAACGAACTATAATATAACAATGGACATATTCCTGACTTGACACAGGACATTTTTTATAGAAACAAATGGTTGGTTGAACCTGGATTCGTGGCATGCCAAACGTTTAATGGCAAAAAAAACGCTTTCTATTTTGTAAAGCTATATTTGTTATTGATTTTCAGTTTCTGAGAGTATCCAAATCGTCCTATTATAAATCTTGTCACATAATAATTAAAGTCGTTGTTGAAGCCATTAACTTCCCACAATAAACAATTTCAAAAATGGCTTTTAATTTCTTGATTGGAGGTAGTCTTTTAGACGCAGAGAACAAAATAAACAGCTACCAGTAAAAAAAATAATTGATGTAGGCATTCCAATATGAATAACCAAATACCTTCGTAAAGAACATGTTTTTTGTAAATAAAGAGTTTTGGTATATTGCAAATAAGACATCTTTCGATGAAGACCGATTTTTTTGTATACTTAATTGATGAGTATTGTAAACCAACCTATTTCCGCAGATATTTTACTTTACCTTTACCCCTTTCAAGCAATTCGTGGCTATTTAATTTCGTGATTTTCAATTGTTACTTGATGTAAGTAGACAAACGAAGAAAAACAATTTAAAGTTTTGCTACGATTTATATTGGCGTGAGTTTTCTTCTTGCCAATGTCCCAAGAAATAAATAGTGCGGGAAACTAGTTGGTTTACAGTATGCGTTTTTACGAATTTTAAATGCAAAATTTCTATTACCATAAAAATAATCTTTGACAAAAGTGAAAAAACATTGCAAACAATATGCACAGATATATTTGCTATTTCTGCCAGTTTTCATTGTAAATGAAAATGTACGAACCAACATAGAGAAACAAAAAACTGTTAAGCCAAATTTTGTCGGATGTATTGGTACTACACTAGATGATTCTTTGCGATTACTGTTAACAAATTTTTTTTCGCGAGCGATTTAATTTCGCGACTTTCGCCAGTAGAAAAATAACGCGAATATAAATCGTCGCGAATACGTAAAACTTGGATCTTCATTAATAAATTTCATCAAGTAAATCAGAAAATCGCGAATTTAAATAGCCGCGAAGTGGTCAAGAGAGAGAGTAAAACGCGAAATGAAGTATCCGCGAAAATAAGTAGGTTTATATTTATTATGAATAACAATGATTGGCACTTTTTTCCCAATAAATATTCATATGCAATGCAAGTAGGGTGTAATGTTTATAATCATACTTACGTCCCATCATGAGAAGACCCCCAAATCCATCACCTCCTCCGCCTACAGGACCTATATCAGCAGGACCACTATCTACTACAGAAACCTGAGCGGGAAAGCTTTCTCCTGTTTGAATTATAGAGGCGCTTTCTGCATCGTCAAATACTTGGGTATTTCCTATTCCTTGTCCAATATCGAAACCATCTTGTCCAAAATTGTTAAATGGGTTGAATTGAGTTGATGGCGACACAAGACATAGCAAAACTATCACATACGGAATCACCATTTTCCTGTAAATTAGAAAAAGTAAAATTTATTAAACTTGGTTTTAGAGCTAGCCAAACCTCTCACTTGTACCTGAAAACATTGGTAATGATTGCATTAATAGTGCCAAATCGACCAAGATTCTGCTTGAACCCATCTCCATCCCACCTACCTCCTTTCGTGTATATTTATTTATTCCATCATCAAAGGGTGATGCAAATGGAATTGTTTTCGCAAAATTGAAACTTGATCAAAATTGCGCAACAAATATTACCAATTATAATTACGTAAAGGTTGTTCGATTTTCTCAAAGTGAATCACAATTTTGTTTAGAGAAGAAAAGTGATTGGTTAACACTTAATCATTAAATTTTACACGACTATTTAGACATGAATGAGCTATTTCCCTTTTTCGTTTTAGAAGGGGGCACTATGCACACACTGATTTATAATTAGTTATCCAGTTGACAGGTTAACTACTCCAGTATCCTCTATAAATCTACCATCTTTAAAACAAATATTACACTGGTTCAATAGGAGATTTTAATTTATGTTTCATTCACTGATTACACTTAATTTATTCGGTATATCCATATATTTTTTTATATCTCATCTCGCGATCGGATATGTAAAATATTGTAAAAAGGTGAAAATTATACATAAAATGCAAAGGTTTAACTTGTAGTATTTCGAAATAGACTTTAATTGAAAAAGTAGAATATTCGTTGGTGTTTTTAGAAAAGACAAACAATTATTTTGCTAAAGTACCTAATGCAACCTCGCTGTCGTGACCCTAGTTAAATAGCAATATATGTGCTTTTATTAATTTGTTATTGATTAAAATATCCTTTAACATTGTTGGCTATACTTAAATGAATATTACACACCATTGTCGCTACTTTTTTGAGAAAATGAAAACAAAATTGCATTCTTTTACATCAAGGTCGAGCTTATAAAACTAGAAAAATAAATAGAAAATTAAATTCTTTTTAGTATTATTTTCAGGAGAAAAATAAATGAAAAGTCTTCTACACAAACATTTGTGTTCCAAAATAGAACGAAATATAAACTCGATACGGCTTATTAAACTGAGTAAACTAAGATAAGCAACGAATATTTTCAATTTAAATTTTTACTTTTTCCAAAATAAACAATGCTTTTCTTGAGAACAATAACAAATGAATAAAAAAAGAACCAGTATTGAACAAAAGCAGGTAACCATAAGTTTAATATTTTACTCAAGAAAAGCATAACAAAAACAATAATAAAGATTTTTTTTTTTCCGATTTTTTTTCTTGAAATTTTAAATTTTTACATGATATAATATAGATTTCACTAAACTTTTCTTGAAATATTCCAGAAGAACCGATGAAAATAAATGGTTTAATTAAGAGAGAAACAATATTATAGATAAAGGTTTACTCAAAGAAAAGTATTACTTACATTGCAGTGTTCACCTAGACGCAGTGGTATGGTATCGCAAAACAAAACTTTGGCAAACTGTTTATATAGCGCGGGAGAAAAAATGCATGACAATTTTAAGCCAATGGAAAGAAACAATCCAGGCGTTTTTTAGACGTTTATGTCAAATTGACATCCTGAAAGAAAAATGATTGATATCAGAATAGTTCAATTTCCTACATTGCCAGCAGTAAAAACTTGTTAATGTTTTACTAGTTTAAAGCAGTGTAAATGTTAATAACAAGTGAAATGATCAATAAAGATAGAAATTGCGATTGAATATGTTCGAAGTACACTGTGGAAAAATCATTGACACGAGAGCGATAAAAAACTTATCTCTTCTTATAACTTTTTTTTTTTTTTTTTTTTATCATTTTACCCAAAAACCTTTTCAGTATCCAAATAATTGTTTTGGAAACTACTTTGTAATGTTTTTCACTGATTACGTAGCATTGAGGAGTATTTTCCGGAATTTGCCGAGTATCACCGAAATGCCATGCGATAACGTTACGGAAAGGCATGTGATAACAATCGAATCATTTAACAAACTTTTCATATCAGCCCGCTAAGCACCAATTCGAAAAATATGGAATTTACGTTAATTCAATGATATTATCATACAGTAAAAATCATATGTTATTTAGTCTAAGTATATGATGATATTAGTTATTAATTATCCTAATACGAGAATTTATCCAGGCAATAAAATTCATATCGGGTGAGGCGAAGCCAAACACTATATGAATTTTATTGACCCGATACATTTCGTAATAGGACAATTGTACACTGTGTAACGAATTTATTCTAATTTTGTTATATTACGCATAATTATATTCAAATTCAATTATCAGGATAATATCAACCATATAGATATTGGTATTTAATCTAAAACTGTGAAAAGGGGGAAATATTAGGACTATAAAGCAACTCTAAAATATTTTTTTCTTATTTGGTTAATGGTTAAAGGGAGATAACTCCAGATCTGCTCTTACGCTTCGTAATTTATTCGGCCTTTTTAACTTTTTTGAATTCGAGCGTCTCTGATGAGTCTTTTGCAGACGAAACGCGCGTCTGGCGTATATACAAATTTTAATCCTGGTATCTATAATGATGAAATTGAGAATGGAAATGGGGAATGTGTCAAAGCGACAACAACTCGACCATAGAACAGACAACAGCCGAGTTCATTCACTAACAAAATTCAAAAATAGGATAAAGTGTAAGCAATACAGAAACATTATTTTATATTAACGAATTCAAATCGAAATGAATCAATCTAATTCAATTATCATACCTTTTTAAAAACAAGAAAAATTGGTATAGAGGATACTGATACCCACGTATGAATGTAATTTACATTAAAAAAAACCATAGCAGCGTTTGAAAACAATATTAATTATTGTAGGCTATCCTGACATGGCATTGGAAATAAATATGATAAAACGCGTAAATCAATATACTAGTACCCATAGTTATTTAAAGGTGAACTCCTGAACAATTAATGACCACATGGCTATCCAATGGATAACCACAGAATATAATATTGTATAGTTGTTGGTGAATAGAAAATTTTATGAAATAATCTTAGTCAACCGAAGTGAACCGATGCCCGAATTTCTTAAACCATTTAAGGGAAGTGAAAGATACCAAAGGGACACTCAAACTCAGTAGTCGAAAACAATTTGGCAATGCCATGACAAAACACTTTAAAAGATCAACAGGGAAAGTAAAATCACAAAAATACTGAACTCAGAGGAAAATCAATTAGGAAAGTCCATAAGCACATGGCAAAATCAAATAACAAAACGCATAAAAAACGAATGGACAAGAACTGTCATATTCCTGACTTGGTACAGGCATTTTCAAATGTAGAAAATGGTGGATTAAACCTGGTTCTATAGCGCTAACCCTCTCACTATAATGACAGTCTCATCAAATTCCGTTAAACAACAGTATCAGAACAAAACCAAAGAGTGAGCAACACGTAGCCCATCCAACAATCTATGGATCGTAGGTGCTTAAGAAGGATACACAAACCCTTCTCCACATGTGACATCCGTCGTATTACTCCAATAAACGTGTTAATGAGTTATAAGAAGTGCTTAAGCATCGCAAAATAGTTTAGCACTAAAAGCAGACTGTGGGGATGCATTAACTCTAGAACCGGGTTTATCTTCATGATAAGCGTCATCTGCTATGTTTTCATAACCCACACGAACATGTCATGTATCAAGTCAGTATAGAATAACATAAGGGTGATACACTCGGGGACTGATACTCCACCAGCGGTGGTATTATTCTACTGCTGTAGAAAATAACAAGTATGTGTCTATAAAACACGGATGCTCCACTCGCATTATCATTTTCTATGTTCAATGGAGCGTAAAATTGGGATCGAAACTTTAATTTGGCATTAAAATTAGAAAAAATCGTATCATAGGGAACACGTGTACTAAGTTTCAGGTTGATAGTGCCTCAACTTCATAAAAAAATACCTCGACCAAAAACTTTAACCTGAAGCTGGACGAACGGAAGGACGAACAGACGAACAGGTGGACGGACGGACAAACAGACGGACGCACACACCAGAAAACATAATGCCCATAAATGGGGCAAAGAAATTAAAGAAACTTTAAAAACTCATTAAAGAAAGTAGGAACGTCTGACGCACGTTCACGTCTACATACGACATATTTACCGCAACTAGCTTAGAAAACTTTGCGAGGATGCTTTCAAATATTGTGTTCGATATGAGGGTATAAGAGGCACACGACGCTCTGAATGAAAAGGAGATTTGGTTCATTTGTTTCATTAAATTTTGACAAAATATTGACCTCGACCTGTTGAAAACAAAAATAGAAAAGGTTCAAGGACATTTAACCCCACAATTTGTAGGAACAATTTCAGTAGTTTGATAATCACTTATTTTGATCCTTGATGAGCTTGATTTTTTTTACTATTTTTATGCGATTGAAACGTTTGTTTACGCTAAACATAAATTCTAACTGCTCCATTAAAAAAAGGCGTTGCTAAGAAAAGTTTCTTGGCCCATCACCAAAATGTTGACCGAACATAGTACATTATGACTGATATAAACACTGCAGATACAAATAAACTCATCATAGATACCAGGACTAAATTTAGTATATACGCAAGACGCGCGTTTCGTCTACAAAAGACTCATCAGTGACGCTCGAATCAAAAACATTTAAAAAGGTCAAATAAATTACGAAGTTGAAAAGCATTGAGAACCAAAATTCCTGAAATATTTGCCAAATAGAGCTAAAGTATTGAAGCTATTCATGCTATATTTAACATTGCCATAAACGCGCGAGGTTTGGCTAGCCATAAAACCAGGTTCAACCCATTGTTTGTAAGTCGGATTTTGTTTCTATCAATCGATTTATGACTTTCGAACAGCGGTATACTACTGTTTGATTTTTTTAATGAGCGCATTCACTCCTTTCGACAACAATTTCAGTAGATAAGTCACTAAGGGGTTTTTTTTTCTGACAAATAATGTCTAATTACCACATTAGTTTCGAATTCTTCAAATTATCGACAACAACCTACACACATTTGAAGATTTTCTTTAGCTTATAGATCGAAAAAAATCGATTCAACATTGACAAATTCTCAAAATATGAATGTTCCTTGGGCTTTTTTGTGTACGTACATCCGTAAACCGTGTTCCTTTAATATCTTAATTAATCGCAAGGAAGTAACAAAAAGTGCTTTACTGCGCACTGATCTAGGAGATGAATTATGTAGGGGAAAGGTTTACATTGATTGCAAAAATAGATTAACGAAAACATAGTCAATTCTTCCTTATTTGTTCATTCATCAAACCTTTTATACAATAGCTGTAAGGCAGATCGTGTCGTTTACTGAGCATCTCTTCTGGGCATATTAAAACACGGAACTTTTTCTAGTTTAGAAATATTTTACTAAATTTCATTGAAGGATTTTCACTCCTCATTTTCAAAATGACAAGTGTTCTAAAAAAACTTAGAAATTATAGTATGTAAATAGCGAAAGTCAAAAGTCAGAAAAAAAACCCGAAAGATTCAAAATGACAAGTGTTCTAAAAAAAAACTTTAAAATTATAGTATGTAAATAGCGGAAGTCAAAAGTCAGAAAAAAAAACCCGAAAGATTCAAAATGAAAGTGTTCTAAAAAAACTTAGAAATTATATTATGTAAATAGCGAAAGTCAAAAGTCAGAAAAAAAACCCCGAAAGATTCAAAATGACAAGTGTTCTAAAAAAAAACTTTAAAATTATAGTATGTAAATAGCGGAAGTCAAAAGTCAGAAAAAAAAACCCGAAAGATTCAAAATGACAAGTGTTCTAAAAAAACTTAGAAATTATAGTATGTAAATAGCGAAAGTCAAAAGTCAGAAAAAAACCCCGAAAGATTCAAAATGACAAGTGTTCTAAAAAAAAACTTTAAAATTATAGTATGTAAATAGCGGAAGTCAAAAGTCAGGAAAACAAATTGTTTTTTTATGTAAAATTTTTGGGGAAATAACTCTCTCTACCATTTTCCGCATTTATTACAAATATAAAACATAAAAGAAGGCGTAAGCCAGCAATATACTTCTTCTAGTATTACATGGATAAAACTAGAGACTTTTCAATAAGTAACAAAAAATTCAAAAATAAGGTTATCGCATACTTTTTCCCAAAAAAAAAAAAAAAAAAAATACGGATTTTTTGTGTTCCTAAAATTTGCTGTTACAAAATATTAGAAATTATTATAAATTAAGGAATGTATCTCCCTCATGCAAAGCTCTGATTCCTTTCACGGATTTGGCAATACTTTTTGGACCTTTTGGATTATAGCTCCTCATATTTTATATAAGCTTTGGATTTCAAATATTTTGGCCTCGAGCATCACTGAAGAGACATGTATTGTCGAAATGCGCATCTGGTGCAAGAAAATTGGTACCGTTAATTTTATTTTAGATTTAAATTTAAGATTAAAATATCAAAATATCAAGTGTTGTTGAGTGTATTCAAATGTTAAAATATCAAATCAACGGCGGATTATTGGAATACTGTTAACCAGCTACTATCAATTTTGTAAATAGTTTATAAAGCAGAAATGCAAAAAAAACTGGTACCATTACTGTCAGTAAATTCATGACCGCAGCACGAAATTTATGCAAAAACATGCTAAACTTTATAAAATAAACTTATCACAGATAACCAGGACTAAATTTTGCAGACGTGCGTTTCGTCTACAAAAGACTTCTCAGTGACCACCGAATCCAAAAAAGTTAAAAAGGCCAAATAAAGTACGAAGTTGAAGAGCATTGAGGACCAATATAAATTAAGCTGATTTGTAAACTGCAAATGACTGTTTTCCGTAAGATTATTCGGATATTTTCCTACTATTGTTGAGTAAAACTCTCATGTAACGAGGATATAAGCAAGAGATAATGGGTACAGAACACCTAAGGGAGTTGACATTCGAAAAATCAGCAGCATTTTTTAATCACTTACTATTAGCAATGATAAATTAAGCTTTTCAATGATCAAATTAAGTGTGTGTCAACTGCTATATATCCAACAAAAATATTCCTGTAAATTGTATGTTTCTAATTTCTTAAACTTTTTATATTTTGGTTATAAGGCCAAATTACAAACTTTGATAAAATATTACGAAAATTGAACGAACCAAAACCCATATAGTTAAAATTCAAAAACCATAAAACCAAATATTTCTTTATAGATTATAAAAATCCTGCACTGACAACATAACAGGTATATTTTCTACCTTGAGTACGGCACTAACTTCTTTTAAAAATTGATGTAAACAACTTGTAGTCATACATCAATGTCAAATGTTAGCACCATCAAATCTATATATTGCTATTAAATGTTCAGTGAAAACCTATTGGCTATGTTTTTGCAGTTTCTTGGTGCATAAACAAACGTGATAAAATCTTCCTAAAAAATATCAAAGTTGGGTCTTAATAGAATTACATATGCCTGTACAAAGTCAGTTATATGACAGTTGTCATCTATTCGTTTGATGTGTTTGGGCTTTATATTTTGCTATTTGAAGGGACTTTCCGTTTTGAAATTTTACTTTTTTCTCAATTGCTGATTCTACTGTAAATTTACAGAATGTCTTTGTTATATACAATGTGAGTGTCTTGTTGGGGTTTGCTACTCATAGAATAAAATGGGCAAAATGTGCAGGATAAGTGGCTGGCGCTAAAAAAGAACAGAACAAATAGGCAAAGAATAATGGGATGTTTATATATAAAGAATAGATAATTACAGGCAAGATTATTAAAGAAGAGAGAAAATTTCACAATAAAATAAAGAGTACAAAAATGTAGGACCGCGCAACCAGACCCTCATATATCAATTAGAGAGGTTTCAGACTCAGTCGGTTCGAAATGAGCATGTCTTCTAAGTCAACGAGGTGATAAATACGTTTATCGGATTTTATCAAAATTAAAGGATTTATATGGGAAGTCTTTGCACTTTCATGAATTTAACGTAAAATGTTATAGTGTTACAACCAACCTGTTACGGTAAAATTATATTTATTATAAAAACAATTTGTACTTAAAATATCTCTCTTTTCCTCAAGAGTGTAGTGTTGAATTAAGAAAAAGTATGATCAGATTAATTGCCGTTCTGATACGATTTGTATGGGGTAAATTGTCTTATTTGCAGTTAGAAATAAAAAATGTACGACTTAAATGTTTTATTTTTACACTTTTCTGTATTGTAATAATTTTATGCGCCTATCTCTATCAAGAAACTACTATCCGGTGGTTGTTGTTGTTTGTTACGGTACGTAATATTTGTTGATTTTTAATTGCTAGATGTCCTAAATCTTCTTTTTTTCTCTTTGAAAAGTTTCACATTACATCATTATTAGACTTTTCATTGCCGACTATTCAGTAAAAAGGTTTTTACTTAGGAAACCAGTTTTAGTTTGTAGCCCGAATTGGTTTTCTTCTCAATCGATTTATGAATTTCGAACAGCGGTATACTACTGTTGCCTTTAATGATCATTGTTGAAAATCTTGTGGTGACCGATTAACGGACACGAAAATACCACGCTATTAATTTGTCTACTTCGTACTCAGAAAAAAGAGAAGTGACCTTCTTGGAGTTATGCAAACATAACAAATATATCATCCTATGTATATGACGGCTAAATCATTGGCTTAATGATGATTCCGAGCCTGAGTTGCTTTTTTGGTGTGAGAAAGATGATTTAAGCCGACGATTAATAAGTCCTCTAGTTTTAACCATCTTTTATTGTCCTTGTTGTTTTTCCGTAGTTTTCGAGTTCGATCGATCGATCGAGAGAGAGAGAGAGAGAGAGAGAGAGAGAGAGAGAGAGAGAGAGAGAGAGAGAGAGAGAGAAAGACATTGTATCAAAAGTCTAGAGAAAATCATTTCCTGCCAAATTTTCGATTAAATATATCTCAAAAACAAGGATATGGACGATTCATTTTTTCTGCTTTTTCTATTTAAAAAGTATCAATTTATAACAGTCATCAAAATCTTGTTATTTTAAAACAGAAGAGCAAACATTCTTTAATACTGTATTGTTGATTGCAGATCTTTGTTAGATTGCCAAAGAATTTTTGTAAAATTAAAAAGCTAAGGGTTATTTTCACCAAAAGAAGTTAAGAGGAGGAATTAGGTTGGGTTGGTCAGTGAAAAAACTATATACATGAAGGTTTTTTTGTATCCTTCATTGAACTTTTGATGTCGTCCCTAACTATTTCGAAACGCACGTCTGGCGTAATAAATTATAATCCTGATATCTTTAATAACAATTAGTAGCGTTTTACATCATAACACATGCATGTCTTCTTCGTTTGTATTAGGTTTACATTAGATTGAATAGAGTGCGTAGGTAAAGGTTACGGTGGAATATTTGGTTAGCTTGCTTGTAAACTGAACCGTGAATTCATTATTAGATTAGGTATAAGTCACTCCTCATGGAGGAGTCTAGTCCTTCAGATATATAGTTTGTTTATATGTAGGCCTAATCTACTCTTAAAGAAGGGTAGAAAGTAAAATCACAAAAATACTGAACTTAGTGGAAAATCAATTTTAAAAGTCCATAATCACATGGCAAAATCTAATAACAAAACATATCAAAAACGAATGGACAAGAACTGTCATTAGTTTACCTAACCCAAAAATGACTGCACGGTTCAGCTAACAAGCAAGCTTACCAAACATATTACCTTTACTACTCACTCTATGCAAACTTCTGTACAACTAACTTTCAAATGTTTTTGGCCTCAATTATGATCGAATATCACTGAAGAGACATTCATTGAAAAAATGCAGTTTTTTTAACCGTTAAATTGGCACGGTGACCGTTATTGTAATTGTGTCTTAGTAGCAATGTCTATTGTTGCTGCATGTATTCTGCCATTTGATGATTCATTATTGTAGAAACTGTTGCTGCTTTCAAACACACCCCTTCATCAAGACAAGTCGAAGATAAGACGGGAATATCTAATTTTTCATATTTTTTTTTTTATAAATCAATTAAAATTTGATTCAATCTTTTTCGTACAGAATATTTTGACCATGAAATAAATTGTATCAAACCAATAACTATTGGATAAAAACATATTAACATAAACATTGCATGTTTCAGTTCACGTGACGTCTTAAGATCAACATCGTCTGCTTCAATATCTTTTAGTTGGTTAAACCCGTGGTTATTCAAAATGGCGACTACCAACATTGGAGAGAGAGATACTGCTGGTTTAACTATCAAGGCATTTGTTCCAAATATCATTGAAGAAATTGGATGTCTGCCAAAACAATATAAAAACAAAATTCATGATTAAATTGTGATTTAAAAAAAGTAATGATTCAGAAGTAGTATGTTTGGATATCGTTGAAACTGTGACAAATGTGTATCTCTATTTCTCTATATTCTGAATTCGAACACTGTTGTACTGTTGAATAAACTGCTCCATTACTTTACTTTAATGTAAAACTTATTATTATTTTATGGAAATTCGTAACATTTGCAATATGTGTCCGTCTGTGCAAATTTGTTTGTCTGCTATTTTGATAAATGTATTCAGTATATACATTTTTTTTTTAAATCTCGTCTTGTACATGTCGATCAAATAACAACTTTCAATACGGGTATTTTCATGTATATACATATGATTGATTGCTTGATTGATTGATTGATTGATTGATGTTCAACGCGACTTTCAGCATTACTGTGATATTTCGTGGCGATCAGTTTTAATTGTTGGAGGAAGCCGGAGTTCTCGCGTAGAACCACCTGAGTTCGGTAGGAAAACTGACAAACCTTGTCAATAAAGATGGATCTGAGTACACAAGTCATGTGTGAGATTCGAACTCACAACTTAAGGGGGACATTGGTTTAGGGAAATAACTCTTTAAATCAGATATGCGTTTGTAAAAGTCAATGTTCATCTGTGTATTTTAAGCATTTATCTGAAACAGATTGGAAAGAATCTACTAGTATGTTACATAGAAGCTTAAAATATATATTCATGAAAGTGATTGACAAAACGTCGATGATTTTTAAGAGTTATTTCCCGTAACATAAGTCTTCATCATTAAGAGTAGACATGTTTGTGAAACAGTAGTTCAACTACTTAGACCACTCTGCTACCGAGGCCCCAAATATAAATATAAATCTATATACATTAACTTAGCTTAACAGCTTACTTTCTGTTATATTTCATCATGTTGGCATCAGCTATATCAGACAATGGTAGACAAAGCAACGAGTATGAAGCATTTGCAAAACAACTGAAATACAGATATAAAATTCAATAAATAATCAGCATGGTATTCGAAACTAAATCTGAATTAAATACAAATACAAATACGGTACTAATTTCCATGCACCTGGTGCACATTTTAACAATAAATGTGATGCTAGATGCAAAAAAAATAAAAATCTAAGACTTACAATAAAAAAAAAGCTATAATCCAAAAAGATATAACAAGAGTGCACACCCTGAAATGTCTCGTCTCTTTACTAACCATTGATATATTATTTTGATAGTCCCAACTATAAAGCTTAGCTACAACTATCACAGTTAAAACTGAACATGATCCAAGAAAATGAGGTCAAGGTCATAGAAACCAAATGAGAAATACATGTACACCTTACAATCATTCAATACACTAAATATCGTTGACCTATTACTTATAGTTTCTAAGAAAAAGACTGAACCATGAAAATGATGTCAAGGTCAGATGTACCATACCATGTAGACATGTACAGCTTACAATCCTTCCATAAAACAAATATAGTTGACCTATAATTTGATGCGATTGTTATACAAGTGAGAGGTTTATCGCTATAAAACCAGGTTCAATCCACCATTTTCTACATTTGAAAATGCTTGTACCAAGTAAGGAATATGACAGTTGTTGTCTATTGGTTTGATGTTTTTTGTCATTTGATTTTGCCAATTGATGAAGAACTTTCCGTTTTGAATTTTCGTCGGAGTTTAGTATTTTTGTGATTTTACATTTTGCTTATAGTTTAGGAACAGACAAAACACAATTAACACTGAACAATTTACTGAGAAAATGAGGTTACGGTTAAATAAGACCTGCAAAACTGACATGTACATCATAAAATATGTGCATATACACCAAATATTGTTGACCTATTGTATAATACTAGTAGTATTAGGAAAAAGACCAAAACCTCAAAAACTTAACTTTGACCACTGAAACATGAAGGTCAGATGACACCTACCAGCTGGGCATGTAATCCTTTCAATCATTCCATACACCAAATATAGCAGACCTAGTGCATACAGTATAAGAAAAACAGGCCATAACACAAAAATTTACCTATAACCACTGAACCATGAAAAGGAGATCATGGTCATATGACACCTACCAGTTGGACATGTAAACCTTATAACCCTTCCATACACAAAATATACTAGACCTGTTGCTGATAGTATCTGAGATATGGACTTAACCACGAAAACTTAACCTTGTTCACTAATCCATGAAATGAGGTCGTGGTCAAGTGAAAACTATCTAACGTGCATTAGGACCAGTACCTTGCATGCTACACACATACCAAATATAGTTATCCTTTACACATAAAATAAGAGAGAAATAAACATTCCAAATTTTTTTTTTTTTTTCAAGTAGTCACTGAACCATGAAATCGACGTCAAGGACAACGAACATGAGACTCATGCAAACTTCGTAACATAAGGCAAATACTGTTTAATTAAAGTCCACTTTTCACAGAACAGTCGATTGTGCTAGGTGCAAATACTTGTGGATATTTTATACGCATCAGCATACATTCCGTCGGAAAACGCATTTATTAGCATCTCCTCACCCGGCAACAGTTTTCTTTTTGAAAAAATCCCCAAAAGGGCAATAATTTTTATCGAAAGGAAAAAATACAGTACACCTTTTAATAGTCAGGTGTGTTTGAGATTACTTTTCTGTCTTCAAAACGTATAAAGTATAGGTCAAACGATAATGATACCTACCTGTCTAACATCAGAAACGTAAGTAAGCACCATGGATGATTCTGTCCTATACATAGCATAACAATTGCAGCCACAACTTTGTAAATATGGCTGATCTGTATGGCACTGAAGTATGAATATCTCTGTATCATTGGAGTTCCAAAAATAACCAGTAGCTAAAATAAAAAAAAATTACAGAAGTGACTATATTTTGTTTTAAAGAGCAGTAAACTATACGTGATTGTCCATATGTCTTGTAATCTAAGTGGTTCTTTAATTAACAATGTTGGTGAATCGTATTTGTGGCCATGTGTCTTGCAATCTGAGTGGTTATATCGTGAATCATACATGAGACCTGTACCATACAATCCAAATGATTCTTGGACAACACAATGTCAGTGAATCGTATATCTGTGACCATGTGCCTTTCAATCTGAGCGGTTCTATAGTGAATCATACCCGAGACCATGTGCCCTGTAATCCAAATGGTTCTTGGACAACAAAATGTCAGTAAATCGTATATCTGTGACCATGCGCCTTGCAATCTGAGTGGTTCTATAGTGAATCATACCAGAGACCATGTGCCTTGTAATCCAAATGTTTATTGGACAACACAATGTCAGTGAATCGTATATCTGTGACCATGTGCCTTGCAATCTGAGTGGTTCTATAGTGAAACATATCAGAGACCATGTGTCTTGTAATCCAAATGTTTCTTGGACAACACAATGTCAGTGAATCGTATATCTGTGACCATGTGCCTTGCAATCTGAGTGGTTCTATAGTGAATCATACCAGAGACCATGTGCCTTGTAATCATGGTAATCCAAATGGTTCTTGGACAACAACATGTCAGTGAATCGTATTTGGGACCATGTGCCTTGCAATCTGTGTGGTTCTATAGTGAATCATACCGAGACCAGTTATCCATGTGCGTTCCAAATAAAGATATATACATGTATATATACACCTTCTATCATTAATTACGATAGAAGGTCACATGTGTAAATTTGGAACACACGTGATATCACTGATATCTCATACTAAACAAAGCGATGTTATGACTATTGTGATTCGTGCTTATGAAATTATATCATACATTGTCAGTAAATTTAAAACTTGTTATCAAATGATATGAGCAAATAAGCCCTAATACGGATAAATCAGCATGTGCAATACGAAAAACGTTCCACTGTCGATTTAAATCAAGATTTAATATTTCTCTTCGAACAGGGCCAATACGGAAAAAACAGGGCCAATACAGAAAAAAGCGGGAAAAAAGCCGTATTAGCCCTAGGGCTAATACAGGACGTTCGCTTCCGGTTTTCAATTTTCTTACGCCATTACTTAACTTTGGAAGTATCGTTATGCATAAAAACATTTGTATAATATTTTTTAAATTAAAGTCATAAAATAAACAGGTTAAATGATGTGCAATGTTTTGTACTGTCTCAAAGTTTTGAAACGGAAAAAACAGGGCCAATACAGAAAAAAGCGGAAAAAAGCTGTATTGGCCCATGGGCTAATACGGGACGTTCACTTCCGGTTTTTAATTCTCAGTCCTATTATCATTTAATAAAAGTGTTATGAACTGGCTGTTTCTGTATTGGCACTGGTATAGATTCTCGGTCAGCTGTATTGGCCCTCGACCCTACGGGTCTCGAGGCCAATACAGCAAACCTTGAATCTATACCAGTGCCAATACAGAAACAGCCAGTTAATAAAACTATAGTATTGTTCCGGAGTCGATTAAAACTTTAGTGCTTTTGTCTAATAGAGGGATTTTTGATCTCATTAATCTGTATTCTAATACGTAACTCATCATGGATACCAGGATTGAAATTTTGTCTATAAAGGACTTATCAGTGACGCTCGAATAAAAGAAAGCTAAAAAGGCCAAAAAAGTACGGAGTTGAAGAGCATTAATGACCAAAAATTCATAAAAATTTTGCCTACAGATAAGGTAATCTGTTCCTGATGTAGAAAAAAAGAAGCGCTGACTATCGGGCTGGTGATACCCGCGGGGAATAAAAACTCCACCAGAAGTGGCATACATTAGTTAAATATTAATGGCAGTGAATAGTATATTAGGACAATAATGAACATGATGAACACTGTATATCAATCGCAAACAAATGAAACGGATTAACTCAAATAATGACATAAAAAAGCAAGGTTGTTGTTGTGCTCCCAACATACAAAATATAAGGGTGTTTTTAACAGACCGATATTTAGTATTCAACTTTTTCAAAATGTTTGGCTGAAAAGTGAGGTCAAAAACAAATTTTCCTTCTTCCCGAACCTAATTAAACAATGTTGTGACGCTTGTGCACGAAAGTATTGTAATCATGACAACTTTAGTGGTCTTGTATACATAACTTACTTGTGGCATTATTGTGACGGCACCATAAAACAACTTCCTCCCATTTCTTGATATATCCTGATCAGATATTAAATGATCTCCCAAGATAGCCATGAAGCTACTAAGAAAAGCTCGATGAAATTCTTGACAGAAGTTTGCAACTACAAATGAAATAAAATTTCTATCTGATAAAATCTGTATTGTTTGCCTCCAGTAAGATTCTCTTGTTGTTTTATTATGAGAAATGTCGTCATTATCTCCCTTTTCTGTCGTCGACAATTGCTTCACATCATATACAGTATGGGCATTATGTCCAGCATACCAAAATAGTGTACAGCTACATATAGTGAGAATGACAGATGTCGCTTGAAAAGCTCTAAAATTATGCAAGCTATCAGACGTATACTCCAATACCATGACACTGCTGGCACCAAGGAGAGAACCAACGGATTTATATCGATTTAATGTTATTCTATCCGATATATTGGTAGACAGTTCGGTCGACAAGGTGCATTGAGCTAGGCCTACAAACGTGAAAAGCGTATCCCAAATAAATAACGACACAATAAGGTGAATTCCAACGATAAAAGAGTTATCTCCCCACGGTATCCATGGCAGCAAAAACGATATCGCAAACAATGGTCCCGAATACATTATGCTTCCTCGTCTAGTCTTTGTGAACTTAAAATTTGTACTGTCCTGAATATAAGCAAACATGGGATCATTCACAGCATTCCAGATTAGATATAGAATTTGGGCACCATGAAACCATTTTTCTTCAATGTGATATAGGTTCATAAAAACTTTGATATAGTAAAATGAATAAGCTGTCGCTATTAGAGAAAATCCAGTTACGCAGGCACAATAGGAAAATATTGTTTTATTTGACAGTGGCATTATGATCCTTTCTTTTCGTTTGAATTTTGTTTTTCTTTGTCTGTTCTTCCAAACAAGGTCTTTCTACCACAGACAATATATCAATTATGGAACGAATAAATACTTCATTATACCAAATAACATAACTATGATTCCAATAATACGATTTTGCCATGCGTCATTCTGAAAGCAGAAAAAAAGAAAAGGTTGCACGATACCACGCAGAGATAATTATTCATGATTTTTTTCAAATTATGTTTATGCTTTTTTTTCACCAACATTTTACAAAATAATAATAAGATTGTGTGGTATGGCTGCCATTAAGACAAGTTCAGACACTTATCCACTATAGACCAAATCACGTATTTTTTTTAGCAACTAAAATTTATCGTATATATGCACAGGCACTTGTCTCAGAATTTTTTTTCCCTATATACCTTATTATAACACAAGGTACTTAACTTGCATTTTAGAAAAATGTTAGGTGGTGACGAAGTTCCGTTATACGCCGCTGTATAGGCTGTCAACCCCACTAAAGCTTGTTATATCGTAAATCTAAATTGATTTATCTATACAATGGTGTATAACATGCCTACATTTGTTGTCTTTATATAATAAGGTATATAGGAAAAAAAAATTCTGAGACAAGTGCCTGTGTATATATGGCCTTCAACAACAAGAAAAACCTACAATACCCTATCGTAAACTATAAAAGAGCATGATATGCCTATGTAAAACTGTTCAAATTAGAAAGCTAACGGTCTGATGTATACAAAACAATCTATGAAAAAACGAATATTACAGACAGCCACGGAAATCAACTTCTGAAGTTTAGGCTACAGGCTTTGGAACAGCACAAGCGATAAAGTTTGGCATGATAAAAAAAACTGCGATTGCTGTACATTCCTTCTAACCAGGGACAGTGGTATAATAGCACAACTTAATAACGAAACTATAAAAATCGATTGGAAAAGGCTTTTACTCATCAGATTGACACAGCTCAATAAAAAAAAAAAACAAAAAGAAAAAGAAAGAAAGAAACAGGACCGAGAACTAGCAGTTACTTATACGTTTATATATGTACCATAGCTAATTGCAATAAATGTATAAATCAAGATTCCCAGACTGAAACCCGGCAATCAGCACATATCCAATGGATTCTGTGTAAAAACTTCATAAAAGTCTGAGTTAACATGACCTTGTGCTACGTTCAAATAAAAACACCCGGATTAAGTGGTACTTAAATGTTCAATATTAAACATGTCAAAAGATGATTTCGAAAATTAACAACACAAAATTCATGAAATTTGAATTAAACAACCGTATTTTCAAGCCAGTACAAAGTTTTTTTTGTAATTTCCGGGTTGCTCGATTGGCAGCAAAAAAAGCAATAACCGATGGAGGAGGTGCAATATGATTGACATGACCAATGAGAACAATTTATCCACCAGATGTCACTATACAGCAGTAAACGATAACCATTCTCACTTGGGACAGGCACATATATAATGTGGCGGGGTAAACGGTTTACAGGAGCCCAGCCCTTCCCTAATACGGGACAGCATAAGATCAGAGCAAACAACTCAGTCTACTAGTACTGCTGTATAAATTCAAAAATAATCTGAAAGTTTACTGTATTGCAAATTGCGAATATATCCTTCGAATCAATAATAAAATTTAATAAGCAATTCACTAAAATTATAACATTTGGTCAACATTTGATACATTTTTCCCAACTAAGTTTTTGTTTTGGCACTTTTTGTGGGAACCAAATAAAAGTCAAATGTCGTCAAATTTTCTCAGAATCATAAAATGTAGGCCCCCCTACCCATGCTACGTACATATAGTGACCGCCTTCTACAAAATGAAAATTATATCACAGGAGAAAACTTACAACAAGACATAGATTGATTTATTTATATATCCAAATTAAAAAAAATTAGGAAAAACAAAAAATGATGTGTGATATTAACATGATTAAGTTTGATGTTATAGTTGAGTTTATTTGATGCTTTGGAATTAAAGATTTGAAAGAGTCTACTGGTGTGCAGTTTACAATGTTTACTAAGTTCCTGTCAACCATTTTATCTTTTCTAGGTGCACAGGTATGTCGGCAATCATCTTTTTTTTTATATAAATTATAATAAACACGGCCATATTTGTCAATTCCTTGTGATGGACCTTAAACATGTTATGCCCGTGTGTGTTCTGATGTCATAGATTTTAACGAACGTAATCAATGCATCACTGGTAAATTGTTGTGTCAGGGATTTCGATACCATAAATTACTTAAAACTTTTACTAAATTCTTTCATAGATACAAAGATTTGATTAGTAAATTTGGCTATACCTGTAGAAAGCTTATTAAAAATGGTATTTCTCATCCTAAATTTTATGGTAATATTGTACTTAAAGCGAGGAAATCACTATGTGATCCTTGTAAACTCATCGAACCTTTGAACAAACTTATAAGTAAGGGTTATCGTACCAATATTGTAATTAGATCTCTGAATATAGTTCACATTGGCACTAATATTGATTTTGTCATTAGCAAATTAAAACATAACTAAATTTCATTATCTTTTGAGGCGAGATGTATAGGGGACACAGCCACGTTAACTTTTATTTCTATAGAAGTCGCTCTTCACTATACTACTACCTGTCGATACATTTATTTTTGGCATTGCACAAGTCATGTCTTCTTTGACTATTAATGACGTTAAAATACTAAATCCCTGTGATGTGTTTTAGTCGATTTTAGTCTCTGATGCATGATTTTTTACTATTAATTGGTTTTGGCTTTTAACTAGCTGTCAGTAACTGCGAGTACTCTCAAATCGTATTTTCTTGTTAATTCGACCTGTTGATACTGTTTATAATGCTTTTTTGTCATTTTTTATTTATATGGATCTTGGCTGTATATCAGCTTTGATTAATTGTAATATCTTCAATTTTTCACTTATTCTTACAACATTTGTATAAACTTCAAGATTATAAAAAACCGTTTTTTTCTAAAGTGAACATTGATTGGTTAAATATTTCTCAGTGTGTTTGAATTTATTTGATAGCCTTTTGGTCATGACTGTTTGTCTCTAATATTTAATTAACTGTGCATTTGTATTCAGATATCGCAGATCAAATTTATTCGTTCTTTGTGTAATCATACGTTTTTTGATTGAGTTGAGTCTGCTAATTGATATTTTATCGTATGTTTTTATATGTTGTGATGTTATGCTATTGTTTCAGAAAAAGGGAGAAGGTTTGGGCCCATTAAAACGTTTAATCCCGCTGCAAATGTTTGCACCTGTCCTAAGTCAGGAATCTGATGTACAGTAGTTGTCGTTTGTTTATGTAATATATACGTGTTTCTCGTTTTGTTTATATAGATTAGACCGTTGGTTTTCCCGTTTGAATGGTTTTACACTAGTAATTTTGGGGCCCTTTATAGCTTGTTGTTCGGTGTGAGCCAAGGCTCCGTGTTGAAGGCCGTACTTTAACCTATAATGGTTTAATTTTTAAATTGTTATTTGGATGGAGAGTTGTCTCATTGGCACTCACACCACATCTTCCTATATCTTATGGAAAGCCAACGGGGTCAAAATTCTTACTTCGTAACTTGTCAATTTGTAACTTGTAACTGTGTGATTTGTCAATTTGTATATTGCTGTTTTGTAACTTGTCAATTCGTTAAATGTCGATTTGTAAATTGTCAACTTGTATACATACTCAAAATTGCCGATTTGTAAATTGTCAATTTGTGTATTGATGTTTTTGAAACTTGTCGATCCGTAAATTGTCAATTTGTATATTGATGTTTTGTAACTTGTCGATTCGTTAAATGTCAATGCGTGATTAGTCAATGTGTGAAATGTCATCGTTGTATTATGCTAACGATCATTATGACGACAGATGGCGCTCGGTTTCTTCTTCGGTGTATAAGCCTCCTGAAAGTAGAAGCACCTCCATATGGAATATATATACCTAAGTAATACTAATTAATCAATTACAGCAAATGCGTCTAAAAGAAAGCAAAACAAAAATTGAATGTTTACAGGACCCCAGTTTTATTTTATTTACTAACGTGAACTTTCGTTCGAGAACGGAAACTATAAAAATACATCCCGACTAGTCAACTCCCTCGACGTAATCGATCTCTCCTAATTGCGAGGTACTTGAAATAGTCGTTGGTCCGTGGAATATAACGACTGGATTATTCAGGTAAATACAATAAGGAGATGTGGTAATAAACCGTATGATTGACAATGAGACAACTATCCACCAATGCGAAGTTCAAATAAAGTCGATGTAAGCAAGTATAGGCAACATACGGCCTTAAACAATGAGAAAACATATTAATACCAAATAGTCGGCTATAAAAGGCTACATCATTACTGGAAAAACCCAGGTTCTAGTAATAAACGTATCTATTAATCCTAAAATGCTATTATCGGTTCATTTTATTCTGACAGGAGGGGAAAGGGCTGACATATATATATATATTGATACACATGCCTACTGATTTTTTTCTGGTCAAGAAGCTTAAAAATTGCCGTTACCAGATTCCCGTTCTATAAAAATTTACAACCAAAAAGATCAAAATATTCACGAGTCCCTTGATCGCAACAGCTGCTTATTAACGCCTAGTATTCCCGATATGATCCCCACCCGGTGACACACCTCCTTATTATATACCCGGCAACCTTACCAAAATCTTATATTTTGTTGATCGGATCGTTAATTAACCGAAATGATTCACGATGTTAATCAATAAAGCTAAAAGATTTTAAATGTGTATGTCATGTAAAATAAAAAATCATTTGCAATTAATTCGTAACAATATAATCCTAACTCAATTGACAAACCATGCTGTATTCCGCCTGGCTCTTCTGTCCAGCAGTCAACCATGATCCCAGGTCGGGTTGTTGTCCCTTTGACATATTTCCCATTTCCATTGTCAATTTTAAGTAGGTGACGCATGTAGTAAAAAATAAACAGTTTCATAGTTTTACGATCATGGTCATTAACAAACTATCCAGAGGGAAAACCTCCAAATATATTTCGATCTAGTACCATGATCATTCTAGATTTGATTCTGTTTCTGTAGGAAAACGTTGTGAATAAAAAAAGAAAAACGGCTTTAATTCAACGATAGACAGACGATAGATTGACGATGCACGAGAGCAGTTTCTGAACGACTGTCAATGCTCGCAGTTTGCGCACTACAGTTTCTTCAAGGTGGTTCCACTCGAATACTGTTTTTACGAAAAATAAGTTGGAATATTGTGGTATTTTGCTCGTTGAGATCTCAAAACACTTTTTGAAGTTCTTGATATGCAATTTTTTTCAATACGTTTCTTGACTGATAATTGTTCAATCGGGCACTTGGCAGCAATTGATTGTCCTTTTTTGGACGAGCTTTTTTTTAATTGTCTGGCTTTATAGCACTGAAAAACTTTCTTATCAGGAATCCTAGTGTTAATTTTTACTTCTTGACTACGTTGCATTTTTGGAAATATTGGTAGTCCAATTTAGGTCCTCGTTTAGTTGTCTGGTTCCTTTAGATTTTATTACAAAATAGTGCATATTCAATACAGTTTTAATATATAGTACACATTAATTAAGTAACTCATTTAAAAAAAAAATCAGTTTTTCTTTTCAAAGTTCAAATATGATATAATAAACTGTGACATCTTTTATCTTCATTACTCAGAAGTCAAATAAAGATAGTTCGTCTATTTGCTTCTTGTATTAAAACACAGTTAGAGAATTGCATTCTTTTACGAAATTTTTATATTCATACATAATTGATTTAACTTACATTGGTATATATTCTATATGCCGGTGCTCCTACTTACAGGAGGCTTATACACCGCAGAAGAAACCGAGCGCCATCTGTCGTCATAATGATCGTTAGCATAATACAACGATGACATTTCACACATTGACATTTAACGAATCGACAAGTTACAAAACATCAATATACAAATTGACAATTTACGAATCGAAAAGTTACAAAACATTAATATACAAATAGAAAATATACAAATCGACATTTAACAAATCAACAAGTTACAAAACAGCAATATACAAATTGACAATTTACGAATCGACAAGTTACAAAACATTAATATACAAATAGACAATATACAAATCGACATTTAACAAATCAACAAGTTACAAAACAGCAATATACAAATTGACAATTAACGAATCGACAAGTTACAAAACATCAACATACAAATAGACAATATACAAATCGACATTTAACAAATCGACAAGTTACAAAACAGCAATTAGGAGATAACTGTATTGTATTTTAAGCTCCGACGGCATCAATTGGGGATTTGATGGTCGCAAATTAAGTTTACTGGCGACGCGTTAGCGGAGACAGTAAACGGGTATTTGCAACCATCAAATCCCCAATTGATGCCGTAGGAGCTTAAAATACAATATTGTTATCTCCATTCTAATGAAACTGACAGAAAACAACGTTAAAACATGTATTTAAAATCTGTCATATGCCGTCTGCGCTTGCGCGTATGTCCCATTGCATCAATTGTCAATTGATGCCATGTAAATAAATGACGTTATCCAATCAAAATGAACGTTACAAATGTTGTTGCATTAGAATATACAAATTGACAAATCACACAGTTACAAGTTACAAATTGACAAGTTACGAAGTAAGAATTTTGACCACGTTGGCTTTCCATAATATCTATGGTACTTTTCATTGTGTCCATGTGTTGGTTATTTGTTGTATCAAGCTGTCGGGTTCGAAATAAAAACAATAATGGTTTAAGTGAAGTTATTTAAAAGGAAATGGTGATTTAAAATAAGAGCATACCTCTTTTAAGTCATTCAGTTATTATAAACATTACCTTATCTGATGTTCATGCCAGTGTGTTAAAGTTTAAAGCAGCTGAAAGCCAAATTCTTAAATTCTAACCAAAACAAGACTACGACGGACGTATTTTTACACGTCAACGATGTGGTTCTCTGGATTGTATGTTATCTGTCCTTTGTATAGCTTAAACTATTTCACATGTGTTTGTTTTGTTAATGGATGACAGTTGTCAAATTTTGTTTATCGATCCTCAATGCTCCGAAATTTCGAACTTTATTTGGACTTTTGAACCGAGTGTTTTAATTCGAGTATCCTGTGAGTCTTTTTTTTTAGACGAAACGCGCGTCAGACGTAGACATGATGCATATTCTTATCTTGGTATCTATGATGAGTTTATTTACAACCAGTCCACACAGTCAGTCCGCAGTCGCGATCAATGCCGCCGCTGTCAAAAACGTAAAACGTTCATTCGTTTGGGTATTGTTCTTTTTTTTATCAATGGTTGTTGAATTGCTTTTAAAAGTTAAGTAATGTTCATTATTCATAGGCGGATCCGGGGGGACTTTGTTGATTATAATGGGAATCACTGAAGCATGACCTGTAGCCCCCCCCCCCCTTTTTATGAAAAGTTCTGGATCCGCCACTCAGTGTTATTGTATGTTATTTTTCTTTGTTCTTCTTTTTTTTTAAATACTTTTAACCTTATTATTTTTTCTCAGTAAAATTTTAGTACTCCATTGTTATCTATTCTTAATTTTTTGGGCCTGTTTTTCTCCAATTTTGTCTGTAGTGTAAACCTATAATTATATATTCTGTAAAATCCATCCAGACCATCCTAACAGTTTGTCTTTTCGAGAATTTACCTTCATCAGGAACGCTCAAACCCAGACATTTGAAAGTCGAGCTCTCTTATTGAACTGAATTGTTTGCCCAAATTTGCAGCAGACTTGCTGCAAACATTGAACCTTTTTGCTGCAAACTTGCAGCAAGTTTGCAGAAACATCAATGTTTGCTGTAAGATTGCAAGAAAGTTCAGATAAATTTAAGAGAATGTTTGCCGCAAGATTGCAGAAAACTTTGACCATTCTATATGTTTGCCGCAAGATTGCAGAAAATTTTGACCATTCTATATGTTTGCCGCAAGATTGCAGAAAACTTTGACCATTCTATATGTTTGCCGCAAGATTGCAGAAAACTTTGACCATTCTATATGTTTACCGCAAGATTGCAGAACACTTTGACCATTTTATATGTTTGCCGCAAGATTGCAGAAAACTTTGACCATTCTATATGTTTGCCGCAAGATTGCAGAAAACTTTGACCATTCTATATGTTTGCCGCAAGATTGCAGAAAACTTTGACCATTCTATATGTTTACCACAAGATTGCAGAACACTTTGACCATTCTATATGTTTGTCAGAACATTACAAGAATTACACAATATTTACTGGGCATGCCAAGTTGGCACTGACTTCCTGGAAGCTTACAATTTGAGATTGTGGCTAGGTCATGTTGATTGTGTTTGGAAATGTTTGCTGCAAGCTTGCTGCAAATGATAGCCGCATGGCTTATTTTTCGGTAAGGTAGATATGTATGATACTGTACGGTCACTTTAGGAGCTTTATGATCAAAATGACAAACAAATATCTAAACTATTCAGTATTGCAGCTTTATTCATCTTTGCTTGAGAGAGTTGGACAATGTTGGAAACTAACGGTTTTTTATGGTACTTTTCAAATTTAACAATGTGAGAAAAATACACACAAAAAATCATGTAAGTGCCGCCATCGAAATACAAACGGGTGAGCTGATTGTGGGAACAGTATATATCTAACTTAATATATTATGATATATTTGTTCCTGGCTGATGGTACAATCTGGGGGACCGTGGCTGATTTACTGTAAAGGACATTCTTAATCATCAACATGAAAACCTGTAAAAGACTTCTAACTATATACTAATTATAAATTGGCACAATCTCTGTATAAAAAGTTGTTTTACTTCGTCGGTCAAAAAATCGCTCGGGTGTGTTATGTCCTAGCTTGTTTCTGTACTCGCAAACTATAAATTTAAGATTGTTTATGATTATTCATCATGTGAAGTAGATGGTGATTGTCTAAAGAGTTGGATGATCAGGAATATTCATTTGTTCCAGATTCCAAAATGTTCGAAGTTAAAAAGGGCTAACGAGCCGCAACTTTTGTCTAGAAAACTTTAACAGTGTCAAGTTCAGTTGATTTCTGCCGGTTATCGGAAGACTTAACCTGCAGTGAACAGAAACAAACAACCTTACGCGTCTAAAGGTAAAAACATGGTATTAATATACTAATGAACAATAATTTGATATAACATGGGTCTATTATACTAACTTTAATAGATAATAGTCCCAGATATATATATACTTTCAAATTATGCACATTCCGCATTCCGGAGATTCATTTCTTTCTCCGAGAAAGTTTCAGAAACATTGTTTTCATCCGGTTTCACTGCGCATGCGCCCTTCGTATTTAATTTTTCACATGTACAAAATTTGTTTTGGATGGCGGTTATCTGAAATCTGAAATTATAGACAAACTGCATAAGTAAGCTGTTGATTTGTAAATCTATCACATGAAAAATCTTAACAAGCACACACATATTTAATTTTGTATAGCACTGCTTGAGACGGACACAACTGACAAATTATGTAGGTAAACAGCTAAAATAAACTTTGACTTTGTGCAAACTAGGTTCCAAATTATCATATAGAATAAACAAATAAAAAACTATATTTACTATTCAACTACAAACTCATGAGAAATGTGGTACATAGAATATTTTTTTTTGGTACATGATGAGCTTCATAAGGTTTTAAGTCAAACGTGGATATTGTATGTTTACTACTTACTTGTAATGTATGTAGAGCCTAGAGTCTCTGCCCTAGAGGTTTTCAAAGATGAGGGGGGAGAATTCTAGTCAAATCGGCACCTGGTCAAATCGGCACTCAGTATAGTCAAATCGGCACCTAGTCAAATTGGCACCTGGTTAAATCGGCACTTTATATAGTCAATTGGGCACCCATGTTAGATTTATTTAATATACATATTTTAACAGTAATTTCAGCAAAAAACAGTAAAAATAAGGAAGGGGTTGTCCAGAAATATTCACTTAATTTGACTTTTTCTATGGGTGCCGATTTGACTTGTACCCGAGGGGGGATAGGACTTTATCTGGACTCCAGGATCGGCCTTTTTTAAGCTCGTGATTTCGGGCTTGACCCATTCGGGATCTGGGAATTCTTTTTTAGAATTTTGGGACCTCAGGATTTCGTGTTTTTAAGCCCGGGATTTCATGTTTTTAAGCTCAGGATTACGGATCAGGACCCCTCCTACCCTCCCTCAAAGATGGCACAAGGGTATCTATCAGTTTGTATATACATGATATATGGGTTTGTACATTTCTGTATTCTTTTTGGTTTGATATTTATTCTCAATTCTTTATAATTATTTTGACACATCAGGTTGAGAACCTCAAACCCCTTAAATATAGGACAACCCTGAAGTGCAGTTCTCCCTATTTATGAGGGTGGTAAAGGGTTATTTTCGCGCAATGTTTTTGGCCTTTTTATTTCACGTGTTTTGATGTTTTATTTCTCGTATTTCGTGTTTGGTTCGACGTGCGTGCCTCGTGTTTTCCTTTATTTATTTTCCGTGTTTTGTGTCAGTACTCTTAATTTCTCGTGCTTTTCTCGCATTTGATTAAAAAGTAAACCAGGGGCAGGCATACCTGCCAACTTTCACGATTTAGGCGTGTACTACACGATGTTGACCCTTTGTCACGATTGCACGATCGTGTTCCTGAAAAACCCTCTAAAACACGATTTGGTGAAAATCTACACGAAAAATAGTGTTCCCAATTTTGAACTGTGTCTTATGGAGGAAAATCATGTTCAGCCAATCAAATTGTCTGTTTCTCAGGATCAAATTAATCAGCCAATCAAAAACGTTTTCTCTCAAGATTATTTTAAGATGCTAGATATTTAACTTGTGTTGTATTTCTCTGTTTGTTGGTCAGAATTGTAAAATCGTGAACATGGCAAATGATTTTTCAACTGCATGGAGGTTCTAACACAGAATAGGAATAAAAGTATGGCTGATTCACAAACTGCAATAATGCAAATAAACTTAAGAAAAAGGCATGTACATGTAAGCTCATCTTACAAATATGACACTTTTTCTAGACCACACAACAGTACGCGCAAAATAGTCGATGCAAAGAATTGTAACCTTTGAAATTGTTGTCGCGCGCTTAAACCCCCATGGGCATTTTCAAAAGTTGGCAGGTATGGGCAGGACTTATTAAATTCAAAATCAGTCCACATATTGTTTTAAATTATGTGTTCCCAGAATATTTAAAATGGCTATCAAATTAATTATTACGAATAATATTTTTCTTTCAAATCAGTTGCATATTATAGCGGAAGCGAAAAGGTGACTGCAGGGTCATCATGTCCATTATATTATGTTGATGATCTCCAGGGACGGCTGATTAATAAATTACTTTACTTTTTTCATTAATATTTATAATTTTATTTCTCATGCTTCGTTTTTTCAGATTTTTATTTTCCGTGCAACATTTTCGCGATTTTTGTATTATGTGTTTCCCTGTTCAGGCCCCCCCCCCCTTTACCACCTTCTATTATGAGTAAAAAAAAAATGTTTTTCTAATAACCACCTGTAAGAACAAAACGGAACATGTTTATATTATTTGCTGAAACTTTCCAAAGAACAATTCATCTATCAGGTATTTTATTGAAAAGCTGTTCAAAAATAATGAATTACCCCCCCCCCCCCCCCCCAAGTTATTTTTTTCTTTCTTTTCTACAACAGTAAAATGATCCCTGTTTGAGGGAACAGTCCCTCATTTAAGGGATATCCCTCATTTTGGAGGTTGTTCCCTACTTGGTAAACTCAATCCAGAATTTCTGGTACATGTATCAGCCACAAATCAACTCCTGCAACAAAGGCGAAGAAGTCATTTTCACTATATTTGTCAAACAAAATAGCATGTGCGTTTACTGTCACATGCTGTAAAAATAGTGTTGATATGTATGGATTTTTGTTGAGCCTGCAGCTTTTGTCTTAGAAAGCTCAACATAGGGATAGTGTTCCAGCTTTATATTTTAAAAGGTAGAAGACTTAGCTTGGATGCTTCATACTTTGAATATAGATGCCTCATGTTATGAACTTTTTGTCAGTCACATGTCCAATGTCCTTGACCTCATTTTCATTGTTGAGTGACTACTTGAAAAAAGTTCAGATTTTTTGTAATGTTGAATTCTCTCTTATTATAAGTGATAGGATAACTATATTTGGTATATGCGTATCTTTCAAGGTCCTCATGCTCGTCAGACAGTTTTTGCTTGGCTCGACCTCATTTCATGGATCAGTGAACAAGGTTAAGTTTTGGTGGTCAAGTCCATATATCTGAAATACTATAAGCAATATGTCTAGTATATTTGGTGTATAGAAGCACTGTAAGATGTACATGTCCAACTGGCAGGTGTCATCTGACCTTGACCTCATTTTCATGGTCCAGTGGTTATAGTTAAGTTTTTGTGTTTTGGTCTGTTTTTCTTATACTGTATGCAATAGGTCTACTTTATTTGGTGTATGGAATGATTGTAAGGTGTACATATCTACATGTAGCTGGCAGGTGTTATCAAACCTTAACCTCATTTTCATGCTTCAGTGGTCAAAGTAAATTTTTTGAGTTTTGGTCTTTTTTTCTTATGCTATATTCAACATGTTCAATAGACCATCAATATTTGGTGTATGGAAATATTTTATTATCTATTGGTCTGTTTTTCTTAAACTATAAGCAATTAATTGGTCAACTATATTTGTTGTATGGAAGAATTGTTAGCTGTACATGCCTGTCTGGCATGGTCTATCTGACCTTGACCTCATTTTGATGTTTCAAAGGTCAAACTTTAGTTTTCTTGGTTAATGTTAAGTTTATGTGACAGTTGTAAAAAAGCTTTATATTTAGGACTATCAACAGAATATCATTGATTTAATAGTTAAGAAGGTGAGACATTTTAGTGTGTGCACTCTTGTTTTTTATTACGTATTTTTTTTTATTACATTGAGTCTATGGCATGTATATATGGGAGCAACATCATGAACATTGTGACTTTAACAGTCATGACAGTGCTTAATCAAAAATGGTTAAAAAAAACTCAAGGGAAGGGGATAAAAATATTGTAGGTAGTGGTACAGTGAACACACATACTTTTTGTTTGGCCTCATCAAGGTTATATCTTAATTAATGATTACAGCTGCTTTAGTCATCATTAGTTTGCATACATTTGTACCTACCAAGTTGGTGTTAAACACACATTGTATAGAGAAATTCCAAGACAAACATGCCATGCATTTATACAACATATTTCATAGAAACATATATGCAGTATGCATGAACAAACATTGAGTTTTATTAAGTCAATTGTCTCTATGGTACTATAATATAAGGGAAATTTTTTTTTTTCAAAAAAAATCTGAACATTTTTGTTAACTTTGGTCACTCATGGACATGAAGGATACTTTGTGTAGATCAAAATAATCTTCTTATTTTTTTTTGGCAAACAGATTTGTTAGCTAATTAAGTGTTATTATGGGCTTAAACTGTGTGTAAAAAAACTCATAATTTTAGGTCAACTAGTACATTGATTTTTTATCTGATATAATTGATATGAGGGCTTTGTCTTCTAATAACAAATACTGTATGTTGTTAAGTCAGAAATTATTGCGTGCATTTATTATAGCAATTTTGTCATTTAAGTCTAAAATGCAATTTTATTTTTTACCTTATTCAACATCCTGTTTCAAAAATCCTGTTTGATTCGTGTAAAAAAATCAAAATGCGAGTTTTGATTATTTGCGATTATAACCCTGTCCCATTTTTCGCAATAATAAAAACATCACAATAATTTCTGAATTTATAACAGTATAGATTATTCAATTCAAATCTTAATTGCCATAAAACTACATATTTATAGTACATGTATCATGCAGGGACAAAACTTAAAGGGAGCCCAGTCGCCCATGGCTCCTAGATTTTGAGCTGGGCCCCTAAACTTTCAGATAAAGTTTAGTTGAACATATAGAAAATAGTTATGAAATATCTGGTCTGGTAACAAAATGAAAGTAAAGAATAACAACAAGATCATTAATATACACATTAAAAAGATATTTTAAGAGTCCCCTGTCCTCAGTTCAATAGGTCTGTTTTTAAAAGGATCCTAGCTTATTTACCTGATTGTGTGAAATTATGTTGAGTATAATGTTATTTTATCTTTGTCATTTAAATTTGTGGATATTCTCATTTATCAAAAAATCAAAATAAACTTTTCTATCATTATGGTTTCTATTACAATATAAAAAGAAATGAATTTCCACAATATACATGTACATGTATGTAACTTATGTTTTCCCTTTGTATAGAAGGATCAGCATGTCAATAAATTAGGAACAGAATGAGACCAGGTGTAACCCCACACCATATAACACCTTTACTTCCTTTTAATCATGGTGTTACAGATTATGATGTTGGTGGATTTTCTGGAGTTAGCAAAGGTAAGGCATAAATAAAATATTGTTTGTTTCCCCGATCCTGATTGACCATGCAAAATCCATGCTACATGTACTCATAAAATTATTTTATTGTTCAAACTAATTCCAAAATTGTTTTATTCATTTCAGATTTTCAGGCTTGTCGCATCATCCTATGATACTATTCAGACTTTTTAGAAAAAATTAAATCATTTCCCTACCAGTACCTACATACCCACCACACCTTGCTTGGAAGGGTCCAGATTGGGGAAACAAACAATATACTAATTTAGGACTAACTGTGGTGATTTTGTGTAGGAATTGATAAATGTTGTGACATATTTTGTCATGTATTATACGCTCTGCTGAAAGATATATACTGTGGATTCATTTACATTAATTATTTTTGTGATAACCAATTTTCATGGATTTGGAAAAACTTGCATTTTCACGGATAATCAATTTCATGGTTTTTCAAAAGTCTGCATACTGTGGATTCATTTATTTTCGTGGGTATCAATTTTTCGTGGATTCAGGGAAATTTACGTTTTCGTGGATATTTAATTTCATGGTTTTACCGAAGTCTGCTTACACGCCTTCGTAAAATTTGTCATTCGTGGAACATTTTATTTCGTGGTTTGCCTGTACTAACAAAATCCACGAAAATTGGTATCCCAGGAATAATAATGAATCCACAGTATTTAAACATGTTAAAGTTCTATGCAAAATTTATAATTCATTGGACATTTAAATTTGTGGTTCCTGGGTTACCACGAAAATTGGTATCCAATGAATTATAATGAATTCACAGTAGTTGGTATTTGGGGATGTATATTATCAGATTTTTATTATACATGATAAATGAGAATGAAAAAATATTGAGATGTGGTATGAATGCCTATACAAGAGATACATGTATTTATCTACTAATAATTATCAAACGTACCAAGATTATAATTTATTACGCTAGACGCACGTTTCGTCTTCATAAGACTTATCAGTGAAGCTCATATCAATCGAATGGATATAATTCAATAAATGCCACAGTATAGCCTTCAACAATTAGAAAATTCCATACCATATAGTTGAAGCGTAATATGTAAGAACCCACTTGACATGCTTAAAAAAAATGTGGATCAATTCAAAAGAGATTTTTGACTGTCTGAATTATAACAAAACAATTTAAAAACACTGCTGGTTTACCTGAGACCAATTGGTGTAAATGATTTTTGTTGAGCCTGTGACTAACAGCTAAAGAAGGCGAGACACTGGGTTCAGCGGAACCCTTAAAAAACTTTATATGATAAAACATTTCACTTTTACAAGTGGAATAATATAGTTTTCAAGGAGTATTATAAATGCAACAGTCTGCTCTAATATATAAATACCAAATCTTGCAATTTGCTGTTTTAAAATGATGCATTCTGGCCATCTGGGTACTATTTTGAAAAGCATATATCAAAAATGAGATTTGTTTTTAAAAACAAGACCTAAACAATAGACATGATGGAAGTAGTGCCCTATGTGACACATGGCGCTAACGGGAGATGAAAGTTAACAATGGAAGTAGAAATGCTATGACCTTATTTTCATATAAGGATATGAACAACAAAATAATTCATTATTCTTTTGATTCAGAAACTCTGAAATGAAGTAGGGTTTCCTTATTTCAATAGGTGCATTAATGATGTTAATACTTCATATCTATTTGATAGATGGAAAGTTTTTGTGGTTAGTCAGAGGTCCAGTGATAGAGGTACTAGATTCAGCCTCTAGGAGACGTTTAGCAGCATGGGCATTCGGTGTCACTATCAAAGACACACACAGCTACATCACATGTGTCAAGGAATATTGCTATGGCAACAGTCCCAAACTGTTGGTGGGAGTATGCAATGCCCAACAGACAAGCATGTTAGGCGTACTAGACTTGCAGAGCTCAAGGTTGAGCAAGGTCATTGAAATACCTCACAAGGTTAGTAGGACGATAAGGATGTACACCTCTGAGGAGCTAAAAATTTCTAGAATTAAACTTTTTTTCTTTACCTGATTTTTGGGTTTACAAGACTAAAAAAATAATTGGTGAAGAAAAAATCATATGGTGGTGCATTTCTTTTATTGCTACTGCCCTTTGAAAATGCCCAATTTTGATGATTTTTTCATTTTTCATTGATTTTTACCTATTTTAGGGCTATTTTGAAAAATATTGACTTGATTGGTCGTAAAATTTGAAAACTGGATTACTGAAAAACCTTAAATTGTATATACACAGAGTTCTATTTGAATATACATGATATAGTATTTTTGAAATTCATTGATATTTTCCACTTGTATCACATGTTTTGGAAAAAATTCCCAGAACGAGATTTCAGCGAAACTGAAACGTCAGAAGAATACATCGATAATGGAGTTCGTTTCTCAGTTTCAAAATAATAAGCTTTTCAAAACACTAGTTAATATTGATAGGGGATTAATAAAGGAATCAAAAGAGGGAAAAAAAATATTTAGGTCAATGTACTTGTTTTTGAGATCTATTAGCCATTGAAATTTTGGCGGGAAAATGTTCTCTTTTCACTTTTCATGGCTTTATCATTGACAAGTTTTAAGTCTTCAAAAACTATTAAAAAGATAATTAAAAGACAGATGGCAGATGGCCTATCATTATACATGTAAAGGATTTATAAAAAGAAAAATGGGGGTCAATGGGAAATTTTATGAAAGGCATTCAAATTGATATAACCAGAGTATTCTGAAAATGTGACAAAAAATGCAAAACATGACAAGGGAACATCCTTATTTATGGCACTTTGAATGTCTTCTGTGCATGGCAAAATACTGACAACTTGTGACCACATTTCATAGTTCCTCAGTGGTGGGTGACATTTCAAATTAGCAATCTTAAGTACACTAGGTTACAGAAGAACTTCTTTGGTAGAGAATGGTATACATGTATCTTTATTGAGATTATGAAGTATGGTACATTTAGAAATAAAAATTAAGGAGATGCAGTATGATTGCCAATGAGACAACTTTCGGTTAGAATTCATATGAAGTGGATAAAAACCACTATAGTTCACGATACATATTTAATACAAATTTTTTTTCTTCAGATTAATAGCGTTGAGGTTGTCACCAATGTAGGAGGAGACTTTATTCCAATGTGGGCTTTAAATGACCAACTAAGATTATTTGATGGAATAATTGCTGTGGGGACCATATCCGGTATTGTTTATTTAATAGGTAAGTCTGTGGTTGTTCTATTTGATTCTGATGAGTGTTGATTGAAAAACAAATAAAGAATATGATTAATTTCAATATTGTGCATTGCAGCTGGGTAGCAATGGAAAGTGCATTCCTATTAACACTATCACAAGATTTTAAAGTTTTAGTTTTTAAATACAAAAATTAAATAGTCTGATAATAATTTTTATTTCATTTAAAAAACTAAATATCTGTGGATATTTTTGTATACAGATATTGCTGTAAATTCAGAAATAATTGCGATGTTTTTATTTTTTTGTGAAAAATGGGGTAGGATTATCATGATTATAATCGTTTTAATTTAAACTAGCATTTTGAAATAATTTATGTGAATTAAAACAGGATTTTTTCTCAATATGGCAAAACTTAAAATCAGATTTTAGTCTAAACTGACAAAACGACAAAATAGTAATATTACATGCATGCAATATTTTCTTAATTTACAGTACATCCTTTTTTTTTCAGATATGTGTATGGATGAGAACCTTCAATCAGATGAGGTAATGCCTTCCAAGTTACAGTACATTACACCGAGATCCAGAGACACGGCTGATCGGCGTAGACAAGCTATTGCCAAAAGAAATCACCTTTGTCTTGTGTTAGATGGTAAAGTTTAGAACAATTACTTTTGATTCTTACTGCATAGGCATATTTTAAAGTTTACTGAGATTTTATGTCGTAGGAAAAAAATACACATTTAAAATGAAAATAGAAAAGACACAATAAAACTAACAGAACTCATGGCTTTTATAAAAGTTTTGAGGAGATAAAACTAACAGAACTCATGGCTTTTATAAAAGTTTTGAGGAGATAAAACTAACAGAACTCATGGCTTTTATAAAAGTTTTGAGGAGATAAAACTAACAGAACTCATGGCTTTTATAAAAGTTTTCAGGAGAGAAAACTAACAGAACTCATGGCTTTTATAAAAGTTTTCAGGAGAGAAAACTAACAGAACTCATGGCTTTTATAAAAGTTTTCAGGAGAGAAAAACTAACAGAACTCATGGCTTTTATAAAAGTTTTCAGGAGAGAAAACTAACAGAACTCATGGCTTTTATAAAAGTTTTCAGGAGAGAAAACTAACAGAACTCATGGCTTTTATAAAAGTTTTCAGGAGAGAAAACTAACAGAACTCATGGCTTTTATAAAAGTTTTCAGGAGATACTTTCACATGATGATATTATTTAGTTGAAGTTAAAGTCATAAGAAACCTCAAATCAAAAAAAATAATGCATATGTTTATTTATAACGCAATGGATAGTTTTAATTAGGCCAAAAAGAGATATATGTCTGTTTCCTGTTTCCCGACCAACCCTAGATCTTTTTATTCAATTCCGGAAAAAAATCGTTTCCGATCTTACTATGCCCAAACAATCAAAATGGCTGCTCCCAGCACAAATGTGCTACAACTAAGGTTTAAAAATGTCAGCACTGCGAGAATTATTCAATTAAAGCTTCTTTAAAGAGATTAAATCATTTTGGGGTACAGGATTTTAACCAAACATGACATTTAACAGAATGCAAATCTGACGGAGTGCAAAAATTAAAAAATTAAAAAAAAATCCCGACCTATTGACCCTGATTTATTTGTGCTGGCAGCAGGAAACAGACATATATTTTTTGGGGGCCTTATAAAACTTATGTACATATACTTTTTTTTGAAGAAAATTCTTTAATTTATTCATATTTAGAACAAGTTTACTTTATTTTAATTGCTTCCTACAAAGCAATTCCCCCGACACATTTTCCGTATGCAAAGTGACCTCATTGTGACCCATCTCATAAAAATCTGGGGATCACAATACTCATGGATGTCCTTAAAATAAACTATTATCTGAATTTACATGTTAAACACGTGCTTTTTTCCATGCTTTTTTATTGATTTATTTTCTATTGTTGACAAACGGGTGACAATCGTTTAACTTCGGCTTCAAAACACGAACTTTTATTACCTGCCATATTTTCACAATATCACTTTCTGATTGAAAAAAAACTAGAAGATTATACGAAATTCACACAAAAAAAAATTGATAAATTCATGCACAGAAGACTAAGTTTATGATGTTTGTATGCATTGGTTCAAGAATTGGAAGAACATTATTTTTCATTGGTCATTCGCTTCTTATGACTTTAAGCTTTGAGATAAACACAAAGATGAAATTCTGATAAAATCGCTTCAAGACTTCATGTATAATTTTGAAATACAGACAACTGTTATTATCAATTCTAATTGAAAAGTCCTATTGCATGAGAATTGTATAACATTTGAATGGTTTCTGCTGTTATGACACATTAATTTGAATATTCCTGCTGTTATGACAAATGTATTTTAATAGTCCTATGGCCACTTTAAAGCTTACTGTTTGATGTGGGCCAAGGCGTCGTGTTAAACACCTGACTTTCACCTATAATGTTTTACTTTTACAAATTGTGATTTGGATGGAGGGTTGTCTCATTAGCACTCATACTACATCTTCTTATATCTATCTATTCCATTTCAGAAGAATCTCATGGCAATTTATTTAAATATAGAAGATGCGATGGCACAGAACTTAAATCTTTTAATCCAAGTGAGTTTAATGTGTATGATGGACAGACAGATAGTCTGATATTATTATCAACAATATTTTAGGACAAACAATCCTACCATGAAATTGAGAATGGGTCAACAAAAGGGATAACAACCTGACCAAAGACCAGAAAACAGCCAAAGGCCACCAATGGGTCTCTAACACAGTGAGAAAATCCTACGTCTAAATGCAGGCTTCAGCTGGCACCTAAACAAAAATGTGTACATGTATGAAAGCAGTCGAATTCTAGCAAACATTCTTAGTTAAACCTGTATATATTATTTTTGAATTTGATTAGACATTATCTCAATTACAATTGTACAATATACAAACAAGGCAAGCAAGCTAACCAAAGTCTTGCTCTACATATATTAGGAAATTGGCTGTAAATATAGAACTGACTACCACTTTGACAGATAAAATTTGTATTATTTATTACAGGTGACGTTATAGTAACATGTTTAAAGTATATACCACAGATAGGGACACTGGTTGTAGGCTTTAGTTTTGGAAGCTACCAGTTGTGGAAATTGAATGTTCCTGTCTTAGAGTAAGTAGTGTGGGCATCAGCAAGTGATAGTGCTGCTAAGGCCAAGGGTGGATTCAGACAGGGGTGTGGTGGGAGTGTGTCCCTCCTAAAATTTGCACAGCATGGGTTGTCCTCAGCTTAATAAAGAATATTTCAATAATTTTGCTGAAAATTTAAGTTTAACCTAAAATCCTGGATTCGCCCCTACTACATGTACTATTTTCCCCTTTCCCCTGGAGAAGGAAAGGCTTGAAAAAATTGGCCATGTTGGGTGGGATGTTGGTAACTGTTGTTATTGTTGTAAAGTGGAAGTTTCGGAAGAGATCTATTGCTAATATCCAGATTTATATAAATTAGGAAAATATTCTCTCAAGTTAATTTAATTGTTAAGGGTGTTTGCTACTCTCATTACAAAATAACAAGCTTTTTATAAAACTTGATACTGTAAATAAAATAATATCTTTTTTTTAAATCTACTACAATGTATTTAGGGATTCCAATCAAATGAATGTTCAAAATTTAAATATGATGATTTTTAAATTACAATGGTTTGTAAACAATAGTTTATATTTGATCTTTTCAGATACAGTTCAAGAGTTGAGGAAGACAATGGATCTGTCCTACATGTGGCCTACCAGGAACCAGAAAATGATCCTAAAAACTTCTGTTATCTATGGATTATCAGAGGTTGTGATAGTGAAGAGTAAGTTAAGGCTTTATGGTCTTGTGTGTTGCTGGTTTGCTGTCTAATGGAAGCCAATTTGATGGAAACACCATTTTCTCATTTGTTCATGATTAACATACTATTCATTGGGAAGATTTTTTTTATGCCCCACCTAAGAAAGTAGAGGGGCATAATGTTTTCTGGTCTGTGCGTCCGTCCTTCTGTCCGTCAGTTTGTTCATGTTAAAGTTTTTGGTCAAGGTAGTTTTTGATGAAGTTGAAGTCCAATCAACTTCAAACTTAGAACACATGTTCCCTATGATATGATCTTTCTAATTTAATTGCCAAATTAGACTTTTGACCCCAATTTCAAGGTCTACTCAACATAGAAAATAATAGTGCAAGTTTCAGGTTAAAGTTTTTGGTCAAGGTAGTTTTTGATTTAGTTGAAGTCCAATCAACTTGAAACTTTGTACACATGTTCCTTATGTTATGATCTTTCTAATTTAAATGCCATATTATATTTTTTATCCCAATTTTATGGTCCACTGAACATAGAAAATGATAATGAGGAGTGGGGCATCTGTGTACTATGGACACATTCTTGTTTATCATAAACTAATGAATTTTGGTACAATTTAGAAATTTCACAACTGTTGTAGAATCTGTACAATGTATAAAACTTCGCTTGATGTATGAATGTGTGTCCATTGTTGATGGGTATATACACCTCTAGATAGCCATTTTATCATGTTTATTATGCCCCACCTACGATAGTAGAGGGGCATTATGTTTTCTTGTCTGTGCGTCCGTCTGTTCGTTCGTCCGTCTGTCCCGCTTCAGGTTAAAGTTTTTGGTCAAGGTAGTTTTTGATGAAGCTGTAGTCCAATTAACTTGAAACTTAGTACACATGTTACTCATGATATGATCTTTCTAATTTTAAAGCCAAATTAAACTTTTGACCCCAATTTCACGGTCCACTGAACATAGAAAATGAAAGTGCAAGTTTCAGGTTAAAGTTTTTGGTCAAGGTAGTTTTTGATGAAGCTGAAGTCCAATAAACTTTAAACTTAGTACACATGTTCCCTATGATCTGATCTTTATAATTTTAATGCCTTATTATATTTTTTACAAATTTTCACAGTCCATTGAACTTGGAAAATGATAGTGCAAGTGGGGCATCCGTGTACTTTGGACACATTCTTGTTAAAGTTATGTTATGGTATTGCGATAAGGAGATGTTGGAACAACATCAAGGAGCCTACACCATAACAACACAATTTGAATATTTTTAATATGATGAATGATTTTAAATAGCTTCATAATTCAGTATAACTGAACAGAACAACCTCATAATTTGGTCAACAGTTTAAAGTGTTGTCAGTTGTAAAGTGTGAGTGATCTTAATACTTATCTGTCAGAAACCTTCCTATTCTCTATTACTTTGCATTATGATTAGTAGTATGTTTCAAACATGAAATTTGACAGGTTCTTGTTGGGTTTTTTAAAAGACTAGGCTAATTCATGAATTTTGTTTTCAGTGAAGAGACGATATCATCTGCAGCTCTGTATCAGTTAGCTTACAACAAGAAGACTTGGTATAGTAATTATGGTGCTTTTTATGAGGTAAGTATATTATCCACTCAGGGCAATTCATTTTAAAAATTAAAATTGAAGGCTCTAAGGGATATTATTAAGATTGAAGCAGTAAGTTCACAAAAGTTCAATATTACCCCTAAAATTTTAAGATATGGTGATCTCTGAGCTCATAAGGAACATCCTGGCTAGATTAAATCAGATTAAGATCAAAGGCATAGGCTCCAAGGGATATTATTAAGATTAAAGGTATAGGCTCCAAGGGATATTATTAAGATTAAAACTGGAGCAGTAGGTTCACAAAAGTTCAATATTGCCCCTTAAATTCCATGAAAGGGTAAAATATGAGGTGATCTCTTGAGTTCATAAAGATTATCTTGGCTAGATTAATTCAGATTTAGAATAAAGGCATAGGCTCTTAGAGATATTATTAAGATTAAAACTGGAACAGCAGGTTCACAAAAGTTCAATGTTACCCCTTAAATTCCATGAAAGGAAAAGATATGGTGATCTCTGAGTTCATATGGAACATCTTGACTAGATTTATTCAGATTAAGATTAAGGGCATAGGCATATGCTCTTAGGGATATTATTAAGATTGAAACTGGAGCAGCAGGTTCACAAAAGTTCAATATTGCCCCTTAAATTCCACGAAAGGGTAAAATATGGTGAGCCATACATGAGTTCATATTAATGAAACAACTTGGCTAAATCAAAATAAAGTTTAAGTGTCACCTTAAAGAATATTTTTTAAAGCTAACAGATCAATAAACAGAAGAGTCTATACTTTTCTATTTTTATTTCAGGAATTAACCTCTGTCAGTTTGAGATTCGAACTAAAAATTACTGCTAACTTGTTTAAGGATGTACACCTCTGAGGAGCCAAAAATTTCTAGAATTAAACTTTTTTTCTTAACCTGATTTTTAGGTTTATAAGACTGTAACAAAACAATTGGTGAAGAAAAAATCATATGGTGGTGTGCTTCTTTTTTTGCTACGGCCCTTCGAAAATGCCCAATTTTGATGATTTTCTCACTTTTCATCGATTTTTACCTATTTTTGGGCTATTATCGTGAAAAAAATCACAGTTCCACAATTAAACTTTTTTTCATACTTTCCATAAAGATGAAGTGGACCAATCTGAATAAATTTAACTTACAAAAACTATAGGTAGGTGTTAATATAAGAAAGTTTTATCATATTTTGATGCTTTTTTGTGTAAAATTTACCATACTGCCAATTTTGTATTTTTATGATTTTTCTCATTTTAAAGAACAAAATGCATATTAATTCAACTTTTTTGTTATAAATGATTGAAAAAATACATATCTAAGAAATTTGAAAAGACCAAAATGAGATGGGATGTATAATATTCTTGTAAAATAATTTTTTGTATCCCTCACCCATTTTCTCAAAATTTTAACTAAAAATACTGACTTGAATGGTCGTAAAATTTGAAAACTGGATATTCAAAAACCGTTCATGGTAAATACACAATTTTTTCACAGAGTTATGTTTGATTATAATATTTTTAAAATTCATTGATATTTTCCACTTCTATCATATGTTTTGGAAATAATTTAAGAACGAGATTTCAACAAGACTGAACGAGACTGAAAAGTCAGAAGAATACATCCTTAATTGGTGCTTCTAATTTTTCTATTCTTTATTTCAGGAATTGACTTCTGTCAGTTTGAGATTTGACCTTGAAATGACTGCTAACTTGTTCAATGGTGTTCTATGTTTTATTTCAGGAATTGACCTCTGTCAGTTTGAGATTTGAACTTGAAATGACTGCTAACTTGTTCAATGGTGTTCTATGTTTTATTTCAGGAGTTGACCTCTGTCAGTTTTGAGATTTGAACTTGAAATGACTGCTAACTTGTTCAATGGTGTTCTATGTTTTATTTCAGGAATTGACTTCTGTCAGTTTGAGATTTGAACTTGAAATGACTGCTAACTTGTTCAATGGTGTTCTATGTTTTATTTCAGGAATTGACCTCTGTCAGTTTGAGATTTGAACTTGAAATGACTGCTAACTTGTTCAATGGTGTTCTATGTTTTATTTCAGGAATTGACCTCTGTCAGTTTGAGATTTGACCTTGAAATGACTGCTAACTTGTTCAATGGTGTTCTATGTTTTATTTCAGGAATTGACTTCTGTCAGTTTGAGATTTGAACTTGAAATGACTGCTAACTTGTTCAATGGTGTTCTATGTTTTATTTCAGGAATTGACCTCTGTTAGTTTGAGATTTGAACTTGAAATGACTGCTAACTTGTTTAATGGTGTTCTATGTTTTATTTCAGGAATTGACCTCTGTTAGTTTGAGATTTGACCTTGAAATGACTGCTAACTTGTTCAATGGTGTTCTATGTTTTATTTCAGGAATTGACCTCTGTCAGTTTGAGATTTGAACTTGAAATGACTGCTAACTTGTTCAATGGTGTTCTATGTTTTATTTCAGGAATTGACCTCTGTCAGTTTGAGATTTGAACTTGAAATGACTGCTAACTTGTTCAATGGTGTTCTATGTTTTATTTCAGGAATTGACTTCTGTCAGTTTGAGATTTGAACTTGAAATGACTGCTAACTTGTTCAATGGTGTTCTATGTTTTATTTCAGGAATTGACCTCTGTCAGTTTGAGATATGAACTTGAAATGACTGCTTACTTGTTCAATGGTGTTCTATGTTTTATTTCAGGAATTGACTTCTGTCAGTTTGAGATTTGAACTTGAAATGACTGCTAACTTGTTCAATGGTGTTCTATGTTTTATTTCAGGAATTGACCTCTGTCAGTTTGAGATATGAACTTGAAATGACTGCTAACTTGTTCAATGGTGTTCTATGTTTTATTTCAGGAATTGACTTCTGTCAGTTTGAGATTTGAACTTGAAATGACTGCTAACTTGTTCAATGGTGTTCTATTTTCTTTACAGGAATTAACCTCTGTCAGTTTGAGATATGAACTTGAAATGACTGCTAACTTGTTCAATGGTGTTCTATTTTCTTTACAGGAATTGACCTCTGTCAGTTTGAGATTTGAACTTGAAATGACTGCTAACTTGTTCAATGGTGTTCTATGTTTTATTTCAGGAATTGACCTCTGTCAGTTTGAGATATGAACTTGAAATGACTGCTAACTTGTTCAATGGTGTTCTATGTTTTATTTCAGGAATTGACCTCTGTTAGTTTGAGATTTGAACTTGAAATGACTGCTAACTTGTTTAATGGTGTTCTATGTTTTATTTCAGGAATTGACCTCTGTCAGTTTGAGATTTGAACTTGAAATGACTGCTAACTTGTTCAATGGTGTTCTATGTTTTATTTCAGGAATTGACCTCTGTCAGTTTGAGATTTGAACTTGAAATGACTGCTAACTTGTTCAATGGTGTTCTATGTTTTATTTCAGGAGTTGACCTCTGTCAGTTTTGAGATTTGAACTTGAAATGACTGCTAACTTGTTCAATGGTGTTCTATGTTTTATTTCAGGAATTGACCTCTGTCAGTTTGAGATTTGAACTTGAAATGACTGCTAACTTGTTCAATGGTGTTCTATGTTTTATTTCAGGAATTGACCTCTGTCATTTTGAGATTTGAACTTGAAATGACTGCTCACTTGTTCAATGGTGTTCTATGTTTTATTTCAGGAATTGACCTCTGTCAGTTTGAGATTTGAACTTGAAATGACTGCTCACTTGTTCAATGGTGTTCTATGTTTTATTTCAGGAATTGACCTCTGTCAGTTTGAGATTTGAACTTGAAATGACTGCTAACTTGTTCAATGGTGTTCTATGTTTTATTTCAGGAATTGACCTCTGTCAGTTTGAGATTTGAACTTGAAATGACTGCTAACTTGTTCAATGGTGTTCTATGTTTTATTTCAGGAATTGACCTCTGTCAGTTTGAGATTTGAACTTGAAATGACTGCTAACTTGTTCAATGGTGTTCTATGTTTTATTTCAGGAATTGACTTCTGTCAGTTTGAGATTTGAACTTGAAATGACTGCTAACTTGTTCAATGGTGTTCTATGTTTTATTTCAGGAATTGACCTCTGTTAGTTTGAGATTTGAACTTGAAATGACTGCTAACTTGTTCAATGGTGTTCTATGTTTTATTTCAGGAATTGACTTCTGTCAGTTTGAGATTTGAACTTGAAATGACTGCTAACTTGTTCAATGGTGTTCTATGTTTTATTTCAGGAATTGACCTCTGTCAGTTTGAGATTTGAACTTGAAATGACTGCTAACTTGTTCAATGGTGTTCTATGTTTTATTTCAGGAATTGACCTCTGTCAGTTTGAGATTTGAACTTGAAATGACTGCTAACTTGTTCAATGGTGTTCTATGTTTTATTTCAGGAATTGACTTCTGTCAGTTTGAGATTTGAACTTGAAATGACTGCTAACTTGTTCAATGGTGTTCTATGTTTTATTTCAGGAATTGACCTCTGTCAGTTTGAGATTTGAACTTGAAATGACTGCTAACTTGTTCAATGGTGTTCTATGTTTTATTTCAGGAATTGACCTCTGTCAGTTTGAGATTTGAACTTGAAATGACTGCTAACTTGTTCAATGGTGTTCTATTTTTTATTTCAGGAATTGACCTCTGTCAGTTTGAGATTTGAACTTGAAATGACTGCTAACTTGTTCAATGGTGTTCTATGTTTTATTTCAGGAATTGACCTCTGTCAGTTTGAGATTTGAACTTGAAATGACTGCTAACTTGTTCAATGGTGTTCTATGTTTTATTTCAGGAATTGACCTCTGTCAGTTTGAGATTTGAACTTGAAATGACTGCTAACTTGTTCAATGGTGTTCTATGTTTTATTTCAGGAATTGACCTCTGTTAGTTTGAGATTTGAACTTGAAATGACTGCTAACTTGTTCAATGGTGTTCTATGTTTTATTTCAGGAATCAACCTCTGTCAGTTTGAGATTTGAACTTGAAATGACTGCTAACTTGTTCAATGGTGTTCTATGTTTTATTTCAGGAATTGACCTCTGTCAGTTTGAGATTTGAACTTGAAATGACTGCTAACTTGTTCAATGGTGTTCTATGTTTTATTTCAGGAATTAACCTCTGTTAGTTTGAGATTTGAACTTGAAATGACTGCTAACTTGTTCAATGGTGTTCTATGTTTTATTTCAGGAATTGACCTCTGTCAGTTTGAGATTTGAACTTGAAATGACTGCTAACTTGTTCAATGGTGTTCTATGTTTTATTTCAGGAATTGACCTCTGTTAGTTTGAGATTTGAACTTGAAATGACTGCTAACTTGTTCAATGGTGTTCTATGTTTTATTTCAGGAATTGACCTCTGTCAGTTTGAGATTTGAACTTGAAATGACTGCTAACTTGTTCAATGGTGTTCTATGTTTTATTTCAGGAATTGACCTCTGTCAGTTTGAGATTTGAACTTGAAATGACTGCTAACTTGTTCAATGGTGTTCTATGTTTTATTTCAGGAATTGACTTCTGTCAGTTTGAGATTTGAACTTGAAATGACTGCTAACTTGTTCAATGGTGTTCTATGTTTTATTTCAGGAATTAACCTCTGTTAGTTTGAGATTTGAACTTGAAATGACTGCTAACTTGTTCAATGGTGTTCTATGTTTTATTTCAGGAATTGACCTCTGTTAGTTTGAGATTTGAACTTGAAATGACTGCTAACTTGTTCAATGGTGATCTATGTTTTATTTCAGGAATTAACCTCTGTCAGTTTGAGATTTGAACTTGAAATGACTGCTAACTTGTTCAATGGTGTTCTATGTTTTATTTCAGGAATTGACCTCTGTCAGTTTGAGATTTGAACTTGAAATGACTGCTAACTTGTTCAATGGTGTTCTATGTTTTATTTCAGGAATTGACCTCTGTCAGTTTGAGATTTGAACTTGAAATGACTGCTAACTTGTTCAATGGTGTTCTATGTTTTATTTCAGGAATTGACCTCTGTCAGTTTGAGGTTTGAACTTGAAATGACTGCTAACTTGTTCAATGGTGTTCTATGTTTTATTTCAGGAATTGACCTCTGTTAGTTTGAGATTTGAACTTGAAATGACTGCTAACTTGTTCAATGGTGTTCTATGTTTTATTTCAGGAATTGACCTCTGTCAGTTTGAGATTTGAACTTGAAATGACTGCTAACTTGTTCAATGGTGTTCTATGTTTTATTTCAGGAATTGACTTCTGTCAGTTTGAGATTTGACCTTGAAATGACTGCTAACTTGTTCAATGGTGTTCTATTTTTTATTTCAGGAATTGACTTCTGTCAGTTTGAGATTTGAACTTGAAATGACTGCTAACTTGTTCAATGGTGATCTTTGTTTTATTTCAGGAATTGACCTCTGTCAGTTTGAGATTTGAACTTGAAATGACTGCTAACTTGTTCAATGGTGTTCTATTTTTTATTTCAGGAATTGACTTCTGTCAGTTTGAGATTTGAACTTGAAATGACTGCTAACTTGTTCAATGGTGTTCTATGTTTTATTTCAGGAATTGACTTCTGTCAGTTTGAGATTTGAACTTGAAATGACTGCTAACTTGTTCAATGGTGTTCTATGTTTTATTTCAGGAATTGACTTCTGTCAGTTTGAGATTTGAACTTGAAATGACTGCTAACTTGTTCAATGGTGTTCTATGTTTTATTTCAGGAATTGACCTCTGTCAGTTTGAGATTTGAACTTGAAATGACTGCTAACTTGTTCAATGGTGTTCTATGTTTTATTTCAGGAATTGACCTCTGTCAGTTTGAGATTTGAACTTGAAATGACTGCTAACTTGTTCAATGGTGTTCTATGTTTTATTTCAGGAATTGACCTCTGTCAGTTTGAGATTTGAACTTGAAATGACTGCTAACTTGTTCAATGGTGATCTATGTTTTATTTCAGGAATTAACCTCTGTCAGTTTGAGATTTGACCTTGAAATGACTGCTAACTTGTTCAATGGTGTTCTATGTTTTATTTCAGGAATTGACCTCTGTCAGTTTGAGATTTGAACTTGAAATGACTGCTAACTTGTTCAATGGTGTTCTATGTTTTATTTCAGGAATTGACCTCTGTCAGTTTGAGATTTGAACTTGAAATGACTGCTAACTTGTTCAATGGTGTTCTATGTTTTATTTCAGGAATTGACTTCTGTCAGTTTGAGATTTGACCTTGAAATGACTGCTAACTTGTTCAATGGTGTTCTATGTTTTATTTCAGGAATTGACTTCTGTCAGTTTGAGATTTGAACTTGAAATGACTGCTAACTTGTTCAATGGTGTTCTATGTTTTATTTCAGGAATTGACCTCTGTCAGTTTGAGATTTGAACTTGAAATGACTGCTAACTTGTTCAATGGTGTTCTATGTTTTATTTCAGGAATTGACTTCTGTCAGTTTGAGATTTGACCTTGAAATGACTGCTAACTTGTTCAATGGTGTTCTATGTTTTATTTCAGGAATTGACTTCTGTCAGTTTGAGATTTGAACTTGAAATGACTGCTAACTTGTTCAATGGTGTTCTATGTTTTATTTCAGGAATTGACCTCTGTCAGTTTGAGATTTGAACTTGAAATGACTGCTAACTTGTTCAATGGTGATCTATGTTTTATTTCAGGAATTGACCTCTGTCAGTTTGAGATTCGAACTTGAAATGACTGCTAACTTGTTCAATGGTGCATCTAATACAACAGTTTCCAGTAGAGCCATCACAGGATATACGTTAGAAGATCCAAACTATAAACCTCCTGCCAAACTCCAGGAGGAGGAATCTTTTGAAGAAAGTAAGATAATTGTTCTCCCCAGGCTCTTTTAGCATCATGGTAATGTGATGCTATATTTCTGAATGTGATGCTATCTGAATTGAGATGCTCATAGATTGTGTTATGGATGTGATGCTATAATTTTAAGAAGCATGATGGTATTTCAAATTTCCTTTTTTACCATGATGCTAATTGAAATATCTAGGTAGAACACTAAAGAAATTTGTTCATCTGATATATCCAGATTCTTTCAATCAGCAGACTACATAGGCAAGTGTTTGTCCATCTGTGTCCTAATTTTGTAAAGTTGTTTAGTTTGATTTTTATGCCCCACCTACATATGACCAAGGGGTATTATATTTTTTTCAGTTTGTGCTTCTGTTTGTTAATCCATCCAATCAATTTGAAACCTATGGCACTGTATTTATATTTCAATGTTTCATTCTTTAGCACTTCCAGTTTATATTTGTCTATTTTAAAATCTAAAGAAGAGTGATTGATTTCTAAGAAATTTGTAATTATGTGTCATTAAAATATTTTAATATTTCGTTAACATCCTTTAACATTTTATAAAAAAGTATGAAATGGTTTGCTGTGAATGCTGTTTAAATAATAATACAACTTCGTTTATGCTGTAACTTCGTGTAAAAAAAAGTACTCCACTTTCAATTCCTTATAAAACTGTGGATTCATTTCAAGACCCATTGTAATACTGTGGATTCATTTCAAGTCCCCTTGTAATACTGTGGATTCATTTCAAGTCCCTTGTAATACTGTGGATTCATTTCAAGTCCCTTGTAATACTGTGGATTCATTTCAAGTCCCCTTGTAATTCTGTGGATTCATTTATTTTTGTGGGTAGAGGAAAACTTGCATTTTCTTGGAGATTTATTCTGTAGTCATGGTTGTTTTGCCTATTTCTGCATATATACAAAAGCCCATACAAAATTTGTAAATTGTTGAACATTTCAATATGGGGTTCACTTGTACCAAAGATAACACACGAAACAACAAAAAATGATGAATCCAGAGTATATGAAATTGTGTGTAATTTTGTTTTCAGGTGTTCATGGTCCTGATTTGAGTCGTTGTCTCTTTGTTTGGGAGTCAACAGAAAACAGTCAGAAGACTTACCAAATGGCAGTGTTTGATATGAACAGGTGGTATCATGCTCAGATGCCAGCTACTCTCAGGTAATGCCAGCTACTCTCAGGTAATGCCAGCTACTCTCAGGTAATGTCAGCTTCTCTCAGGTAATGCCAGCTACTCTCAGGTAATGCCAGCTTCTCTCAGGTAATGCCAGCTTCTCTCAGGTAATGCCAGCTACTCTCAGGTAATGCCAGCTACTCTCAGGTAATGCCAGCTACTCTCAGGTAATGCCAGCTACTCTCAGGTAATGCCAGCTACTCTCAGGTAATGCCAGCTTCTCTCAGGTAATGCCAGCTTCTCTCAGGTAATGCCAGCTACTCTCAGGTAATGCCAGCTACTCTCAGGTAATGCCAGCTACTCTCAGGTAATGCCAGCTTCTCTCAGGTAATGCCAGCTACTCTCAGGTAATGCCAGCTACTCTCAGGTAATGCCAGCTACTCTCAGGTAATGCCAGCTTCTCTCAGGTAATGCCAGCTACTCTCAGGTAATGCCAGCTACTCTCAGGTAATGCCAGCTACTCTCAGGTAATGCCAGCTACTCTCAGGTAATGCCAGCTACTCTCAGGTAATGCCAGCTACTCTCAGGTAATGCCAGCTACTCTCAGGTAATGCCAGCTACTCTCAGGTAATGCCAGCTACTCTCAGGTAATGCCAGCTACTCTCAGGTAATGCCAGCTTCTCTCAGGTAATGCCAGCTTCTCTCAGGTAATGCCAGCTACTCTCAGGTAATGCCAGCTACTCTCAGGTAATGCCAGCTACTCTCAGGTAATGCCAGCTTCTCTCAGGTAATGCCAGCTACTCTAAGGTAATGCCAGCTACTCTCAGGTAATGCCAGCTACTCTCAGGTAATGCCAGCTTCTCTCAGGTAATGCCAGCTACTCTCAGGTAATGGTAATGCCAGCTTCTCTCAGGTAATGCCAGCTTTCTCTCAGGTAATGCCAGCTTCTCTCAGGTAATGCCAGCTACTCTCAGGTAATGCCAGCTACTCTCAGGTAATGCCAGCTACTCTCAGGTAATGCCAGCTACTCTCAGGTAATGCCAGCTACTCTCAGGTAATGCCAGCTTCTCTCAGGTAATGCCAGCTACTCTCAGGTAATGCCAGCTTCTCTCAGGTAATGCCAGCTACTCTCAGGTAATGCCAGCTACTCTCAGGTAATGCCAGCTACTCTCAGGTAATGCCAGCTACTCTCAGGTAATGCCAGCTACTCTCAGGTAATGCCAGCTACTCTCAGGTAATGCCAGCTTCTCTCAGGTAATGCCAGCTTTCTCTCAGGTAATGCCAGCTTCTCTCAGGTAATGCCAGCTTCTCTCAGGTAATGCCAGCTTCTCTCAGGTAATGCCAGCTACTCTCAGGTAATGCCAGCTTTTCTCAGGTAATGCCAGCTACTCTCAGGTAATGCCAGCTACTCTCAGGTAATGCCAGCAACTCTCAGGAAATGCCAGCTACTCTCAGGTAGCTGTACGCATAAAATATACACAATTAAAAAAGAACTGAAGTTTATAGCTGTAGACGATAATAATTTCTCCAATATCTACATTAATTTATATTAAATTGAAATATAGCTTAGATGTATGCAATTTGCCTATAATTCCCATTATTATTGAAATAGACTACATGGTCCCAAGGAAGTATGCTGTTATAGAGTGCTGTATTTTGTGTGTTTATAAATCTTCTTAATAATTAAAAACACAAGTACAGATACAAATCATGCACAAATAAAATCAATAGTCAACACAAATATTTTCAAAGGTCAGTCGTTATAAATTATGAAATAACTCGCGGCACAAAATAAGTTCTGAACATCTCTAATGAGGTAGTCTGCTCAACATTAAATTATCATGAATTTATTATAATTGTCCTATTCCTTTTATCTGTTGTAATTAATGAGTTTTAAATCTAACGATTCATTTTATCTTGATTATGTCAATTAAATTTGTTTCGTTTTATCTCAGGTGAAAAATGTTCAACACACTAACATTCCACTTGAACGATCAGCAAAGGTGTTAATTAGTGGTCACCATAAACATGTCATTTTAACTGTTATACAAACAAGTATGTTTATTCAGCTTTAATCTCTTCATGCTCTTTTGAAAAAAATTATTTGACATAAGAAATACATCCGATTTGGATTTTTATGATTAGGTCTGCATCTTTCGAAAATTCTTACTTTCAAAGTTCGAGACATCGGGCTTATATTTACATTATTTTACTTGGACTGGACTATAAAATTTACTCGACTTATCCGAGTTTTCGACACAACGAAGATTGACTGTATTTAAAATGGGTGTCTAGACGGATTTTATTACATGCATTATGTTTTTTGGGAAGTAAATTGATAAAAAAAAATTCACTATGAAAAATGACATGATAATGTACCCTTGAAAAAGGTCATTTGTTTTTAAAAAAACTCCATACTTAACTATACCTTTAAATTACCCACAAACTTGCTGTAAATAAGTAAAACCATCAAAAGTGGGTTGTTTTTTAACATGAATTCATGGTGTGTTTTAAATTTACGTGTAAGTCCTTTGGACATTGATTCATTTTGTGAGTTAATCAGCCAAGTTACATATATATATGTGGTAGCAACCCACTATTTATTGTATCATTATGAAAGTACATATGTAATTGATTGTGATTAATTAATTTATTATAGGGGTGTTGGAGGCAGCCTGGCCACTTGTTCATATCTATCTATACACTCTCTTGACGAAGCTGTTGGCAACTCAGCACATGATGAATTATTGGTAAGTTTTTGATACACGAGTGATTTTTAAAAAATACATGTATCAATAAAAATCATCCAAACATCACAAAATTTTGAAAAAAGACATGATTTGCTGTGTATACTTTTATGTTTGTTTATCTTTCATTGGTTAGAGGTCATGGAGGTATAGGGGAGGGTTTGGATCTCATAGAATATGTTTAACCCACCGCATTTCCCCCCTGTCCTAAGTCAGGAGCCTCTGGCCTTTGTTAGTCTTTGTTTTTTAATTTTAGTTCACTTATGTTTTGGAGTTTAGTATGAAGACCTTTTTCACTCAACTAGTTCACAATTTTATTTAGTGGCCAGCTGAGGCCCACCTCCTTGTGAGGGCTTGTCTTGCTGTGTTAATGACCCATTGCTGTCATTTGGCAGTTATCTTCTCTTTGGTTGTGTTGTTATCTCTTAGACATATTCCCCATTTTGATTATCAATTTTATGATTTGCTAGTGCCAGATTGAATTGCTAGTTTTAAATTGAACTAAGCAAAGATAACTTTTAAGTTACTTAATCAAAGGCAATGTAAGATAAGATTTAAAGACTTAATTCTAAACACATTTAATTTGAAAAAAAGGAGCCTTTTTCTTGACAAATATTAAGATTTTTATTTGCTTGTCTTGTTTATGAAAAAAATTGTTCAGAAATTAAAAACAGTGCAATGAATAGAGCTTATCTCATAGCGAATTTTAGATTAATGACTGTTTATGTGTTTAATAACAATAAAAAACAAAACATTATAACTTTTCAAAAAAGTTTATTGAGTCCACCATTTTTGCTTACATTACATGTATTAGTTTGTGATTAGGTCAATTTATGGGGATCCACTTGTGGTAGGTCATTGATATTTGGTTTGCAATTGTATTAGCATTAATTGGCACAATTCATTGCCAAAATTACAAAAAGGCGAGACATATCTCCGTGATAACAGTTTATTATTTTGATAAAATGGAAAAAATGAAACTAAGAACATGTACTCATTAGGATTTGAACTTTTTTTTACTATAAACCCAGAGGTTCCAAAGGTATTTGAGACTGCAGTTGTCTTTTGGTCCAGTCAGTGTTTGAGCAATCTTTTACAATATGACTATTACAAAATTCCTACATCTACACTTGGTCATTTGGTCCAGTAATAATTGAACTTTTACTGTACCAAGCTATTTATTACTGGACATTGCCACATGTCTGACGGAAATAAATTTTAACCAGATTAAGATTTTTTTACCCAAATTTCTGAATTCATTGAATTGGCCATAAAAACTGTGTGTCCTCGACTATTTAACTCATATTCCATGTTTGATAATCTGTTTTCAAAAAACAAGTACTGTTAATTCAGAAATTTTTGTGAAGATTTTGATATTTAGAAAATTGCGACAGGATATTTAAAATGTGGCAAATATAAAAGCTCACATTTTATGTTCAACAATTGCAAAGATAGATGTACACTGTAGTTTATTAATTCCTATATTTATTTACAGGCTGTGCACATCTTGACAAACAGCTTGAGGAAATTTATCAACACCTCTCCTTTGCCACCAGAACAACACTTTTATCCTGCATCTCTGGCATTTGGTAAGTTCATTTTTCATAGATATAAGAAGATGTGGTATGAGTGCCAATGAGACAACTCCCCATCCAAGTCGCAATTTGTAAGGGAAAAACTATTATAGGTCAAAGTGAGGTCTTCAACACGTAGCCTTGGCTCACACTATACAGCAAGCTATGAAGGGCCCAAAAATGACTATTGTAAACCCTTCAAACGGGAAAACCAACGGTCTTAACTATAAAAACGAGAAATAAGAAACATTTATGAACCACATCAACAAACTACAACCATTGCCTAGTTTTAATTCATTTGCATTTCAGTTAAAGTTGTGGGATAAAAAAAATTATATATATGTCACCTATATGAATTGAATATACTTGGTTTATCTTTGATAAATTAAGAGAAAACATAGTAAATGTTTTTTTTTGTGAATATTGTTGTATATTAGAGGCAACTCTTGATGACTTTTGATATGAAAAACATAGGTTTCATATATTTTTTGATTTTTAACAACTTGCATGTTAAACACAAAAAGCGAAAATAAATTTCATAAAATTGCAATATTTGTATTGACCATTATAGCTGTTTTTTTAAAACAAGTTTGTGCAAGACCAGATTTTTTCAATGACTTGTAAATGCTTGCTTAAAAATATGTCAATTCAATTAGAATGAAATTCATTATTTATGTCAATAATAGTATTGTTTTGTTTTAGATGCTTTGCTGATAATGGAGTCTGGTTTGATAAAATGTCAATTCCTTGGTACACAGAGACAGGTATAATCAAGTATTAGATTTAAAAAAAATTCTAATTCAGATTAGGAATTCAAGTTATCTATGAAATTATGTATATTAAAAATAACCCAATGGTAATCTTTTAAAAGTAATAGTGACTTTCTAGACTATCATTAATGATTGGCCAAAATGTGTCCATAAATTCTTATCATTTCAAATTATTCTAAACAAACACTGGTGAAAAAATCAAAAAAATTAAATACTATATATTAGGTGTTTTGTGACAGGTTTTGTTTCCAATTTGGACCTTAGATAGGGCATATATCATTATAGTATAGCTCAACTGGTGATCAAGAACTTTTCTTTCAAGTCTGACCACTTTCCCCTATCAGTTTCAAAGAGAGAAATCCCTCGTTTCTGTGATTCTGAAGTAGTGTGAGCCCTACATCTATTGGCCTTGTAATATGCATTTCAATAAACAGTGACAGCTTTTTGTAGGGTTTATCTTACATTACAATTTTAAATGAGAAAAAGTTAAATTTATACACATGATCATTTCGAATATTAAGTATGTCTTTGTTTATTGTTTTCATTTGATCTTTGCAGGTTTTAGCTAGCATGGAGAAGATAGGACCATCAGTCTTACTAAACTGCAAGGAACAGTATAATTTGTGTATCTTAATGGGTTTACTGCCTCGGCCATTAGACATTTCATCTCACAACCCAACCACAGTATGTTGATAAATAAGAAGTTTATTTAATTACTTTTTGGTGTTGGTACTATAAGTGGCATGCATATCTCAAGATGGAGGAATCCAAAAAGCAGGGGGAAAAAAGCAATTGGAGCCAAATAGAGCTACTTTCCTAATGCATGTACAACATGACTTTAGTTTGTTTGCTTGCTTTGTTTGAATAAACTCAGGCATTGTAATTAAGATTTCAACATCTACAAACAATATCGACAGGAATAGTTTAAACTGTATATACTATACTTAAATTTGATTTAATGTTATTCCAGTAACAATTAGACAATATATAAAAAGCAACCAAGCTTACCAAAGTCTTTCTATACATGCATGGGAAATTAGCTCTAAGAACAGAGTCAAAATCACCATACTAGGAGTGGGGATCCAAATCACAACCTCAGTGTTGACAGGATTTTGAACACTTCAAAGACCACTTTTCAACTGAGGCCTAAAAATTTAAAAAAAAAACAATGTTAGGAATACTGCATACTACCTAACAGCACAATAAAATTAAAATGAATATCTTTAAAAACGGTCAATATATAGTTTTGCATAATAAACAAAGACTTAGGGACGACATCAAAAGATCGATGTAGGATAAAAAAAAACTTAAATCAAATAGTTAGTTGGTGGGGGGTCAACATTGCTGCAAGTTTTGTTATTCCAAAATCGATTTTTCATATATCCAGTTAAGAGGGTGGGTGGGGGTGGGGGTCAGTGAAAAAACAATGTGAATTAAGTTTTTTATCCTACATTGAACTTTTGATGTCGTCCCTTATGTTGTGTCTTTTAGAAATTAAAGATCACAGTGATTGTAGAATCCAAACTTGTCAACATCTTTTTATATCTGGTGGTCCCTGAAGAAAAAACTGCTGGTCTTCACTACTATTTCTATTACAAAATACCAAAATTGTGTCCTTCCTTTGCAAATTTTGGTTGTCAAATCTATTCGACCATAGCTTTTCAAGAACTCTGAGAATCTAGTGTTATTATGACTTATTGACAACTTAAACAATGAACTGTTTACTTTATAAAAAAATATTTCCATCCTTCATCTTTTTCAAAACTATTGACTACATTTGTTTTGATTAGATTATTGGGATAAAGTATTAAAGAAAAAGTTCATAGTAACCACAGATAATTGATTTAATTTTAGATATGGTTATTTCCCTTTGTCATGGGTTATTTCCCTTGTTGCTGGTGAAGCTGGTTGATTATCTTATTTGATTTATTATACGACCGCAAATTTTGAAAAAATTTTCGTCGTATATTGCTATCACGTTGGCGTCGTCGTCGTCGTCGTCGTCCGAATACTTTTAGTTTTCGCACTCTAACTTTAGTAAAAGTGAATAGAAATCTATGAAATTTTAACACAAGGTTTATGACCATAAAAGGAAGGCTGGTATTGATTTTGGGAGTTTTGGTCCCAACATTTTAGGAATTAGGGGCCAAAAAGGGCCCAAATAAGCATTTTCTTGGTTTTCGCACTATAACTTTAGTTTAAGTTAATAGAAATCTATGAAAATTTGACACAAGGTTTATAACCACAAAATAAAGGTTGGGATTGATTTTGGGAGTTTTATTTTCAACAGTTTAGGAATAAGGGGCCAAAAAAGGGCCCAAATAAGCATTATTCTTGGTTTTCACACAATAACTTTAGTTAAAGTAAATAGATATCAATGAAATTTAAACACTATGTTTATGACCACAAAAGGAAGGTTGGTATTGATTTTGGGAGTTTCAGTCCCAACAGTTTAGGAATTAGGGGCCAAAAAGGGACCCAAATAAGCATTTTTCTTGGTTTTCGCACCATAGCGTTAGTATAAGTAAATAGAAATCTATGAAATTTAAACACAAGGTTTATGACTATAAAAGGAAGGTTGGTATTGATTTTGGAAGTTTTGGTCCCAACAGTGAAGGAAAAAGGGGCCCAAAGGGTCCAAAATTAAACTTTGTTTGATTTCATCAAAATTGAATAATTGGGGTTCTTTAATATGCCAAATCTAACTGTGTATGTAGATTCTTAATTTTTTGTCCCGTTTTCAAATTGGTCTACATTAAGGTCCAAAGGGCCCAAAATTAAACTTAGTTTGATTTTAACAAAAATTGAAACCTTGGGGTTCTTTGATATGCCGAATCTAAAAATGGACTTAGATTTTTGATTATTGGCCCAGTTTTCAAGTTGGCCCAAATCGGGGTCCAAAATTAAACATTGTTTGATTTCATCAAAAATTGAATAATTGGGGTTCTTTAATATGCCAAATCTAACTGTGTATGTAGATTCTTAATTTTTGGTCCAGTTTTAAAATTGGTCTAAATTAAAGTGCAAAGGGTCCAAAATTAAACTAAGTTTGATTTTAACAAAAATTAAATTCTTGGGCCTCTTTGATATGCTGAATCTAAACATGTACTTAGATTTTTGATTATGGGCCCAGTTTATAAGTTGGTCCAAATCAGGATTTAAAATTATTATATTAAGTATTGTGCAATAGCAAGTCTTTTCAATTGCACAGTATTGTGCAATGGCAAGAAATATCTAATTTCACAATATTGTGAAATAGCAATTTTTTTTTTAATTAAGAGTTATCTTTCTTTGTCCAGTATAGTAAGCAAGAAATATCTGCAAGAATTTTTTCAATTGGAGTTATCTTTCTTTGTCCAGAATCAACTTAAATCTTTGTTATATACAATATACAATGTATATTCACTTTTTACTACCAACTGATAAATTTAAATAATCTTTACCATTCAGTGATAACAAGCAGTTTTTTTACATCATGTATTTAAATGAGTAGTAATTGTTGCAAACTCCATTAGAATATTTTAATTGAAATTAGTTTTGGAATAAGGGAAAGGGGGATGTGAATAAAAAATTGGGTTAAATTTTTCTCATTTGAAATTTCATAAATAAAAAGAAAATTTCTTCAAACATTTTTTTGAGAGGATTAATATTCAACAGCATAGTGAATTGCTCTAAGAGAAAACAAAAATTTTAAGTTCATTTGACTACATTCATTCTGTGTCAGAAACCTATGCTGTGTCAACTATTTAATCACAATCCAAATTTAGAGCGGAATCCAGCTTGAATGTTGTGTCCATACTTGCCCCAACCGTTCAGGGTTCAACCTCTGCGGTCGTATAAAGCTACGCCCTGCGGAGCATCTGGTTGGTCTTGTTTTCAAATTGGTCTACATTAAAGTCCAAAGGGTCCAAAATTAAACTTAGTTTGATTTTAACAAAAATTGAAATCTTAGGGTTCTTTGATATGCTGAATCCAAACATGTACTTAGATTTTTGATTCTGGGCCCAGTTTTCAAGTTGGTCCAAATCAGGATCTAAAATTATTATATTAAGTTTTGTGCAATAGCAAGTCTTTTCAATTGCACAGTATTGCGCAATGGCAAGAAATATCTTATTGCAAAATATTGTGAAATAGCAATTTTGTTTTTAATTAGAGTTATCTTTCTTTGTCCAGAATAGTTAGCAAGAAATATCTTATTGTAAGAATTTTTTTTATTTGGAGTTATCTTTCTTTGTCCAGAATCAACTTAAATCTTTGTTATATATACAATATACAATGTATATTCACTTTTACTACCAACTGATAAATTAAAATAATCTTTACCATTCAGTGATAACAAGCAGTTTTTTTTACATCTTAATATTTTATGATGTATTTAAATGAGTAGTAATTGTTGCAAACTCCATTAGAAATTTTAATTGAGATTAGTTTTGGAATAAGGGAAAGGGGGATGTGATTAAAAAAATTGGGTTCAATTTTCTCATTTGAAATTTCATAAATTAAAAGAAAATTTCTTCAAACATTTTTTTTGAGAGGAATAGTATTCAACAGCATAGTGAATTGCTCTAAGAGAAAACAAAAATTTTAATTTTATTAGAACACATTCATTCTGTGTCAGAAACCTATGCTGTGTCAACTATTTAATCACAATCCAAATTTAGAGCTGAATCCAGCTTGAATGTTGTGTCCATACTTGCCCCAACCGTTCAGGGTTCAACCTCTGCGGTCGTATAAAGCTACGCCCTGCGGAGCATCTGGTTTTAACATATGGTTCAAGCAAGTCTGAATTAAGATTCTCACTAGATTGTAGGAAAGAAATCTACCAGCCATTAGCAAATGAAAGTTGTGCTGAAAAACAACTTTTGTTGTCTAAAATATAAGGATCAGTATAACACCTGTATCACTCAGATTACAATTCTACCTTCACATCTAAGTTTGTATTTAGCCTATTAAATACTTATTTAGCCTTGAGAATTGAAAGGTCAGTTTCCCATTCATACAATAGAAGTTGATAAATTTGGCTTCATGCCATTTACCTTGTCCAAAATAAAGGTCACTTTATTGTTATTGTGATATTGTTAAAGTACAAAAGAACCCTATATTCTGACCAATACTTAAAACTTTGTGCATCTTGATTTAATTCTTAAAAATCTGTTAATGTTGAGTTTTAGGGGTTATATAAGGTTATATTAAATTGCATATTTCTTTACATGGTAGTTTTTTTTTCAGATATAAAAAAAAACAACTATCTGCTTGACTGTTATAGAAATAGACTATGCTTGCAGATTATCTATTACACTGTCTTGTCTTTAGTTTACACCAAATCTAACAAATTATTATTTAGTTGCAAAATATTTTAAATGAGACCTGAAATTTTAAAAGTGCATTGAACAATGTTAAAATAATCATATAAACTAGAATGAAGAAACATCTTGGTCCCAAAAAAACATCATCAACCAGGATATAAAAATCCAAATATTAATTTATCATTGTTTATTATACTAGTATCAGTTGAAATATCAAGCCACTGTTTTTCATGTTTACAATTTAGGTCATGTCCCAACAGAAAATCAATAAATATGACATTACAATGTACTCTTAGCACAAACACATAAGGTCACTGTGAAATTTACAACTAGGGCAAGAAACTATCAGTTATATCAAACCAGTTTGACCAGATGTTTAGTTTAAAACCAGTTTTACTAGATGTGTCCTATATATTGACAATGTAAATGACATGAGGACCTGCATGGGTTTTTTAATATCTGTATTCTTTAAATTTTTATGGCATTTTCCTTTTAACATGTTTAATAGCCTTAAAAATAACTCTCATTCTGTAAAATGTTCATGAAAATGATTTTACTATATAGTCTTTTTGTTACAAGATTATTTATCAATTATGTACATTGATCATTATATCATGTATATTATCAGTATTGCATTATAGTTACTAAAGTTACCTTTTCAAGTTATTTTGCACATTTATTATTTATACTTTTGCACCACAGTATTCTCTTTATTTTATTTTATTGTTCATTTTCTCTTTTCTCTATTTTTTTGTTGCTATTACATGTATTCTCTATTCTGTAAACCCCATTCTGACCCTCATAGGTAAACTTCTATTGTATGAATGGGATAAACTGACCTTTCAATTCTCAAGGCTAAATAAGTATTTCATAGGCTAAATACAAACTTACCTGTCAAGGTAGAAATGTAATCTGAGTGATATCGGTGTTTTTCAAGTGACCATAAGAGGAAAATATTGCATGCTACTCTATAACATGACAGCATGGGGAAACATCACAAATCATGATTTTAATAATTGAAAAATATACAACAGTTCCAGTGCTTAAATAGTTTGTCATGCAATTTATGCTTAGAAATGACAACATGAATGTTACACACCTTAATTTAAAAGTATATTTCAATCCTTTCATGTATTTAAATTGATGGATTACTAAAATGTATTTGGATTTTCAGGCACAGATGAGGGAGCAGTTATTAACCATGGCCTTAGAATATAACATGTTACCGTTTCTAAATAGATGTATACAAGACTGGTCCCCTGGAGGTTAGTACTTATAGTTTTAACCTGGTTTGGGGTTCCTTAGACAGGTGGTGTTCAAGAGGGGTTATAATCAGTAGTATGTGACAGATCTTTGTTTATAAAAGTTAACCTTGACCTACATCAATGACTGTTTAATATTTGTGTTGTCTGACCATGTTTGTTTGACTTTCATGTGATTGAGAATTAATGCAGGGAAACCCTCTGATATGAATAAAATCAACGGTACCAATTTTGTTGCACCAGATGCGCATTTCAACAAAACATGTCTCTTCAGTGATGCTCGTGGCCAAAATATTTGAAGTCCAAAGCTTATATAAAAGAGGGACGAAAGACACCAAAGGGACAGTCAAACTCGTAAATCTAAAACAAACTGACAACGCCATGGCTAAAAATGAAAAAGACAAACAGAAAAACAATAGTACACATGACACAACATAGAAAACTAAAGAATAAACAACACGAACCCCACCAAAAACTAGGGGTGATCTCAGGTGCTCCGGAAAAAAAAGATATAAAAGATGAAGAGCTATAATCCAAAAGGTCCAAAAAGTATAGCCAAATTCGTGAAAAGAATCCTGTGCTTGCCAGAATCCTGTATTTGCTGAATATTGTATTCATACCGACAATTTAACCTGTATAAAGCAAACCCCTTTCTGATCTGAACTAGATATTCATTGCCCAAAGGGTTTTGTTAAGTAAGGTTTTGCTGTATATTGTATAAAGTAACGCGATTGGAAATGCAACTCTTTATATAAACCGATATTAGGGATAACATAAGATAAAACATTAGGGATACAGAACCAACTGAAAAAAAATGTAGAAACAATAGAAAGGAAAAGAATATTTTTACATTGTTTATGATCATATCTTGGCAGCGGTTTACTATCATCGTAAGTTTCATTTTATAAATGTTGAAATATGTTACGGCTGTTCCATTTAGAAATATCTAGCAACTTTTGAAAATGGGAGTATCAATGCAAAGTGGCTATTGAATCAATGCATTTTTATTTTTACTACATGGCCACTGCAGTTAGCTTACTGCGGATTCATTTATTTTTTGTGGATATTGAATTCCTGCTTTTCCTGCACCAATGAAATCCACAAAAATTGGTATACAACGAATATGAATGAATCCACAGTAATTAATTGATTGTCATTTGTCGGTGCAAGATGTATTCAAATGGAAAAGCCATAATTTTTACTGCTTTAAAGTATTTGTCCTGTTGAATTTTTATGAATTGTTAGATTTTGTGATCATTTATTTTTGTTATTCTGACCGTGTTGGATTTGAACTGGTAACAATCAGATAAATTTAAAGGATAAAAAGTGCAGGTTGACTTCTTTTTGTAAATTATTTAACACTTATATATTTTAACGTTTATATTGTATAAAAGTCAAACTTTCAGAAAAAGATAAACGCCATAACAGATGAATGATTCTGAAGTTAGAATTAGATGCTTTTTCAGCATTTTTTTTGTGCTGTCAATATTTCAAAATTATCTGCACATAAATTGCATATATTGTTTTAACATTATTATGCCCCTGCCTTAGAGGAGGGAACATATCTCTTTAATTTGAACTTAAACATTTGAAGTCAACTTTATTAAGGGGATAGAACTTTAATATTTCAATATGTAATTACCATATATTCCTGTTGATGACTCATGTCTTACACTTATCTTTGTTTTTCAGAATATGTTCATCATGGCTGCACATTGAAGTTTGTTTTAGACTGGGCATGGAGTCGTGTGGTACATATTAAAAATACAATAGATAATACATGTAAGTCCAATTGCTTTATATAAAATGCACTGTGTGTTGGTTGGTTGGAATTCAGATAGCCACGCTCATTGGTCATGCAAATTTGTTTAGAATTCTGAGAATACACTACTTGAATTTATTGATTTATTTTTTTTGGTGGCAGGGTTGTATGCAGAAATCTATTTAATTTTAACGAAAGAAATCTCAGTATTAATGAAAATTGATGAAAATTATTATACTCCCCCTCCCTTTGAAGAAATGTTGATTTCCTGTTTCAACTCTCTCTCCATCTCTCCCATGCATAATTTGTTACATCTGTTTCAGTAACTACATCATGCATATCAGAAACTGTCACCTGGTAGCTATTTTTAGACATCTTCTTAATCAAGGATTATCAACAACTGAGGATTTCTGACATTTGTTTTCAGGGTTTACCTAAGTCAGCTATACCATGTGATGCATTTTCAGATTCATCACTCGACAATTTCCTGTTTACCGAACACTTGTATCATTTTACACATGATAGCCAAGTTGAAATCTTTGTCACATTTTACAAGGATTTCTGAAATTTTGTTTTGGGATTTATATACTGTAAATTCAGAAATTAATGCGAGGTTTTTATTATTGCAAAAAAATGCGACTGAGTTGTAAACGCAATAATTTAAACTCGCATTTTGAAATATTTTATATGAATTTAACTATTTTTTTTCAAAATCGTAAAAATTGAAATCCCATTTAAGGTTAAAATGACAAAAATCAAACAATAAATGCACGCAATAATTTCTGAATGTACAGTAAGTCAGCTATATGATTGGTATCCACAACAAATAAATGAATTCACAATAGTAGTTTTTGAAATCATAGTTTCTATTATTACAGGTTCACCTTTATATGATTGGTCAGTGGTTACTTTAGACACAAGGTCAATGCTGACGTTACATCATGCGTATCAGAAACTGTCTCATCTCGCAGCTATTTTTAGACATCTTCTAAATCAAGGATTATCAACCACTGAGCAAGGTAACTTAAGGTGGTACCCAACACCTTTACTAAAATTAATTTGGCTCGTTTAATTTTCATAAAATTTCTACAAAGTATTTACTTTGACCCTTCAACAAAAATATAAAAAAATTAAAAAATTTGAACCAACCGTTTCATCAGAAAAATTACACTGGTTATATAGCAGTTTGACAAACAATGATTTTGATCATTGAGAAGCTTAATAATCCCTTCACAACATAACGTAATTAAAACGTTTAGCTGATTTTACAGAGTTATCTCCCTGTAGTGTTAGGTACCACCTTAACATAATTTCGATAAATGAAGGACTAATCATTTCACATAAATGTAACTCAAAAAACAAAATGGGACATACAGTTGTTCACCCAAATTTTGTTTTCCCCAAAAATAAAATGTATTAACTGTAAATTTGCAAATAAATGTATTGTATTTTAATCTTGGCATAGGTAAAATGTATTTAACTGTCACACCTTAAGTTTATGTAGCAGAGCTTTGTAAATTGATAATGGTGATAGTAAAACCAAGTTTAACATAGGCGATGCTATACAGTTAGTGTCACCTGCTTAATCTGACACCTGAGTATTCCATCATCCTGCTATGATCGACACTTTTTCATGGTCCCAAAATATGCCTATCCTTGCAGAAAAAACCTGAGTATTACAACACCTTGCTTAATCCGAAATTTTTTCTGGTCCCCATTGTGTCGGATAACCAAAGGTTACACTGCATCTCCAAATTAATGCAAAATTAACAGATAATCAATTTAAGACCTATTTCAGTGTAAAAATCACGTTATTGGAAAAATTCTATGAAACTTTTTTCTTGTCTTTGGAAGCTTTAAAGAATGACATCTTAGATGCAACTCTCAGGTCAAGAGCTTTAACACCAGATATTTTTGATCCTGAAGTACCTTTCTTAACAAAATACATTAGATTTGATAAAAAGAGTTTCAGGTGAGATATGAGATATTGGTCTTTAAAAATTTGTAAGAAATCACATACCAATAAATTCTGATATATTTAAAATCACAGATCCCCCCCTGTTACAGACTGGTAGATGACAGAATATACCCCCTCAAATATATGAGGTTGACCTATCAAAATACTTTAAATTATCCTTACTAATGAGAAGAAAAATTGAGAATGGAAATGGGTAATATGTCAAAGAGGTAACAACCCGACCAAAGAGTAGATAACAGCTGATTGTATACTGTTAAGCCCTGTCTGTTTGTTCCTGTCCAAAAAAACTATCATCATATTTGTATGCACACAGCTTAAATAATGGGGAATAAAGTTTTACCCTTGACCATCATAATGTCATATTTTCATTTCAGCACTATTACTTTCATTCTTCTGTTATATTTAAAGGGGGTCTCATTGGGGGGTTCCGATCCTGGATCCTGCTTACTGTTTTGTCAGATTCATCCCGCTTACACTATGTACGTCTGCAATTCTCATTTTTTGTCATTGCCCGGGTCCCGCTAGACCTCATTTCCTGTTTTGTTTGTCACAAAAATTTGACTTTCCTGTGTCACGCTTACAAAAAATCGGCAATACCACGTCACGCTTAGACCCCAATGAGACCCACTATAATACATACCAGTGCTTCCTATCAGACATTATGTTAGTGTGTTGTATTATGTGCTGTGGCTTTTTTACTTTTTTGATCCATACAATGATACATACAAATGTGTATCACTCACTATCAGAGGGAAATAGACATTTTAAACAGATGAAATGTATAAATTTGGATATAAGGGATCAGAAATAGAGGTTTCAAGATCTTTATGATATTACAAAGTCTATTGTAGGTCAAACTTATGATTCCTGAACTTTGAATAGGCTTTATTGTATTTTATGGAATTATGCATAATTTGATTGTTACAATATTTTGTTTTTAAAGGTTTTATACAGTTACAGAGTAAATTGAGTGTGGTTCTATATATCAGTCAGCATTTGAAGGTTGTAATGTGGTTTGTCAGAGCAGGACTATTACCTGAACATGATGGTATGATGTTTATTTTATAAATACACAAATTGTTGTAATATTTTTGTTATTGAGAAAATATATTATTTGAGCCTGTGCTACAAAGCAATCCTACATTCCATTGTCTGCTTTGTCAGCATTTAGGTTCAGTTTGTGGTTAATAAGATTGCAAAAGAAAACTGTATGAATACCGGAACAAATGACGTATTTAATTATATAAATGTCGAATCAGCAATTAATATTAAGTGAAGGAGATGTTGGGTTTATGTCAAATTTAAGGCAGCAGAGGACAAATAACTACCTTCATCTTAAGACAGGTGTCTTTATAATGTGTAAAGTTCTAAATTGTCCAAAGTGTATAAAATTTGTGAATAAAACTAAACAGAAACAATTAAGGAAGCTGGCTTGTCCTGTTTTGGATTTTTTGTCAGATTATCAGAATCCTCTGATTTCATCCATTCGAATGCCTTGAAAAATTTGCCTGGTAACCCCTATTTTTATACCCCACGCAACGACCACGCAACGAGTTGCGGAGGGTATAATGTTTTTGACCCGTCTGTCAGTCCCTCCGTCCGTCATTCCGTCCGTCAGTCCTGTTTCTTGTCATCGCAACTCCTCTCAAACCACACAACAGAATTTCATGAAACCTTTTCAGATAATAAGGACATACTATGTAGTTGTGCATATCGACGGGAAATTACGATTCAATTTTTTTTCTAGGAGTTACGCCCCTTTGAACTTATTTACTTTAATGTACTACTGCAACAGTTTGTCATCGCAACTCCTCTCAAACCACACATCAGAATTTCACGAAACCTTTTCAGATAATAAGGACATACTATGTAGTTGTGTATATCGACGGGAAATTGCGATTCAATTTTTTTTTCTAGGAGTTACGCCCCTTTGAACCTATTTACTTTAATGTACAACTGCAACAGTTTGTCATCGCAACTCCTCTGAAACTACTCAACAGAATTTCACGAAACCTTTTAAGATAATAAGGACATACTATGTAAATGTGCATATCGACGGGAAATTACGATTCAATTTTTTTCTAGGAGTTACACCTCTTTGAACTTATTTGCTTTAAGGTACTACTTCAACAGTTTGTCATCTCATCTCCTCTGAAACCACACAACAGAATTTCATGAAATTTTGTAGATAATAAGGACATACTATGCATGTAGATGTGCATATTGACAGAAAATATATTATTCCATATTTTTTCCTTACACTTATTTAATTTCTACAATGACAATACAGGGACGTGGGGTATGTGAGCGTGCTCACTAAGGTTCTTTAATTCTTTATGAAAATCTTTTACATGTATAATGATAAGCCATCAGTAAAAGTCTTTTGAGAACTTCAACTTGTCAATGATAAAGCTATGACGAGTCAAGAGAGAATATTTTCCTGCCAAATGGCTAATATCTCGAAAACAAGCACGGTGACCTGTATATTTTTTTTGCTCTTTGGATTCCTTTATTAATTTCCTATCAATATAAACTATTGTTTTGAAAAGTTAATTACTTTGAAACTGAGAAGGGAACTCCCTTAAAGATATGCAATTTACATCAAATTCACTAAATAACTAACAAAAAAATACATTGAAATATGACAGGGCTTTTCCAGAAAAAAATGTATGGAGGGTTGGAAGGCAGTTTTTGTCAGCACCTGCCACCCAGACAATTGTAATTGAGAATTATAGTGCATTATAGTGTGAAAAATTGCTTTGATACCCATCACCCATGTATTATTAATACAATGTGCCTTCCAACCCCCCATACATTTTTTTCTGGAATAGCCCACATCAGACAATACAACCCCAGCATTTTATTTTCTTAGTATGCTGTGCATGTGGTATCACTATTATTTGTGGAACACTTATTTTTGAAAGTATGCTTGAAAAATAAATGTAAATGATCAAAAATATCATTGAAAAATAAAATTTTGTAGCAACATTAACAAAAATAAATGAATGCACATTTCCTTTAGGTTTAGTACTATGCATAATCTTCCTTCTATAAATGTTTATTTTTTTTAAAGAATTAGATGAGCATTTACTGCCAGGGCAATATAGCTACCCAGCAGCTAATTTGATGCAGGCCTTTGAACATCGGAGACAGGAACTCCAGAAACTACACCAGTAAGTCCTTAGATTAGCCTATTTTGCCCATTTTAGGGGTCTCTGTGGCCAGGTGGTCTGAGAAGTTTCTATTGTAATCAAAAGCCAGTCAATACTGAGTTGAGTTCGAACCAAGCTTATGCAGGTGCACTCGACTCCAATCTAAATTGACTTGAATTGTCAGTTTTCCTTTCAAAGGTCAGTGGCTTTCTCCATACACTATTGACTCCAACAATAAAAAACAGAAAATAGCCAAATACCCGTGCTTAAAAGTGGTGTTAAATCACAAGCAATCAATCAATCAATCTTTCCATTTTGGACCATTTTTTTAATTGCCACTATTTTGCATTGGTTTTTGGCAATGAGAACCATTCCAATCATATTACTTGCATGTTCAGTTAACATATGTCATCATCATATTACATGCATGCATTTTAAGCATTGTTAACAGGTGCCATCAATATAAAAATATTAAGTTTTCCTACATATTGAACTATCAGGTTATACCTTTGAAAAGAAATTTTGATGTATTTAAACATGTCTACTGTATTTTTCAGTGATATTGGTGAAACAGATTTGTTACTAATTGATGGCATGGTTAATAACATGGGTCCTGCTGTCAGTGATTTGTGGATAAAGGAAGGTGGGAGTGGATTGTATCCACCACCAAGTTTACACGTAAGAACAGCTATTTAATCATTCAGGGCTATTCCATTAAAAGGGACTTTGAAAATATCCCTACAACCAAGAACCATTTTTTTGATAATTTTACATAATGGTTATAGCTACATACTGATAAAAGACTCTTGTCCAACATTCAATAATTAATCTTCCTTCCTACTCTCCCACAAACATTTAAATGGAATAGCCTGCATGGATTATCAAGACTGATTCTGAACAAGGATTGGAATTTAGAAAAAAAAAGCTTTCACAAAAATATCCACTTACCAATAGCCTTACTACCAATACAAGACAAACACAAACACAAACATGTTCAATTTACAAGTTTATGAAAAAATCACATTCATACACTTTATATACTGTAAATTCAGAAATTATTAGAAAAATGCGACAAAATTGTAAACCCAATAATTTAAACTCGTAATTTGAAATATTTTAAATGAATTAGATTTATCTCAAAATCTTAATAATTAAAATCCCATTTAGGTCTAAAATGACAAAATCGCAATAATTAATGCACACAATAATTTATGAATTTACAGTATATATATTCAATGAGACATAAGATATAAGTTCAATTTGTTTTCCACTTAAAATAAAAATCCAGTTGAGTCAGATTTCTCTTTCTTTTTGGTTTCCATTTAATTATAATGTCAATTTAACCATGCTCATTAATTACAAAATGTAGGTGTTTTGACTAATAGACTTATTAATATTATTACAGGCACTACTTAATGTATACCTTCTGGAAGGGATAGACTTAACAATGAAAAATGCTTTAGTGCTGTACTCTTTGTTGGACCTGGTGTCACTTGTGGACCCTACACAACATGAACAAGTAAGTCAACATGGCCTTCAGTTTCAGAAGTAACAAAAACATTCCTCAGAGTTGTTTTGTTTGTTAGACCTAGTGTTACTTCTGGATCCTTCATAACATGAACAAGTCAGTCCACTGGGCCATTAGTTTTAGAAGGAAAAAACATAAAATATAAAAATATCACTACAGTTGCTTTGCTTGTTAGACCTAGCATTTCTTGTGGACCCTACACAATTAGAACAAGTAAGTCAATGATGTTACACCTGTCAAGAAAATTACATAACTTGTGCCAGATGCAGGAATCTAATATCTTTTTTAAAAATATAAATGATAAAATTGAAAATAGAAATGAGGAATGTGTCAAAGAGACAACAACCTAACCAAGGAGCAGATGTCATTTTGGAGTTATCTCCCATTGTCCAGAATTCTTATTGCATCAACTACAACCAATGCTTTATTGACAATGCAATATTCAACTTCCCACTGATAAATTACAAGTATCAGGTTTCTCTAAACATGGAAATGAAAAAAACTCTGAGCCAAGAATGGCATTTTATAGTCCCATATTCTATCTTTACATTTCTGACATTTGCATAAAATTATCTTTATTTTAGTTTTCTCAGAAGATTTGTAAGTTTACCAAGTCACAGTGTATCCCGATATCTGTAGTAAAGTTAGTTCAAGGCTTTTGGCTGCTGGATCATAAAGACTTTGAGGTAAGGAATACAGAGTATTTGATGGTTTCAAATCCTTTTTGTTCTTCTGAAAACTTATATCATCAAATTTTAGAATCCATGAACCTGTAACTTTTGCTTAAAAACCTACCTTTGCAAATAAATCATGATTGGTAAGCATGCAAGACATTTCATTTCGAGAATTCTTGTTTTTAATTTGAATTATAGTGCACTGTTAGTTCTTACAATGCTTCCATCAATTTTACAATTTTCTAGCATTTCGACACAATCTTGTTTTGGAAAATATATTACTAAGTTGAAAAACTTGTCTAATCCATTTGTCCTTTTTGTAAATAAAATATGTTTAAACTAGCTACCATCTTGTTTTGCTAACGACCTCGGTGGTTGAGTGGTCTAAGTAGTTACTATTGTAATCACTAGCCAGTCAATACTGAGGTTGTGAGCTTGAATCCCGCTCGTGCAGGTGTACTAGACTGTAATCATAATTGACAGAGATATTCAGTTTTGCTATCAAAAGACATGGTTTTCTTTGGGCACTCTGGTTTCCCCCCAACAATAAAAACTGACCGCCATATGAGAGCCCAACAGTGAGGCTTAAAAGTGGCGTTAAAACACTTAAAAAATCCATCAAATTGTCACGGAGCTGTTATAAGGCACTGGCTTTTAAAGACTATGTTCAGATATATACAAATTTATTATCAACAGTTCAAAATATACAGTTCAATTAATTTACATTGTTAAGACAGAGACACGTCCATTCTCTTTCACTAACTCTCTCCAATCCTCTCGCATCTAAACATTCACTCACTTTTATCATCACCAAGGCCCTGGCTACTTTTATGACTTTCTCACACATTAAATCGTCATTCATTTACAGATCACACAAGTATAGGGACAGAATATAAATAAACAGAGACATAAATTATAGGGCTTCTAGTTAGAAATTATTACAGTTAAAACACAGCTGCATCATACATTAAATTTAACGGTCAATCAGACAGTCTGCTAAAGTTCATGAAAACAATAAAATTCCAATTCTTAATACACTTGACCATAGCAAATTAATGTAGGCAATTAAATACAGATCTGAGATAAGAATTAAATATGCAAAGTTTCACCCTATGACAAAATCTTGTCTTGCTTTTTCAGGAATCCATGGTTGTTATACTTGACCCTTTAGTGACCAGGAGTTTGGGTGACTGGCAACACTATAGAATCATCAGGTCTCTATTATACCAAGGAGACTGCAAAATGGCATTGCGCTACATTACTTATAAGCAGTCACCATTATCGTCACCTGAAGAAGTCAAAATAAAACTGACAGTATTATTGGCTAATGGGTAAGTCAATAGTTGTGTTTATGTTGCTGTTTCCTGTCACAAATCTCCTCAGACAGTGATTTATACATTTTGACAATTTTATCTGTTATTTACTTATTTTTAATTTTTATTTTTTTTAGGGGGAAGGGGAGTTTACTCTGTCAACTCTGAGATTGAGCGTTTGAACACTGCATGTTCATTTCCTCCCATCCTCTTTCAAATTCACATTGATATCAATGTAATATTCCTGACTGCTCTAAGTTTAATATTTTTCTTGTAGATTGACAGCTGAGGCTCTAGAGTACCAGAGAACATACAGAGATGAAGATAATATGGAAGATATGTTACAACACCTGTTTCAAGGATGTCAACAAAGTAATTCATGTTTCTATTGTCACACCAATTTAAATTTGAATTATATCATATTTTCCAGCATTTTAGATTAATGCTTATTACTGTGGATTCATTTATTTTCATGGGCTACTGAAAACTTGCATATACGTGAAGATTTGATTTCATGGTTTTGCCAAATCTCTGCATACAAAGCCTAGTGAAAATATGATATTTGTGGTACATTTGAAATCGTGGTTTACCCGTATCCACGAAAACCACAAAAATTGGTATCCAATGAATGATAATGAATCCACAGTACTTGAAAAACATCAATTTATATGAAATTGAAATATTTATTGGCTTTATATGTCAAGTGGAAGAGAGCTGGCTCATTGTGTCTGTCTAGTGCAATACAAAGCAGGGTTTATATTCATATCAAAGTAACATGTTCTAGTTCTGAATATGCATTTAATTTGCTAAAGAATTACTGTACACATTTATTAATTCCATTTCAAAATGGCAGATAAATAAGCAGCTGTTTCATCACAATTGTACAGTACTACTAAACAGAATTACTTTATATTTGGTAAACAGATTGTCAGCTATGTGTTGTAATGTGTGCGAGTGCCTTTCAGGTGTGTCAAACAGTTAATTCCTGTTTTAAAAATTTGCACTTTAAAGTATGAGTGGTGGTATGATTAGCAAAACACAGTGTGATTTAGATTTCTCTAGAAAATGATTTACTGTTGATTTAACAATATACAATTTGTAAGGACAATTTAAAATATAATGTAAGTTTTGTATACAAAAACCACAAACTAAATTTCCATGAAAATCCATCAATCCACCAATTATGGTATCCTTGAAAATAAAATGAATCCATTTAGTAGGTTGAAAATGGAATCCTAAGTATGTGGCTACCTAGAAGGGGGATAGGACCTTTATCGGGACTCCGGGATTGGGTGTTTTTTAGCTCGGGATTTCGGGATTGACCCTTTCATGATCCAGGAATTCTTTATTCAAATTTCGGGACCTCAGGATTTCGTGATTTTAAGTTCGAGATTTGGTGTATTTAGGCCCAGGATTTCGGGATCAGGACCCCTTCTATCCCCCCTCTACCTATATATAAAAGCTAAGATATAAATTGTATCTCAAAAACAAGTGTTGACTTCTTGACTAAGGCAGACTTCTTAGTCCTGACATCATTTGTTTTCTGGAAGAGAATAAAATCCACATGCTTAGAACAAAAATTTATCATAGAAGTGGATTTTGATGGTACAGGTAGAAAGATTTACTCCTTTTTGCAATAAAAAGGATTTTTTTTTTTTAAAACAACTTTTAGGATTGCTTTTTTGTAGTGCATTTAATACTTTTGTATTATATTTTTTTACAGCTAAAACTATGGATCAGTTACTGCAGCTGCCGTTGACAGAGAATGAGGAACGTCAGCTAATTAGATATCTTACTGACAGTAAAGAACCACACTCCCTGGAACTACTGGTTTTACACTATCTACAGAGGGCCAGATATGTTGAGGCCATACAACTCAACGAGAAGTTAAAACATGCAGTTATTGTAAGTCACTGATACAACTGTATTGAAGGTTAGGCAGTCATACACGTAGCCAGGGGGTTTTGGGGGTTTGGACGAACCCCCCCTTGAAAACTAATAAGCACTGTTAAAGTCGATGTTCTGTTCGAATTGTGACTATTAAAGTCGAGTTTGTGAGTCAAACGAACCCCCCTTGGGAAATTCCTGGCTACGGGCCTGGGCAGTGCTTGTTCTTATCAGAATTTTCTATTTTGTAATCTGTGACATAGCCTTCTCAATTTCTCAATAAAGGAATAGGTCCAGTAAGACCCCTTTTTGGCCCCAAAATAAAGCAGTTTTACAAAATTGTTAAAATGTAAACTTGAAGTTTTTTATTGGAAAGTAGAATGCTTCTGCTACATAAATATGGGCTTTTTTTGACAATACAATGCATATATATCGGGTATAAGCATCATTAGGCCGTTTTTATTTAATAAGTTGGTTTACGGACATCAGCCCAAAAAACTTAGGGTAGGAGGAGGGAAAAAAAATAAATTTAAACTAGATCTTTCCAGTTTTTTTTTTTAATTGGTTTACGGATATCTGTAGGGCTCACACTTCTTCAGAATTATAGGGAGAAGTGACTTCTCTTTTTGAAACTGATAGGGAGAAGTGGTGAGATTTGAAAGAGAAGTGCTCATTCGTGTGGTGCCCTACAATGTTTGGATTTTACTATAGTATAAAGGGTCATATGTAAATAATGTTCTTTTTATATTGTTCAATTCATATCTGAGTATACAATTAAAGTAACATTTCAAATTAAAAGTTTACTTAGGTTCTTGTGAGAAACTTCCAACTAAATATTTAATATCTAGCACTAAATTGTTTTTTTTTATTTTGAAAAATGTAAAGAAATTATAATATATCAATTACAATTTAATTCAAAACTATCTTAAGTATGAAATTCAGTGTTTCTCATCAAAAAATATATAAGTTATTAACCTGGTCCATAATATATTGATATTAGCTAGTGTGATAGTCTCAGAGTTAAGCAACTTTAATCAAGTTTGAAACAAATTCAATCCATAAAAAAATATAGGGAATTATAGACACCAATCAATTAGATGTAACTAAAAGTCTCTTAATGCATGTGACATACATAATTTTTCCCTTTGTGGTCAATATTCGTCTGTCAGCTGTTTCGTCCGTGCGTCCATAATAATTATTGTAAAAGTACGGATTTCGGTCTTAGCTGGTCCGGTTCAGATCCGTAGTTTAGAAATCGGTAAATGGCGGACGAATGCAAGAACATTTACAAAAATAAACGATGTTTAACAAGTTATTTGGAAAGGAACATGACGTTTTTAATGCAATAAATGGATTAAACATTTACTAGAGGCAACTTTTATCACGTTTAAATGAAGTAACAAACTTATTTTGCCGTCGAAATTTAGGTTGATGTACGTTTTCGAGTGACAAGCACCGGAACTTGCAAAAATGTTCGAGGTGATGAGTTGTATTTTTTATCAAATAAACTGCTACACACTGCAAATACAATGCTTCAGCCTCTTTTCTTAAGATAATGAACCGTTTATGTCTTAATTTCTTAAATTATCAATAAAAAAATGATGTTTCATCAACTTGTTAAAAATTGAAAATGTCCGATGACGGATGCGACTGGTATCGTCAAGAACATGGCGACTTGTTTTCGATTTTGGGTGTCACGGAAAGCTAACCAGTCACGTTTCCGTTGCACTGGTTTACGATTTTTTAGTGCAGTAATAGGAAACAGAATACGAAACGTAAACACAAAAATTCCGTTTAAAATTTTCTTAATAAATCGATAAATATGAGGTCGGCGGAAATAAATTTTAAGGACAAATATGCGTTTATTTTTATTTGAATTAGCGAAAATTCGGGTCGGCGGATCCGTAAACCAACTTATTTAATAAAAACGGCCTTAAGTCATGCTAAATTAATGAAATCTTCACAAATTTAGCATTTTGAGTAAACTTTAGACGATGTCTGTCTTAAATGAAAGTGGCCGCATTTGTGTTCATTCTTAATATTGTAATGTAAGTTGTATTTGATGATAATACATAACATATATAAAGGTTGAGGATGAACACAGATTTGACCACTTTCATTTTTAACAAGTAAATCAGTTAAAATCTTTCACATAAACTAATTGAATCAACTGAAATAGACACTTCACTGCTTAAAAAGTGCCCAAAATCTTTCATCAGATGAACCTAAATTTTGAGGCCAAAATCTGCCCTTACTGGACCTACTCCTTTGATTATGCCCATGTTATTGTTTTATTGAATGAAATTTAAGGTATTATTTTAATTCTATAAATTATTTTAAAAATATTTATAAAAAGACCTTCCATTGTACTATAAATTCAGAAATTATTGTAATTTTATGAACAATGAAAATAATGCGAGATTAATATTGCGATTACAGGAAATTTTGTATACAGATCAGATATAATAATCATAATGTGAGTTCTAATATTTGAGATACTCACAGTCACACTATTAACAAATATATAAACCTTGCAATTATTTTTGAATTTAAAGTATTAAATAATGATGGTCAAAACTTTATTATAGGGATTTGGTGCTACAGTAGACTCCACCTAATCGGATATCGGCTAAACGAATATATCGGCTATTGTAATATCATTTCAAAACACCAAACCATTCCCTATATGTTTAATGTTAATTGCATTGGGTAATCGAATATCGGATATAAGAATATATCGTCAAATCGGATTAGAATATTTGGGTCATTTTGTTAAAAACCATGTACATGTACAATCGGATATTTTCATTGTTTTTCTGACAGGAAATGGACCCGGAAGTTACGAATTTACAATCTTGCAGACAAGAAGATTTTGTTTTTAATAAATAAAGAGGATCTTTTTCTTATTAAATTGTTGTCTTTATTCATAAGTTTCCTTTGTCATGTGAATTTCATGCCCTTTTACTTCAAATGGTTTGAATCTTTTTATAAATTATACAAGACTCAGTTGACAAGGGAAGTATGTTGCTGTTGGGAGAATTTTGATAACTCAAAATGCTCATAGAGTGAGAAATATAATTTAAACTGAATGTACCTCCTTCTGAATAATTTATTGCAATATAAATATATATAAATCCCTTTTGACAAGAGAAATCTGACTTTTGTCAGTTCTAAATATTTTTTCACATGAGGTGCAAAGATAACCATGTGTCATGGCCGCCATATTGGTTTGTTTACAAATTTGTGAAGAAGCCTCTAGAACAATGACCTAAACATAAATAGCCCTCAGAAAACGTAAACTATATGCAATAACATTTTATCAATCATGATTATTTTCATAAATTTAAATTTGATTATTTAAAGAAATAAAATTATAACATTACAATTTTAGCTTAGAGATTCTACACAGACATGCTTTGATCTATTTATAGCCCAATTAGTTTACCTGTGTGAAAATGTAAATGATGGATATTAATTTGTTTACTAAACAAATAAAGACAAATTATGGATGGAAGATAATAATTCACATGAATATTTCAGGATATATTTGATTTATTTTAATAAATATAGGATTTAAAAACTGCAAGTGTAAAGTTTAATCATTACATAATCAGCTGATATTTTTTTACGCAAACATCGTGGTGATGCAATTGATAAAAATCACCTCCAGCTTCCTCTAGCCCTTTCACATATTAAGCAATTGTCAGGGTTAGTAACATCTCAGGATTAGATCAACTTATAATGGCAGAATATTCAATGAATATACATTCATCATCTAATTGAATATATCGGGTAATCGGATATTTTTAGCTGACATTTTGGGTATCTGATTAGCCGGAGTCTACTGTGCTTGGCTTTTTAAAACATTTAGTCTCTACCATACGTAATTTCAAAATTATACCTTCTGTTCTGAAATTCATTTATTTCCATTTAAATAGTTTATAATGTATTGATAATATACAAAAGAAGATGTGGTATGATTGCCAATGAGACAACTATTGACAAAGCAACCAAATGACACAGAAATAAACAGATATAGGACACCATAAGGCCTTCAACAATGAGCAAATCCCCTACCCTATAGTCAGCTATAAGGAGGGATATAAGGAATGGAGCACAATAAATAAGGACTTAGCTGTGATATGCTTGACTCTGTATTTTAATTTCAGTTTGAGCCAGCGTCCAAAGCTCGTGAGAGAGCATCAGCAAGAAATGCTATGGTAGATGGTTTCCTGTCTGTTCTCTCTGCAGTGCAGAGAAAAATGGTGTTTGATAATCAGAGTTTACCAAAGAAAAAAACAGCTAAACTGAGGGAAGGTATGTAGTAAGGAATTAACTTCAAATTGATGTTAATGTTTTTGTTGGTACAGTGCTCACTACTTACCAAAATTTCTTCGGCATTGGCTTGTAAAACTACTTTCAGACTATAAAATTCTTCTCTACAAGTCAACAGAATCCAACTAAAATTCTGTGGGCTTGTGGACTCGAAAAGTTAATCCGTAAGTCTGTTGATATTTATCACCATTTTCAGCATCCATTGTTATACATGTGGCGGACAGTTTCTATTGGTGGAGAAGTCTGGAGTAAATAACTGTCCAAATACAATCTGACAGAATAACATACATGTAATATCAAGTGTTCTTTATTCCACTTAGAAATTACATGACTATTAGACTATTTTCTAAGATTTCTCCTTTATTATGCATAGTTTGGTAATAATCATTGTAAGTGAGAAGTAAATTCAAAGTGTTATAGCTAATTTCCTTATTCTTGTAGAGTAAAACTTTGTTTGGCTTGCTTGCTTTGTAATTAAGATTGACATCTTCAACAATATATATAGGCATAGTAAACCTGTAATTATTACATTTAAATTTAATTTGACTTTGTCCCAATTACAATTGTACAATATACAAATAAAGCAAGGAATGTAACGAAAGTTTGTCTGTACATGCAGAAGGAAATTAGCTCTAAAGACCTTAGGAGACTGAGAAAAGTTGTGAAAACTGGTCAAAACTGAGAAAGAGTGTAAAAAAAAATGATTTTACTGAAGACCACACAATTAATTACAATTATAACTGCTAACCTGTAAAATATTAAATGTTGCAATAAAAACAACCCATGAAAAAGTTTACTGCACTTGAAATTATTACATTGTAACTATGGTGACATTTAAACTTTTTGATGTTGATGGCAATGGTAAAAGTTCTTGCCAATTGACCTTAACAGTAATTTTTGGTGCATGACAATTAAATGCACACGTTTCTTTAGAAGATTTTTTTTTTTTACGAATCAGGTCAATTTTTTTCCAAAAATAACTGTTATGATAATTATTTGAGACCTGACGAATCACAATAAGAATATTTTGACAAATCACGGTAAAATTTTAATCAATCTGACACTAACAGTAGCTGTAAATGGCGGTTTTGAAGTCTGACATTAAAGGGCATTCCTACCCTCATTGTAAGGTGGATGAGTCTGAGGTATTGAGGACTATTCAATTGACTTTTCGTATTTATTTATTTATTTACAGTGAAGAAACCAAAACCATTGTCTACAACAGTTACAAAGAACAGTCATGCTAAAATTGTGTCAAGGTCAAATCTCTTCCTGGAGATCTTAGAAAGAGTTCAAGAGGTTAAATTTGAAGATGAGGCTGAAACAAAGTAAGTTAAGAGTTTTTATGAAGGTCATTGTGGAACTTTTGAAAGTCTTGCCAGCTTCATATTTACTATTGATTTTAATTTTTCTAATTCGTAAACTCAAACGAACATAAAATATTTATCAAATAACCACAAACTCTTACATGGGAGACACCACTTGCAGAGACAAGCGCACATTTTATTATAAATATGAGTATAATATTGTTGAAAGTTCATTTAAATATATAGCTATTAAGCAGCTTCTACTGGTTTCCCCATACTTGTGGTCCACAAATCTGAAAATAAATAATATGATTTATAATATTATTTATTTTGCAAAATGGTACACTTTGACTGCAATGGCTCGAATGGCTTTAAACCACCTGAGTTTACTTGAGTTCACTCGTGCATGAACTCAATATCCAAATTGAACTGACTTTACTATAATTAACCAAACATGTGTTAACTATAAAAAAAACAACATTTTACATGTTCGATTTTGTACAACTTTGATAAATATATTTCTTCGTGATAAAGTTTTTACAGGATTTTAAAAGACAATACAAGATTCAGTTTACTTGAGTGTTGTTTTCAATATAGAGGTATTAGGTTTTCAAAATGTATGGTTAATACAATAAATTGTATAAAATTTGGGATGTATGAAGCAAATTGATATTTTATGTTTTTGGTACTCCCATATTTAATAAATGAGAAAATGTATATTGACTTCATCACTTTCTTTTCAGTGACCAAGAAGAGTCTAAAGTAGGACCATTTGTGTGTACGCCTGTTACACCAAGGTCAAGGTCTTTCTTTGGGTATGTATGATGAAATTATGCAAACTCTTTGACTATTTGATTGATTGGTATTTTATGCCACTTTCAGCTCTATTGCCTTTTTTGGCAACAGTTTTCAATGGTGGATAAAGCAGGAGAGAGAACTAATGACCTTCGGAAAACTGAAAATCCTCGTCAATAAATGATTATTTGAACTGTACATGCTAAAAAATGATACCTTCACCAAAAAAAACAAAAAAACAATAAGTGTAATCTTATCGGCAAAGAATTATCTCAAGTAATATTTGTGCTTTATTTTTATGCCCCATTTATGGGCATTATGTTTTTCTGGTCTGTAGGTCTGTTCGTCCAAGGTTAAAGTTTTTGGTTGAGGTAGTTTTTGATGAAGTTGAATTCCAATTAACTTGAAACTTAATACACATGTTCACTATGATATGATCTTTTTAATTTTAATGCCAAATTAGAGATTTCCCCCCAATTTCATAGTCTACTGAACATAGAAAATGATAGTGCGAGTGGGGCATTCCTGTACTCGGGACACATTTTTGTTATGAGTCGGACAGCTTTTGCTCAAAACCTGACAAATCTCACTTATAACAGAATTATTGAGACGCCCCAGTCTATTCAATTGTGTCATCAAGGCTCTTAAAATATTTTAAATTCTTTTATGAATAGTCTTACAAAATGGGACAAGAAATTATGATATGGGGCAACATGATTGTGGGTGAATTTTATGATAGTTTATAATACAGTGAAACCTGATTAAACTGAATCCTGTTCAAACCGAAAACCTGTATAAACCAAACATGTTCGTAAGCACCGTCATATCAAATCATGTGCGTTGTGAACCTGATAAAACCGAACATTGGCCAAAACTGAACAAAATCCCAAGTCCCTAAGAGGTTCCGGTTAAACAGGTTTCACTGTATGTCCTAAAATCTACATTGTCCTTTTGATATAGATGTACATATTTTTACAAACAGTGAGGCTACATAATCTGGGGTCTTGTGGTAATATATAAATTTTGAGTACTATAATCAGACTCAGACTTTAAACTGGATTCTGTGTGTCTAGCACAAATTTTGTACTTTGAGTTCTGATTTAAGATAGTTTACCGAGAACCAATGTCACAGGGATTTTGTTTAACTCTGCATACATTAAAATTGTGATTTTTTTCTTTAGACATAAACAGCCAGTTGTTTACATGACACACCAAGAAAGTACACAGATGTCTTCACCATGGCAACCATCTGTGCAAGCTGCAGTTACTCCTTACAACCTGTCAAAAATGATGTCACCTGTATCTACTAAAAGGTTGGTATGACATTTAGTATTGTGTATTAGACCAATGATGTCACCTGTATCTACTAAAAGGTTGGTATGACATTTAGTATTGTGTATTAGACCAATGATGTAACCTGTATCTGCTAAAAGGTTGGTATGACATTTAGTATTGTGTATTAGACCAATGATGTCACCTGTATCTACTAAAAGGTTGGTATGACATTTAGTATTGTGTATTAGACCAATGATGTCACCTGTATCTACTAAAAGGTTGGTATGACATTTAGTATTGTGTATTAGACCAATGATGTCACCTGTATCTACTAAAAGGTTGGTATGACATTTAGTATTGTGTATTAGACCAATGATGTCACCTGTATCTACTAAAAGGTTGGTATGACATTTAGTATTGTGTATTAGACCAATGATGTCACCTGTATCTACTAAAAGGTTGGTATGACATTTAGTATTGTGTATTAGACCAATGATGTAACCTGTATCTACTAAAAGGTTGGTATGACATTTAGTATTGTGTATTAGACCAATGAAATTGAAAATGAAATTGGGGAATGTTTCAAAGAGGCAACAGTCTGAGTTCTATTATTATTCGTGTTAACAACATTTAGTAGATAGTGGAAAACTTGCATTTCGTTGATAATAGATTTGGTGCTCTTGCCAAAGTCTACAAATATTCCTATAGAACATACATTATTTGTTACACATTAAAATTGGTGGTTCCCATGTAACCATGAAACCCACAAAAACATCTGTATCCCACAAATGATAATGAATCCACAGTGCCTATTTATCTGTTTTTAATTGAATTTCCTTATCATATGTATATAAATAAATTTTGTGTATTAACTGTCTTACGATTGGTTAAAATTATTAGTTTTATTTTCAATGTTGTCAATTTTTATGAAGACACGCCCACTCTGACGTTGTGTATTCATACGCCAACATGTGTGTACTTTAATGTTTTTGTCAAGATAAATAAAATAAAAAGTTCTTTGAGCCTTATTTTTGATAGAAATTTATTTATAATGAATGGCAATAATTTATTTTGATTTTATTGAACCCAAAAATTAGTTTTATGGTTCAATAAATTCAAAATAAATAATAGCCATTCATTAAATATGCCAGGGGCGGATCCAGCCATTTAAAAGTTCCAACCCCCCCCCCCCCCCCCCCCCCCCCTCTGGATCCGCCACTGTATGCAACAAACATAATTGTAATCGAATTGGCAACAAAAAGGAAAGTGTTGAATTTCTCCTAAACTCCTTTTTTAGATATTTTTGTTTTATTTCAGAAAGAGCAAGATATGTGGGGCTGATGCCTTAAGTATGTTACAGACACCTGTACCACAGAGAAAGTCACTTTCTAGGTCAAGGACATCATCATCTGTACCAGCTACACCTCAGTCTATACTTAAAGTCCGTCAGTTCATCTCTAACAAAAATCCACAGATTTCTCCATCAGAGTGTATGGCCAAAGGTATATAAAGATATTGATAATATAAAAAAGAAGATGTGGTATGATTGCCAATGAGACAACTATCCACAAAATACCAAAATGACACAAACATTAACAACTATAAGTCACTGTACGGCCTTCAACAATGAGCAAAGATAAGACTGCTTTTGAAAAGTTTGGATGTTGATGTTCTCTGTGTATCTTTCATTCTCATATGTAGTTATGTTGGTGTTTTTCTATTTTTATACGCCCATCTTTTAGACGGGACGTATTATGGTATACCATTGTCCATCCCTCCATGGTCCACACTTCGAACAATAACTCAAAAACACTTTCACCAATTTCCATGAAACTTAAGTGAATTGTTTATATCTATTGACGTAAGCTCCCTTTCGGTTTTTTTTAATTTCAGATTTTAAGTTTTGGATTTATGGGGCTTTATTCATAAAAAAGGGGGGATTTTCAACACTTCGGACAATAACTCAAAAAGGCTTTCACCAATGTCCATGATACTTTGGTGAATTGTTTATATTTATTGATGTAAGCTCCCTTTCAATTTTTATAAATTTCAGATTTTAAGTTTTGGATTTATGGGGCTTTATTCATTAAAAAAGGGGGATTTTTAATACTTCGGACAATAACTCAAAAAAAATGTCCATGAAACTTTGGTAAATTGTTTATATCTATTGATGTAAGTGTAAGCCAAAAAAGTGTCCCATGAAATTGTGTCCTCTAGAACAATATTTCACAGTTCGTCTGTGAAATTTTGTTCATGGGACAGAATATCACATTTGTAAACTATAAAATAGTGTCTCCCTTAGTGAAAAATTGTCCCTAGTACTTGCACATAATTTCATGGATGTTTTATAAAAAATATGTCACATATAAACCAGACTCAAGCTAGCGAACAATATAATACAATTTATATGTCTCTGATTTAACTATGAAAAAATGTCCAACGAAGGTCACAATAGAATCTTTTGTCAAGGGACACTTTTACATAGAAGTGGACAATATTTTATAATAAAATTATGTCCTGGACCAAATTTCATAGGTCATATCTGTTAAATTTGGTCCATGGGACATTATTTCATGGGGGACACTATTTAATCCTACATAAGCTCCCTTTCAATTTTTATAAATTTCAGATTTTACATTTCTGTGTTATGAATTTTTATGCTTAAAAAAGGGGTGATTTTTCAATTTTGGGACAATAACTAACACTTTCACAAAATATTATGCAACTTTGATAAATTGTTTATGTCAATTGACATAAGCTCTCTTTCCATTTTTATAAATTTTAGATTTTACGTTTTCTTAAGTAATGAATTTTTATACTAAAAAAAGGGGGATTTTATGCAACTTTGGTGAAACTGAGAGAAATGCATGTATCATGCGCTAAAGTGCAGCCCTTTATTTCTAATATATTTTCCTTCCTATGGGTTAAGTATTTGTGAAATCACAGTAGTTACAGTTATATAGAGAAATAACATTAGGTAAAGAGAAAAACTTCCTTACTGAAATTAGTTCAGAAAGCATGTTACTAAATATCATCCATTCTATGACTGACAAAATGTAGCTACAGATAAAAATTTGAAATGTAATATCAAAAGAACAATATTTTGTACAGCTAATTTCCTAATACATGTAAAGCAAGACTTTAGTTAGCTTGCTTGCTTTGTTTGTATTAAGTACAATTGTTATTGTGATAATGTCCAATCAAAATTAAATATAAGATATACTGGTTAAAATATGCCTACTTTATTGTTTGAAATGTCAATGTTAATTACATGGCTTAAATTAATGTTTAAACAAACAGAGCAAGCAAGCCTTCCAAAGTTTTACTGTACAAGTGTTCAGAAATTAGCTGTAAATTGAGAATTTATGTTGTGCTGTTTTTTTAAATAGTTTGTGAAGAAGTACCAGTCATATCAGCACCTGGAACTCCTCGTTCTGTTTCCTTCCGAGAAGCTACAATACCAGCAACACCAAAACAACTGAGATTCGTAGAGCCACAGGCAGAGGTCACAAAGGTCAAAACACCACAATCATGCTTAAAAAGTCACAAATCAATACTAAGGTCACCACCAAGTCCAAAATCAGTGAAAGATAGAAGCCCAACTCCAGAAAGGTAGGTCTGATTTTACCAGATGTTTGTAAATTCAGGCACTTTTGTGTGCATGTATTATTGGTTTTTTTTAAGGATGTACTTAGGTGAGGTTTTAGAATTTGTGTCAAATGTTCGGACTCCTTATTGTTTTTCCATAAAATACAAAGTAAAATATTTTGCCCCATAACACTTAGTTATTTTTTCATATAAGTCATATGAAACAAGTGAGTGGTGAAAAATAATGTTTGTCCAATTCTTGAACCAATGCATGTATACATCATAAAATTAGTCATCTGTGCACGAATTTATCATTATTTTCGCAAATATATCATATGATCATCATTTTTTTTCTTCTCTCTGTTTGATATGATTTAATAAATATGGCTGCTCATTAAATGTCGTGTTTTGAAGCTGAGTTTTACCGATTGTCACCTTATAGTAAACAAATCACAAAAAGCATGGGTATTGAGCACGTGTTTAACATGTATAATCAGATATTTGTTTATTTCAATGACAGATCCATGCGTATTGCGTTCACCGGATTTTTTCAAGGAGGGTTAAGCTTGGGTCACTATGCATACGGAAAATATGTCAGCAAATTGCTTCCATTTAGTTATAAAAAAACATATGCATATTTTTTTTAATTTGAGGTTTCTTATGCCTTTAAGGTGTAACACCACTAATTAAGGCCCGGCCAGAAAGCACATACCAGAAAGAAGTACATATTTAACACAAAATAGTTCCTACGCATGAGTGTTACTTCCAAAATATGTAGAATATTTAGGTATTTTTGGTATGAAATGAAAGCTGAAGGACTGGTGATCATTGTATAACACTTTTGGACTTTTAATTATAAATATTAAAAAAACTGCATCAAATTTTAAAAAGAGGGTTCATTTTGTCTGTTTGTCAGATTTGAAGTACCTACTCTGGTACATCCGAAGTTCCGGGAACCAGTTTTTTCTTATATGCCATGTAAGGTATGTTGATTTTTTCAGTAGAAGACACCATAAAGTGTTGCTTTGAAATGCAATGATTGCCACTTTATTTGAACTTAAAACAAAAGAGGTGTTCCTTCTTGAAACGGAGGAATTTAACATAGAAAGCAATGGGACCATGAATTAGTGGTGTACTTCCTATTACAGAGAATCATCAGAAATCCATTTTATTGAAGTTGTACCTATTCCAATGAAAATAATTCAAATTTGATGTTAGTAATCATGATTTATCATCTTTTTTTGGTGAACCATCCTGTTTATGTGAAATTTAAGATCTTTAATTGGCATACTCAAGTATTTTAGCCTTTTATGGTCATACAACATGCATGCAGTTAAGACTTGACTCAAAATTCTTATTTTTGCATTTTTTGTGATTGAAATCAATAAAACATGCATTTTATGACTTGTGTATGGTACAAAATAGCTCTTGGTCAAAATAATCATATGATTTTTCAAGTTTTATTGTTTTTCTTATGGTAGCCTTTTACAATTTAGGCATATGGTATATACTCATATAAGAATTCTAAAATCTCAATGTACATGCAATTTTGAACCAGTTTAGCAAGTTATCTAGCTGAGTGATATATAAATTGCTCTTAATAATCTATGTTTAACCACAGAATTATGGTTTATACAAAACAAAAGCAATTTTCCAATTTAAAGAAAAAAGGGGGGACAATTTTCTCATTTATGTCCTAAGTTTGGACTAATATATTTTTATTTAATGAAGAACCTCTGATAAAAAAATGACTATTGGTAAGCACATATCTTTCCTTATAAAAATTAATACATAAAACAATGATATTGAGAATAAAAAAAGTATATTTTCCATTGGTAATATCCATATGCAGTTTTCTTTGAATAACCCATATGTTACTACCAGTCCAATTAGAAAAATAGTATTTGGACTAAAGCTTTATATGTTTTTTAATGCTTGAAATAAATCATAGAATGAAATAAAGTAATGCTCAAGTCAATATAGCAAGTTAGGTTCTGTTATAGGTGTAACACCACTAATTAAGGCCCGGCCAGAAAGCACATACCAGAAAGAAGTACATATTTAACACAAAATAGTTCCTACGCATGAGTGTTACTTCCAAAATATGTAGAATATTTAGGTATTTTTGGTATGAAATGAAAGCTGAAGGACTGGTGATCATTGTATAACACTTTTGGACTTTTAATTATAAATATTAAAAAAACTGCATCAAATTTTAAAAAGAGGGTTCATTTTGTCTGTTTGTCAGATTTGAAGTACCTACTCTGGTACATCCGAAGTTCCGGGAACCAGTTTTTTCTTATATGCCATGTAAGGTATGTTGATTTTTTCAGTAGAAGACACCATAAAGTGTTGCTTTGAAATGCAATGATTGCCACTTTATTTGAACTTAAAACAAAAGAGGTGTTCCTTCTTGAAACGGAGGAATTTAACATAGAAAGCAATGGGACCATGAATTAGTGGTGTACTTCCTTAATAGCACATGAAAGGTCATTTACCAAAATTTTAAAAGATTCTTGATTTTCTTTCTTTTGTTTTGAGACCCAAATAATACCAATGCAAATATAAGGTAAAAGTCTGAATCTGCCTTTTCCCGCCATATTTTAAATCTCAAATATTGCGAAAAGGAGGTCCATGACCTATCAACATTTTTAGCTTATTTTTTATCCTTAAATAATGCTCTACCAGATTATAGTAACAATTTTAAATTCTTAATTTATTAATTTTCACCTAACCTCACCTTAGTTCATCCATAAGCAATTGACATAAGTATGAGTTTCATAACTGTAAACTTAGGGAATGGTGTATACTAATAGTGTTATCAAAATCTGAAATGTGATTAAGGAGTTTTTATATGCGATTTTCCACAATACTGAATAGTAAAAACACCACAAAAATTTCTAAATTTTCAGTATTTGTAGCCAATTTTTGTAGATTATATAAAAAAAGAAGATGTGGTATGATTGCCAATGAGACAACTATCCCAAAAGACAAAACTATCACAGACATTAATTACTATAGGGCACTGTACGGCCTTCAACAATGAGCAAAGCTAGAAAAACGAGAAAACTAAAAGCCTTATTTATGTAATAAAATGAAAGATGTAGGTTATATGTGAATCACCAATTTTAAAGTTCAATGAGGTAAAATAAAATATCTCTAGGCTGGTATGCAAACTTAGGTCCACCAAAATTATTTTTTTCCTCAATCATCACAAAATGGATACCCACAAAAAATAAATGAATCCACAATTATTTATTTATTTATTATCTAGTGGTGAATTACATATATAGACCACAGAGTACTGATTAAGTGTTTAACAGCAGTCGAAGATCCATATAGTTTGTTTATAATTGAAAACAATCCATTTGCATTTTTCTATAAGAAAAATAGTTTTTAGTACAAAATGTCTATGTCTGAAATGTTTTATTTACATGTAAATAAAAAAATGTAGAAAATTCTATTTCAATTAAACTCATTCTGTTGATTTCATTATTATTCCGTGATTATCAATACTTCATGGGTTTAGGTTAACAACAAATTTAAATGTTCAATAACAAATTTTCTATTGCCTTGTATGAAAAAATATGGAAAAACCACAAAATCAAATATTCAAGAAAAATGCTATATTTCGTCTCTCTACAAAAATTTGTATCCTCAAGTTTTGAATGTAGTGATTGATCAATCTAATCATGACGTCTTATGGACACGTATTATAGTTAATGTTGTGGTTTATTTATTTTCAGTATATCAAGGTCCCCTATGATGTCTTATGGACAGGTATTATAGTTAATGTTGTGGTCTATTTATTTTCAGTATATCAAGGTCCCCTATGATGTCTTATGGACAGGTATTATAGTTAATGTTGTGGTCTATTTATTTTCAGTATATCAAGGTCCCCTATGACGTCTTATGGACACGTATTATAGTTAATGTTGTGGTTTATTTATTTTCAGTATATCAAGGTCCCCTATGACGTCTTATGGACACGTATTATAGTTAATGTTGTGGTCTATTTATTTTCAGTATATCAAGGTCCCCTATGATGTCTTATGGACACGTATTATAGTTAATGTTGTTGTTTATTTATTTTCAATATATCAAGGTCCCCTATGACGTCTTATGGACACGTATTATAGTTAATGTTGTTGTTTATTTATTTTCAGTATATCAAGGTCCCCTATGACGTCTTATGGACAGGTATTATAGTTAATGTTGTGGTTTATTTATTTTCAGTATATCAAGGTCCCCTATGATGTCTTATGGACACGTATTATAGTTAATGTTGTGGTTTATTTATTTTCAGTATATCAAGGTCCCCTATGACGTCTTATGGACACGTATTATAGTTAATGTTGTGGTTTATTTATTTTCAGTATATCAAGGTCCCCTATGACGTCTTATGGACACGTATTATAGTTAATGTTGTGGTTTATTTATTTTCAGTATATCAAGGTCCCCTATGACGTCTTATGGACACGTATTATAGTTAATGTTGTGGTTTATTTATTTTCAGTATATCAAGGTCCCCTATGACGTCTTATGGACACGTATTATAGTTAATGTTGTGGTCTATTTATTTTCAGTATATCAAGGTCCCCTATGACGTCTTATGGACACGTATTATAGTTAATGTTGTGGTTAATTTATTTTCAGTATATCAAGGTCCCCTATGACGTCTTATGGACACGTATTATAGTTAATGTTGTGGTTCATTTATTTTCAGTATATCAAGGTCCCCTATGACGTCTTATGGACAGGTATTATAGTTAATGTTGTGGTCTATTTATTTTCAGTATATCAAGGTCCCCTATGACGTCTTATGGACACGTATTATAGTTAATGTTGTGGTTTATTTATTTTCAGTATATCAAGGTCCCCTATGATGTCTTATGGACACGTATTATAGTTAATGTTGTGGTTCATTTATTTTCAGTATATCAAGGTCCCCTATGACGTCTTATGGACAGGTATTATAGTTAATGTTGTGGTCTATTTATTTTCAGTATATCAAGGTCCCCTATGACGTCTTATGGACACGTATTATAGTTAATGTTGTGGTTTATTTATTTTCAGTATATCAAGGTCCCCTATGACGTCTTATGGACACGTATTATAGTTAATGTTGTGGTTTATTTATTTTCAGTATATCAAGGTCCCCTATGATGTCTTATGGACACGTATTATAGTTAATGTTGTGGTTTATTTATTTTCAGTATATCAAGGTCCCCTATGATGTCTTATGGACACGTATTATAGTTAATGTTGTGGTTTATTTATTTTCAGTATATCAAGGTCCCCTATGACGTCTTATGGACATGTATTATAGTTAATGTTGTGGTTCATTTATTTTCAGTATATCAAGGTCCCCTATGACGTCTTATGGACACGTATTATAGTTAATGTTGTGGTTCATTTATTTTAAGTATATCAAGGTCCCCTATGACGTCTTATGGACATGTATTATAGTTTATGTTGTGGTTTATTTATTTTCAGTATATCAAGGTCCCCTATGACGCCCTATGGACACGTATTATAGTTAATGTTGTGGTTCATTTATTTTCAGTATATCAAGGTCCCCTATGACGTCTTATGGACAGGTATTATAGTTAATGTTGTTGTTTATTTATTTTCAATATATCAAGGTCCCCTATGACGTCTTATGGACACGTATTATAGTTAATGTTGTGGTTTATTTATTTTCAGTATATCAAGGTCCCCTATGACGTCTTATGGACATGTATTATAGTTTATGTTGTGGTTTATTTATTTTCAGTATATCAAGGTCCCCTATGACGTCTTATGGACACATATTATAGTTAATGTTGTGGTTCATTTATTTTCAGTATATCAAGGTCCCCTATGACGTCTTATGGACACGTATTATAGTTAATGTTGTGGTTCATTTATTTTCAGTATATCAAGGTCCCCTATGACCTCTTATGGACACGTATTATAGTTAATGTTGTGGTTTATTTATTTTCAGTATATCAAGGTCCCCTATGACGTCTTATGGACACGTATTATAGTTAATGTTGTGGTTTATTTATTTTCAGTATATCAAGGTCCCCTATGACGTCTTATGGACACGTATTATAGTTAATGTTGTGGTTTATTTATTTTCAGTATATCAAGGTCCCCTATGACGTCTTATGGACACGTATTATAGTTAATGTTGTGGTTTATTTATTTTCAGTATATCAAGGTCCCCTATGACGTCTTATGGACACGTATTATAGTTAATGTTGTTGTTTATTTATTTTAAGTATATCAAGGTCCCCTATGACGTCTTATGGACACGTATTATAGTTAATGTTGTGGTTTATTTATTTTCAGTATATCAAGGTCCCCTATGACGTCTTATGGACATGTATTATAGTTAATGTTGTGGTTTATTTATTTTCAGTATATTAAGGTCCCCTATGACGTCTTATGGACATGTATTATAGTTAATGTTGTGGTTTATTTATTTTCAGTATATCAAGGTCCCCTATGACGTCTTATGGACACGTATTATAGTTAAAGTTGTGGTTTATTTATTTTCAGTATATCAAGATCCCCTATGACGTCTTATGGACAGGTATTATAGTTAATGTTGTGGTCTATTTATTTTCAGTATATCAAGGTCCCCTATGACGTCTTATGGACACGTATTATATTTAATGTTGTGGTATATTTATTTTCAGTATATCAAGGTCCCCTATGATGTCTTATGGACATGTATTATAGTTAATGTTGTGGTTTATTTATTTTCAGTATATCAAGGTCCCCTATGACGTCTTATGGACACGTATTATAGTTAAAGTTGTGGTTTATTTATTTTCAGTATATCAAGGTCCCCTATGACGTCTTATGGACACGTATTATATTTAATGTTGTGGTATATTTATTTTCAGTATATCAAGGTCCCCTATGACGTCATATGGACACGTATTATAGTTAATGTTGTGGTTTATTTATTTTCAGTATATCAAGATCCCCTATGACGTCTTATGGACACGTATTATAGTTAAAGTTGTGGTTTATTTATTTTCAGTATATCAAGATCCCCTATGACGTCTTATGGACATGTATTATAGTTAATGTTGTGGTTTATTTATTTTCAGTATATCAAGGTCCCCTATGACGTCTTATGGACACGTATTATAGTTAAAGTTGTGGTTTATTTATTTTCAGTATATCAAGGTCCCCTATGATGTCTTATGGACACGTATTATAGTTAATGTTGTGGTTTATTTATTTTCAGTATATCAAGGTCCCCTATGACGTCTTATGGACACGTATTATAGTTAATGTTGTGGTTTATTTATTTTCAGTATATCAAGGTCCCCTATGACGTCTTATGGACAGGTATTATAGTTAATGTTGTTGTTTATTTATTTTCAGTATATCAAGGTCCCCTATGATGTCTTATGGACACGTATTATAGTTAATGTTGTGGTTTATTTATTTTCAGTATATCAAGGTCCCCTATGACGTCTTATGGACACGTATTATAGTTAATGTTGTTGTTTATTTATTTTCAATATATCAAGGTCCCCTATGATGTCTTATGGACAGGTATTATAGTTAAAGTTGTGGTTTATTTATTTTCAGTATATCAAGGTCCCCTATGATGTCTTATGGACAGGTATTATAGTTAAAGTTGTGGTTTATTTATTTTCAGTATATCAAGGTCCCCTATGACGTCTTATGGACAGGTATTATAGTTAAAGTTGTGGTTTATTTATTTTCAGTATATCAAGGTCCCCTATGATGTCTTATGGACAGGTATTATAGTTAATGTTGTTGTTTATTTATTTTCAGTATATCAAGGTCCCCTATGATGTCTTATGGACAGGTATTATAGTTAAAGTTGTGGTTTATTTATTTTCAGTATATCAAGGTCCCCTATGACGTCTTATGGACAGGTATTATAGTTAATGTTGTGGTTTATTTATTTTCAGTATATCAAGGTCCCCTATGACGTCTTATGGACACGTATTATAGTTAATGTTGTTGTTTATTTATTTTCAATATATCAAGGTCCCCTATGACGTCTTATGGACAGGTATTATAGTTAATGTTGTGGTTTATTTATTTTCAGTATATCAAGGTCCCCTATGATGTCTTATGGACACGTATTATAGTTAAAGTTGTGGTTTATTTATTTTCAGTATATCAAGGTCCCCTATGACGTCTTATGGACACGTATTATAGTTAATGTTGTGGTTTATTTATTTTCAGTATATCAAGGTCCCCTATGATGTCTTATGGACACGTATTATAGTTAATGTTGTGGTTAATTTATTTTCAGTATATCAAGGTCCCCTATGACGTCTTATGGACATGTATTATAGTTAATGTTGTGGTTTATTTATTTTCAGTATATCAAGGTCCCCTATGACGTCTTATGGACACGTATTATAGTTAATGTTGTGGTTTATTTATTTTCAGTATATCAAGGTCCCCTATGACGTCTTATGGACACGTATTATAGTTAATGTTGTGGTTTATTTATTTTCAGTATATCAAGGTCCCCTATGATGTCTTATGGACACGTATTATAGTTAATGTTGTGGTTTATTTATTTTCAGTATATCAAGGTCCCCTATGACGTCTTATGGACACGTATTATATTTAATGTTGTGGTATATTTATTTTCAGTATATCAAGGTCCCCTATGAGGTCTTATGGACACGTATTATAGTTAATGTTGTGGTTTATTTATTTTCAGTATATCAAGGTCCCCTATGACGTCTTATGGACACGTATTATATTTAATGTTGTGGTATATTTATTTTCAGTATATCAAGGTCCCCTATGAGGTCTTATGGACACGTATTATAGTTAATGTTGTGGTTTATTTATTTTCAGTATATCAAGGTCCCCTAAACATAAATCAACTTTGGATATACTACAGAGACCACCACTCCATGAAACGGAGCGTCCTAATACCAGCCATGAACAGCGATCACTTGAGGAAGACACAGAAACTGATGATAGTGTCATGATAGTGGACAAAGATATAACATTTAATTATTCTAAGAAGTCTGAAGCAGAGGGTAATTCTAATGGCTATTCTATTAATCTGGGTGTTGAGGGAATTTAAAAATTATTTGTGTGTTAATCTTTTTAAATGGATGGGGGAGGTCAGATAGTGTCTTTCAAAACCCCCAAACAACCAAAATTTAATTAACTTTAAGGATTTATTTTGCATACATCAAATGGTCAGACAACCATAAATGATGGAGAACTTATGTCCAAAAGCCCTTAAAGGGATTTTCATTGAAAATGTGGTGTAGAAACTGCTATGTCCATTTGACTTCTATATATTTGCAGAAAAAAATTCTTAAAAACTCATTTTTATAAATTAATAATTTTTTCCTTGATGTATGTTAATATATGATATATACGAACTCTGACTTTTAATTTCATAATTTTTGGTCAATAATTAAAAAAGTTTCCCATTAGGTCTCTATGTTAATTTTATTTTTTGAAGTGTTGATTACCAGATGGAGTAAGTATAAGTAGTGTAACGGCCTTTAAACCAAAACAAAAACAACATACATGTGCATTAATGTTTGTTTATTTGTACCATGTGACTATACCGATTTGAATATTAAAGGACACCAATGAAAATTATCATCACTTTATAGTTTTGATTATTGATTTTAAGTTAACTTACTATACACAAACTTGTAAGATTTCCGTTGCTATTTTTTTCTAAATAGGTGCAATTTGGGTACCCTTACGTTATAGAAGTCAAATGGACAATAACATCAATTTAAAGATTTTGCTTTAACCAGTCAGATTAACTCACCTGTGGCTGTTCATAGAACTCTGTTAAATCATTTTTCTTTGTTGGGTTCCAATTTTCATGGATTTTGTTGAAATGATGAACCACAAATTTAGATATTCAATAAAGTATAAATTTCTCATAGGGTTATCTATGAAAAATTTGGCAAAATTTACAAAAACACGACTTTTCTTCAAACCACAAAAATTGTTACCTATGTAGGCATTAAAAAAGTTCACAATATTTGAAATTTATTTTAGAATAAATTTAGCTTCATGTACTAAAGGGACAAAAAGTATGCTATCATCAAAACTATTACATAGTATATTTCTTTTTTCAGTGGAAGCTAAAGACAGCAGTACTGAGGAGGTTGATGAACGACCTAACTTCCTTGAACAGCCTCCAGCCCCTCCTGCTCAAGTAACTTCTCTTAAAAAGTCAGTGATGCTGACCAGTCCCGTTAAACTTAGACATAGTCCACTTAAAACTACCGCTGCACCAAGATCTCCTACAGTCAAGTTGACAAAATCACCGGCAAGAGGAATGATGCCGCCAAAGTTTGAATTCCCAGATGAGGAATTCCCCGAACAAGAACGTAGCCCTCGGGTGAAATTTGTGGAGATGGACAGTGGAAACAGTCAATCAATAGAAACAGCTACTCAATCCAGTGAACCAATAGAAATTGATGACACAGATGAGGAAGATGTTAACACAAATAATGAAAAGGCGGTTTCGTTCGGTGGGGTTGTAGAACACGGAAATTCGATACACGAGATTGATGATAGCTTGTCTTCAGATGAAGATCTAGATGACAAAATCAACGAGATTGAGAACAGAATAACTGATCTGGCTCAAGAAGAAGATCTAGAGGAATATGCAATGGAGGACAGAGAACTCAAACCACAGAGATTGTTTCAAAAGAAAAATCGATCCGTTTCCATAAAATTTGTAATTCCAGATAGTAGTTCGGGTTTAAAGGAAAGTATTCAAGTTTCGGTTGAAAGTGTTTCTGATGATGTTACTAGCTCAGATAAAGAGGAGACTCACATCTCGTATGACGAAAATGTACCATTAGTTTTATCTTCTTTTGAGAAAGAGGAGGACTCATCAGTTTCTGGAGGTGAAGCCAAAGTTACAACTACTGGAGAAGAAGATGAAAATTTACATCTTGAGTTGAGTGATGAAGATGAGGTTATGGATGTAGATGATGGTCAGATTCGTTCAAGCCTAAAGGAGTCAAGTCATTCTGAATCGGAAGCAGCCTTGATCAATGTCTATTCAAGTTTTGTTGATTCTTTGTCAAAGGATGCTCTCGAGTCAGAAGATAATAAGGATGAAGACGGGAACCAGTTACAAGCAACTGGTATTGATGTAGAGGAAGAAGATACTTTGCCTGATGGTGACCAGCTAAATGATGAAGATGCTACTGATATTGACAATGCAGAGAAAGAGATAGACAGTGATTCACTAGGACAGGACAACAAGGAACCAGTTAGTGGAGGAGATTCTGAATTGCCTCCCTTGATAGAAATAGAGGAAAGTTGTTTTGATGAAAAACGTCTTTCTACTTTGTTAGAAAATGAAGATAATTCTGATAATGAAGTTTTAGACGAAAAAAAATCAACTGATAAAAGTTCACGTCCTCACAAACCTCGAACAAGGAGTGATTCATTGTCAGAAGAGCCAGAATTACGTAGATCATCAAGACGTTTGTCCTCTATGTCAACAGTTGAAGAAGCTGTATTGCCCATTTCTAAATCACCTGGCCGTAAAAAGAAAGTAGAAATGAATTCTTTGATCGAATCTAGTGACTTGGAATTACGCAGGTCTTCAAGACGTTTGTCCTCCATGTCAACAGTTGAAGAAGCAGAAATTGTATTGCCTGTTTCTAAATCACCTGGCCGTAAAAAGAAAGAAGTCATCAAAGAACCACCTAAGTCTCCAGGAAGAAGAAAGAGTGTTCTAAACACTGAATCTGAGGTCATAGAAAGTGACATTGTTATTAAATCTCCTGCTAGAAGAGGAAGAAAAGGTCCTCAGGATGAAGATGCTAATTCAAAATCTCCTAGTCGTAGACAGAGTCTTAGAATAGCTGATAGTGTTCAAATAGAAACAGTAAAATCACCCAGCCGTAGAAAAGGAACAAAAAAAGCTGAAGAAGAAAATTTAGAACAAGGCGTCTCTGAAGAAGAAGACCTACAAAAAGTGCAATCACCAAGTCGTAGAAGTACAAAAACTGTCGACTATAAAGGAATGACATCACCAAGTAATAGAAGGAACAAAAGTAAATCACCAGAACACTCGAAAATTGAAATATCCGCATCGAAATCTCCGGGAAGAAAAAAATCAAAATCTCCAGGGAGAAGAAAAAGTATTTTAAAGGCTGACAGTGAATCTAACATGGAAACAAGTGAGTCAACTGTTCTAAAATCTCCAGGGAGAAGAAAAAGTATTTTAAAAGATGTTGAAGAAAGTGAATCATCCGTTCCAAAATCTCCTGGGAGAAGAAAAAGTATTCTAAAGGCTGACAGTGAAACTAACATTGAAACAAGTGAGCCATCAGTTCCAAAATCTCCTGGGAGAAGAAAAAGTATTCTAAAAGGTGTTGAGAAAGCTGAAGAAAGTGAGTCAACCTTTCCAAAATCTCCTGGGAGAAGAAAAAGTATTTTAAAAGGTGTTGACACAATTGAAGAAAGTAAGTCATCTGTTTCAAAATCTCCTGGGAGAAGAAAAAGTATTTTAAAAGATGGAGATGAGTCCAACAGCATTCTTAAATCTCCTGGAAGAGGAAGAAAAAAAGGCACAAAGATTTTAGATGAGGATAACACCGAGAGTGAACATTTAGTGTCTGAAAACAATACAAATAAGGAAGACAATGACAAAATTAATGTGAAGAAATCACCTGGTAGGAGGAAAAAGCAGACAGATTCATTTACGGAGGTCAAGTCTCCTTCTAGGAGATCAGTAGCATCAAGACAACTGTCGGCTGTTTCTGATGAAAGTTTGTCATCAAGGAGGTCATTAAGGTCACAGTCACCCATGTTAGAGGATGAGGATGAAATTCCTATTGACATTATAGATCAGGTAATGTTCCTTTACAATTTTAAAAATAAATACAGCAAGCTACTGTTAATTCAAAAAATTATTACTGCGATTATTAAAGAAAGGACGAAAATGCAAAATCAATTATTGTGATTTCAGGAAAGAAAGCATACAGCATGTACAGATAAATTGATCAGATTACCCAATATAAGTTATTATTTCAATACTCACTCAGTCACATTATTCCAATTAAAAAAAAAAACACGCAATAATTTCTGAATTAACAGTATTCAATAATTTGAAATCAACCTTATGCATTGTCAATGTCACGCATAGGCGGATCCAGGGGGGCCCGGGCCCCCCCTTTCGTGGGAAAAATTTGGTTGATTATATAGGGAATCATTGAAGCATGACTGGAGTGGGCCCCTCTTAGGAAAAGTTCTTGATCCGCCACTGTCACCCAACTGCAGAAAATTATGCATCAAAAAACAATTTTAAACTTTAAATCATAAACATAAATATACAGATAGTTCTTTTTTAAAATTCCTGTAAAACCCTGTATATTTGATATGGGGTTTGTGTGCATTTCTGTGCTGTATCCCTTTATAAAAATAACATGGTGTTGAAGAAAAATTCAAAACGCTTCGCCAAAATAACAGATGAAGAAATTGATGATAAAAGACTGAAAATAAATGCAAAAAACACATTAAGGCTAACAATGGAAATAAGAAGATGTGGTATGAGTGCCAATGAGACAAGTTGTTATTGAAGGCAAATGTTTATGTATTTATACTATATTAGACCAATGGAAGAAGGTTCTAAACATTGAAGACTTGATCCCATTTATATGCCAATTAGTCTAAATAAAACATCAGAAAGTCGGTAAAATAAATTTGTTACACACTGACAGTTTACTGGTGACGTAATATGACATCTTTGCTCTCACCCATACAGAATTTTCTGACCCATGTAAATTCTATTAGGTCACTAGCACACTGTGTAACTAATATTATTCGATGGATACCAGATTTCCTAGGTATAAATAAACCACAAATTTAAAGGTCGAATGATGTGCAACAGGCTTTGCCACATACACAAACTATAATATCCATGAAAATACAATTTTTCCTCACTTCATGAAAATTGGTACCCATGTGAATAAATGAATCTACAGTGATTAACTTTTATTGTAACTATTGTCACTTTCAAGCAGGAAGAACAAATGCAGTCTGATGAAGAAATACTGACCCCACCAGATTCAGAAATGGATTCACCAAGTAAAAATAAGGTAAGGAAAGTCCAATATTGTAAAAAGATAATCTAACTTAAAAAAAAAACTACTCAATAGCTTAGAATAACATTGATTTGTTATTATTCAATTTTAAACCAACAGGTGGTTGCAATATATGGACCATAATTTGCTATTGGGCTCCGTTTCCTATAACTATAGAAAAGTGATAAAATGTGAATTACTGTAAGAAAAGTTGTAACTACATCTAAAGATGCCATTATTTTTATCAACATACAAGTGTATGCTACTCTTCCCTAGAAAAAAAAATAAAATATACGAATTTCAAAGATTCTACAATCGTATTTTTGTGTCCTTTCTCGCGTTACTTTTTGCTTCCGAAGAGCATAACGCTGACTGATTTATAGATAATCGTCACCGGCAAATTCGTAACTTTTGCTTTCAAATAACAAAGAACATCGACCAATAAGAATAGTGAGAAGAAAATGCAGAGAACTCTAAGTATTTATGTAGCAGATGTAAGAACAGTGGCGTGATTTTTGTGTCCGATTTCGTAACGCAATTTTTAGATGGTGTAATCTGCTTTGTTGTAATAGAATTCTTAAAAACAATATGCAAAAATGAACTCTCGCGAGATGTTCAAACAGGTAAATCCGAGATGATTTACATTCTTGTTTTGATCTTCGTAATAATTAAGTAAGAAAATTACGTAATCGTTATGCGTTACATTTCACACGTAACAGAAGTCCAGTTATTTATTAAAATTGTTTTTGTCCTTAAGTTCTAATCATTTCCGGTCATACGTGAAACATGTGACTAACATGTGATAACGCCATTACGGCCGGATGTACGAAATACTAGGTCTAAACATTGTTTTTGTTTCCAACGGGATGTTAGCAAACATAATCTGTAGACTTGTTTCGTCTTGTTTAAAAGAGGAAAATACAATTGTCAAAGAGATTGCGCTGGTGGTCTGTTATTTTTCCTACGTGCATAATGTTACATACGATCCTGTGAGCAAATAAATGCCCAATGACTTGACAAAATCGATTTCATATTTGACAGACGTTAGAACACATTTCGTTTCCCGATAATGACGTGAAGAGTCCTTGGAAAAATCAATCGAAATTACGTCTCTTATCATTGTACCAATGCTCGTTGGATTGATTTAACTTCAGCAGTAAATATTACTGGATATTTTAGGTGAATAAATATAATTTAATAAAAAAATACATGTTAACATACCATTACACTTGGAATGTACAAAGTTGGAATCTTTGTCACAGTTTTTAATTAAATATTTTTTATTCATGTTCTGCAAACACTTATCAGAAACGCAATAAACTTGTCAAAGAAGAAGTAAACTTTTACCATGCATGACTTGAAAGAAAGTACTTTATTGATTTTAGCCCACTAAAGTAGGTTAAAATGTGGAAACCATGTAGATGGTGTACAGGTCACAAGTATCACATTGTGCCTATTTTAAAGATTTTAATTCCAAGTTAAATGTTTTTTTCTTTACTTGATTTAAAGAATGTTACATTGCCAATGATTTGGAATAAGTTGTATATAACTGGAATATCAAAAACAAATATAAATACATTTTTGGGGCTTAAACATCAAGATACAACGATTATGGTATCCTGTATCAATATGGAAAATTTTGAATAAATTGTACTAATTGATTTCAAAACAAGCACATATTTAGGAGTTTTATAATTCTGTTACATTTAAGATGGATTTTAAGAAAAGGTATACTGTTCAGATTATTTTAAGCAGATTTTGCATAAAATAAAACTAAAAAAATGCTTTCGGTTTCTTATGGTTTCCTGTCAGGCTTAAAAAAAACTTTAATATAACATTGAAAATAGATTTTAAATATTAACATGAAGCAAGTAACACTAGTAATGGTGTTTATTTATGTCTTTGAATTATATTGTGCAAAATAAAGAAAATAAAGATTGGTTTCCTGTTTGGTTTCATGTCACGTAAACGGTGAATCAAAATGTATTAATTTTTTAACGAAAAACTCAATTGTTCCATTCATACTATTCTAACACCAACACAACCCACAAAATAAAAGCTAAATTTACTTGCGACCCAGTAGCGGAGACAGTAAACAGATATTTTCGACCATCAAATCCCCAATTGATGCCGTCGGAGCTTAAAATACAATATTGTTATCTCCATTCTAATGAAACATGTATTTAAAATCTGTCATATGCTGTCTGCGCTTGAGCATACGTCCCATATCATCAATTGTCAATTGATGCCTTGTAAATAAGTGACGTTATCCAATCAAAATGAACGTTACAAACAATTGTTGCATTAGAATAAAAATTGACTGCCATGAAAGCTAATAGTACTGAAGGTGGCATTAAACACCAATCAATCACATACAGATTGTTCAAAACTCTTTGTCTCCTACATACAAAAAACACATAAATTAGTACAAGCAAATATTCATCACTCCACAGTAAATATTGTCGGAAGAGATTAACATATGTACTCAGCATTTGAAAGTGAAACAGAGTCCTATGTGAAACTTATGAAGAGAGTTCGGTTTTCTGAACTTAATTTACCAATACAGTCTCTGTTTTCATTATATGTTTATCTTTAATTTCAGAAAAAGAGTACTGTTACACCAACGAGAGGCGGAAGAGGTAGAAAATCAACTACCCCTTCTAGAGGGTCAAAGAGAAATGAGGATAAAACAGAGACATCGGATTTATCTGAAACAGGTAATATGGTTAACTTTATAAAGAAAATGTGGTATGATTAACTTCCCTTCGTATTAAAATAAGATGGATGAATTATGAATGAATTATTATGTGCCATAAATATGTAAACTATATGTGTTTGAATAACACAAATGACCCAGCTAGCTAAAAAAAAACAAACATAAACTTGATCTGTAACTCATTATAGTAGTCACATATACATGATATATACATTTACCAAAAATCAACTCCATATGGAAAGCTATTTAAATGATAGGTATAGAAATATTTGTGAATAAAAAAATACCAGCAAATGAGATATTGTATGTATTTTGATATTCAAAATTGTGGAAAAAGTAGCCCCCTCGGCTACTGGATATCTCAAAAGTAGCCCCCCCTCGGCTACTGGATATCTCAAATGTAGCCCCCTCGGCTACTGGATATCTCAAAAGTAGCCCCCTCGGCTACTGGATATCTCAAAAGTAGCCCCCCTCGGCTACTGGATATCTCAAAAGTAGCCCCCTCGGCTACTGGATATCTCAAAAGTAGCCCCCCTAAGCTACTGGATATCTCAAAGTAGCCCCCTCGGCTACTGGATATCTCAAAAGTAGCCCCCCTCGGCTACTGGATATCTCAACTTCTTATCCAATTTCAAAAGGAACCTACTAATATAATATGTGTTGTGTACATGGAAGAAACTATTGATGATTATGGGCAAAAATATAAATGAACTTTGTTACTCCCTGGGGGGTCAATTGTGATAGTTCCCACTACTATCCCCTAGTTTTGTTGTTGGGTTGCTTTCCTATTGACACCTATAGCTGATATCACTTTTGATTCATATTGGCTTGACAGTGATATCTTCAAGTAATAAACCTTTAATGATGATGATGCTTAACACCCTGGGGCAAATTAAGTTGCATATTCAGATCAAGAACACATTCTACGTCAAGAAACATAACCACTATGGCTAAAATGGAATAAATGAGTAAAATGTATTTATTTGCTTTTGAATAAAACCATGACAGATACAAAAAAAACATTTGAATGGCATCTTTTTAAAAGCCTCTCATTAGTATATATTGAGAGATTCAGGCTCTTGATAGCCTCTTGTTTAATATATGTTGGTTTTTACAGAATCCGTTGAAGTACCACCTGTGTTTTCATTTTCGAATCCAATGGAAGTTGATCTCCCTACTGAAGGTAAATATATTGCAAAATAAATAAAATAAAAAAACAAGTATGCTCGAGTTGGAAAGAAGTAAGTTTCGGCAGTTATTTTAAAAGCTAGGTAAACTGTAAATTGATACTGATATTTCAGAAGGTATTATGTGCAGTGATTATTGAAATTTTTAGGATTAAACAAACAAGCAAGTAATTATTGCAATATTGGTAAAAGCTGCATACGGATATGTGTATCTGATATCAGAATGAGGGTTCCTATTATTGCCATACTCACCCAGTCACAGTTTAAATTTGTGTTTCACCTTAAACCACAAAATCAATGAAAAATGGTATATCCCATGAATAATCATGAATCCAGTAATTTTTTTTTATATTTACATTTATAGAGTAACAGTCAAAATATTTATTGACTTTTCAGATTTTACCAAAGTTAAAGAAGCATCAGAAGTTCAATCTTTCATCTTTTCACCACCAGCCCCGCCACGAACACGTAAATCAAGTTTCCAGGAAGATGCTTCACAGCTTGCTGCTCAAGAACAATCAATTTTACTTCCTTCAACATCAAGGGAGCAAACTCCAATTAGGTCAAGGGAGGGAACTCCAGTAAAATCTGTTTCAAAAAGAGGCAGACGGCGAAAAGGATCATCTGATTCAGATGTTTCTATTCCTCTTTCGATCCCCGAGGAACCTCCAGGCACTGCAACTGAAGAAACTGATGTGCAGTCTGAAAGTGAACCTCCTGTTAAAAAAGAGAAAAAGACAAGAAGGTAAGCATTATTTACAGAGGGGGGAATAGTTTAAGAAGGTAGGCATTACTCACTGAGGATTGTAAGAGGGTTTCATTCATTTTTTTCAATACCTAAAAATTTTGATAGAGCAGGGGTTAACTGCCAGGTTAATAAGGAATTTTTAAACTCAGGAGCTGTGTTATCAGTCACACTCCTAAATCCTCAAATTGTTCATTAACCACCAACATTGTTGTTTAACTATAATTGATGAAAAAGAAAAAGTAGGAAATTCCCTTTTTAGCTCACAGCGAGATATTGCTATCACTTGGCATCCTTTGTTGTTTTTTCACTTTTACCAAGATCTTCTCCTCTGGACCAACTTGGTCCCCCTAATGGTTTTAAATGTCCAATGAACCAATCAACTAACTAACAATCAGAACTTGGCATACCAAGATATTATTTGGCTCCAATATTTGGGGTACCAGATTAATTTATATCATCCAACATAGACATAGATATGGGTACCAGGATTCTCTTGAGACCATTTTGACAATTCAATGTTTAAGAATCTAATGCATTCTGAATAATATTTTCATAAGGGCACACCAAAACATTGTGATTGATTTATAATGATCTTAACAATAGGCATTCGTCCGATGACTTGACGTAAATTTTATTTTGGTGTACAAACAATGAGATTACCTATAGTCTTATAGATTCTAAAAAGGTCAATGGTGTCTATGCTCAGCTGCACATACACAGAATATTAGAATTCAGAATAACATTACTTTTATAAATTGTTGCAGGAAAAAGAAACTGTTGAACTATGATGAGGTCAACTTAATTAGTCCTATCAAAGAGGAGGAAGGCGAAACAGAAGCAGAGAGACCTTTGACCCGACAAAGATTAAGGCGTACACAGGAAATGCCAATATTAACATTGCGGGGTTCAAAAGCAACTGGGGCATTACCAAAGAAAAAACGTGTGGCTAAGCTGTGGTGATTTTGCAACTGTTTTTATAGAACACAATCATTTGTACTACAAAATAAGAATTTCAGGTGCGAGAATATAATAAACCAGTCTGAGAAATGGACTGATAATCTCATGCTATCCAAGCAGGGACTTTTTTTATAAGCATGTCAATATCAAATTTGATTGTGTTTTACATTATATGAATGAATTGTAAGTTCGTTTGTCATTGTTTTTCCACCCTAGATCACCCCAGATTACTGAAAATATGCAGCTCTTTCCACCACAGATCACCCCAGATTACTGAAAATATGCAGCTCGTTATAATATTTTAGCTTACCTAAACATTGTGTGAGCTTTTGTCATGGCTATCCTAACAACAAACTTTACCCAGAATCCATCATTCTAAATTAGTGATACCTAACTCTTGTAAAGGACATCCTTTGAATTTACTGCAGTATTGGCTATCTACAAATCTTAATAATTTCCAGCTCATATTGCCAAAGGCAGTTTGCTGTAACATGATAGCATTACTCCACATCTAAGGATCATTAAAGACACATTTGAATTCTGCTTCAAAATGACTATTAAAATAAAATGTTTAAAAAGATTCTATTTGCATAACGTAGAATTTTTTACACTGTGAATGAATCATGTCAGCCCCTGTGATCTGTAAAAATATCATTTTGCATTGGACAATAAAGAACCCCCTTTTATCTGAAGTCCAGAATCTGCCGCTGTGCCAGGCATAGTAGTAATGGTTAACCTAATCTCAGCCGTTGTTGCAAATCAGCAAGTATGGCAACCAGGAGAAGATATAATAAAAATTTGGAGCTGTTAGTGAGATATATTTAAAAATTTAGAGAACCACTTAATTCAATGTGTAAAATATTGGTTTAAAGGGTTTATGTGACATGAAAAGTAAGGATTAGTTCTTTCATATTATGTATATTATAGTTGTGCAAATTTATTATATGAATATGATTAAAGAATTGCATCTACATCTAAAAAGTGCTAAAAAGTAATTTACTTTTGTTTCAATTTTCTGTGAATTTAATGAAATAGGAAACACCTTCCTTTATTTATTTAAACAGAATAAAACTATACATTGAGGAAATATGGTAAACATTTATTTATGTTATATACGTCTAGAATTATTTCGTGTCTCTGTAATTTAAAAAAAAAAGCCTGTGTTTTGCTATTGTTTAAGAGGAATACTTGATGTTTTAGTAGCTTCCATATCAGATGAAAACATGTTACAATCTTGATGCATGGACAGAAAATAGGTATGAATTTAATTTTTTTTTACAGTAAAATGTTACCCATTAAGGTGGAAGACCTAGGTCAAGGGAAATAACTCTTTAAATCATCAGTACGTTTGTGTCTGCTATTTTCATAAATATGTTCTAAGCTTCTGGGATACATAGATTATTTTCAATCTGTTTCAGGTTAATGCTTTAAATACATTAATAAAACTTCACTATTACAAACGCATCACTGAATTAAAGAGTTATCTCCCTGGACCAAGGTCTACCCCCTTAATTTGAATTATAATAGATTTTGGTAAAACATTTGTTTTGAAATATGACACTCAAAGATATGCATTTAGTTCTTGAACAATTTCTTTCTTTTTTAAACTATTGATCTCAGATCATATGTATTATTACATTGTCTATTTTACTTATAAATGTGAAATTATTGTAATGTTTTGTAATACATCGTCACGAGTTCCTACCATTTACAATATAGAATTATTGTCAATTTAGATATTGAGATACATGTTGTTGTTATGTCCAGAGAAAAGTTAATGATAATAAACTGATATATTGTATATTCTTTCTTTATTGCCAAAATAACATTGGTCATAGATAGCATCATTTGTTAATATGTCCACAACAGGCAGTGATGTTACATGTAGAAGAAGTTAAGTCTTTGAAATTGCTAATGGTCAAATGGAATGATATGGACAATTAAAGACAGCCTGTCAGGATTACATATTTGTGTTCATATTTGTTTGGCTGTTAAGTCAATTTTCATGATTAGATGTTTGTTGGTGTTTAAGGCCACTTACAGCCCCCATGCCTATATTAAAGCATCCAGTTTTTATTAGTGGAGTAAGCTCATGATAAGATGATTATTTGTTTGTTGGTGTATATATTGATGCCACTTTCTACCCCTTTGGCTTTATCATGGTGACCAGTTTTTATTGGTGGAGGAAACTCTTTTAAAGGGGCACAATTGGTGCCCATAGGAATACATACAACCTGTCAATAAAATTCATTGCTGAAAAGTACATAAATATCATCAAGGGGGAGAAAATTAAGCCTCAATCATCTCATCACACCTTCAGTAAGTATACATATTGCCTCTCTCATTAGAGAAGAAGTCTTTAAATGAGTTGCATTCAAATTTATCAAAAGACCATTTAATTAAACAGGAAAACTTTTGTTTGAAAAGATTGTGTTGAAGTGTAGTGTAAAGAGTTGAAAAGTCAATGCTGTCAACAGAATCAAAAATACCATCAAAAGCCTGAATTTATCTAAAGCATCAAAAGAATTTTTAACATTCTTGTTATGGTTTGTTCTTATATTGTACTGTTACACCACCATGACCACTGTTCCAGGTTAGAAGGAGGGTTTGTGACTTTGAAATATTTTGATCCCACCATCTTCTTTAAGTGCCTGTCCCAATTCAGTAGCCTGTAAGTTAGTAGTTGTTTGTTGCTGCATATCATATTTGTTTTTAGTTCAATATTTTGTACAATGACTGTTAGATTTCTGTTTTGAATTGTTATACATTTTTCATTTATGGGGCTTTTAAAGCCGACTATGCAGTATGGGATTTGCTCATTGTTAAAGGCTGTACAGTGACTCACAGTTGTTAAGTTCTATGTCATTTGGTCTCTTGTGGAGAGTTGGCAATCTTACCCAGATCTTACCACATCTTCTTATCTATTATATTTAACGAGAAGCCCTCATTTTGTGTGTCGCTTCTCTTCCTTCCACAATAAATCAATCATCATGCCTCTGTGTCCTATAGGTAACATTCACAGTCGCATTTGTCATCCATTCCTATGATTATTCAGATTGAGTTATTTTGGGAGAAAAACGACAAAAAAGGTGTCAGACCACCGATTAAAAATCCCTATCTGTTCAACCAAATTTTGCAATTTTCACAGCTTTCTAAATATTTTACCTTAAGTTTAACTTCAAGGAAACCAGGTATATCCTGAATTGTACATGTATCACCTTTCTTCATGCCAATTTTCAACCAATGTTTAAAGTCTTGTAAGAAATTTCTGATTTTGAAAAGACAGGTACTACCAAAATAACTCCCGGTTTTCTGGAAATCTGAAATTAGTGTACTATGTAGCGCATTAATCCTGAATTTTTAATGCAAACTCATAGACAAGTGAATTTTGGCTCAAAATGGTCTAAATATATTTCACTTTCACCAAAAGTTTTATTTCTGCAAATTTGTTGGTTAGTTTAAGTAAACAATGACATCAAAAGCACTAAATTGGTGGTCTGACACCAAAAGGTGTCATACCACCAATTACTCCCTCAAATTTAGAACGTATGTGAAAGTAGGCCTACTCGGACAAAAAATAGTGCATTTGATGTCATTGTTCACCTAAACTAACCAATAAATTTTCAGAAATGAAACTTTTGTTGAAAGAGAAATATATTAAGACCATTTTGAGCCAAATTTTATCTGTCTAGGAGTTTGCATTTAAAATTGAGGATTAATACACTCCATGGTATACTAATTTAAGATTTTCAGAAAACCAGGGGTTATTTTTAGTGGTACCTCCTTTCGGAAGCTCTTTTCTTTCTTATATGATTTAGAATGTATATTGAAAATTGGCATGCAGAAAGGTGACACCTGTACAATTCAGGATATACCTAGTTTCTATGAAGTTAAACTTAAGGTAAAATATTTAGAAAGCTGTGAAAATTGCAAAATTTGGTTGAACAGATAGGGACTTTTAATTGGTGGTATGACACCAAAAGGAGTCCGGATATGATTCCGTCATTGGACGGACTTTTAGTCATAGATTAGACTTCCGGTTTGAAAGATCCACAAATACAACAAATCGTATGATAGATAACAAAAATGAAAAATAATTAAGCCAATCAGAGCGTTCTCCATATCATGGTGTTTATATCGCAAGAACCACAACTATTATACCTCCTTATAGAGGACAATTATTTTTCGCGTTTATCTACATGTAAACTACGATTATACTACTTTAATATATAGAGACTCTTTATTCTGTCAGGGACTTTCTATGTTAGTATGTTAGTATAGAAAGTCGGCCCTGATTCTGTCTACTGTTTTCTTTGAAATGTTTACTATTTAAGGGGTCATACCAGTTGTATATTTATAAAAATAAGTAAAACATTTGACACAAGTACAACCAATCGTATGATGGATAACAAAAATGGAAAAAAATGAGCCATTCAAAGCGTTCTCCATATCATGGTGTTTAGATCGCAAGAATCACAACTATTATACCTCCTTAGAGAGGACAATTATTTTTCGCGTTTCATATCATGGTGTTTAGATTGCAAGAACCACAACCATTATACCTCCTTAGAGAAGACAATTATTTTTCGCATTTATCTACATGTAAACTACGATTATACTACTTTAATATATAGAGACTCTGTATTCTGTCGGGGACTTTCTACGTTAAGCTGGGGTCACACATGCACGATTTTTACTGCCGCCCTTGACAGGACCATTCCCGATTAAAATTTATTAAAAGTCTGATCAAGATCCTATGAATCGTGGATGGAAATTCAAACTTTAATTAAAATTTGTAAAAATAAAAATGTAATCACGACAACAATCAGATATTGTTCAGGAAGCATCAATATTCAACCGTTTCCAAGCGAATTTATCCCGATAATCCCGTTCTAAACCCGCTTCTAATCCGATTTGTATCTTTCGCCAGGTAAAATTCGACCGAGTCTGTCACGACTGCGTCCCGATTCTACCGAATGTAATCCGACAGAGATCCGATAGTGACAAGACAGCGAACCGACGCTGACGGAAGTTATCCGTTAGAAAACTGTCGGCATACTCGGGATGATCAGGTACTGACGGAACGTAATCCTATCACGGTCAGCTCTATCGCATTGCAAACGGCTTTTGTCTGGTCTCGGTCGTATTGTATTCTGTAATTGTCGGGACTCTGACGTGGGTATCATTAACGAATTAAGAACTAATAACGGGACTGTTTCGGAACGGTTTCGGCAAAGGCAGTGTCTGCGCGTACCCGCATGCGGGTACGAATAGTCAAATTGCCGTCTCTAGGCTGCGCGTACCTACATCCGGTTTTATAATAAAATGCCGTCGGATCGGGAATGAAACGTAAAATATATACGGAATTTGTTGCAATTAGTGAATAAATTGATTAAAACTACTCAGAATTTTTATAAATATACACATATATATATAAAGGTTGGTGAACAGTTTTTTCTCAGTTAGTAAATATTCTTAAAATGGAAGAGAGTGATATTATAACTGTTGGGAAGACATTTCAGACTTATCATGATTTAGAAAAATTTGTACAGAACTATCAGGCGTTAAATTTCTTACAATTGTATAAAAGAAATTCAGAATCTATAGCAGCCGCAGAGAAAAGAAGAACCGGGAGCACAAAAATTAAAGAAGATTTAAAATACAACAGAATAAATTTTTCCTGCATTCATGGTGGGAAAAAATTCCAAACAAATTCGACAGGAAAAAGGCCTAATACAAGGTATTTGTTTTAAATTTTAGTTTTTAATCGAATTTGCCGCGTTTCATTCGAGGTTTTTTATGTCGATTACTTCTAGTTTTGATTCATTGAGTTTTTGTATTGTAAATCATTCATGATATTAAGGATATATCTAATTTCAGTACTTTCCAAATGGAATGTCCTTTCAACATAAAAGTTGGCGTTACTAAAGATGGGCAAAACCTGATTGTGAGGGAGTCCCACAGTTCTCACAATCATGAGATTAATAAATATCTGTTTGATCATCTGCCCAGACAAAGAAAACTAGATGACAATACATTAGAAGGTGTCAAAAGCATGCTTAAAATGAAGGCAAATAAAAAACTCCTCCAATATGATCTATCGTCAACTGGGAAAGTAGTGACGCTAAAAGACCTGCACAATATACACAAGCCTAAGACCCATCAATCAAATGTAGGCACATTAGCAACATTACTGACTGAGATGAGAAACGTGCCTGGTTAGTTTTTCTTTTTTCTTTTGAATATGAACTATAATTTTGTTAAACTAAGGCATCAAACTTTGTCATAGAATTCTTATTTTAAAAATTAAAAAAATGATTATCATTATTCTTTAGCATTACATGCCTTACAAACAAATGAAAAAACATAATAGATTAAAAAACATTATTTTTATTTTATATACATGTATGTATATATATATATATATATATATATATTCCCTCCGGTTTACATGATCTGTTCATCCTATATTGACTCTTAAAACCTTATATAGCTGACTATGGCATGCTCATTGTTGAAGACCGTCCAGTGACCTATAGTTGTTATTTTCTATGTCATTTTGATCTCTTGTGGAGACTTGTTTCATTGGTAATCATACCACATCTTCTTTTTTATATGTTCTTTGATAGTTTACTTGATTATCTTTTTATATTTCAATTGTTCATTTTAACCTGAATTAGTATCCCTGAAATATTTTATTATATTTCAGGTGCAACAGTAGAAGTAGTAAAAGATGAATCTGGTGTTTTAAATGGAATATTTTTCCAGGATAAACCAATGCAAAATTTCTTTGATAAATACCCTGAAGTCCTACTTATTGACGCAACATATAAATTGAACGACTTACGATGCCTCTTTTTGTTATTATGTGCGTTGACGGAAATGGTGAAAGCGAAATTACAGGGTTGTGGATAGTGACTGATGAATCAAAAGATATTGGTAAGCATTGTTCTCATATTCGTTTCTGTGATGTGGTGTCTGAAACGTTTAAATTTTAACATGTCTTGATTTAAGCTGAAAGAACCTTTCTATTAATTCATTCTATTGTTATTGTATTTCCAGGATTAAATTTGCGGTTACCCCCAAAGATAGTGAAAAGGGGACGGCCTAAAGGGGCAGAAGTGACTGTTATTGGTTTACCCAAAAAAAGATCATCACGAGTCTTACCTTTTCTTAAAAGAGCACCTAAGGAAAAAGAGAAAGGTAAGCAAAACGACAAAGACATATCTTAATTTTACATTATTTTCAAATTCACTAGTAAATGTAATGAAACAGTTATACTAGTATAATGTACTTTTTTCTTTCAGCGATTCTTTCATGGATCCTGAAGGACGAAAACAGAACACTGGATGACATCATATCCGAAAAAACAAAGGCTGATATCAATAACCTTCTTGATGTTTCTCTTATAAACAATAAAATTTTTGATGAAAACGTAAACCTCCAGCGCATTAAGAAGTACTTTACCACTGAAGCTTGGAACCAACTAAAAAATAAGATCACTGAAAGAAGGGAAACATGCGACTGGATATGTATAAAGTGTAAAAAAAACCTACACGATCAGGACTCGTTGGCATGTGATTGCTGTTTAGACTGGCAACATTTGAAATGTGCAGGGTTGAAATCTGTGCCAAAACAATCATATTGGATATGTAAAATTTGTTCCAAATCTTAATTAGTTACATGAATCTTTTATAATTACTAGTAGTTTAAATTTATATTATTACTTGCTTCTTTAATTTTTATAAGCTCAAGCTTTAATTTTAGTAGTTTTAAATATTTTAAAATTTCAGTTTCTAATTTTAGTACAATTTACTAAAAGATTATTTTAAAATATCATATGGGTATATTTTTAAATTTTAGAAAAAAATCTTTAAATTTTCATTTAAATTTTATAATTGTATTTAATTTCACTATGTTTTTTTCTTTTACAGGGACTGTACAGTTTCATTTTACATCATTGTGCATTTAATTTTGCATTGTGAATTATGTATCATTCTTTAATAAATTTGTTATATGATTTGTTTTATACTCTTCACTCGTTCTACACGAAATCCCCATATTATCAATAATTTCCGTATATATTGCACGTTTCATTCCCGATCCGATGGCATTTTAATAGAAAACCGGATGTAGGTACGCGCAGCCCAGAACGGCAATTTGACTATTCGTACCCGCATGCGGGTACGCGCAGACACTGCCTTCGGCAAAAACGGTTCGCAATCGACAAGATCTGGATGCAATCTGGACTCAATCGACAGAAAAACAGCAATGAAAAATTTCTCCCGATCATTCCCGTTCCACAGGACACCGTCCCGAATACACAGAACATTGTTAGGAATTCGATCCGATACAGCAGAATCTGTCACGACATAGGCACGATTGTAATCCGACTAGACAAAATCGGCTGAGTTTCCCCGAATGTTACGGGACGCACCTAACTGTTGGGGTGCTTTGCCGAACTATTCGGACCCTTCCCGACCAGTAGGAATCTGTTACGAGCTAAAACGACTGCGTTCAGACAATAATAGGACATTCCAGATAATTGAGGATACTAATCCGACTTTTTCACTTTTCGTGTCGTATCGCTGTCTGACCTCAAACGGGAGCAATAATCGGCAATGTGTGAACCCTGCATTAGTATGTTAGTACAGAAAGTCGGCCCTAATTCTGTCTACTGTTTTCTTTGAAATGTTTACTATTTAAGGAGTCATACCACTTGCATATATATTAAAATAAGTAAAACATGCTCAACTTCATCTAAAACTACCTCGACCAAAAACTTTAACCTGAAGCGGGACAGACACGGACGGACGGACGAACGGATGTACAGACTAGAAAACATAATGCCCATAAATGTGGCATAAAAAGCTAATGTTGAAGTTGTTTGGCAAAAATGAAAGTAAGGTAGAGATTATAAGTAGGCAGGACCTTTTTCGGGGCGTCGGGATCGGGTGTTTTTAAGCTCGGGATTTGGGGATTGATCATTACGGGATCCGGGAATATATTTTTAGATTTCGGGATTTGCATTTCTTTAAATTCTGCATTTCGGGATTTCGGGATCGGACCCCTACGACCACCCCTCAAATTAGCCCTAGTCATTTATTATACATGATTCATATCCTACCATTGGCATGTTAATAAGGCTCTCAAAAGAAAACCAGATGCTCCGCAGGGCGTAGCTTTATACGACCGCAGAGGTTGAACCCTGAACGGTTGGGGCAAGTATGGACATAACATTCAAGCTGGATTCAGCTCTAAATTTGGATTGTGATTAAATAGTTGACACAGCATAGGTTTCTGACACAGAATGAATGTGTTCTAATGAAATTAAAATTTTTGTTTTCTCTTAGAGCAATTCACTATGCTGTTGAATATTATTCCTCTCAAAAAAATGTTTGAAGACATTTTCTTTTTATTTATGAAATTTCAAATGAGAAAATTGAACCCAATTTTTTTAATCACATCCCCCTTTCCCTTATTCCAAAACTAATCTCAATTAAAATTTCTAATGGAGTTTGCAACAATTACTACTCATTTAAATACATCATAAAATATTAAGATGTAAAAAAAAATGCTTGTTACATTTGTATCACTGAATGGTAAAGATTATTTTAATTTATCAGTTGGTAGTAAAAAGTGAATATACATTGTATATTGTATATATAACAAAGATTTAAGTTGATTCTGGACAAAGAAAGATAACTCCAAATAAAAAAAATTCTTACAATTAGATATTTCTTGCTTACTATTCTGGACAAAGAAAGATAACTCTAATTAAAAACAAAATTGCTATTTCACAATATTTTGCAATAAGTTATTTCTTGCCATTGCGCAATACTGTGCAATTGAAAAGACTTGTTATTGCACAAAACTTAATATAATAATTTTAGATCCTGATTTGGACCAACTTGAAAACTGGGCCCATAATCAAAAATCTAAGTACATGTTTGGATTCAGCATATCAAAGAACCCTAAGATTTCAATTTTTGTTAAAATCAAACTAAGTTTAATTTCGGACTCTTTGGACTTTAATGTAGACCAATTTGAAAACAAGACCAAAAATGAGGAATCTACATACACAGTTAGATTTGGCATATCAAAGAACCCCATTTATTCAATTTTTTATGAAATCAAACAAAGTTTAATTTTGGACCCCGATTTGGACCAACTTGAAAACTGGGCTGATAATCAAGAATCTAAGTACATTTTTAGATTCAGCATATCAAAGAACCCAACCGATTAATTTTTTGTCAAAATCAAACGAAGTTTAATTTTGGACCCTTTGGACCTTAATGTAGACCAATTTGAAAACGGGACCAAAAGTTAAAAATCTACATACACAGTTAGATTCGGCATATCAAAGAACCCCAATTATTCAATTTTGATGAAATCAAACAAAGTTTAATTTTGGACCCTTTGGGCCCCTTATTCCTAAACTGTTGGGACCAAAACTCCCAAAATCATTACCAACCTTCCTTTTATGGTCATAAACCTTGTGTTTAAATTTCATAGATTTCTATTTACTTATACTAAAGTTATGGTGCGAAAACCAAGAAAAATGCTTATTTGGGTCCCTTTTTGGCCCCTAATTCCTAAACTGTTGGGACCTAAATCCCCCAAAATCAATACCAACCTTCCTTTTGTGGTCATAAACATTGTGTTTAAATTTCATTATTTTCTATTTACTTAAACTAAAGTTATTGTGTGAAAACCAAGAATAATGCTTATTTGGGCCCTTTTTTGGCCCCTAATTCCTACACTGTTGAAACCAAAACTCCCAAAATCAATCCCAACCTTTCTTTTGTGGTCATAAACCTTGTGTCAAAATTTCATAGATTTCTATTAACTTAAACTAAAGTTATAGTGCGAAAACCAAGAAAATGCTTATTTGGACCCTTTTCGGCCCCTAATTCCTAAAATGTTGGGACCAAAACTCCCAAAATCAATACCAACCTTCCTTTTGTGGTCATAAACCTTGTTATAAAATTTTATAGATTTATATTCACTTTTACTAAAGTTAGAGTGCGAAAACTAAAAGTATTCGGACGACGACGACGACAACGACGACGACGACGACGACAACGACGACGACGACGACGACAACGACGACGACGACGACGACGACGACGCCAACGTGATAGCAATATACGACGAAATTTTTTTCAAAATTTGCGGTCGTATAAAAACCACTGCACTAGAAGCATATTTTATTAGACTAATAATGGTCTATATATTCAAGCAGTTACATTTATTTCATGTTTGAAACGGTGCAAATTGTTAATTTGATTTGACTTTTACTAAAAGAAGCATTGTAGCAACATGAGCAAAGGAGAAGAATAATTGTGGTCTAAGGCCAGACACACGAAAATAATTGAATTTAACAGAAAGGAAACAAATGTCGGACTTTGGAAAAAGGGAGAGGGGTTTTGATACCTTTTATGAAATTCTTCATACATAATATCTTTTACAAAAATCATCCTACAACAGTCCACAAGCTGTATATGACCGCGATTTCGCGGGTGTGTTCTAGTTTTATAATAAAACCTACAGGGCAGGCTCCATAGACCCTGTATCACTCACATGGTTTATTTTCATGTTTTGTCTAAAATTCCAGTCAGTTTGTTAAAAAAAACCTGTTTTTTCAGTACCAGTATGTTTTAAATATCTTCACGGAGGGTTCACAATTGAACACTAAAGACAACATTTATTTTCATGAATTTTAATACCAAATGCAATAATAGATTTGCTAAATTCTATAAAGAGGGACATAGTAATGACAACAAGCATTCTGTGAGTATTGCATGGTAATACATTCTAGTCCCCTAACGGTTAAAAATTCATTGTATTGGAACAAAATTCTAACTTGATCTAGTTCTTGTTTTAATGTTAACTATATACATGTCACAAATATCATGTCAATATCTTCAAGCATGACGAAAAAAGTGTTGAAAACTGATTTTTTAATCAAATTTTCTAAGTCCAAGGACTATAACTCTGCACAAAATCACCAGACCAGAACAAAATACAAACTCGATCTGTAAGTTGTCATGATAAAAACAATATACCAAAAATCAAATCAATATCTTCAAGCATGAAAAACAGGTGTGGAAAACTGATTTGCCAGACTGACGGATGGACAGACAGACAGACAGAGGGAGTGCATACCAAGTCTTCTTCAACTGCGTTGGTCTGGGACTTATAAAACAGCTTTAAAGAGATTAACAGTAAAGTTCAAAAAAAACACCAAATAAAATAGGGTGAGCCTTAGAAATTTTAATTATCAATAATGCAATCTAACAAATTCAGTCATATCTTTGGAAAGAATATTTTCAAACGGAATTTTATGTTTCATAACAGCTCTTGCTGCAAGGCATTGCAGATTTCTATGCGACAACAAGAAAGGTTCCAGTGAAGTGCCTTTTGCAAGTTGTAGTGGTGTTTCATCTTCAAAATTGGCCATGTCCACATGTGCACCGGCCTTCACTAACAATTTAACCATTCGAAACAGTTCACTGCTTAAGTATTTCTTGACCACACCATGCTCATCATCCAAAACACTTGTTTGAACATCTCTGTAATATTTACAAAGAATGTTTAATGGAGCATCAATAAATTTTTCAGGGTATTTATTGAAAAACTCATTACAATCCTCAGGAGTGACACCATATTCGATTAGTTTTTCCAGAATAAAAATCCAAGCTGCATATCTGAATCCATGGACTTCAACATGTTTTCTATCACTAATATAATAGTTCAACTGCAGAAGATGACTATAAGTTTGTTTGACGGTTCGCTGTAACCATTCGGTAACATACGGTAGAGTTCTGCTGATAAAAGAGATTTCCATCAGTAAATTTTGTACTTGAATCTTCTCGTTATCTGTTAAACTTCTAGATACAATGTATGAAATAAATAAAATAGCTTTCTTTCCAACATCATTGGCTTCATCTTCATAATGAACATTACAAATGTTACTATCCCTTTTTAACCTGTTTTTTTTAGCCTTGTTTTCGTGTTCCAACAAAAAACGCAATTCTATCAAAAGGAGATTCACAAATTTCAAAATATCTATGCTTGATATTTTATCAATATTTCTTTCTAAAATTATTTCTGAATAATATCTACTATAATGGTCAAGAGAAATCCCATCAAGCCCTATTTCAAAATGGTTGATCATAATCTGTCTTCGAAAGAAATAAAACTGCATTGTCATGTTTATAAAAGCTTGATCCTTTTCTTCTTCAATCCAACATAATTTTTCTTCCAATTTTAAAGCAGCCATAAAAAAATGATGAGAAGTAGGTCCCATAACTCTTTCCATTATTCTACAGGAAAAAATGTTTAATAAAGGATTTGTTCTGGAGTCGGCTGATACAAGACTTTTAAAATCTGTAATACTTTTGGGTTCTTCTATAATCCAGGGAATGACAGACTTAAATAAAGGAAGCTCTAAAGCATGAACAGATCTCATTTCAAGAGCTCTTACAAACATTTCTTCATTAAATGTTTGGGCTACCAACAGCTCACATGTTAGTATTTTGGTCAGTGGATCAAGGTTAAATCGATCATCCAACCAGCGTTCAACAAGCCATGTCTGTTCAGTTAAAGCAGCATAATAAATAGGACTGATACCATTTTTATCTCTGGTGACAATGCTAGCGCCATTTTCCTCGCACCATACCAACATATCTAAATGTCTTTTATCTGAAACATTTCTCAATTCACCACTTCGTCTTTTCATTTTTTCAAAAAAACTGTCACCATCTTCCAAAAAATCTATAACCGAATAATCTGGCCTACAGTAATCAGAATAAAGAACAAACCAATGCAATGCTGTTCGACCATTGTCATCTCTGGAATTAATATCCACATTTTTCTCTTTCAACAGAAAATCTGCCTTTTGCCTGTTATTGCATTCAACCATCAAATGTAATGGGTATCTAAACAAAGTAATATCGGCTTTCCATATGTTTTCAAAATACATATTCTCATCTTCATTTTCTTGTACTAAACTTTTAATATATGCATTATGACCAAGATGACTATTTAAACGTGCTCTTAAAGATTTAAAATATACAGTCCCAATATCAGTGCTTTCAGTATAAAACTGGTGAATTAAAAACTTCTTTTCAAAGTCTGAAATTTGTTCCAAATCCTTCAGAATTTTTTTATTACTGGTACCTCCATTATGTAAATGTTTGAGTGTCTTCATCATTGGATTTATGCCATCCTTGTATGATGATTCTTCAGAAACAACTGTCTCAGACACAAGTTTTCCGTTATTTTTGTACTCGCTGAAAATACTCTCTAGTAGAGTATAATCCACCTTGTGTTTTTTTAATTTTACATCTTTAAGTATGCCTTCCATTTTTTACAGCTGTAGACTGAGAAAAAAATTTCTTGGAAGTTCAGTCAGATCTACAAAAAAAAGTTAATCAAGTAAATAAACTCATCATAAATACCAGGACTAAAATTTAGTATATGCCAGACGGGTGTTTCATAACATATATATCAACATGAAGTTTTTCAGGTAATGTCCTTATATATATAAAAATTAATCATGGTAAAATCGTTTAAAAAACAAATTAGACTAGCTAAACTTTACCAATTTTATGACCAAAAAGTATAAATGATACATGTTTCTAAATCCAGCAGTATTCTAATTTTGTCTAAAAACATAAAAAAAAAAAAAAATTCTTTCTATATCATGGGGCATAACTCCAAAATCTAGTCTACTATAAAATAGGTCAAAGAATAACTAAACATATATGAATTTGATATTTATAACATTGACAAATCTAAAAAGAATTGGTGAATGGTGAAACTCAAATGGACTTACAGCAGTTACCCTAATGCTAGAAAGTTAAGGTGTCACACCACCAATTAAAAATCCCTATCTGTTCAACCAAATTTTGCAATTTTCACAGCTTTCTAAATATTTTACCTTAAGTGTAACTTCATAGAAACCAGGTATATCCTTAATTGTACATGTATCAGCTTTCTACATGCCAATTTTCACCATACCTTTAAAGCCTTATAAAAAATTAAATGACCTTCAAACAGAGGTACTCCAAAAAGAAAAACCTGGTTTTCTGGAAATCTAAAATTAGTATACTATGGAGCGCATTAATCCTCAATTTTTAATGCAAACTCATAGACAAGTAAATTTTGGCTCAAAATGATCTAGATATATTTCTCTTTCACCAAAAGTTTCATTTCTGCAAATAAGTTGGTTAGTTAAAGTAAACAAGGACACCAAAAGCACTATTTTGTGTCAGAGTAGGGCTACTTTTACATACATTCTAAATTGGAGGGAGTAATTGGTGGTCTGATACCCAAAGAGCAAAAAAAGTTGATCAGAAATCTTTTGTTTTGTTTACTCTTAATCCTTAGTCAATTTGAATTTAAAAACATCCTTTCTGAGCATAATGCGACTCATATTACAAATTTCACAGCTCAATTTAAACTGACTGTAATGTAAGCCTTTGATAGAAAATACTTGAAAATCTCATTTTGGACTAGAGAAACATAAACTTTCAATATCAAGATCAGCTTTTGTTGATTTATCCTTGTTTGTTCTACTGCTTTAAAGACTTTCCACAATTTTTACAATGAGTTTAATTAATCAAAGTGATGGATATCACTCATGGAAAGATTAGAACAGTAGTTTGAATTATTTTATATTAAGGTAGGGTGGGGGAAAATGAACATTTATAAAACACTATTGCTGAAAATTGCATTTACAGCAGGTCTTTAGAAGGAAACTTGCTTTTCCAGTATGAGGATAAAGGTGCTCAAATTAAATAATATGGGTCTCTAAATTTGCACAATTTTATTTAAACTGCAGTTTATATCTAATTGAAATTATGTTGCCAGTTCTGAACATGTTTCAAAAAAACAAAAAAATGCAAAAATTCCTCAAGTAAATGTAACCAAATATCCTTGTAAGACATAAATTTAGACCAACAGCTAAAAGCTCTAAAGTGCCAACAAAAATAATCTAAAAATGTTGTTTTGGGGCATTTTTTAATTTGAAACAGAGGTTATATGGCATTGAAAATTAAAAGTTTTAGAGTGCCTTTTGATCAAATTTTAATGTATTTTTCAACACAGGGCATTTTCAATTTTATTTTTCAACGTAAACTAATTAAAAAATTTGTAAGGGTTCCGCAGAACCCAGTGTCTCGCCTACTTTTGCTGTAAATCACAGGCTCAACAAAATGAGGAAAAAAATCATTAAAATTATTCCTCTTGATATTATCTTATGAGAAGAAGCTTCTGTCCAAGTTTGGTACAAATCTATGATAGTTTAATGAATATAATAAATGTTTTGAAAACTTTAACTGCAGACTGTATGTAATTTTAACTGGAAGAAAATTGAAGTCCATTTAAAAGTAAAATACAGAAAAAATGAAGTTATGTTTTTACAAAATTTACTTCTGGATACTATCTAATGATCATAAATAAGCTTCTGTCAAAGATTGGTACAAACCCAGGATAGTTTAAGAAAGTTATTAAAATTTTAAAAACTTTAACCACAGAGTGAATGTAATGTTACCCCGCAGAAAAACTAAGTCCATTTAAAAGTAAAATACGGAAAAAATGGATTTATTTTTTTTACAAAATTTACTTCTGGATGCTATCTTATGATCATAAACAAGCTTCTGTCCAAGTTTGGTACAAACCCAGGATAGTTTAAGAAAGTTATTAAAATTTTCAAAACTTTGACCACAGAGTGAATGTAATGGTTCCCCCCAGAAAAACTAAGTCCATTTATAAGTAAAATACGGAAAAAATGGAAATTTATTTTTACAAAATTTACTTCTGGATACTATCTAATGATCATAAACAAGCTTCTGTATAAGTTTGGTAGAAATACAATATAGTTTAAGAAAGTTATTAAAATTTCAAAAACTTTAACCACAGAGTGAATATTTGTGGACACTGCCGCCGCCGACACCGACGACGGAATGTAGGATCGCTTAGTGTCGCTTTTTCGACTAAAGTCCAAGGCTCGACAAAAACTAATGTTATTTAAATGTGGATTCTTTCTTGATTGCAAAAATATATATTTACTTCTAATAAAAATTCAAATGACTAAAACAGACATAATGATTGATGGGAAATAAACTAATAAACAATGGGTTTTTATAATTAAAAGTTTATAAATTTTAAAACTGTTTCAAGCCAATTCCTGATAAAAAAAAGTGAACTAATCTAAATTGTTGATTAATTACAGATGATTATTGGAAATTTATCAAGTTAATTATAGGCCATACTTGAATACCTTTTATATATTCATATTTATAGTCATATTTCATTTTTTTAAGATCTTGCTAATCCATTAATCATTTATCTTTCAGATATAATTTATAGAATTACTTTATGTAATGTAGATCAAAAGTAATTGGCAATAATTAAATCTATCATCCTTATAAATATCAAACAAATAATACACACATTTGTGTAATCAATTATGAGGTCAAATACTTGTGTATTAAGAATTAGATGAATATTGGAGTGGTCTGTACAATTATGTAAGACTGATGTAGATAGGTAATGTGGTCAGTTTGATTGGCAGTTTAGGAGGTGGGGCATTGTAATTAAAAGTCCACCTTGTCTCTGATTGTTTAGTGATAATGACAGCTGTCAATCATACTAGATGAATCAATACCAACTTACCTAATCAAAATGTTTTTAAAAAAGCCTGCACATCAACACACATTAATGACATACATTCTTGAATGAACTGCTCCAATAATATACCCAGTTTTTTTCAGTTTATTTGTGTATTATGTGCACATACACGAGAACTATAGGGAACTATATTTTAGTGTGAATACATTTAGTAACAGTAGCTAACCTGTCCTGTTGTTAGGGAGGGTGGTGCCTAAGTAACGATTTAGAACAAGTTCTAATCTTTCCAAAAATCCAAGGTATTGAAGAGTGAAGGAATATTGACCCCCCTTTTTTACAACTGGTGTCATTTAACTGTTTTATTTACTATCAGTAAATACAATTTAAAGTATAAAACTTTCATTTGGGAAAATAAATGAGATTTTTGTGAGTTTATGCAGTGTTTATATCAGGCTTTATTAACTGCCATATACATGGTATGCCACAATGATACAAGGGGTAAAAATCAAATAACTTCATCAAATCTTCAGGACGACAATTTTTTGGGGGTAGTAATCAACCTATATTTAAATGTTTAACACCACAGAAACAATTTACTGTGCATTTATAACCATTTATAACATTTTTTATATGAAAGAATCTTGTCAGGGTGGGAAAAGTTTAACTTCATAGAAACCAGGTATATCCTTAATTGTACATGTATCAGCTTTCTACATGCCAATTTTCACCATACCTTTAAAGCCTAGTTAACTGACCTTCAAACAGAGGTACTCCAAAAAAAAAACCTGGTTTTCTGGAAATCTAAAATTAGTATACTATGGAGCGCATTAATCCTCAATTTTTAATGCAAACTCATAGACAAGTAAATTTTGGCTCAAAATGATCTAGATATATTTCTCTTTCACCAAAAGTTTCATTTCTGCAAATTAGTTGGTTAGTTTTAGTAAACAGAACACCAAAAGCACTTTTTTGTGTCAGAGTAGGGCTACTTTTACATATGTCCTAAATTGGAGGGAGTAATTGGTGGTCTGATACCTAAAGGTTTGGTTTGCTTGCTTGCTTTGTTTGTAATAATGTTTACTCAAGCATTGTAACTAAGATTGACATATCAAAACAATATAAAAAGGCAGGGTTTGACTTTATACATTATATTAAAATCTGATTGGACATTTTCAAATAATCAAATTTACTTATATACAGATTTAACTTCGCCTAATTCAATTGTGGTCTATAGACATTATTTTGCATATGTATTAAAATCTACATGACTGTTCATTGTAGAAGTGATAAATATTGTACCTTCAAAATCTATCAGCAATTAAATGTCTGGAAGTGAAGAAAGGGTCTCTAAACTTATTGAACAAATTTCAAACTCTTGATCCTTCTGAACTGGTTCCTGGAATAATACAAAATCCTTCTGAACTGGTTCCTGGATTAATACAAACGGAAGTTATCAGAACTAAAGAGCCTCTAAAAGCTGTAATTGTACATCTAACTATCTAATAAAAATATGTCATTTTGGTAGTTTTAAATTTTAACAGCAAAACTAGAGGCTTAAAGGAGAATTTATAACTCACACTGCATTTTGCATAAAATTGGGAAAGAAATTTAAGGACAATTTAAGTCACAAAGGCTGCCCTGGAGTTGACAGAAGATTTCAGTCATGTTGATAAATCTGAACATGGGACACAGATGATGCCTTGCTTGCATATAATATAAAGTTATAAAAAGACATAACTGAAGAACTGTTAAAGTGACCCATATTTGTACTCGATCTGAGTTTTGTGGTAATAAGTATTGAGTATAAGTTTTAAAAAATTTGGTGGAGGCAAACTTAAGTTAAAGAACAGAAACGAAAAATTCAGCATTTTTTTCATTTGTAAAGGGGCACAACTCTAGAATTGTTAAAGTGACGTCACCAAAATTCAAATATGATCAATTTTCAGTGGTAAAAAGCATTGTGTATTAGTTTCATGACATTTGGTTGAGGCTAACTAAAGTTAGAGCAAGGAGACCAACTTTTGGATGTACGTATGGATGTACAGACTGTCAAGGGCAAAACTTAATGCCCCCCTCTATTGTGTGGGCATAAATATAAACAAGGAATTATTAGAATCTGAAATAATTTTGAATTTTTAAAAAATGAGAAGAAATGAATGATAAACAAACTACTTTAAATAGTAAAAGCTTCTACAAGATGTTGACTTATTTTACTGTATATAAATGTAGTTGTCGTTTGTTGATGTGGTTCATAAATGTTTCTTGTTTCTCGTTTTTATCTGTAGATTAGACCGTTGGTTTTCCTGTTTGAATGGTTTAACAGTTTACACTAGTAATTTTTGGGCCCCTTATAGTTTGCTGCTCAGTGTGAGCCAAGGTTTCATGAGGTAGTCTACCTTTACCTTTAATGGTTTACTTTTGAAAATTGTGACTTGGATGGAGGGTTTGTCTCATTGACACTCTTACCACATTTTCCTATATCTACATTTGTATGAATCTTTTTTTCTGATCATTTTTTTTTTCATGTTGGAAGTTTATCTCTATCTATTATATTAATCAAAGAATAAAGGAATAAATTCAAACAAGAGTGCACCTACTGAAAATGTACTTCTGTCAATGCTTTTACACCCCCAATGAAGTTACAAAAAGAAGCCTTCAATTCTTAAATAAACCACAACTACAGGGACAGAGCCAACAAATCTCTGGAAATGAGATAAGCCAATGCTTATACAACTGGATACCAAATGGCATTGACCTACAACGAGTGATTACCAATGAACTGACCTAATGACAAACTTATACATTGCTGCCACCTAGCTGCAGAACCGTAGCTCTAAGGTCCTTATGTTATTTTTTTAACTATTTGCGGACCATAGTTACGCAAATAGTAACCAGATGCTCCGCAGGGCGCAGCTTTATACCACCGCAGAGGTTGAACCCTGAACGGTTGGGGCAAGTTTGGACACAACATTCAAGCAGGATCCAGCTCTAAATTTGTATTGTGATTAAATAGTTGACACAGCATAGGTTTCTGACACAGAATGAATGTGTTCTAATGATTTAAAAAAAAAAAAATTCTCTAAGAGCAATTCACTATGCTGTTGAATATTAATCCTCTTAAAAAAATGTTTGAAGCAATTTTCTTTTTATTTATGAAATTTCAAATGAGAAAAATTGAACTCAATTTTTTTAATCACATCCCCCTTTCCCTTATTCCATAACTAATATCAATTAAAATTTCTAATGGAGTTTGCAACAATAACTACTCATTTAAATACATCATAAAATATTAAGATGTAAAAAAACTGCTTGTTATCACTGAATGGTAAAGATTGTTTTAATTTATCAGTTGGTAGTAAAAAATGAATATGCATTGTATATTGTATATAACAAAGATTTAGGTTGATTCTGGACAAAGAAAGATAACTCCAATTAAAAAAAATTCTTGCTATTGCACAATTTAGTGCAATTAGATATTTCTTGCTTACTATTCTGGACAAAGAAAGATAACTCTAATTAAAAAAATAATTGCTATTTCACAATATTGTGCAATTAGATATTTCTTGCCATTGCGCAATACTGTGCAATTGAAAAGAGTTGCTATTGCACAATACTTAATATAATAATTTTAGATCCTGATTTGGACCAACTTGAAAACTGGGCCCATAATCAAAAATCTAAGTACATGCTCGGATTCTGATCATTCAGCATATCAAAGAACCCCAAGAATTCAATTTTTAATGAAATCAAACTAAGTTTGATTTTGGACCCTGATTTGGACCAACTTGAAAACTGGGCCAATAATCAAATTTCTAAGTTCATTTATAGATTCAGCATATCAAAGAACTCCAAGGATTCAATTTTTGCCAAAATCAAACTAAGTTTAATTTTGGACCCTTTGGACCTTAATGTAGACCAATTTGAAAACGGGACCAAAAATTAAGAATCTTCATACACAGTTACATTCGGCATATCAAAGAACCCCAATTATTCAATTTTTGATGAAATCAAACAAAGTTTAATATTGAACCTTTTGGACCTTAATGTAGACCAATTTGAAAACAGGACCAAAATTTAAGAATCTACATACACAGTTAGATTCGGCATATCAAAGAACCCCAATTATTCAATTTTTGATGAAATCAAACAAAGTTTAATTTTGGACCCTTTGGGCCCCTTATTCCTAAACAATTGGGACCAAAACTCCCCAAATCAATACCAACCTTCCTTTTATGGTCATAAACCTTGTGTTTAAATTTCTTAGATTTCTATTAACTTATACTAAAGTTATGGTGCCAAGACCAAGAAAAATGCTTATTTGGACCCCTTTTTGGCCCCTTATTCCTAAACTGTTATAGACCTCAACTCCCAAAATCAATACCGCCCTTCCTATAGTGGTCATAAGCCTTGTGTTTAAATTTCATTGATTTCTATTCACTTAAACTAAAGTTATTGTGCGAAAACCAAGAAAATGCTTATTTGGGCCCTTTTTTGCCCCTAATTCCTAAAATATTGGGATCAAAACTCCCAAAATCAATCCCAACCTTCTTTTTGTGGTCATAAACCTTGTGTTAAAATTTCATATATTTCTATTCACTTTTACTAAAGTAGGAGTGCGAAAACTAAAATTATTCGGACGACGACGACGCAGACGACGCAAACGTGATAGCAATATACGACGAAAATTTTTTCAAATTTTGCAGTCGTTTAAAAATTAGAGAAACGAATTCTTACATAGTTACTCATGGATTATCAAGTTAATCCAAAATCAATAGCAAAATTATAAATTTTAAACTTTAAAATTGATAACTTAAATATCTTGATTGGATAAATCCAATAATCCACTGATATCAATGAAAGTCAATCATTATGTATCAACCTCATCAAAAGTCAATTATTGTATAATAATGTTCACACATGTAAAATTGAGAATGAACATGGGGAATGTGTCAAAGAGACAACAACCCGACCATATAAAAAACAACAGCAGAAGGTCACCAACAGGTCTTCAAAGTAGTGAGAAATTCAGCTGGCCCCTAAACAAAATACCAGCTCAGTGATAATGAACGTAGTAGGATTAATTACATACATTGAATACTGGCAAATCACTCAATTCTGTGTAGTTTCTCTTGTTCTGGAGAAGAATATCTCTGATTTTTCTAATCTCCCAAAATTCTTCCTTTTCTTGCACTGGTTCGACACTACAAAAAAATATGGTCGACTATATATATATAATTGGCATGTAGAGTTTTGTGAAAGTAACAGTTTTTTTACCTGTTTGAAATGGATTGTACGTCTCTACAACATTATATAAATTGTATGCGACCGTCAACCATCCTCATTGATTTCATTGAAAGTGCATGTTTTTTTGTTGTCATTTTGTAAACCGCATGTTGTTGCCCTCATCCAATGAAATAATGAAATTTGAATCAGAAGCAGATTAAAAAAAAATCGTAAATAAAGAAATTCTTCTTTGGACTCCTTATTCAAGAGATTCTTTTTTTGATGGGAGTTACCAATATTTCAGTATTCTTTAATTTTTAAAGGCCATTTTCTCAAATTCTTAGTGTGTTTTGCCCATTTTTCTCTTATCCTTTAAATTTTAGAACTTCACCAAAAAAAATTCTCTATTCTTTATCTTTTATTCCATTTTTCTCTATACTTAAATATTTTTTGGCTATTATTCTCTATTGTGTTAGCAAAAGAAACGTACAGTGCAGTCCAGTGTATCAGCGCACCTAAGACTTATGATTTCACTTCATTCAACTGATAAAACTTTTATTTCATAAAATCTTCTGTTTGTATGGTTTCACTCTCAAGATTTTACGTAATGCGTGTCCAAAACTAAGGAATCCCTGTTCTGAGAGTTCCTCCAATGTCTGGTGATTGTGTGCATGCCTTCCAAATATAGCTTATTTTGAATAAAAGAAAGATTTTCTACTACGACTATAGCTGAATTTGAACAGAGCACACTGCCAAGGATGCAGAGCAAAAAGTCATTTCAATCTGATATAAATTTGACTAAAATAAACAAATTTTATCTGATGATGAAATTATTCAGTGGCGGATCCAGAGGGGGAGTTCCGGGGGTGCGCACCCCCCCTTTATTTTTGCCGATCAATGCATTTGTATCGGGACATATGTTTTGCACCCCCCCCTTTGCCCTGGGTTAGCACCCCCCCCTTTCGAAAATTCCTGCATCCGCCCCTGTTATTCTAATGGAAATTGGCCAAATATTGAAAATCATGGGATGAGTCTAACGCATGAACTTATCTATTAAATTCTTTTTTAACCCTTCATCATATTCATCATGTTCGTCACCCTTCACAAGGCTAAAACATTAACAAGACCAATTTTATTTGTGTTACGGTGTTGAGATGACGAAATCAGCTAATGCACAGTTTCATAGGCCGTGCGTACACCTGTGACTCCAATGTTCTCCATTATATAATAGGCATAACTGGTTAAAAAATACATCCCACTTATTTATAAAAGTGAAACTTAAGGGTACCCAAATTGCACCGAGTACCCAAATTGCACACGGTCTATTAAGAAAAGATAGCTATTGGAAAACATATTCTAGAGACTAAACAATTTGTATTTTTATGATTTGATACTATGCACGTCAAAACTCTTTCAACATAGGTAAACATATTTAGATATACACAAAACGTTCACAGTATTTATCAACAGATGGACTGTTTACTGAAAAAGCAAAATGTACAAAAACGTCACCATGCGACGTCATCAAAACGTCTATCTTTTTAAAATTAGCAAATGCAATATATTATAATAAGTATCCATTTCGTAAAATATGAAGAGTAAGCATGGACTAATATATCCAAATTCAAGGCCGTAACTACCCTTGAGGCAAGTGAGGCAATTGCCTCACTAAAATTTCGACACTGATTTTTTTTATACATATATATATATAAATATAATAGTCATTTGTCATGTTTGTTGTTCTGTCTCAACCTTCATTTCTATAACTTGTCATCATTCCTTTTAAACTATTCTTCCTGGATATAACTCAGCATCTCAACGGTCAATGTTTGTCGATTACATTAACCTAGTAACGATAATCATCATGGACCTCTAGTTAAAAACAGGCTCTTGCAGAAAAAGGAAAAGCGACACTGAAGACAAAGAAGAAATAATTCTAGTAAACTATCTTTGTGAACAGAGTCTGAGTATTGCATATAACTTCATTAGTATGATCCGAAAACGATAAGTAGACTGACAAATCAAGTACTGGTCTTTGGAAGGGGGCAGTCCTGTCTGCCTATTCATCTCTCCGTTTCACCAACTTTTGACAAATCAAGTACTGGGCATCGCAAGGGGCAGTCCTGTCTGCGTATTCTCTTCACAAACTTTAATCTTTCTCTTTACAGATAAATAAAATATGAATAATATGAAACATGCATATATTAGTTTTTATCCATGTTTCTTTAACCTTAAAAATTGAAAGAATATTCGATATTCCAATTTGATATTATTGAGGAATGGTAGAACCTTTAACACAGGATTTCGTCTTTACTTATTCGGGGCTACGGAATTTCGTTTCTTTATATTCAGGGTTTCTGAATCGGACACCCCAAACCCCTTACCCCTAAATTTACAGATTCTGGAACTAAAATACCAACAACTAATTACAGAAATAATTACGGACCTACATGTAAACGTCAAAAAGTCCATTCCAATTCCCCTTGTACCCATATCGGATATACTTACTCTTTAGATAGAATCATATACCTGAATCTTATTCTATCCCTAGTTTTTCTACTCTTTGTCAGCATAAAAGTGAGTTTAATATTTTGTAATTGCAACTGTATGGTGGTGCTTACAGGAAAGTTTAATTTCCTTTTGCAAACAAAACTGTTACTACCGATGCTGCTACTGAATTGCTGATGGAGAAGGAATTGGAATAAGACATTGATCATTGTGTTGATGATAATGTGCTAACTTGAGAAACACAGACTGACCTGAAACGACTGAAAACTTGGAAAAGAGCATGCATGAGTGGTGAGAGATTGTGCGGTCTTGCCATGCTACGTGCTACATGTGCATCGCGATAAGTATATCAGCAGACCAAATTATGATTCTGAAACGATGAACCGGCAATAGAAAAATTTGGCAAACTCTACTAAATCGATGTGTGTTCTATGTTCTGGCAGCAGACTCAAATCAGTGATATTTTGATGATTATCTTACATATAAATTTAAATAAAGTTTTTTAAATATTTCGTGTTAGTAAAAGTCTTAAATTTATATAAAAAGTGTCCAAATTCAATACACTATCAAACTCTCTAAAAATGCCTAGAATGCAGGATTTTGCACCATTCATTTCATACCCTCCAAAAAAAAAAAAATTTTGCCTCACTAAAATAAGATGCCTAGTTACGGCTTTGCCAATTGTTCAAAATATTTGAAGAAATTAAACAAAAGCTCGGTTATAAGACTTTTGACGATGTGAATTTAAGCATAGATGCAATTTGGGTACTCCTCTCGTTACAGAATCATGGGTAGTTTGGAGGTTGATTCAAACCCATTTTTGTATGACTCAATATGGATCAAAAATCAAATGTATTGTATTATATGTCTCTGCTTTGATTAACTATAAAATCCTTTTATGATATTATTATTTATTCAAATAATTTGAGTACATGTACCTTTGAACTGTATTCTTTTTCAGAGCTTGTGAAGAGTTTGGTACGAATCTTTCGTGACTGCTTATTTCAAGTATGTGTTGTTTATTTGTTGTTTTGTTTATCTTTTCGTTTTGTACAAGCACTGGTTTGTTGTTGGATTTGCGCTTCAAACTGAGTCCTTTCGGTCTTTTCTTGTCATTCACTTCCATCTGATCAAATTATCTCGTGTTGAGAGGTATGCGAAATGTAGTGGGGAGAGAAACTGATATTTCGTGTTCAACTATATATATATTCCTATATATTTTTAAAAAATATATCTTTATTTAATGAATGGCTAATATTTATTTTGAATTTATTGAACCATAAAATCAATTTTTGACTCTTTGCATTGAATAATCCGCGAAGCGGATTATGTAAAATGTAAAGAGTTAAAAATTGATTTTATGGTTCAATAAATTCAAAATAAATATTAGCCATTCATTAAATAAAGATATATTTTTTAAAAATATATAGGAATATATATCAATTAAGCATAAAATCAATTTTTAACTCTTTACATTTTACATAATCCGCTTCGCGGATTATTCAATGCAAAGAGTTAAAAATTGATTTTATGGTTCAATAAATTCAAAATAAATTATTGCCATTCATTATAAATAAATTTCTATCATAAATAAGGCTCAAAGAACTTTTGATAGTATTTATATTAACAATATAACAACGTACACACGTGTTGACGTATGAATACACAATGTCAGAGTGGGCGTGTCCCATAAAAATTGACAACATTGAAAATAAAACGAATACTTTCAACCAATCAGAAGACAGTAAATTCACCAAATTTATTTATTGATCTTTATTGCAAAATTACACCCATGAGGGTCAAGCAATACAATGAAACAACAATTTTATACTATACAATGCAATACATTGAAATACAATGTAATACAATGAAAAACAAAATAATACAAGACAATATATGGAATAATAGAACATTAGAGTTCAATTATAAATTTGACCAGGGGCGGATTTAGGCGGGGGCGTGGCGGGCGTGCGCCCCCCCTATAATTTGCAAAGCATGGGTTGACTTCAACATATCTAAGAATCAGAAGAGACCATTCAATATTTTTTAACATTCAAAGTATCATGAGTATATAAAAACGTCAGTTTAACAGAATCAACGTAATTACTAATCAACTGACCGTCTGCGCTTTATTAAAGTTCTATAAATAATTTCAAAGGAAGGTGTCAAACGCGGAGCTGCGTTTGATGACAAATATAATAGGTTTTAAGCAATTTAAAGTAAAAACAAATGTTGCATTGTATTTGCGGTTTTTATAATCAATTTGTTTGATAATCGAAGTTCCAAAACATCCCTTACTCACTTTCACGATTTCATCATGACACGGTCAAGAAAACAGTCGGCAGGTGAGATTCCTCTATAATATCTGTAATGAAAGATAGAAAAACTGTTTCAAGCGAAAGGTTAGTTTATTAATTTGAATTTCTGTGTCTATATCTATTTCTCACTTGCAACCTAAATATTTAGCCGAATTATGTACCATCTTACTGTATGCTTGAGATCCCAAGAAAATAAACATAACTGCGTAAATGCATCTCATTCTGAAGTTAGTTGTTTGTGGCGAGCCGACCACAAAAAAGTCTGGCACGACCTCCGATAGTCAAAAAGTAAAAAACAGAAAGTATGAAAGGACAATTAAAAATTGCTGGTAAAAGTAGAAATTTTCGTTTGAAAAACATTTTGGTCAGGTGAGCAATTGTGATCTGTCTCCGGTCTCAATTTGCGTCCGTCTATCTGTATATTGTTGCCATGGGTGGACTAAGTCACTAATTTTACCACATTATAGTTAGGGATATCTACATTTCACCCTTTTAGAAGAATATTTCAATAATTTGACCTAAAAAAACCTCAAAATATTTCGCCTCGCTCCGCTCGGCTATTCTAAAAAATTTGCGCCCCCCTAACTGGAAATCCTGGATCCTCCCCTGTTGACATACATGTCACAGAAACTGAATACTAAATTGAAATCCTCAGATGAACTTGTATACCAACAAAAATAAATTACAATTTTAATATTTTATCATAATCTACGTAGGTCCAGTAAGACCCCTTTTTGGTCCCAAAATATAGCAGTTTTACAAAATTGTTAAAATGTAATTTTTAGTTATTTAATGGACAGTAGAATGTCTCTGCTACATAAATGTGGGTTATTTTTTACAAATTCAATACAATGCACCTGAGACTACCATAAGTCTCAGAATGCCGTGATATATATTGGGTATTACTCTCAGTCTAGTATGACCAGGTTGTTGGTCACTTCTGTCATGTTCATTAGTTTCGGGGAAAACTAGCGGTAGTTTAGATAAAGTCCAAGTCGCTGGAAAGTTTACATATTTATTTCACATCCATATATTTCAAATATCAAAACATAACTGAATAACAACATAAAAACAAATATAAAATACAAATACAAAAGACTGATTGACATACGGAAAAGGAACCAATCAGACCCGACAATTGTTCGTTCAAAGTTCACATTTAGGATTTTGTATATTTTTATAATATTTGCTTTTTATCAATTATTCCGAGTCCTCATTGCGTTTTAATAATTTATTAGTTTATTGTATTTTACGCTATTCAAAAGTTACTTGTATTTTACACTTAACTATAATCCTTTCATTCAGATTAATTATCAAAGATTTATATCCGTCTTTATGATAAAAGTTTCTGTAACAAAGAATAAAGATAAATTGACACTAAGTGATAACTGCCGAAAGCCATTCTTGACGAAGCATGTTTTTAATCTGTAATCCCCGCTTTCGGCAAAACGCGAATTAATTATTTAATAAAAAGATATCTGATTGGTTCCTTTTCCGTATGTCAATCAGTCTTTTGTATTTGTATTTTATATTTGTTTTTATGTTGTTATTCAGTTATATGTTTTGATATTTGAAATATATGGATGTGAAATAAATATGTAAACTTTCCAGCGACTTGGACTTTATCTAAACTACCGCTAGTTTCCCCCGAAACTAATGAACATGACAGAAGTGACCAACAACCTGGTCATACTAGCACCAATAAATCATGCTAAATTACTGAAATCTTCATAATTCAAGCATTTTAGTTAAATTTTAGACGGTTTCCGGGTAAAACGAAAGTGGCCGCATTTGTGTTCTTCCTAAATATTGAAATGTAAGTTGTATTTGATGATAATACATAACATATATAAAGGTTGAGTATGAACACGGATGCGGCCACTTTCATTTTTGACCAAAACCATCTGAAAAGTGACATTTTTCGGCATATTTGGTAGATTTTCGGATCGTTTTTAATAACTAAATTAGTTAAAATCTTTCACATAATTTAATTGAATCAAATGAAATAGACAATTTTTATATTAAACACATCTGTATATAGTCTCTGGTTCTGGGAACAGTATACCTATGTATATGTTCCAATCCTCGTCTGTTTTAGCATAAAATCGTTTTGGACCGCGAAAACAACATTACAAGAATGACTGGTTGTTTCTTTTTAACGCTCGGTGGAGCTTTAATTGAACTATTTTCAGAAATATTGACACGGTCCAGTACTTGAAACTAATTCGATTTGTCACGTACAGTTGAAGTTTTCGTTCAAAATGTATAGGTCCAACTTTTAATTTGTTTCATAAAAATAAAATGAGTCAATGTATAAACAGACATATAATATGTATTATATGTCTCTGGTATAAACAAATATATTGTTGTATGAATAAGATGCTTGATGATTTTAAATGTCAACATTGTGATATTTGGTCAATCTGATTAAAATAACATTTCTTCTAAAATAAAAACGCCCATAGTCATCATAGTCAAAGCCTATTATACCTGATAAACACTTATAAAAATAACACTTTAATATGCTATGAGATACGCACACGACAGTGCAATATGCTGAGCCGGTTAAATTACTTACTTATGCATTCGTCTCAACTTGACTCGGCCGATTCCGTACCCTCATCTAACAAGAGTAACGGATTCTACTGATCATGAGGATTGCTGAATCATTACTTAAGCATACTTTTGAAAGACTTGTAGCTTGATAATTAGCACGGTGACCCATACTGTTTCTTATATTTTTGAGAGAAAAAAAACATAGTAAAATCTTCATTTTGGCAAAGTATAAGAAAATTCCCCGAGGAAAATTCTTTCTGAGAAAATATATACTGATGATCCACCTTAAGGTCGAGTGACTCTTTATAACAAATGAAGTGTGGGGATATAAATCAGGGGCTGGTTATAAGCGGATGGGGGACTGGGGCCCAGGCCTTCCCTCTTTCGTGGAAAAAAAAGGTTGGTTACATGGGGAAGTTCCACTGATGTATGACTGGAGCCCCCCCCCCCCCCCCCCCTTCCCCATTTATGTCAGTCAGCGCGCCCCCTTATGCAAAGTTCTGGGTCTTACTGTATATTTTGAGTATTTGAAGCTGGATACTTCCTATTTTGAAAGTTTCGTATCGGCATTTGCATCAACTTTGACTCACATATATATATATTGAGGGAGAAAGACATGATTTATAGATTATCGTTGATCATCTCAACGGGATTGATTTCCTCGCTTGATCTGGTAAGACGAAATTGTGAAAAGAATTGAGTTAATTTCATTGATAACGGCCACTTGCACCATTACAGTTTTCATAACTCTCGACTGTGCTGAGAAAAAATATTATTATACAGTTTGTATTGTCAGGTTATTTATTAAACATAGTACTGATTTTGACGTTAATTTTTAAGACATTTGAAAGGTAGAATGCAATTGTTGTAATATTTTACAGCCAACTCCATTGCGTGTGTAGGCAAAGGTAATTTATTTGGCTAGCTTGCTTGTTAGTTGAAACTTATATATATAACAGATAAATTGGTGACATTGGTTATCTATGATAGTTTACCTACTAACCTAACCTTGTCGTGAATGACTTCATGGTTCAGCTAAAAGGCAAGTTAACCAAATATATTACATTTGGCTACACACCCAATGAAATCGGCTATAAATGAAACGTCCCTGTTACTGCTCTTATGTTGTTGATAGTTTACATTCGTAGTACAAATGTCTTTTGTACAACTGTTTATACGTCCATTTAAAATTTGTCTTTATATACTGCTTCACCTTTCTAACTTTAAGCAGCTTATCTTTTTCGTAGTGGTAAACAATCCCGAAATCTATAAGTATTTATTATATGTATTTTTGAATTTCATCTTTGTAAAAAATAACAAAGGAAAGTTTTAAGATATCGCGGCACAATCCAAAGGCCAGCAAAATAAAATCAAATAACAGTGGTGTATGAGGCGCGGATCCAAAGGGGGGGGGGAGGGGTCCGGTTGTTGGAACCCCCCTTTTTTTGGACGATCAATGCATTTGAATGGGGACATGTACTTGGAACACCCCTCCCCCCTTTTAAAATGGCTGGATTCGCCCCTGTTTATAGGCGTCACAGCTCAGGGAGCTACCGTTTGATTTCAGGCTACGGGGAGGCTAGGATGAAATTCAACGAGTCAAGTTGAAAAGGGAGGACAAGTGTTTGGACTTAAAAATAAAAAAGGCAGAATGACCAACTTGACAAAAAAGAGATGATGACAATTTAGATCAATTTATGCAAAATAAATTCAGGATTAACTAAAAAAAGTAAGAAGGCAGGACCGAATAGAGTGAAAAATAAAAAGGTTAAGGCAGGACAGAGATTGCAACTAAAAAAAATTGATAAACCTTGTAATAATTTATTTTATCTTCCATGTATAATTACTTAGTACACAAAAATAGAGTGAACCATGAAACCTTGAAAAGGGAAATAAAAGCAATTTGACATATTTCGTCATGAGTGGATTGATTATTGGTTGCCTGATGTCCAGTGACAGATATTTCATGCATGTAAGCTATTCACTAGACTACCTATGGGTACATACCAGGGACATATCCCTCCATTTTTAAAGTGGTTCCAACCCAACATAGAATAAGGAGGGGTTCAACTGTATGCTCTCATTCAAAGCATTGATCACCCCCCCCTCCCCCCTAAATAAGCGTTTTCCACCATCCTCTTTTGGGATCTGCCACTGCAAACTATCTATATGTTTTGAAATTAATCATAGATATAGGAAGATGTGGTGTGAGTGCCAATGAGACAACTCTCCATCCAAATAACAATTTAAAAATTAAAGCACAGCTTTATACACATATACCAATAAACATACTTACATAAAATGAGTTACAGCTAGTCAGCCAAACAGTATTAATAGACTAATTACAGGATTAATCAAGTTGTAAATAAGTGCTGAATTGGATAGTGTATAGAAAGGTATACTGTAAACCAACTTATTTTCGCGAGCGATTTATTTTCGCTAATTTCGCGAGCATTAAAAAAACGCGAAAATAAATCGCCGCGAATAAGTCCATAAATTCTAATGGGGCATGTAACAAAATTTAAGATGAGAAATTGACAAACTTTATTACTGAAAGGAAATTGAAATAAAAACACAAACATCATTATGTAAACAAACAGATTAGACGACATAATTATTCAGGTAAGTCATGCCGCAGGTGTATACATAATCAATTATTTATCGACTGTCAACATTCCACTTCTCACCCAACCGTTACGGATTACACCTTTTTGATCTTTCACCTTTTGAATGGCTTGAATAATCCAATTAGCGTGTATTGGCTTTATGTTTGACAAATTCAAATTGATTTCAACGTTTTTGACAGTTTTACCAGCTTTCAATTGCGTACCAACTTGTTGTGCATACCATGCAGTGAAACACGATTTCACTACCTCCTTAATCTGATAATTACCAGATAAATCAAGGGGTTGAAGCTCTCCATTACACCCTCCTGGAACATATTTAATTAGTATGCCTGCTTTCTGTAACTTGTTAATGAACGATTCAACACGATGAGCAGCATAAACATCAAATATTGCTAGAGCTGGTTGTTTAAGTGGGAGATTTAAACGGTCACGTTGTTCGTGAATTAGTGTCAATAAATCTCAACATAGTTTGTTCGTTTGACCAGTGGTTTTCGGAATGATGAATATCCCAACCTTTAGGAAATTTCACAGGAGGGTGACATTGATCAGTTTTCCCTTGATACAGTAGTTGAGGGGGGAGTAAATTCCCTGCCATGGTGCATGTTAAAAGAGCCGTAATCTGGCGTTTATCCTCGAGACCAGTAATTTCAACTTGCTTTAACCCTGTAAATACAAAGGAGGGTCAATTTTAATTTCATTTAAATGGAGATGGATTTTATGTTTATTTTTTTGACGTTTATTGTTTTATATAGTGAATTATCATCAATATTATTGATATCGCGAGAAACAAAAATTTTCAACAAAATATTTTTTTTGTTTGGCCTGAATTGATCGTTACTATAAAAATAAAATAAAATAAGGCATAACAAAATAAAATAAAAACCTTACCTTCTTCCTCCATTGTCCAATTCCCACATGGAATTATACTGATATTTGTTTGGTCAAAGTTCATCACTTATTCTTCGGGAATGTTATTTTCAGTTATAATTTTTGAAACACTGCCGAGATATTCTACCCTAAGTTCATCAAAATTAGCAGGCACTTTGCGTGCTGCTTTTGACCTTTCCGTTTAACGAAACCGATTCTCCTAAGAAAAGACTCGGCCAAAGATCTATGAAGAGAAATATGTCCACCGTTCTCCTGTAGCATACTTCTGCACTTATGCTCCAAGATTCTCTTAGCACAGGCTATCAAAATTTGTTTGTTTACTATTGCACCCAGTGCACGAAGTTTTTTGACGTAATCCACTACTTCTTCGTCGTATTTTCCAAGTAATTTTGGGCGACCTTTCGGACTTCTGCTCAATTCCACAATTTTTTTCTCTGGGGTTTTGTTCATTTCATCGATATATTGTTTTTTCATAGATCTAACAGTACTTTCATTTATTGTTTTATACAACAATTTAGAAAAATGTTTTGCAGCTCTGGTATTCCCATGTTCGCAAGCATATCTTGCTATTTTAGCTCTCTGCTCGGATGAACAATTTGAATATTCGCCACTTTTTCTTTTTCGGTTAGGAGACTGCAAAACGTCTTTAACTGACGAATTTGCAACGGTGACAGTTTTCGCTGTTTCAGCGTCTTTTTCTACATTAGGATCGGGCAGTAATGAATCAAAAGAATTGTCTAATTCTCCACTTGTAGTTTTTTGTTTGATTAAATATTGCCGTAAAGACATCCTTAAACTGACAATTAAATTATAAGAATAAAAAATTTAGGAGTTGTACAGGTGCGTGAATTCAGTTCGGTCAAGTTTTAATTAGTGACAATAGACGTAGGGATTTTTATTGACATTTTAAAATACACTCTAGGGAGAGTGTTAATCGCGAAAATAAGTAGCCGCGAAATTGAATTGACTTCCGAAAACGCGAAAATAAGTAGCCGCGAAAATAAGTTGGTTTACAGTATACTAAGAAAATAAGAGCTTGGTGCAAAGCCCCGCGCTCTTATTTTCATAGTACATACCTTTCTATACACTAACCGACACATATTATGTAATTCTTAATTAAAGTTCTCTTGACTATGAAAAAGCACTTATACTATTGTACATGTACATTTGTGTATGTCGTACTTGCTTAGGGCATTTTACGATCTTATATGATCATAAGGTAGAACTATTCATTGATAATTGTTTTTCGACTATAGCTGGACGTAAAATATGCGACCACAAACACATGTTTTGTTTTTTCTCCTTAACATTTGTGGAAGATTGTCATTGGATTTCAAGGTAGTAGACCTTACTCACGATCACAGCAATACGACAATATACTGGCCCGGAAATCCAGAATATAACTTTACAATCCTAGCTCGTGGGAATACGAACGGCGAATATTGGTAAGTGAAATAAAAATACATTTTAACTTAAACTTCTGGCGCTAGTATTGAATGTAACATGAATGCACGAAAATTTTCGGGAGAAAGGTGGGAGGTTGTGCACATAATACATTGTATCTCAGGCGGATACAGTAACAGCTAGTACAACATACGAACGAACTATAAACTCAGATGAAAAAGTCTTATCTCATCAGATGAATACACATACAAATACATCTAACAAAAACAGAGTGGACGTTCCCGGCCACGTCCACTCTGTTTTTGTTAGATCGAGTTACTTGTATACATCCCGAAAAATAAAATGACGTGACTAAATACATATCTAAGAATCAGTATAGTAAAGCATAATAATTGCCATATATATACTAATATTTTGGGTTGTCAGAGATTCGGTCTGATGTGCACTAGTTTAAAACTCGTGCACATGATTTGGAAACTCGTTCGCACGTTTAGCTCGTACGCAAAAGAAAGCGTATACAAAAAAGGGTAAATACAATGTTGGGTCTACGTCTGTGAAGGAAAGTGCGTTCAAAACACTTGTTAGACCATAAAAATGAGAATGAAAATGGGGAATGTGTCAAAGAGACAACAACCCGACCAAATAAAAAAAAACAACAGCAGAAGGTCACCAACAGGTCTTCAATGTAGCGAGAAATTCCCGCACCCGGAGGCGTCCTTCAGCTGGCCCAAAAACAGTCCATGATTAACGGAAATGTTCTTTCTTTCGACGAACCATCAAAGATTGGAACAGTCTCCCTCCTGGGGTAGTGTAAGCCGACCATACATGTTATTTGATCATATGGGTTAAATTGAAGCAATCTTATTTTTAGTTTTACAAATTTTTATTGATAATTTATTACAATAAGATAGATAAAATGAACAAGCGAACAATTGAAATTGAGATATTTGTTTAATTGTATATCTGAATCCTATTTTGGTACTCTCGCCCAAGGTGACACAATTCAAGTAACGTAACATTTTTAGCATTTTCATGTATGCAGTTCATGCATGTTCTTTTGCATTTGCATTTTGTTTGGTAAAGTTTCTAAATATTCTAAAACAATTGAACTCCAACATTATAGAGGGCCCTCATGGGGTTTTTGATTATGTGATTACTTGGCCGTTTTTTTAATGATTATTTGATTATTAAGCCAGATATTTCATGATTATTTGATTTCCTATGACTGTATTTTAGTTTATGATTATATGATTACTAAAGATAAGCAAATATTTAATGATTATGTGATTATATTGGCAAAAAAATGGTGATTATGTGATTACTAGGACCACCACCCCCCCCCCCCCCCCCCATGAGGGGCCTCATTATATTTACTTCCGATATCTTCAATTTCAGTGTTCATAATACAATTAGTGTAGTACTGATCGACATGCTTATTACAAGAGATTAACATATTTAATTAGCGTAAATTAATAAAGTTTTTGTTTCAATTACAATTGAACATTTTTATATTAATTTGATAGTTAAGTAATGTTGATCTGCTGTATGCATTTGTATCTAATAAACTTGACCAACGTTTTAATATTAGTCAAGACCGTACGCCCACGGTCCGACCGACCGTATGAGTATTTTGAAAAAGTACGCATACGGTCCAAATACGCATACGGTCTGGAACATACAGTACACATGGTGTATATAGTCTCTGGTTTTGGGAATAGTATACCTATGTATATGTTCCAATCCTGGTCTGTTTTAGCATAAAATCGTTCTGGACCGTGAAAACAACATTACAAGAATGACTGGCTGTTTCTTTTTAACGCTCGGTGGAGCTTTTATTTAACTATTTTCAGAAATATTTATACGGGCCATTACTTGAAACTAATTTGATTTGCCACCGCACAGTTGAAGATCGCCGTTTTCATTCCCGTTAAAATTGGGTCCAACTTTTAATTTGTTTCATACAAATAAAATGAGTCACTGTATAAACAGAGACACATAATATTTTAACAGAGACATAAACTATGTATTATATGTCTCTGGTATAAACAAGTATATTGTTATATGAATAAGATCCTTGATATTTTAAATGTCAACATTGTGATATTTGGCCAGGCTGATTGAAATAACATTTCTTCTAAAATAAAAACGCCCTTATTCATCATAGCCAAAGCCTATTATGATCTATTATACCTGATGGACACTAATAAAAATAACACTTTAATATGCTATGAGATACGCACACGACAGTGCAATATGCTGAGCCGGTTAAATTACTTATGTATTCGTCTCAACTTGACTCGGCCGATTCCGTACCCTCATCTAACGAGAGTAACGGATTCTACTGATCATGAGGATTACCGAATCATTACTTAAGCATACTTTTGAAAGACTTGTAGCTTGATAATTAGCACGGTGACCCATACTGTTTCTTATATTTTTGAAAAAAACCTAGTAAAATCTTCATTTTGGCAAAGTATAAGAAAATTCTTTCTGAGAAAATATATACTGAGTGACAGTTTATATCAAATAAAGTGTGGGGATATAAATCAGGGGTTGGTCATAGGCGGATCGGGGGACTGGGGGCCCGGGCCCTCCCCCTTTCGTGGAAAAAAGGTTGATTACATGGGGAAGTTCCACTGATGTATGACTGGAGCCCCCCCCCCCCCCCCATTTTATGTCAGTCAGCGCGTCCCCTTATGCAAAGTTCTGGGTCTAACTGTATATTTTGAGTATTTGAAGCTGGATGCTTTCTATATTGTTATTTCGTATCGGCATTTGCATCAACGTTGACTCACATATACATTGAGGGAGAAAGACATGATTTATAGATTATCGTTGATCATCTCAACGGGATTGATTTCCTCGCTTGAGCTGGTAAGACGAAATTATGAAAAGAATTGAGTTAATTTCATTGATAACGGCCACATGCACCATTACAGTTTTCATAACAATCGACTGTGCAGAGAAAAGAAATTATCCTACAGTTTGTATTGTCAGGTAATTTGTTAAAGATAGTACTGTCTGATTTTGACGTTGATTTTCAAGACATTTGAAAGGTAGACTGCAATTGTTGTAATATTTTACAGCCAACTCCATTGCGTGTGTAGGCAAAGGTAATTTATTTGGCTAGCTTGCTTCTTAGCTGAAACTTTAAGTCATTATTGGGTCAGGTATACTACCCTTCTTTCGAAATTGCCTAGTCGAACAGTTAGAAAGATAAATTGGTGACAATGGTTATCTATGATAGTTTACCTAACCTAACCGTGTCGTGAATGACTTCATGGTTCAGCTAAAAGGCAAGTTAACCAAATATATTACATTTGGCTACACACCCAATGAAATCGGCTATAAATGAAACGTCCCTGTTACTGCTCTTATATTGTTGATATGTTTACATTCGTAGTACAAATGTCTTTTGTACAACTGTTTATACGTCCATTTAAAATTTGTCTTTACATACTGCTTCACCTTTCTAACTTTAAGCAGCTTATCTTTTTCGTAGTGGTACACAATCCCGAAATCAATAAGTATTTATTAAAGCCATGCTGCAGTGGATATAGTAAATCGTGAATGTCTAGATGTTTCATTATGGATGATACAATTATATGTTCTAGTGATTTACTAAGGATACAGGTTAGAGAGATGGGCCTGTAGTTTTCAGGTTTAGATTTTGCTCCCTTTTTGAAAACTGGTGTAACCAAGGCCTCTCTCCAGTCGTTTGGTACTGTTCCTGTATTTACTGATGAGTTAAATAAGTCAGATATTATAGGTGAGATTTCATGATGAACTTCTTTCAGAAAATGAGGTGATATTTTGTCTGGACCAATTGCTTTTGATGGGTTTAGGTTTTTTAGTAATTTAGATGTTCCTTCTGGGGTGATGTTTATTTGCTTCATTTCTAATTTGTGTGTTGCTGATTTTAATGATTTTAGTTCACAAATGTGAGATAATTTCAAAGGTTTAGGTGTGGTAAATGCTGAGTGGAATTGATGGTTTAGTGCTTCAGCCTGATCTTGGGGGTTTGTTTTTGTTATACCATTTACCTTTAGTGGTGATACACCTATATTTTCACTTTTTTGTTTTTTTATGAATGACCAAAATTTTTTGCTTGGTTTACTATCTTTTAGTTTACTGTCTTCAATTATAATGTTTTCTATGTAGTTCCAATATGATGTTCTAAGCTTTTGATGTACTTGGTGTTTTAAGGATCGGTGCTTTTTGATTGTATCCGATTTTTTTTTCTGATTTTGTTGCCTTTATTTTCTTATGTATTCTGTCTCTTTTTTTGATTAGTCTCTTTATTTCTGGTGTTAGCCAAGGAATATCTTGTTTTTGTTTCATTATTTTTGATGGAACCATCTGAAAAGTGACATTTTTCGGCATATTTGGTAGATTTGTCCTATTTAAGCTTGAATCGGATCGTTTTTAATAACTAAATTAGTTTAAATCTTTCACATAATTTAATTGAATCAAATGAAATAGACAATTTTTATATTAAACACATCTGTATATAGTCTCTGGTTCTGGGAACAGTATACCTATGTATATGTTCCAATCCTGGTCTGTTTTAGCATAAAATCGTTTTGGACAGCGAAAACAACATTACAAGAATGACTGGTTGTTTCTTTTTAACGCTCGGTGGAGCTTTAATTGAACTATTTTCAGAAATATTGACACGGTCCAGTACTTGAAACTAATTCGATTTGTCACGTACAGTTGAAGTTTTCGTTCAAAATGTATAGGTCCAACTTTTAATTTGTTTCATAAAAATAAAATGAGTCAATGTATAAACAGACATATAATATGTATTATATGTCTCTGGTATAAACAAATATATTGTTGTATGAATAAGATGCTTGATGATTTTAAATGTCAACATTGTGATATTTGGTCAATCTGATTAAAATAACATTTCTTCTAAAATAAAAACGCCCATAGTCATCATAGTCAAAGCCTATTATACCTGATAAACACTTATAAAAAAAAACACTTTAATATCCTATGAGATACGCACACGACAGTGCAATATGCTGAGCCGGTTAAATTACTTACTTATGCATTCGTCTCAACTTGACTCGGCCGATTCCGTACCCTCATCTAACAAGAGTAACGGATTCTACTGATCATGAGGATTGCTGAATCATTACTTAAGCATACTTTTGAAAGACTTGTAGCTTGATAATTAGCACGGTGACCCATACTGTTTCTTATATTTTTGAGAGAAAAAAAACATAGTAAAATCTTCATTTTGGCAAAGTATAAGAAAATTCCCCGAGGAAAATTCTTTCTGAGAAAATATATACTGATGATCCACCTTAAGGTCGAGTGACTCTTTATAACAAATGAAGTGTGGGGATATAAATCAGGGGCTGGTTATAAGCGGATGGGGGACTGGGGCCCAGGCCTTCCCTCTTTCGTGGAAAAAAAAGGTTGGTTACATGGGGAAGTTCCACTGATGTATGACTGGAGCCCCCCCCCCCCCCCCCATTTATGTCAGTCAGCGCGCCCCCTTATGCAAAGTTCTGGGTCTTACTGTATATTTTGAGTATTTGAAGCTGGATACTTCCTATTTTGAAAGTTTCGTATCGGCATTTGCATCAACTTTGACTCACATACATATATATTGAGGGAGAAAGACATGATTTATAGATTATCGTTGATCATCTCAACGGGATTGATTTCCTCGCTTGATCTGGTAAGACGAAATTGTGAAAAGAATTGAGTTAATTTCATTGATAACGGCCACTTGCACCATTACAGTTTTCATAACTCTCGACTGTGCTGAGAAAAAATATTATTATACAGTTTGTATTGTCAGGTTATTTATTAAACATAGTACTGATTTTGACGTTAATTTTTAAGACATTTGAAAGGTAGAATGCAATTGTTGTAATATTTTACAGCCAACTCCATTGCGTGTGTAGGCAAAGGTAATTTATTTGGCTAGCTTGCTTGTTAGTTGAAACTTATATATATAACAGATAAATTGGTGACATTGGTTATCTATGATAGTTTACCTACTAACCTAACCTTGTCGTGAATGACTTCATGGTTCAGCTAAAAGGCAAGTTAACCAAATATATTACATTTGGCTACACACCCAATGAAATCGGCTATAAATGAAACGTCCCTGTTACTGCTCTTATGTTGTTGATAGTTTACATTCGTAGTACAAATGTCTTTTGTACAACTGTTTATACGTCCATTTAAAATTTGTCTTTATATACTGCTTCACCTTTCTAACTTTAAGCAGCTTATCTTTTTCGTAGTGGTAAACAATCCCGAAATCTATAAGTATTTATTATATGTATTTTTGAATTTCATCTTTGTAAAAAATAACAAAGGAAAGTTTTAAGATATCGCGGCACAATCCAAAGGCCAGCAAAATAAAATCAAATAACAGTGGTGTATGAGGCGCGGATCCAAAGGGGGGGGGGGGAGGGGTCCGGTTGTTGGAACCCCCCTTTTTTTGGACGATCAATGCATTTGAATGGGGACATGTACTTGGAACACCCCTCCCCCCTTTTAAAATGGCTGGATTCGCCCCTGTTTATAGGCGTCACAGCTCAGGGAGCTACCGTTTGATTTCAGGATACGGGGAGGCTAGGATGAAATTCAACGAGTCAAGTTGAAAAGGGAGGACAAGTGTTTGGACTTAAAAATAAAAAAGGCAGAATGACCAACTTGACAAAAAAGAGATGATGACAATTTAGATCAATTTATGCAAAATAAATTCAGGATTAACTAAAAAAAGTAAGAAGGCAGGACCGAATAGAGTGAAAAATAAAAAGGTTAAGGCAGGACAGAGATTGCAACTAAAAAAAATTGATAAACCTTGTAATAATTTATTTTATCTTCCATGTATAATTACTTAGTACACAAAAATAGAGTGAACCATGAAACCTTGAAAAGGGAAATAAAAGCAATTTGACATATTTCGTCATGAGTGGATTGATTATTGGTTGCCTGATGTCCAGTGACAGATATTTCATGCATGTAAGCTATTCACTAGACTACCTATGGGTACATACCAGGGACATATCCCTCCATTTTTAAAGTGGTTCCAACCCAACATAGAATAAGGAGGGGTTCAACTGTATGCTCTCATTCAAAGCATTGATCACCCCCCCCCCCTCCCCCCTAAATAAGCGTTTTCCACCATCCTCTTTTGGGATCTGCCACTGCAAACTATCTATATGTTTTGAAATTAATCATAGATATAGGAAGATGTGGTGTGAGTGCCAATGAGACAACTCTCCATCCAAATAACAATTTAAAAATTAAAGCACAGCTTTATACACATATACCAATAAACATACTTACATAAAATGAGTTACAGCTAGTCAGCCAAACAGTATTAATAGACTAATTACAGGATTAATCAAGTTGTAAATAAGTGCTGAATTGGATAGTGTATAGAAAGGTATACTGTAAACCAACTTATTTTCGCGAGCGATTTATTTTCGCTAATTTCGCGAGCATTAAAAAAACGCGAAAATAAATCGCCGCGAATAAGTCCATAAATTCTAATGGGGCATGTAACAAAATTTAAGATGAGAAATTGACAAACTTTATTACTGAAAGGAAATTGAAATAAAAACACAAACATCATTATGTAAACAAACAGATTAGACGACATAATTATTCAGGTAAGTCATGCCGCAGGTGTATACATAATCAATTATTTATCGACTGTCAACATTCCACTTCTCACCCAACCGTTACGGATTACACCTTTTTGATCTTTCACCTTTTGAATGGCTTGAATAATCCAATTAGCGTGTATTGGCTTTATGTTTGACAAATTCAAATTGATTTCAACGTTTTTGACAGTTTTACCAGCTTTCAATTGCGTACCAACTTGTTGTGCATACCATGCAGTGAAACACGATTTCACTACCTCCTTAATCTGATAATTACCAGATAAATCAAGGGGTTGAAGCTCTCCATTACACCCTCCTGGAACATATTTAATTAGTATGCCTGCTTTCTGTAACTTGTTAATGAACGATTCAACACGATGAGCAGCATAAACATCAAATATTGCTAGAGCTGGTTGTTTAAGTGGGAGATTTAAACGGTCACGTTGTTCGTGAATTAGTGTCAATAAATCTCAACATAGTTTGTTCGTTTGACCAGTGGTTTTCGGAATGATGAATATCCCAACCTTTAGGAAATTTCACAGGAGGGTGACATTGATCAGTTTTCCCTTGATACAGTAGTTGAGGGGGGAGTAAATTCCCTGCCATGGTGCATGTTAAAAGAGCCGTAATCTGGCGTTTATCCTCGAGACCAGTAATTTCAACTTGCTTTAACCCTGTAAATACAAAGGAGGGTCAATTTTAATTTCATTTAAATGGAGATGGATTTTATGTTTATTTTTTTGACGTTTATTGTTTTATATAGTGAATTATCATCAATATTATTGATATCGCGAGAAACAAAAATTTTCAACAAAATATTTTTTTTGTTTGGCCTGAATTGATCGTTACTATAAAAATAAAATAAAATAAGGCATAACAAAATAAAATAAAAACCTTACCTTCTTCCTCCATTGTCCAATTCCCACATGGAATTATACTGATATTTGTTTGGTCAAAGTTCATCACTTATTCTTCGGGAATGTTATTTTCAGTTATAATTTTTGAAACACTGCCGAGATATTCTACCCTAAGTTCATCAAAATTAGCAGGCACTTTGCGTGCTGCTTTTGACCTTTCCGTTTAACGAAACCGATTCTCCTAAGAAAAGACTCGGCCAAAGATCTATGAAGAGAAATATGTCCACCGTTCTCCTGTAGCATACTTCTGCACTTATGCTCCAAGATTCTCTTAGCACAGGCTATCAAAATTTGTTTGTTTACTATTGCACCCAGTGCACGAAGTTTTTTGACGTAATCCACTACTTCTTCGTCGTATTTTCCAAGTAATTTTGGGCGACCTTTCGGACTTCTGCTCAATTCCACAATTTTTTTCTCTGGGGTTTTGTTCATTTCATCGATATATTGTTTTTTCATAGATCTAACAGTACTTTCATTTATTGTTTTATACAACAATTTAGAAAAATGTTTTGCAGCTCTGGTATTCCCATGTTCGCAAGCATATCTTGCTATTTTAGCTCTCTGCTCGGATGAACAATTTGAATATTCGCCACTTTTTCTTTTTCGGTTAGGAGACTGCAAAACGTCTTTAACTGACGAATTTGCAACGGTGACAGTTTTCGCTGTTTCAGCGTCTTTTTCTACATTAGGATCGGGCAGTAATGAATCAAAAGAATTGTCTAATTCTCCACTTGTAGTTTTTTGTTTGATTAAATATTGCCGTAAAGACATCCTTAAACTGACAATTAAATTATAAGAATAAAAAATTTAGGAGTTGTACAGGTGCGTGAATTCAGTTCGGTCAAGTTTTAATTAGTGACAATAGACGTAGGGACTTTTATTGACATTTTAAAATACACTCTAGGGAGAGTGTTAATCGCGAAAATAAGTAGCCGCGAAATTGAATTGACTTCCGAAAACGCGAAAATAAGTAGCCGCGAAAATAAGTTGGTTTACAGTATACTAAGAAAATAAGAGCTTGGTGCAAAGCCCCGCGCTCTTATTTTCATAGTACATACCTTTCTATACACTAACCGACACATATTATGTAATTCTTAATTAAAGTTCTCTTGACTATGAAAAAGCACTTATACTATTGTACATGTACATTTGTGTATGTCGTACTTGCTTAGGGCATTTTACGATCTTATATGATCATAAGGTAGAACTATTCATTGATAATTGTTTTTCGACTATAGCTGGACGTAAAATATGCGACCACAAACACATGTTTTGTTTTTTCTCCTTAACATTTGTGGAAGATTGTCATTGGATTTCAAGGTAGTAGACCTTACTCACGATCACAGCAATACGACAATATACTGGCCCGGAAATCCAGAATATAACTTTACAATCCTAGCTCGTGGGAATACGAACGGCGAATATTGGTAAGTGAAATAAAAATACATTTTAACTTAAACTTCTGGCGCTAGTATTGAATGTAACATGAATGCACGAAAATTTTCGGGAGAAAGGTGGGAGGTTGTGCACATAATACATTGTATCTCAGGCGGATACAGTAACAGCTAGTACAACATACGAACGAACTATAAACTCAGATCAAAAAAGTCTTATCTCATCAGATGAATACACATACAAATACATCTAACAAAAACAGAGTGGACGTTCCCGGCCACGTCCACTCTGTTTTTGTTAGATCGAGTTACTTGTATACATCCCGAAAAATAAAATGACGTGACTAAATACATATCTAAGAATCAGTATAGTAAAGCATAAAAATTGCCATATATATACTAATATTTTGGGTTGTCAGAGATTCGGTCTGATGTGCACTAGTTTAAAACTCGTGCACATGATTTGGAAACTCGTACGCAAAAGAAAGCGTATACAAAAAAGGGTAAATACAATGTTGGGTCTACGTCTGTGAAGGAAAGTGCGTTCAAAACACTTGTTAGACCATAAAAATGAGAATGAAAATGGGGAATGTGTCAAAGAGACAACAACCCGACCAAATAAAAAAAAACAACAGCAGAAGGTCACCAACAGGTCTTCAATGTAGCGAGAAATTCCCGCACCCGGAGGCGTCCTTCAGCTGGCCCAAAAACAGTCCATGATTAACGGAAATGTTCTTTCTTTCGACGAACCATCAAAGATTGGAACAGTCTCCCTCCTGGGGTAGTGTAAGCCGACAGTTGATGCTTTTAAAGCCTCGGTGACAAGGCTGAACTAAATTAAAAAAAGGGAGGGGGGGTTCGTATGCGCTCTGACGTCATTACAGAATAATCAGTTAGTTGAGTGTGGCCTTTATCCGGTAGAAGTAGAATGCTTTAAAGAGTCAGCATCTAGAATCTGTAACTCAACAGGAATAGATATTATGAAAATGTAAAATTATGTTTATAACAAAGTTGCCAGTGGAACTTCGGTTAGGCGGAACAACTATACGATCCTATACGTTGATAACCCATCCTGTATTGTTAGTTATGTAGACTGAAGGTTATCTTTAGGGGTTTGGCCATGGAGGAAATGGTTACACAATTTACAAACATTATTTGTTTTAGAAAATACAAAGTTTCTATAAATATATAGAATCAGTCTTTTTAATACTATTTCTAGGTATGAAAGTAACTACATTGGAACAGCAGAACATGGTGGAACACATCTAGATTCACCTGCACATTTTTACAAAGATAGACTACGGACACACAGCATTCCGATAGAAAAATTGGTCGGTCCTGGAGTAATAATTAACATTAAAAATAAAGCTGCGGCAAATGCCGATTATCTGGTATCGATTGAAGATTTGAAACAATGGGAAAGCATTTACAACCAGATTCCGGAAAACGCCATTGTAATTATGAATTCAGGCTGGAACGACCGCTACCCGAACGCATCCCTTGTGTTCAATACAGACAGTCCCACAGATCCAAGGACATTTCACTTCCCCGCCTGGCATGAAACAGCAATCGAATGGCTTATCAATGAACGTTCTGTAAACATCGTTGGTGTAGACACACCTTCAAATGACTTTGGACAATCTAAAACATTCCCGGTTCATATTCTCTTAGGTCAAGCCAATATTCCGGGTGCAGAAAATGTCGCAAATCTTGACGCTATACCAGAAGCAGGGAGTATTATTTTTGTTGCCGTGACCAAGATATACGACGGAAGCGGAGGCCCTGCAAGAGTATTTGCAACTATTCCCGTCAATGACACAAGTTTTGGATGTTCACACAGACTTAGTTTTGTATTGTTGATTTGCGTCTTTTGCCTTAATGTTGTTTATTCATATCTTTTGAACGACTCGAGTGATATGTAATTCAAAGCATGTTGTAATACTCAAATTTCTTTCGACTTTCTTTTCGGCCCAAAAAATGAATTGTAATACATAATAATCATGGGAGGCTTACTAGAAATTGTTACAAATGAATTGAAGACTAATTGCATCAGATGACACTTACAACAAAAAAGTGTTTGACAAAATCTTAAAGTTATTCTAAAACGGTGTGTTTGACTTCCATTTTAATAATACATTTTTCAAAATAAGTTTACTAGTATGCTTAAATTTTACTTTCATGTTGTGTCAAAGAAAAACAAATGTATAAGAACGAAGTAATTTCTGTACCAGGTTATGGTTTTCTAAATGATGAATAATTCAGGCGCGGATCCAGAGGGGGGTTCCGGGGGTTGGAACCCCCCTTATTTTGGACGATCAATGCATTTGAATGGGGAAATGTAGTTGGAACATCCCCCCCCCTTGTCCTGGGTAAGGACCCCCCTTTTTTTTAAATGGCTGGATCCGCCCCTGTAATTTTATGTCAACATGCAACTTTAAAATACAAAAATAATTTAATCTGAAGCGAGATTGGTATATCCTTTTGATTTGTGCATCTAAAAGTAAAGAAGTGTACTCGAACATGCTTGAATGTAACAAAAGGTTCTCTTCGGAATAAGGTTGTAACCGATTTCCCAAATTTAAAAAAAATGTTTTGATGAAGTCAGGGTTGTAAATTAATGCCTTTAATATATCAATCTAAAGATACGTGGAATTCTGTCAACGGTAATAAATAATATATGCATCCCGAAGAATAACAGAGTTCACACGCTAAAATGTTTCGCCTTCTTTACTGATCATTGATATTGTGTTGATAGTCCTTAATATAAAGCTTTACTACGATTATCACAAAAACTTAACATGATTCAAGAAAATGAGGTGAAGGTTATATAAACCAAACAAGAAATACATATGTACAAAGATACCTTACAATCATTCAATACACTGAATAAAGTTGACCTACTGCTTATAGTGTCAGATGAACCATGCCAGGCAGACATGTACAACTTACAATTCTTCCATACAACAAGTATAGTCGACCTATTGCTTATAGTTTAAGAAAAACAGACCAAAACATAAAAACTTAACACTGAGCAATAAACCATGAACATGAGGTCAAGGTCAAATTAAACCTGCCACATTGACATGCACTACATAAAATATTTCTATACACCGAATATAGTTGACTCATTGCATATAGTGTTAGAAAAATCTCAAAAACTAAACTTTGACCACTGAACCATGAAATTGAGGTCAAGGTCAAATGACACCTGCCAGCTAGACATGTACATCTTATAATCATTCCATACACCAAATATAGATAGCCTATTGCATACAGTATAAGAAAAACTGACCAATCTCAAAAACTAAACTTTGACCATTGAACCTTGAAAATGAGGTCAAGGTCAGATGGCACCTGCCAGCTAGACATGTACACCTTACAATCATACTAGATACTAGACCTATTGTATATAGTATCTGAGATATAGACTTGACCAACAAAACTTAGCCTTGTTCACCTATCCATGAAATGAGGTCGAGGTCAAGTGGAAACTGTCTGATGGATATGAGGACATTGCAAGGTACACGCATACCAAATATGTCTTTTTTGAATTGAATATTTCGTTTCACACAATTTATGACACAAGAGCCTCAGGCGTTTGTGGGAAAAGCGAGACGTAGCGATCCTCCATTCCGTGGACAAAAAACGACATGCATCACAGTAAATCTCGCAAAATCTCACCGGTGTCTTCCTCGAATGCCAACATTTTATATGATACCTATTCCTCGAATGCCAACAAAAATATTTTAATAGATGTTTATATAATAACAATAGGTGTTTTTAGAACTATCTAAATGTTTTTAAAAGTATAAAATAATTAGTGAACTTGATAAAATTGCAACATTTTATTACTTTTTGATAAGAAAAATGGTAGATTTTAAGGTTAAAATTATTACATGTAGTAGAATTTTGAATAAATAAATAAAATTAAAACGTTTTTACAATTCCTTGCTTTCTATTAAAAAAAGATAATTTGGTAATGGAGGTGTTTATTTACATAAGACTTATTAGTTTTGAATATTTTATAAGTAAATAAAACTATACGAAGATTTTAATTGAACAATTTGTTTAACTTTGAAAATCATCAGAATTAATTGATTTATAAGTAAAGTTAATAATTTCCAAGCTGGAAATGTTACAAGGTTTAAAGAAAATCCATAAAATAGGGTAACAAGAATTCTGATGATTTGTGACCATAACGAATCACCTTCACAATGTTATTCTATGAAACCCTACAATAGAAAATTCTAAAAGGTTCTGCGGAACTAGATACTAGCTTTTGATCATAAACAATGTTCTATCCTGGTTTGGCAGTAATCAACTACAGTTTGAGAAAGTTATTATCATTTTTAAAGCTTTTACCAAAGAATGAATAGTTGTGGAGGCTGCTGCCAACTAAGACGGACTGTATCGATTTTGCGACAAAAGTTGCAGGCTCGACAAAAAGGGAGAAATATTAAAAACAAGAAAAAAATCTGAAAAAACTGAAGAAAATAAAACATAGTAAACTAAAATTTCAAGAAATTCCATCAAGTAATATGGGAGAATATTACAGCACACACAACTATATAAAAGTTGAAAAATAAACTTTGAAGTCCAAAGAGAATTTGAGCAAACTGGATTTCATGACAATATGCACATGTTGACTTTGTTTCATTTTAAGATAACAAATCCATATTTATTTAAGTACAAATGCAGTAACAGCAACACATGATTTTCAAAAACTTGAAAAAGATGAACTTTTTTTAGCTACCTGTATTTACCTATCTGTTTAATTAGTATGATTGTTTTGATAAGCATTCATTTTTGTTGTAATAACTACTTGCACCTATTCCTTGAACGCCAACATAATTTTACAGGTAAATTGTCGGTAGATCAAAGGATGTTGGCATTCAAGGAATAAACCATCTCACCATATGCAACTTATTTCGGTGTCTTCAACCTATGCCAACATTTGATAAAAATATATTCAACCTATGCCTACAAACAAAATACAATAGGTGTTGTTATAACAATTATTAATTAATTAAAGGTAAAATACATTCAGCATATTTAAGCATTAAATAATACTCTTTAAAAATTCACAAACACAAATATTTAGTATATATTTGCAAAATTGTGTTGTAGTAAAAAATGGAGTAATAAAAAATTCTAAATAGACAAAAATTGTTAAAAAAAAAACCTTGATACTAGCAAAATTAAGTTGAAATAAATATTAAATCATTGTAAAAATGAAAGACTATTTTTTTTTTAAATTGATCACATAACAATACTTGGGAAAAAAGTGACAAAAAAATGTTTCAATTGTACAATATTTTTTTCCCCATTATTTTGTTGTTTTAAATATGAAACATACTTTTAACAAGCAATAGAATATACAACTATAACATACTTCAACAGAAACTTTTTTTTAATCAAATTAATTTTGCAATATAAAATTAAAAAAAAAATATTAAAAAAAATGATTTTCTGGTTCATTTACAGGCGGCAACTTTCCAAGCGGACATTGCACTATTTATCAACTTTGTTTTACAGATAGTTTAGAAAATTTAAGTACTATGTGTTTTTTTTTTTATTCATTACATATTGAGTTGTGAGCTTCTGTCCAAGTTTGGTACAAATCCAGGATAGTGTAAGAAATTTGTTAATTTTTTAAAAACTTTGACAATAGAGTGAATGTAATGTTTCCTGACAGAAAAACTAAGTCCTTTTATAAGTAAAAGACTTTTAAAAGCAAAATACGGAAAAAATGATTTTTTGTTTTACAAAATTTTCTTCTGGATTACTATCTTATGATCATAAACAATCTTATATCCAAGTTTGGTAGAAATCCACAATAGTTTAAAAAAGTTATTATTAAAATTTCAAAAAACTTTAACCACAGAATGAATATTTGTGGAGGCCGCCACCGCCAACAGAATGTAGGATCGTTATGTCTTGGTTTTTTTACTAAAGGATAACAACATGACACCTGTTGCTTGTGCAGACGCAGCATTAATTCATATATCTTAAAGTATGACTTTTGAGGCAATCATATTAGTGAAATTTGTCTAATTCTCTGAATGTGTTGGAATTAATAATGAACATTTAAAATAAATATTTTACATGAGTCAGTATCTATGAAATTCATGAGTTTCAATAGTGGTGTATGCCTTTTTAATTTAAGGAATCTATTTTACATAAAATTGAATATTTTTATCATATATTTCTATATTATTCATAAAAATGGCACTCATAGATATTCAATATGACTGGATGATTGTTTCTTAAATAAAAATTCATAAAATCCCTTTTCCCCCATTATTTCATTATACTAATTTTAAACTTAGTCCTTTATGAAATAGAGATCCTCAATACAAACAATTACCTACATTTTCACTATTACTTGTAAAAAAAAAAATATATTGAGTATATTTTACATAAAATTGAATATTTTTATCATATATTTCTATATTATTCATAAAAATGGCACTCATAGATATTCAATATGACTGGATGATTGTTTCTTAAATAAAAATTCATAAAATCCCTTTTCCCCCATTATTTCATTATACTAATTTTAAACTTAGTCCTTTATGAAATAGAGATCCTCAATACAAACAATTACCTACATTTTCACTATTACTTGTAAAAAAAAAAATATATTGAGTAAACATCAATGCTAGGTTTAAACTGGTTGTAGATTGAATAGCCCCTAATAAATTTATGTTTTTATAACACTTAATCTGTAACAAATTATTCAACCTATGCCAACATTTTTTCACACAATATTATACCTAAATTTTAAAATGTTGGCATTGGTTGAATGAACTCTTATTTCTGTTCAGAAAACGCTTAATCCCACTTAACGTATAAACTGTATAAATCCATAACCAAAATACAAACGTTAGGTAGTTTTTAAAATAACTGAAACTATTTCAAATTGCTTGGGCATCAAGGATTCGACACCAAAACAATGTGGGAAACAAAGATGCGACACCATACCAATGTCTTGTTTGCCAGCGTCCTCATCAGCTTCAGCGTCTGCATATGTGGAGGATCACTGGATTTTAAGGTTGTGGACCTCACACACAATCACAGCAATACGTCAATTAAATGGCCCGGAAATCCAGAATATAATTTTACAATCCTATCACGTGGGAAAACAGCCGATGGACTTTGGTAAGCGAATTTAGAAAATATATTTTGTTTTATTTTGACGAGCGTGGAAAATTTCAGAAGGGGTATTTGGGGGGGGGGGGGGGGATTGATGAAGACATTTGAAGATAAATGTATACTTCATGTCCTTGTGTAAATGTGTTATCAAATATTTTGCTTTGTGACGTCTGCAAGTTTGCTTTTAACATCTGACGGATCCAGAACTTAATTATAAGGGGGGGGGGGGGGAGGCGCACTGACTGGCCTTAGGTGGACCGCTCCAGTCATGCTTCAATGATTCCCTTTATACCCAACCAAAATTTTCTCACAAAAGGGGAGGGGCTGAATCCGCCTATGGCTCTCAATAGAAACCGTGTGGTCATGATGTTACCAAGGAACGGATTCATGCGAAGGCTTAGCAGGCATGTGCCCCCTTTATTTTTATTTTTTTTACATAAAACGCCAAACAAACATCAGCCTCGCTCCGCTCTGCAAAATTATTGAAGTCTCGCCTGCCGCTAACTCAGTTCATGGATCTATCCCCTGATTAGTAATTTTAAAATATAAGTTGTCACCTTGGCTTTCTGGCGTTAATTCCTGATTGTCCAACTTTTTAAAATTTAGAGTTCTGATTGTTGCATGGAAGTTCTAGTATATACTTTTTTTACTATTTTAAATCAGATTCATTTCACTTTTTATAGGTTAGAAATGAACTATTTTGGTACCGCGGAACATGCTGGAACACATCTAGATTCACCAGCACATTTTTACAAAGATAGAAACCGAACACACAACGTTCCGCTAGAAAATCTGATTGGTCCAGGAGTAATTATTAACGTCAAAAATAAAGCTGCGATAAATGCCGATTATCGGGTATCGATTGATGATTTAAAACAATGGGAAAACATGTACGGTAAGATTCCGGAAAACGCAATTGTCATTATGAATTCAGGCTGGCACAAGCATTACCCGAACGCATCCCTTGTGTTTAATACGAACAATTTCACCGATCCAAGTACATTTCACTTCCCTGCCTGGCACGAAGACGCCATTGAGTGGATTATCAGTGAACGCTCAGTGAACGTCGTTGGTGTTGACACACCGTCAACTGACTTCGGACAAACTAAAAACTTTGCAGTTCATACCAGCTTAGGAAAAGCCAATATTTCGGGTGCAGAAAATGTTGCAAATCTGGACGCTTTACCAGAATCTGGAAGTATGATTTTTGTTGCTGTGACCAAGATTTTTGATGGGAGCGGAGGTCCAGCAAGAATATTTGCAACTGTTGCCATCAAGGATACGAGTTTTGAATGTACACACGGACCCTGTTTTGTATTGTTTTTGTCCGCTTTATGCATAATTATCCCATTGTTAGCTCACATGTATCATAGGACCATGTAGACTGTTGTCATTACTTTGCCGCGGAGTCCTTCCGCCCTTCGTCGTGTTGTGTATATGTATATGGTATATGTATGATTATATGATTTTTTAGTTAAGAATGTCTGCTTGTCATGTTTTGGAATTTTTGCCAGATTTTCGGAATCCTCTGGTTTTATCCATTTAAATGCCTTAAAAAAATTTCCCCATGAACCCCCATTTTTCTTTTTATAAATCTTTTACATGTATAATAATTATAAGTCATTTGTATAAGTCTTATAAAATGTTATTTATTTTTAAATAGTATTTGAGAACTTTAACTGGTTAATGAAAAAGCTATGAAAAATCCAGAGAGAACATTTTCCCGCCAAAATTTCAATGGCTAATATCTCGAAAACAAAAACATTGACCCCTATATTTTTTTTTGTTGCTTTTTTTATTCCTCAATTTATTCCCTATCAATACATACAAGTTTTATGAAAAGTTATTTATTTTGAAACTGAGCAGCGATTTGTGTCCCTTTTGTATAATGATGCATTTGTCATGTGATGTTAACAAACGTATGGTGGCATACTACGGAAGCGTATATTACCCTCGTTTTAATACTTATAATCAAAGATGGCGATATAACTTTTAGCGAGAAAATGCTTTATTTCTCATTACTGCGATTTATTTTTTTCGACAAAATGCCTAACAAGGCATTAAGCCGATTTGTTTTTTATCGCCTTAAAAATAAATCGTTTTAAATAACGCGACATATTATCAAAACGAGAAAAAAAATTACGATTAATTTATAAGTCAATAAAAATATCATGCAATAATAATAAATTGCCTTTTTTTCTTATTACTGCGATTTATTTTTTTCGACAAAATGCCTAACAAGGCATTTAGCCGATTTGTTTTTAATCGCCATGAAAATAAATCGTTTTAAATAACGCGACAAATTATCAAAACGAGAAACAATTTTACGATTAATTTATAAGTCAATAAAAATATCATGCAATAATAATAAATTGCCTTTTTTTCTTCGATATATTGTTTTATAAAGCAACACATTGTTTTAAATTAAGGCGAGCAACGGGAAAGTTTACAGCTAAATCGAGATAAATGTGGCACGATTTTAACCTGTTCATTTTCATTTTGACTTTGGAAGGATCAGGGGTGGTGTTCTCGAAAGTATCCTAAAATTCGTCCAAAGTCGTAGATAAGACCAATTTTAGGACGGACTTAAGACCAACTTAGGACACTCTTAAGTTGTGTCTCGAAGCTATCTCAGACGAATCTTATGTTAGGACGTCCTAAACATATCCTAAGTCGAAATTTTAATTTGTTAAAGATATTTGTTGATAAAACATTTATTAATGACGAAAATATTTAATAAAATCGTTTACGAATTTTATAATAACATGTACAGAATAAATTGCATAATTACCAATGTAATTATAAAAAAAATAGATTGTTATTTAAACTGGAACACAATTTGTTTTGAAAAGAGAATAAAATTGTTAGTATAATCGTATCGTGAAACACGAAGTTAAAAGTTTAAAATCATGCACATTTTCTTTATATACGAGTTAATAACTGGCCGATGGTGCGTTTCATTTCATTTTCATTTTCACGTAAAATAATGAGCAAAAAGCGAAATACAAACTTTATTACACTAGGATAAAGATAGGATGCTCTTAAGACACCTTGTTGGGTGTCCTAAAGTTAGGACGAAAAATGAGATATATCATAAGTTAAGAGAGCTTCAAGAACACGACTTAGGACAAAGACTTGTCATAAGATAGACTTAGGACACGTCCTAATCCTAAGATAGCTTCGAGAACACCACCCCAGGTCGCCATCACATTTGAGCATTTTATTTCAAGCAAATTGAGGTAAGATAAGAAACAATTTATTAAATGATATCTCGCCGCGATATAGCCTTGTTGTGCTCATGTGGCGTTAAACAAACAACAATCAATCAATCAATCATTAAGTTATTGTTGTAAAAAAACTTCTATAAAAAGGCTTTTCCACGTGTCTGCCGTAGTATACACACGTTAGGGGAATTTTGTTTTTGATGCAAAAAAAAACACAACCCTTTTTCTCCAGCTGTGAAAGTAAAATGGTCGCCTCATAAAATAATCAGGTTTAACTATAAATTAACATAGGGTGTCACGAAATTTACGTTGGAGAGAGCCAGTCGAGTTCTGATTTTTTTAATTCACAGTTGCGGCAAAATAAGATCCTTTGATGTTTTAATACTGAGTCACTACGAGTTCATTTGAACTATATAGACCCCCTCCCCCTATATAAAGTTCCAATGACTGTTCTTGTGACTCTTGTTACTTCGAAGTGTTCAGCGAGAAAAAAAATCTCGTGCAGTACTGAAAAAATGACGGGGCAGATTAATTATAATTGTTCGGTTAATATAAAAAAGAAGATGTGGTGTAATTGCCAATGAGACAACTCTTCACAAGAGACCAAATGACACAGAAATTAACAACTATTATAGGTCACCGTACGGCCTTTAACAATGGGCAAAGCCCCTACCGCAATGTTTTTGTGTGTGCAATAAACAGTACAAAGACGACAAATTTTGTCAACTGTTTTCTGTTCTTTAGTCAGGTTGTTGTCTCTTTAGCACATTCCCAATTTCCATTCTCAAATTTAGTAAACAAAAATTTCCCTCTATGATCTATCCTTATTTTCCATATTTTTTTTACAATAAATACTGACATGACGTATTGTTAACTTCGTATTAAAAATAAGCTGTTTTAGTCCGCCATACCAGGAATAAATAAATGACTGTCTAATCATGTTGAATATTACAGCCATCGGATTTGACTATGTACGTTCAATCAAAAACTTTGATTACCTTTCTTGCTAGCTGAAGCGTAACATCGTTCTTAGGTTTACCTTTACTACCCTAATTTGAGAGTGGACTAATCAATTTATCGTCTTTTGGACTAAACTACTTCAAAATAAGGGTAATAAAGGTAAACCTTATAAGCTAATAACGACTTTACGCTTTAGCTAGCAAGGTTGCTAACAAAAGATTTTGTTTGAACCTGTACATACTCAAGTCCGATTGCTGTAATGTCTGTATTATAAGCTAGTTTAAAAAATGAGGGAAATTTGATGTCACACGCCAAGCTGACAAACTATGGCACTTTATAATGTGATTAAATCTTTTGATCTGTTCTTGTATTTTACAGGTCAGCTTAGAGATCCCTTGCAATTACTGTAAGTATAATATGTGTATGAACAGAGATGTGGTAACGTTATATCATCGTATATGGCAAGCAGTTCTCGTCAAAACTATGTTTAAAACATTTTTCGAAAAATTAACACACTGAGAATTAAAAAAAAAACACAGATTAAAAAACCTGAAAACACACACTAAGAATAAAAACATACACATTGAGATATCAAAAAGACGCACTGAGATTACAAAAATATAAATAACACACAGTGAGCTTTGAAAATTACACACTGAGACTTCAAAAATTACACAATGAGATTTATGTACATGTTGTGTGCAAGTTGTAAAAAGTAAAATAACAAAAAATCCGAATTCCAAGGACAATTCTAAAGAGAAAGTCCTTATTATCACATGACAAAAACAAGGGGATGGCTCATACACATCAAACGAATGGAGAGCAACTGTCATATTCCTGACTTGGTACAGGCATTTTATAATGTAAAAAATTGTGGATTAAACCTGTTTTTAAAGTTTTAAATACATACAGATGCATTAGAACTCTCGAGTTTCCTAATAATGTCAATTAAAGATAAAGGAGATTTAGGGAAATTCTTCACATCTTTACTAATCGTAACTTAAACAGACCTTGGACTGCTGATGACATAAACTTAATCGAAATAACAATTTGAGCCATGAACTCAGGCTACAAATTAAAAGCGAGTTCTGTCTCCTAGTTGTTTAAGATTGTAATAGATACAGATTAGATATGCAAATTAGATCTGTGCGCAGAAAAAGTGCGCACAAATCTCATTGTGTAATTTTCAATTCTCAGGATGTGTTTTTCAGTTTATTTCATCTCAGTGTTTTTCTTTCTAATTCTCAGTGTGTAAATTTTTCGAAAAATGGTTTAAACATACTGAGTTTTGACGTGAACGGCTTGCAATAAACGTGGCAATTATGGGTATCCCATACCTTGTTTCCATATCAAACGTGGAATATTAGTAAAATTAATTAACATGAAAAATATACATAATTAATTTATCAATATCTAAAATTGGTGAATGTTGCATACTCATTTCTGAGTAATTTACCTTTGAACCATGGTCTCCAATCATTGGAGTTTTTTAACATAAAGTGTCTTGAAACTTTATGTGAGTCACTGAGTGGCTTGATATATATTTCAGTGCAGATATCTAGCTTCTACTTCTTTTAAAAACAGCGACAAAAAGACTCAAGTCAACATCATTGGAGGTTTTATTATGTTATATTTTCCATTTGTAAACTCAGTTAAAATGTCAAAATATATCTATAACTTTTGAAGCTATTGATACATTTTAATTTTGTTTTAATTTATAAAATGGCAAATATAACAAAACAACGCTCTTCGGTCTTCACCTGAGCACTCGTACATATAGAATAAAAGTATATTAGATTCTTGAAAAAATAAGTATGACATTTATAAAATATAGGTGTTTGCAATAATTCACTTGTTTAATATTTTCAGCTAGTCTATTAGACCTTCCTGAAGAATTAGTGATAATGGTACTTAGTTATATTCCTGTGTCGGAGTTACTTTATACAGTCTGTAAAATATGCAGAGGTCTAAAGGATGTTGTGCGAAAAATGCAAAGCTTGTGGACTATTGTAGAATTTGACGATTCCTATACTATAGACATTGCAATGATGGAAATGATCGTGAAAAATAATCAGCTTGTATGTCTCAATCTAAGTAACCAAAATATTACTTTTGGGTCACACAGATTTACCAAATTGATGCTAAAGCTTACTCCTACTATTCAAGAATTGTATGTAGCAGAAACACCGCTAAACAATCTTGCATTTGTAATGTCCTTGCGAAATTTAACCACCCTTGATATAAGTGGGACATCAATAAATGATAACCAAGTAGTAATATTGTCACATGCTTCACAACTGAGACACCTTTATATTTCATTCACTAAGGTTACTGCTGCAACCATTGCAGATTTGTCTCGAAATTTCAAATTTCTTGTCATTTTTGATGCATGCCAAATTTATTTTATGTTTACTGATATTTGTTTGATTGTATCATCATGTGAGCAACTTAGATTTTTACATGTTTCATTCTTTTCACAGTTTGACATAGATCAAGCTGTTCAGTATGTAAATCAACAGCTTTCAATTGAAAGACAATTGAAGCTGACTGTATTTTAAGTTATATATTGTCGCATATATAGGGTATGAACTTTAAGTTTATATATGTACAGTGTATAGACATATTTTGACAACAAATAAGTAAAACTACGCCACTACTCGGTTCAAGTAGAAAAATATGTTTTTTATGACGTTTTTAGACACATATCTTCTTGCACCAGTTGATACAAGTTTATCTTTTAAAACGTATCAACCCTATGTTCTTACTTCAAATCCTAGCATTTAGTGCTGGTCGTTTTGTCCTAAAACTGCAAATACAGATACTTGAATGGTTCAAACAATATTTTTATGTTTACCAAAATACTAAAATCATATGATATGAATCAAATATCATTTTTTGCATTTATATTTTTTTTTAATTGTCGAAGTTCAAATTATTTGAAAATATTTTTATATGGGTATTTATCTGTGGTCACTACGATAAAGATATATATGTGTATAGTGCATATATCTTAAATGTGTTGCATCAAATTTGGAGAGAGGAAATCTCTTATTTTTTAATTTTATTAACAAAAATGCATTGTTTGAAAGAATTCACGGCAATTTTTGAAAGCGTGAAATAAATTATGAAAGTGCTGCTCAGAGTAGGATTGGGAATGATAATCTAAAATTCAGATTTTCAAGATATTGTTTCTCCTTTATTAGTTACAACTGCATTTACTGGTAGTATTAAACTTCAGGGATTTTTTCTATATGTTTGTAAGATGTATGTAGATATGTTTGCTGAATTTGTAAATAAACCAAAAAGGTAACTTCCATGTTCGTTGGCTCATATTTTGTTTTCTGCAAAAAAAGTTGTGAATTTGCGATATCTGCAACATATTCAGAAAATAGTAATGTAGAAGGAACTGATAAATAAACAAGGTCATAACGAAAGTATTCAAGTACGTGCAGTTGCGTCAACAAAAAGTCATCATGAAATGTACAATACAATATGAACCCCTAATTTAAATAGAATGAAAAGTTGAACTTTAAACTGGCTTTATTCTCAATCTGTGACCTCCAACATGCTTGCCTCATTATAAGCATGTTTTAGTTACGATTTTGCTTTTGAAGTATATAACCGTTTACTTTTTTTTTCAGAACATATTATAAAATGGCTGACACTGTAAATCCTTTGCGTTACCCAGGTGACACTGCTTCAACGGATGAGTTAGTTGCTTATTATTTTACTTCTTCATATACGGCTAAAGAAATAGCTGGATTTTTACTTTTCGTTCATAATAAATTTGTTAGTGTTAAGACAGTCTACAGAATGATGAAAAGACTTCGACTGAGAAGATATGGTGCAGAGAGTCCATTGATTAATATCGTTCAAAAGATAATTCAACTGCACAAACAAGGATACTCTAATATTGGATATAGAGCAATGTGGAAAATACTTAATTCTTGCTGTGGCATCAATGCTACTCAGGAAACGGTGAGAATTGCACTGAAAGCTATACATTATGATGGTGTAGTTGCAAGATCTCGACGTCGACTTGTGCGAAGAAGATATTGTAATCTAGGACCAAATTTTTGTATTCACATAGATGGATATGATAAACTCAAACCCTTTGGAATATCAGTGCATGGAGCAATCGATGGCTTTTCTCGAAAAATCATTTGGCTAACTGCAAGTCATACGAATAAAAACCCACGTAATGTTGCGCTTAATTTTGTAGAATTCCTTAGACAATCCAAGCGTGTTCCACGATTGGTTCGGTCAGATGCTGGTACGGAGAACGTTATTATAAGGTCGATACAAATAGCGTTACGTGCAGTTCACAATGATAACATGTCAGGGTACAGAAGTTTTTCTGAGGGGCGATCAACTGGGAATCAAAGGATTGAGATGCTGTGGAGTTTTCTGTGTCCTTACTTCACCACATTCTGGAGAAATATGTTTAAAGACATGATAGATAACGGAGAGCTCAATAACACAAATCCAGTTCATCTAGAGTGTGTACGTTTTTGTTTCCTGCCAGTTATACAACAACATTTAGATATTTTCAAAAATATGTGGAATAGTCATAGAATTCGGTCACAACGTCAAGTTGATCAAAACTATGGCGTCCCGGATGTTATGTACAACCAGCCACTACTTTATGACGCTGTCGACTATTCCTATGACATACCATGTGACGAAAGTATCTTTGATGACATTACTAGGCTCTACACCAAACCAATGCTGCCCAGAGGCTGTTCAGAAGAGTTCTGTCAATTCATCCAGCAAATTACAAATGTGAATCTGGATGATTTCAACGTCGTGGACACACCACAGGAAGCAAAAACACTATTTTGTATGCTTACTTCTGTTCTCCCTTGAGATACGAATCATAAACCTTTACTATTTTGAAAAAAAAGTGTTTATGAAAGCTGTGTTTTGCTAGGTTTTTGATTATTGATTTTAGTTTATTTCTCATCAACGTGTGAAAATGTTCGAGATATATATGAATTCATGGGTATCGACTTTTATTATTCTATCAGAAATCAGTTTATTTTGGAAAATTGTTAACCAACCCACATTTCTGTTTTCAATAGTGAAGAATTAAGTAAACTTATATTATCGTTATGAAAATTATTTGTTATTTGCCGCTGTAAGTAAAACAGCAATCAATTTAATAAAGACATATAAATATATAACAAAACAGTTATCGTTATGCCACAGACCGTGATGACGACAGCCTAATACATTCCATAATGTACAAATTGTTATATAATTAAACAATATACTAGGTGTCTAAATCGCTCATTCGATGAATCTCTGTTATTGGGCTGTGAAATTGAGGCCAAGATAAGGTCACACTTTAACGATTTCCGGTAATCTAACTTTACTCATAGGAGCCTGAATCGCTAACCTGGTTTTCAAAGCTATATATATATATATATATATATCAATTTGCAGGAATTGACCGAAAAGCAACAAGAGTGGACACACTTATATTTCTCGCCTGTTCTAATATTCTCATTTTGATTTATGTTGATAATACAAAAAAAAAAAATTTCTTCAAGCATTACTTTAAATTAACATGTAAGTGATAAATGTAATGCATTAAAGTCGAACTAAACCCTTTCACACAGACATGTAGGCTTTACAATCATTCCTAACATCGAATTCCGTTAGCATATTGCTAAAATTTTCTCAGAAACAAACCTCATAGAAAAAAATGAACCATGAAATGATGTCAAGGTAAAATGACACATGCCGGACAGATTGGTACACCCTACAATTATTAAATACGCCATACATAGTTTGACTATCCTAAAGTATCTGAAAAACAGACCAATTCAAAGAAATCCAACATTGGCATATGAACCATGAACGTAAGGTAAAAGTTCGACGAAACAAAAATATTAATTTTAAATTACCCATTTAGGTTGCAAAATCCCGGCAATTTTACCAGGAGTAACGAGAGTTATTGCCTGTTTTATATATACTAACAGCATTACATTTTTATCCTATTAAGTATGCAAAAACAGCGTTAAAAATACACAATTCCAATACTTGAAATTCAGCTGATTGGTTGATCTGTCGTGATCCCAAAGATTCACAAAGATACATATAAATACATTTCCTCCGCTGAAATGTAACTCCTCAGTGAAGCTATTGTAAAGGTAATATATTAATGTTGACGTAATCTTCAATATCAAATGACGCTGAAACTGTATACCAAGAGAAGAGAAGACAATGAAATGGTTAAAAAAAACATGAATGAGACTTCGTAGACTTGAACCATTGTGCACCTCTTATTGGATCTGCTTATCCTTCCGGAGCACCTGAGATCACCCCCAGTTTTTGGTGGGGTTCGTGTGTCTCAATCTTTATTTTTCTATGTTGTGTTAAGTGTTGTTTGTCTGTTTGTCTGTGTCTGCTTCTTTTTTAACCATGGCTTTGTCAGTTTTTTTGTTTTTTTTAATTAATTATGAGATTCAACGTCCCTTTGGTATCTTTTGCCACTCTTTTTCTTATTTCGTTTTAGTTCAATATAATTTTTGGGATTTCTATTTAAAAAACATGGACTTTGCCATTGCCTAAAAATGAGGGTACCAATGTTGTATCCGCAACTTCTCCTGAACCACTTAATATTATTTGATAAAACTTTCTCAGATTCTTCATGATGTAATGCTATTGAGCACCTCCTATTTTGTTTTTGCTCAAAATAATTTTTGGGTTTTCCCCTGCAAAACCATAGACTTTTCAATTGTCCAAAAAACAATCAATACCCAGGGATTCTTACATAAGGTGTAATTAAGAGTAAAATTCAAATCGGAAAGTCCCTAATCAAATAGCAAAATAATAAGCTAAAACACATTAAATGAATGGATACCACCTGTCATATTCCTGAATTGGTACAGGCATTTTCTTATGTAGAAAATGGTGTGAACTAAACCTGGTTTTATAGCTTGCTTAACCTCCCACTTGTATGACAGTCGCATGAAATTACATTATATTGATAACGATGTGTGATCAAAACAAACAGAGATAAAAGAAAAAAATGTCCAAAATAGGGGTACAGCAGTCATTATTGTGTTATAATCTTAATCACTATAAAAACAAACAACTATGTCATCAAAGAAGCGGGAAAAGACATACAGACACAGCACACCAGCAAAAAATACAAGCATACAAATTTCACCAAAGCACAACAACACTATATGACGGGATGTATAAGTACCGAGCCACGTCAAATGGCCATTATCAAAAATTAACTAAACAGTGAAGGTAACAATACACAGTTAGAAGATTAGTTTCGCATTTTGGCCATGTGTAAGCATAAAAGATTTTGTACAATAAAATTGAATTTAGATAGTTGAAGAATAATATAGCCTTCCAATATAAAAAAGAATATATGGTGTAATTGCCAATGAGACAACTCTTCACAAGAGACCAAATGACACAGAAATTAACAACTATTTGTCACCGTACGGCCTTCAACAATGAGCAAATCCCATACATCATAGTCAGCTATAAACGGTCCTGGAATGACAAATGTAAAAAATTCAAACGAGAAAACTAACGACCTACAAATAAATGTACAAGAAACATATATGTAACACAGCAACCAACGACAACCACTGAATTACAGGCTCCTGACTTAAGACAGGAACATACATACATAATGTGGCGGCGTTAAATATGTTAGCGGGATCCAAACCCTCTCCCGAACCTGGGACAGTGGTGTAACAGTACAAATAAAAATCAGTTGACAAAGGCTTAACTCGTCAGATGGATACACATAGAAAAAACAAAAAAAGAGTGATAGTGGCTGGGCACTTATACATCCCAAAAACAAAAAGGCCATTAGTAAAGATCTGAGAGTACTCACAGTAACTGACAGTAGCTTTATATGTCTAGAATGTTTTAGCATGTTTTATATGCTATTTTGATTTTCACATCCGTACCGCCCATAGGTCCGGAAATTACTGTAGTATTTTTCAACAAAAATTTTACCCTCGATCTTTTCAATCGACTGTACCCAGTCTATATATATATGTTAGGTGACCAGAGGTAACCCCAGTTTATATCCATAAACGGTGACCAGAGGTAACCCTAGTGTATATCTGTGTCTATATCTAGATCTGTGTAAGGTGATCATAGGCAACCCCATTCTATATCAGTGGGTGTGTTTGGATATACGCCTGAGGCGGCCTATGGTTACCCATAGGTACCTATGGTTTGATATTTTATACACAAAATATCAAACCATAGGTACCTATGGGTAACCATATGCCGCCTCAGGTTTATATCCAAACACACCCAGTGTAAGGTTACCAGATGTAACCCGTCTATATATGTGTTAGGTGACCAGAGGTCAACCAAGTCGATATACATGAAAGGTTACCACATGGAAACTAATGTCTATATCTGGGTAATGTGGCCGGATACACCACAAGTCTTTATCTAAAACTGTGTAAGGTGACCAAAGACAACCCCCAGTCTATTTCTGTTTCAGTGAGAGACCAATAGATTTTTAGGTGGCGGTAGGTTCGGATGAAATTTGAAAAAAGTCGGGACATGATTTTTGAGTTAAAAAAAGGCAGGATGAGCAACTAAGTAAAAAAGGTTTAACTTATTAAAAAGGCAGGACCATTATAGTTTAAATAAAAAAGGCAGGACAAGAAGAAAAGAAGATAGCAACTAAACAAATGCAGGACAAAATGTTTCATCCTAGCACACCCAAACCCACCCCACGGCCCCACCGCCCTGAAAATCAAATGGTAGCTTCCCAAGGTGACAAAAGGAAACCCAAGTTTATATCTGTGTAAGGTGACCACAGGTAACCTAAGTATATATCTGTATTGAGTAACCAGGGTTTATCTTATTTTATATATGTATCACTTAACCAGATTTTGATAAGATGTTTTGATATAAGACCAGACATAACAATATATCGTCTGTTTCTGTGTCAGATGCCCAGATGTTGCCAGTCCCCCCTTTATTGTTAAGTTAAATGGTTGTTTTAAAATAATTTGCTGTTTATATGATGAAATTAAAGAAAATAAATATATAGCTGTGTAAGGTGGCCAGAGGTAACCATAGTCTGTATGTGTTAGTTGACGCTTTGTAATCAATACTTTGAAACATCATTTGGTTATACCTTTCTCGTATGATAAAATGGTTATCGTTTAAAGGGATATACAGACATTGGCTGGTTATCTGTTATCTCCAAACACCGATTATTTTTTACATTGCCCTTGCTAATACACCGATATTGACATCGGTTACCTCTGGTCACCTTACGGCAGAATTCTATTTTTAGAACCTTAATATTACTACGCAAATAGCACTTTTTCAGAGGTGACCTGTGGGCACCTTTCAGCGTAACTATTATACACGTGTATAACTATTGGAAATCTATGGACGATGCTCTTTCCATAAATATACTTAACGATTGAATGCTTCTATTTGTAAATGCATTGGATTGTAAAATGCGTATATTTTGTATGAAGCACGCTTCCTTCTATAAAAATGTGCGCACGGTCAACGCTTTTACAACTCTATAGAACTACTAAAAAAAGCATTCAATACTTCTTATTACATTTTTTTTGCTCGGATCATGAAAGTACAATTTCTATCAGGTTCTTTCTTTTATTTATCTGTGCACTTTATTGTGGAAGCCAATAGCCTACATATACATTCATGTGGAAGGTCATGACATCATGAATGTTACATTTCATTTTGAAATGAAGGTTAATTTCAGAATAATTATAAAAAAAGAAGATTTTGGTGTAATTTCCAATGAGACAACTCTTCACAAGAGACCAAATGACACAGAAATTAACAACTATAGGTCACCGTACGGCCTTCAACCATGAGCAAGCCCATACCGCATAGCCTGTCAGCTATAAAAACACGAGATTGCTGTTTGCTGATCAAATTAACGTATTATAATGAAATACTAGAACACACCCGCGACTTCGCGGGCATTCTATCACATGAATAATTTTAGCGCATATCTGTGTATTATGAACATTCATATTACTATAAATATAAAGTGTATTTGCTTTTTACTTTCAATTCTCAGTTTACTAATCGATCTACGGCGGTCATTGATACATTTCACAGACCCTGTCTATTTAATTAACTCTGTGACCGCCGTGGAAATGATATCAGATAGAAAATACACTTTATTCGTAGTATATACATGTATGTTCAAAGTATACTCCCTGGAGGTAACCGTAGCCAGTGCCTATTCCATAACGGTCAACCATCTCGTGATGGCGTCCGTAAAACTTACGAAGAGATGACCTCAACTTCACCACTTGGAACCCTTGACTTAATAGTTTCCTTGTTAGCAGCAACCCTCTATCAAGAAAATCATGATAGGAAACACCAGCCCTGGACTAGCGTATCAACTGGGAGATATATACTCCGTACGCAGGTGCTGCTGGAATGTTGCTACATAGAAATGGAAAGTTCACAATTGGAAAGCTGAAATCATCTCTTTTATCGTAAAGTTTTGTTTTCAACCGACCCTCATTGTTAATTTCTAGATGTAAGTCAAGATATGAGGCAGACTTTACTGTATCTGTTGTATCCTTTATCTCAAGTTCAATGGGATAGATGCGTCCAACATAGTCACCAAATTTTGAATTATTTAGTGAGAGAACATCATCTATATAGCGGAAAGTAAAGTTGAAGGATACCGCTAACTTCTTTTCTTTCTTCTTAATGTGCGGCTGCATGACTATAAGGCGATGTGTGACATCTTTAAATGACCTTTGTGTAACCTTAACCTTCTACATCATGGTCAAATAATAACCTCTTAATAAAGTAATATATAGAGACGTTATGTTTTAGTCATCTAAATAAGTGTTCTCTAGTTGTAGTAAATATTTATCACTTCCTGAAAGTTGACGTTTACGGATTAATAACTCCTACAAGGGTTATCATAGAACCGGGCCCAAATAAAGATTGTAAAGCTTAAAAAGAAAGGTCTCCTCAATTTTCCTTTATATGCAATTGTTTGAGAGTTTTGCAAATAACTCGAGTTTCCCACCTATTTTGGGGAAAATAAGGATCTCAGAATTTACTGTTTGTCACTTGCTTAACCACAATATTTTCAATATTTTCTCAGAATCTTTTATAAAGAAAATACCATACCCCTGTCCCCCCCTTAAAGTAAGATGGTCGGTCTTTTAATACATTGTTACTTGGATGGTGAATTGTCTCAATGGCACTCATACCACATCTTCTTTTTATGAAAAAAGGTCAAGGATTAATGACACATGTCAGACTGATGTGAACTAGTGGAGCATCTGTATACCAAATATTAAAGACCATGCCTCATACTTCACGAGATATGGACCTTAGCAATAAAATTAGATGCAACAGTTATACCACCATCGTCAGTAAAACAGTCCTATGTATTGTAGGCGAGACATAAACCATTGTACTATCAACTGAATGGGGACTTTAGTTTAATTCAGTATTAATACCCTGTCAAGTGAAAGAAATACATACATATTAAATAAAATTACACAAATAATATCTTTATTATCGTGGTCTCAAAACAATAAAATAAATGACAATTTCTCCTTGCACTAAGGGGAGTTTTTCTTTTAAAAACTCAAAAAAGTCAAAGCATTAACAGAGAACAATATAAAATATTGCAAAAATGTCTTTCAATACATGAATAAACTTCTAAATTAAAAAAGAAACCAGAAATGATCCCCTAAACATTTTAAAACATTTTTTCATTCAGAGACTGCTTGAGGAGCAATAACATTAACTTACAAATAGAAACTTGACATGAATATTGGTAGATATCAAAACCTAGTGTACAATTGTTTTAGATTTTAATTTTATATATACCAACTGTCAATCTAATTGTCTTATGCTCATCAGGAACAAAACATTCATTAAACCAAAATGTGTGGTTGATACACAGCTTTAAATAAATTTTTGATAACTGTTCAGACATTTTATTGGGTCTTACAAGTTCAAACTAATATTTGAAACATAACCATGTGTGAAATATAGATAAGGATGGTTTAATATTGGTAAATAGCATTATGCTATCTAATAATTATGCAAAATATAATGTATTAGTTTAAAAAGTTATGCAGATCTTAGATGAAAAAAATCTTGGTCCCATTGAAATTTTGCTTTTAAAAAGTCCATGTCCCATGCTAATTTGCACCGGTCCCATGCCTTGAGAAATTTGACCGGTCTCTTTAAACTACATATTATTATTTCTCAAAAACATTGTTTTGTGTCCAATATCTAGAATTTAACAATAAAATATTGAGCGGACATTTTCAATGTTGCCTCTGCATATTGGGCATTTCCTGCCATGTTCTTGTATCTGTAGTCCACATACCAGACACAGGCTGTGGAAACATGGCTGTATGACGGCATCAATTTCCCGATCAGCACATATGATACATTTTCTCGCCGTATTAGGTAGTTGCATGGTTACCTGTTAAAATAAGATTAAAAATGATGTTAAGTGACAGTCTATGAAGAATCAGGCAAATAATTCAAAAATTGAAACATGATGAAAAAAAAGTATACTATTTTATAGTAAATAACCTCCTGAGTTAGAAATGTTAAGTCTTTTGTTTGGAAGTGTCTGGTAATAATAATTAAATAAGTTATAAAATTGGTTAGAAGGACAGCAAATAAGTTGAAATTACAGAGTTATTTCCCCTTATCTGTTCATTTCTAATGCATTCAACCAAAATGTATCTTCTATTACCAAAACAGAATACAGAAACACATGTTATTTTTGTGTATAACTACATATGATAAGGTAAATAAAATAAACAGCTGTGCCTAGAGTGCATGATACACCTGTATTGCGCATATAGAAATTGGAAAAGACAGCATTAATAATTTCCTTTAATTCACATTGTTTAAGTCCTGTAACTCCAGAACAACAAATAAATAATAAAAAATCAAAAGGGAGCTTCATTATATCAATCCCAACAGTAATGTAAAGTTTCAAGGAAATCAGGAAATTTAGAAACACTACAGAAAGTGTGAAAAATGGGGAAAATTGCCTGAATTCAAATTGTTAAAAATTCTAATTACTCTGAAACAACACGGCAATTGCTTTTTCTAAATCAAAAGGGAGCTTTCTTCTGTAATTCCTAATGTTGTGTTATTATAATGTGAGGAAATATAAGGTTAAAAGGAATTTGAGCTATAGTCCGATAAAGTCCCATTAATCCAAAACACATAATATGAAATTAAAAAAAAACACAAAGGGAGCTTACATCAATAGACTTTAACAATTCACCAAAGTTTCATGGACATAAGCTTCTTTCCAAGTTTGGTACAAATCCAGGATAGTTAAAGAAAGTTATTAAAATTTTAAAAACTTTAACCACAGAGTGAATGTAATTTATCCTGGCAGAAAAACTAAGTCCATTTATAAGTAAAATGCGGATTTTTGTTGTTGTACTAATTTTACTTCTGTATACTATCTTATGATCATAAACAAGCTTCTTTCCAAGTTTGGTACAAATCCAGGATAGTTTAAGAAAGTTCTTAACATTTCAAAAACCTTAACCATAGAGTAAATATTTGTGGCCGCCGCAGCCGCCCCGACGGAATGTAGGATCACAATGTCTTGCTTTTTTGACAAAAGTTGAAGGCTTGGGTGGGTGGGCCGGATCCCAGTCAAAAGTGGAATACCCAATGGAAAAACATCGATTTTGGCCGATTTGATGCCCTTTTTATTGACCCCAAGCCGGAGGGAGGCTGGGGAGTGGGTTTGTTTGTGTTCTATCCCGAGAGTGGTCCATGGGGAGCAAGTTTATATATATAGAGAACACGTTGAGAGAAGAAATACGTTGCTGCTGTAGTTTACACAATGTCACTTTACCCAAAAATGGCCGAATTGACGATTTTCCCGATTTTTCGACTTGACGTGGTCCCAAAACCGGAAGTAGGCATTCCGTAGCATTCAACGTCTAATGACGCTTACACTAGACATATGTCTGCATGTTTGGAACCTTAGGGAACCCCTTAATCCCTTTACTTGGGTGTTTCAGTGCAAAAAGTGTACCCCACCCCTCCAAAAATGGCCAATTACGGAAACCTTACAGTACAATGTCTGAATTTTCGTTCTCCCAGTCACTATATAACACTATATAACACTCAGTGTTATAGATAGATAGCTTAAAGATGTTGGCACAGGCACTTGTCTCAGAAAACGAATCCTATATTATGTAGGGTTATTGTATGAATATTGGGGAATTGTCCGGAGTAGAATTTAATATTATTGCACGAGCTTGTGAGTGTACAAGGGACAATATTCCCCAATAATCATGCAATAACCCTCATATTTTTTAGCAATATAATATTTGAAAGTGAAAATTGGTTTAAACTAAGATTCTGTCGTTGATGAAGTCATTTTTGAAGATTTATTGCACTAGTGCAATATTGGAATTTATTGCACGCTAACTTTTGGTTATTTTCTGTGGGAAAAGTTATATTGCTATGCAATAAAAAAGATATACGTACGCCAATTTAGTTGATTATATTAGGAATCACTGAAAACTGAAGCATGACTGGAGTGGGTCCCTCCATGGGCGGATCTAGTTATTTTTAAAAGGGGGTTCACAACCCAGAGTAAAATGGGGGGGGGGGGGAGGTTCCAAACATAATGTCTTAATACAAATGCATTGATCGTACACAAAAGGGGGTTCCAACCCCTGGAACCCTAACCTATTCCGCCACTTCCCATTTAGGTCAGTCAGTGGGCCCCCTTTTATAAAAAGTTCGGGATCCGCCACTTCCTCTCTTAGGTCAGTCAGTGGGCCCCATCTTATAAAAAGTTCGGGATCCGCCACTGCTCTGACTTTTACCTTATATTTTAAGCATTAATTTGGTGTTATTTGGGTCTCAAATCGTAAGAAAAGAAATCTACAGTCTCGACTCTGCTTAAATTTTGTTTCTGACCTTATATAAGCTATTTGAAGATTTCTAAGAAATGAAAAGTGGGTGTTATGGAGCAAAATATTTTACCCTGTATCTAAGGAAAAAAAGGAGTCCGAACATTTGACCAAATCACAAAAACCTCACCTAAGTACATCCTTAAGGTATACAGATTTTTTTCTGAGACAAGTGCCGGTATGTGTACATTGTATGGCATGGGAACAGTTTAACAGTCAATATATATATTCCTGGTATGGCGGACCAAAACAGCTTATTTTCAATACGAAGTTAACAATACGTCATGTCAGTATTTATAGTAATAAAAATATGGAAAATAAGGGTTGTTATTGGCTTTGAACTAGCTGTCAGTAACTGCGAGTACTCTCAGATCGGTACTAATAGTCTTTTTGTTGTTGGGATGTATAAGTGCTGAGCCACTCTGTTTTTGTTAGATGTATTTCTATCCATCTGATGTGTTAAGCCTTTTTCAACTGATTTTTATAGTTCGTTCCCATATGTTGTACTGTTAGACCACTGTCCAAGGTTAGGGGGAGGGTTGGGATCCCGCTAACATGTTTAACCCCGCCACATAATGTATGTATGTGCCTGTCCTAAGTCAGGAGCCTGTAATTCAGTGGTTGTCGTTTGTTGTTGTGTTACATATTTATTTATGTTTTGTTCATTGTGTTACATTTGTCATTTAGGGCCTTTTATAGCTGACTATGCGGTATTTGTTTTGTACCGTACGCGTACGGTGACCTATAATTGGTAATTTCTGTGTCATGTTCTTTCGTTCTTATGTTGTACTGTTTCACCACTGTCCCAGGTTAGGGGGAGGGTTGGGATCCCGCTAACATGTTTAACCCCGCCACATTATGTATGTATGTGCCTGTCCCAAGTCAGGAGCCTGTAATTCAGTGGTTGTCGTTTGTTGCTGTGTTACATGTATTTGTTTTTCGTTCATTTATTTGTACATTAATTTGGCCGTTAGTTTTCTCGTTTGAATTGTTTTACATTTGTTATTTCGGGGCCTTTTATAGCTGACTATGCGGTATGGGCTTTGCTCATTGTTGAAGGCCGTACGGTTACCTATAGTTGTTAATTTCTGTGTCATTTGGTCTCTTGTTTAGAGTTGTCTCATTGGCAATTACACCAAATCTTCTTTTTTATATATATCATAGAGGGAAATTTTTGTTTACTTAATCTGAGAATGGAAATTGGGAATGTGTCAAAGAGACAACAACCTGACTAAAGAACAGAAAACAGCCGAAACACTGATAAAATTTGTCGTCTTTGTACTGTGTATTGCACATACAAAAACATTGCGGTATGGGCTTTGATCATTGTTAAAGGTCGTACGGTGACCTATTATAGTTGTTAATTTCTGTGTCATTTGGTCTCTTGTGAAGAGTTGTCTCATTGGCAATTACACCACATCTTCTTTTTTATATTAACCGAACAATAATTAATCTGCCCCGTCATTTTTTTAGTACTGCACGAGATTTTTTTTCTCACTGAAAACTTCAAAGTAACAATAGTCACAAGAACAGTCATTGGAACTTTATATAGGGGGGAGGGGGTCTATATAGTTCAAATGAATTTGTGGTGTCTCAGAGTTAAAACATCAAAGGATCTTATTTTGCCGCAACTGTGAATTAAAAAAATTAAAACTCGACTGGCTCTCTTCAACGTAAATTTCGTGACACCCTATGTTAATTTATAGTCAAACCTGATTATTTTTTAAAGCGACCATTATACTTTCACAGCTGGGGAAAAAGGGTTGGGTTTTTTATGCACCAAAAACTTAATTCCCCTAACGTGTGTATACTACGGCAGACACGTGTAAAAGCCTTTTTATAGAAGTTTTTTTACAACAATAACTTAAAGATTGATTGATTGATTGATTGTTGTTTGTTTAACGCCACATGAGCACAACAAGGCTATATCGCGGCGAGATTTCATTTAATAAATTGTTTCTTATCTTACCTCCATTTGCTTGAAATAAAATGCCCAAATGTGATGGCGACCTGGTCCTTCCAAAATCAAAATGAAAATGAACAGGTTAAAATCGTGCCATATTTATCTCGATTTAGCTGAAAACTTTCCCGTTGCTCGCCTTAATTTAAAACAATTTGTTGCTTTATAAAACAATATATCGAAGAAAAAAAGGCAATTTATTATTATTGCATGATATTTTTATTGACTTATGAATTAATCTTAAAATGTTTTCTCGTTTTGATAATTTGTCGCGTTATTTAAAACGATTTATTTTTATGGCGATAAAAAACAAATCGGCTAAATGCCTTGTTAGGCATTTTGTCGAAAAAAATAAATCGCAGTAATAAGAAAAAAAAGGCAATTTATTATTATTGCATGATATTTTTATTGACTTATAAATTAATCGTAATTTTTTTTCTCGTTTTGAAAATATGTCGCGTTATTTAAGACGATTTATTTTTAAGGCGATAAAAAACAAAGCGCCTAAATGCCTTGTTAGGCATTTTGTCGAAAAAAATAAATCGCAGTAATGAGAAATAAAGCATTTTCTCGCTAAAAGTTATATCGCCATCTTGGATTATAAGTATTAAAACGAGGGTAATATACGCTTCCGTAGATATTATAGCAACAAGTCGACAAAAGATATCTCGGCAACTCGTCTTGAGGTCGAGATGAATGCCCGTAACTGCCCTGGTCTTGTTGAGTTGTCGAATTAATTATCACAACAAGTCGATCAACATGCAACGGGGTACGTCAATTGAAATGAGATATGTTAAAAAAATCCATCGTAAATGGATGAATAATTGAATTCTACGTACCATGTAAATGAAAGTATGAATTTTGGACCCCTTGACCCCTTTTATCGCGTAGGAGCTAGCACAAATCTGATTTAAAATACAGGCAGGAATTGTTGTTTCGCCTAAGCGAGACTATTGATAGTGATCCGTCGTCGGCGGCGTTAGCTCTTAACTTAAAAGCTGTATATTTCAGAAGGTTGAAGACCTGGATGCTTCATACTTTGTAAATAGATGCCTTTTGTTACGAACTATCCGTCTGCCATATGCCCATTGTCCTTCATCTCATTTTCATGGTTCAGTGATTACTTGTAAAAACTTTGTTTTTTTGCAATGTTAGTTTCTCACTTATTATAAGCAATAGGATAACTGTATTTGGTTTGTGTGTACCAAGGCCCTCATGTCGGTCAGATAGTTTTCACTTGACCTTGACCTGATTTCATAGATCAGTGAAAAAGGTTAGGTCCATACCCCAGAAACTAAAACAAAAGGTCTTCCATATTTGGTGTATGAAATGATTAAGGTGAACATGCCCAACTGGCAGCTGTCATCTGACCTTGACCTCATTATCATGGTTCAGTGGTCAAAGATATTTTTTTGTGATTTGCTCTTTTCTCAGATACTATAAGCATCCAGTCAATTATATTTGGTGTATGGATGGTTCTAAGGTGTATATATTTGTCTGGCAATAATCATCTGACCTTGACCTCATTTTTATGATTCATTGGTCAAAGTTATTTTTTGTGTTTTGGTCCTTTTCTCAGGTATTATAAGCATCCAGTCAATCATATTTGGTATATGGAATGTTTGTAAGGTGTACATGTCGGTCTGGCAATAATCATCTGACCCTGACCTCATTTGTATGGTTCATTGGTCAAAGATACAATTCTAAGATTTGTTTTTTCCCAGATACTATAGGGATTGAACTATATTTGGTGTAGGGAATAAGTGTAAGGTAAATGTCTCATTAGCAGGTGTCAGTTGACCTTGACCTAATTTTCATGGTTTATTGGTCAAGGTCATTTGTTTATGAGGTTAATTTCGTAGATGCTTTTAGCAATAGGTTAACGGGGCTCGCGGATCTAAATCATTTTTTTATATAGGATTCGATATTTGTTTCTATAAATAAACTTTATCCTATACTTAAAAGAAAAATGAAATAAAAATATGGGGTCACCGTTCAATTAAGCTCACAATCTGCATTTGAAGATAAGATAAGAGTTTATTTCCGATAACCTTTGCAAGTACAATGGTATACAGAAAATAATAACAACAAAGTTACCCTCAGTCACAACTGTGAAACATGAGGTTTACATAGAAATATTTAAATATGTACCGGATTGTCTATAAAATAAAAAGTTTGATAGCAAGGTAATATTTTGACGACATTAAGTTCCCTTTTCACTTTTGAATTGAACAAACTTGCTTTCATGTACAGCACATGTTAGTTAAGAGTTATGTAGATTCAGATTCATGACTTGGTGTTAGTCTTTTGTTACAGTATCGTTGTGTAGTTTGCAGATTCATGATACTATCGGCACATGCGTATTGTAGTTTTTCGTTTCCAGATCTAGATGTTTCCATATTCGGTTTGAATAGATTACCATCGATATATAGCTTGTCTCTAACCAACAGTACTTTCCTCTTTTCTCTTCTGGCCTTTTTTGCCACCGGGTATAACATTTTTCTTTTTTGTTCTATTTCTTTTGGAAATTGTTCTTGTACTCCAAAATGTGTCCCTTTTAATTTGAATCCCTTTTTTAATACAATTTCTTTGTCCTTAGTTGAAATGAATTTAGCAAAAATTGGACGATTACCTTCGCGACCATTTTTCCCGAATCTGTGAACTGTAACGAAGTTGATTTTTTTGCCAATGTTTAACTTTTGTTTAATAAAGGAATTAATTGTATCTTCTGTGTTTTCTTCTGAGTGAAATTGAATTCCCGTAAAGATTAGGTTGTTTTTCATTGAGCGCCACTTTAGTCCAATAACATCATCTTCAGTGTTACTTAATCTGAAATCTACGTTGTCATTACGATCTTTCTGTTGCAATTCTGCAGTTTTTAAACTTGTTATGTTTGAAATGTTTTCTCTACACCTGTCCACCACTTTGTGCATTAAGTGACCCATGTTTTCAGCGCTGGTTTCCATTTCATTGCTCCTTTTCATGACAGACTCTAAATTATTTTCTATATCATCGACTCTTTGGGCAAGTGAGTTAACCGTGCTTTGTATTACAGTAATCTTCTCAATTTGCTTTTCAAATTTCTCGAATCGATGCTGAAGATCGCGAACAACTTCTAATAAACTGTTTAGAACCGTAGCAGTTTTGGTATCTAAACTATATTCAGACATTATTATTTCACAAAAAGTTTTTCTCGTACTATACAGTTTTACTTTATTAACAAGTATAACATCGGTATTATTGTATCAATGCATTGTATCTAAGGCGCCATATTCAAAACAATCTTCAGAACAATAGGATACTATTGGAGACGGTGCTACGTTGACGTCGTCAAGATAAAGGTATCGCTGATTTACAATTTTCCCAAATTCTGTTAGTTGGCATTGATTTTTATATATACTAAGTTTGAATTTTAACGAACTGTCCTTTAACTGAATACTGTTGCCCTTTTCATTCAGAATAAGTTCTTAAATTTACCGTAAAATCCTCTTTTTTCGGGAGCTCAAATTTCGCTGCCGTTCCTTAGCAGTACATCCGGAAAGAAGCATGCATTTATGTTAAGAAAACTTTTTTTTCTGTTGAACTGATAGGAGAAAAATAAGGTAAAATCGAAATAAAGAAAAAGATCTAAATTACAGAAATCGTTTAAATTTTACAATAGTTTAGTTGAAGTACAGTATAAAAATTTAGGTCACCGATGATTTTAAAAAATTATTTGAATTTAAATGCAAAAAATTGCATTTTTTCACAAAAAGGAGATAATTTGGAGCTCTTTCAAAGATATAAACATTTTAAGAGTCATCTTGGGCCAAAACGAGTTGATTTTTTGGATTGATTTTTGTACCATACCATAAAGTAACAACTTATAGTGTAATAAATAAAATTTGTAATAAAAAAAACCCACAAGTTTCAATTTTTGATGATTTTTTTGTTCCCTAGAGCCTCTTTAACTAGATTTGTTGTATGGAATGATTGTATGACCTACTTGGATTAACTCACCTTGATCTTATATATATTGGTCATTTAAATGTTATATTTTAGTTAAATGTAACGCGTGTGGTCTAAAATTCTTATTTTATACTTCAATATAAATTATATTATTAACACTAGAAAAGGCGAGACATTCAGTATGTCAACTCTTGGTATAAAGAATTAAATGGGAAAAAAAAACTATCAAAATCGGACTTAAAATAAAAAAGTTATTATTGGGGGTTTGACACCAAATGGGCCTATTTTATCTTGAAAACCAAAAGAGCTTTGTGAAATCTGTTTAATACTACCGAAAAATCCTGTCAAGAGGTACTCAATGATAAAAATTCCGTCGAAATTGGATGCAAAATAAGAATTCTACATTGTAACCTATCTCGTCTCGATCTACCCCGTTGCATGTCGATTTGTCAAGAAAATAAAGCTGACTTGTGATAATTTATTCGACGACTCAACAAGACCAGGTCAATTAAGGGCATTCATCTCGACCTCAAGACGAGTTGCCGAGATATCTTTTGTCGACTTTTTCGCGCTTAGTATGTCGACATGTTGTGTTAACTATCATCTAGACAAGTCGATTTAATGCTTCCATAATGTCGACTTGTTGAGATAATAAAGTCGACATATCGAGATAATATGTCGACCTTATCGTTATAATATATCAATATCTGGGCAACTGGTCATTTCGATGGCAGCTGTATGCCACCATACAAACGTACAAGAGATCTGTAAGCAAATAAAGCTTGAGCGGCATTGGGAGGCAAGTATTATGTTACCCCGTGTACGTTATAATCGTTCGTAAAATTTTAAACCGATATGTGGATGGAGCCATCTTGGTCAGGTTTTACCATTTCGACCCTCTACATGACCCCCGTGATGAAAACGTAACATATGGATATCATGGGATCAATCAGCTTATAATAGTCACGAGTTGAACAGTTTCAGCTCAACTTGTTGACATAAATAAGTGGTAAAGTTGCATTATATCCAACCTTGTGTACTTGGTAGTGTGTACTTGTTTAGTTATTTTCTAAACTTTCCGACTTTCAGAAAGTGTACTTGTTAACTTCTTCTGAACAAGTTGACTTTGACAAAGTGAACAAAAAGTATACTCTCCTTGTGTGCATGGTTTTTGTTCACTTATACCATACAACTAGTGTGCTAGTAGCATTGCAACATAGCTTGTATACTTCATTTTGTGTACTTGTTTAGTTGTTTTCTTAACTTTCCGACTTTCAGAAAGTGCACTTGTTAACTTCCTCTGAACAAGTTTATATCAACAAAGTAAACAAAATGCTTATTCTCATCTTGTGGTGTTGTTTTTGTTCACTTTCCTTGCTAAATATATTTTTCAGCGTTTCGCAGTATAGCGAAAAAATACTGTCTTAAAGTTTCTATAATATTTTGTATGGGTCAATGATGTATGATTCGATAGGTCAGGTGACCTAATGTTTTGTTATGTTAATTTGTTTTTTCGCGGGTTCGTGAAAAAATTGTCTAGGTGGTCATTCTAGCCGTAGACATCGTATAGTTAAAATGTCGGAGCCGGTACAGCTAGATTCTTTGATTAAACAGCGTGTGCAAGAAGCTGTTTCAACCGCAAAGAATGATATTGTACATCACATGGACAGGATTATCAAAAGCTGTTTTGACGCTTTCCAAAAGTCGACGAACGAAAATCAACGACAACTGTCAGAAACACAACTTGCTAAGATTGAAGAGATGAATTCGGACAATTATGTGTTTAAAAGGAAGGGGAATGAAGAACAATTTAAAGTCAATTCCAAGGTTGCCAACAAGATGAAGGAAGCTAGATGTTTTTTGAGGGAAGACCCGGAGCAAACCGAACAGACCCAAAAGGCAGCACAAAGTATCAGTGAAGGTTTGGATATTTTACGGCATAGACAAAAAATAGTTAAATTGGCAGACCAATCTGAAAGCGGCTGGAAAACAGTGACAGAATACGAAACTCAGAGTCTGGCCGACGACTCTGAAGATGAGAAACGAATCATCAGAGCCGAAAACAAAGCTGCACGTAAAATCAAGAGCGAGAAACAAAATAAACAACATAGATCAACCCCTTACAGTACCTCTCAGTCGTCGAGATTTAATTCCAACGCACCTAGAAATAATGTTCCAGTTCAACGCCCAGGGAAATGTTATGAGTGTGGTATTCCCGGACATTGGAGGGTAGACCATCAAACTGGTGCTTTTGGTGCAACTATGCAAAGAAACAAGATTGACAAGATAATAAAAATGTAAATAGTTTTGATAAAACTGTAGAAAACTTTGATAGTTTTGACAAAAGCACAATTGTAAAAGATACACATTCACAATTCGTCAAGCTTGATAACACATTTAAAAGTACAGTTACAAAGGTGAACTCTAACGATTCAACGGTAAACAGGTTACGCAACGCGTACACTTATTGGCAAAGCAAACGACTATATTCTTAGTATTATTAGAGACGGTTACAGAATTCCGTTTTATACAGAACCTGAAAGCTGTTGTTTAAGGAACAATAAGACAGCATTCGATAATGCAGAGTTTGTTGAATCCGAGATTACTAAGTTAATTAGTCGGGGTTGTATATCTCAAGTACCCGAGTTACCTAAAGTAGTCAATCCTCTCACAGTTGCGAGGAATAAAGAAAAATTCAGACTTGTTCTTGACTGCAGGCATATAAACCCCCACTTACACAAATTTGGGTTCAAATATGAAGATGCTGTTGAAGCTAGTCATATGTTCGAAAAGGGGGACTATCTATTTACATACTGTGGATTCATTAATATTCGTTGGATACCAATTTTCGTGGATTTCGTGGGTACAGGAGAACCACGAATACAAATGTTCAACGAAATACAAATTTTGTAAAGGAATGAGTGTAGACCTTGCCAAAACCACGAAATTAAATATCCACGAATATGTAAGTTTTCCTCAAACCACGAAAATTGGTACCCACGAAAATAAATGAATCCACAGTACGATCTTCGATCGGCATATCATCATATTGAGATATTTGAAGATCACAAAACGTACTTAGGTTTCAGTTGGTTTTATGAACACGAAAAAGTAACAAAATACTACGTTTTTAACGTATTACCTTTTGGTATAAGTACAGCAGGATACATATTTACAAAGGTTGTTAGATGCATTGTAAAATATTTAAGAGATCAAGGATTACAGATTATAATGTATCTTGATGATGGCATAGGTGGGGCAAGTGAAATTAGTAAGGCTAATTTTTGAGTTTAACTGTGCGTTATGCTTTAAGGTCGGCTGGTTTTTTAATTGCCGAAGAAAAGTGTAGTTGGGAACCAAGTCAATCAGTTACTTGGCTAGGTTTGGTGTGGGACATGAAAGATGGTATTGTTTATGCGACAGAATCTAGATTGAATAAGTTGAAAGATACGCTGAATGTGATTATTCACAGGTTGGGAAAAGGTGAAATAAAAGTAACAGCCAGGTTTTTGGCGTCCATTATTGGACAGATTATTTCTATGAAAGGGGCAATGGGCCCAGTAGTACGATTGCGTACAAGGAGTATGTACGATTGCTTGTTGTATAGAGCAAGTTGAACGCTCCTGTGCTTTTGAATAGCAAAGCATTAGATGAAATTGTTTTCTGGAAGGAAAACGTAGCCATACTGAATGGCAGAGATTTGAGTATAGTGGAACAGTACTCTTGAATTGTTTACAGTGATGCCTCCGGTATAGGTTTCGGAGGGTATGCTGTCAGTATCAGTGATACTGAAGTTATGGGTAGTTGGAATTCAGTAGAAAGTTTGAAAAGCTCCACATGGAGAGAGTTAGAAGCGGTATATAGAGTTTTGTTGTCATTACTAGTAACATTACAAGGTAAAACTATTAAATGGTATTGTGATAGGGAAAAATGCACCATCACTTTTCTTATAGATCTTTTACATATTTTTACGATAGTTTTAATAGAAATGAGTTTTGAATTATTTTATAAATAAAAGAATTTCACTGTGGTCATGTCACCCAACTTTTATAAGTTAATTTTAAAAGAGATTATATAGAATACTAGAATTTGACAAAGAATTAAAATAGCTGTTATTTGACATTTTTCTACAAAAGAATTACAAAAGCTATAAATTAGAGTATAGTATATTATCTATTAGCGATAGCAAATATTATGTAACCTTTAACAATATGTTGGATTAGCATGTCCGGATTAAGACCACGCTATCCTAGAATTGAGCTCTTAGGTGACATGGGGCCAGTGACAGGGTTTATGAGATATTTTCCTTTGTGTACATAATTATTTTACCTTGATTGGGCCTCACCTGGGAATGAAACAAAACTTGTATTTTATGAAATTGTGGTCACTTGAACATTGACCAGCAATTAATAAAGATCTATTATTTTACAAAGAATTGGTTTTTCATTCCAGGTGAGTGTCACTTTATGTTTTATAAGTTGATATTTTTAGATAAATATTTTCATGTTTATGCTTGGATATTTTAAATGAATATTTTCTACATGTTGATATATTAGAAACTAAAGAGGGTATAGTTGCATCCGTAACAGCTTAATTGAAGTTAAAAGTATTTTTACATTTACAGAATTTTCTAATGTAAATAGTTATTTTTAGAGACAAAGTCTTAAGTTTTCTATTATTGAATTTAGCATTTTTATCATTCGTTTTAACTATCTAATTGTAATGTTTTAAATAAAGCGACTTTGTACATATTTTTGATAGCCGTAAAGTTTAATTATTTGAAAGACAAGACTTTCTCATATTAGTCATTTGCTTTATCATGTAAATATTATTTAGCGTTGGTGTTTTTATTATGTATATTAAGTAGTTGATTTGAATATGATCATAAAGCGCAAGTAGTTATTGTACGTTTCATTCCATTATTTATTTCAATTAACATAGCGGTATTAGCTATATTTTAAAGAGTTATCTCCCATTATAAAGAATAAAATAAACAGCGTCAAATGCAAAATTATTGAGAATGTGTATTTTATTAACTATGAAGGCTAAAAGCAATTATAGCCAAATACCAACAAACCAACAAAAACGAACTATTCCACGTTCACAAATTGGTAGAGGACTGACTCTTTCCTGTTACCTAGCTCTACTATCTACATGCCATACAAAAACACAGCTGGTGCCAAGTCAACGACAGGGGCAACACCGTCCAATTACAATACAAGGGCCAAAGCACAAGCCGCCGAGGACATATACTCCGCAAATCTAGAGGAGATTCTGCTCAACATTACAGAAAATCTACAAGACGCTGATTAATCAGACATTGCAGATATTGTCAGCACAACCGAACAAGAACCATCAGCAAATAACCAGATAGAAGCAGAAATAGAACCAGAAGCTGAACAACAAATAGTGCCAATTAATCCTATAGGTTTGACAACTAATACACAAAGAGTAATGTCGAGTATAAATTTAGCCCATTTTCATGATGAAAATAGCCAGGTTCCTGCCATTTGGTGGACCATGTTTGAAAATTATATTAAGCTTCAAAATTATCAAAATGAGGCAGCTTTAGCTGCATTTTCATTTCATGTCGAGGGACAAGCCTCAACATGGTATCACTCATTACCAACAGCAACTCGTGATGATCTCACAAATTTGAAAGCTGCTTTTCTTGACAGATTTAAGCACCACAATACGAACAATGAGTTGTACCGCCTAAAACAACATCCACATGAGACCGGTATACAGTACCTTACTAGAGTGCAAAACCTAGCAAGTGGTGCACAGAACATTAGCGAACAGACAATTGTTGGGTTATGCAAAAATGGGCTTAACCCAGATATCAAACCATTTGTGGTAGGGAAAGATCCGAAAACAATTAATGAATTGAGAGAAGCGATCTACCTCGCAACTAGTGTAGCAGAATGTAAAGCTAGTGATGTAAACACAAACAATACAAATATATCTACACAAAATGTTCAAAAATCAAATGTAGAAAGTGTTAATAATGTTCATTCTATTAATGATTTATGTTCTTCTTTAGTAGAGGGTATTAGATCAGTTTTTCAAGAACAAGTGATGGCAGTGGGTGTACCTCATGGGGATCAAAACAGGCAAAATTACAGTCAAAATTATAGAGGATCAAGGCAGCAGTCACTGACCAAATGCAAGTTTTGTGGTAAGTCACATGTATTTGATAGGAGAAAATGCCCAGCATACAATGTTGAATGTTTTTATTGTCACAAGTTTGGTTATTTTAAAGAGGTATGTGATAAGAAAGAATTAGATGAAAGAAAGGCAAATTCACAAAACTGGCAACCAAAACAACAATCAAATTCACAAAACTGGCAACCAAGACAACAATCAAATTCACAAAACTGGCCACCACGACAACAATCAAATTACAGGAGTGGTTATTGACAGACAAAACAAAGGCAAGAGAGACAACACCAAAACAGAAAACAAACACATAAAACTGAAAATTTTAGATTACCAGAAATTGCACAGTTGTCAAAATTGAATGGCAACACAGTTCATGTTACAGTTAAAGGTAACAATGTAAAAACTTTGGTTGACACAGGAGCAGCTATTAGCTGTTGCTCAGTAAATTTACTCAAATCTCTAAACATTGATCTTAAACAAATTCAGCGAACAAGAATACAAGATGCTGTAGGTGTTGGGGGTGAACACCATCCCATTTTAGGACTTATCCTTTTGCCTTTTACTATAGGAAATATTTCTTTTGTCTATCGTTTTCACGTCTTCTCCAAAATGCAACAGAGTATGATTCTTGGATTTGACTTTCTTACTGAAAATGGAGCAATCATTGATTGTCCCACTAACACTCTGTTTATACCAGAACCAGACACTGATGAAAAACTTGTACATTCTGTAGAGTTAAACAATGGTTTAGCACGCACAAAAAGACACATTAACATCAAAGCATTACATCAAGTTGACATTCCAGTCAAAGTGTCCAATTTACGAAACCAAACAGCTGTTTTAGAACCCTTGCACACATTACCAAGTCAATCATTAGCTGGGGCAAAGTGCATTGTTCAACTTGATGACACTGGCAATTCTTACATGAGATTGATGAACCCTACAGAAAAAAATATTCATTTGCCAGCTAACTTTGTTGTTGCATCAGTTTCTGCAGTTGACTCTAAATCTATCACTTCTTTAACAGACACTCAAGTTGATAAGAAAACTCAGAATTCTAAATCTGATGGCCAGGGTGACATCTTAGACTTTGATTTCAGTGATTCAGATCTATCTGAAGATCAAAAAACTATTCTCCAAGCATTTCTATCTAAAAATAGACAAGTTTTTGCCAAAGATCTTAGTGAACTAGGAAATACAAATCTATACAAACATACAATTGACACAGGTGATGCGCCACCAATACGAAAAAGATTTTACAGACAATCTCCACCAGTTCTAGAAGAAATGAACAAACAAATTGACAAAATGCTTGAACACGGTATCATAGAAGAGTCCACCAGTGAATGGGCTGCACCTGTAGTCATGTGTAAAAAGAAATCTGGGGAACTAAGGTTCTGTTGTGATTTTCGCTCGCTTAATAAGGTGTCACGTCCCAAGTTTTTTCCTTTGCCTCGCATGGAGGATGTTCTTGACTCCTTAGGACGCTCACAAGCGCAGATTTTCACAACTTTAGATCTTTTGTCCGGATACTGGCAGTGTCAGTTAGACCCAGCTACAGCTCATAAATCTGCTTTTGTCACTCCTAGTGGTGTTTATCAGTGGAAAAGGCTTCCTTTTGGTTTATCAGCAGCACCATCTTCTTTTCAACATCTTTTGACTCAGGTTCTTCATCGTCTCAATTACCAAATTGCTCTAGTCTATGTAGATGACATACTTGTCTTTAGTAAAACATTTGAAGATCATTTAAAACATCTTCAGCTGGTTTTTGACAGATTGAAAGCTGCAAACCTCACTCTTAAACCTAGCAAATGTCAGTTTGCACGCAAAGAAGTGATTTATCTAGGCCACAAAGTTTCAAAGAAAGGTGTTGAAGTTGACAAATCTAAAATTGAAACTGTAGAAAACTTCCCAGTTCCAAAAACTGAAAAAGAAGTCAGAAGTTTCTTAGGTCTCTGTAATTATTACAGAAAATTTGTTCAAGGGTATAGCCACATTGCAGGTCCTTTGCATAATCTGACTAAGGACAATGTACCTTTTGAATGGACAGAGGATTGTCAAGTTGCTTTTGATAAACTCAAGAAAACTCTGATCTCATCTCCTATTCTTGCTTATCCTGACATGTCGAAAGACTTTATTCTTACCACTGATGCCAGCGGCACAGCTATTGGTTATTTTCTTGCTCAATTAGATTCTGAAGGTCAAGAGAAAGTCATAGCTTATGGTGGTCGAAGTTTAACGGAAGCAGAGAGGAAATGGTCAGCAAGTGAGCATGAATGTCTAGCTATATTGGAAGGTGTCAAAACTTATCATGTTTACCTAGCATACAAACATTTCAAAGTCTATACAGATCACAATGCTCTCAAATTTCTGAACAACATCAAACAATCTACTGGTCGCTTAGCCAGATGGTCAGTTTTATTGCAAGGATATGACATGGAAATTTTATACAGACAAGGTAAAACAAATGTCGTTGCTGATTGTCTTTCTAGACGTGAATATCCAATTACAAAAGAATCTGATATTCCTGAACCTGAAGATGTCATACCTTCTATTCATGCTATTGACCAATCTGAAAATCCTTATCTAGAAGTAACTTTTGTCTATTCTGATCAACCTAAAAGCACATCACCTTTAGTTGCAGAATTAACAACATCTGATATCATACCCATTGAAATAGGCAAACTTCAGAGTGAATGTCCAGATTTTTGTCACATATATGAATATGTTAAAAACAACACACTTCCAGATGACAAGAAAATAGCACAAAAGGTTGTCCTTGAGGCAAGCCAGTATATCATGCAAGATGATGTCCTGTATCATCAGTACCAACCAAGACAAAAAGGTTTAAGAAAAATCAAAAGGTTCATTAAACAACTTGCATTGCCACGTACACTCAGAAATGATCTAATGAAAGCATACCATGATCACGGACACTTTGGTTTTGATCGAACATATCAGTCTATTCAAGAAAAATACTATTTTCCACGCATGTACCAAGTAGTTACAGAATACATTAGAGGTTGCGAACCATGTCAAAAAGCAAAATATCCACCACATTCCAAAAGAGTTCCAATGACACCAATGCCAATTACAGATACATTTGCTCGATGGCACATGGATTTTATTGGTCCTTTTAAGAGAGAGACAAGCGAAGGACATCGCTTCATCTTAATCATAGTAGATTCTTTCAGTAAATGGGTAGAGTGTTTTCCAGTTAAATCAGAAAGTGCAGCAGAAATTGCCTCTGTATTGCACAAAGAGATATTTACAAGATATGGAAGCCCAGTTTCAATCTGTACAGATCGTGGTCAAGGATTCATGAGCAAGCTTGTTGCAGCAGTCAACCACATTTTCAATGTCAAACATTCCTTCACAAGCTCTTACCATCCGCAAACAAATTCAATTGCTGAGCGTACCAACAAAACCATCATACAATGCATTAGAACTGTCATTAATGAACAACAGTCAAACTGGCCAGAACTATTGCCTGGTATTCTAATGGCTTTCCGTATGACTCCATCTGCTTCTTCAGAGTACTCTCCATTCTATCTCGTTTTTGGCAAAGACATGAACCTTCCTTTTGATGTCAATCTTATTCCAAGGGAAGATCTAAACAAAAACCTGAAAACACATATTGATAATATTCTGGACAACTTAAAAATAGCAAAGGCAATAGCTACAGAAAACTTAAACCATGCTCAACAAAAGCAGAAAACAAATTACGACAAACGTACAGAATTGCCAAAGTTTGAAGTAAACGACCAAGTTTTAGTATTTACTCCAAAAGTACCAGTGGGATTTTCCTCTAAACTTTACAAGAAACAAGATGGACCATTCTACATTGTTGACAAAGGTTCTAATTACACGTACAAATTGCGCAGATGTAGCGACCATAAATTAGTCAAAAGTATGATCAATGCAAACAGGTTAAAACTATACCACCCACCTGATCACAGACAAAATTTAAACGCACCTCCCAGGGATGTGCCTCGTCCAGATTTACCGATGCCAGTTCAGCCACAAGTACAACCTCAACAGGATGCTCAACAAGCACCTCTTGATGATGACAATGACAATGAAGTAGATACAAATCAGCCAAATGATGACAATGATGTAGATCCAAAGGATCAAAATGATGACCAGGAGTACCCAATAGAAAGAATTATTAGGTCAAGGACAATTGATGGTCAAAAACAATATTTAATTAAATGGAAAGGTTACAAAGGACTTACATGGCAACTTGCAAAAGATTTAAGTAATGACATTATCAATGATTTTCATGCTACGAAAACACAACAGGGGAGAAGACGCAAACGTCCACAGAGGAATCCATGTTTTGTATAGTTATCGTGAAAATTTTTCTTACAATTGACTTTCATGAGATAGATTATTACATATATATAACTTTTACGGTAGTGGTTTTTACAATTTTACATATACATATCTAAAACTTCATACATTGGTCACCTAGCTATCTGTGAAACATTATATGAGAATGTTGGCATAACTGAACACTCTTACTATAAAATTCTTCCTTTGCTTTCTGTGTTATGTTTGTTAAAAATTATGAGCTTATGCTCATGTTACTTAGTGCTAAAAGAGGCATGCAACCTCTTACCCAACAAACATTTCACGTTCTATCAAATTCCTTTTCTTTGTTTTCTATAGGAGTTATAGGTCTTGCCAGGATTTTTATATGGTTGTGGATAATGATATGTGTGTCAGCTGACAAGGTGAACCAGATACAGCGTATCAATTATGGAGTAGTGTTTGAGAGACAACAAAATTTACTTTCCGGTCGTGAAAATTGGCTTCACACTTTCAAGATTCCCCTTCCTAGCAAGCAAACTGGTGAAAACTTTGAACAATGTGATATTACACATCAGCATTGTTATATCTTAAACCAAGTCTTATCACAATTATCTGCTATCAGAACCCACGTGTCATCAGATGTGAATCACACAGTTGAGGTGATTCATCAACTTATTCCACATATTGATATTGAAGACAAATCCAATTCAGAATCTAGACTAAAGCGTGGATTATTTGATTTTATTGGCTCAATTTCCAAATCTCTGTTTGGCACAGCAACTACTAAGGATGTAAATAGATTGGCAAAACATGTGAACATTTTAATTAGAAGAAACAATGAATTTGCAAAAGATATTACACATCACGATAAATTGTTATCATCATATATGTCAAAAACAAATAAGAGATTTGACAATATTATATTGGGTATAAAAAACAATTATGAAGGTATTCAAAATATCACTCAAGAAACTGCAAAATTCATCTCTCAATTTGAGAAAATTAGCATCAAATTGTCAAAATTTTTACTCAAACAAATGAATGAAACAGCTGAAATTAATAAATATCTAGAAGAACTCAAAATAGCTGTACATGAATTAGTTAAAGGCAATTTATCACCATTTTTAATTTCACCACAGAATCTCAAACATACCATTCAACATATTCAATCTATATTAAATGACAAATTCAAAGGTTTTTACTTAAATAATGTGAACCCATCATATTATTGTTCACAAGCTAACATTTTATATACAAGACATCACAAAAATTTATTCATAAGCATTAAATTTCCAATCACTACATTTGTGAATCCACTCACTTTATACAAAATAAATTCATATCCAGTACCTATAAATACAACCAGCAATCATGCCACTCAATTATTAGATCTTCCACAGTACTTAGTTATCACATCTGACAACAGACAATATGCAGAACTATCAGACGAATTTGTAAAAGCATGTTCAGGAATAGATACACTGTACTGTACACAAACTTTTCCTTTACTTTCATCTGTTTCACCAAGTTGTTCCTTTGCACTACTGTTCAATGACAAAGAAACTGTACATTCGAATTGCAATTTCCGATTTCTCACCAATATCATACAGCCAGCAGTCAAAGAAATAACTGACACAAGTTTACTTGTTTACAAAACCAAAACACTTGCTTTTGACTGTCCATCAGGTCATAAAATTGAAAAAGGATGTTCCTTTTGTATAATACATGTTCCATGTCTCTGTTCTGTTAAAACAGATTCAATATTTATACCTGCAAAAATAGGATTGTGTGATAACAATACCAACACAGTTACTATAGTACACCCTGTAAACCTAGCACTAATTCAACACTTTTTCTCATCAGAAACTTACAACTCAATATTAGGCGACACAGTTTTTACAGAACCAGCAGATATTACACTTCCAAACCTTCATTTTTACAACCATACATTTAATTCAGTCATTGCACAAGACAATAATTTACACTTAAGCCTAAAAAGAATAGCAGAAACAGCTAAAGCTGACAGAAAAATATTTACCTCATTGTCAGAACCATTACTTGATGGTGAAATAGATATTGATGATTCTTGGCCGAACACAAATGAGATGATCTCCTTGATATCTCTTGTATTATCAATACTTTTGACAATAGCATGTGTTATACTGTTCAACAAAGTTCGTGCATTGACAACAGCACTCATACTGTTACAAAAAGCTCCATCATCAGCTGCATTTGTGACACCACAAACACCACCTACATTTCATTACATGCAATCACCTATATCAACAACTCAAAATTATGATTCTTTATTATCACCACAGTTAAATCAGTGGCCATCAATAGTGTTGGCAACCATAACAATTATCTCATTTGTTGGAGTATTGCATTATCTGTATAAACAAGTATGCACAAAACATCACACAAAACTCATACTTGAAATCAGCAATGGTTTAACATGCTTGACAATACCAGTTGTTAATTTACCTTTATGTCCATCAGATTGGGATATTGCTACACCAAATAACATAACAAACATGAGAATATCTGGTACTTTTTATACAAAACTACATGTTGAAATGTCAGGCTTAAGCATAGTTAATGTACACACAAAACAACAAATCAAGGTACCTAACACTTTTACAGTCAATCCAATTAAAGCCAAAATGTTGAAAAACATTTTTAAATCACCATTCACATCATACATTTTAGTTGTACACAACAATTTTTTCAAGGTTGTTTATTGATTGCCATAGTTGCGTGTATTGCCTCAATAGGAACAATAGTACGATGCAATTCTTTCAAAGATATACCTCTTTATTCAAATTTTACATTGTGTGACATAAAACATTTATATTTGGCTTGTATGCTTGTATGCTGAAAAAGGGCACAATATCCTATTATTTCATGTGACTTGTTGCAAATATGTATTTCAGAAGTGAATGTTATCTTGATCCCAGAGGGAAATTTGTAGAATTTGGATACTTTTTACTTAATTTCTTATGTTCTTTGAGGACAAAGAATCTTTAAGGACGGGGATATTTGTGATAGGGAAAAATGCACCATCACTTTTCTTATAGATCTTTTACATATTTTTACGATAGTTTTAATAGAAATGAGTTTTGAATTATTTTATAAATAAAAGAATTTCACTGTGGTCATGTCACCCAACTTTTATAAGTTAATTTTAAAAGAGATTATATAGAATACTAGAATTTGACAAAGAATTAAAATAGCTGTTATTTGACATTTTTCTACAAAAGAATTACAAAAGCTATAAATTAGAGTATAGTATATTATCTATTAGCGATAGCAAATATTATGTAACCTTTAACAATATGTTGGATTAGCATGTCCGGATTAAGACCACGCTATCCTAGAATTGAGCTCTTAGGTGACATGGGGCCAGTGACAGGGTTTATGAGATATTTTCCTTTGTGTACATAATTATTTTACCTTGATTGGGCCTCACCTGGGAATGAAACAAAACTTGTATTTTATGAAATTGTGGTCACTTGAACATTGACCAGCAATTAATAAAGATCTATTATTTTACAAAGAATTGGTTTTTCATTCCAGGTGAGTGTCACTTTATGTTTTATAAGTTGATATTTTTAGATAAATATTTTCATGTTTATGCTTGGATATTTTAAATGAATATTTTCTACATGTTGAGATATTAGAAACTAAAGAGGGTATAGTTGCATCCGTAACAGCTTAATTGAAGTTAAAAGTATTTTTACATTTATAGAATTTTCTAATGTAAATAGTTATTTTTAGAGACAAAGTCTTAAGTTTTCTATTATTGAATTTAGCATTTTTATCATTCGTTTTAACTATCTAATTGTAATGTTTTAAATAAAGCGACTTTGTACATATTTTTGATAGCCGTAAAGTTTAATTATTTGAAAGACAAGACTTTCTCATATTAGTCATTTGCTTTATCATGTAAATATTATTTAGCGTTGGTGTTTTTATTATGTATATTAAGTAGTTGATTTGTATGGAAAGCCAACGGGGTCAAAATTCTTACTTCGTAACTTGTCAATTTGTAACTTGTAACTGTGTGATTTGTCAATTTGTATATTGCTGTTTTGTAACTTGTCGATTCGTTAAATGTCGATTTGTAAATTGTCAACTGGTGTATTGATGTTTTGAAACTTGTCAATTCGTAAATTGTCAATTTGTATATTGATGTTTTGTAACTTGTCGATTCGTTAAATGTCAATGCGTGATTTGTCAATGTGTGAAATGTCATCGTTGTATTATGCTAACGATCATTATGACGACAGATGGCGCTCGGTTTCTTCTTCGGTGTATAAGCCTTCTGTAAGTAGGAGCACCTCCATATGGAATATATATACCTAAGTAATTTCAGAGACATATATACTAATCAATCAATTACAGCAAATGCGTCTGAAAGAAAGCATAACAAGAATTGCATGTTTACAGGATCCCAGTTTTATTTTATTTACTCACGTGGACTTTCGTTCGAGAACGGAAACTATAAAAATACATCCCGACTAGTCAAGTCCCTCGACTTAATCGATCTCTCTTAATTGCGAGGTAATGGAAATAGTCGTTGGTCCGTGGAATATAACGACTGGATTATTCAGGTAAATACAATAAGGAGATGTGATAATAAACCGTATGATTGCCAATGAGACAACTATCAACCAAAGCGAAGTTCAAATAAAGTCGATGTAAGCAAGTATAGGCAACCTACGGCCTTCAACAATGAGAAAACATAATACCAAATAGTCGCCTATAAAAGGCTACATCATTACTGGAAAACCCAGGTTCTAGTAATAAACTTATCTATTAATCCTAAAATGCTATTATCGGTTCATTTTATTCTGACAGGAGGGGAAAGGGCTGACATATATATATTGATACACATGCCTACTGAATTTTTCTGGTCAAGAAGCTTAAAAATTGCCGCTTCCAGATTCCCGTTCTATAAAAATTTACAACCAAAAAGTTCAAAATATTCACGAGTCCCTCGATCGCAAGAGCTGCTTATTAACGCCTAGTATTCCCGATATGATCCCCACCCGGTGACACACCTCCTTATAGCCCGGCAACCTTACCAAATCTTATATTTTGTCGATCGGATCGTTAATTAACCGAAATGATTCACGATGTTAATCAATAAAGCTAAATAAATTAAATGTGCATGTCATGTAAAATAAAAAAAATCATTTGCAATGAATTCGTAACAATATAATCCTAACTCAATTGACAAACCATGCTGTATTCCGCCTGGTTCTTCTGTCGAGCAGTCAACCATGATCCCAGGTCGGGTTGTTGTCCCTTTGACACATTCCCCATTTCCATTGTCAATTTTAAGTAGGTGACACGTGTAGTAAAAAATAAACAGTTTCATAGTTTTACGATCATGGTCATTAACAAACTATCCAGAGGGAAAACCTCCTAATATATTTCGATCTAGTACCATGATTATCTAGATTTGTATCTGTATCTGTAGGAAAACGTTGTGGATAAAAACCCCGGCTTTAATACAACGATAGACAGAGCGCCGTCGATGTATTGACGATGCACGAGAGTAGTTCACGAACGACTGTCAACGCTGGCGGTTTGCGCACTACAGTTTCTTCAAGGTGGTTCCACTCGAATACTGTTTTTACGAAAAATAAGTTGGAACATTGTGGTATTTTGCTCGTTGAGATCTCAAAACACTTTTTGAAGTTCTTGATATGCAATTTTTTTCAATACATTTCTTGACTGATAATTGTTCAATCGGGCCCTTGGCAGCAATTGATTGTCCTTTTTTGGACGAGCTTTTTTTTAATTGTCTGGCTCTATAGCACTGAAAAACTTTCTTATCAGGAATCCTAGTGTTAATTTTGACTTCTTGACTACGTTGAATTTTTGGAAATATTGGTAGTCCAATTTAGGTTCTCGTTTAGTTTTCTGGTTCCTTTAGATTTTATTACAAAATAGTGCATATTCAATACAGTTTTAATATATAGTATACATTAATTAAGTAACTCATTTAAAAAAACCATTCAGTTTGTCTTTGCAAAGTTCAAATATGATTTAATAAACTGTGACATCTTTTATCTTCATTACTCAGGAGCCAAATAAATAAAGAATGTTCGTCTATTTGCTTCTTGTATTAAAACATCATTAGAGAATTGCATTCTTTTTTGAAATTTTTATATTGAGATTATAATATTAAGGAATAATAAGTGTCAAACCATTCCTCCCATTCATGATACATTTAATTCAAAATTCGCGGCCCAGGACACTATTAGTGTAAATTTTCAAGCACCGTCTTATATTTCATGTATTTAGTCTTATTTTGACCCGCTTAAATATTAAGTATAAATTTCCTGCCAAGTGACAGTAATATATTTGCGAAGTTGATAAGCGGGAAGCCCGTTCCAGCGACACATCTATGCGATATCTTAATACAGGATCCCATCCCAGGTTTTGAGACCCTGATATACATGCTATATAAAACAAACAATGTATTTATCTATTTGTTTTCTTTTATATAAATGTGCTTTACATAATTGATTTAAAATTACATTGGTATATATTCCATATGCCGGTGCTCCTACTTACAGGAGGCTTATACACCGTAGAAGAAACCGAGCGCCATCTGTCGTCATAATGATCGTTAGCATAATACAACGATGACATTTCACACATTTGACATTTCACACATTGGCATTTAACGAATCGACAAGTTACAAAACATCAATGTACAAATTGACAATTTACGAATCAACAAGTTACAAAACATTAATATACAAATAGACAATATACAAATCGACATTAAACAAATCGACATTAAACAAATCGACAAGTTACAAAACAGCAATATACAAATTGACAATTAACGAATCGACAAGTTACAAAACATCAATATACAAATAGACAATATACAAATCGACATTTAACAAATCGACAAGTTACAAAACAGCAATATACAAATTGACAATTAACGAATCGACAAGTTACAAAACATCAATATACAAATAGACAATATACAAATCGACATTTAACAAATCGACAAGTTACAAAACAGCAATATACAAATTGACAAATCACACAGTTACAAGTTACAAATTGACAAGTTACGAAGTAGGAATTTTGACCCCGTTGGCTTTCCATAGATTTGAATATGATCATAAAGCGCAAGTAGTTATTGTACGTTTCATTCCATTATTTATTTCAATTAACATAGCGGTATTAGCTATATTTTAAAGAGTTATCTCCCATTATAAAGAATAAAATAAACAGCGTCAAATGCAAAATTATTGAGAATGTGTATTTTATTAACTATGAAGGCTAAAAGCAATTATAGCCAAATACCAACAAACCAACAAAAACGAACTATTCCACGTTCACAGTATACTGATAATCAAAATATTGTTTACATTATTAAGCAAGGTAGTAGAAAGGCCGATGTACAATTAATCGCTATCAAGATAGCCAATGTATGTAAGCTTAACAATATTATATTGTTACCACAGTGGGTACCAAGCGAGGAAAACGTTAAGGCTGATCAGATCAGTAAAAGTGTAGATTGTGATGACTGGGTATAGACCCAGAAGTGTATTCAGTTCTATATAATTTGTGGGGTCCTCATACGGTAGATCGATTTGCGTCAGATTATAATACAAAATGTTTGGTCTTCAACTCTAAGCACTGGTGTCCTAATACTTCAGGTATTAATGCTTTTGATCAAGATTGGAAAAGCGAAATTAATTGGACTGTACCACCACCTTCACTTGTTTCCAAATGTATTCAAAAAATGAAAAAAAGAAAAATCTATCGGTACACTAATCGTTCCATACTGGAGGTCAGCTCCTTTTTGGCCAATTTTAAACGTTGGTATTGAAGGTTCGCAAACATTTGCGATTTTTGTAGTAGACAGTAGATTATTGTCATCAAGTGTAGTTATAAGAGGAAGAGGAAAGAACGGATTATTCGGAAAGACAGATACAAATTTCCCTATGTTGGCACTTAAAATTAGATTTTAGATATTTATCATTGTATTTGTTTTTTAGGGATCGGGTTAAAATGTACCATTCAGAAAGATATTTTACAGTGTGGAGCGATCTCAGAAAATTTCACTCAACTTGGTGGGAAAATGGAAGAGTTTTTGTTACATTCACATAGCAGCAACACCAAAAGTAAATATTTTTATTCTTTTAAACGTTGGGAACAGTTTATATCTAAAGAAGGATGAAAATCTATTCCCGCTTCTCCAATTCACGTTGCGTTATATTTAACTCATTTACTGGATAAAGGATCGTCAAAAAGTGTAGTGCAATCTGCCGTTTACGGGATCAAGTGGGCGCATAACATTCAAGGAATTCAAGATCCGACAACAAATTCTTTCGTTGTGAATTTAATGGAAGCTGCAAAACGACAACCACACAGACCGAGAGTGAAAAAAGATCACATTACCGTAGATGTTTTGATAAATTTATGTTCTAAGTACAAAGATTGTAATGATTTACTTGTTATACGGGATTTAACTATGATTATTTTATGTTTTGCTGGTTTTCTTCGTTATGATGAAGTAAGCGGCATTCGTTGTAAGGATATAGTTTTCAAAGATGATAATTTTTCAATCAATATATTTAAAAGTAAAACTGACCAATATAGATTAGGTGACGAAATTGTCATTTGTAAAGGAGAGTCAATTGCCTGTCCATATTTATTATTGAAAAAGTATTTTCAATTAGCTATGATTAATTCTGAATCAGAAAACTTTTTATTCAGACCTATTTTCAGATCAACACAAGTTTGTTCATTAATATATAAAAATAAACGGTTAAGCTATACCAGAGCTAGAGAATGCATAGTTTCTAGGTTAAAAATATTTGTCCTGATTTAAACATTGGTTTGCATTCTTTGAGAGCAGGTGGGGCTACTGCAGCCGCCAATTCAGATGTGAACGAACGTTGTTGGAAACGACACGGTCGGTGGAAAAGCGACACTGCTAAAGATGGATACGTAGCCGATTCACTTGATCATCGGCTTCAGGTTACGAAAAAACTAGGTTTGTGAATGTTGAGGGTTTGAATTTTATTTTTTATTTTTTATTATGTTTTATGATTTTATAAGTATCTTGCATTGTATTCATATTGCATTTCTCACGCCCGTTCTTTGTTTTTCTAGTCTGTCTGCACGGCAAAATGAATATTTTAGTTGAGTCTAATTTAGTGGCCAAAATTATTGTGTAGTTAGGACATATATTTTTCAGCGTTTCGCAGTATAGCGGAAAAATACTGTCTTTAAGTTTCTATAATATTTTGTATGGGTCAATGATGTATGATTCGATAGGTCAGGTGACCTAATGTTTTGTTATGTTAATTTGTTTTTTCGCGGGTTCGTGAAAAAATTGTCTAGGTGGTCATTCTAGCCGTAGATATCGTATAGTTAAAACTTCCTTTTTTGAATAAAAAATTGTGTTTTTATATAATCATGATCATGGTGGAGTACGGCATCATTACCCAGAAACGGTTCTTGCATTGCTCCGTGCGCAGGTTTCCAAACTTTTTAAGTTGGTTTTTCCTGGGCGGCGAGTGTCTGTTTATGACGGGTATTCATAATACGATATTTATCATTTGAATGTTATTGGAAGTTAATAGATATTTATTACTATTGTTGCCGGAAGTATATTTTTTGGTTCACAAAGTTTTGTGTTAAATTACTTAGTATAGATACTATTATATATGATGCATGCATATGTATATATGAGATTATTGTATTGTACTGAATTGAAAATTTGATTAAATGCTGGCTCCAGTCTGTCTGCACGGCAAAATGCATATTTTAGTTGAGTCTAATTTAGTGGCCAAAATTATTGTGTAGTTAGGACTAATGTTTACTTGTCGAGTTGTCTCTCACCTTTCTCATTTACTAAAAGTATACTTGTTTTGTTTGTATCTAACTAAGTGTACTTTTCACAAATACACTTGCTTTGGAAATATTGCAAGTTTATTTGTTGAAAGTGAAGATCAAAGGTGACTATGCATGAATCCATGTTTAATCAGGACAGGGGCATATAAAATGTGCAGCGGGTTTAAACGTTTTGACCGACGGATCAACCTTCATCCTAACGCGAGACAGTAGTTTAAAATATAACATATCATAATGAAATGCATATAACTTCAACGTCTGCAATTTAGAGTGTTACTGTTAAAGTACAAATTTTTGTTTTCAGCATATCCGGCAAAAAGCCACAAAGATTTAATTTTTGAATAAACTATCAAACATAGTTTAATTTGAATCCTTTTGACCACAAAATGGATCAATTTCAAACGGGCCAAAAATCAATTAAAACCTTATATATGTATTATGAAACTTAAACGTTATGCTTATTACCATAAAAGATTATCAAGTTCGAAATTTGGGAGTGTCTATGTTACCGTTCTTGAGTTATGGCCATTTATAAACATAAAAAATGCTAAATCTGCCGTTTCTATTCTCTAACTTTAGTTGCCTCAACCAAATCTTATAAAACGTATATAAAATGCTTTTATATTACCATAAAACACAGATCAAGTTCGAAATTGGGGGTCACACTTAAACTGTTCCTGAGTAATCATTATGCCTCTTTTATAAAAAAAAAATAATAAAAAAAAAATATATATATTTCCAGGCGGGAGCATCTGTAGCCAATGGAAACATTCTTTAATTTTTTTCTAAACACCTTTTTAAAGATATAGAGTTGATTTTTGGTATGTGAGTCTACTGTGATGAGTTACAGATCGAGTTTACGTTTCGTTGTGCTCCTCTGATTTTTGCCGAAATTTGGGGCTTCTGGAAAAAAACAGTTAACCAGACTTTTTTCTAAACGCCTCCAGATATTGGGCAATGTTTGATATGCGATTCCACTATGATGGGTAACAGATCGAGTTAACGTTTCGTTCTGCTCTGGTAATTTTTGCCGAAATTAGCTATATATACGTTGGTGACCTTCTGCTGTTGTTTTTTTATTTGGTCGGGTTGTTGTCTCTTTGTATGGCACGCCTGAACCACTTTTATTAATTAATCTTAGATTATCTCAGATAAATTAGGTTTATCTCAGATAAACTTAGATTATCTCAGCTTAATTCAAATTCGAAAAAATCCTAGTTTACCTCAGATAATACAGAAAATTCATTATCTTGAGAAAATCCCGGTTTATTTGAAAATATTAAGAAAAGCTAGGTTTATCTGAACGATTTTCAGATAATCCTAATTTATCTCCAGGTAATTGATTATCTGAATTTCAGATAATTCATTATCTCATTTTCCAGATAATTCAGTTTTAAAAATACCAAAGAATAATGTAACGAGTGTTCTGATTGGACGACAATCGTTTGCCAGATTATTTTTTTAAAATACCGTCAGATAATTCATTATCTCACTTTCCAGATAATTAAGGTTTATTACGGATTCTAAATATACCAAAGAACAATGTAACGAGTGTTATAATTGGACTACAGTCGTTTGCAAGATTTTATATGAAAAATAGTTTTTATACCGTCCCTTTTTAGAAGAGGGGCGACGTTCTGCACACGGCACGCAATTAACAAACTACTTACGGTGTGGACATCATCGTTATTGACACCTGGACAAGCGAAATTTGTTGAAAAAATTAAAAAAAAACAACTGTGAAATACAGAAGGGCTGATTAGATACAATATACATCGTATACTTTAAACATACTTAATAAACACATTTGTTAGCTGTTTTGACGCTAACTGACTGTTTATTACTGACGGCTAATTTCCGGGGGCGACATCGCCGATAATAATTGAACTCTCATATTCATTTAATCAGTCGATTTTAATCTTTTGATAATGACAACGGTTTTGTAAAATAATTAAATTTAACTATTTCGTCATGTGTCAGTAAACAAATAGAGATGAAAATCAAGTAATCCAATACACAAATAATGCACGATTCAATAATGGAAAAACAATTATTTCATCATGGTTATTGATATGACATACTTTTCATTTTGCTTTCAAAATAATTAAATACACAAATCAGAGTTTAAACCTTAAAACCAGATTTAAATTGTAGGATATAAACAATACATGTACATTGTCGGAAATACTAAATGCTTGCTTACTCGCTAAGAAACAGGAGAAACCCTCTTCATTCTGTTTTTAAATCTGGATCCAAATAGGGAAATTTTTACATGTAAATGTAATTACGGGTGACATGCATGATTGTCAAACCTATGCCTGTTATGTACTATATATACCATGGTTTTTACGAGTTAACATATTTAAACAAACGAATCCGAAGGATGAGTTTGTTTAAATATCTATACTATTAAACGAGAAGACCTCATTTTGGGTGTCGCTTCTCTTCTTTCCACAATAAATTAATCATCATGCCTCTGTGTCCTATGGGTACAGTGCATAATCGCATTTGTCATCCATTCATATGGTTATTCGGATTGAGTTATTTTGGGTGAAAAACGAGAAAAAAGACGTCCGGATATGTTTCCGTCATTGGGCAAAATTTTAAGTCAGATAAGCTTTCCGGTTTGCGTTTTTCTGTATACTTTGAACATACATTAATACTACGAATACAGTGTCTTTTCTGTCTTATATCCGTCATTAGATGAATTTTAAGTCAAATTAGAACCCCGGTTTGCGTTTTTCTTTTTTACTTTGAAATAAATACATATACTACGAATAAAGTGTATTTTTCTGTCTGATATAATTTTCAAGTTTTCTATCCACGGCAGTCACAGGTTTTATTTAATAGAGAGGGTCTGAATAATCAATCAATGACCGCTGTGGATCAATTATTAAACTGAGAAGTGACTGTAAAAAGAAAATACACTTTCGGGACGTCTGGAACGGGTGTTTTTAAGATAGAAATTTCAGGATTGACCATTTCGGGATCCGGGATTTCTTTTTTCGAATTTCGGGATGTCGAGATATTTAATTTGTATAACCTCAGGATTTCATGTTTTTAAGCCCGGGATATTGGGATCAGGGCCCCTCTGCAGTGGCGGATCCAGAAATATTCATACGCAGGGGCCCGTTGACTGCCTAAGAGGGGCCCGCTCCGGTCATGCTTCAGTGATTCCCAATATAAGCAACCAATTATTTTCAAGAAAGAGGGGGACGGGCCCCCTAAATCCGCCCAGTCCCGACCCCCCTGTAATGACAGTTCATTATATACAGATAAGCGCTAAAATTATTCATGTGTCATTAAAATAAATAGAGAACAAACAAAAAAAGGATTTTTTTTGTGGAAAAAGGAGGAGCCGGGCTAGGAAAACCATTATCCTGTCCCAAATTACCTATGACTTTTGATACCTTTTCTGAAATTATCAAGTCACTAAATGTTTTACAAAAAAAGAAGATGTGGTATGAATGCCAATGAGACAGCTCTCCACAAGAGACCAAACTGACACCGAAATTAACATTTAAAGGTCACTTTACGGCCTTCAACAATAAGCAAAAGCCGATACTGCATAGTCTGGTATAAAAGGCCCCGAAATGACAATGTAAAACAATTGAATTGAGAAAACTAACAGCCTTATTTATGTACAAAAAATGAACGAAAAACAAATACCACTGAACCACTGAATTACAGGCTTCTGACTGGAATGTTCATAATGCATGTACACTAAATGTATGTTCATAATGAAATTAATAGAAAACAAAAAATGGGAATTTTGGAAATAAAGGAGGAGGGTTAAAAAACATTTTCCTGTCCCCAAGTACCTTTTAGTACTTTTGATTCTTTTCCTGAAATTCTCAAGTCATTAAATCTTTTAAAAAATTCTTCCTACGACAATTTACATCCTTTCAAATACGCTCTGAATGCCCGCGATTTCGTGGGTTTGTTCTAGTGTTAATGAGTAAGACACATGGTATATAAAATTTGTAATATAAATAAATTGATTGACAGCTTCAAGACCTTCAACTAATATTGAAAATTGATCACGTTACAGTTTTATCCAATGAAATGGAAGCTCGCGCAAGTCACTTTGCACTTCGTGTATGATCGTCTGTGTATTTCATGTAATAAAACCCCTGAATTTGCAGAAAGAAAAGAGGATTAAATAATCATTCTGATGACGGTAGGAATGTTTTTTTTTGTTTTCAATGTATCATACAAGGAATAATATTCAATTACTGTCCATCTATTCCCTTATTTTATTAATTCGATTATTAGATTATTTATTAAAACACAATTTTAATGATAAAACAATGTATTTAAACAGTGGCGGATCCAGGGGCGTAGATATTGTACGTCCCTCTGATTGATCGCAAAAAAAAATCATGTTTTTTTTCACAGATATATATTTGTAGCCGATATTCATTCTCTTTTATATACGTACCTACACCCTTTATAAATCAAAATTTAATTGAATTTTTGCAACGGAAATGATAATTTTACATTTCATATTTTTCAAAACTGAAAGAAGAAACATTTAGTGATTGTTTCCAAAATTAAGGGAATTCGTAACAATCCTATATAGTTGAAAATGTGGTACACATAATTTATTGCCTTTTCTTATAAAATGAAGATCTTGACTTTTTAGTACGTTTTACAGTTTTCTAAATATTTTAGAGGCGGATACATTTTAAAGAAAAAGGTGGAGCTTCAGCCATGGAATAACATGAACATGAATATGTTATCCCATGGCTGAAGCTCCGCCTTTTTTCCTTTGAAATCTAGTTGAGTTGCATATTTAATTAGCAAAGTATGGTACAACATAAATTTGCATATAATATACCATGGTTTCCCTCACCACACTTTTTAAGCAAATTATTTCATAAAAACATCAAAGGAAAAAATCAAATTTATGTTACAAATGGGAAATAAATATACAACCTCCCCCAATAAATGTTGACATAACAGGAAAAAAGTAATAAAAGTTTCTTTTAAGACTGCTCAAAACAAAACAAAAAAAAACTCATGCACGAAAAAGATATTTTGAAAGATTAACATTCCTAAGGTGTTTTATATTTTTCTCTTATCTTTTATTCTAAATTAAATTATCACTTCTGACTGAAACTAAAAAAAGAGTTATAAGCGAGTAATGGATAAGAGCATTCGTAAACATAGAAAGCAAATTAGACACAAGATAGAAAACTTAAAATCGATTAACCCGAAAGAATACTGGAAGATTTTGAACGGTGGTAAAAGGGGAAACAATCCATGTGTACATATTTATATTTTGTTTGATTATTTTAAGAATTTAAATATAGGAAATTCTGAAGATGAAGAGATTGTTTTAGAAAATCAGAACAATGTAAAAGATTTAAATGTTATATTAAATTCACCTATTACAGAAGAGGAAATTGAAAAATCTTTGAGAAAGTTAAAAAAATTAATAAATCCTCTGTTGATGATATGATTGTAAATGAATATTTAAAACACTCTTTTAGTGTTATGTCACAGGTGTTTGTGAAACTTTTTAATATTATATTTGACAGTGGAACTATCCCTGAAAATTGGCTTTCTGGAAATATAATACCTTTATTTAAGAATAAAGGTAACAAACATGATCCTAGCAATTTTAGACCTATAACAGTTTATAAGCTGCTTTGGGAAATTATTTACTTCTATTTTGAATTCACGTTTGAATAAATTTTCCGATGATTTTTGTTTACTATGTCCGAATCAAGCTGGTTTCAGAGAAGGTTATTCTACTACAGATAATTTATTTGTTATCTACATGCTTATTAGTATCATGAAAAATAAGAAAAAGAAACTGTTCTGTGCATTCGTAGATTTTGCTAAAGCCTTTGATACTGTTTGGAGAAAGGGTCTTTGGCATAAATTACTTGTGAATGATATTAACGGTAAAATGTTTAATGTAATTTTTAATATGTACACTGGTATTAAATCTCGTATTATGTATAATGGTTAAATGTCAGAATACTTTTCATGCAATATCGGTGTAAGACAGGGTGAAAATGTGTCTCTTTTTTATTTTCATTGTATTTGAACGACCTTCAACAGTTTATTGAAGAAAAAAATGTATGTGGTTTAAATTGTATTACTGATGAAATAGAGAATGAGTTTGATATCTACTTAAAACTGAAAATTAAAAATGTGTTATTATACGCAGATGATACAGTGTTATTTTCGGATAATGCATCCAATCTACAGTTGCAATTAGATATATTCTTTGAATAAAAATATTGCAGTACCTGGAAATTAAAAGTTAACACAAGTAAAACTAAGATAATATTTTTTTCTGGTGGTAGATTACCCAAAAATATTAACTTTATATATGACGGAAATGCATTGGAGATAGTCAATGAATTGACATATCTTGGGTTGAATTTTTCAAGAACAGGTAGCTTTATGAGTGCTAAGAAGATTTTAGTTGAAAAGCAAATAAAGCAATGTATGAAGTATTGAAAAATGGGAGGTTGCACAACTTGTCAGTGAAATCACAATATGATCTTTTTGATAAAATTGTGAAGCCAATTCTCCTGTATGGGTGTGATATTTGGGGTTTCAGTAATACTGATATTATAGAAAAAGTGCATCTAAAATTTTGTAAACTATTATTAAACCTTAAGAAGTCGACACCCAATTTTATGATTTATGGTGAACTTGGTATTTATCCCATGTCTTTATATACACAGCTGCGTATGGTTAATTTTTGGTCAAAAATGGTTAACGGGGATGATAACAGTAGGTCAGGTTGGTTGAAACACATTAAAAATATATTAGATAAATGTGGATACAGCAATATTTGGTTGTCACAAGGAAATTTCAATTCTAAGTGGTTGGGTATTAGTTTAAAACAAAAGTTATTTGATCAGTTTCAACAGAAATGGAGAGCTGATATAGACTGTTCGCCAAAACGTTTGGCCTACAAATTGTATTAACAAAATTTTGAATTTGAGGAATATCTGAATATTTTAAATGATAAAGATAGAATTACATATTGTAGATTTCGTACGGGTAACCATAAGTTACCCATCGAAACTGGTAGATGGAATAAGATTGAGCGAAACCTTAGATATTGTAACGTATGTCATTGTAACGAGATTGGTGATGAATTTCATTACACTTTGCAGTGTAGTTCTTTGGCAAATTTTCAAGCACAATATTTGGATACTTTTTCTTACACAGATGTAACATACTAAAATTTAAAAACTATTTCAGTTAAAAATTAAAAATAAGTTGAAAAAGCTGTGCAAATTTATCAGGATTATAACTTTTCAAGTGAGTCTTCCTGGTTAATCACCACTCTTCTTTACTATACTGTTTATTATATATTATTTGTAATTTTCATCTCATCTTGTCATGTGTGTTTGTGTTATGATATATGACTTTTGATGAACTTCTTTGTACCATTGTATCTTTATGGTGTTTAAGAAATAAAGAATCTTGACTCAAAAACTAGCATATTTTAACACACAAGACACAAAATCACAATCCAGTGATATGAATTTTATTTCTTGAATTAGATCCTTCTCACAGGAAATATCCTTCTATAATAATTAATTCAGAGCTCTTCAAAATTGACGAAGAACATATAGAAAAGAAAGAAAAGAAATCTAAAATGTGTTCGTCAATCCGTGTACAAAGAAAGAATGGAACTTCATCCAGTTCAACCAAAAATCCATCTGAATTTCACATACCTCTTGATGATATTGGTATTGTCTCTGTGTTGTAACAAACACAGATGTTTCAGCATATTTTGTACATAATTAAAATAACTCTACCAAGTTGTAAAATGCTGGTCCTAAGCATGAAAAATGGAGGAGACAATTCAATTATTTAGTCGATTTATAAGTAGAAATAAATGATTTCATAAAATTGGCAAGACAAGATAAATTCATCAAACTTGTAAGACAAGGCGAACGTATGACAGAAAGTCACAGGACAAAAAGTCACAATTCAGTTTTGAGATTACTTTTGAACAAGAACACATTTATTTTGAAAATATTTTTTTCACATTTTTCTTGAAGTTTTATGTTTCAAGCAACTTTGTAATAAAAATCTTCTCAATAAATATCAATAACGATCAAGTAATTGTTATGAAAATAAAATGTCAAAGTGACTTGGAACCTAAATGGCTTCATTTTGCCATTATAAATATTCTTTGCATGATTAAAATTTAATACATCTTCATTTATCAAGGTTTATGACCTTTTTTCTTAACTTAAAAAGGATTATATGTAATAAAAACTTAAAGAAAATATTTCAAAATATATTTGAACAATTGTCAAAAAAATATTTGTGACCTTTTGTCCTATCAAATTTGTGACTTTATGTCCTGTGACTTTCTGTCCGTTTACCGACAAGACAAGATAATTTATTAAAACTGAGGCACTCGTTACAAAATTAAAAGTCAAGATTCTTATAAGAAAAAAATCTCACTTTCACTTTGTTTCTTTTTATTAAGGTAAATAAATAACAATTTTTTTTAAATTTCATTCTACAAGTTTTAATTATTTATTTTTTCCAGACAGTCAATTGACATGACAATAGTGAACTAAGGAAGTTGATAATCCTCTGAGACTCTGTTTGAATGTATTTAAAACGAATGTAGAAAGTCACAGGGCAAACAGTCTGAATATCTATCGACACTCTGTGCATTTATCATCACTCTGTATATTTATCACCACTCTGTATGTCTATCACCACTGCGTATATCTATCCCCCCTCTGAATATCTATCACACTCTGTATATATATCACCTATCTGTACATCTATAATCACTCTGCATATCTATCACCAATGTGTACACCTATTACCACTCTGTATATCTACCATCACTCTGTATATCTACCTCTGATCTAAATATAATCACAAGTTTGTCTATTATCAACCACTCTGTATATCTATCACCACTCTGTACACCTATCACCACTCTGTATATATATTACCACTCTGTATATAAATATCACCACTCTGATTATCTATCACCCCTCTGTATATCTAACACCACTCTGTACATCTATCATCACTCTGTATATCTATCACCATTCTGTACACATATCACCACTCTGTATATCTATCGACCCTCTGAATATCTATCACCCCTCTGAATATCTTACAATCTGTATATCTATTTCAACTCTGTATATATATATATATATATCACCACTCTGTATCTATCACCAAAGTGAATATCTAACACCACTCTGTATACTTATCACCACTCTGTATATCCATCAGTATTCTCTATATCTGTCACAACTCTGTATATATATCATCACTCTGTATATCTACAACCACTCTGTACATATATCACATCTCTGTATATCTATCACCACTCTGTATGTTTATCACCACTCTGTATATCTATCAATCCCTCTTTACATCTATCATCACTCTGTATATCTATCACCACTCTGTACACATATCACCTCTCTGCATATCTAACGACCCTCTGAATATCTGTCACCCCTCTGAATATCTTACACCACTCTGTATATCTATTACCACTCTGTATAAATATCACCACTCTGTATATTTACTACCACTCTGTATATCTATCGACACTTTGAGTATCCATCCCCCCTCTGAATAACTTACACTTATCTGTATATCTATCACCACTCTGTATATCTATCACCAATCTGAATATCTATCACCAATCTGTACATATATCACCACTATGTATATCTATCACCACTCTGTATGTCTATTACCACTGTGTATATCTATCATCCCTCTGAATATCTATCAACCCTATGAATAACTATCACCCCTCTGAATATCTATCACCACTATGTACACCTATCACCAATCTGTATATCTATCGACCCTCTGAATATCTATTACCACAGTGAATAGCTGACACCACTCTGTATATCCATCTGCATTCTCTATATCTGTCACCACTTTGTATATATATATCATCACTCTGTATATCTATAACAATTCTGTAAATCTATCACATCTCTGTATATATAATACCACTCTGTACATCTATCACCACTTTGTATATCTATCACCACTCTGTATATCTATCAACACTCTGAAGGTATATCACCACTCTGTATATCTATCACCACTCTGTATATCTACCAACACTCTGTTTATCTACCTCTGATCTAAATATCTATCTAACTTTGTCTATTATCAACCACCCTGTATATCTATCACCTCTCGAATATCTATCACCACTCTGTATATCTATCACCACTCTGAATATTTAACACCACTTTGTATATCTATCACCACTTTGTATATCTATCACCAATCTGAATATCTATCACCACTAAGTACATCCATCAACACTCTGTATATCTATCACCACTGTGTATATCTATCACCCCTATGAATATCTATCACACTCTGTATATATATCACCTATCTGTACATCTATAATCACTCTGCATATCTATCACCAATGTGTACACCTATTACCACTCTGTATATCTACCATCACTCTGTATATCTACCTCTGATCTAAATATAATCACAAGTTTGTCTATTATCAACCACTCTGTATATCTATCACCACTCTGTACACCTATCACCACTCTGTATATATATTACCACTCTGTATATAAATATCACCACTCTGATTATCTATCACCCCTCTGTATATCTAACACCACTCTGTACATCTATCATCACTCTGTATATCTATCACCATTCTGTACACATATCACCACTCTGTATATCTATCGACCCTCTGAATATCTATCACCCCTCTGAATATCTTACAATCTGTATATCTATTTCAACTCTGTATATATATATATATATATCACCACTCTGTATCTATCACCAAAGTGAATATCTAACACCACTCTGTATACTTATCACCACTCTGTATATCCATCAGTATTCTCTATATCTGTCACAACTCTGTATATATATCATCACTCTGTATATCTACAACCACTCTGTACATATATCACATCTCTGTATATCTATCACCACTCTGTATGTTTATCACCACTCTGTATATCTATCAATCCCTCTTTACATCTATCATCACTCTGTATATCTATCACCACTCTGTACACATATCACCTCTCTGCATATCTAACGACCCTCTGAATATCTGTCACCCCTCTGAATATCTTACACCACTCTGTATATCTATTACCACTCTGTATAAATATCACCACTCTGTATATTTACTACCACTCTGTATATCTATCGACACTTTGAGTATCCATCCCCCCTCTGAATAACTTACACTTATCTGTATATCTATCACCACTCTGTATATCTATCACCAATCTGAATATCTATCACCAATCTGTACATATATCACCACTATGTATATCTATCACCACTCTGTATGTCTATTACCACTGTGTATATCTATCATCCCTCTGAATATCTATCAACCCTATGAATAACTATCACCCCTCTGAATATCTATCACCACTATGTACACCTATCACCAATCTGTATATCTATCGACCCTCTGAATATCTATTACCACAGTGAATAGCTGACACCACTCTGTATATCCATCTGCATTCTCTATATCTGTCACCACTTTGTATATATATATCATCACTCTGTATATCTATAACAATTCTGTAAATCTATCACATCTCTGTATATATAATACCACTCTGTACATCTATCACCACTTTGTATATCTATCACCACTCTGTATATCTATCAACACTCTGAAGGTATATCACCACTCTGTATATCTATCACCACTCTGTATATCTACCAACACTCTGTTTATCTACCTCTGATCTAAATATCTATCTAACTTTGTCTATTATCAACCACCCTGTATATCTATCACCTCTCGAATATCTATCACCACTCTGTATATCTATCACCACTCTGAATATTTAACACCACTTTGTATATCTATCACCACTTTGTATATCTATCACCAATCTGAATATCTATCACCACTAAGTACATCCATCAACACTCTGTATATCTATCACCACTGTGTATATCTATCACCCCTATGAATACCAACACTCTGTATATCTACCTCTGATCTGAATAGCTATTACAACTTTGTCTATTATCAACCACCCTGTAAATCTATCACCACTCTGTACATCTATTACCCCTCTGAATATCTAACACCACTCTGTATATCTATCACCAATCTGAATATCTATTACCACTCTGTATATCTATCACCACTCTATATGTGTATCACCAATTTGTATATCTATCACCCCTCTGAATATCTTACACCACTCTATATCTATTACGAATCTGTATATATATCACCACTCTGTATATATCTACTACCACTCTGTACATCTATCACCACTCTGTATATCTATCGACACTCTGAGTATATATCACCCCTCTGAATATCGAACACTTATTTGTATATCTATCACCACTTTGTATATCTATCACTAATCTGAATATATATCACCACTCTGTACATATATCACCACTCTGTATATATATCACCACTCTGTATAGCTATAACGACTGTGTATATCTATCATCTTTCTGAATAACTTACACCACTCTGTATATCTATTACCACTCTGTATATATATCACCACTCTGTATATATCTAATACCACTCTGTACATCTATCACCACTCTTTATATATATCGACACTCTTGAGTATCTATCACCCCTCTGAATATCTAACACTTATCTGTATATCTTTTACCACTCTGTATATCTATCACCAATCTGTATATCTATCACAACTCTGTACACATATCACCACTCTGTATATCTTTCGAACCTCTGAATATCTATCACCCCTCTGAATATTACCACTCTGTATATCTACCTCTGATCTGAATATCAATCATAAATTTGTCTATTATCAACCACCCTGTATATCTATAACCACTCTGTACACATATCACCACTGTGTATATCTATCGCCCCTCTGAATACCAACACTCTGTATATCTACCTCTGATCTGAAAAGCTTTTACAACTTTGTCGATTATCAACCACCCAGTAAATCTATCACCACTCTGTACATCTATTACCCCTCTGAATATCTAACACCACTCTGTATATCTATCACCAATCTGAATATCTATTACCACTCTGTATATCTATCACCACTATATATGTGTAACACCAATTTGTATATCTATAACCCCTCTGAATATCTTACACCACTCTGTATATCTATTACGAATCTGTATATATATCACCACTCTGTATATATCTACTACCACTCTGTACATCTATCACCACTCTGTATATCTATCGACACTCTGAGTATCTATCACCCCTCTGAATATCTAACACTTATTTGTATATCTATCACCACTTTGTATATCTATCACCACTTTGTATATCTATCAATAATCTGAATATCTATCACCACTCTGTACATATATCACCACTCTGTATATCTATCACCACTCTGTATAGCTATAACGACTGTGTAAATCTATCATCTTTCTGAATAACTTACACCACTCTGTATATCTATTACCACTCTGTATATATATCACCACTCTGTATATATCCACTACCACTCTGTACATCTATCACCACTCTGTATATCTATCGACAATCTGAGTATATATCACCCCTCTGAATATCTAACACTTATTTGTATATCTATCACCACTTTGTATATCTATCACTAATCTGACTATCTATCACCACTCTGTACATATAACACCACTCTGTATATATATCACCACTCTGTATAGCTATAACGACTGTGTATATCTATCATCTTTCTGAATAACTTACACCACTCTGTATATCTATTACCACTCTGTATATATATCACCACTCTGTATATATCTACTACCACTCTGTACATCTATCACCACTCTTTATATATATCGCCACTCTTGAGTATCTATCACCCCTCTGAATATCTAACACTTATCTGTATATCTAACACTTATCTGTATATCTAACACTTATCTGTATATCTAACACTTATCTGTATATCTATTACCACTCTGTATATCTATCACTAATCTGTATATCTATCACCACTCTGTACACATATTACCACTCTGTATATCTTACGAACCTCTGAATATCTATCACCCCTCTGAATATCACCACTCTGTATATCTACCTGTGATCTGAATATCAATCACAACTTTGTCTATTATCAACCACCCTGTATATCTATAACCACTCTGTACAAATATCACCACTGTGTATATATATCACCCATCTGAATACCAACACTCTGTATATCTACCTCTGATCTGAATAGCTATTACAACTTTGTCTATTATCAACCACCCTGTAAATCTATCACCACTCTGTATATCTATCACCAATCTGAATATCTATCACATCTCTGAATATTTAACACCACTCGTTATATCTATCACCACTTTGTATATCTATCACCAATCTGAATATCTATCACCACTATGTACATCCATCACCAGTCCACTGTGTATATCTATCACACCTCTGAATATCTATCACCCCTCTGAATAACTATCACCCCTCTGAATATCTATCACCCCTCGGAAAACCACCACTCTGTATATCTACCTCTGATCTGAATATGAATCACAACTTTGTCTATTATCAACCACCCTGTATTTCTATCACCACTATGTACACATATCAGCACTGTGTATATATTACCACTCTGTGCATCTATCATCACTTTGTATATCTATCACCGCTCTGTACACATATCACCACTCTTTATATCTATCGACCCTCTAAATATATATCACCCCTCGGAAAACCACCACTCTGTATATCTACCTCTGATCTGAATATTAATCACAACTTTGTCTATTATCAACCACCCTGTATATCTATAACCACTCTGTACACATATCACCACTGTGTATATCTATCACCCCTCTGAATACCAACACTCTGTATATCTACCTCTGATCTGAATAGCTATTACAACTTTGTCTATTATCAACCACCCAGTAAATCTATCACCACTCTGTATATCTATCACCAATCTGAATATATATTACCACTCTGAATATCTATCACCACTCTGTATATCTATCACATCTCTGAATATTTAAGACCACTCGTTATATCTATCACCACTTTGTATATCTATCACCAATCTGAATATCTATCACCACTATGTACATCCATCACCAGTTCACTGTGTATATCTATCGACCCTCTTAATATATATCACCCCTCGGAAAACCACCACTCTGTATATCTACCTCTGATCTGAATATTAATCACAACTTTGTCTATTATCAACCACCCTGTATATCTATCACCACTCTGTACACATATCACCACTGTGTATATTCATCACCCCTCTGAATATCTATCACCACTCTGTATAGCTATAACGACTGTGTAAATCTATTATCTTTCTGAATAACTTACACCACTCTGTATATATATCACCACTCTGTATATATCCACTACCACTCTGTACATCTATCACCACTCTGTATATCTATCGACACTCTGAGTATATATCACCCCTCTGAATATCTAACACTTATCTGTATATTTATTACCACTCTGTATATCTATCACTAATCTGTATATCTATCACCACTCTGTACACATATTACCACTCTGTATATCTTACGAACCTCTGAATATCTATCACCCCTATGAATATCACCACTCTGTATATCTACCTGTGATCTGAATATCAATCACAACTTTGTCTATTATCAACCACCCTGTATATCTATAACCACTCTGTACAAATATCACCACTGTGTATATATATCACCCCTCTGAATACCAACACTCTGTATATCTACCTCTGATCTGAATAGCTATTACAACTTTGTCTATTATCAACCACCCTGTAAATCTATCACCACTCTGTATATCTATCACCAATCTGAATATCTATCACATCTCTGAATATTTAACACCACTCGTTATATCTATCACCACTTTGTATATCTATCACCAATCTGAATATCTATCACCACTATGTACATCCATCACCAGTCCACTGTGTATATCTATCACACCTCTGAATATCTATCACCCCTCTGAATAACTATCACCCCTCTGAATATCTATCACCCCTCGGAAAACCACCACTCTGTATATCTACCTCTGATCTGAATATGAATCACAACTTTGTCTATTATCAACCACCCTGTATTTCTATCACCACTATGTACACATATCAGCACTGTGTATATATTACCACTCTGTGCATCTATCATCACTTTGTATATCTATCACCGCTCTGTACACATATCACCACTCTTTATATCTATCGACCCTCTAAATATATATCACCCCTCGGAAAACCACCACTCTGTATATCTACCTCTGATCTGAATATTAATCACAACTTTGTCTATTATCAACCACCCTGTATATCTATAACCACTCTGTACACATATCACCACTGTGTATATCTATCACCCCTCTGAATACCAACACTCTGTATATCTACCTCTGATCTGAATAGCTATTACAACTTTGTCTATTATCAACCACCCTGTAAATCTATCACCACTCTGTATATATATTACCACTCTGAATATCTATCACCACTCTGTATATCTATCACATCTCTGAATATTTAAGACCACTCGTTATATCTATCACCACTTTGTATATCTATCACATCTCTGAATATTTAAGACCACTCGTTATATCTATCACCACTTTGTATATCTATCACCAATCTGAATATCTATCACCACTATGTACATCCATCACCAGTTCACTGTGTATATCTATCGACCCTCTAAATATATATCACCCCTCGGAAAACCACCACTCTGTATATCTACCTCTGATCTGAATATTAATCACAACTTTGTCTATTATCAACCACCCTGTATATCTATCACCACTCTGTACACATATCACCACTGTGTATATTCATCACCCCTCTGAATACCATCACTCTGTAAATCTACCTCTGATCTGAATAGCTATTACAACTTTGTCTATTATCAACCACCCTTTAAATCTATCAACACTCTGTACATCTATTAACCCTCTGAATATCTAACACCACTCTGTATATCTATCACCAATCTGTAAATCTATCACCACTCTGTATATCTATCACCACTCTATATGCGTATCACCAATGTATATATCTATCACCCCTCTGTATATCTTACAGTACTCTGTATATCTATTACCACTCTGTATATATATATCACCACTCTGTATATATCTACTACCACTCTGTACATCTATCACCACTTTGTATATCTATCGACACTCTGAGTATCTATCACCCCTCTGAATATCTAACACTTATTTGTATATCTATCACCACTCTGTATATCTATCACCAATCTGAATATATATCACCACTCTGTACATATATCACCACTCTATATATCTATCACCACTCTGTATGACTATTACGACTGTGTATATCTATCCCCCCTCTGAATATCTATCAACCCTCTGAAAAACTATCACCCCTCTGAATATCTATCACCACTCTGTATATATATCACCACTCTGTATATCTATCATCACTTTGTATATCTATCACCACTCTGTAGACATATCACTACTCTGTATATCTATCGACCCTCTGAATATCTATCACCCCTCTGAATACCAACACTCTGTATATCTACCTCTGATCTGAATATCAATCACAACTTTGTCAATTATCAACCACCCTGTATATTTATCACCACTCTGAACACCTATCACCACTCTGTATGTCTATCACCAATGTGTATATCTATCACCCCTCTGAATAGCTATGACCCCTCTGAATACCAACACTCTGTATATCTATCACCCCTCTGAATATCTATGACCCCTCTGAATACCAACACTGTATATCTACCTCTGATCTGAAAAGCTATCACAACTTTATCTATTATCAACCAACCTGTAAATATATCACCACTCTGTACATCTATTACCCCTCTGAATATCTAACACCACTCTGTATATCTATCACCAATCTGAATATATATTACCACTCTGTAATTCTATCACCACTCTGTATATCTATCACCACTCTATATGTGTATCACCAATGTGTATATATAGCACCCCTCTGAATATCTATCACCCCTCTGAATATCTATCAGCCTTCCGAATATCTATCACCACTCTGTATATATATATCACCACTCTGTACATTTATCATCACTCTTTACACCTTTCACCACTCTGTATATCTATTTACTCTCTGAATACCTTTCACCCCTCTGAATATCCAACACCACTCTGAATATCTATCATCACTCTGTATATCTATCACCACTATGTATGTCTATCACCACTGTGTTTATCTATCACCCATCTAAATATCTATCACCACTCTGTATATCTATCACCTCTCTTTACACCTTTCACCACTCTGTGTATCTATCGACCCTCTGAATATCTATCACCCCTCTGAATATCCAACACCACTCTGAATATCTATCATCACTCAGTATATCTATCACCACTTTGTATGTCTATCACCACTGTGTATATCTATCACCCCCTCTGAATATCTATGACCCATCTAAATATATATCACCACTCTGTATATATATCACCACTCTGTATATATATCACCACTCTGTACACATATCACCATTCTGTACATCTATCATCACTCTGTATATATATCCCCACTCTGTACACATATCACCACTCTGTATATATATCACCACTCTATATATCTATCACCACTCTATATATCTATCACCTATCTGAATATATATCACCACTCTGTACATCTATCACCTCTCTGTACACCTATCACCACTCTGTATATATATCGACCCTCTGAATATCTATCACCACCCTGTGTATCTATCACCAATCTGAATATCTATCACCACTCCACTCTGTACATCTATCACCACTCTGTATATCTATCCCCACTCTGTATGTCTATCACCACTGTGTATATCTATTACCCCTCTGAATATCTATCACCTCTCTGAATATCTATCACCACTCTGTATATCTATCATCACTCTGTATATCTATCACCACTGTGTATATCTATAACCACTCTGTACACCTATCACCATCAACGTATATCACTAGTCTACACTGATGCAGTATTCCCCCTACGTAAACGAGGATGAAAATCAAATTTCAGTTGCACAGTTTAACATGCTTTGCTAAATAGGGCGTATTGCATTTCCGCTAATTGTTTTAAGTCCCAATACTACGTTTCCGCAAATTTAAAGTATTTAAAATATATAATAACATAGAAAAACAAGTAAATGTGTTAACATTGTAAAAGACTGGTTAAATAAATTAGGTTTTGGTCATCTCACTTTTGATACCTTTAATTTAAAATATCACATAAATAGTATCCAACAAAGAATCTATGACCAGGCTTATCAAATTATGAATTGTTCTATCAATAAATGTGAAAATTTAAATTTCTTTTGTCATACTAATAGAATTAGAAAAAGGCCCCCATATATTGATATATGTAAATTCAAAACCTACCGATCAGTTCTCAGTAAATTTATACTAAGTGCCCATTCTCTAGCAATTGAAAGATTGAAAGAAGTAAACGCATTTGCTTATCCTGTGACAGACAAGCAATTGAGGATGAATACCAATTCTTCTCAATCTGTCCATGCTATACATTATTGAGGGATACCTATATACAAAATATTAATAAAAATCTTAATTTCAATTTTATAAATAACATTGAAGCATTTGACCGTACTTTTAAATAGCAGTCTACCAGTCATTATAAAAATCACCATACATTTTTGTTGGCCCCTTTTTAGGACTAAAAACATAAAATAAGTGAAATATGCACTTTTTAAACGGTTCCTGGTGTGGGGCATTCATATTTTGTAGTAGCTGGTAAGGTGTAAGGGTAGGACATTTAAGATGCTGTATCTCCTTATTAGTTTCTATCATTAAATGATAGTTTGGATCCAAGAGCTACATGTATGTACTGATACATTTAATGTGTGATTTGTCAGTAAAACATAGGCATATAAAATTCTCACACGTTTGTTGTAAGTTAAGTAAGAATAACCTCACAGAGTTCTTGTTGTTAAAAAGATATACGCCGGGCTATTCGATTGAATTTGAAATACGACCGACATGAGTTAAAAAAGACAAAAAAAGCAATTTTTATCCAAATGTTTGATTGATATGTTTCACCCAACAACATAAAGTGGAGAAAAGGGTTCCAAATCAATCAAAGGCTAAGAATGAGTCTGAAATGACAACGAATTTATGAATGCCGGCCGACAAATGAAGACATAAAGGCCACACCCAGCAGGCAGGTTGCTCTGAATTATAGCTCTTCATCTTTTATATAAGCTTTGGATTTCAAATATTTTGGCCTCGAGCATCACTGAAGAGACATGTATTGTCGAAATGCGCATCTGGTGCAAGAAAATTGATACCGATGCAACGTCAGATATTGCTACCATTTAGTGTAACAGAAAAATGACGTTAAATTGGAAACCACACTATCTAATTCTTCCTGCTTTCCTTTTTGGGTAAATGCAAAGTATTACAAACAAGTATAAATGCCGTGAGAATCCAATCCAATATGATTTTATAATTAGCATAGGATATTCAATTTTACTGCTAGTAATTACGTGTTTTTGGAGGAATGTTGCTGAATTATATATTCATCCCGAGTATGATTTTTTTCAAGCAGTGACATACAATAGCTTATAGTTATAGTTATGATACTGACGTTTTCTTACTTTTTGATCGTCTTATAGATGTGCATTTTTTTAATGTGTGTATCATTTCGTTTTGTTGAAAGCAGGACATTTATATTTAGTGGAGGAAGGAACACGCGAATGCAGTTCATGCCGTCCCTAGCATATTACGCTTGTGGCGACGTCAAATTATGATAACGGACAAACTTGCAAGACAAATTCAAAAGTACTTTTTATTGGTATAGTTATCAAAGCCGAAAAATAATCTTCACGAAATCAAATCTCTATTTTTTGGCCGTAAAAGTTTTGTGAAGGCATGAAAGTTTAACTCGGACATTTCCGCAAGACATTGCAAATCTATTGTTTTGAATTGAATATGTAGCTCAATTTATTTTTTAATTCAAACTTTGTGAGCTGACACTTTATAGTACAAAACAATAGTGCTTACAATTTAATGAATTATCTGTCAAAATTTTATTTTTGAACTGAAATGTTTCAAGTTTTCAAATTAACTTTCCGATGGGACATTTTCGTGCATCATATTTTTTGGAAAATAAGTATGCAAATCTTAAAGTGAGACAGCCATGTTAACCAGTACTGAAATATATCACGTCATAGAATTTTCATGCAAAATTTTGAAGAGTTGCGTGGACATTTCGCGAATTGTTCGAGTTTTATGTTTCGAGTTTGTTACATGAGACAACGCTGCGTTAACGTTTTTTTCGGATAATCTGTGTCTTCCTAAGACTATGAATATTATATTTTTATTCTTTCTCTATCATAATGTGAAAATTCAAGAATCAATCTTTATTTTCATGTATAATTTGAAATATTTATTTCAGCATTTTTATAAAAATTTTCCCTTCAAATATTTACTTAACGCTATTTTTCATGGTAGTAGCAATATCTAACGTTGCGTTACCGTTAATTTTATTGCAGTCTGGTCTTGAAAAAAGTATTCCATATATATCAGTTCGGCGAAACAGGCATTCCGGTCAGACATGAAAACCCCTGCCACAAAAAAAATATGCCCGCTTTTATTCATCATGTTCATTTAATGCTAAATAATTCTGTTGGGAATTTTCGTTTCTAATAGAAAAAAAGTGGACAAGATTTTTGTTTTGCGTCTAGAATTTTTGTTTAAGGCAAAAATCAAAGTTAATTTTTTTTCTCTCAAATATCTAAGACTGTCTCCTCAAATCAAATGGTTCGTACTTAAGACTTTGTATCTATATAGAGCTTACTAAAACACACCCGTGATATTGCGGGTCCGTGACTGAATCAAAGTATATAACTATGCGTATGCCTTATTTTAGTATTGGTATTGTCATCTGATCAAGTCATGCCGATTATAAGATGCACAGTTTTCTCTGTTTTCAAAATCTTTCTGTTTGAACATGTTGAACCCGTCGACCTGGAACCTATCAATTATTGGTAATATTATTAATTTGCAAAACAAAAGGGCCGTGGAGTACTTTTTAACAGTATACAGCAAAATTCTAAATACACCGTTTGGTGGTGCGCCTGTCAAATGCGGAACATACAGATCATGTAGGAATAGGTAACAGTTGAATATACTATTGGTATCGGTGTCGGACTCGACTCGGAACTTCTTATTTATTGGCAGTATTAATTACGTGGAAAACAAATGGGCCTGGAGTGGTGTAATTTTTAATCAACACTATTGTACTATATTAGTTATATATAAGGTTGAATTCTTTGATTCATCGTTTTTACGTGCTGACGGCTGACAAATTGGACCTCGTAATTTTAGTATTATAGATAGATACTGACTGGGAATCATTATTCAGCTATATCATTTTAAAATAGGCTGGGGCGTTTGGGGTTAAACATGTTTCCGTAGTTAGATACTATTGCTGTGGAACTTTTTTTCATGAGAGTGTAATAGTCTATAGAGCATTACTTTCTGTTTGGTGAATGGCGTACGCCCTGTACGCGCCCCTCTGGATCCGCTACTGAATTGAAAGTCCGAGTAGAAGTATCGGAAACCAGTTCACATTGACTGAATCCTATAGTCTGTTATCACGAAACCAAAAAAGGTTTATCAAGTTTGTTTTCAATTTTATCATATTTTTACAATGATAATTTTGATAATTTTCTTTAAATTTTAAGAAGGGAAAATTCTGTTAACAGTTAATTTTTAGCGTTTTCTTTTATTAATCATTCAATATTCATTATATTTTTAGACCACGCATTTCTCTAATCTTTATTTTTTTTGCCCATTATTCTCTAATCTTCATTTTTTAAGGGCATTATTCTCTAATCATTTAACCCCATCCAAACCCACATAGTAGATTAATTATTTTTTATTCATATTGTTAACATTGTATGTAGAGAGCCTTATTGAAAATTGGTTTAATCCAAATCAGTATTATTAGCTCACCTGACCTGAAAGGTCAAGTGAGCTTTTCTCATCACTTGGCGTCCGTCGTCCGTCGTCCTGCGTCCGTCGTCCGTCGTCCGTAAACTTTTACAAAAATCTTCTCCTCTGAAACTACTGGGCCAAATTTCACCAGTATCTAGTTTAAAAAATGTGTCCGATGACCTGGCCATCCAACCAAGATGGCCGCCATGGCTAAAAATAGAACACAGGGGTAAAATGTATATTTTGGCTTATATCTTTGAAACCAAAGCATTTAGAGCAAATTTGACAGGGGTAAAATTGTTGATCAGGTCAATCTCTATCTGCTCTCAAATTTTCAGACGAATCCGACAACCTTTTGTTGGGTTGCTGCCCCTGAATTATTTTTTTAAAGAAAATTTTGCAGTTTTTGGTTATTTTCTTGAAAACTATTATTGATAGAGATAAACTGTAAACAGCAATAATGTTCAGCAAAGTAAGACCTACAAATAAGTTTAACATGACCAAAATTGTCAGTCAACCTCTTAAGGAGTTATTGCCCTTTATAGTCAATTTTTTACAACATTTCGTCATTTTTTGTAACTTGTACAAAAATCTTCTTCTCTAAAACTGCTAGGCCAAATTTAACCAAACTTAGCCACAATTATCATTGTGGTATACAGTTTAAAAAATGTGTCCGATTACCCCGCCTACCAAACAAAATGGCTGACCTGGCTAAAATTAGAACATTGTGGTAAAATGCTGTTTTTGCTTGATATCTTTGAAACTAAGACATTTAGGGCAAATCTTTCAAGATTTAAATGTCCCTCAGAATAAGTTCTATCCCCTCACATATTTTCAGATGAATCGGACAATCCATTGTTGGATTGCTGCCCTAAAATTGGTAATTTTAAGGAAATTTTGCAGTTTCTGGTTATTATCTTGAATACTATTATAGATAGAGATAAACTGTAAACAGCAATTATGTTCAGCAAAGTAAGATCTACTAATAAGTCAACACGATGAAGGTTGTTAGAGGACCCCTTAAGGAGTTATTGCCCTTTATAGTCAATATTGAACAACTTTTTGTCATTTTTGTAACTTTTACAAAAATCTTCTATTCTTAAACTACTGGGCTAAATTCAACGAAACTCGGTCACAATCATTACTAGGGTATCTTTTTAAAAAATTTATAATGACCATGCTAATGACCCCGCCTACCAACTAAGATGGCTGACATCAGTAAATACCGTAACAGGTGAGCGACACAGGCTCTTGAGAGCCTCTAGTTATTATTATTATTATTATTATTATTATTATTATTATTTTTATTATTATTATTATTATTATTATTATTATTCACAAAAGCGTATTTCTAATGTGAATTGGATCGAATTCGCGAATTCGAATCAATTCGTCTATTTCGAATTAAAAAAGAAGAGTGTGTAAACGCAATTAGCGAATTCGATCCGCATTCGATTCGAATTCAATTCGAATTAAATGTCCGTGTGAACGACACATACATATAAGATTCGTGTTGCTTATTCTTAAATAGTTGTCATGTGTACCATTGTATGTCTACTTATACGGTTATACCTGTCTTTTTCAATTTTTAGCCATGACGTTGTCAGTTTATTTTCGATTTATGAGTTAGACTGTCCCTATGGTATATTTCGTCCCTCTGTTATATATTCCTAGCAGAAATATTCAAAAGAGCAGACTCATTTGGCGGGTGGGGGAACCTACTAGAAAACTTTTTGGTAGGAATTTTTCATAAATTCCACCTAGCCAAAAGAAACAAAAACAAAGGAAATGCATGGAATATCGAGTGTTAGGACTGGTCATGGTATTTGCAGTTACCACTATCAAAAACTGGCGAAGCCAAAATCAAGTAAATTTTACTTCTTCTAATTTCTCCGTGTGCACGCGTTGTTTTCAAGAATGTACCATATTGTTGGGCTTGCATGTTATTAATATCATGCGGCCTTCACGATTACCGAAATAATAACTACCGATATTTTATTCCAATAATTTTGTAACGTATGATAATCGTAACTGGATTATACGATGGTGGTTATGTCACGGAATAGAAGTTCCATTATAATGTAAGTTCCAAATGGAAAAAATATTCTAGAATATTACATCCACAGGAATAAATGTTACAGTAGATGTTCCTAACGGAATAAATAGTATAGAATATTTGTTCCATCAGGTACTTGGACATGATAATAGTAACTTATCAGTGATAATCGTAACTTTCTTTATATGTTGATGGAGATGGCGACTATACATCGTGTTTGGATATAATTTACTAATAAACATTTTGCTTTGTAGATATCATATTCAAAACAGTGTGGTCCTGGCCATTGATTGACGATCTAAATTATCCCATTGACTGGGACAGATTAGGTGAACGTTTGTCTGTAACGACCATTGCTCACTTCTTACTTATTATAGAATTTAAACTGTGGGCAACCAAAGGTTCTTAACGCCTCTAATAATAAAAGAATTCGAAAAATTATTCAGGAATAACCTTTATGTTTTGATTTATATAATTGATATAAATCAACACATTGTATTATTCCGGATTATAAACTATGAAGAACTCCTTAACAGGTCAATTGACAGTTTTAGTCATGTGGACCTATTTAAGGATCTTACTTTGCTCAATTTTTTTTGCTGTTTGCAGTTTATCTGCATCTATATTAATATAAAGATAAAAACCAAAAACTGCAAAAAATTCTTAAAATTACTTTTTTTCTAAAGTGTTGTCTGATTTATCTGGAAATTGAAGAACAAATATACAAATGTATTCCTGATGAACATTTTTACCCATGTCAGATATACTCTGAATGCTTAAATTTCGGAGATATTATCCAAAAATTTCATTGTACTCCTACGTTCTATTTAAACAATGTTCTGTTTAATGTGTCATTGCTTTTATTATAATTTGGCTAATTGATATAGTCTGTTTGTCCATCTGTCGGTCTGACAGTCTGTCCAGCTTCAGGTTTAAGTGTTTGGTTAAAAATTTTGGTCAAGGTTAGCCAGTTGAGATAAAAATGTTAGCTTTTTATACCTTATATGGGATTTGCATATTGTTAAAGACTGTAATGTAATTTCAACGGCAAGGCTGTCAGAGTGACAGCAAACCGGATTTTTCTGCAGAGGTGCAACCCTGAACAGTTGAGCTAGTTATGACCCGACAATTGTTCGTTCAAAGTTCACATTTAGGATTTTGTATATTTTTATAATATTTGCTTTTTATCAATTATTCCGAGTCCTCATTGTGTTTTAATAATTTATTAGTTTATTGTTTTTTACGCTATTCAAAAGTTACTTGTATTTTACACTTAACTATAATCCTTTCCTTCAGATTAATTATCAAAGATTTATATCCGTCTTTATGATAAAAGTTTCTGTAACAAAGAATATAGATAAATTGACACTAAGTGATAACTGCCGAAAGCCATTCTTGACGAAGCATGTTTTTAATCTGTAATCCCCGCTTTCGGCAAAACGCGAATTAATTATTTAATAAAAAAGATATTTGATTGGTTCCTTTTCCGTATGTCAATCAGTCTTTTGTATTTGTATTTTATATTTGTTTTTATGTTGTTATTCAGTGATGTTTTGATATTTGAAATATATGGATGTGAAATAAATATGTAAACTTTCCAGCGACTTGGACTTTATCTAAACTACCGCTAGTTCCCCCAAACTAGTAAATGGATACCTTCAGAAACAACACTATGGAAGGAACCTGGAATTACCAGCCTTGATTCATACATCAAGTAACTGCAATTTTTACAAAATTGGTGTTATTTTCATGTTCTAACAATGGTATAATGGGTACAGTCGTACCAAACTTTTGGCATTTATTTCGACCCCTTTCGATCATGACATGGACTCGTCACCCAATTCGTGTTCAAAGGAGTTTCAATATAGGAGCGACGGGGTAATATGACCCGACAATTGTTCGTTCAAAGTTCACATTTAGGATTTTGTATATTTTTATAATATTTGCTTTTTATCAATTATTCCGAGTCCTCATTGCGTTTTAATAATTTATTAGTTTATTGTATTTTACGCTATTCAAAAGTTACTTGTATTTTACACTTAACTATAATCCTTTCATTCAGATTAATTATCAAAGATTTATATCCGTCTTTATGATAAAAGTTTCTGTAACAAAGAATATAGATAAATTGACACTAAGTGATAACTGCCGAAAGCCATTCTTGACGAAGCATGTTTTTAATCTGTAATCACTGCTTTCGGCAAAACGCGAATTAATTATTTAATAAAAAGATATTTGATTGGTTCCTTTTCCGTATGTCAATCAGTCTTTTGTATTTGTATTTTATATTTGTTTTTATGTTGTTATTCAGTGATGTTTTGATATTTGAAATATATGGATGTGAAATAAATATGTAAACTTTCCAGCGACTTGGACTTTATCTAAACTACCGCTAGTTTCCCCCGAAACTAATGAACATGACAGAAGTGACCAACAAACTGGTCATATAGTCTTGGCGATTGAATATTTGACACAGCATAGGTTTGTGACACAAAATGAATGTGGTCAAAGAACTGAAATTGGACATTTACCTATTATGGTCCAATATCCAAAATCTAAGTACGTTGTTATCATCAGCATATCAAAGAAACCCAAGAAATCAATTTTTGGATGAAATCAAACAAAAGTTTAATTTAGTACCCTTTGGATCCCAACTGTTCCCAAAATTCGAAATCTGAATATACATTGTATGTTTATTAATATACAATATAAGTTCTTTAAGGAGCTTACTTAAAAAAAAAATATATATAACATTCCAAAAATTAGTGGGTTTTTTTTACAGAATAACAAACCAACCTACCACAAAAATTTACAAACAATTAACCAAAGAAAAGAAAAAAATAACACAAAAATTTAATTTATCATTAATACAATGTCTTTTATAAATCTATAAAACTTATCTGTAATTATCTTCAAAATGTCTAAAACATAACAGTTACCCTTCCAGAGCACCTGAGATCTTCCCTAGTTTTTGGTGGGGTTCGTGTTACTTATTCTTTAGTTGTCTATGTTGTGTCATGTGTACTATTGTTTGTCTTTTTCATTTTTAGCCGTGGCGTTGTCAGTTTATTTTTGATTTATGAATTTGACTATCCCTCTGGTATCTTTCTTCCCTCTTAATTTCTTACTATATTTATACAGTCCTATATAGATCATAATCACCAGCATTTCAGAAACAGAAAATTTAGAAATAAATATGTCACTCCAATAGTGTGATAAGCCATTTACTGAAATGCTTCACCAAGGGCAGCCTGATACGACCGCAGCGTTTGAAACCTGAAAAGTTGGGGCAAATATGGTCAAAACTCAAGCTTGATTCTGTCTGAATTAGGATTGTGATCAAATTTCTGACACAAAATAAATGTGATTTAAGATCTTACAAATCTATTGTGCAACTGAAGGTTTAATTTTTCTTCTTGAAACTTTTTTTTTCAATAATTGGAAAAAAAATCCCCCTTACTTCTTGAATCCCTTCTTGGAGCAATTACCCCCAAATGCAATCCCAGCCTTTCCTTTGTAGAATGGAACCTTGTTTTACTATTTTAGAGAGATCCATACACTCACACACAACTTATTGTCTGGAAACTACAAAAATGCATGTTTTTTGTCCCTTTTTTCCTAAACTGTTGGCACAATAACCCCCCAAAATGAATCTCAACCTTCTTCTTGTAGTATCAAAAAATTTGGTACAATTTCAGAGTAATCATAAAATTGAGAAAGGAAATGGTGAATACGTCAAAGCGACAACCATATATTTATACACAAGTTATTATCCTGAAACTAGAAAGTGCTTTTTTTGGGCCCCTTATTCCAAAACGGTTGGGACCATCATCCCCAAAATCATCCCAACCTTCCTTTTGTGGTAATAAACCTTCTTAAAAAATTCATAGAGATCCATTCACTTAAACTCAAATAATTGTTCGGAAACTAAATGTGTCTTCCTATGACGACGCAGACGATGACATCATACCATTATACGATCCCAAAAAATATTTTGCAGTCGTATAAACACACTTAGTGTAATCAAACTTTTTATACCAGTATATAATTAACAATTTCTGTTCATAGAGAAATAACTGAAGCACATAAGAAGTACAAGTACCACTTTTGGATATTAAAAAGGATGTTAACTCAACAAGAAGATATCTGAAATCATGAAAATTGCAATTGGCCTTCATTTAGTCACAGGAAACAACTTATCTAAATTTGAAAATATTTCTTCCAAGGCTTTTCATGTAATTGAACACACATGCCCGCCAGCCGTATATCCCTAAATCAATAAAAGAACCTTAGTGAGCACGCTCACATACCCCACGTCCCCACATTGTCATTGGAGAAATTAAATAAGTGTAAGGAAAAAAATTGTATAAGAAAAAATATTGAATAATAATTTCCTGTCAATATGCACATCTACATGCATAGTATGTCCTTATTATCTACAAAATTTCATGAAATTCTGTTGTGTGGTTTCAGAGGAGTTGAGATGACAAACTGTTGAAGAAGTACATTGAAGCAAATAAGTTCAAAGGGGCATAACTCCTAGAAAAAAAATGAATAAAAATGTCTTGTCGATATGCACATCTACATAGTATGTCCTTATTATCTGAAAAGGTTTCATGAAATTCTGTTGAGTAGTTTCAGAGGAGTTGCGATGACAAACTGTTGCAGTAATTCACTAAAGTAAATAAGTTCAAAGGGGCGTAACTCCTAGAAAAAAATTTGAATCGCAATTTTCCTTCAATATGCACAACTACATAGTATGTCCTTATTAACTGAAAAGGTTTCGTGAAATTCTGTTGTGTGGTTTGAGAGGAGTTGCGATGACAAACTGTTGCAGTAGTACATTAAAGTAAATAAGTTCAAAGGGGCGTATAACTCCTGGAAAAAAATTTGAATCGCAATTTCCCGTTGATATGCACAACTACATAGTATGTCCTTATTATCTGAAAAGGTTTCGTGAAATTCTGTTGTGTGGTTTGAGAGGAGTTGCGATGACAAACTGTTGCAGTAGTACACTAAAGTAAATAAGTTCAAAGGGGCGTAACTCCTAGAAAAAAAATTGAATCGCAATTTCCCGTCGATATGCACAACTACATAGTATGTCCTTATTAACTGAAAAGGTTTCGTGAAATTCTGTTGTGTGGTTTGAGAGGAGTTGCGATGACAAACTGTTGCAGTAGTACATTAAAGTAAATAAGTTCAAAGGGGCGTATAACTCCTGGAAAAAAAATTGAATCGCAATTTCCCGTTGATATGCACAACTACATAGTATGTCCTTATTAACTGAAAAGGTTTCGTGAAATTCTGTTATGTGGTTTGAGAGGAGTTGCGATGACAAACTGTTGCAGTAGTACGTTAAAGTAAATAAGTTCAAAGGGGCATAACTCCTAGAAAAAAAAATGAATCGCAATTTCCCGTCGATATGCACAACTACATAGTATGTCCTTATTATCTAAAAAGGTTTCGTGAAATTCTGTTGAGCGGTTTGAGAGGAGTTGCGATGACAAGAAACAGGACTGACGGACGGACGGACTTGGTTAGTAGATTTCTCACTTGCTGTTTGATAATGATGATATTGAAGGTTAAATTGTATTTGTTACTATACTAGTCAACACAAGAAACGATACAAGACTTTTTTCAAATTAAAGATGAAGTTTCTCGTTTATAGGACCAATATTGAAGGTAGTGATATTAAATGACCATGAAAATATAAATCCGTTTAAAAAAAAAGATTTTTTGGGGCTTTCGTGACGTCATTTTGCGAAATTCAAGTTTTTTGACAAAATTTACATAAAACAACAATTTTAAAAACAGAAGTTCTAACTAATGATGTCAACCTTTCAATGACAATAAAGACAATGTTTGACAATAATTCTTTTTTTAAAAATCGTACAGTTTCTTTGTTTATTTGTAAAGCAAAGTTCTGCCCAACAAGAAATCGTTAAATGTAAACATTATCAATTGATTTACCATTGACTGTATGTGTAAAGTGAAATTAAAAAGAACGTTAACAATCTTAAAACTAATCCGAAAGGTTCCAAAGTTACAGTGTGTTGTTTTCATATCTAAAATATTGATTTGAGACGAAAACAATTAATTTTTTTGCATTTTTGAGATTTCATAAACACATTTTTTACCCATTTTTTTTCAATTCAACCCATTATATATAATTAGTTACAACATGAACATATTAACTTGATTAGCGTTATGAATATTTTTTAAACGAATTTGATAATTCTATTTGGTACTTAGAAAATTGTGTGACGATTTTGTGTCAAACTTTCCACAAAAACAATTTGCACCCTATGATCGTTTACATGGAATTAAGGTACTCTCCGAAAGGTTTTGATTTTCATTATCACAATTGCATACATTGCAAATGAAAGCCTTTGGAAATAGTGTAACTCATTTTGTTAAAATTTTAATACTCTTTGATAAATTTTATTCTAAAGTCGTGTATCGTTTCTTTTGTTGACTAGTATATATGCTGATGATACTGTTATTTTTGCAGAATCTGGCAGCTGAATTGCAATCTGCACTAAAGTCTAAATGTGATGTTTTTATATTGTGAGACCTGGAAACTTAAAGTCAATGTAACTAAGACCAATGTTATTCTACTTTCAAAAATAGGCAGTGTGAGAATACTCAGTTTTTATATAATAATGAATAAATAGTTGTTATAGAAGATTTTCAATATCTGGGAACAGTCTTTTTTAAGAAAAGGTACACTTTCAAAAAATAAAGCTCGGCTAGTCTAACAGACTAGGAAGGCCATGCTCTATGCATTGTGTAAAGCGAGAAGGCTTTGTTTACCAGTTGATATTTTGTTACAAATATTTGATGCAATGGTTGCACCTATATTGTTGTATGGTGCTCAAGTGTGGGGTTACGAAAACAATGAAATTATTTAATCTTTGCAATAGAATTTTGCAAGTATATTTTGAAGATTAAAAAATGTACTCCAAATTGTATTGTTTATGGAGAGCTTGGTAGAGAACCTATGCCTATTTGTATTAAAGCCAGATTGGTTGTCTTTTTGCAACTTATTTTAAATGGTAAAAAAAAGAAAATATCACGCACGATATGATATGTTATATAGACTTGACGACGATGATGTGTATCACTCTAAATGGGTTACCATGTATCAACGAAATTTTACTTGAATGTGGTTATAATCATTGTAGGAATAACCAAACTATGGGAAGAAATGTTATTCTGTCAAGACAAGTTAAACAGTTTCCTCATGAAAAATTTATTGAAAATTGGAAAGCACAAATATTTAACTCACCTAAGTGTATTAATTATAGAATTGTAAGACTGAATTTGGTTTTGAGAAATATCTCTCCGTTTCCCCACCTGAAATGATGTATACTATTAATAAATTTAGATGTGGAAGTCACAAGTTGCCAATTGAAGCTGGTAGTGTTTGTTCTATTGATGGATCTGGAAAAAAAATGTGATCTAAGTGATAAAGAACAACTAGATTATGATACATATTTAATTGTAACTTTTTTAATGGAGTTCGTGTTGTTTCTTATTTTTTATTTATAACTGTTTATGTATAAAATGCCACGGTCTCTTAATTTCATAAGTCTTTAGGATAAAAATGATCTTTACAAGTCATTTTTATATCAAATGTATTATCACACCTTTTTATGCTCGATTTGAGATCTAAATTTTATTGTTCAAAAAGGCTAGCTGTTGTCAAATAAATTTTGTGAGCAGTTTTAATACCGAGGGTGTGTCTTATTTTGTGAGTTTTCATTGGTTTGGAGTTTTTAGACCCTTCATTGTTGACCAGTGGAAAACTTCCCGCCGAAGTGTTTCAAATAGCACTTTGTCTTCAAACGAACAAGATGGACATATGCAGTTTACAGAAGCAAAAGATTTGATTTGAACTGTTCGTGAAACCACACATACTCAAGGTAGATATTAACCCCTTGGTATTTTCCCAGATTATTTTCATTATTAAAAATATGGATCAAAAAGCAACGGACAAAAAGCAAAAGTATCGGACAAAAAGCAAAATTATCGGACAAAAAGCAAAAGCGGACAAAAAGCAAATTGCGGACAAAAAGCACCGTATCACACGACTTTTGAAATCTTTTTCGAAAAATTAAGATATGATATAGAAGACTATCTGATGAAACTTAATAAGTTGGCTCGTGTTCATTGATCGTCCTGAATATGCATGAAATATTTGCCACTGGACACCAAGTAACCAACAATCAATCGTGTTCATTGACATCGGAATAAATAAAAAAAAAATAAACTAGAGCATGCACTGGTTACTACAAAACAAGTGCCTGAAGGGATGCTGTAGCAAGTATCGTGATGTTTGAAAAGGTTGCACCAACTGAAAATGCAGATGGCATATTTTTGCTGAACTATCGATAGCAACGATTTGAAAGAATTTATTTTACTTTTTCGTTTTTTACTGATACATGGAATTATATTTCAAGTTTATAGTAGATGCAGTCTATTTGTATTTTATAAAGATGATAAAGCCATAATTCAAAAAGTAGAAGACTTGATTCTCCATTATATTGTCCTTGATCCTCGATTTACTTACAGCCGTTTTGGTGGTAATAAATATTATGTACATGGTTTAATCTCAATTGTTTTAACACTTTTTTCACGTTTTTGTTATTGATCTGAGTAAAGTTCAGTTACATAATTTATTTGCAGTATGTCCTTTGTCAGTAGATATTTTTCTGCACAGCCAGTTACTAAAGTGTGAAATGAGTAGATTGTTGTGTAACACCTATATGGTCATGTGATCAAAAGGTTAGAATTTGAACCGATATATGGTCGTGTGATCAATAGGTTAGAATTAGAAGCCAAATCAGTTTAAATTGATTTTTACTTGGACAAAGACCTAGGTATTTTTATGCCCCACCTACGATGGTCCACTGAACATAGAAAATGAAAGTGCAAAGTTCAGGTTAAAGTTTTTGGTCAAGGTAGTTTTTGATGAAGTTAAACTGAGTCACATCTACTTGAAACTTAGTACACATGTTCCCTATGATATGATCTTTCTAATTTTAATGCCAAATTATAGTTTTGATCCCAATTTCATGGTCCACTGAACATAGAAAATGAAAGTGCAAAGTTCAGGTTAAAGTTTTTGGTCAAGGTAGTTTTTGATGAAGTTAAAGTCACATCTACTTGAAACTTAGTACACATGTTCCCTATGATATGATCTTATTAATTTTAATTTCAAATTAAAGTTTTGACCCCAATTTCACGGTCCACTGAACATGGAAAATTATAGTGTGAGTGGGGCATCCGTGTACTATGGACACATTCTTGTTTCATTAGAATATTAAGCGGAAGCGCTTCATTCTAAAAACGTACGCACGGTCAACGCTTTTACAACCCTATAAAGTTACAAAAAGAAGCATTTTTTAGCTAGGATTATAAAAACACGATTTTCATAAAAGTTTAATTTTTAAATTCACCTGTGCACTTTATTGTGGGACCTAGTGTCATCATGAATGAAATGTTATTGTCTCATGCAATTGCTTACGGAATAACATGTGATGTGCAATTAGCCAATCACAATAACGTATTATAATGAAACATGCATCTAATGTAATTATTCTTGTATAAACATCATCGAACTGTAACTATAAGTTCTGTAACCATGGTAAAATTCATGATTGATTGTGGGTGCATAACCCCCTGTGGCAAATATATCATGCATTTCAAGTTGAAAGATCCATGTAACTTGACCAGGTATTGCTTCCAAATAGTATCTACCTACAACAACAGGAATAGGGGACACATTCGTGTATATGTCTAGGAGACTGACAGTGTACCAACTGAATTTGTTGGCAATACCTTCTGAATACATTTTTTATATAAAAGTTAATTACATTTGGTTTTTCAGAGAATTTACAAGACTATTATCCACAAAATGCAACAGTCTTATTTTGATGAATTGTTGAACCAGAGAAATGTGAAGACTTACAGACACCTAGACTGTATAGTCAACATAACAATGATTAGAGAATCAGACTACAGTGAACATTACAAATTGATTAGAAAATCAGACTAGAGTCAACATTACAATGATTAGAGAATCAGACTATAGTCAACATTACAATGATTAGAAAATCAGCCAGCTGCATTTCATCAATCAGTTTATGATGAAGCTTTACAGCATTGGAAATGATTACTCAGGTATGTATTGGTTAAAATTTTGAGGTTTGTTTTATAGGATAATAGTGGTGTTTAATTTTATCTTTCTTGAAATAAATATATTAGAAATGAGGTGAAATATGGCATTGATTAAAGGAGATGTACCAAGGAAAACATGTGACTGAATAAACATTTTATTAAAAAAGGATGAACAATACAGTTTTGAGTTTCAATCCTTTCATATATTAAAATAAAATGATATTTTGTAGGGACCAAACAACTGAGCAGAAAGAAGCTCCGTATTACCTTGAAGAGTAAGCAATTTATTAAGTATATTTGGGGTTACCAATGAGTATGGTAAGAACCTCATCTTAAATTATACTTGGTGAGTATTCTTATTGTTGATTAAATATTAAGCATCATTATGGAAAATGGGGGATCAAGGGTATACACCAACAAGACAGTGACCAAAGGAAAATAAATAACCAAAACCATCTAGAGGTTTCAACTATAGTCTGATGTTTATACAATACGTGAACTTGTGAATCATCCAAAGTCTAAAATATTTGTGAATAAAATGAACAGACTGACAAATAACTTACATACACACAAATATCTGACCTAAGCACATGAGCATGTTGCAGGGTGAAATTTTTTTTTTAAATAAAGCTTGAGCCTGTTTTGTGCAATGCCTAACCATATAACGACAAAATTTCATACAGAAAACTTTTTCAAATTGAGGGGTTTCAAATTTTAAATAAGCCAATTTATGGTTTAAAAAAATAATGGAAATCTTGACTCCCCAACAAGAGAAAAATGTCACTCTTATCATTGAGGAAAATGGCCACTACCTGAATGGTCTTTAGAATTAATTCAGTTGCTCTGGTCATTTTTCAAAATTTAACAATGTAAGTAAATATGGAGTTGTTTGATCAATGGGAGATAACTCTGACCACATGGAATAATTCTGAAAACTTAAAGAGGGGTCCTGATCCCGAAATCCCGGGCTTAAAAACACAAAATCCTGAGCTCCCGAAATTTAAATAAATTTAGATCCTGACATCAAGAAATTAAAAAAAAAACTTTATCCTGGAGGGGTCAATCCCTAAATCCTGTGCTTTAAAATACCAGATTCCTGAGTCCCAATATAGGTCCTATCCCCCTCACATATATAATTGATAACTAAGATAAAAGAAATACAGAAATTGTTTTGCCTTTTGCCATGCTTACAATCAACAAAAGATTTTTTTCTTCATTTTTCAAAATAAATTCCAAGACTAAGATGTAGGATGCCATTCTTCTAACAAAATACCACAACATGGAGACCCTAATCAGCACACTAAAATGTCCAAACGTGTGTCCTACATCTTGAAATAAATATAATTTTATAAATGTTCAAGTATCTTCAAAAACATTTTTTACTCATTTCTACTCTGTTGAGACAATTTCACTAGCACTGCACTTTGACTTTGACTAAGACAAACACAATGTTGATTGAAGTTGAATGGTACTAGTGACAACTTTGTTGGAGACATGGAAAGCATTTCGTCATTGTTAGTAGTTTTATGGGCTTTCACCTCTAGAGTCACAAAGAACCTTATGTACGTTAGTTCCATTGAAATGTTATATGCATTGTCAATGCTAAACATTTGATTGACTTTGACTGATTTTTTTTTTAGTTTCGTCAGAGTATAAATGAGTTTGAACAAAAGGCAATATAACCTTTTTTTAGTGATAAGAAGATTTGACTTTCATTTTTGATAAAGTTTTCACCAAATTTATTGTTGATAGCAAGGCTTATGCATGGTTTGCACAATAGAATATGCCTTTTACACAATGAGCTCAGTGGTGAATCCAGGGGTGGGGGGGGGGGGGGGTCTGGAATTTGGAACCCCCCTATTTTTTGGCCCATCAATGCATTTGAATGGGAGCATATAGTTGGACCCCCCCTTTTAATCTGGGTTGGGAACCCCCCTTTTTTGGGGCCTATCAATGCATTTGAATGGGAGCATATAGTTTGACTCCCCCACCCCTCCCCCCCTTTACTCTGGGTTGGGAACCCCCCTTTTTAAAATGGCTGGATCCTCCCCTGGAGCTTGTCACTTTCACTCAAAAAACATTAAAGAAACCATCAAATTCCTAAGCTTAGGTAGGAGCTTCAAATTGTTATAAAAATTACTTAATTATCATTATCTTGTGTATTTTAGCCACCTTCTGCTTAAAAAAAAATACATTTAGATAATTTATCACTTAAATCTGCTTAAAAAAAAATACATTTAGATAATTTATCACTTAAAGAGGCATTTGCAATGATTGAGATAAACAATAACAGCACTTTGTTTTTTTTATAAACATTAATAAAAGTGGAATAATGAAGAAATGACTTGTAATTATTAACAGTCATTTTTATAGTTAAATTGGTAAAAATGATCTGAAAAGCATTGCTGATTTCATATTTTTTTTCCAAAACCACAATTCAACTTCATTTTGGTCTGTATGCATACAACATTTAATAAGAACCATTGTAGTAGATGGTTGCTCAGCTTGGTCAGATAATAAAAAGAACAGAATGTCAAAATAAAACGGTTTTGCCAACAAAAAATATTATTTCAGTGGTAAAACTCAAATGTTTTTGCTTCAATTTTTTACTCACTTGAGTGCAATTATTTGCAAAGTACAAATCTTATACAAAAGAATTATGTCTGAGACAACAACCCAACCAAAGAGCAAAAAACAGCCGAATCAACTAATGACTCTTCAACTCAGCAAGAAAATCCAGCATCTGGAGGCAGGCTTCAGCTGACCCCTACACAAAAATGTCCACTAGGTCAGTGAAAGTGGATGTCATACTAAACTCAAACATATATTAAAATGAACTGAAATTAAAAAACCTACGAGACTAACAAGGTCCAGAGGCTTCTAACAAGGGACAGGTGCAAAAATGCTCTATGAGCCAATGTAGAAAAAACAAACACAGCAATTTGCACCGTAAAACTCATTAAAAAGAAGTCTGTGTCCAACTTTAGAAAAGGTAACAAAAGAAACAGACTAATAATTTGTGTATTTTTACAACATTTACAAAGCTAAATTTTGTGGGAAAATAAAGTAAAAGTTAAATTAAAAAAGAAATATTTAATTTTGAAATTTACTTCAAAGGAAAGAAAATAAAGTTTAATTGATTTTATTCTGATATGTGTAATGTTGTATATGTATTTATATTTCATTTCAGAGTTCAACAACAGATTATTAATTCTATAATTTTGATTTTTGCAGATTGCAGCAGTGGGATGTTACAGTCATAGACGTTGGATAGACTCCGTTGTACTAGGCCAGGGAGGGTAGCGCAGAGTTTCCGCAGCACTATACAATAGTAGCAAGATCACTCTACCATGAGCTTGTTAAAGGGCCTGTTTGATGAAAGTGACACCAACGTTCTCCACAACACTACAGATTTGTTTTTGCAGATGCAGCCGAGAGGATGTTTCAGTCATGGACTCATTTGATGGAAGTGGCACCAACATTCTCAAACACTAATAATTTACAAATTTGTTTTTGTTGTAGATGCAACCTCAGTCATACACCCTAGAGTTTGGCTATGTTGTGACAGAAGAAGAGTGGCATATAGACTTCTGTATGTCCATTTTTATGGAAGTGACAAATTACTAATCTTTCTTCTTATATCTATTTCAGAGTTCTTACAAAGATGCATAGGTATAAAATATTTATTATTTTTTGTCTTTTGGTGTATTTTTGTCAATGAGTTAAAACCCAAAGAACAGTACATCGATCAGAAGTAATAAGTTTGACTAGTGTAATTTGAGAGAGAACACTCTGGAACACAAAAAATATCCTGCCTCATAAAAATTTAACACGACATCTTATTTTCACCTTTTTCATTGAAGCAGCACACAGTGTAGTCAAGAATGTATGCATGTCCTTGAACTTCTAGAAATACAATACCTCTAATAGTTAAAACAGTCTGGTATAATGGTCAACAAGAGCTACATAAAAAAAGGAAGATACCAAAGTTAAATTAAAAAAATATGTATTTAATTTTTGAAATTTACCTCAAACAAAATAAAATAAAGTTTAATTGATTTTTTTCTTATATGTGTAATGTTGTATATGTATTTTTATTTCATTTCAGAGTTCAACAACAGATTATTAATTCTATTATTTTGTTTTTCGCAGATTGCAGCAGTGGGATGTTACAGTCATAGACGTTGGATAGACTCCGTTGTACTAGGCCAGGGAGGGTAGCGCAGAGTTTCCGCAGCACTATACAATAGTAACAAGATCACTCTACCATGAGCTTGTTAAAGGGCCCGTTTGATGAAAGTGACAACAACGTTCTCCACGACACTACAGATTTGTTTTTGCAGATGCAGCCGAGAGGATGTTTCAGTCATGGACTCATTTGATGGAAGTGGCACCAACATTCTCAAACACTAATAATTTACAAATTTGTTTTTGTTGTAGATGCAACCTCAGTCATACACCCTAGAGTTTGGCTATGTTGTGACAGAAGAAGAGTGGCATGTAGATTTCTTTTATGGAAGTGCAAATAACTAATCTTTCTTCTTCATATCTATTTCAGAGTTCTTACGAAGATGTATAGGTATGCAGTAATTATTATTTATGTCTCTGTGTATTTTTGTCAATGAGGTAAAACCACAGAACAAATCAATCAGAAGTATTAACTGGTGTAATTTGAGAACACCCTGGAACACGAGAACTATCCTACCTCACAAAATTTAACATGAGACATCTTGTTTTCACCTTTTTTCAAGGAAGCAGCACACACAGTGTAATCATGAAGGTATCCATGTCCTGGAACATCTGGGAATAGCATATCTCTAATAGTATTTTTACTACTATCCTCAAAATTCAAACAAAACAGTCAGATATTTTGATCAACAAGAGGTACAATCTCAAACCATGTGGTGAAAAAAGACAACTGTGTTACACATAACCAAAAAAAGTGACGGAAAATTGTCTACACTGACAACAAAATATTATACAGCAACAACCCATTCAAAGACCTGAGAGATTCTCAAGCACCAATTCAACCAAAGACCAGGGATGATCTCCAGCACTGAGCACCAACCAAAACAAAGAACAGTCATGACCTAGGGCAAAAAGCACCAACCCAACCAAAGACCTAAGAGGTTTTCAGGCACCATGCAACCAACTAAACTAAATAGCCAGGGATGATCTCAGACACCATGCACCAACCTTTCCAAAGATCAGGGATGCTTTCAGGCACAACAACCTTACCAAAGACCAGGAATGATCTGACACCAAGCACCAACCAAAACAAAAAAAAGGGTGATCTCAGACACCACAGAATGTTAGCAAGTATTTGATATGTTAACTTATCTACTACTTGTGTAAGTAAAATGGTTTTTTTTCATTCTGTGCTGCATTTATTCTATCAAAAATTGTCAAAATGCAACATGAAATTTTTATGTGTTTTTCATCTCTTTCTTCAAAATGTTTTACATATTGAATTTTTTTGAAAATTCCATTGGACTATCAAAAATAATTAGTAAATAATTTCTTGAATAATTTTTTTTTTATTGGAAATGTTAATTTACTTTAATCAACGAATATGAAAATAAATGTTCAAACCTTTTTCATGCATAACCAAATTAATAAATGTGTTAAATAAAAGATTACAAATAAAAAATTTCTATATTTTTTTTTTAGAAAATTAAGATATGCTTCTAAGAGTTTTTACAATTGAACTGTTCCAGAATATAATAATGTATTGTTTTTTACAGAAAATATAAGGTAAAATGACAAATTATGATTCGGGTTTACATGAAAACACTGATTTCTTGAATGACAGAAGCATAGGTGGATCCAGGGAGCCTTGCCCCCCCCCCCCCCCCCCCTTTTGTTGGTAAAGGAGTAAGTTCGGTAAGAGCCATATTTGGCCCCAATTATAAAGTTCATAGTAACAAGACAATAACTGTTTCAAGTTGCCTTAAAGACATGTTAGAAAGTTACACAGAACTGTTTTTGTCAAAGTTTACTTCTAACACATTAATTTTTACATCCCAAAAAGGTCAAAATAAGGGATTTTGGTGAAATTTGTCAAAATAAGCCAGATTGCAACCAAATGAAGGACCAGGAAACATAGAGCGCAGGCGTCGACAAGCTTAAGATTCAAATAAGACATGTGAAATGTCTTCACAAACATTATTTTAAAAGATCTTTGTTGTCGACGTATGCGCTCTATATTTCCTGTCCAATAATCTATGGAAATTTACCCATTTTCATTGATTTTTTCGTGAAAATCAATACGAGTTCAACTTGTGACGTCATAATGAAACGCAGAAACGTAAAATTTCCAACAAAATGGTGTATATCCTAGCTAGTCAATGGATTAGCTGTAATTTATCGTGATATTGGTCGATTAATCTGAATTTGAAATTTACGCTAAAAAGGGGGCCATTTTAGGACCTTATCGAACATACTCCTTTTGGTTGATTATATAAGGAATCACTGTAGTATGACTAGAGGGGGCCCCCTCATGAAAAGTTCTGTATTCTGCCACTGAGTAGCGAAATAAAAATTCACTAAATTAGAAGGGGAGGCAAGTTGTATAAAATAAGGGTATCAATACGATATGGTATTTCAACAAATGATGCAATTTTGCTCTAAATTTGTGAAGTAAAATTCAGGTACACTATGCCAAGATCAAACTCATGTATATTTTACCCTTGGGAAGTGGTAAAAAACTGCTTGAAAATTAAGATATGTCTGCAAAGTATTTAGTAATTGGGGAAAATATGGTTTGGTTCAGATTAATTGAATAAGATTTTGAATTTCTGAAATTAGTTGATATTGTAATAAAAAAAAATATTTATGATTATCCCATACATTCACCATCAACGATTCTGGAAGATTATGTCAAGCAATTTTTTTTTGTTGTAAAAGTTTTCATCCAATAATTTATAACTGTAGCCAAATAATAATTTGATTAATTAAAGCCATGGACACCTTCTCATAATTTAAAAATATTGAGATAAATATGCCGATATAAATACAAGTGGTACTTATTTGATTCTTGTCGGTGGATTCTGGAATAATTTTCATTTCATATTTAAAAATTACCAAAAAGTATTTTTTTTGAGAACATATTCAGCTTGAATACATAAATGACAGAGATTTTTATTAAGCATTTCATGTGAACAACCAAGTTAGAAATTTGACCGCAAAAAACTCAAAAAAAGATTCAGGCATACAAATTATAATATACATTAAAAACTGGATATTAAATGATAAAACCGTGGAAGAAGATTGATTTAATTTGATTACAACACTATTTAACCATTGAACAAGATTTTCTTCTGAAATGCAGCAAAATGGTTTGCCCATCAATTTCAATAGTTAAATTGATATATATAGGAAGATGTGGTATGAGTGCCAATGTGACAAATCTCCATACTTATATATGCAACAACATTTGAAGCTAAAAAAGAGGTTGGAGATTAACCCAGAGTGGAACGCCCATTTATTTAATTTCTTTATCAAATTGATCAATGCAGAAAGGGTGATAGTTGAAATAACTTAGGATGAGGTTTATTAGGTTGTAAAACAGTTTAAGGTCCTTGGATCAAATGATCAACAGATATTTATAAAACATTTTTAAACATTGTCTTCTTTGCATTGTGAGTGCTTTCGAGTGGTTGAAATTTTCAAAACAATTCATGCAGTTTTTGGTGATACACTCGTTTAAATGATAAAACTGAAATTTCAGTTTTGTAATTTAACAACTTCCCTAAATATTTTACTGTTTTCAATACATCTTGATTGTCAAATTGGAGAATAACAGTACATTTGTACTTGAAACTAAATTAAAGTTTGTCATCTGCATTTAAAGTTTCATAGCTGAACATTAATGTTCATCTTGATTTTTTTTTTGAAGACTAAGCAAATATCAAATGACAATTTCAGAAATACATTGAGCTCAGAGCGCTGCGTTTCTTATCTATTACTAACATAGTTTCTCTTTGGAGTAGCTTGCAGTTGCTAGGGTCTGGTTGTTTCTTTTGTTTTTTCATTGGTTCTTTGAATGGTGTCATGGTTTTCAAGTGTTCAGGATATGGTGTTCTGCTTTTGAGGGAATCTTTATATGTAATTCTGAAATGAAAATATTTGATATTTGTTTGGTAATTTAAGTATTAAAAAAATTATAATTTTGAGCTTAAATCTGTAAAAAAGTTTTATAATTTTCGAAACAATGTCAAAAACAAAGGTCTTTAATCAAATTCTAAATTATATTTGACATATTATGATGTATTGGAAACCAAAATATTAAAAATATATTTGTATCTTAGATTGAATTCAAATACCTTATTGTGAAAAATTACCCAAAATGTTATATACTTAAGCGTCATCAAAATTATTTCAGGGTATCTGTTTCTTAAAAGCACTGATTGCTAACAAGATAATGGTGAAGTAAAAGTAACATTTCAAAATTATAATCTACCTTTTAAATTAAATTCACTTAATGCTTTGACCAAGTGAGAAGAACAAGTATTTAAATCATTTCAAATACCCCCCTTAAACCTTCATTCTTATTTATCTGAAACTATCATCATTTCCTAGAGTTATTTAGATAAAAATCCCTAGTATTAAACAGAAGTATCTAATTATTTTGCTTCAAATATATTATTCTTGGGTTCATTTTTAACTCTAACCCCCAATAATATGCTTTCATTCAGACATTTTACAAATTCTCCATACAAATCCCCCAAAAAATAATTTTGTGAAAACCTAAAATTTGTCATTCACATGAATAATAATAATAAAAAAAACTGTCAATAATAAGGAATCCACAGTATTCACATTTTGCTTGAAAAATATTTGTAATCAAGTTTCATCAATTAGCCTCGAATGTTGTATTTAAGCGAAATAGTTGTTTGTTTCTTTGCTTTGTCTTTACACAGCTGAAAACTTTTACTTTTAAGCAAGGGAGATAACTTGTTTCAAATTTAATTTAATTAAGAAATTTCTAAAAATGACATTTGTCCATTCGGCATCATATTTTTCTAAAATCAGTGTAATTCTTAAAAATGTTTGGTATAACTAATTGGTTTATTGTCGAGCCATCGACTTTAGTCGAAAAAGCGAGACTAAGCGATCCTACATTCCGTCGTCGTCAGTGTCGTCGTCGGCGGCGTCCACAAATATTCACTCTGTGGTTAAAGTTTTTTAAATTCTAATAACTTTCTTAAACTATACTGGATTTCTACCAAACTTGGACAGAAGCTTTTTTATGATCATTAGATAGTATCCAGAAGTAAATTTTGTGAAAATGAAATTCCATTTTTTCCGTATTTTACTTATAAATGGACTTAGTTTTTTCTGCTGGGAAACATCACATTCACTCTGTGGTTAAAGTTTTTAGAATTTTAATAACTTTCTTAAACTATACTGGATTTCTACCAAACTTGGACAGAAGCTTTTTTATGATCATTAGATAGTATCCAGAAGTAAATTTTGTAAAAATGAAATTCCATTTTTTCCGTATTTTACTTAAAGGACTTAGTTTTTCTGTGGAGAAACAGTGGTTAAAGTTTTTTTAAATTTTAATCACTTTCTTAAACTATCCTGGATTTCTACCAAACTTGGACAGAAGCTTATTTATGATTATAAGATAGTATCCAGAAGTAAATTTTGTAAAAAGATCAACTCCATTTTTTCTGTATTTTACTTTTAAATGGACTTTGATTTTCTTCCAGTTTACATTACATAGTCTGCAGTTAAAGTTTTTAAAACATTTATTAGATTCATTAACTATCCTAGATTTTTACCAAACTTGGACAGAAGCTTCTTACAATCATGAGATAGTATCAAGAGGAATATTTTAATTGATTTTTTTCCTCATTTTTGTTGAGCCTGCGATTTACAGCAAAAGTAGGCGAGACACTGGGTTCTGCGGAACCCTTACAAATTTTAATTATCAGTACATAATTAACAACTATTTTTAATTTTAACTTTTTCGTCACATTTAACAATTACTCATCATGACAAGATTTTGACATTTCTTTTCGAAATTCCCCTTATATTTCTTTTAAAAATTGCATACAATATTCACTTTAAACATATTATAATTGTTAATGTTTGTGTCATTTTGGTCTTTAGTGGATAGTGGATAGTTGTCTCATTGGCAATAATACCTCATCTTCTTTTTTATAACTAAGCAGGTTCAAATTAGATCATGTACCATACTTTAGGGGCAGTGGTAGATTCAGAGGGTGGGAGTTCTGGAGAGGTTGGATCCTCCTTTTGTCGAGCCTTTGACTTAAGTTGAAAAAGTGACACATAGCGATCCTACATTCCGTCATTGGCATCGTCCACAAATATTCACTCTGTGGTTAACGTTTTTAAAATTTTAATAGCTTTCTTAAACTATCCTGGATTTATACCAAACTTGGACAGAAGTTTGTAAATGATCATAAGATAGTATTCAGAAGTAAATATTGTAAAAATAAAATTCCATTTCTTCGTATTTTACTTGTAACTGGACTTAGTTTTTCTCCTGGGAAATATTACATTCACTCTGTGGTTAAAGTTTTAAAAACTTTGATAACTTTCTTAAACTCTCCTGGATTTGTACCAAGCTTGGACCAAAGCTTGTTTATGATGATAAGATAGTACATGTACCCAGAAGTAAATTTTGTAAAAATAAAATTCCATTTTTCTGTATTTTTCACTTATAACTGACTTAGTTTTTCTTCAAGTTAACATAACCTTTTAGTCTGCTGTTAAAGTTTTTAAAATATTTATTAAATTCATAAACTATTCTGGATTTTTACTAAACTTTGACAGAACTAGGACATGCTTCTTTTAATCAAAAGATAATAAAAAAAATTAAGGGATTGCTAAAGTGAATTTGATAAGATAGCCATATTTTGGATCCTATGGCACCTTCATCAGGATTGAAACTATAGGGAACTGCAGAATCCTGTAATGATAATTTGCATTTCACAATGTCACCATCAGGATAAATTATAAATAGGAGAGTGAAGGTAGATGCGAAAATAAACTAGATCAAGAATGTTAAATAAAATATGTTTTTGTATATTTGGACGACATTTGACTTGCAATTATGTACCATTTACTAGGCTGGATATAGTACAGACTTGCATACCGTACCATTTCGACACTGGAAGCAGTACGTTTGTCTGAGCGAAGCCAATTGGAAGCATGTACCTCTTAGTGAAGCTAATTGGGAGCACATACCCTCTGTCTTGTTGCGAAGCTGATTTGAAGCAGTACATATATACCTCTGTCTGCTAAAGCTAATTAGAAGCAGTACCCCTGGCAGCGCGGTCCCAATTAGAGGCATGTAACTCTGAGGGAAGCCAATTGGAAGCATGTACCTCTGCAAAATTTGATTAAACACTATTCAACAAATTTTATTTAACATTCTTTTTAAACCATTAATACTTTTTGTCGAGCCTTCAACTTTAATTGAAAAAAAACATGAGACTTAGCCATCCTACATTCTGTCAGCAGCGTCATCATTGGCGATCACAAAAATTCACTCTTTAGTTTAAGTTTTTTGAAATTTTTATAACTTTCTAAAACTATTCTGGATTTCTAAAACTTCCACCGAAGCTTGTATATGATCATAAGATAGTACCCAGAAGTAAATTTTGTAAATGAAACAAATTAATTTTTCCATATTCTACTTATAAATGCCAGGATACAATACATTCACTAAAGTTTTTAAAATTTTAATAACTTTCTTCAAATATTCTGGATTTGTAACAAACTTAGACAGAAGCTTGTTTATGATCAAAAGCTAGTATCTAGACAAAAAAAAGTTAAAACTTATTTCCTGTTTTTCCGTATTTTGCTTATTAATGGACTTAGTTTAACCTTATATTCTGAAGTTAAAGTTTTTGAAACAATTATTAGATTTATAAACTATTCTGGATTTTTACCAAACTTGGACAGAAGCTTCTTACAATCAAATGATAGTCTGAGAGGAATATTTTTATTGATATCCCCCCCCCCCTCATTTTTGTTGAGCCTGGGATTAACAGCAAAAGTAAGCGAGACACTGGGATCTGCAGAACCTGTACAAATTTTTTGGTTGCAATTAAATGAGAACAAAACCTAGTTTGAACCCTGCCTTTTATCCTGGGTGGGAGCCCCATCTCTTTAAAAATGGCTGGAACCACCCCTGGGGGAGAATAATTGCTTTTTTATCATTTGAAGATGGAAAAAACTATTTACGTTATTACATGGGATTTGTTTCCAAATGGCAGAAAAGAGGTGTTTCCTGTCTTGTGTATTGACAGGAGCTAGTTCTGACTGTTATCCTCCATTTAAGGAACCAGTCATTCCCAAAGTTTACCTTGTGTCAGTCCATCTCTATTAATGTCAAGATATCAGTGATTTCTCTTCTCTTAAGTTTTTTGGAAGCATTCTTATGAAAAACAAATTTTGACATCACCGATTAATATGGTTCATGTATCAAACTTAATTTGGGAACAAAAATGTTACTTTTGAATTGTAAATTTTGAAACTATTTCCTTCAACTATTCTAGTTTAATGATTTTATTACATGGAATTTGAATTTGGACAATTATTTTTTAATTTAAAGAAACAGGATTTTTTGAGTTTACAATATTTCATCCTAAATTTTATCCTAAATGTAAAGATTTCTTACAACATACCACTATTTTGTATTATATTTGTATTTTATATTATCAGCGTTTCTTTTACCATTGAAACTTCAAAGGAAGATTGCACTCACGTTGAAGTTGTGTTATTCCTAGTATGAAACTGGTTGAGAAATTTCCCCCCATTTTCCCGAAATTTGTGAAATTTTATTAAAATTTACAGACAGTACTCGTTTGTGTAATCAACTCCTGCAGTTATAATTTTTTCTATTCTTGAATTAGGAGATTTTTATTTAAACCTTTGTAAGAATGTAACAATTTTTGTTTAGAACTCACATGATGAGCATGCAAATTGATTAAGGTTAATCGTCATCACAAATGTTTGACCTTTTATATTTCCATATATTTAAATTTCAGTAAAGACCATTCTCCTTTGTTGATGGAAAATATGAACTTGCACAACTGAGCTACTTCAGGCTATGATCAATTTTTGTAGAATTATTTTCATACTTATGATGTGTGTGAAGAGAAACTTAAAACAAGGGAAATTTTATTAAACTATGCTCCAAAATATTAAAAAAATGTTTGTGATTTATAGGTGTTAGCCAATAAATATTCTGTTCTTTTTTTATAACCTCTTTTTTTAGGTATTTACATATCAGATGTCTGCTAACTAATATAAGAGCAATAATTTGAGCTATGTAAATAAAAAAAATGTAAACATAGTTCTAAATAAAAATGGAAAGAGAAATTGTGGGTATTTAAAAAAAAACATTTGGTCAATTTTCAAAATTCAAGTTACATGTATAAAAGCACATCTGATATTTTTACTGTTTTATGTATGAGTTCAAACAATTATTTTTTATATTGAGAATTACTTCCATGCTGCCATGAATGTAAAAAGAAAATTTTGTGAGATGCTTTGGAACATTCTTTGGACAATTGTATATTGGATTATATACAACGGAAAGGACATTGGAATATTAAAATGGATTCAGTGAACTGGTTATCACAAAGAATTATGTTGAAAAGCATGAAAAGTAGCCATGGCAGCAGCTCCAAGGAAGATGGTTACATAAATCTTCAACCAAGTCTGAGGCTTCACCAAGAAAATAAGAAGGCAAGTTTAATTAAGCCAAACATTTTCTATACAATCAGTAATTTGATAAAAATTGTATATTAAGGGCTTATGATAGAGTTGATGTTGCTAATGTAAAATGTTATTTTTGCCATTCAATGGGAGATAACTCATAATTTACCTTTATAAACAATGGAATATATTTAAATTATTATTTTTGTGGAGTTGAAAATTCAATCAATAAACTTAAGACTTACTGTTTTTGATTTTAATCTTTTATATTGATTTTACAGTTATTAATGTTATAGTAAGAAATTGGAATAATGTTTGGTAAATGTCAGGGAAATTGAAATATAAAGTATATAAATTGTAAATTTTCATATATTTCAGGTTTTTTTTGTGAGATTTTTTCATGGTGTGGGAATAAGACTTGGAGGTCTAATACAGCTAGTATATAGGTAGGTGCCAGTATACAGTTTCGAATAAAATAAATGTTTTATAAATATTCTTTTTAAATTTTATGTGGTTCAGGCTTGAAAGTTTCTAAGAGCTTGGTTTCTAGTTTACGCATTTTTTTTTTTTCAGTACAAACATAACGTAATTTTGAATATCGAACCTAATTATTTAGTTTGTTGGATTGCTATCTAGTTAATATATGTTCTCAGCCTCTATTACACATATATAACCTATTTCTTTATAATTTCATATGGTAACAGTGATCTTTTGAAACCATTCTGGTAAGACTTAACACTTTATATTTCAGATTAGCATCAGCTTGTCTGTAAGGATTGAGGCTGAGAATGGCCATTGGAGCTGACTAATATGGTAAGAACCAATACATAAATTAATGAGTCATTTAGCCAAGAACATGTAAATACCCTAGAATGTTATGCAAAGAAGTATTATATTTTAATTATGCAGATCTTGAGACGTAGTAAACTTTAATTTTTCTTGAACTATAACTGTGATATAATCTAAAGGGAGGTATCAAGATAAATAAAGGAAATAAAAAAATTATTCAGTTACTTAGAAGATCTTACTATCTGTAAGTTTTCTAAAATTGTTCCCGTATATACATTGTATAATGAATGGGATGTGGACCATCATGTGGTATGATTGCCACTGAAACAACTATCTCCCAGAGACCAAATGATATGTAAGCAACAAATGGTCACTATGGCCTTCAACAATGAGCCAAACATATACCTTACAGTTAACTTTAAAAGTTAGAAACATGGCAAAATGTGAAACAATTCAAACAAGAAAACCAACAGCTTGATTTATAATGAAACCATGAAATAATAACAATTATCCCTATTTTGTGCATTTTTCCTTTGATTTTTTTTGTGATAATTTTCATATCATGCTTCTCGCTTGAGATGGAAAAATTATCGCTAGAAACTAAGGAGACCACGTGGCATGGCTAACAAAATTGACATTGAAATTGACAAGGTCGTCATAGGTAAAATAGCGATAAACAGATTATCATTGGTCATCTCAACGATAATCTATAAATACGTCGAACAACAACCAACTACTTGTCATCCCTTGTTTGCTACTGAAGACTGGTTGTTTGTAAGTTCAGTCTACAGAATCACTTCAAAGCAAAGTAAAAGCAATGTTCTATTGTTCTATGCATCATAAGTGCATTTATTAACTTGTTACTTATTCCTTTGCATTGAATATTGTTCTGAAAGATATTAGAATGTATATTTCTTTTTCAGGTGACTTCAACTGTGGCTGCAGGAAATTATTGTGCAATACAACTGAAACCAAAAAGAATGTAATTCAGACTATTTTTGTGTATGTTTTAAAAAATGTTCATATTTTTTTACCAAAAAAAAAATTTAAAAATTGTAAAGATTCTCCATTTTCAACAAAGCTGGAAGTTGTTGGCTAAATTGATACTTCATAATTTTCCGATTTTACTTTTAGACCTACTCTTGATATCTTAATTATGGTCAATGTGTTATCAAACATTTCCAGAAGGTTAAAAATGGAGAATCTAAAAAAAAAAAGAAAAATAATGTTATTTTGTTAAAATGTACATTTTGGTTTTCTGATTTGTTGGATGTATCTCTTTTTTTCTTCATTAGTTTGTTATTTTTTGCAGTGTTTTTAGCTATAAAAAAGATTATTTCACAAGAAGCATAGAAAAAAACACATCTTGGTGAGAAAAGATTAATTCAGATTTTTAGTGTTAAATGCCACAATAAGCAAGATTTGTTATATATCTTGGTGTCCATTTTTTCAATTGGTTGAGAAAATCGGAGTATTGGAAGTGAACCACCTAGGTGAACAATTATGTACTAAATATTTTTGTTAATTATTTAAATAATTTATATCAAATTATTTATTATTTTTTATAGCTATACCATCTTGTATTTTTGTTAGATATAGCAATGATGTGGAGTCTAAACAGGTGAAATTTTTGGCAAAGGGAGGTAATAAATTATTCCCCTGTTTAACTCCTCATTCTTTTAAATTTTATTATTTTACTTAAATATTCATATGTATAAGTTTTTTGTTTAATATCAGATGTATACTAGCTAACAATGACTATTATTCAGAGTTCTGTAAATAAAAAAAAAATGTAAACAGAGCTCCAGATAATAGATTTAAGGGTGGGAGAAATTATGGGACACTATCGGTAGAATTGATTTGGTGAAATTTTCAAGATACATGATTAATTGAGAGTGCATCTGATATTTTTTTTATTTATTTCTATAAATAATGGACCAAACACGAAAAGATTGCAATTAAGATAATTCTGACAGCCACTCTGGCAGCCAGGAGAGCAGCTCTAAGGAAGATGGTCAATAAAATTTTCAACCAAGTCTGAGGCTTTACCATGAAATTGAGAAGGCAAGTTTATTGAAGTCAAACAATTTCTATACATTTTCTAGAAATATTTGTTAAATGTACATATTCATCCTTATTTTCTGCATGAAAAACATCTTTCAATAATTTATTTACCAGTTTAATATTTTGGGATACCATTGTCAAGGGGTACAATCAAAATCACGTGATGGATATACACACACCGGAACTAACAGTCGAGCAGACCGCTTGAAAGGTAAGTAGTCGTATTTACTTGTTTATATCAATGAAATTTAATAAATAAGGTAGTGCATGGAATGTCGGATACTGTCTAGTTTTGAAATACACAATTATCTTTGCTGGAAATCGTGCAGTTAATGCTAACACTTCGACACAAAAATTCGTTGAAAATTTGGAACTGTGTCGAAGTGTTTTCAATAACTGTACGCTTTCTAGCAAAAACAATTGTGTATTTTAAAACTACATACCATCCGACATTCGGTGTGCCAACTTATTAATCAAAATTTAATTGATATAAACAAGAAAATGCAACTACTAACCTTTCAAGCAGCGAGTTCGACTATAACTTCCGGTGTGTGTATATCCATCACGTAATTTTGATTGTACCCCTTGGTTGTACATTAACAAGAATTTCTATTACAATTGCAGGAGTAAATTCTAAGATAGGAATTAACTTTCAAGGGGAGACTAGCACAATTAACAGCAAGATTTGTTCATTCAATGGGAGACAACTCATTTTCATTATTCAAATTAGTTGAGTGCAGAATTCAAATCATAAACCTTGACTACTTTTGTTTGTTTTTCAATCTTTACAAAATATGTGGATTTTATACTATTGGTACTTGAAGTAAGAAATCAGAAAAATGTGTAAATCAATCTTTAGGTTGACATAGAAATTGGTTTGTAAAATTAATAAATGTGTTAATTTCTTTTTAGGTACTTTCTGTGGCATGTTTTCATGGTGTGGGAATAAGACTTGGTGGTCAAATACAGCTAATATGTAGGTAGGTACCAGTATTGTTAATCCTGTTTAAAAAAAAATAATCTATAAATAAGATTATTTTAAAATGAATACTGACTTTTTTAGGGTTAAAGGTTTATAAGAGTTTGGTCAACAGTATATACTCTTTATTTTATCAGTATCATATGACAATGGTCTCTTGGCAAAGTATGGCCTTATAATAGATTTTAAATTTCAACTTTTATCATAGAATATCAAAGGGGCCCCAATTTGGATCTTAAATGGATATATTTCAAGAAACTTAATGTGACTTAAAATAAATCGCTTCTTTATAATACATTGTAGTCTCCATAATTAGCTATATTGGGAGATATTATCAAAATGCTATAATTTTGTGAATTTTCTTACCTAAAAGCTTAAAGAATACCTTTGATCCAAAATGTTTCGTAACTTATAGGAACCAAGGGTAATACATGTATTTAAATAAAAAGACGTAAACTATTACTGGATATGCTAAAAACTGTTCTGAATTGTGAAAAATTGGACCTTAATTGGTGCTTTTGCGAATACACCAGAATTGCATAATCAAGATGTCATAACTTAATAGTTCTAGTGTCGGGTGCCAAAATGAAGTGTTTATTTTGTATCAATAATGATACCAAAACAATATATATGTTAAATTTGTAGTATTTGGGCTTGATTTAAAAAAAAAATAAAATCTTAGGGCCAACTTAACCCTTTTAAGCCTACTCCTTTTAGGATTGAATTGTGTTGTTGGATTGATGTCTAACCAATGTTCTCAAAACCTATCGCATATATAACCCATTTTATATATCATAGATACAGTATTTCAGAAGTTATCCTTTAAAACAATTTTGTATTTTATATTTCAGGTTAGCACCACAGCTTGTCTGCAAGGATTGAAGCTGGGAAACGGCCATTGGAGCTGAATTTTATGGTAAGAAACTAAAATATTGATTAATGAACTTTTAAATTCACCATGTATTTTTTTATGAACACATGTATTTTGAAATATTTTCCAAATTAATAGTTTTAATTATACTGGTAATCTGGATTGGGTATTTAAGAATAAAGAGATGTTATAAGATTGCCAACTACTCAACTATTAATAAGAGAAGCAAATTACAATCACTGTAGGACCTTCAGCAATGAGCAAAACCTATATGAATGTAAATAATGCAACTGGTTGAATATCACAATAGGAACTTGTATTTATAAATCTAATCTCTAATGCAAAACTTTGAGGCCAGATTTTTCTGAAATCTTGGGATTATTTATCTTGCATATTTGTCCATTTGTTGAAAAATCACAAGAATAGCATGCAATAATTTCTGGTTTTACAGTACCAGTTTTAAAGGCCCTGCCTGAACATAACAAAATGTGAAACAGTTTCAAACTAGAAAACCAATGCATTAATTCATACAACTAATAAAGGAAAATAAACATGATGCACATCAACCATTGATTTTATCATCCTTTTTTGCTAATAATTGTATAAATCGGTATATCGGTTTGATCTTGTTTTGACAAATATGTTTAAGAATGTTTATTTCTATTTCAGGAAGCTGTGGCTGCAGCAATGATTATGTGATAAAACTGAAGAATGTTATTCAAATTTTTTTTGTATATATTTCAAAAAATTTAATTTTTTATAAAAAAAAAAGAAAAAAAAAAAAAAGGTGTAAAGATTCTCCATTTTCAATTAGATTGGAAGCTTGTATTTACAATTGTTAGATCTTCTTCGTTATTCCCCTACCCCCTGTATCTCTATTTCATTTTTACTTTGAAAATGAAATGGAACAGACAAATTTTACTTGTCAACTTAATAATGGTCTGTCTAGTCAAAAGGCCTCCAGTTGGTTTAGAATGGAGAATCTAAAAAAAAATATGTAAAGTGGTTTTTTTTAGTTTCCTGAATTTTTATATACATTTTGTTATTGCTCCCTTTCAATTTTTATAAATTCCGGATTTTAAGTTTTGGATTTATGGGGCTTTATTCATAAAAAAGGGGGATTTTTCACACCTGGACAATAACTCAAAAAGGCTTTCACCAATGTCCATGAAACTTTGGTGAATTGTTTATATCTATTGACATAAGCTCCCTTTCCCTTTTTATTAATTTTAGATTTTACGTTTTCTTAAGTAATGAATTTTTATACTTAAAAAAGGGGGATTTTATGCAGTTTTGGTGAAACTTAAAAGAGCAACGGCCGTATCATGTGCTAAAGCGCATCCCTTTATTGAAATGTGTTGTAGTTTTAACATATTATTATTTCTTTATTTTAATTATACAAATTTTGTATTGTTAAATATTTAAAGGGTGTGGAGTCTCAACAGGGTGAAATTTTCAGGACAAAAGGGAGGTAATTCCTTTGTTATACTCATTATACTTGAAATTTCCTGAGTGTTTATATGGAATATAACTTTTTTAATTAAAATATTCACTTTTGTACACATTTTCTTTAAATATCAGATGTATACTTGCTAAAATTACTTTTATTTAGAGTTCTGTATATAAAAAAAAAAATGTAAGCAGAGCTCTAGCTAGAGATAATAGATTTGGAGGGTGGGAGAAATTGTGGGTAACTACAATTGATTAGGTGAAATTTCAAAAGACTTAAAAAGTGCATCTGATATTTATTTTTACATAATGTTATTTCTGAAAGCAAATGGACAATAAGATGAGGACATAAACCACCTTCCAGGTTAGGATAGCAGCTCTTAAGGAAGATGGTCAATTAAATCTTCAACCCAGTCTGAGGCCTTACCAAGAAAAATATGTGGTGAGTTGAAATATTCCACAAAACTAATGATCATATTATTATAGGCATTTTAAATTATTTGTTTATAATGGGTTTGAGGACATCTACATCAATGCTGAACAATTTTATAACACATTAAAAAGAAGATGTGGTATGATTGCCATTGAGACAACTATCCACAAAAGACCAAAATGGCAGACATTAACAAATATAGGTCACTGTACAGCCTTCAACAATGAGCAAAGCCCATACTGCATAGTCAACTATAAAAGGTTCTGATAAGACAATGTAAAACAATTCAAACAAGAAAACTAACGGCCTTATTTATGTAAAAAAAATGAACGAAAAACAAATATGTAACACATAAACAAACGACAACCACTGAATTACAGGCTCCTGACTTGGGACAAGCATGTACATAAATAATGTGGCGGGGTTAAACATGTTAGCAGGATCCCAACCCTCCCCCTAACCTGGGACAGTGGTATAACAGTACAACATAAGAACAAACTATAAAAATCAGTTGAAAAAGGCTCAACTCATCAGATGCACAAAAATACAAATGGATGTGAACAACAACTTGTATTCAATTGAATTGTTTTGTACCTTAGGTATCAAGTTAACATACAGAAAATGATAGTATCAGACAAATTCATAAGAAATGTGACAAGGCATAATTTTGTTACACTTTTTAAAAAAATCTTGTGTACAATTTAATCTTAAAAACATTTTTTTCCAGGTTGTTGAAATTACAATGTTTTCATGGTGTGGGGAGTAAGACTTGAATATCTGATATTGTTAACATGATGGTAGGTATACAAGCTTTTTTTTTTTCATAATTTAATAGTAATTGATATCAATTGTTTTTTTAAAGGTTTGAAATACTATACTATATGATAAAGTACAAGTTTATTTTTGTATTGCAAACTTAATAGAATTGAAAATAGCAATCGAGAATGAGTTAGAGAGATAAAAAAAACATACAAAGAGCAGAAAACATAACCATTAGTTTGATTTTGAATACCAATTATTTTCTCACAGAATTTTGTATGTTATTCGAGAACTTTTAATCAATTATTATGATCTATATATATTTTTTAAAGTTGCGAATAACTGACCTTGAACTTTGTTTTACAGGTTAGCATCACAAGTTTCCTTTGGGTAACTTGCTTGAGGAGTAAGGAGAGCTGTTTAAGGTGAGAATTTATTAATCAACAAACAATTTAAATTTTAATTATACATGTATCTATGCCCCTAGATATCTATGTATCCATTTTTACTGATTTTTTGTCCCTTTCCTGAACAAGAAATATGAAGGGGATATAACCTGATATCAAGTAAAAAAATAGCTTTTATAAAAAGATGCATAATAACTGCCTTACATTCAGTGGTTCATATATTCGTTTCAACTTTCAAAAGAATTTTATTCCTACATTTTTAACATAAATTTTGTGTGGAGTAAGTGTCAACTAAACAACAAATAACATACCGCATTCAATTATTTTAACTTTTTGTTTAGTGAATTTATCAGCATCTTCTGCATTCATCATGTTGAATATTTCAAATAATTACTCATGGAAAATTGATGTTAAGGTGGTACCCAACACCTTCACTAAAATTACTTTGGCTCGTTTATATTTTCATAAAATTTTGACAAAGTATTACTTTTGACCCTTTGACAAAAATATAAAAATTTCAAAAACGTTGAACGATCTATTTTATCAGATAAATTACACTGATTATATAGCAGTTTTACAAACACTACTTTTGATCATTAAAAAGCTTAATCCTCCCTAAATAACACAACGTAATTAAAACGTTTAGCTGATTTTACAGAGTTATCTCCCTGTAGTGTAAGGTACCACCTTAAGTCTCAGAAAAGTTTGGAAAGTTTATTTTTGTCTTCAGGAGCCTGTTTCTGGGGTTGTATGTTTATGTGTTACATATTTGTTATTTGTTCATTTTTTGTACATAAATGAGGCCATTAGTTATCTTGATTGAATTGTTTTACAGATGTCATTTTGGGAATCTTTTATAGTTGACTTGATAATGGTTTATGGGCATTGCTCATTGTCGACGGTCATACAGTCTATAGTTGTTTTAAATTTCTGTCTCTTGTGGAGAGTTGTCTCATTGGCAATCATACCACATCTTCTATTTTTTATATTTCACATTCAGTGATATCAGGTTCTTTTTTTATTTGAAAAATTGCACATTAAATGTTATTATATTCCAGAATAATAATTAATTCAAATCAAACAATAATTAAAACTTGACTTTATTTCTTTTCAGTTGAAAGTGTCACCTTTGCTGCCTTGTGTGGTACAATCTTCAGACAATATCCTGCAAACCGTGGCTGAACTGTTACTATCTTTTTTTAGTAGAATCCTTAGACAGTAATCTTGTGGCAGAATGAGTTGTAAACAAATTGTTTTTATTCCTGTATTGAGTTTCAATTTGGATATTTTTTTATTTATATTATTTGTATTCCATTTGCATTCAATTATTGTTTTTTAATTGATGAATCATTAAAAATTTTGCGGGGTCCTAAAGGACTTTCTTAGAGGGGGCCAGCGCAATTGATTAAACAAAATTTTTCCCGCAACAGGGAGAGGAGACATCCCCATAAATATGCCTTTGAAATGGGGTGTTAAAGAAGATTTGTATTGTTTGTTTGTTTGTCCATCATCAGCTCTCATCCACAGCTTGGTAGATTTTCATTGAAACTTTCAGCTGATTTTCTGTACTAAAGGCAGTATGTTTTTTAATTTATTATAATGAAATTTTGGGTTTTCCCAACCTTTTTGAAGTGAAAACAATGGAACACAGTGTTGGCAGATACTGAAGATTATTTGAAAGTTTAGAGAAAGTCCCATTTAATCTTGATAATTGTGGGTTAAAGTTGTAGATGGATAAACAAACATATCATACACTTACTCACTTTACCTATTTGCGAATCCAGAACATAAAGGGGCCCAACACCAGTCATTTCCTGTACAATCAACCAAATTTTTCCTCCGAAAGGGGTTTTGGGGGGGGGATATTTAATAAAGATTAATATGCTTAGAAATTTGGTGTGAGTAAATAAACTTTACTTTTTATTTTAAAACAGCATGTGATTAAAAATATGAAATGAAATGTTAAACATATCCTTGGTGATCTAATAATTTTTTGCACAGATCAAGATATTTAGTCAGTGGTGGATCCAGAAATTTTCCAGGAATATGGGGGGCACTGACTGCTTCAGCGGGGCCCTGCTCCAGTCATGTTTTAGTGATTCCCTAAATATTAAACCAAATTTTTTCCCACTGAAGGGGGCCCTCTGAAAAATTCTCTTAATCCAGGTCTCTGCTATTTTGTTTTTTTATAACCCAGTAAATAAGTTGAGTTTGTTCTCAAAAAATAATTTGATTCATGTATTTTTTATTGTAGCATAAACATAGCTTTAATTTCCTTTGTTTAAGAATTGTAATGTTTTTTTAATGTCATTTTTAAAAGTTGGCACTAATTGAGGATTCAGTTGTTTATGGAATTCTTTTATAAGTTTGGTTAGCAATAAAAAGGTTTTTTTTATTAAACAAAGAATAATTACTCTGTTTACAGAATTTAATACATGTATAAAAATTAGACATGATTTAATTTAATTCATAATGCTTATTTAATTGGAAATTACATTAGGATTATCTCCCCCTAATTAGTATTCAAAACAATATTATAAAAACAACCCGGAAAATAAATAGAATCCTCAGTAATGTCAACATTTATTTTGTATAAATGTAATATTATGCTAATGATACACAACCCATGATGCAGATCCTTTTCCTCCTTTTTATTGTAGAGATAATTTACAGACGTGTCCAAAATCATATCCCTAGAATCAATTTGTTTTTTGATATTCGTACACACCTAACAAAAGCAGATTGTGTTTGGTTTCATTTGGATATTTTGTATCATTGTGATATATCATAATAATTATAATTGGTAAATAAAATATATTTGAATAACCAGCCTCATTTAATTTGAATTTGGATAAGTAAAGGGGAAGAGATTTCTGTGGTCCACGGTATGACACACATGCAGATGATTTATATTTCCATTAGGTGTCGATCATCATCATTTAACTTTTTTAAGAATTTTTTGTGTAATTTCTTTGCTGGTTTGAATAAGACCCAAAATAAACGATGCTTTAAGCACTACCTTACAGAATTGATCATTGTGTTTGCTGATTACCATCATATAGCTACCAATGCTGTTAATAGGTGACTATAATGCTAAAAGGATTTATGTAAAATCATAATTATGCAAACTGTAGAAGAGGCTCGATAGCTCCATATCTGTATGCAGATGCCTCATGGTGTTTCATTATACATTTTACCCTATATTTCAGGTTCAATAACCAGGGTGTTTTTATGCCCCATCTATGATAGTAGAGGGGCATTATGTTTTCTGGTCTGTTCGTCCGTTTGTCGTACTATTCGTCCGTCTGTCCCGCTTCAGGTTAAAGTTTTTGGTCAAGGTAGGTTTTTTTTAAGCTGAAGTGCAATCAACATGAAATTTAGTATGTATGTTCCTTATGATATGATCTTTCTAATTTTACAGCCAAATTAGACTTTTGACCCCAATTTCACGGTCCAATTAAAAAAGAAAAGGAAAGTGCAAGTTTCAGGTTAAAGTTTTTAGTCGAGGTAGTTTTTGATGAAGTTGAAGTCCAATCAACTTGAAACTTAGTACACACATTCCCTATGGTATGATCTTTCTAATTTTAATGCCAAAGAAGACTTTTTACCCAATTTCATGTTCCATTGAACATGTAAAATGATAATGCGAGTGGGGGCATCCATGTTGGGTCTTTCTAAAATTTGACAGTAAATTTGTTCCTGTGTGTTTTTATACTATTTAAAAAAATATATAAAATAGGCGATAGTAAGTTTTATAGTATATTTTAGATAATAAATAAATATTTCATCTTTTATACAGAAGAAACCCATAAATCAGGGGTTCGACGACTTACAGAAAAGCAGCATTTTTACTTCCCAATTTTGATAGCCTTTGGTAGTATCATATTGTTTCAATATCCATTAGTTGGTACCACCTATCGGAACTAGACAGTGACACGATTGCTATAATTTAGCACTGTTGTACATTAAAGTCAATTTTCCATATTCAATCGTGTATTCCATATCAAATCCGACAATATTTAAAACGAACGAACTTTATACTTCAGTGTTTGTTTGTCTTGTATCATGTATAATTGTTCAAAGAAACCAGAATCTTATCTAAAATAGAGAGATATTTATAAGTATAGCTTCTTCATAATTTGATGCTAATTGTTGAAACCCAGGAGCTTTTGAGCTTCCTCATGGACCCTCTACCAGGACAACCATAATTACGCCTTTCATTCATAAAATCCTGGCCTAGGACTATTGAAATGCTTAGTAACGCCTTATACCGTATGTTTGGAATTTCTCGTTATTGGTCTTCTGCTTTTAAGATCAATCCAACCATTTTAACAAACCATAGACAATTAATGGAGGAAGTTCGGCAGAGAAAAATAATTGCCGTTTTTTTTTCATTCCCCGCCCCCTCTTTCGAATATCATGGAAACGCCCCTAAACCTACATAGACAATAGCTGCCGAACCATCTATGGTCCGCAAATAGTCAAAAAATAACATAAGGACCTATGAGCTACGGTTCTGCAGCTACATAGACAACAGACTGACCCAACTTAAGGATAGACTACAGCAAGGACAGATCAACGTATATCACTACACTGATGCAGTATTCCACCTACTTCAACGAGGATGAAAATTAAATGTCAGTTGCACATTTTAACATGCTATGCTAAATAATACTACAGAAAATTTAATCCAAGTATAATTTTCACTCTTATTTTTCAACCCAAACTCTAATTTAAAAAAAAACCTTTGTTCTTGATTACCTTTGATCTCATCTATCCAACTTTTTTTACCTGTACTACATCTAGTTTTTAAAAAGTTGGATAAATAAAAATGAACCGATCAAACACCCAACAGCGTTTGTTTAATGGTTAACATTGCACTGGGCAGTCGCACGTGTCGTTAAATAACAAACCAATAAACAATATAATGAAGTTGTAAGGTAATAAATATTTCAGGTATTGGGCAGTTGCCATCATCATGATTAGATTATCTAATTGACAAAAAAACACTTAAAATTTTAAATTTCAATTTACTAAACACAAAATGTAAGTACTAAAATGCATATTTAAGCAATAAAATGTATGATACCATATTTCACTGTTTTAATAGAGAAAATTACGGAAAGATAATGGAGCGTGGTATCTTTTTTAATTAAGATTATAACTTTCTAAAAGGAAACTCTTTAGGACTTCTAAATAGTGTATCTCAACTCATCTTCGCTAGCCAAGGGTTACGATCCACTCCCGCTCTCTTCACCCTTGGCGGATTGAGATAAAATTTCGGAGACACAAGGTAAGGATTTTTATTGGTTGCAGTCAAAACTCGCTGCATCCAATCAAAATGCGCATATAACATGGTCACGTGTAAATGTAGAAAGTGTTTGTAAACAATTGCCACGTGTTTTTTGTGCAACAAGCCTTTACATCCCTAAACACACGACTATATTTAGTGAAAACTTGAATGTTTTTAATCAACAAATAGAAATTCCTGTGTATGTTTCATGCACAATTGCATGAATAATCACGTATGCTTTCATTTCCGGCTTTACCAAGTGTGTAGAATCTAGACGCTACCGTGTTTTACCTCCAAATTGAAGAGTTCAAGTGCTACCATTGGTCAAGACTAATGTATTCGGTATTGGCGTGATTTTTATCTTCCGATAGATGGGGCAACATTGTTTTCACAAATGTTTGCTCAATCTGCCAAGGGTGAAGAGAGCGGGAGTGGATCGTGACCCTTGGCTAGCGAAGATGATCTCAACTGTGCTAAACTTATTTTGAACATTAAAGTTATTTGTCCTGGTTAATTGTGCGGATGTCAGATTTATGTAACACATTTCACTATCTTCATAAGGAAAAATAAAAACGGATATTACATTCAAATTCTCTTAAAAGAAACTTTTCAAGACAACTTCCCTCTGATCTTCATTAATATCGATATACTTGTAATACATGTACATCCTGAATAAATCACTTGTTATTTTTTATAAAATTTAGAAAAAAATAAACGTTCTAAAACGTTTCCCGTAAGAGCCTTATCTTTCATTATTCTGTCTGTATAGATGCTCCATGGTCTCTATACCTTATCCCTTATGACCATGAAATTTTCTTCCAATGTGTCGTGACTTTCTATTGGCTCCTTTTTTTCAGTTAATCAAATTTCTCAGAATTTTCAGATAATCCCGGTTTATCTCAGATAAACTTAGATTATCTCAGGTTAATTCAAATTCGAAAAAAATCTAGTTTATCTGAGAAAATATAGAAAATCCATTATCTGGAGAAAATCCCGGTTTATCTGAAAATTCTGAGATAAACCGGCATTATCTGGAAAAAATCGAGATAATCCCGGTTTATCTGAGCTTAATGTAAAAAAATGAGATAATCCTACTTTATCTGAGAAAATCCTGGTTTATATGAGATCATTTAGGATTATCTATAAAAGTGGTTCAGGCGTGCCATATCTTTGACACATTCCCCATTTCCATTCTCAATTTTATTGACGGTTAGTGAGTATTAGATACACCATGAGGGCGATGTTATCCCGAGTTGGTATATCTTATGCATACCTAAATATTATGATCAATGTAAATGATAGATTTCTATAATGCATGAGGGGGCTGGTCTTTCAGCAATTTTGTCCTCATTTTATTGGAAAACATGATAAATGCAGGGTATTCAATTACATTTAACGACATTCTTGTGTTAGTAGTATATAATAATGACATAAAAATTCATAATATTATAAAGGATACATTTTTTAACTCTTGTGTAAAATAATGATATAAAGATACGAAGATATGATAGGATTGCCAATGAGACGATTTTCAAAGTGGCGCACTGCGAAGTCATCTAAAATGACCCGAAATGACTTGAGTAAAACATATGAGACGGGACAAACCAACGGCCAGATTTAAACCAACAAAAGTGCATACACTAAAATGTCTCTTCTTATTTACTAGCCATTGACATTATGTTGATAGTCCTAACAAGAAAGTCTTACTACAACTATTACGTAAACTTAACACGATTAAAAAAAAATGAGGTCAAGGCCATATAAACCAAACAAGAAATACATGTACACCTTACAATCAATCAATACACTAAACATAGTTGACCTATTGCTTACATTTTCTTAGAAACAGACTTAACTAATAAAACTAAACATTGACCAATGAACCATGAAAATGAGGTCTAGGTAAGAAGAACCAGACAGACATGTACAGCTTAAAATCCTTACATGCACCAAATATCGTTGACCTATAATTGCATATAGTATTATAAAAAAAGAACAAAAATCAAAAACTTAACTTTGACCACTGAACCACGAAAATAAGATCAAGGTCAGAGTACACCGGTCAGTTGGACATGTACGCCTTACAATCAAACCATACACCAAATATAGTAGACTATTGCATACAGTAGAAACAGTCAAAAACACAAAAACTTTACTATAATCATTGAACGATGAAAATGAGGTCAAGGTCAGACGACACCTTACAATCATTACATACACCAAATATATTACACCTACTGTTTATAGTATCTGAGATATGGACTTGACCACCAAAACTTAACCTTGTTCACTGATCCCTGAAAACTGTGTGACGGGCATGAGGACCTTGCAAGGTACTCGCATACCAAATATAGTTACCGTATTACTCATAACAAGAGAGAAATTAACATTACAAAAAATCTTAACTTTTTTTTCAAGTAGTCACAAAACAATGAAAATATTTAAGGTCAAGGACAATGGACACGTGACAGACGGCAACTTTGTAAAATAAGGCATCTATATACAAAGTATGAAGCACTCAAGTTTTCCACCTAAAACATATAGCTTTTGAAAAGTTATCTTACATCGCCGCCGCCGTAGCAGACGCAGATGCCGGATCACTTTCCCCAAGTCGAGCTTAAAGCGATAAAAGTCGCAGGCTCGAAAAAACGAAAAAAACGAAAAAAGGTGCGAGTCAAGGCTCCACTTTGAATGTGTACTTTGAACTATATTTGCCTATATTTAATAATTTAACCGTTTAGCTCTTGGACGCACGGTGTGTTTGATTCATTGGCAATCATACCAACACATACATAAGTTAACATTGATGCATATTCTTTTAATATATACATTTTTTTTGTTTGAAATATAATCTTAAAATTCATCTTGAAAAATAGTGGAAAACAGTTCAATATTTGACCAGAGGGTCGACTAAAGACGGTCAGTCTTGAGATTTCCAGGTACCAAGAGGACATTTTTGAAGTAAAGCATAACATGTTATCGTTTTTTCAGTACGTGTTCTCATTGAAAAATGAAGCTATTTACATCAGTAACCCATTCAATAAGCTTTAACCTCATCAAATCGATAGAAATGGTTTAAATAAAGAAAAATGCAACTTTTAAATTTATTTCATCCTCATAACATGAAATGGGTGGTCTTGGATATATAATTCAAATCATATCTGATATGGATACTTTTCAATTTTCACACTAAACTAAAAATGAAATTAAACTTTCATAATAAGGTAATCTAAATTCCAACGATTCGTATTGATCATTATAAAAAACTTATTTACTCAGTATTGCGTAGCAGCACGTCATTGAGCAACCTCATGGTTTTTGACAAATCTGTTAAGAAATTTCAAGGAGTAAAACTCATTTTGATACACTTAGGGTCCTTGCCGTTTCGGAATTAGGGACAATCAAGCGGTGAAAATTAGTTTTCGGGTTTCCAGACAGTTCCCTATGTTTAAGTGTATTGCTTTCTTTAAAATTGTAGTTTAAAGACTCGAATTGCTAAGGTTTTTTTATAATGATATTGGGCCCCGTTTGAAATTGGTCCACTTTGAGGTCAAAAGGGTCCAAAAACTAAACTTTGTTTGATAGTTTATTCAAAAATTGAATCTTTGTGGCTTTTTGACGGATATACTGAATCCAACACAAAAAATTATACTTTAACAGTAACACTGTCTCGCGTTAGGTTGAAGGTTGGCGCGCCGGTCAAAACGTTTAAACCCGCTGCACATTTTATATGCCCCTGTCCTGATTAGACACGGATTCATGCATGTTCACCTTTGATCTTGACTTTCAACAAATAAACTTGCAATATTTCCAAAGCAAGTGTATTTGTGAAAAGTACACTTAGTTAGATACAATCAAAACAAGTATACTTTTAGTAAATGAGAAAGGTGAGAAACAACTCGATAAGTAAACCTTTTTAGCAAGGAAAGTCAACAAAAACAACTTCAAAAGATGAGAATAAACATTTTGTTCACTTTGTAGATATTAACTTGTTCAGAAGAAGTTAACAAGTGCACTTTCTGAAAGTCGGAGAGTTTAGAAAAAAACTAAACAAGTACACAAAATGAAGTATACAAGATGTGTTGCAATGCTACTATCAGACTAGTTTTATGTTACAAGTGAACAAAGACCATGTACACAAGGCGAGTCTATACTTTTTTGTTCACTTTGTCAAAGTCAACTTGTTCAGAAGAAGTTAACAAGTACACTTTCTGAAAGTCGAATTGTTTAGAAAATAACTAAACAAGTACACACAATCAAGTTAACAAGGTTGAATATAATGCAACATTACCACTTATTTATGTCAACAAGTTGAGCTGAGAACTGTTCAACTCGTGACTATTATAAGCTTCCAAAAAATTAATGCTTCCATAATGTCGACTTGTTGAGATAATAAAGTCGACATATCGAGATAATATGTCGACTTATCGTTATAATATATCAATTTGCCAAAACAATTATCTGGGCAACTGGTCATTTCGATGGCAGCTGTATGCCACCATACAAACGTACAAGAGATCTGTAAGCAAATAAAGCTTGAGCGGCATTGGGAGGCAAGTATATGTTACCCCGTGTACGTTATAATCGTTCGTAAAATTTTAAACCGATATGTGGATGGAGGCATCTTGGTCAGGTCTTACCATTTCGACCCTCTACATGACCCCCGTGATGAAAACGTAACATATGGATATCATGGGATCAATCAGTCGATTCATTGTCTAATATATCAAAAAGTCCAACAATAAACGAAAGCTGGTATGATAAAATAGTAAGCATGGCAAGTCTAATGAGATCTACCGCCAGCTTGTCAGAAAATTTTTGTCAAACTTTTCGATTTATTGCATAAAAAGTGTTTATTTTTTATCTAAACATTTTTTATCTTGCTTTATTTTGCAGTTCTTAATTGTTGCCTCGAAACCTTTAGAAACTAGACTAAACTAACTAAACGAGTAAATTGGAAATCTTAAGGTTCATGTGGACCCTTTTGCTAAAATGGCTGCATTTTTACCTCAAAGTTTTCTCAATTTACAGACAAACCCGTGCATCTGGAAAATATTTCAGGTATAGCATGCCCTAGATGACTAAAATTGTCTATGAACATGCTATTCAAGAACAAGAATGTGTCTATATTATACGGATGCCCCACTCGCACTATCATTTTTTATGTTCAGTGGACCGTGAAATTGGGATCAAAACTCTAATTTGGAATTTAAATTAGAAAGATCACGAATCACATAGGGAGCATGTGTACCTAGATTCAAGTTTTTATTGGACTTCAACTTAATCAAAAACTACCTTGATCAAAACCTTCAACCTGAAGCGGGACAAACGAACGAACGAATGGACTGACGAGCAGACCGAAAAACATAATGCTGTAAGAAGATCATAAAAAAACCGATAACACCAAAGATTTTACTGATAACCATAGTGGTTGGTTGTAGTTTTAAAAACGGAAGGAGTAAGGTTAAAAGTATGATTTTAAAATACACATGGACATTCCTGTATCTACCTATCCTGAACACCGACGCCTAGTTTTGGGACATTTTACCCCTGAAATATTGCCAGTTTAGAAAATACCCCTGAAATATGACAGTTTATAAATATCCCACACAAAAAAGTATTGTATGAAAAAATGGAACTTAGTCTACAAATTGCCTACAATCCCAGCTGAGCGATTCTTGCTTATTGGGGCGTCTAGTAGTTTTGTTACAAATCGCATGTCCCGCATGCTACGTGATTCACTAATATATCATTCAATTGATATATTTTTTTATTAAGGGAGTGTAGCGTATCAGAACATCGGATTTTAATGAGATTGCAAAATTAAGATGCAAACCTAATATACAAAAGTGACAAGAAAGCCTCCAATTTAGTATAATGGTAAAGTTTTTCAAGAGTGATTTTATTATACTTTTCCTTTACAATATGTTCAATTCACAATACATTTTTTCTCTCTCGCTATTTTACGAAACTTTCCTTTTTTCAAACTAAAAGTTAATTGGAAAAAATAGAGGCGAAGCATACCAAAGGGACCTGTTAACTCATCAGTCGAAATTACACAGACAATGGCAAAAATAAAAATAATAGAAAGACAAACAAGAGTACACACACACAACATATAAACCCAAAGACTAAGCACCACGAACCCCAACAAAAACAAAAAGTGATCTCAGGTGATCCGGAAGGGTAAGCAGATCCTGCTCTACATATGGCTTCCGTCGTGAAATAATCCGACTCATCATATAGATACTAAGCACAAACTATATACAAAGTCTCGATCTAAGAGTATGCATCTAATGTTAATTCAAGTTCAACCAAGAAATTAGCTATGTTTCCCCACACTAAAATATCAAACATCTAACAAATCTGTCGTTTAAGATATTTCTAAGAGTCTGAGTTGAAAACTGTAACAAGAAATGATTCAATTAAACCTGTACAAAACGAGTTAACAGGGGCTTCGAATTAGGTGACAAGATGGAATGAGTTATAATAACAATTAAGACAAAACCAAAGCAATAGCGTTAATGAGCCTATAATTAAATTGGTAAAACGGCTACAATATTTTACATGACGAATATCTACATATTTTAGGCAACATGGCAATAAATAAAAGTGTTCCCTTTTCCGACGTCAAATCTTTAAATTAGTTCGAATCCTCAAAATCTAGTCCATATTGTTTGCTGTAAAAAAGCTTTCCATCCTTAAGACGGATTCCAAGTGCTGCATCTTTCACTGCAAACGGAAATGAAGCGTCTGACTTTGGCATAACAGATTCCGAAGCTGCCATCATATCGACGATTCTTCGGAATACGTTGTCCCAGGACGTAGAGTCGGTTGAGCATGGCACTTCTTTGGGTGTTTCTACCAATATTCTTCGTTCAGATGGTACCTGAAATGAATAAAAAAACGTGCTCAATTTTAATATCGTGGACCCCCCTTTTTTTACAATGCGTGTGCAGATAACACGAAGCGATATATATGTGAACGGTATTTATAGTCCACTGGTATCCTGGTCCTGTTACGAGCAAACGGTAACATTCAAATTACAGATTACTTCACAGTTATATTTAGGTCCTCATCGCGGTCGACATTCACTACAAAACAGATAAAAAAAAAGCTCGGAGAGCCTCGCTTGTCTTCTACGGTATTCGATATAAAATAGAGGCTACAAAGAGTCTCCAAAGAAGGCTCACCTCGAATGTTTGTCATATGATTATGTGCTGTTCAATTAATCTATATTTAAGCGTGTTTAAACATGCCTTTAAAATATTCTTTTTATCTATCATAGTTTCTGCAAAAAAAACAAAAACACAAAAAATATTTTCAAAATCTTTCAAGATGCAATAAATTCATTGACATTTTCGGTCAAATTGGCGTATTTGAAGGTCTTAATATGTGTTTTTCGAAGTGCCTCTATATTACAAACTGATGACACTTTCGTAGATTCTGTGTGGAAAATATGGAAAAACTAAAACAGAAACTTTACTTAATATAATGCTGCTGAATTATTTGCTGTTTAAAATTATTTCTCTTTACTGTATCTTTGGTAGTTTTAAGATCACAACAGGGGGTTTCTTTTTTTATTTTATCGTTTGTTCAATTGATTTGAAACTTATTTCAGACTTAGGATGCTGACAAAGTATGCATACAGGTCTAATGTAGAGCCTGTATAGAAATCGTGTGGTCAAGAACATGTGTTTGCGTCGATCTTATAAAGCTGTTGTATGGGGGTCTCATTGGGGGGTTCTGATCCCGGATCCCGCTTACTGTTTTGTCATATTCCCGTATCCCGCTTACACTATGTACGTAAGCAATTCTAATTTTTTGTCATTTCCCGGGTCCCGCAAAACCTCATTTCCCGTTTTCACGCCACAATAATTTGACTTTCACGTGTCACGCTTACAAAAAATCGGCAATCCCGCGTCACGCTTAAACCCCAATGAGACCCACTTGTATCATTTTCGAATATCTCCGTGACACTACCTTTCATTCTTAAACTGTAAAATCTAAACTTTTTTACAAAAAAAACAACATTGATGGGCGTTGCGTAATAAATGAGAATTTAAGCAGGTGGACAGCTATTCGACGACAGTCTTTGAGACACAGGTTCATATGGCCACCAGTAGGTCAAGAAGTCTTGTTTTTTCAAGACTAAAAAAGAACCATCCTTTAACTGTCGAGCAAATTATTACGACGAAAGGCGTCAAAGAAAAATTTAATAGCCTTTCAAGATGTCATAATTATTTGGACTAGATTGTAAGATGCACATGTGTCACTATTTCTCAATTGGTTTATCTGACCTTGACCTCATTTTCTTGGATCATGTTAAGATCTGTAAAGTTTTTGTGTAACTTGTAGTAAAGCTTTATATTTAGAACTATCAACATAAAATCAATGGTTAGTAAAGAAGTCGAGACATTTCAGCGTGTATTAAACATGTTAATAGTCGAGAAAATTTAAAAAAAAATGGACTATGTCAAAACGTTTAGACAAAATATCCGTATGTTCCTACTACAGTAACTGTATTAACCAACTATTGGCACTTATGTTATTCACAGAAGTCCACACAATAAGTAACTTGAATCCACAAAAAACATAAACACATATATATATATATATTTGAATTTCAACTTACAACGTCATTTGGAGCTTTGGTCATCTTCACAAACGTCGTATTTTTGTTTCCAAGACTGGCAAGAGTGTTTGTAAGTTGGTCGCTTCTTTTTATCTCTTCCATGGGCGAAACTGTTAACTGCTCGCATGTGTTTTGAGCATTAGATGGATCTAACGTTGCGTCATGTCTTGTGTGTGTGGTATCATCATCTTGGCTATCAACTTCAAGCTCGTGTGTTGATGTTGCATCGTTGAGATGAATATTTGGATTACTATAGGATCTAGATCTGTATTTGTGAAGCCTCCCGCTGGACTCGTCTTCCGGAACATCAGTTATTTTTAGGTCAACTTGACTTTTAGGATTACCTATATCAACATCATCTAATAAATCTTTTTGTCTCGCCAGACGTCTCATTCTTGCTCGTCTATTCTGAAACCATGTGCTGATGAAATTCTCAGTTTTCCCTATTGCTTTCGACAATCTTACTTTTTGAGCCCTGTCTGGCCATTTGGATGTTTTGAATAAACTTTCCAGTTTTTCAAGGTCTTTGGAATTAATTATTGTCCTACGTCTTCTTTTTTTGAGAACGAAATGTTTGTTTCTCCCTTTTGGTTGAGTGGTCTCCATTTTGAACCCTTTTTCAACTGGTACCCTACTACTATTTTGTACCAGTTTCGTAGTACACCCCTTTTAAGGTTTTTGGTAGGGAGATTCTCAAAAGTCATTATGAATACGCAAGTGTATTAAAAAAAAGTTAACTAACAATTAATTTTACCTTATAACTACTAAATAATTGATTGAGTGGATGGTTGGCGAGCATAAATACAAATATTTTTTTTTATATTTTACTTCAAAGAGTTCATATGAACCAGCAATGAAACTGTCTACTAGGATGCGGTTCATACGCTGTTTGGTGATCGATCGGTTGCCCGGGTATATTTAAATATTTTTGGACGTGAGGTCCTCATGTACCTAATCTTTATGCCCCCACTTAGCTAGGGCATTATGTTTGTTGGTCTGTGTATCCTTTCGTTCATCCGTCTGTCTGTCCCGCTTCAGATGAAAGTTTTCGGACAACCCGGGTAGTTTTTGATGAGGCTGAAATCCAATCAACTTGAAAATTGTTGAAGGCCGTACGGTGACCTATAGTTGTTAATGTTTGTGTCATTTTGGTCTTTTGTGGATAGTTGTCTCATTGGCAATCATACCACATCTTCTTTTTTATATCAGTACACATGTTCCCTATGCTATGATCTTTCTACTTTTAATGTCAAATTATAATTGTTATCCCATTTTCCCGGTCCACTGAACATAGAAAATGAAATGAAATGGTCCTTTACAAGTCCTATATTATAGTATCCCACAATTTTGTAGAGAGGCCCGTGGCCTCCACGTCTTTACATGCCCCAAAAAAGTATGAAGAGTGAAAAGGGATGGATAATCATCTACTACAGTCAGACATAAGTATTCTGGCTCCCTTTTTATCTCACCTAGCCGAAGGAGGTAAGTTATAGCTTTTCTCACCATCCAAGGCGTCCGTCATCCATTTACTTGAACTTGAACAAGAAACCTCTCCTCTGAAACTACTAAGCCAAATTTAATCAAACTTGGTCTAATCCATTATAAGGGTATCATGTTTATAAAAAAAGGTTTCCAACCAACATGGCCTAACTATGTCAGATTTTTTGTCTAAAAAAAAGGACTTCGCGGTACACAATGCACTTTTTTGTATTATCTTAAAAACAGCTGATATAGATAAAGAAAATTTGATGGGTGCTTGTCAGAAATGTTCAAATGGTGAGATTTTCTATTGCCTGTTTACAACAAAACTGTCAGAAGAAGTTATTTAAATATAATCGTAATATTCACAAAACAATTTGTAATGAACCTAAAATTTGAGGCCAAAATCGGCCCTAATACCCAGTCCCACTAGGCCACGATCGCACTACGATCTGTGAAAAAAATGCAAATTTTGATGATCGTGGTACGATCGTGTAGGTCGCAGTAAGGTCGTACCACGGTCGTGGTGAAGTCTTCAAGATCGCGGAGAGCGTGGCCAACTTTGAACATGTTCAAAACAATCGTGGTGCGGTCGTGGCGAAATTAGTAGATATAGGAAGATGTGGTGTGAGTGCCAATGAGACAACTCTCCATCCAAATAACAATTTAAAAATTAAACCATTATAGGTTAAAGTACGGCCTTCAACACGGAGCCTTGGCTCACACCGAACAACAAGCTATAAAGGGCCCCAAAATTACTAGTGTAAAACCATTCAAACGGGAAAACCAACGGTCTAATCTATATAAACAAAACGAGAAACGAGAAACACGAATATATTACATAAACAAACGACAACTACTGTACATCAGATTCCTGACTTAGGACAGGTGCAAACATTTGCAGCGGGATTAAACGTTTTAAAGGGCCCAAACCTTAGTCGTAGTAGAAGCGTAGAGAGAGCGCACTAAGATCGTAGTAAGATCGCAAAGGTCGCTGTGCAATCGTAGCGAGAGCGTAGCGAAAGCTTGATTCTATTCCACTGGTGGTAAGCGGATGGTCGTAACTAAAAGTTAAAGTTACGACCATCCGGAGATGGGAGACAACTCTAGGGATAAGTTTTTCTTTTCCGATTTTCGTGCACTAAAAGGTTCTTTTGAACCAAACCGCTTGTTTCGTACACACTATTCGACAGTCCGGTGATATTAAAACCAAATTTGATGCATTAAAACATTCCAATTTTCGTAAAATAGTCATTCAAAAATTCAAGCATGATGGTTGTAACTAAATAAACAAAAATATTGAGGATGGTCGTAACGTGAATTTGTGATAGTCGAAACTCTGTTTTAAATAAGACAGAATAAGGCAAACGAAGAGTTTTAAACGCGTCTTTTATTATATGCATACTAGTATTTTATATGATGTATTTCTGAAGATTTTTTTTTCATTTTTTACATACAATGTAAAATAAAACAATTTCAATGCGTGAAACACTTGTCAATTCAAAAATTTTTAAAGTTTTCAAATATTAGTTTTGGGGGAATTTTGATTAAAGTTCGATTTAAAATTCCAAATATTTTAAATGTCTTGGACCGAACCAATCAAGAGTTCTTTTGTCTTTTGTTATATGAATATATTATATATCATATTATATATTTGTGAAGTTGTTTTCACCAAACAGTAAAAACTAAATGGAGAGAGGGATACCTGTAAAGAAGAAAATCTGAACGAATCGAACGAAACAATACAAAATGAAATGAACAGTCATATATTCTGTTAATATAATGTATAAAACTCACAAAGAGGGAAATAGTTGAATTAATGTAAGCGGTTAAATTCATTAACCATGTAAATTTCTCAAAAGTGGAGAATTCATTTTAAAACAAGAAACACAGCTCTGGTTATGATAATTCTTAGTTAGAAATAAAAAGCAAGAAATGTTTCAAATTATTGTTTTAATTACAAAATAGGTGAGTTTAATAGGAAAAGGCATTTTTAACAAATTGGACATCACATTTGCTCTAACGGCTCAACCATGCTTCTCGTTTTTATATAGATTAGACCGTTGGTTTTTCCCGTTTAAATGGTTTAAAACATTAGTATTTTTTTTTGGGAACCTTTATAGCGTGCTGTTCGGTGTGAGCCAAGGCTCCGTATTGAAGGCAGTACCTTGGCCTATAACGGTTTACTTTTATAGATTTTTACGTTGATGGAGAGTTGTTTCATTGGCACTTATACCATATATTGACACATCTGTGTCATCTCTTCTATCGTTCACTAAAATATCGTCATTTGAGCTTTATGGAACAGCAATAGGTTGTAATTTAGGTTTGATTGGTCGTTCCGACATCTCTTGATATTATACTACTTATGTGTATAGTATCAGTTTAATTGAAGTCTGAAGCTGGCATGTCAGTTAACTGCTAGTAGTCTGTTGTTTTTATGTATTATTGCCATTTTGTTTATTTTCTTTAGTCACATCTTAATTCTGACATCGGACTCTGACTTCTCTTGAACTGAATTTTAATGTGCGTATTGTTATGCGTTTACTTTTCTTCGTTGGCTAGAGGTATAGGGGGAGGGTTGAGTTCTCACAAACATGTTTAACCCCAATATTTTTGCGCCTGTCCCAAGTCAGGAGCCTCTGGCCTTTGTTAGTCTTTTGTTAGTACTATTTTAAATTTAGTTTCTTGTGATGTACTATTTGGAGTTTAGTATGATGTTCATACTTTGCTCCCTCTGCCTCTACATCAACCCGTACCGCCACGCCCACGTGTTCTAGTAGATTTTGGTGGCATGACTGTATTGTTTCCGAGAAATCTCCGTGTTAATCAGAAATAGAAGGAATGGAACTATATTGATATGAAACACGATATTGACGGTATTGCTGAGAACGTAGTAAGATCGCGGTATGAACGTAGTATAATCGTGGTAAGAACGTGCTATAATCGCAGTAAGATCGTGTTGCAATCGGATAACTCGTGGTATGGTCGTAGTGAGAACGTGAAGAGCTTAGAAAGATCTTTATAAGCGTAGTGAGGTCGCAGAATAAGCGCGGTGAGAACGTGGTTTAATCACAGCGGGATCGTTGTAGAAGCGTAATAAGGACGTAGCAACGAAAATTAACACGTTCATGCCGCTCATACCGCGACCTCACCACGATCTAAATTTATTTTAGATCGCGGTGAGCTTGGTGCGATCGTGGTCTAGTGGGACTGGGGCTTTACCGGACTTACTCCTTTCAAAGAACTTATCATGTAAAAAAAAATATGGGATTTTTCACCATTAAGAGCCGCATCACTAAAGGATTTTCGAGGTATGCTAATTTACGGGGAAATGAGTGACACTACGTACCCCGAAAATTTAACCACATACTGTAAAAATGTCTCAGCTTTGATTAACGAGCCATCATACATATCCAGGTTTAAGATACGGACTGTGATGCAGAAGAAAACATTACCATCACCGCCTGTGGAAAAATAAAGGCAACAGTAATATACCGCTGTTCGAAATTCATAAATCGATTGAGAAAAAAAACAAATCCGGGTTACAAACTAATACTGAGAGAAAAACATTAAATATAAAAGGAGAACTACGACACAACAGAAACACAACACACAGAGAAACGAACTATAATATAAAAATGGCCATTTGTCTGACTTGGCACGGGACATTAAAAAAACTGTTGTGGGTTGAACCTGGTTTTGTGGCATGCTAAACCTCCCGCTTTTATTGCAATGATAAATATAACATTAAAATGACAACATTACATGACGGAACTACAATACAAATAAATGGGAGAACATATTGGACAGAGAAACATACGAATAATAGCTAACAAAAGGTACCAGGTTTGAATTTTAATACGCCAAACCAAATAGTATTATTCGCCTTTTTGACGTTCCTGATGAAGGTATATCCAGAAAAAGCGCTTCGGTCGCGTGCAACTTTAAAAGTTTTGTTTTCTTTTTTATCGATTGCATGACGATAATATATTGCCTTTAATGATTTATTTCAGTTCCAAGAAATGATACGGAAGGAATACTTAATGCATAGCGTTGTGCTAGGCGTGCTTCAGCTAGCCAACAACCCTCCCCTATACCTCTAGCCAATAAAGAATGAAAACACACAGTTATACGATCAGTTAAACGCACTTGAAAAGGAAATGCATGTCCTATGTCAGAATAGGAAACAAAAGAAACTAATAAAAATGACAATGATAATAAATTAATAAAGGACTACTATATATATATATATATATATATATATATAAGGCAGTTACGCCAGCTCCAGACCTCAATTAAACCAATTGAAAGGTTTTATATGTCTTCAATATGCACACTCTCTCCCTGTTGCATTTATTGCTAATTTGTTCCGGAACATTCATGAAATATTTGTCACTGGCAACACAAAATTGATAATTTAAAATAGGTGGTTTACATACAAATTACGAAGAAACGTAGGTTTCAACTCCCTAGGACAAAGCAGCCCTTATAAATGGTTTTTGATATGTTTTAACTTCACTTTGGCCAAACACCTCTTCAATTGTTTCTGTTCTTATTTTTCAAAGGAGTAGGGGCATTAAGGCCTAGTTTTGGCCCAAGAAAATAAAATGTTTGATAACCATTTCAAATTGGCATATAATGTTTAGAAATGCATAGGGTCAAGAAATATAAATTAAAAACAGAAAGATTTTTGTCTGATGACGTCACAATTACGTCATAATATGTATTGTTTTCACAAAAACGATGAAAAATACAGAATTTATGCAGTTTTCTATCATTATTTCCGTTGATGAAACATCCTGCGCAGCCGAGAAACAACAAAATAATTTAACAGAAGCTTTATTATAACTATTGGCATAATCTAACCAAATATAAAGTTGTTTCTTGGGTGCGCACATACTTTTTAAATCAATGAAAAAACAAGGAAAATCACGAAATTTAACAAAATATGCAAATTATGTCATAATTCGTAGCCATGGTAACTTGTTCGATGTCAAATTTGTTTTGTTTTTCTTAGTACCTTATACCTTAGTCAAGTTTTCAGTAATTTAAAAATATGTTTGATAACTTTTAAATTTGCAGTAATTTTTGGGCCAAATAAGGGCCTTATTGCCCCTACTCCAGCATGCCGTAGGTAAATTTTTTACTTAAAATTTAGCGTTTTACATTGTACTGGTTTTTCCAGAGCAAAATCGGTGTATTGCCAAAAATGGAAAAAGCCATCATGCAGCTGAGAGTGTGGCTTCTCTTTACACGCCCCATTCTGACTGGATGTACTTGCCTGTGTTCTTTTAGTTTGCTCAAAGTCAATTGTCGTACTATAACTTAAGAATACTCAAATAACAAAATGCAAATACGGAATATTTAATACAAAAAAAAATCCCTTTCCTGTTATTTACTATTAAAAAAAGTAGTTGATTTAGGACCCATAATTGAGCTACCCAGCCAACACGTTGTCTAAAATGGAGCAACCATGTAACTTTAAAAGTGGGGTGTGGTTGTTTTGTCGAAGCGCTATCAAGTTTTTCATTGCTATTAATCAATTTATCTGTATCAAAATTTAACACTAAAAGGCATGGAGAAAACTTGGATTCAGATTTTTCTTTTGTCCTCTGCTTGCACAGAATATTATTTTTTCATCAAATTGGGGATCAAAATATTTTAATGTACCATTATCGAAGCCCCTCGTGAAAGTATCAAAGTAAAGAAAAGGCGACTATCTATTATTGGATTCCCCAAAAGATTACCATTTATCGCTGATATACACTTTTGAAAAGAATTTTCAATTTTTAACTGAATGCCGACACCTACAAATGGATAGATAAGCGCTTTATGTAATACAGCGGCCACTATTACATATAATTCATATATGAATGCTGAAAATAATGTTTATGGTATACGTTTATATATATGATATAAATGATTTTAACTTTTACAAAACCAGAGCTATAAGTTGGATACAAACGTTTACTTTATTTGGCCTTTTAAATTTTATTTGACTTTATTTGCCTTTTTAACTTATTTAATTCGAGCGTCACCGATAAGTCTTTTGTAGACGAAACGCGCGTCTGACACAAAAACCAGCAAAATTTATATCCTGGTACCCATCTATGATGCGTTTATGTAGATACCTTGTAACAGTATTTTTGCTCCAATCTACTAATATTTGATCTTAGTACTCTTAATTTCTGCGTAAATAAAATGTATATATATCAAAAACTTCCACATTGGATCGACCTTCTTAGGGAACGCTGAAAGCTGAATAATTATGGCCAACAACTTTCAAAAAATTATAGATTAAAACGTTAAAGATGATTCGTTCATAATGTATATGGAATGATATATTCTTTAGCCAACATGATTGCAGAAAGTAAGAAGTCGTAGAGCAAAACAGTAAAATTTGAAATCAAATGAGATAATACATTGTGTATTGAGCATTTTTATTGCTTTGAGTTCAGTAGAAAATATATATACAAATGTACATACTCAACCTAAACATACTATCTGACCTACTGCGAGTTGTTCAGTATTTTGTTACTCCTGTTTCTCCTAAAATATGGGTGCTAGAAAAACTAGCAAGTAAAATGGCCAATATCAGAGTCGTACGTCTGGTTTTGAAATGATTTCTCTTCTTTTGAGAAATATTTATTTTGTCATCCAATTTTTCACCGCTTACAACTGTTTGTCTGTGGTTTTATTTCATGCATACACTTTTAAGTGTCAGTATGCTTTCGAAAGAGTTTATATGTCTTCATTATGTACACTCTCTCCCTGTTGCATTTATTGCAAATTTTTTCCAAATCATTCATGAAATATTTGTCACTGGCAACAAAAAATCGATAATTTAAAATAGGTTATTTACATCATGTGACAAATTACACAAAAACGCAGGATTCAACTCCCTAGGACAAAGTAGCCCTTCTAGATGGATTTTGATATGTTTTAAATTCACTTTGGTAAACACCTCTTCAATTGTTTCGGTTCTTATTTTTTCTTGACTTTCAAATTTCAGTTTCAGCATTCCGTAGGTTCAATTCTTTACTTAAAATTCAGCGTTTTACATTGTACTGGTTTTTCGAGAGCAACTTTGGTGTCCGGCCAAAAATGGAAAAATCCGTCATGCAGCTGACAGTGTGTCTTCTCTTTGCATGCTCCATTCTGACTGGGTGTATATGTGTTCTTTTAGTTTGATCAAAGACGGTTTTCGTACGATAACTTAAAAATGCTCAAATAACAAAATGCAAATACGGAACAATAATATCCCTTAATACAAAAAAATCCCTTTCCTTTTATTTACTATTTAAAAACAGTGGTTGATTTAAGCCCCATACTGGAGCTACGTATATGATAAACAGTCCAAACGTTGTCTATTAGGGAGCAACCATTTAATTAACACTTAAAGTGGGGTGTGGTTGTTTTGTTGAAGCACTACCAATTTTATTAAGTTTTTCATCGCTATAAATCAACATGTCTGGTTCAAAATTTAACACTAAAAGGCAAGGGGAAAATTTTGATTCAGAATTTTTCTTTTGTCCTCTGCTAGCACAGAATATTATTTGTTAATCAAATTGGGGATCAGAATATTTATCGAAGCCCCTCGTGGTAGTATCAAAGTAAAAAAAAGTGACTATCTATATATTGGATTCCCAAAAAAAAATACAATTTATCGCTGATATAAACTTTGAAAACAATTTTTAATTTTCAAAATGCCGACAGCTACAAATGGATAGATGGGCGATTAATGTAGAACAGCGGGAATTATTTCATAAATATGAATACTAGATGGGCGCTTAATGTAGTACAGCGGCAACTATTACATAAATATGAATACTCGTGAAAATAATGCTTATGTTATATGTTTATATATGATATGAACAACTGATGTTCTTTAACCCTGCTGACTGCCATTGACGATTGCCAAATATATATATACAACTCGTCTAAACATCAACCCAACAATGTTAGATCTGTAAATTTGCTTTCGCAAATTTTTGGTTCTTCCCTCGCCGGGATTCGAACCCATGCTATATATATCAAAAACCTCCCACATTGCAGACTATCACAACCTTGATTGGGACACCATGCATTCAGTTTTCCTACCGTACCAAAAAATATTAACTAAAATCATTGATGCAAGTCATTTATAATTATGATCGTCACAACCGATAAAAATGAAAACATAACTTTAAAAGTTACGACCGAAGCGCTTTTCTTGATCTACCTTCTTAGGAACGCTCAAAGCTGAAGATTTAAGGCCAACAACTTACAAAGAACAATTAAGACGTTTAAGATGATCGTTCATAGTGTACATAAAATGATATATACTTTAGCCAACACGATTGCAGAAATAAGAAGTCGTAGAGCAAAACAGAAAAATTTGAAATCAAAAGAGATAATACATCGTGTATTGAGCCTTTTTATTGCTTAGAGTTTAGTAGAATATATATATATACATGCTCAATCTAACCATACTATTTGACCTACTGCGAGTTTTTCAGTTTTTACTGTTACTCCTATTTTTCCTAAAATATGGGTGCTAGAAAAACCAGCAAGTAAAGTGGTCAATATCAGAGCCGTAAGTCTGGTTTTTCTAACTGAATTCTCTTCTTTTTTGAGAAATATTTATTTTGTTATCCAATTTTTCACCGCTTACAACTATCTGTCTGTGTTTTTATTTCATGCATATCAGTATGTCTTCAATTCATATTGTTTCGTTTCTTTTTCACATGTACCCTACTTTTTGCCCCTTTTCTATTTTTGATATTTTTATCAAAATTTTAAAAATCAAACTTTGAAAAAGTGAAATTATCAAAATTGCACGTAAGGTTTAGTATTTTAAAAGTTTGATCAAATTCCTAAACTATCAAATTTAAAAACGATAATTAGAATTTTAATATTTTAATAATTTGGTTAAAATTTCAAAATTTCAAAACTTTTACACAATTTGAAATTTTGAAATTTTAAAATGTTGATCAAAATTCCAAAAATCCAAAATTCGTCAAAACTTTTTAAAACTTTGAATTGATAAGTGTTATTCAAACAAAACGCATTTGACTAACAGGTCGAACAACTGATGTTCTTTAACCCTGCTGACTGCCATTGGCGATTGCCAAATAAAATTGATCACAAGATGTAACAAAATGGATCTTAATATAAATTTAATACGTCACAGAAGAAAAAAAAATTGTTAACTTGTGGACAGGATGTTGTGCCACAAACTTTCGGTGTCAATATTTCTTTAGTACACCATATCCGGATTTCGACAATAAATGTCTCTTCAGTGATGCTAGGGATATTCATATTCTTTTTTTTCTTCGCTTTGAATACCACTGTCACTCTAATATAATCATTTATATGTACCAGGGCCGTAACTAGCCTCATTTAGTAGTGATGCAAAATATATTCGCCGAGCGTAGCGAGGCGAAAAATTTTTGGCGAGGGGTCTGGGGGCCGCTCAAGGTCCCCAGAAGCTCTGAGAAAAATAACTTAAAATCGTGCATTCTGAGCGTTTCCCGGACTCTTTCTTACATAGAAACGCAAATTATTCTTAGCTATTTTTTCGACAATATTCTGGTATAAAAAAACATAGCTTCATTGTTATTTAAGACTTTAAGGTTTTAGGGAAAACATTAAAAGACCGATATGTAGGATAAAGCAAAAATCGTAATTCTCATAATCATTAATACCGGATCTGTCTATCTGTTCTTGTCTTGTATTGTGCTGACTTGAGATTTTTTTATGACTAGATTTATATATAGTGACAGTGTGCAATCTGAGTAATATACTTTAAGTACTAGTACTGCTTAAGTCTACACTATAGGGACCATATTGACTTTGTTTTACGGTATTTATGATTCTTTTATTATCGAAGACCCTCCAGCAACTATCAAGATGAAGGACAGGAATAAAAAACTTTGACCATTGATCATTTGTTTTTTTTCTCAATACATTGACATTGTGTGCGATAAGCTCCCGTGCACGTGTACTGCATATTCCTTTATTTCTGTTAAAGGGTCTGAACACGACTTAATCAGGCAAATTGCACCCTTGATGTAAAAGGTTATATGGCAATACATTGATGTTTTTTTTCCAAAAATAATTTGATACCGGGAAATTGGTGGACTTACTTTAATTTAAACCATGTCACATATCTAGTTTTATCCACAGGCGCTTGGGTATATGAGTGATTTAAACGACTCAGAGAAAATACCCAATTTTACAATCCATACCAAGAAAAAATGGGTATTTTCTCTGAGTCGTTTAAATCACTCGGAACTAGGTGAAACATCCACAGAAGTGATAGATATGTATTATAAATATAGAAAATTGAATATTTTAATCAATAACAAGAAATATTTTTTTTATCTGTATCATATACCCAAGAGTCTGTGGTTTCATATACAAAAAAGGCAGTTTTGTATTCTTTGATATCAAGTTCAATTAATTCTCCATGAAGAAACGACAATTTTTTTCTGTGTCAGCAACATCGCATTTTCTGAAAATATTTTCTCGCATAATGCCTGGACATCGGTGATCATGCAACATTACACAGTGTGACACGTTTACAAATGAAAATCAACACTCAGACTAGTCATTCAGTAGGACAAAAAATGAACAAAAGACAAATCCGGGACACAGAGGTAAAAACAATAGACCACCAACTCTCAACACCAAAAGTAAAATAGAAACATGGATTATGTAAAACATGCAGGGGCGACAGCAGAGAGTGAAGAGAACTTGCTTCTTGCAAGACACTTTCCGTTGAAACAATTTGATATGAGGACAATCTTTTTTTTTCTTTTTTTTTGAAATTTAAAACATGAGGCATTTGCCTCATTTGCCTCAATGTAGTTACGGCCCTGTGTACAAGGAATTTTAAAGATGTTTATGTACACGCTTGTTGCAATTGTCCAAGTACTAATGCACAGCGCGAAGTTTGGTGGGACATTTTAAGTGACAATTTTCCAGTGCATCTTTACTGTGAACTAAGCATGTATGACGACGAAATCCTGTTTCAAGTGTTATACTCGGTCGAAAACCATTGACAATTTTTTCAAGTATAGATGAATCGGTTCAATTTCTTAAGCTTTGTCATGCACATGTTATCCAGTGTGTAGCAGAATATAGTCGATCTCTTAGACAGTGTTAGTAGATGTGTCAATACATGATGTGTCACTGCATTTATACTTTAAATATATTTTTGGGGACTATTTACATATCATCTTTTGTGTATTTACCTTATACTTTGCTCATACTAATAATTTGTTGTAATTATGTTGTAATGTTTGCTTATATTCATTAATTGTATGTTCATTGAATCTCATTTATGAGGAATTAAAGATATTAAAGATATGAATGAACTATTGTCAGTTTATATTGTCTTAATTTTGTATGCCATAACCATTTATTAAATATAAATGTGTTTGTGCTAATAAATATTGTCTAGTTATTGTCTTCTGTAATCACATAATCAATTTTATAAAAAAAAAAGATAATCAAATAATCAAATAATTATGAAATATTTGGAGTTTGGTAATCAAATAATCACTAAAAAGATGACAGTATAATCACATGATATAAAAAAAGCACACGAGGAGGCTCATATATATGAGCGTTTCAAACAAAAATAAACACACCATACTTGCTTTGTCGTTTTTCCCTTTATATATTAAATATATTAAATTCAATCCTTGACAAATATAGGCATGTTGAATTCGGTATAAAAAATTCTGAAAATTATACTAGATGAACTTATGAAGAATAATACCTTTGAGATGGTCCCTTGATCATTACCGGAAGTTGTTGAAACGACTGATAGAAAATTTATCGATGATCATTCGCAAATTCATAATATGGTAACACTCATATTTAAACATTTCACACTACAAACACACTGATTTATGAAACACATACATGGTCAAGATAACGTATAAGTTAAGAAACAAGATATTGAGCAGAAAGACAGGATAAATTTTTGACCTTGTCCTGAGGCTGACAGTTGCATTTTTCATCAATTAAAAGGGAGGTCCCAGGGTCGGTCTTCCAGGGATTAAGAGTAACATTTTCTGACTAAGGGTCAAACTTGCCAAAATATGAAAATTAAGAGAAGCACTAGTCTATGGGCATTTTCATAAAAGTTTTAGGGGCCCAACCCAAATTTTAGTAACTGGCTACTGCAGTAGTGGGCCCCTACCAATCTCCTGTTTGTCCCATGCTCAGCTTTACTAATAATAACATGTCCATATCTGATCATATACTAGCTGTATAATATCAAGCCTAAACGGTAATGGTGTTTTTTACAAACATATATATTAAAAGAATGTAGGCATATATATAGAAGTCATTTGGGTGTAACCAGAGTCTTGGAGACACCGGCACTTGTTTCAGAATTGTTTAACCTTAGTATAACACAAGGTACGTTACTCGCTTTTATGTAAAAAATGTCATCCAGTCTCGAAATTACGATATATTTTGATTTCTAGGTTGTCAAACCCACTTAAACTTGTTATGCCGTATTTCAAAATTGATTTATCTACACATTTATGGTGTACATGTACAACACGCCTACCAGAAACATTCTTATAGTAGGCCTACCCAAGTCATCTGTAATATTTTGTTTACCTACACTCTATTGAAAATATAAGACAATTCATTTTATCTAGCAAATATCAAGTCACAAGTGGCTTGCCACTGGGAAGAATGAATAAGACAGTTTAACTATTCTTACTCTTAATTAAATTGTGTGCTTTCTGATGATAGGAAATGTAAGTGTTAATATTCAAAAGTCGTACTAGAAAAGGCTGTGAAATATATCAAGACTTCATTTCCATATATATACAAAACACTGAACATTTGCTGAACATCATTTAAACTTTTTTAAAGTTTTTAAAATAAAATACAAATGTTTTTCATGCATAACAATATGTCAAAAGATAAATAAGTAAGGTGTAGAAAAATTGAAACCCGAAGTTTTTGCCCTATTGACCCTGTCCAAAAAGCAATATTAACTCCTGATTTATGTTGACAGGACAACGTCGCCAGTATTGCACTTGGTGATTTATCCATATTAGGGCTGATTTGCTCTTAAAAAGAGTCATATCATTTAATAATACATTTTACTTTATAATATTTAAATTTACTTAGTCATATGAAACGAGTGGCAGGTAAAAAATATTGTTAATCAAATTCTTGAACCAATGCATACATATATCATAAACTTAAACTGTGCACGATTTTATCATTTTTTTTCGGATAGATTTCACGTTTATAATCGTTAAAAAACATTTAAATCGATTAGCATGATCAGTGCTGTGAAAATATGACAGCTATTTAAAAGTTGCGTTTTGAAGCCGAAGTTTAACAATTGTCAACCATTTGTATACAATCAATAAAGAAGCATGGATATTCAGGTATGCACGTGTATAAAAGGTACAATAAGATATACTGTGGATTCATTAATATTTGTTGGATACCAATTTTCGTGGATTTCGTGGGTACAGGAGAACCACGAATTCAAATGTTCAACGAAATACAAATTTTGTAAAGGAATGAGTGTAGACTTTGCCAAAACCACGAAATTAAATATCCACGAATATGTAAGTTTTCATCAAACCACGAAAATTGGTACCCACGAAAATAAATGAATCCACAGTAGTTTATCTTGATGACGGAGCGATGTTTATGTTTCTTTTTCATGTGCACTTGTACATATATATTGCAATCACCAGATTTTTACAAGAAAGGTTGCACTGCATACGAAAAGCATGTCTGCGAAAAAGTTTGCTGGAAGCAAACAACTTAAAGAAAGAAAATTTCTTCTAAATTTGGACAAATTGTAGAATTTTCTTGAGAAATCAGTTTAAGTACATATATGTTTTATAATAAAAACTAGCAATTTAGTTATAAGAAACATATACATGTACATGTATTAGCATATTAATTTATTGAAATAAAACTTAATAATAATATTTAATAAAATTTGTAGATTTAGCTAACAAAGTCCTTATAATTATATTTGTATAAAGTAATATATTTTTATAGTGTATTAAAATTTGTTTTAACGTTAAATAAGCTACAATTAAAAAATGCATGCTTAAGTCCCTCTCTGTGATTAATATTAGATAACTCTTGTTAATTTCCTAAAAAATCTATCATGTAGGGGAGATATATAAATCGACTTTCATTTATACTTCTTTTTCAAAAATGATGACAGTTGTTTACATTGGTATCTATGTCATGTATGTAATCATTTTAAAGTTTCAAATTTATGAAATTACATTCGTACATGTGGAGGAATTCAGTATTGGGAAAAATGGATAGTTGGTCAATAAACCTCTTTTTTTACAAGAAAATTTTGTCTCTGGCAGACAAAATGTTGTGCGTTAGATTATTTTAGTATCATATCAATAAAATTTAAAAAAAAAATAGGGATAACCTCAAGAGATATGGTCCAAGAATGTTTTTCCCCACAAAAGAGCATACATTTTGGGGACAAATATGTGACATAATAAGCATCCAAAGGTATTTTTAAAGAAAGCAGTCAGAAAACCGCGTAAATTGAATAGATGAACGTTTATTTTGAAAGTATTATTATCATACATGCTAAAAAATCACCATTAATAAGTTGTCCAGTGTTTTAAAAAATCGTATTTCCATCTGAAAAATATGTGTTCCGTATGTAACTAATAGTGTCCTACAGTGGTAGAAGACAATTTTCGTAAATCAAACTGCAAACATCGTAAAATATCTGTGCAACCTTCGTGTTTTTATGCCCCACCTACGATAGAAGAGGGGCATTAAATGTTTTCTGGTCTGTGCCTCCTTTCGTCCGTTCGTTCATCCTGCTTCAGGTTCAAGTTTTTGGTCAAGGTAGCTTTTGATGAAGTTGAAGTCCAATCAACTTGAAACTTATTACACATGTTCCCCATGATATGATCTTTCTAATTTTAATGCCAAATTATAGTTTTGACCGCAATTTCATGGTCCACTGAACATATAAAATGATAGTGCAAAAGTTCAGGTTAAAGTTTTTGGTCAAGGTAGTTTTTGATGAAGTTGAAGTCCAATCAACTTGAAACTTATTACACATGTTCCCCATGATATGATCTTTCTAATTTAATGTCAAATTATAGTTTTGACCCCATTTCATGGTCCACTGAACATAGAAAATGATAGTGCAAAAGTTCAGGTTAAAGTTTTTGGTCAAGGTAGTTTTTGAGGAAGTTGAAGTCCATTCAACTTGAAACTTATTACACATGTTCCCCTTGATATGATCTTTCTAATTGTAATGCCAAATTATAGTTTTGACCCCAATTTCATGGTCCACTGAACATAGAAAATGATAGTGCGAAGTTCAGGTTAAAGTTTTTGGTCAAGGTAGTTTTTGATGAAGTTAAAGTCACATCAACTTGAAACTTAGTACACATGTTCCCTATGATATGATCTTTCTACTGTTAATTCCCCATTAAAGTTTTGACCCCAATTTCACGGTCCACTGAACATAGAAAATTATAGTGCAAGTGGGGCATCCGTGTACTATGGACACATTCTTGTTCATAATAATAACAAGAGCAACCCGTATCAAGAGATATTTAAATGGCAAGATAAATTATTATGGTGAAATTGAGGTTTGTTCTCGCGGCTTGAAATTGGCGTCATGATATTACGAACGCAACTTTCATTGTTATGCTTCAGTGTAATAATCTGAAGAACATCGAATGTGTTTCAAATCTATTGATGTATCAATGTTTTTTTATAAGACATAAACAAAATAATAGTTGCACAATGACATTTTATTGCTGATATTCAGAGAAAGTTCTTATCACAGAATTTTTACTTACATGTACATGTACAAAAAATGTACCATGGACACAATGGCTGATACCAATAGTGGAGCCTAGCCTTCTGGAGCACAAGATCACATTTTAGAGTGGATTAAATGTTGATTAATCTTTAGTTTTCTATGCAGTGTTTTGTGGGTTTGTTATTCTTTTGTTTTATGGGGGTTCAGATTGCATTAATGCATTCAAAATACTATTATACGGCTGACCAATTACATGTTCATGTAGTTATCAATTTTCCAGACTTTATCACTTCATTTGAAATTAAACAAAGGATGCTTTGTAGTACTTTCTGTATACAATTTGAGTGGACATGCATCCTATCCATATACCTTCTGCTGTTGTTTTTTCTATGGTTGGGTTGTTGTCTCTTTGATACATTCCCCAATCATATGTGCCCATTCAAATGCTATGATCGTCCCCAAAAAGGGGGTTTCAAACCCGCAGAGCCCTCCCCTGGATCTGCCACTGATACTTGTCAAGAAAATTAGATGAATTGTGCATGGTGCATGAATCTAGCGTCTGTTCTTAAAAAAAATCAATGGTGACATTGTTAATGTTAATGTAATATTTTAAATTATAGTTATCTTTCTTAGTCCATAATTATAGTCTAACCAATTGATAGTAATGCCTTCCAAAGCCTCTTTGGCTAAGTGATATAAGTAGTTAATCTTCTTTAATAATAGCCTGTGAACACTGAGTTTGTGAGTAAGAACCCTAACATGGCACTTGGGTTCAATTCTCCTCCTAATTGACTAGGAGTAGGACTGTGAGTTTGTGTACCAATGATCTTGATCTCTCTGGGCACTCCAGCTTCCTCCACCAATAATAACTGGGACAACATCCCTAATGCGCCTCGAAATGCGGAACTCAAAAGTCACGTGTAAAGAAAAAATCTCTGTGTAGTGATATTGGACATGTTTCTATTTTTAACAAATGACTGAACTTAATTATTTGTGGTGATTAGGAAAGAAGAGGAACATAGAATTAATGTGTAAAAACTATCATGACTATGGAGCTATTGAATGTGTTCAAATTATAATATTTTCAAAGAACTTATGGTGTTAAAAAGGGGATATTTTACCACAAGGAGCCGCATCACAAAAGGATGTTGGGGGTTTGCTAATTTAAGGAAAAAGTAATCTCACTTCGTACCCCAAAAATAACCACATATGTGAAAATGTCTCAGCTTCGAAACTAGCTATCATACAGATAAGTTTACGATATGGACTGAGCTACAGGAAAAAACGTTACCGTTACCGCCTATGTAAAAACAATTAAAGATTTTGACCCAACTGGCCACCACAATTAGCCAAAAGTACTGGAACTGACATTATACATGAAAATCAATGAACAGAGTACTTTTATGTTGACTGGAATACATTTGTATTTCCTATTTGTACATTTTGTAGGTGATATTTTCAATATATTCAATAGAAATCTTATATAAAAATGCCTAAATTAAGCAGATACTTATCAGTAGCATAGAAGGGTTATTGAACAATAAAGCTGGTACATACCTCCTCCTAATGAATTGCATGAATGAATCAATCCAAAGCTGAATGAAATGCAAGATTTAGATTTTAGTTCCGACTGCAAAATGAATTTTATCTTCATCATTTTGTTAATTTCCCTTTATCATTTTGTTTTGATAATGATATCTCCAATACCCTGTATTTCTCAAACAGGAAGTTTACATATATTGATGTGGAAGTGCATTCCTTCATTTGTCTGTCTGTTCCACTTTTATATATATCTTGCAACTTCTTTAATATTAGCTGTGACAAATTTTATGAAATTTTTTACACAATCTATCTCACTAAAATTCATGTCTTCAATATTTGAACAATTTTTGGAAGGACAAGGAATCATCTCCGAAATCCAGACACATCCTGGTCCGCTTTATTGTGGGAAAAATTGATTGATTATAAAGGGAATCACTGAAGCATGACTTAATGGCCTCCCCCCCTTATCAAAAGTTCTGGATATGCCACTGAGTTACAGGTATAACCCTCTCTGTTAAACAGGAATAGAAAATGAAATTTTTAGTTTGGACACGACAAAACATGACAGGTGTATAAAGAACAAAATATTTAAAAAAAAAATTGTTTTTGTAGCTCAGCTGCTGTATTACTATTAGCAATATTCTAAACAAAAGCTTTGTGCAGTACAACAGTAGATAACTGTACTATCTTATGTTCATGGGGACACATTTTCCAAATAAGTGTAAGAAAAAAGTTATATCAATTTTGCCGAATGTATTTTGACTTTAACATCATGGATTCACCTGTATTTAGCCCCTAGAGTAGCTTTACATTAATTAAGGGATTCTTGAAATATTAATCTGAAATTAAATCTTTATTGATTAGTTTTTGATCCCTTTCCGAGATTAAGATGAAAACAATTACTGCTTATTGATTTTTAAGATGCAGTAATCAATGTTGTTATTTCTTTCTCTCATTGATTGTATTGGAATTCCTTGTATGTCTAACAGGTTCATAGATGAATAATTTAACTTATACGAATTTGGTTTAACGTCAGACAGATCTATATTGGTATTGATTTATAGTATATCATGGTCAAGAAAGGTTTAGAATTACCAAAAGAGGAAGGATGTTTTTAGTCTCTTATTTTGTACTTTTTTCACATTTCTTTAGCAGTGTGAGATTATATTTCTCATCACTAGCTAAATATCTGTTCTCAGCAAATGATTGGTCGAAATTTAATTATGACGTTTAATTTTACTGATTTTTTCTGAATCTCTTATTGTGACATCCTGAAAAAGGGTGACCATGCCTAATTACGTCACATATAAAGAGGCTTAGAGCACACACACATTTCTTCAAATCTTTGAAAAGGAAGGATAAAAATTATTAGAGAAACAGATTCCACCATTATAAATCGTGTATTACGTTATTTATCCACTCTCAACAGTTAATTTTAATCCTTTAAAAAGCTTAGCAAGCCTCACACTTCAAATATTAAAATTTAACTGTCTTGAGGGAGAAATATCGTAACACACTTGTTGCATTTATGGAATATATATTTTTGATGTTTATAATTGGGAGATGATAAATTATCTGCCTTTGATATGAACAGCTCATTAATAAGCCTCATTTTCAAGGTGTATGTTAGCTTTTCACCCTTTTTGTTTATTAACATAACCTTTCCCTTTTCTGGACATAAATTCAAATCAAAATTCAAAGCAGTACCTGGTGGAGGATAAAAAAACAAAACCAACGTTTTTTCTATCCTGTAGAATAAAAAATATTAATTTTATAAAGATTCAAGATTCCCCATTTAAACTTTATTACCATTAACTAGGGAAAAAAAATACTCAGCCAAGAAATCTATAAAAAAACAACATTTAGACATATGAATAAGGTACAAAACCCTGTTTGCAAATGAAACAACTATCTAGTATAAAAACCCCAAAACAAGAAATTACTTGAATTTGATGTAAAAATTAAACTTGATTGAACCACCCTGAAGATTAAACCTTATTAGAAAACTATTTTTTATAAATAGATGAGTAATATATATATATTTAACTGAGAATACTGACTTTAAGGTCTCTAAAACACAACAGCACCAATAGAGCTTTCATGAGATTAAGTCACATTAAATAACATTGTGTATCAGTGGAAAAATTGTGATAAATAAAAAGGATAGGTACATTTTGTAAAGTTGAAAACAATTTAATTAACAGCATATTTTTTTGATGAAAAGTGTAGGGTTTTACATAATATTCTTAAATTTGGTCTTGAGAATATACTTGATGTATGTTATATTGTAGAAACATGGGATTGCTCAACTTCACCTGGAAAGGGTTAATGAAGGTATCTCACATTATTAGTCTCCTACTAATGAAGTTGTTGAAGGGGACTTAAGGTTTTTTATTTGAAATTTCAATGTCATCATGCACATGGTCAAATATTTATGTTTCTAAAGTAGATGGGTCATTTTATCCTTGGAAATAAGAGATGTAGATGCTCAGGTGAGACTCATGCAATTAATTTGATGAAATTTACAGAAGGCTTTAGAAAAATGAGCACCTAACATATGTTATCTTTTTTCCGTTTCTAGACGACCTTTACACCGATCCTTCTTTCTGACAAGTCTGATATATCATCCCCAGTAATGCCATTGGAAATCAATAACCATTAAATTAACATTACATTGTAATAACTAAACATCTTGTTTTCTTGTTTCATGTTTATAGAAATTCAATAAAATCACATTAGAAATAATTTTCTAGCATAATCATACAATGGCATTGTTGGGTATATAATAATTATATTTAAAAATCAATATCAGTTTGATACTTTAAAGAATTAGCCATTGTTCCATCTTTTAAAACATTCACAGCATCACTTGTATGTTTTGAAAATCTGTGTTGCAGGGAAGCTTAATATGGTAGCATTCATGAGAATTATGATAATTATATGATTGTGAGTAAAAGACGGTGACGTTATTCATTAACATTTGAGGAAAATATCAACGCATCGTTTAGTGAAAATAATTCAGATTTTGATCTTTTTCAGTGAAGAGTATTCTAGTGACAGTTAAAATGGATATATGACAGTCAAACCTGTAGGAATTGGACATTTTTCTCTATTATTTATTTGTGATGGAGTTTTGCTTTGGAATATTTGAACTGGTTCTCCAGACAGAGTGTGGGAGAGTCTAAACAATCGTGCAGCATTTCAACTTTTGCTGTACTACCGAGATTATTACATAGATATTTGGAAATTTAATTATATAATTTTGGAGTGAAATTTTTAAAGGTAAGAAGACTTATTTGTAAGATTGATTTTTGCATTTATAACTTTTGTACTGATTATCTGTTTAGAGTTATTAAAATTTTATGTTAAAGTTTGCAGTGACGTCATTCTCAGAGTACTGCATTTCGGCAGAAATTTGTGAATCATCTTATTTGGAGATAAGCCAAAAGTGGATTTAAGAGATATATTATGTAAACAAGTGGTAAATCTTAAAATTTGTTTATATTTTTATTCGTACAAATTTAGAATTATGTAATCTGTCGTTGAAGATTTTGAAAGAAGATATAAAAGGTAATATTTAGTCCAATAGTAATTACCATCTGTTGTGTTAATTTTGTAAAATTTTTCAGAGATTTCAGATAATTTCAGATTTCAAAGCTAAATTTTGAAATAGTATACTGTATACTATGTACATCATTTGTTCATGACATTTGTGAGAAAATGTGGTGGCTTGATTTTGATTTTTATACAGAATCACATACATAGGGGGCCAGCTGAAGGACGCCTCCGGGTGCGGGAATTTCTCGCTACATTAAATTGAAGACCTGTTGGTGACCTTCTGCTGTTCTTTTTTATTTGGTCGGGTTGTTGTCTCTTTGACACATTCCCCATTTCCATTCTCAATTTTATACTTTACAAATCAGACAACCTGTTGTTGGGATTCTGCCCTTGAACTGGTAATTTTAAGGAAATTTAATCGTTTTTGGGTTATTATCTTTAATATTATTCTAGATAGAGATAACCTGTTAAAAACAATCATGTTCAGCAAAGTAAGATCTACAAATAAGTAAAAAATGACCAAATATATATATTATTCATGATATGTATATGTCTGGTCAGTTTATGAAATTGGGCTATCCAAAATAGGCCATCTGTCATAGTTGGTTATTTTTACAACTATATAAGGTCATGTACAGAAAATTTACATAAGAAATATACAAGGGAGGACTAGCAAACACTAACCATATTGACTTTCATCCGATTTCAAACATCAGACAAAAAGTGAAAGTTAGTTTTTGATAATACTTTTACAGGAATGAGAATGTTCACAAAAACATATTAGTTGTGTGCATTGGTCAGATGGTAAAACTTATCAAATGTATCTGAAAATTATTTGGAACAATATCCAATATTTCCATAGATTGAGTGCAGATTTCTTTCTTCCAAACTCTTGAAAGAGTGAATATTCAATATATTCTAAAAAAATTGAAGACAGGGATCAAATGACCTCTTCTTTGTCATGCTAGAGAAATTTGCTGAAGCATGTCATCCACATCCCTTTTTTCAGGGGTCTACAATAGGAAATCGTTAAAGTAATTGGTAAATTTAAGTGGAACCCCTTGTGGAAAATTAATGGTATTTGGCAGTGGCAGATATTAGGGGGGGGGGGGGAGGTCTGAACCACCTTTTTATTGGATGATCAATGCATTTGCATGAGTACATACAGTTTTCTACATATGATAATGCTTTATGATGTCATGCAAATTAAAAAAAAAATAATTGAATAACTTTATGCAACTTTTACATTTTGCAGAGAAAAAAAATGTCGTCAGTAAAGGTAGCTGTGCGTGTCCGTCCATTCAATAGTAGAGAGGTGGCACATAAGTCTAACTGTATTATTGGAATGACCGGAAACACCACAAGTAAGTATATGTTATGTTTGTACTGACAATATTAAAAGAAAAAAGGTGGATGTTATGTAGGATTCTGTACAATTTTTGTAATTTTTTTAAGTGTTTTTTTTTTTTTAAACTAAACAGATTAAAGCTATTCCTTTTCAAAGATTTTTTAATAGCTTACTGAACTTTAATGACTACTGTAAATTCAGAAATTATTGCATGCATTTATTATTGCGATTTTGTCATTTTATACTTAAATGTGTTCAGTGACACCAGCCAACCAACCAAGATGGCCGCCATGGCTAAAAATAGAACATAGGGGTAAAATTCAGTTTTTAGATTATTAATTATTACGATTTTGAGAAAAATCCTGTTAAATTCATATGAAATATTTCAAAATGCGAGTTTAAATTATTGCATATACAACTCTGTCGCATTTTTCGCAAAAATAAAAACCTTGCAATAATTTCTGAATTTACAGTATTACCCCCTGCTGCATAGAAATACAGTCCATCCATACATCTGGGTCCTCGGTCATAAAACTTTACTCAGAACTTCGAGTACAAAATTAGTGCCTGAAACACCAAATCCAGTATTTTGATTGGTTGATTTTCGAGTCTGAGTACGAAACTTGTGCTCGAAAGTTTTATGACCTTTAGGCCTAGTCTTAATAGAACCTTCTCACATATAATTCTTCCCAGTTTTTTTTTTGAATTTAAGTCAAATGTGAATTTCAGTGATGACTTGCATGAGTTTGAAAAAAATCAATATCTATGAATGATTTTTAAAGGAATAAGCACCTTCTAAAAATGAAGTATATGGAAATTTGCATTTGCAAAGGCTATCTTGCACACATTCAATTCTTGCCAGATTTTTATGAAATGGTATCTTTTGATATCAATATAATGTAGATGTTCAATTCATATGTATGCTGATTTTTAGCTCACTTGGCCTTTTAAGGCCAAGTGAGCTTTTCTCATCACTTGGGGACTGTCGTCGTCGTCTGTCGTTGTTAACTTTTACAAAAATCTTCTCCTCTGAAACTACTGGGCCAAATTAAACCAAACTTGGCCACAATCATCATTGGGGTATCTCGTTTAAAAAATGTGTCCAGTGACACCAGCCAACCAACCAAGATGGCCGCCATGGCTAAAAATAGAACATAGGGGTAAAATTCAGTTTTTAGATTATAACTCTAAAACTAAAGCATTTAGAGAAAATCTGACGTGAAGTAAAATTGTTTATCAGGTCAAAATCTATCTTCCCTGAAATTTTCAGATAAATTGGACAACCCGATGTTAGGTTGCTGCACCTAAATTGGTAATTTTAAGGAAATTTAGCTGTTTTGGGTTATTATCTTGAATATTATTATAGATAGAGATAAACTGTAAACAGCAATAATGTTCAGCAAAGTTATATTTACAAATAAGTCAACTTGACTGAAATGGTCAATTGACCCCCTAAGGAGTTATTGTCCTTTACAGTCAATTTTTAACAATTTTCCACTGAAACTACTGGGCCAAGCTCATTATAGATAGAGATAATTGTAAGCAGCAAGAATGTAAAAGAGTAAAGTAAGATGTACAAACACATCACTATCATCAAACATAATTTTGTGATGAATCCATCTGCGACACTTGTTTAATATTCACATAGACCAAGGTGCCAGAGCGACACAGGCTGTTTAGAGCCTCTAGTTTATTTACTAAAAGTTATCATTTGATTCGAAATTATGTTTCCAATTTGAAAGAAAACAACCTTAGATTATAGAATATTAGTTCCTCCCACCTTATTAATCAACACTCATTTTACTCATTGTTCTGGTACTTAGTGCAAATTGTTTGTTGAGCTTTAATTTTATTGATTGGAAAAAGTAATTGACATTATATTGATTTAAAATAGGAATAATCGTTAGATATATGTAACATTAAATTGTTATCCTATGATATATATGGATGTATAACAAGTATTGAAATTTAATAAATATTTTATGTGCTATCTACATTTAAATCTACATCTTCATTATGCAAATTTCATCTATATGATGTGTAATTGATTTCATGTGGAACTATACTGCTTTCATCCTGTTAAATAATTTCTGTATTAGTTTTATTATCTTTTATGTTCAAAGTTCAAATTTCCGATTCAAAATGTAACATATATTAGAATTAAATGCTATGTTAAAAAAAATTAAATGATATATATGGCCAGATCATATGTTTTCGTACAACATATGAATTTGTACTACAAATGTATGCATGGCTTTCCCAAAGTGAAATTGGAACTCCACAATGCATTCTCAAAAGAAAGAAAACCCTTGAGACAAGAATAATCAAAGCAAGTGACAATCACATTGTCAGCAATAAGATTTTTATTGCTTCTTTCTAAATGAGAAAGTCTGACTTTTGTTTCATACACACAAAAAAAAAACAAAAAAAAAAACAGTATTAAATTTTATTTTAAAATTTTCAGTTTATTAACTGCTATCAAAAAAAATGTAATAGAAAAGTGAAGGTCTCTGAGCTTGTTTTAAATGCTTTAGAATTATAGAGGTCACTTAATTGTCTTTTTGCTATATACATGTATAATAAAATAGAAAAAAAATACTGTTCATTTCTTTATAGAACCCTTACTGTTTAAAGATTTTAATATTTTGAATCGATCATATAAATATTCTATATTTGAAAAAAACATAAAGCAAATAACAAAGTTTTCTTAATTTTACTGATAAATCCCACAAATAAATTGTATTTCTGCATCACAATATGACAATTTCATTCAAAATCTTGACCAATCATTTTCTGTTTTTTGCTTTCCAGGATAACAAAACACTTTAATAGTTAAGTACAGCTCTTTATAAGAACCAGGCAGTGTGCCATATACATGTGATACATGGGGGGTTTCAGATTTTATCTATAATTGGCCTAGTAGAAGCAATATATGAAAAATGCTCAAAAAATAATTTTGAGTGGGAAATTATGAGTGGTTGCCATGGTAACGGACACACAATTTTTTGGTTGTTAAGCGTTGTAAAATCTTTCGAAAATCAACTATATCACCACATTTCAGAGCCTGATTATGAATAGAATAATACATTTTTCATTAATTTTCATATGTAACATTGATAGAACTTGGTTTAAGCTTCATTTTAATGAAAATTGCATGTCAACCAAATTTGTATTTTTTTTGTAAAATTTTGTGAAAAAATGCATTTTTTCAACTTTCTAAAAATGGGATTTTTGCTGAATTACCCCATTTTCTCTGGTGTTTTTCAGAAAAGTGCAAATGTGTACAGAATAGTTAGCACTGTAGTTATGAAGTTTGGATACTACTTTACCAAATTTAATAGAAAAATGTGTGGGATTTTTTTTAGTTTTATCACCATAGCAACCGATTTTTTCCTTGGAAACGGAGTTTTCATTTGCAGAATATTGCAGTTTAAGAGCTTAAATGTCCTGAATTTTTCATAACTGATAAGAAAAATACATAAAAGCTAACGCAAACTTTAAACTACAATCGTTAAGTGTTGTTGACTTCAATAGTTACCACGAACAGACATATTATCCATAGCAACATCCACTAAAAAACTGCATAAATAGAAATTTCTGTGAAAAAAATAGATAAATAAAGGGTTCAATTTGGAAAATGACTTCATTCTTTGCTTCACTCACAGTCTTGTCTGGGATTTTTTCTTCAGATTGTTCAATAAATGTAATATGTCATAAAACATTAGGGTTGAGGGGAGGCGGGGGGGGGGGGGGGGGGCTTGGAAAAAGGGGGGAGGGGGTAAGTTTTTTTTTTCAAATGTTGCATACAAGTAGATATTTGAAAAGATAATTGCGTTTCGTCGTCCGAAAAAACATTGGTTTTCGCACTTTAACTTTATTGTAAGTTAATAGAAATCTATGAAATTTTAACACACGGTTATTTACCTCAAAAAGAAGGTTGGGATTGATTTTGAGAGTTTTGGTCCCTATAGTTTAGGAATTAGGGGCCAAAAAAGGGCCCATTTAGACATTTTTCTTGGTTTACACACAATAACTTCAGTATAAGTGAATAGAAATTTATAAAATTCAAACACAATGTTCAAGAACACAAAAGAAAGGTTGGGATTGATTTTGGGAGTTTTGGTCCCAAAAGTTTAGGAATTAGGGACCAAAAAGGGGCCCAATTAAGCATTTTTCTTGGTTTTTGCACCATAACTTTAGTATAAGTAAATAGAAATCTATGAAATTTTAACACAAGGTTTATGACCATAAAGGAAGTTTAGGATTTATTTTGGGAGTTTTGGTCCCAACAGTTTAGTAATTAGGGACCAAGAGGGTCCAAATTAAACTTTGTTTAATCTCGTCAAAAATTGAATAATTGGTTTTTTTTAATATGCCGAATCTTAACTGTGAATGTAGATTCTTCATTTTTGGTCCCGTTTTCAAATTGTACTACATTAAGGTCCAAAGGGTCCAAAATTAAACTTAGTTTGATTTTAACAAAAACTGAATTCTTGGGGGTTCTTTGATATGCTGTATTTAGATTTTGGATATTGGACCATAATAGGTAAATGTCCAATTTTTTAGTTTTTGAGTTCTAGTTCTCAGACCACATTTATTCTGGGTCAGAAAACTATGTTTTGTCAACTATTTAACCGCAATCCAAATTCAGAGCTGTATCAAGCTTGAAGGTAGTTTTCATACTTTCCCCAACTGTTTAGGGTTCGAAATCTGCGGTCGTATAAAGCTGTGCCATGTGGAGCATTTGGTTTAAGGTTGACAGATGATGAACTTCATGGGATTGCAATAGCCGGGTCAACCTGGCTTTTGGAAAGGCAAGAGATATATGGCCCTAAGAAATGTAAGAAAATTCTTAATTTCTTATGGCAGATGAGATGTTATTCCACCAGCATACATCACAAAATTGATCCGTAACATAATATTTACAAACCATTAATAGAATCATTTGGTCAAAACATTTCTAAACTGAAACTGAAGTGTGATGGACTGGTGGATATAGACGGATAGGCAAATTGAACACATTTTACGTTAGTGGTGATTTTAAATATAATAATAGGCAATGGGTGATAGCGTATATCGGAAGTCCAATATAATGGAATCCTCTTAATATATGCAAGTAGCTATTAACATATCATCAATAACTGCTTTGTTGTACTACTATCCCGCAATTGAAATTTAGGATCTCTGAGATAGACAAATAGAATACATCTGCTAAGTTGGAATTGTGTTAATCATGGTAGAATAATTATGCTATTACCGGCAAAAGTACCAAATCAGAATTATCAAGCAATATAATTGTATCAATAAGGAATCATTCCTTACTATGGGTCGTTCTACATATATCTCACCAGTTCTAGATTCCGATAACAGAATATCTTGTTGTTATGTGTTTTTTAGGGAGGGGGTTCAGCTGAAGCACACTTCTTATCCTTCTGAAATCCCCCTCCTCTCCTTTAAGATAGTAAACGGGTAAATAGATGTATCATTTTTTTAGGATGAATCTTCAAAAAAAATGTTTTCCTACTCTGAACGTTTTTTTTAACCTTTACATGAATTACGACCTTATTTTCTGTATCTGTCTCTGTAACCTTTACAAAAGACTGCATTAATCCCGAGATTTGGAATGAAACCACTAAGCTGAGAATGTCTGCATAAATACAAGATTAATAACAGTAACAATTTGAATACAAATTCCATACATTCAATTAACTGCAACACTAGAAACAGCGCAGTACATACCAATCTTATTTTTAGCTCACCTGGCCCAAAGGGCCAAGTGAGCTTTTCTCAATATTTTGCGTCCGGCGTCCGGCGTCGTCCGGCGTTAGCTTTTACAAAAATCTTCTCCTCTGAAACTACTGGGCCAAATCAAACCAAATGTGGCCACAATCATCATTGGGGTATTTAGTTCAAAAAATATGTGGCGTGACTCGGTCAACCAACCAAGATGGCCGCCACGGCTAAAAATAGAACATAGAGGTAAAATGCAGTTTTTGGCTTATAACTCAAAAACCAAAGCATTTTGAGGAAATCTGACAACAAAAAAAAATCTACATGAAAGTCGAAAAATATAGTAGTGTATGTATGACGAAATGAGGGCTCCAGAAAGGTTCTTCTAAGATCAAATGGTAACTTTTAGAAATTTCTTTAGTTAACTGACCAATTTAGGTTACATGCTATTATTCCGACAGCCCATTGGTCCGACAGTCCATTAGTCCAACAGCCCATTAGTCCGACATCCCTTTGCTCGGACAACCCATTAGTCCGAAAATCTATTGGTCCGACAGCCCAATACTCCGACAATCCATAAGTCCAACGCTTATTAAGTCAAGCATAAGGGTAACAGGATAAAACAAAAATGTTTGTCTGTATTATTACGTTTAGATATAAAAACATGTTTTTAAAGAAATAGTTCTGTATATATAACATCAGGCTTAGGTAGTTCGAATACTTTCTATATACTCAATTCGAAATTTGTATATAGAATAAAACAGAACAGAAATTTCATTTTTCCAAATTAAAGGGTCTATAAAGAGCATATAAACAACCAGTGACGGTGCAAACTACTTTTTTTTTAACTTGGCTGTTATGTGAAAAGTGTTCGGTAAACAGGAAGTGGTTTAGTGATGAATCTGAAAACGTATCACACGATATAGCCGACTTCAATAAACCTTTCAGGAATCCTTGTAATGTAGTTCAAAAAATTCAACGAAAATATTCATGGGACGGAGGGATGAACTGGACGTTTGGAAGGACGGACAGACAGACAGAGGCAAAACAGTATACCCCACTTTTTTTGAAGCGGCGGTATAATGATTGGAACAACATAAAGACTTTATAACAATAATAATATGATACAATTATCTTTACAGCATCATAAGCCTCAGTCACAATTGGAGCCAAAACAAAATAGAAAAAAAAAAACTATATTTCTCAAATAACAGTCAGTATCAATGCATGTACTACATAATTCAAAAGAACTATTTTTTAACAGTACAATCATCAGTATCCCCCATAAAAGTCAATTTTTCTTGTGTTAACATCGAGATGTGCTAGAAATGTGCTGAAAGAGTTTCTCCCTCAAATTGTTATGAAGTGAGCATTCGATTGAAAAAAGACACTCATCCTCAACTCTATCAGCTGTACATTTAGATTTTTCAATTATTAATGTAATGGGTGAGCACTGATTCTAACTAACATATGCACTACCTTTCTAAAAATCTACGGAAGCGTATTAGTGCCACACATTTTTTTAAATTTTACTTCCAATGTTTGAGTTACAACGCAAACCTTTGCGAAATACTGCAAACCTTTCTTTTATCTTATTTCTTATTTAAGATTCAAAGGGAACAGTTGTTATTAATAGAAGAGGCTGTATATATTAAAATGTATCACTATTGTAGTCATTGTAAAGTAAAATCCTTGAATAATTAGATCATATCATTGACTTCAATAATGAGCAGAATAATATAAGAAAATGTGGAATGAATGCCAATAAGAAAATTCTTTATCTAAGCCCCACAGAAACGATATCCTTGTTACTACTAGTATATATTCATTACAAAGAAAATTGAGTAAATTGCGGTTATACGGGAACACAAAATTCAACCCTGCCAATATAGCTATAACCGAATATAAATATACTACCAAAGTAAGCTCTCGTTTGTGTAAAGTAGGTTGGCAAGAAATCTATATAGAATGAAGATGTTTTATTAATAAAATTATGTTCTCTCTATTTAAGTTGCTATCCAAGTTTCCAAAAAAAATACTTCATTATATCGAAATGAAAATTCAATGACTTTCTATCAAAGAATCTTGATCATATTCTGAGATTAAAAAAAAACGTTTCCTTATTAAAAATTCATTTTAAAGCAGAAAGATAAATTTGTCCATTTGACTTGGAGTTTCACAATTGTATGACATTATTTTGGATCTTTCAATTGAAATATCAGTGGATATCGATAGGGGATTAATAAAGGAATCAAAAGATTTAAAAAAATATACAGATCAATTTGCTTGATTTCGAGATATTAGCCATTGAAATTTTGGCGGGAAAATAGTCTCTTTTGACTTTTTTTAGCAAATCATTGACAAGTTTACATTCTCAAAACTATCAAAAAATAATTTGAATTTTATAAAACTTTAACAGATTGCTTATCATTATACATGTAAAAGATTTATAAAAAGATAAATGGGGGTCAATGCCATTTTATTAAGATATTCAAATGAATAAAACCTGAGGTTTCCGAAAATCTGACAAAAAATAAAAAAACATGGCAAGAGAACTGCAATGTACCTTAACTAACCTCTGAAGCTAAACCCAAGCTATACATTATCGATCTTAGATATCTAGAATTTCTGAAAAAAAATGATTCTATTTATAATCAGGCTCTCGGATCAAACATAATCTTTTCAAGAATCTACATGTATGATATATTTAAAAAATAAACCTACCACCCCCCCCCCCCCCCCCCTTTTTCTAACCTTCCAACCATAATATTACATTATATATTACATTTGTTGAACCTTATGAAATAAACAGAATAGACTGTAAGTGAAGCAAAGCAATCATATTCCAATTTGAAAATAAACACCCTATATTTATGTATTTTTTATATAAGTTTCTATTGATGCAATTTCAGAGTGGATGTTGCTAAGGATAATATGTGTTTCCGTGGACCAAAACTCTCAAAATCAATCCCAACCTTCTTTTTGAGGTAAATAACCGTGTGTTTAAATTTCATAGATTTCTATTAACTTACAATAAAGTTAAAATGCGAAAACCAATGTTTTTTTCGGACGACGAAACGCAATTATCTTTTCAAGTATCTACTTGTAAGCAACATTTGAAAAAATCAACTTACCCCCTCCCCCCTTTTTCCAAGGCCCCCCCCCTCAACCCTAATGTTTTATGACATATTACATTTATTGAACAATCTGAAGAAAAAATCCCAGACAAGACTGTGAGTGAAGCAAAGAATGAAGTCATTTTCCAATTTGAACCCTTTATTTATCTATTTTTTTCACATAAATTTCTATTTATGCAGTTTTTTAGTGGATGTTGCTATGGATAATATGTCTGTTCGTGGTAACTATTGAAGTCAACAACACTTAACGATTGTAGTTTAAAGTTTGCGTTAGCTTTTATGTATTTTTCTTATCAGTTATGAAAAATTCAGGACATTTAAGCTCTTAAACTGCAATATTCTGCAAATGAAAACTCCGTTTCCAAGGAAAAAATCGGTTGCTATGGTGATAGAACTAAAAAAAATCCCACACATTTTTCTATTAAATTTGGAAAAGTAGTGTCCAAACTTCATAACTACAGTGCTAACTATTCTGTACACATTTGCACTTTTCTGAAAAACACCAGAGAAAATGGGATAATTCAACAAAAATCCCATTTTCAGAAAAGTTGAAAAATGCATTTTTTCACAAAATTTTACAAAAAAATTACAAATTTGATTGACATGCAATCTTCACTAAAATGAAGCTAAAACTAAGTTCTATCAATGTTACATATGAAAATTAAAGAAAAATGCACGATTTGATTCATAATAAGGCTCTGAATTGTGGTGATTTAGCTGATTTTTGAAAGATTTTACCATGCTAAACAGCCACAAAATAGAGTGTCCGTTACCATGGCAACCACTCATATTTTCCCACTCAAAATTATTTTTTGCGCATTTTTCATTTATTGCTTCAACTAGACCAATTATAGATAAAAATCTGAAACCTTCATGTATCACACTCTGCCTGGTTCTTACAAAGAGCTGTACTTAAGTTATGCAAATAATTTTCTTATCTTTTCTTTTGTTTTAGCTATAACCAATTTGAAGGCTGGACCCAAGGATAACAGAGTGAAGAGCTTTAACTTTGATTATTCATACTGGTCACATACAACAGTAAGTAAATGTATACATGTAAAAAAGGAGGGGGGTTAATTTATGTCCAGGGGAGGATAACAAGGTGAAGAGCTTTAACTTTGATTACTCATACTGGTCACATACAACAGTAAGTAAATTTATACATGTAAAAAAAGGGGGGGGGGGGAGGGGGTAATTTATGTCCAGGGGGGGATAACAAGGTGAAAAGCTTTAACTTTGATTACTCATACTGGTCTCATACAACAGTAAGTAAATGTATACATGTAAAAACAGGGGTGGGGGGTAATTCATGTCCAGGGGGGGATAACAAGGTGAAAAGCTTTAACTTTGATTACTCATACTTGTCACATACAACAGTAAGTAAAAGTATACATGTAATAAAAAGGGGGGTAATTCATGTCCAGGGTGGATAACAAGGTGAAGAGCTTTAACTTTGATTACTCATACTGGTCACATACAAGAGTAAGTAAAAGTTGAATGTAATAAAAAGGGGGGTAATTCATGTCCAGGGGGGATAACAAGGTGAAAAGCTTTAACTTTGATTACTCATACTGGTCACATACAACAGTAAGTAAAAGTATACATGTAATAAAAAGGGGGGTAATTCATGTCATGGGGGATAACAAGGTGAAGAGCTTTAACTTTGATTACTCATACTGGTCACATACAAGAGTAAGTAAAAGTATACATGTAATAAAAAGGGGGGTAATTCATGTCCAGGGGGGATAACAAAGTGAAGTGCTTTAACTTTGATTACTCAAACTGGTCACATACAACAGTAAGTAAAAGTATACATGTAAAAAAAAAAGGGGGAGGGGGGTAATTCATGTCCAGGGGGGATAACAAGGTGAAAAGCTTTAACTTTGATTACTCATACTGGTCACATACAACAGTAAGTAAAAGTATACATGTAAAAAAAAGGGGGAGGGTAATTCATGTCCAGGGAGGGGGAGGATAACAAAGTAATTAAAGTGCTTTAACTTTGATTACTCATACTGGTCACATACAACAGTAAGTACAAGTATACATGTAAAAAAAGGGGGGGGGGTAATTCATGTCCAGGGGGGAGGATAACAAAGTAATTAAAGTGCTTTAACTTTGATTACTCATACTGGTCACATACATCAGTAAGTACAAGTATACATGTAAAAAGGGAGGGGGGGTAATTCATGTCCAGGGGGGGGGAGGATAACAAAGTAATTAAAGTGCTTTAACTTTGATTACTCATACTGGTCACATACAACAGTAAGTAAAAGTATACATGTAAAAAAGGGGAGGGGGGTAATTCATGTCCAGTGGGGGGATAACAAGGTGAAGAGCTTTACTTTGATTACTCCTACTGGTCACATACAACAGTAAGTAAAAGTATACATGTAAAAACAAGGAGGGGGGTAATTCATGTCCAAGGGAGGGGGGTGGATAACAAGGTGAAGAGCTTTAACTTTGATTACTCATGCTGGTCACATACATCGGTAAGTAAAAGTATACATGTAAAAAAGGGGGGGTGTAATTCATGTCCAGGGGGGGGGATAACAAGGTGAAGAGCTTTAACTTTGATTACTCATACTGGTCACATACAACAGTAAGTAAAAGTATACATGTAAAAAAAAGGAGGGGGTAATTCATGTCCAGGGGGGGGGAACAAAGTGTAGAGCTGTAACTTTGATTACTTATACCGGTCACATGCAACAGTAAGTAAAAGTATACATGTCGTGAGAAAGGGGGCCTCCAAATAGGGGGGGGGGGGGATATTCATGTTTGGACATTTTATAGCAGAACATATTATATTGGATTTTCCCATTGTTGAAGGCTGTATTGTTGCCCATATTGCTTACATCTACTTTATTTGAACTTTGGTGGTAATTGTCTTTTTTTTGGGGGGAGGACCATCCCAGTTTTGGTAATTTGCAATATAAATGATAGTGAGAACCTGCATATTTTCTTTAAGGAACACCATGCAAAATAAGATTTTGAGAACTCTGATGTTTGTGGTTTTGCTGAAGTCTGCATACAAGCTTATAATAAGAAATTTTGTCATTAGTTGAAAATTTATATTTCATGATATACCTATACCAACAAAATCCATGAAACATTGGTATCCATGAATAATAATGAATCCACAGTTACAGTAAATGAAATTGATAAATTTGATTGACATCAAGTTAATTATTTTAGTGTCTATACTTTATATGAAACCTAATTGTAAATGTACATTAAAATCTGAGTATAAGAAAAGAATACACACAAGATTTTAATCCAAAATGTATTTGTTTTTTTTTCTTTAGCCAGCTGATAAGAAATTTGCAGACCAAAAGAAAGTTTACAGTGATATAGGCTTGGAAATGTTAGACCATGCATTTGAAGGATATAATGTGTGTATATTTGCTTACGGGCAAACTGGTTCAGGCAAAAGTTATACCATGATGGGCAAGAATGAGTCTGGGCAACAAGGAATTATTCCACTGGTAATTGTTAATTTTTCTTTTAGATTAAACACCTGTAAAACAACTTATTTTTGCGAGTAGAATATATATAGAAACTTAAATGTGTTAGACTTGGCAATGGATTTTCTTTTATATAAGTGAATCACTAAAATAAAAAAAATCTTGAGAAAGTAAATCTTTGTGAAATAGAAAGGGCTAACACAAAATTAGCAGTAATATTACAAAATATTGAAAATGAATCTGGGTGAAATAGAGAGGGCTAAACACCCAAAAAAATATCCGTTTTTAATTTTCCCAATACCCTGTACCTTGGTCTAGTTTGGAAACATTTATGATTATGTATGATAACTTTTAAATTTTCATTAATATTTGGGCCACATAAGGGCCTTATAGCCTTACTCCTTTGTGTACAGTGTATGCTTTTCTATGCAATTTAGCCAGTATTAAAAAACAACCTGACTTAAATAAGATGAAATTGAGAAAGAACACTTTTAATGATTTGGATATTTAAGATGGTACCTAACACTACAGGGAGATAACTCTGTAAAATCAGCAGAACGTTTTACATTCATTTACGACATTGTATTGTTAAGGAATATCAAGCTTCTCAAAGATCAAAATATGTGTTTGTCAAACAGCTATATATATATAACCAGTGTAATTTTTCTGATTAAACGGTTGGTTAAAAGTTTCTGAAATTTTTATAATTTTGCCAAAGGGTCTAAGTAAATACTTTGTCAAAATTTAAAAAAAATTAAACGAGCCAAATTAATTTTAGTTAAGGTGTTGGGTACCACCTTAACAAGATGTATCAAACAGAAACCTAATGCCACATTTAACATGATACATGAAGAGATCAGCATATGGTCTTTAACAATAGATAAAGTTTCAGTTTAGTTAGATCTTTAGAGTTATTGATGAATCAGCATATTTATGAGTTGCAACAAAAGGCACACTCATATCTGATGGTTTGCAGATGTGTGTGACTTTTATCTTAATTGAAGAGGATTTTTATACGCCCCTCAAATTTTGATGGGACGTATTATGTTATACAAATGTCTGCCGTCTGTCTGTCTGGCGTAAACATGTCGCACCGTAACTTGAGAACGACTTATCCAAATTTCATGAAACTTATCATAGTTGTTTCTTATGATGGTCAAATGATCTGTATACTTGGTGAAAATAAGATTAAAACTTTTTGAGTTACGGCACTTTGTAACTAAAACAGGGGGGTTTCCACATGTTTTGTTTTCCTATGGAGGTTCATGGTCCTCACTGAGGTACTATGTCTTCCTCCACCAATAAAAAACCTGACCGCCATGAAAAAATACCATAACAGTGCTAAAAGTGAAATTAAACACCAATCAATCAATCATAATTGATGATAAACATTTGTGTTGGAATGGTAAGCATATAAAAAAGAAGATGTGGTATGATTGCCAATGAGACAACTATCCACAAAAGACCAAAATGACACAAACATTAACAACTATAGGTCACTGTACGGCCTTCAACAATGAGAAAAGCCCATACCGCATAGTCAGCTATAAAAGGCCCCAATAAGACAATGTAAAACAATTCAAACGAGAAAACTAACGGCCTTATTTATGTAAAAAATGAATGAAAAACAAATGTGTAACACATAAGCTTATTCTATCTTATAATAATATTTGATTTAAAGATTAAAAAGTATGTATTGGTTTTTATTTTACAGCTATGTGAAGAATTATTTATGAAAATAAAAGATGTGAAGTCGGACAAAGACCTGAACTATTCTGTAGAGGTAAATATATATGGCTGTATATATCTGTTGTATTTATTATGTATCTTACATACATATGTATCATCAAGCTTTTGAATAATGTATTTTCACAATTACTCACAAGTTCACACAGCAGCCAATTACTTAGAAGTTCACACAGCAGCCAATTACTTACAAGTTCACACAACAGCCAATTTACATACAAGTTCACACAGCAGCATATTACTTAGAAGTTCACATCGTAGCCAATTACTTATAAGTTCACACAGTAGCATATTACTTAGAAGTTCACATCGTAGCCAATTACTTATAAGCTCACACAGTAGCATATTACTTAGAAGTTCACACAGCAGCATATTACTTAGAAGTTCACACAGCAGCATATTACTTACAAGTTCACACAGCAGCCAATTACTTACAAGTTCACACAGCAGCCAATTACTTACAAGTTCACACAGTAGCCAATTACTTACAAGTTCACACAGCAGCCAATTACTTACAAGTTCACACAGCAGCCAATTACTTACAAGTTCACACAGTAGCCAATTACTTACAAGTTCACACAGTAGCCAATTACTTACAAGCTCACACAGCAACCAATTACTTACAAGTTCACACATTAGCCAATTACTTACAAGTTCACACAGCAGCATGACTAATAGAGCTTTGAAATTGTGTTGCTCTGCAAAAATTGAAATATACTTTCCCCCCACAAATAAGGAGTATTATTATTGGTGAAATTTTGTTTTCAACTGAACAAATTTGTCAAAAAACATATATGATCCTTTAACAAGAGCAGGCAGTGTTAAGACAAATTAGTGTTTTCAAGAAAAACATGTGGGATGGGGTTTTAAGGTTCCCACTATTCATGAAAATTGAATGAGAAGTCTTAGTATTTACTTTCCTAAAGGTGATTTAATGCCAATGACTAGGGAATAAATAATATTAAGTGCCCTCAGTCCTCTTTAGCTTTGGCTAGACAAGCCCTAAGGATGTATAATTGTAGACAATGAAAGTGTAGGAGTTAGTTATTGATACGAACCAGTCATCATATCTATTAATGTATTAACTTGAGACAGAGTGCCTTTATATTTGTGTAGTTCTAATAATTACTGTATGTTCTTATGTTTATTTTTCTGATTCTGATATTATTATATCTTTACCACAGTAAATGAAGTTTTTCAAGTGCAAGTAATTTGTAGAAAGTAGTTTTAGATGTACATTACCGTAGTTGGTCGTGTATAGTCCACACTCATTTACCGAAAATAAGCTGGTACAAGGAATGCAGATGAAAAGAGGGTGTGTGCTATACATAATTGTGTACTAGTATACATGACTGAATATGGTAATACTTGTGATGACAAGAACCTAGTTGTCCTTTCCTTTTTCATGGAGTGACAATTTGAGATGCAAATCTGTTGTAAAAAAATCTTTTGAATAAAAAAAAGCAGTTCAGAGCAAATGACTCCCATTAAATTATTTGACCCTGCCCCCTCATCAGGGTTCATTGACTTTGAATAGTTTACATTAAGATATGTGTTTAGGTCAGTTTCAAGAGAACCAGAATATGATAAATCAATTGTTTTTTGTATGCAATGATATCAGCATTGGCTTTTTCTCATTTTGATTTAGGTTATTTGGTCCTGCAACTTCAGTCATTAGATGATTGTTGTGCATAGTTTACATATTAAAGTATTGCCATTTCAATTGCAACATTTGAACTATACTATCAAAATATTATAAAGGCGAGACATAGCTCTGTGTCAACAGTTTATTAAGTATTATGTATTTATTTTTTCAGCAGGTTCTGTCTCAATCTAAATGCAATTCACCACTTTTTAGAAAATAAGTTCACAGATAAATGGCTTCTGTTGTAACTTAATAAAAATACTATTTCTGTCTGTAGGCATTCATTTCCTCTGATTAACTCTAAGATAAATCAAGAAACCCCAATAGTGTTTTGTTCATAACATTACTTTGTCCAGACATAGGAAATATTGTATGCAAATAGAGTTTGGTCTGGGTAAAGCACTTTTGGTGTGAAAGATTTGATTTGGTAGTAAGTGAAAAGAAATCGTTGATTTTGTCTGGTTTGTTAATAGATCTCTCTAGATTATTGCGTGTGACATGCATATATAATAGTGTTGATGAAATTGTATTACGTAAAAGACAAGGTTCACTTTAGGCCAAATATTGCCTTGAATTTCAACTTAATCATAAAATTTCAATTGCCCCTAATTTGGTTCTGAAATGGGTCTATTTCAAAAACCTACTTCTTTGTTGAAATTTATCTCTTCTTTAAATGTACTTGTTTGGCATCAAAGTCGATACAATTTGGATATATTGTCAAAATATGATGATTTTGTGTGCATTTATTGGCCCAAATGCTTAAAGAAACCATTGGCCACAACCTAGGATCCAAAATATTCTCCAACCAAGAGATGCCAATGATGATATTGAATCCCTAGACAAAAAAAAAACCATTGTGGATCTTGAGAGACGGCCAAAGTAAATTATGCTTAAAACTGTTAAGAATTATTGTAAATTTGACCTAAACTGACGTTACAACTCAAATAATGCAAAATTAAAGAGTCAATACTTAGTTGAATTTTAATATGATGTGCCAATTGAAGTTATTTTGTTTTAATAGTAATATTATATCTATATGTGAAATTTGTAGTATTATTTGGCCTAATTAAAAAAACATCAAAATCACAGGGTCAATTTTAACTGTTTGTTAAATTACTTTTTTAACATTTAGATTCGGGGTTTACCTATATAAATCCCACAAAAATTTGTACACTTTAGATAATAATAAGTGTTTTCTTCTGTAAGATGATTTATTACATATAGTCCACTCTATAATGAAGGAAGAATAATGTCTAGGGATATTTTGTAGAAGTGACATGTAACCGACGATTTCCAAGTAATTTCACCGGTAAACTGATACAAAAATAGACATAAAATCAATTTCTTCACCACAAAATAATTTGATGTAATTGAGGCTTTATGGCTTTAGGAGAATATGAGATGAAGTCAAACGGAGAAAAATGTTCGCTGTCATAACACTTGAAGGTTGCAACAAAGCCATATGATATTTAGATTTTTGATTGAGTTAAATGTTTCAAGTAAACAACTGTCAGTTGTAAGCTTCTTTTGAAGTTTGATATTTATATCTCTTTGAAGGCCAAAACAGTGACCGCTAGATGGCCTTTTTTGCTAGACTTTTGTAATTGGATTGCTATATTCATGATATTGTTAACTTTTATCAATCATTTCAAGTATAGGTATGAAAAAATGAGATTTAAGGTATAAGGACAAAACAGTGACCGCTAGATAGCCTTTTCTGCTAGACTTTTGTAATTGGATTGCTATCTTGTTAACTTTTACCAATCTTTTCAAGTATAGGTATGAAAAAATGAAATTTAAGGTATAAGGACAAAACAGTGACCGCTAGATAGCCTTTTCTGCTAGACTTTTGTAATTGGATTGCTATCTTGTTAACTTTTACCAATCTTTTCAAGTATAGGTATGAAAAAATGAAATTTAAGGTATAAGGACAAAACAGTGACCGCTAGATAGCCTTTTCTGCTAGACTTTTGTAATTGGATTGCTATCTTGTTAACTTTTACCAATCTTTTCAAGTATAGGTATGAAAAAATGAAATTTAAGGTATAAGGCCAAAACAGTGACCGCTAGATAGCCTTTTCTGCTAGACTTTTGTAATTGGATTGCTATCTTGTTAACTTTTACCAATCTTTTCAAGTATAGGTATGAAAAAATGAAATTTAAGGTACATTGTATAAGGACAAAACAGTGACCGCTAGAATGCGCTAGATAGCCTTTTCTGCTAGACTTTTGTAATTGGATTGCGATCTTGTTAACTTTTACCAATCTTTTCAAGTATAGGTATTAAAAAATGAGATTTTAGGTATACATCAATTGAACTTTTTAAAAAAAGGGGGGTTCCCAACCCAGGATAAAATAGGAGGTTCCAACTATATGTTCCCATTCAAATGCATTGATCTTCCAAAATAAAGGGGGGTTCCAACCCTAGGATTTTTTTTGTTAGTTAAAAATAAAATATATTGAGGTTTTTCTTCAATTAGCAGCAAAAAGAAGAGATTTAAATTTTTTGAATTTTATTCTTTTTATAAAAAAAGACGATGTGGTATGATTGCCAATGAGACAACTCTCTAAAGGAGACCAAATGACACAAAAATAACAACTATAGGTTACGGTTCGGCCTTCAACAATGAGCAAAGCCCATACTGCATAGTCAGCTATAACAGGCGGCTAGATGACAATGTAAAACAATACAAACAAGAAAACTAACGGCCTAATTTATTATTTTCTGTCCATTTTAAAACCCATCATGAGATCATGATTTGACGAAGTTGTTAAATAGACTCCATAAAGTGTTAATTCATATCAAATGCCAATAATGGACATAAGTTTATGGATCTTTTCCTGTAATCTATCAGAGCTTCCTTTCTGTGATTTGAATGACTATGATTATCATAGTTATTACATTTAACTGATGTTTTATGTCCAAAAATAGCTCTTCGTGACCCAGCAAGGAAATGCTCAACACTTAATTTGTGTTCTGCTGTTCAGTTGGATGTTTTATTAAAGTAGTGTATCTGGAAGGTCTTGGGTAGAACCAAGGCTGGGTCAAACGAAAGATTTTAAAATTGATATTTGCTGCTTCTCTGCCATGCATGAGGTATTTTGTAAAAGATTGCAAGTTGATTGATAATGTATCCAGGTATAGGGTGAAATGTCTTATTGCAGATCTATGATAAATAACCTTGTGAACTTAATACATAAAAAGTCAAGATCAACATTTCAGTCAAGTATGAAATAGTGTATATTTATAAATATTGCCATGTTATTGTCCTTATTTTGTATGTAGTATTTGCTGCAGGACATTATGCAATCATTAATCAATTATTTATTTATAAATAGTTCTGAATATTCATGAGTTTGAATATGAATTTCCAAGTCAGTGGCTGTACACCCAACCCCACTTCATACAGATGTTAACCATTTTTTTCACCAGCTGGTCAGCTCAGTTTGAATTTTACATTAAGGCTATTATTACTCAGGTATTAAAATCAGTCATAGGCTCAGGTGTCTTGGCCTATGATTTAAGCTCCTCATAAAATAAGTGAAGATTGACCAGTGGTAGGAAAATCATTTGACTTCTGTGCAAGTTTATGGGTAAATGGGATGGAAACTGCTTATAAATGACAAGAAAGCTGTACATATTGTGTTTATTGCTTGGATTTCTAAAACAACAATGATTTTCTAACTCCAATTGATGTTGTTGTAGAGTGCAATATTATTTAGGAGAAAGCAAACAATTTACAAATGTGAATTTTAAAGATATTGATCTTTTTGCATGTTTCCCATTTAATTGTCAGTTCATGTTCTTATTTAAACAAATTTTGGCTAGTTTTTATTATGTGCAAAATTGATTTTTCCAATTCCTTTTGATGTTTGTTGATATTGTCGTAAAGTGCAATATTATTTGCAGAAAGAATGCATTTTGAGATATTGATCTTTTTGCATATTTCCCATTTAATTGTTTGTTCATGCATGTTTTTGTTCTAACAACTTTTTGTTAGTTTTGTATCTGGTGCATTAATCCCATTTTATCTTGTAAATAAACTGTGACTTTGGTATTATGTTGAACCTCATTATCTTGTTTTCAGTAAATATAAAAAAATCTTATTTTCTATCTCTGTGGCATACAAGTTGATAGCAGCAGTTTATATGCATGTATTCATTTAAAATGGAGATCCAATAAATTCAAATACAATAAGTCTTAATTTTGTAAATTGGTGAATTGTTAAAACAGTGTCACATAGACGAGGGTAGTAATGGGGGTACTTTCATGAGGAATATTGACAAAAATTCTTGCCCAATGATGTTAATAGTACCTTTTTGGTGCACTCTCTTTTAAACAATAAAAAATGACAGATTTTGACGAAACACATTAAATTTTTCCAATAATGGTAACGATAATTATTTGAGACATCTGACGTATCACTATAGTCTATAAGGATATTTTGACAAATCACAGTAAAATTTTGACCTATTTGAAGCTAATGGTAGCTGAAAATGACTGTTTGACGCCTGACTTTAAACATCATTTCTACCCTCATGGGTTATACCAAATTGTGTATAAACATGAAAAAAAACCCACATATACAGACTATATAATAGATGGTTTGTCTAATTTGAATTTTCAAAAACATATTTTATAGCAATATATCTAGATTATTGGCTTTAGATTTCATAGAAAAGGTTTAATAGTCATGTAGGAGGGGGTAATGATCTGTGGCAGATTTCATTTAATTTTATTTACGTAAATTGAAACACGTTCCGTTACATCACATTTTTTAATTCCCTAACCAGAGAGTTAAATTAATCAATCGAGAAACCGTTGTAAATCAAGAAATTTGTTAGCACGGGTCTTACACAAATGACGACAATACTTTCATCATAGAAAGGCTAACATCAATTTATCTTTCAAAGACAGCATGGGAAAAATCGATACTGTATTATTTGATAGACCCCGCAGTTCCTTTGACGAAGTGAAAGACTTGACAAGTGGAAACTTATTTAACAATTTATAACATGGGAGGTTATTTTTACACGAGCAAATGTTTCTAGTTTTAATCAAGACATAATTACATGCCCTTTACTCTTTACGTTACTTGGTATATATTTATTGTAGTAATTTTTTGTGGCTTTGTGAGTACTTAATTGGAAGAAATGTTTAATCCTTAAAAAAAAATTTCAATATTGATTTTTTTAAACGACTTGTATTGATTTAGAACAGATATTACTTAATGATAGTTACTTGTTTGAATTTAGATCAGCTAGTCTTCAAAGATGTTATCAAGATTTAGTATCCATAACCACAGATCAAGTTAAATCTGCCTTAGTATCCATAGATATAAGTGTGTCTTAGCAAGTTAAATCTGCCTCACTATCCATAGATATAAGTGTGTCTTAGCAAGTTAGATATAAGTGTGTCTTAGCAAGTTAGATATAAGTGTGTCTTAGCAAGTTAAATCTGCCTCACTATCCATAGATATAAGTGTGTCTTAGCAAGTTAAATCTGCCTCAGTATCCATAGATATAAGTGTGTCTTAGCAAGTTAAGTCTGCCTCAGTATCTATAGATATAAGTGTGTCTTAGCAAGTTAGATATAAGTGTGTCTTATCAAGTCAGATATAAGTGTGTCTTAGCAAGTCAGATATAAGTGTGTCTTAGCAAGTTAGATATAAGTGTGTCTTAGCAAGTTAAGTCTGCCCAGTATTCATAGACAAAGGTGTGATCAAGTTAAATCTGTCCAGTATTCATTGAACCAGACAGGTGTGATCAAGCAAAATCTGCCTAGTATTCGATTTCATAGACATAGGTGTGATCAAGTTAATTCTGTCTAGTATTCATAGACAGAGGTGTGATCAATTGAAAACTTCCTACAATTCATAGAAAAAGGTGTGATAAATTTAAATCTGTCTAGCATTTATGAACATAACATGTGCAAACTCATTTAATATTCAACGTTAGGTGTGATCTGAAAGTTATATTTTGATTGATATTTTTAGTTTTAAGTTAATCTTTCATAAATGCTTCCAATTTTCACATGTAAAATTTCCATAGACTTTGTTTTTGTACTTTTCTTCATAGTCCTTTAAATCTTTTTCCCCTTTGGTACTTGAGGAAAATAAAGTGGTCTCACTATTATTACTATTGCAAAATACTAAAAACTTTTCAAGAACTCTGCTTCTTAAACCATCTCAATAGTTTTTGGTTGACCAAAAGATGAATGACTTTTCAGTATTGATTGTAATGGATGTTTCACTCTATTCCAAATTTAAAAGAATGTTTATGCTTTGGTTAACCAAAATACTGAAATATTCAATATTCTGCTTCCTTAATAATATTTCATGTTTTTTTATATTTATGATTAATCACTAGATTTTGATTTTGAGTTGAAATTTTTAACATCTTCATGTAAGATTATCCCTAATTCCGTTTTTTTTGTCAAGGTAAATTATAAAGCATTACTTCTGAACGGAGATGCCTTTTTTTTTAAATGATATAAAAAGATAGCTCATGAAATCAATAGAGTTCTGTAGTTTGCTGAATGTTTTAAATTTTGCATAAGGGTTTTAGAATTATCTCTGCATGGCGTGCAGTTAATTTAATAATCGTTGACATTTATCGGTATATTCGATAGAATAATGTTGATTTTCTCCGCACCCATCTGAGAAAAGAAAAATTTGCTTCACTGCAAGCACAATATCACTTAATACTGAGATTTTTTACTCCTTTGAAAACATGAAGGATTAAATTATTCATGAGAATATAGGCTTTTTAATTGGTACAAAAGACAGGGGTTTTCTAGTACATTTTCTATGTTAAAACTTCTAAGCCACATGTACTATAGATAACATGAAAGTTGAACATAATTGCTGTCATTGTGGTGTCATAATTTTTATGTCCAACTTAGGGGTAATATAGTTTTCAGCCTGTTCGTCTGTTTGTATATTAGTTCGTCCATCTGTCTGTCCCACTTCAAGTCAAGGTAGTTTTTGATGAAGTTTAAGTCCAATTAACTTGAAACTTAGTACACATGGAAACTTAGTACACATGGAAACTTAGTACACATGTACATGTTCCCTATATATAGCTATGATATGATCTTTCTAGAAGACAAATTAGGATAGGTTAGGCACATGTAGGTACATTGTAAAATGATTTTATTTATATTCTACATGTTTTGTATTGGTAAATATTTTGGACTGTAGCTTGCTTAACCAAAACTGTATTATTTAGACCGTTGGTTTTCCTGTTTTATTGGTTTTTCACCTGTCATTTGTGGGCCCTTTATACATGTAGCTTGCTGTTTTAAGGCTCTTTGTTAAGACTGTTCTTTAACCCATAATAGTTTACTTTTACAAATTGTGACTTGGATGGATAGTTGTCTTATTGGCATTCATACCACATCTTCTTATATCTATTTATTTGGCCTTTAAAGATAATAAATATAAATTACACTGAATTTTTATATAGGAAAGAAGCCTATGCAAGTGTTTGATATTTAATGCTAAATATCACTGGATCATTTAATTCATTTGTCAGAACTTGTGTGGGAGGTCATTACTAAACCATAAATCTTATATTAAGGAAACCAGCCTAAATATCTAGGATTTAATGTCTCAAAATTTTGTGGCTTTATTAACATTTTAAGATATCATAATTACTCCGCGAACATAAAATGCCAGAGTGTTCAAATATCAGTCATAAGATCAATTAAGGATCATTGATTTTCTATTTATCTGCTTGATTTTAATAGGAATTTTCTTAATCAGTTTTTCCCTTTTCCCTATATCGTATATCAAATAAAGTAGCTATTTCGCTGGCATAATATTGATTCTGACTTTTGCTAAAAACGTCATTTTGTCTTGTTATTGTAAATGTTCTGTAGGGAATAGAAAAGACTTATAGTGTTAATGTTTGTTTATGTAAAGTTATATGTAAAATTTTGTACTTTTTTATTGGAGAATGGAGAAAGATACGAAAGGGACACTCAAATAACTAAAACTTCTATCAAGTATAAAAAGCTTAGATATACTCAGCTCAATTTCATCATATGAACTAGAATCTTTCATGTGTGTTTTGATCTTAAAAGACAATCACATTTTACACCATTATACCATCACAATTCAAATACCGTATAGCGGGTTATTTTCGCAGGGTGTAAATTTTCGCTTATTTTCGCGGATAGAAGAAAATCGCTAAAATAAATTCCGCCAAATTAAAGGTGTACATGCAAAGGTATTAATAAAAGTTTTCATCCGCCAAAATAATAACCGCTAAAATATTTCGTATACCTTGTTCAATGAAAATCGCGAAATTTTACACCCGCGAAAATAACCCGCTATACGGTAATACACCTATGCACTATACAACATTACACCATACACTATCAGTCATTACTCCATACACTATCAGTCATTACTCCATACACTATCAGTCATTACACCATACACCATTACACCCTACAACAATACACCGTTACACCATTCACCAAAACACCATATTACCATACATTCACAATTACACTATTCATTTTTCATCCTTACACCTTTCACCATAATACCTTTACACCATGCACCATAACACCATTACACCATAACACTATACACCATTCATTTTCAAACTTTTCACCATACACTTTTACACCATTCAAGACTACACCATTACACCATTATATAAATAACACATAGCTGAGAGGGTGATATAGCAGATTGGTACCCCGAGAAAACATTGTCAACCGTGGCGAAGCCAAGGTTGACAATGCCTTTTCGAGGGGTTCCAATCTGCTCTATCACCCTCTCAGCTATGTGTTATTTAATTTATTATACTGAATGTCCTATCATTATTGGCTTTTACAGATTACTTTTATTTTAAAAGTATTTTCTATGACGTCACGTTCATAACAACGTTATGGGCATTAGAAAAAAACAACAAAAGTCAAGCAAGTTGTTTTATTTTATTTATTTTAACAGTCGATAATAAAATCTGAGCCAAAACGAAGAACTTAAGCATTGTATTTAATTCCTTGATGTAAATTCAATTCATTGTTCTTTGAATTATCGATTTCTGATTGGTCTAGACGAGAGGGTAACATTAATAAAAATTGTCACCCGCTCAGCCATGTGATAGAGTAAATTGACACCCTCGTCTTAGCCAATCAAAATATGGCATTTTAACGTGAAGTATAATAATACATAATAACACCATTACGCTATTACACCATATAACATTTATTCAGAAGATGACTAAATTGAAGGATTGTACCCTGTTTGGTTGTTATTTGTATAGTTCTGCTTATTATACAAATTGATTTTGACAATTATTCCCTGGTGCATATTTAAAAATCAGCAGAAGAAATATCCATCTTATCTTCAAATTGAATTAAAGATTCTATATTTGAGATGTGTAGTTAGTTTGTTTTTTTTTAAACGAAAAGCTGTAAAAAGTTTTTTTAGCCAAGCAATTTCCTGAAGCATCAAAATGATGCTTTTTTCCAGATTTGGATTGATTTAAGGTGGTACCCAACACTTTCACTAAAATTAATTTGGCTCGTTTAATTTTCATAAATTTTTGTCAAAGTATTTACTTTCACCCTTGAACAAAAATATAAAAATTTCAAAAATTTTGAACCAACTGTTTTGTCAGAAAAATTACACTGGTTATATAGCAGTTCCACAAACACCAATTTTGATCATTGAGAAGCTTTATATTCATTTTACAACACAATGTAATTAAAACGTTCAGCTGACTTTACAGAGTTATCTCCCTGTAGTGTTAGGTACCACCTTAAAAAGTTTTTTTTTGGTTACAACTATCAATTGAGGTGTGTTTCTGTTATTTTTGATTTGATTACCATCAGTTACCATGGTTACTGATGCAACTGTAAAAAGTGATTATACAGAGATTCTTTTATTGTCTGCCTCTTGTATCTGAAGCTTTACACCTTGTATCTGCAGCTTGACACCTTGTATCTGCAGCTTTACACCTTGTATCTGAAGCTTTACACCTTGTATCTGAAGCTTTACACCTTGTTTCTGTAGCTTTACACCTTGTATCTGGAGCTTTACACCTTGTTTCTGTAGCTTTAACGTTGTTTCTGTAGCTTTTACCTTGTTTCTGAAGCTTTACATCTTGTTTCAGTAGCTATGCACCTTGTATCTGCAACTTTTTACCTTGTATCTGCAGCTATGTATGAGGGGGATAGGACCCTTATCGGGACTCTGGGATCAGGTGTTTTCAAGCTTAGGATTTTAGGATTGACCCTTTCAGGTTCCGAGAATTCTTTTTTCGAATTTGGAGACGTCAGGATTTAAATTTATTTTGATTCAGGACCTCTGGATTTCGTGTTTTTAAGCCCAGGATTTCAGGATTAGGACCCCTCCTATCCCCCCTCATGTATCTTTTTTCTGTAGCTCTGCAAAATTATTTTGAAAATTGATGAAAAAATACTGTCACAGTAGGGGATTAGGCTAACTTTATCATGGCAATTGAATTCTTTCTGAGGTCTATTAAATGGTAGAGCTGGTTAGAAGCCAATAATAAGAATCATATTGCTATTTGTCTGATTTTTTGTCCTGTCATTTGCATTGATTTTGTTTAAAATGAATCATCTTTCTAGGTTACAATCTCAGTGCATCGAGGATGCCGTGTCAATCGTGCTATGATGATATTGCATTAATTATTCCTTGTGTTTTATTTTTATGTTTGTTCAATAAAAAAATTAGCGATTGAAAACAATAAGTCATTTGATGGTTTTACGATATTTAATATCAGTAAGCTAATGTATTATCCTCGCTTCAAGTTATATTTAACAGTTTCAAATGAATCTACATTTGCTGGAACTGCATTTAAGGGAACCTGACAATGTAGGTCATATTTAAATCAATTTCTAGAATATTTACAATATTTAATTTCAGTAAGGCTAGCATCAAGTGACATTTTACACAGTTTCAAGTGAAACTGCATTTGAGGGAACCTGATCGGTTGTATTTAAATCATTCCTGAAATATTAACAATACTCAATTACAGCAACCTAATGCATTAGCCAAGCTTCAAGTGACATTTAGCACAGTTTGAAGTGAGTCTGCATTTGAGTGAAGCTTGCGATGTAGGTCGTAAAAAATCAATTCCTGTAATTTGGATCTTGCTTTCCAATGATTTAACGATTTTTCATAAAGCACCCTGTATAACGGTCTATCGGAATTTGTTATGAGTCATCTGTTATTCTTTTTATACAGTATGCATTGATTCGCATTGCAATTAACCTTGCTAACTCTCTCAAAAATCAATTATTGTGAATATTTCATTAAAAGATATTCTGTGCACTTACAATAAATAGCAATCTGGGAACTATGTCTAATGAAAGAAATGATGTATAAAATAGTCCTTCTATCGAGATATGAACATGGAAAATTAAAATACAGGATTGAAACCGGTACTTGCAAATCATTGATTCATGAGATAATCAGAAAAATGTTCTCCTTTGAGAATTGTACGAGTTCATGTCCATTTTATAGGTACTCTAGGTGAATATCTGATATGGAAAGTCCCTAAAGAGACTATTAATAACATGTTATGAACCTTCACTGGTCACTGAATTGGATACTTTCAATGAGGGGTCATTTTTATAGGTTAGGAACCATATGGTCAATGAAATGGCATTATATCAATATATTTATCATCTATGCAACAAAGTATCCTAGATGAATTAATCAAGGATTTTTTTATACAATGTGACTTTATTAGTTTTGTGGTGAGAAAAATTATTAAAAGCCCTCCCCAAAACCTCTTTTCCCCAAAAAAAAAATTATGCACCACTTAATTTTCATCTCATTTTATTACATCTTTTTATAAACATATATAACTACAGAAACCTTTTAATCAACATCATGTGATATGAAAGCAAAATAGCAATAGGTAATTCTGAAATGAGAAAAGTTTCAATAAGATATTAAACTGTTCATTTTTTGTACATAAATTAGGCCATCATTAGTTTTCTTGTTTGAATTGTTTACATTGTCATTTTGGGGTCTTTTATAGCTGACTATGCAGTATGGACTTTGTTCATTGTTGAAGGTGATACTGTGACCTACAGTTAATAATTTCTGTGCCATTTGGTCTCTTGTGGAGAATTGTCTCATTGGCATCATTCCACATCTTCTTTTTTTATATAAAGGCAAATTGGTAAAATTGAGACTTGGAATAAATTCATCTACAACATGATTATTAAAATTACTAGGAAGAAGAGGTTCTTAAATTCTATTTCTATGTCATCTCTTAATAGCTTGTTTTTTTTTAATTTTCATTTTTATGTAAGTTTGTCTTTGCTAGACCATATGGTCTACAACAAAATAATCCCATGAATTTAATATAAACTGATAATAAAACTAATGGAGATTAATTTGTGTAATGGACAAGATTTTATGTCACATGATGCCTATTTTGTGGTAATTCTAGTAAAATTGTTTGATTAAAGATAATTTGGTCATGTTGGTATTGGTATAACATGTATAATTTCCTATTTAGTCTGAAAATTGGTCAGTTTCAGACTTTTGTCAAGAACACAAGGTCATTAACCTTTGTCATTAAAAAGCAAAGCTAGTAGCCCTGACACTGTATGTTATATTGTAGTTTGCACCAAAATCTCTTTCGACTACTAGTCAGAACAGAAAACTTATATTTTTACATTTTTATTACAAGTCTAAACAAAGTTTTGAAAAAACTTCCTAGTCCAAATAAAATTATACTAGTCTAGGGCATCGGGCTCATGTGTTATATTGAAGTCAAAAGGGAAGATAGAAAGTGAAGTTTGGGGATATATTGTGAGAGAGTTATTAGGGATTCACTGAATCCTAAGAACAAAATATTTTTTGTCATTTTAGGTTAGCTACACAAAGATTTCTTCTAAGAGCTTCAGTTGGGTTTTTCTGAATCCTAAGAACAATATATTTTTGTCATTTTAGGTTAACTACATGGAGATTTGTTGCGTGAGAGTTAGGGATATACCAAATTAAGTACAATTTTTTTCTGTCATTTTAGGTTAGCTACATGGAGATTTGTTGTGTGAGAGTTAGGGATATACCAAATCCTAACAACAAAATTTTTTTGTCATTTTAGGTTAGCTACATGGAGATTTATTGTGAGAGAGTTAGGGATTTACTGAACCCTAGTAACAAGAACAACCTGAAAGTTCGTGAACATCCCTTACTGGGCCCCTATGTGGAAGACTTGTCAAAACTGGCTGTGCAATCCTTTGATGATATCAATAATCTAATCGATGAAGGAAATAAAGCAAGGTGGGTATGATATAAAGAAGAAAGCAGTCTGGAAAAAACAGGAAAAAAATTATCATGGTCTTGTCCTAGAAAAACGAATAGTCGAAAATGTACATGTAAAACTGTTGGCTACAATTGATAAATAATGTATTATTTCCACATCTAAGACCTCTGAAAAAATACACATGGCTAAACCAAACCTATTTCAGACTTAATAATATAATACTAATCATCTTTATATACCTGCAAGACCTCTGAAAGGATTAAACCTGTCTAAACGAAATTTGTTTGTGACTGAAGATTTTGTTCATAGAAGACAGTGAGGAGTCAATTTCACAAAAAAAACTTACGACTAGGATTGATCTTAACTATACTTATGATCAATCTTAATCGTAAGTTTCTGGTTGATAAGTTCACACAGTGTTTATCACTATTGAATTGTTACTGTATCCTCATACAAGAGTTTCTTTTACACAGTTTTTGCTTAACCTGTCCTAGCATAATCAAACCAGTTTTAATGTCACAGTTTTTTTATAACTTCGTAGAAATACAAACATTGGTTGAGTGTTGATATAGAAGTAAGATGTAAATTGTAATGCAATAGTTGAAGGCCGTGCAGTGACCAATTGTCGTTAACTTCTCATTTGGTCTCTGGTGGAGCACGAGGTGTTTCAAATTGAAGGAAATAAATGCAGGGACTTTTAAAACACATAAATACTGGATACTGCTGATGGCTTTTAGAAATAAATAATTTAAAGCAGAACTGATTTTGATTTATGTTATGAAGTACAAGTAAAAAATTTGCTTGATTTTGGCATTTTTGCAGTTTGTGTTTATTTCGGTAAAATTTGATACAAATTAAGTTAGTCCTTTATGATCATTTAAACTTGTTTAAACTGGTTATGATTTCTGCATGAAACAGCATAATATCTGCTTTATGGAAATTAATATAATTAGCCTTTTATCTCTGAATGATAAATTTCACTTTTAGATGTTCAACTCCAACTTGATAACACTTTTGGCATTTGGTAAATTAATCAAAAACATATTCATATCTGTAATTTATTTATCAATTTGAAAGATAGAGCATAAATATATTACCAGCGCAATATTCCCAAAGCAGCTTTAATAAAAGTATGACGTAGAAATCTTTTAAAGTTAGCTAGATCCATAGAAAGAAAATTAAGATCAAGACATAAATTATGACAGGATCCATAGAAAATTATTGCATCCTTCTTTATAGTTTTGTGAAACTTGTTTAAATGATTTATACCTTTAGAAAGAGCATTGTTAAACTATAAATATATAAAAAAGAAGATGTGGTTAGAATTGCCAATGAGACTACTCTTCACAAGAGACCAAATAACACAGAAATAAACAACTATAGGTTGAGATGTCCATTAATGAAATTTTTACTGTAAGGTGTTTTTTGTTGCAGAATTAAATTTCATGATTCTTCTTGCAAACCTGTTTGCAAGGTTTTATTTTCATGTTTTTACTGGTCTGGTTCTGAAATACCTTACAGATTAAATTGACATGAAGGAAATGATTTCAATTTACTAATCCTACCCCATTGCAATTTTCAGAATGATAAAAAGATAACAAAAATTACTGAATTTAAAGTAGTTTATCGGTATAAATTAAGTTGCTCATGTGAATCTGTTAATCCGTGAACCTCTGGGCAAAACTACACTGACTATTCCAATTTTTGATACAACTTGTTTCAAATAGAACTTTTCCCGTTTGAATGGTTTTACACTTGTCATTTTTGGGGCCCTTTATAGCTTGCTGTTCGTGTGAGCAAGTAGAAGACCGTACTTTGACCTATAACAGTTTACTTTTATAAATTGTGACTTGGATTGAGAGTTGTCTAATTAGCACTCATTCCACATCTTCTTATTTCTACTTTAAGTGATAAATCTTTACTTTTTAATTTTGTAGAACTGTGGCTGCCACCAACATGAATGAAACCAGCAGTAGATCACATGCTGTATTTACAATAATATTAACACAGAAAAGACATGATGCTACAACAAATCTTACTGGGGAAAAGGTAACAGATAGACATATGAGCTGCCTAGGATAGAAATCAACCTTATGCAAGTGCACATTTTCATGTACATGTATATAATCTTTGATTAGTTTTAGGAACATTCAACATGTTCAAATACAAAATAAAAAGATGAATTTTGGTCTGTTTTAAAGGGTTCTTGTAACAACTCAATTTTCTAACAGTTACAGACTTTTAATAGAGCTTTTATTTCCAAGCCCAAATAGGATAATAAGTATATTGATATACACTTGCATAAGGTCGATTTTGTATCCGACGAAGCCCATATATATATATATATCAGGCCATTAATTTCTCTTTTGAATTTCGTCAGATTTTGTCATGCCAAGACCTTTGATAGCTTGCTATACAGTATTTGTTTTGCTCATTGTTGAAGGCCCTACAGTGACCTATAGTTGTTTGCACCCTTTTCCCAAGTCACTTAATGCTAATTGTCTCATTTGCAATTATACCACATTTACTTATTTTTACATTGAAAATTTGCTATTTGGTTATTTCTGATTTTACTCATGGTAGTAATGAGTTCACAACTAAAATTTGTAATTCTCATATGCTAAAAGAGAATTTTTTGACAATTTTTTAACTTTTAAGGTAAAATTATGTTATATTCTACTAAATATTTCAATGTCCAGAGAAAATGTTACGGCCATGTTCCATATTTGGAATATTTCTACTATATAGCATTTGTTTTAGTATCAACATATGCTCATTTTACAAAAAATCATACTGATTCATTTATTTCTATGAATAGTAGATGCTGCATTATAGATTTTATTGGTTCTCAAAGATTATGGATGCTCTCTCAATTATATTAATAACTTTTGTAGTTGTGAAATTGTTTTGTATAAAAAGCACTTCTTATTTCTGTATATGGCATATTTAAGAAAAGTGTCTGCGGATAATGAAGAAAAAAATTGAAATTGCATCTCCACCTTTGATAGATGCTGATGTAATTCTTTTAATTTCATATTGAAGTCCATTGAATACTTCAACGTTTGTATGCTGGCTTCCAACTATTTGTAGATTCTGGCATCCCAACATATACGGAAACTGACATCCCAACATATCTGGATGCTGGCATCCCACAATATCCGGATGCTGGCATCCCAATATATCTGGATGCTGGCATCCCAATATATCCGGATGCTGGCATCCCAATATATCTGGATGCTGGCATCCCAAAATCTTTGGATGCTGGCATCCCAATATATCTGGATGCTGGCATCCCAATATATCCGGATGCTGGCATCCCAATTTATCTGGATGCTGGCATCCCAAAATATCCGGATGCTGGCATCCCAATATATCTGGATGCTGGCATCCCAATATATCTGGATGCTGGCATCCCAAAATATCCGGATGCTGGCATCCCAATATATCTGGATGCTGGCATCCCAAAATCTCCGGATGCTGGCATCCCAAAATATCGGGATGCTGGCATCTCAACATATCGGGATGCTGGCATCTCAACATATCGGGATGCTGGCATCCGAATATATCTGGATGCTGGCATCCCAAAATATAGGGATTCTGGCATCACAACCATGCAGACATGTACCATTTTTCATTATGAAATACGAATTTAAATGCTGCTTCCTAAGTAATTGATTTTAGTATTAAGCCACCAATATAACACCCAGAAAATTTCCTAAGGTTTTGATGTGTGTTGAATGCATATTAAAACAATCAAGTAATAAAAAAAAAAACTACTGATGAATGCCGGGAAGATTATATTTTTTGTCTTTGTTCATGTCCAGTGGCCAGTTTAATGCATATTGAGAATGTGACATCATAGGTCAGAGTGTGAAATGTATACTTGACCAACAAACTGAGTCTGAATTGTAAAGTGCTAGTTTACCATGTGAATGCTGATGTTAACAATTTGATACTTATAAGATTATGTCAATGTACTACCGGTAAGTTTCCAATAATAAGCCAGTTTTAATGTTATTTTTCTGACTTTGATTACCATTATGAAAGACATGATGTATACATTTTATTGACTACATGTATAATGGTCTGGAGACAATACATTTATATATGACATCAGGACTACAATTTTTAAATCTGCTCATGTTTCGAATGTTCATGGAATAATTTTTTTGAAAATAAGCTTAATGCAATTGCCCAATAACCATCAACCTTTGGAATGTCTGATTAACTAAGTCATCCAGGACATACACTCTACAAAACAGATTGGAGACTGTACCTTTATGAAGATGCTAAATATGAGGTGCATTTAATGTATAAAGTAAGGAGATTTGTTTTCCGCACTATTGTCTGTATACCATAAAACATGTACCACAATGCAATATTTAAAAAAAATCTATTATCGATACTGGTGCAGTGTCTTTGATCTGTACGTACTGGATATTGTCAGTATATCTGGACTTCATCTTGTATTCATCTTCCAAAGTGACAGTACATTATGTCAACATCTTTTAGTACTGGAGTCTTTCATTTCATTAACAAAACTTTTTTTTATTACAATCATAATTAAACTTGTATCTTTTTTTCTGTATTTTGCTATTTCAATATTTGGTAATCATTTAATCAAATCAGTTACACGAACTGGAATCACAAATGATCTGGTGCTGTTTGTATGATTCGTCGTCTAAGTTTAACCTGTCCAATAACTATAAAGTGTTGCGATACATTAATACACAACACATGAATAGTAAACAGAAAGGTGAAGCCACTTCTTTACTCTTTACAAATGCTGAAAAGAGAAATAATAATTATATGAAAGATTATCAAAAACAATTTTTCGTTGTAATATCACAACACTAGGAGAAAGTAAATATTCATGTATGATGTCATAATGATGTAATTGGTGTGGGTTTTTTAAATTTTAGCCTAGTCCTGGAACACAAACTCTTGTAGCGATATTTACATTTTGTTCATTGTTGGAGGCCATATGCTGACATTTAATTGTAAACTGCTTAGTCATGTTAGTGCTATATTATTTGGTCTCAGTCCGGTGGAGAGTTGTCTCATTAGCAATCATACCATTACTTAGCTGCGGAACCGTAGCTCTTAGGTCCTTAAGGCTACGGTTCCGCAGTTAATCATGGTCCACAAATAGTCATAAAATAACTTAAGGACCTAAGAGCTACGGTTCCGCAGCTAACCATTACTCAGATACTGCTCACACTTCAAACGGCTGTTTTGCAAGACAAGCTAGGCCCATGAGCATAGGAAGTCAAGACTCAAAGAAATCTCGGACGGGCACAAGTTAACTAGTTTTAGACCCTTGCAAAAAAGAGGCAAACAACACATTCAATTTTCTAGACCGAAAATCAATCTTAAATTAAGATTTTCATACTTTATTTTTCTTGAACTCAGACTCTTACCAGTGATGCATTTTAATGGTTTTCCTATAGGTTGTCTAGGGGTAAACAAATCAATTTTGCAGACCCATATTTTTACTGGCCATGGCCATATTGATGGTGGTTAATCGTCTCAGTGGGGTTTATGTCGATCATATATTTGTCAAAACTATTCATAACTTCATGAAAAAGGACATACTTCAATAAGGCAAAATAAAAAGAATATATATGTGTATTCCCTGTGTCTGTCTTGGAGGCTCATCGCTACCATAGGCGGATCCAGCCCTCCTCCTTTTTCGTGTGAAAAAAAATGGTTTATTATACAGGTAAACATTAAAAGAAGACTTTATCGGGCTCTCTGTTATGGCAGTCAGTGACCCCAAATCTCATTTATATAAAGTTGTGGAATCACCATTTGCTACCACAAACGGATCGAAATGCATCCCTCCCAAACGACATGGGAGAATCTGGCGACTGACATGATCATTGTTGCCTAACCATTTGTGCCTGTAATTTTCTCTCTGGAAGTTATCAGAATTATATTATCCGGCTGGTGTATCAAGATTCAAGTCACTGATGCGTCCAAGATTACTTGGACTTCAAACAACTGTTTTGCAAGACAAGCTAGGCCCATTATAGCTGCGGAACCGTAGCTCATAGGTCCTTATGTGATTTTTTGACTATTTGCGGCCCATCCGCAAATAGTAAAAAAATAGCATAAGGACCTATGAGCTACGGTTCCGCAGAAAGGCCCATGAGCGTAGGACGCCAGAGTAATCTCGGACGGATACAGGTCAAATCGTCTCCTATAGAAAAATTCGACATCTGATAATGTCGATAATATATATATGAAACCATTACAGACATACATGATACAGTTGTCGAGTTGAGTAGAACATTCCTTATGTCATGAATGAGGGGTGGGGGGGGGTCATGAATGGCTAAATCTGAGAAATCTCGGACTACGAAGTGCATGTAAAATATAAGCAAATCTACTTACCTGTATTAGCGTTCTATTGCGAATATGTTTTTGTTATATCAAAATGATGATAAATTGCGGCATACTGGCCAAAGAAGTGTTTTTCGTGCTTCCCCTTGCTACCATGTCCACTTCGCCGATTTTAAACATTCTTTTTACATGACGTCATGCTGTGGGATTTACCGCAATTAGCGTAAAAAAATAGTGCAAGCGCTTTCAGTATAAAACATAAGAAAAACTAATATATAAGAGAATATTAAAAGGGTTATCTGTTTTAATTACTTTTCAAAAAATATTTATATCGGTATAAGTGATTCTTGAGAATTGATTTCTTTTCATGTTTACTATGTCTGCACGAATCTCTACGCATGATGGTAAACCACCTCTTACGTCATAATATCCCTGACGTCATTAGATAAAGTGTTGGGAAGAAACAACAAACGGATTTTTGTTGTTGTTTTATTTTTTGCATTACACAAAATTATGCATTGGAGTACATCTATAGAAATTCGGCCAACGGTATATCAAACAGAACTTGAAGGATTACTGCATTTGGATATTTTGCGATGTCTGTACTCCTACAGTTTTGGATGCCAGCATCCAGCTTTCTCGGGATGCCAGCATCCCAATAAAACGGGATGCCAGCATCCCAATATCACGGGATGCCAGCATCCCAATATCACGGGATGCCAGCATCCCAATATCACGGGATTCCAGCATCCCAATAAAACGTGATGCCAGCATCCCAATAAAACGGGATGCCAGCATCCCAATAAAACGGGATGCCAGCATCCCAATAAAACGGGATGCCAGCATCCCAATAAAACGGGATGCCAGCATCCCAATAAAACGGGATGCCAGCATCCCAATAAAACGGGATGCCAGCATCCCAATAAAACGGGATGCCAGCATCTCAATAAAACGGGATGCCAGCATCCCAATAAAACGGGATGCCAGCATCCCAATAAAACGGGATGCCAGCATCCCAAAATAACGGGATGCCAGCATCTCAATATAACGGGATGCCAGCATCCAAAAATAATGGGATGCCAGCATCTCAATAAAACGGGATGCCAGCATCTCAATATGACTGGATGCCAGCATTTCAATATATAGGAAATCCAGCATCCCCAAAAAATAAAAAATAGTTTTACAAAATATGAGCAAAACTAGCATCCCAGTAATAGTAAGATTCGCCAGTACATTATTATTTTAACAACAGCATCTACATAAAATTTTAATGCCAGAAGCATATAAAATAAAACACACAGCATACGTACTATAAAAAGATGCTACCTTATGCAAAATATGAAAGCAATTAAAAAATTGAGAAATACTTTGAAAAATTATTCAAAATTAGCATCTTTTCATTGAAATATGCTATTTCCTAGTTATTTCACGGAATGTATGAAAAAAACTGTACATGAGAATTTGAAATTTTAGTTGAGAACTCATTTAGTCATGGTAATGTAAACAAATAATCAAAGATACATTTCATGTAATGTCTGCACATTCAAGTAATTTAATTTTAGCTCTCAAACTTGCAGGGTTCTCAAAAACTTGTAGTCTGTAGGCTTAGACCAACATAATTTTTGTAATTTGCAAAAAGAAATAATGGTTAGGACCAGTAAAGTTTCTTCTAGGACCTTCAGACCACCAGAGAAAAAAAATATTCTAAGAATTTTGAAAAATAGTACTTTTGATTTATATTGTAGGTCAAATGAAGTAATGTATAATTATTTTTATTTGGGGTATGAACAAATGAAATTACCCACAATGCTTTAGGTACTTTTGATTTATATTGTAGGTCAGTAAGATAAGCTTGGTAGATTTAGCAGGAAGTGAAAGAGCCGATTCAACAGGTGCTACTGGTACTAGACTGAAAGAAGGTGCTAATATAAACAAGTCATTGACAACACTGGGAAAAGTTATCTCGGCGCTCGCTGAATGTGTAAGTGTTATCAGTTGTAATCTTGAGAAAAAATAGTTCAATCATAGCATTTCGTATCATCTATTTTGTATTTCTATTTTACATAACTAGATATTAATATGTAACCTTGTTATGACTTTTTGAAATTGAAATGTAATAAAGAAAAAATTTCAGTGGATAAAACTAAATCTGAAATGCAGCTAATTTATTGTAGTTCATTAGTCACAGCATAAGCAGATGCTTGGTTTCTTCTATATATCTAAGCTTATATATATACACTATGTAATCACTCTATTTGTACTTAAGATTCAGTAAGAGCAATCTCCTTTTTATCCATAGGTTGTATAGCATATTTATATGTAAAATATTAGTTTTCGAACCATTTAAATTTCAACAAAAATATCCACTTTCTTAATTGTATCACAGATTCTTTGAGTACTTTTAAAGAAATGAAATCCATTCAGGATAATCATATCAATATTTAAAAAAATTGTGTAATACTTGAATTGTTACAATTTTTAGAGTGTCCTGGATAACAAATTATCAGTAAGTGTAACAAAACAAGTCAACAGGTCAATAGTAGGATAGAAAAACTCAGAAATGACCAATTTAGAAAAAAATGTTGCATTGTGGGAATGGTATTCAACTATTGTATTTGATTATTTTATTTATTGAGGTTTCATTTACGAGGACTCTTCATAAGACTGATCAATGAAATTTATATGGCTAAATTTGAATACTGAAGTCTTTCAAAATTAATTATGATCTGCTGTTAATAAATTACTGATTAATGTTTTATGGGGAAGGTTTCAGAATGTATGTTGTTGCTTAGTCAATACACTCTTTGATGATAGAATGGGAAATTCCCAGATATTTCATTGAGAAGATTTTTTTTATATTTTATTTTCCAACACATGTTTGAATTAACACACCTTTTGTGGGAAAATACGTCATTTAAACCATCATGTTAACCAGTATGACATGATTTTATAATATAAAAAAATAATATCTTCAGAATTCTTTTAATTTTGAAATTCTGATTGGTCAAAATCTGAGTTTTTCTGATGATTGTACTACTTTAAATGTCATGCCTCAGTTTGTTTCAAGATTATTCAGCAGTTGAGATTTCAAGTTTAATGTCAGAATTTAAAGATTAATTTTGCAAAGGTCAATTTCATTGTTTGCATGGCAATACAAATTAAGAAGATTACAATTAGACTAAGCTAAATGTGATGTTATAGTTTTATAGCTTTAAATGCCTTTTTAGTGTTAGTTTAATCTCAAAGTCATTTCACCATGACTGTTTTCATGCAAAGTACCATATCTGACCTACAAATTAACCTTTGCTTTTAGAAAATGCTTAAAAATTGGGCAATGAAGACATTTTAAAAAATCCCTAGCTTCTCATTCAGCTTTAAAATAAATCATCTGAATTAAACAACTTCATATATAATACGCCCTCTTCTGAAGCTTTTTATGGAAAATAGATCTCAGTGTTGACTATTGAGTCGAATTTTTTATGAACTGATTTATTTATGAATAGTTGTGTCAGATATGGTTTTCCCTTTCACTTCTCTATGTTGTATGTTTCATTAACTACAGTATACGTTTAACCACAGCATAACTTTGGTAGCTAAAAGAATTCAATATTAATGGTAATTTTGCATAATCAAGTTACTGAGTAACTTTTTAAAAGCCTTTTTGAAAGCCTGATAAGCAGTGAAAAGGTTAAAAAAAGATGTTAAAGATTGCCAAAAATGTAAAATTTGTTGGTGTTCAAGCTACCAAAGTTCAACTGTATTAAGAACGACTGTAAGATAAATATGGACATTTAAGTTTCGATATCGGATTTGTAAGTTGCAATCATGAAGTTAAAAACATTTGAAGCCCAGTTTATTATTTTAATGCACTCACCTCAATAACATATGGCTCAAATTTGATTAACTGACAACCTGTTCATAAAAAATAAGTACATTAGTAGAGAAAATTTCTAATCACATGCACACAGTATTATGGTGAAATCAAATTAGTCCAATTAATTTTCAGATCTGAAAATCTTTGTTTGATTTACTGGTAAATATTTAGTAATATTGGTACAATTTTGAAGCTATTTCTAAAATCAAATAAAATCCTCTTGCTCTTTTTATTTACTACATATTTTACTGTATTTTGTTTTGGAACTCATTCAATTTTAGGAAAAATTTTGTAATGAATTTTACCAAGAAGATGTGCAGACCATAATATCTAACTGTATCATTGAGTAGTCATTTTCCACAACGAAAATGAAATGATTTTGGTAATTTGTGAAATACCCAATGTTGACCTTTGTTTTATAATATTGTAGACTACAAAAAAGAAAAAGAAGGAAAACTTTATACCCTACAGGGATTCAGTACTAACATGGCTACTGAGGGAGAATTTAGGTAAAGCATTTAAAAATTCCCAAATATATATACAAGGGAAAGGCGTAATTAAAAAATGTAGATATAAAAGAAAAAATTATCAATTGGAAAGCATTTTCCAAAGTATATTCCAAAACATTGGCTGCTGAGGGAAAATTTAGGTAAAGCATTTAAAAATTTCTAGATATTTACAAGGAAAAAGTGTAATTAAGAAAAATATATATTATACAAATATATCATGCTTACAAGGGGTATTTGCCAAAAATACCGGTTGAGAGGTTCAAATTTCCAGAGCCGTAAGGCGAGGGAAATTTGAATACCTCGAAACCGGTATTTTTGGCAAATACCCCTTGTAAGCATGATATAATTGTTTAATTCCACCGAATGTTCCACCTCAGAAAGTTTATTATAATCAGGTATCATATAAAATTTCAACTTGAATGTTAATTTTTGTATACACTGCAGCTGTGCTATTTGCACAGTCAGCATTGACCGTATAATCATTTCTTATCATTTTTTTATGTACAGTCACTGACTGTATATATATATCTCCCTTTTTAAATAAGGTAATAATAAGCTGGTTATCGGCTCACTACTACACTTTGATCATCAGTGAAGCGTTATACAAGTGGAAAATTCGTTTCCGTTGAGTTTTATTTATGACGTCATACCCGGAATTTTTACGTCATTTAGTCCAAATTCAATAATGATGCTTTTTATCCTAAATATTTCATCTGGAACCATACATTTAGAATGACCATACATTTGTCATATTAAAATAGAAATAATTCATTGAGTTATTATACGACCGCAAATTTTTTCAAAATTTTCGTCGTATATTGCTATCACGTTGGCGTCGTCGTCGTCGTCGTCGTCGTCGTCGTCGTCGTCCGAATACTTTTAGTTTTCGCACTCTAACTTTAGTAAAAGTGAATAGAAATCTATGAAATTTTAACACAAGGTTTATGACCATAAAAGGAAGGCTGGTATTGATTTTGGGAGTTTTGGTCCCAACATTTTAGGAATTAGGGGCCAAAAAGGGCCCAAATAAGCATTTTCTTGGTTTTCGCACTATAACTTTAGTTTAAGTTAATAGAAATCTATGAAATTTTGACACAAGGTTTATGACCACAAAAGGAAGGTTGGTATTGATTTTGGGAGTTTCGATCCCAACAGTTTAGGAATTAGGGGCCAAAAAAGGGCCCAAATAAGCATTATTCTTGGTTTTCGCACAATAACTTTAGTTAAAGTAAATAGAAATCAATGAAATTTAAACACAATGTTTATGACCACAAAAGGAAGGTTGGTATTGATTTTGGGAGTTTTGATCCCAACAGTTTAGGAATTAGGGGCCAAAAAGGGACCCAAATAAGCATTTTTCTTGGTTTTCGCACCATAGCGTTAGTATAAGTAAATAGAAACCTATGAAATTTAAACACAAGGTTTATGACTATAAAAGGAAGGTTGTTATTGATTTTGGGAGTTTTAGTCCCAACAGTTAAGGAAAAAGAGGCCCAAAGGGTCCAAAATTAAACTTTGTTTGATTTCATCAAAATTGAATAATTGGGGTTCTTTAATATGCCGAATCTAACTGTGTATGTAGATTCTTAATTTTTGGTCCCGTTTTCAAATTGGTCTACATTAAGGTCCAAAGGGTCCAAAATTAAACTTAGTTTGATTTTAACAAAAATTGAAACCTTGGGGTTCTTTGATATGCTGAATCTAAAAATGTACTTAGATTTTTGATTATTGGCCCAGTTTTCAAGTTGGCCCAAATTGAGGTCCAAAATTAAACATTGTTTGATTTCATCAAAAATTGAATAATTGGGGTTCTTTGATATGCCAAATCTAACTGTGTATGTAGATTCTTAATTTTTGGTCCAGTTTTAAAATTGGTCTAAATAAAAGTGCAAAGGGTCCAAAATTAAACTATATTAAGTTTGATTTTAACAAAAATTAAATTCTTGGGTCTCTTTAATATGCTGAATCTAAACATGTACTTAGATTTTTGGTTATGGGCCCAGTTTTCAAGTTGGTCCAAATCAGGATCTAAAATTATTATATTAAGTACAAATGTATTGTGCAATAGCAAGTCTTTTCAATTGCACAGTATTGTGCAATGGCAAGAAATATCTAATTTCACAATATTGTGAAATAGCCAATTTTTTTTTAATTAAGAGTTATCTTTCTTTGTCCAGTATAGTAAGCAAGAAATATCTGCAAGAATTTTTTTTAATTGGAGTTATCTTTCTTTGTCCAGAATCAAATTAAATCTTTGTTATATACAATATACAATGTATATTCACTTTTTACTACCAACTGATAAATTTAAATAATCTTTACCATTCAGTGATAACAAGCAGTTTTTTTACATCTTAATATTTTATGATGTATTTAAATGAGTAGTAATTGTTGCAAACTCCATCAGAATATTTTAATTGAAATTAGTTTTGGAATAAGGGAAAGGGGGATGTGATTAAAAAATTGGGTTCAATTTTTCTCATTTGAAATTTCATAAATAAAAAGAAAATTTCTTCAAACATTTTTTTGAGAGGATTAATATTCAACAGCATAGTGAATTGCTCTAAGAGAAAACAAAAATTTTAAGTGCATTTGAATACATTCATTCTGTGTCAGAAACCTATGCTGTGTCAACTATTTAATCAAAATCCAAATTTAGAGCGGAATCCAGCTTGAATGTTGTGTCCATACTTGCCCCAACCGTTCAGGGTTTAACCTCTGCGGTCGTATAAAGCTACGCCCTGCGGAGCATCTGGTTTTTAGACATGGTATTCCCCGTCTGCCATGGTATTTGTTAGGGTATTTCCCATCTGCCATGGTATTTGCTAGCAAATACCCTGGCACATGGAATTCCCTAATGGCAAATACCCCGGCAGAGAAAAGAAAATCTCAATATATAGAAATTGGTGAAAAATACCATGTTTCTCATCCAATCAAAATACAGCATTATTACATAAGGTGGAATTAATAAAAAAAATAACATTGGAATGCATTTTCCAAAGTATACTCAACAACATTGGCTGTTGAGGGAAAATTAAGAAATTAAGGTGAAAAATTTAAGAATCATCAAGATATTTACAAGGAAAAAAATAAATCTTACTAAAAACTATTTTTTGAACATTATCAACTGGAATGTGTTTTCAAAGCATACACAAAAACATTATGGTTGGTTAATTATAATACAATAATTCTTATAGGATTTGCATACCTATAAATACTTGAATTTGATTGGTCAATTAGAATTTTCCCCTTGGTTTACACTTCAATAAATCATGTTTCCTAAACTACTTTCGTAACCTTCACTGTGATCTATTTATGTGCGCTACACATGCATGCAGGGATCCCGGGATTTTCAGCAAATTGAGATTGAAAACCAAATACATAACAGTTGTTTCTATTCTATGCATATGTAACAAAAAAGAACTAATGCATTAAGGCTTTCAAAATGTATAAAATTTTAATCTAAATAAAATGCTGCGAAATTGCATGAATGATTTAGCGAATTTACGTCATGGCAAAACATGACGTCATACCAATGAAAACTTTCAAGCGAAAGATTATTTTGTTACTTGTACGCTTCAAATTCGGATAATTTCTCATTAAAATGAACTTTTTGAGGTAGGTGTTATTTCATTTTAGATTCTGTTGCATTTATCGAACATTTATGGATTTTAGAAAGTCAATATGGCGTCTAACTCATTAGTTTCGACATGTCAATTGTGCATTTGATGTTAAATATAGTAGCCATTAAACAAAAAAATGTTAATTCAAAATTTGCAAATATTTGGCTCAAGAATTATAAGGATTAAACACATTTTTTTTGGAGGTTATTGATGTTTTAACTACTAGAAAAATATGTGGTTTAATTTGATAGAACATTCCAGTCTTTTATAGGATTAAACACATTTTTTCTAGAGGTTATTGATGTGTAAACCAGGGCTCTGACTCACAAACTTAACATCAAAGTCCTTCAGACTTTTATTCAGTTTGTGAGTTAATCGCCCCGGTTTACACATCAATAACCTCTAGAAAAAATGAAATAATTCTGACTAATTTATACTATTAAAGGTTGAATAAAGACAGGTCATATAGGAAACCATGCTAATTTTGTTTTTCAGGTGGAAATTCCAAGACGGCCATGATAGCAGCTTTGAGTCCAGCAGACATAAACTATGATGAAACACTTAGTACACTAAGGTAAGTTTACTCATTGCAAGGTCAACTTGTGGAAGGTTCAAATATAAATCATCCTCTAGATCTACAGAAATGTCAATAGGATTGACCTCTTCATAGAGGACAATGAAGTCAACATAACAGAATCATAACAGTAGAAAAATATATTTGAAATTTTTAAATATACTATTGAATCCAACATCTTAAACCTTTTTATAACAACATTCAAAATTGCCCATAACCCTGTTGGCTGAGGCTGCCAAGTTGTAAAGCATAAGATTTCCTGAAAATTTGCATATATCTGATTATCGAAAAGTATCTTCAAAATAACAAATGATCAACTGTTCACTTTTTTTAAGTTAGAAAAATTAAACCATGGGTTTTCCAGCAACTTTAAACATATTTCTTTTCTATATGAAAATTAATTTAACTTAAGATATAGAATTACACTAGATTTTAACTTATTCTCTGCGTTGTTGTTACAGATATGCTGACAGAGCCAAACAGATTATGTGTAAAGCCGTTGTTAATGAAGATCCTAATGCCAGACTTATCAGAGAATTGAAGGAAGAGGTAGCCAAACTAAGAGAGATCTTACAACATGAGGGTATCGAAATTGAAGAAGGTAAGTTTTAAACTACTTTTGCATTAATAGATACTGTAAATTCAAAAATTATTGCATGCATTTAATATTGCAATTTATAGAGAATGAACAATAATGCAAGATTACAGAAATTCTGCATACGGTGCATATAGTTATCAAAAGTACCAGGATTATAATTTTATACGCCAGACGCGCGTTTCGTCTACACAAGACTCATCAGTGACACTATCAGATATCAGAATGCAAGTTCTAATGATTGAGATACTTACCCAGTTGCACTATTCACATTAATAAAAACCTCGCAATAATTTCTCAATTTACAGTAGACAGAAACTGTAAACAGCAAAAATTATCAGTTAAAAATGATCTACAAATTTGCAAAAAGACTAAAACCATTTACCAGATACTTTTATGATTTATAACCCTCAAGTGATTATTATTAACTAATTTAGGGCCTTTCTATCTTGGAACTAAATTATATAGATATATAAAAAAAAATAGCATTTAAAGCGAGCAGTAAGACCAGATCTTAAAAAATTCTAAAGATGGTGTTAGGTTAAAATAACTTGCAAACTCCTGCTTTTAATTAGTCACAAATCAGAATATATGTATGTTCAAAGTTTATACTTGAAAAATAATTTGAATTTTTGGAAATGCTTAAAAGCATGAAAAATTTGCATTACACTAACCTGCACAGATTTAATATAAAAAAGAAGATGTGGTATGATTGCCAAATGAGACAACTATTCACAATAGACCAAATCACCGTGTATCATCAGTACACCGGATATAGGTACTAACCAAGCGGGCATGATAGATTTTGACCATACGAGGTAACGAACATCTTTGTTTTGCTTTATCAATATTCAATGTACATTTCTCAACATTTGAAATTCCTGCTCCCAAATAATTTTTGCATCGATTTTTTCCTATTCATAAAACAACTTTGATATTCAAATAAGAACAATTAACTTGTTCATGCGCAAATAGTTGTGAAAGTCAACACCCACTTTCAATTTCGATACAGTAGTGAAAGAAACCTAATACAGGGCAACAGTAATAGTTACCAATCATAAACCTACCTGTGATAACTCATTCCTTGAAACTGTTTTGATAATAAACGAGTATGAAAATAAAGTTTTTGTGTACGGTGTACAACAACTTAACTATACACCGTACATAAGGATTTATGTGGTCAGCTAAACACCGTACACAACGCTTTTTTAGGGATAAAATATCGAAAAATAACATATGTATGAAAGATTTCAATGCCAATTATTGAAACAGCTATACTTATTAGACACACACATTGACCTTCTATCAGAAAAAGAGTTGCAAGAATATAGAATTATATCGGATGAGACGAGGGCCAACTTCTTTTACAAGTATTTGCACATGCTTTTAGTAATCCCTCTTGTTTTGGGAAAATAATGAGACATCTCTAATCATCAATCTACGACCAAATCATTTCTTAAAACAGCAGTTATGTTTAGATTGAAGTATACATTGATATTATGTGAACAAAACAAAGATTTTTCGTTACCGTGTAAGATCAAAATCGCTCACGCCCGCTTGGTTAGTACCTATATCCGCTGTACGATGATACACGGTGCAAATGACACAGAAATTAACAACTATTAAGTATATTTCAAGATGGAAATAACCAGTTGAAGAATATGCCTTGAAAGTCAATGAATTTTTCCATTCAAATTTGTAGGAACAATGGCTGCTAAGAAGGAGGGAACCAGATCTAGGAAGCAGTCAGTTGTTTTGGATGAGAAGGAAGATGCTTATGAAAGACTTCAAATGTCTGAGAAGTTGATAGCAGAACTTAACCAATCATGGGAGGAAAAACTGAAGAAAACAGACGAAATAAGGAAAGACAGGTTAGTCATTGTTTCATATTTATATTTGACTGAAAAATTTTAAATACTATAAATTCTGAAATTATTGCATGCATTTATTATTGGGATTTTTGAAGAATTAAGGTGGTACTCAACACTTTCACTAAAATTAATTTGGCTCGTTTAATTTCATAAAATTTTGTCAAAGTATTTACTTTGACACTTGAACAAAAATATAAAAATTTTAAAAATTTTGAACCAACCGTTTTGTCAGAAAAATTACACTGATTATATAGCAATTTGACAAACACCAATTTTGATCATTGAGAAGCTTAATATTCCTTGTACAACACAACGTAATTATAACGGTTAGCTGACTTTACAGAGTTATCTCCCTGTAGTGTATGTACCACCTTAACAAAAATGTGAGTTTAGTTATTATGATTTTAGGAAAAGCTGCATACAGTTACATGTATCAGATATCACAAATGCAATCTTTAAGGATTAGCATTATTTGAATTAATAAAACCTTGCAATAATTTCTGAATTTACAGTACTGTTGATTAATGAATTTCCAATAGACCACTTTCGAGTTCATCCGTCACCGGCAAAAACTCGTCAATTATGCACGCCTTTATGACGTCATTTACCAGATAGAGGGGCTCGCCTGTATCCCTGCACTATTAGTCTTAGTGATCGTTTTTGTGCAGGATAAACTAGAAATAATGGTTGCTCTGTAGGTACTTACTGTCAATTCCCTAATGACAGCAGTGTTGATTGTCTATTTTTAGAATTCAATTTGCCGAATAATTCGTACAATATAGAATTATAATTTTCCAACCACTCGCTCAACCTTGTAAGGAAGTGACGACGCCCCTAAACGCATAGATGACTGTGATAAAGGCGCGTATAATTGCCGAGTTTTTTCCGGTGACGGATGAACTCGAAAGTTGTCTATTGATACTAATTTTCCTGGAAGTATCCATGACCTTAGATACTACTGTATATAGTCATAGGTCTAGGTTAACCTATTTTCAACAAAGAACAAATATAGTCTTGTATGCATAAATGGACTCAGTACTTAATTTGAATTGATTGTTATCCATTTAGATACTAATTTAGATGAATTTTGACTTTATATTCATTTTTGTCGAGCCTGCGACTTCTGTCGAAGAAAGCTCGACATAGGGGTAGTGATCCGGCGGTGGTGGCGTAGGTGTTAGCTTACTACTTAAAAGCTTGTATATAGATGCCTTATGTTACAAAGTTTCCGCCTGTCTTATGTCCATTGTCCTTGACCTCATTTTCATGGTTCAGTGACTACTTGAAAAAAAAGTTAAGATTTTTTGTAATGTTAATTTCTTTCTTATTATGAGTAATAGGATAACTATATTTAGTATATGCCTACCTTGCAATGTCCTCATGCCTGTCAAACAGTTTTCATTTGACCAAGACCTCATTTCATGGATCAGTGAACAATGTTAAGTTTTCGTGGTCAAGTCCATTTATCAGATACTATAAGCAATAGGTCTACTATATTTGGTGTATGGAATGATTGTAAGGTGACCATGTCCAACTGACAGGTGTCATCTGACCTTGATAACATTTTCCTGGTTCAGTGGTCAAATAGAAAAAAGATGTTGTAGGATTGGCAATGAGACAACTCTCCACAAGAGACCAAAATGACACAGAAATTAACAACTATAGGTCACGTAACGGCCTTCAACAATGAGCAAAGCCCATACTGCATAGTCCGCTATAAAAGGTCCCGAAATGACAATGCAAAACAATTCAAATGAGAAAACTAACGGCCTTATTTATATAAAAAAATTAACGAAAAACCAATATGTAACACATAAACAAACGACAACCACTGAATTACAGGCTCATGACTTGGGACAGGCACATACGTACATAATGTGGCGGGGTGAAACATGTTAGCTTCTCCCAACCCTCCCCTAACCTGGGACAGTGGTATAACAGTACAACATCACACAAACTATAAAAATCAGTTGAAAAAGGCTTAACTCATCAGATAGACAAAAATACAAGTGGTAGTGGACGGGTACTTGTACATCCTTACAACAAAAGACACTAGGTACAGATCTGAGAGTACTCCATTTAACTGACAGCTAGTTCAAAGCTACTAACAAATAATAAAAATTTCATGCATCTTAGACTTAAAGTTTGGTTTTTGAGTTTTGGTCTTTTTTTCTAATACTATATGCAATAGGTCAACTATATTTGGTGTATGGAAATATTTTATGATGTACATGTCAGTCTTGCAGATTTTATTTGACCTTGACCTCATTTTCACGTTTCATTGCTCAGTGTTAAGTTTTTGTGTTTTGGTTTGTTTTTCCTAAACTATTAGCAATAGGTCAACTATATTTAATGCATAGATTGATTGTAAGGTGTACATGTCTGTCTGGCATGGTTCATCTGACCTTGACCTCATTTTCATGGTTCATTGGTCAATGTTTAGTTTTCTTGGTTAAGTTAAGTCAACTATATTTGGTGTATTAAATGATTGTAAGGTGTACATGTAATTCTCGTTTGGTTTACCTGACCTTGACCTTGTTTTCTTGGATCATGTTAAATTTATGTGATACTTGTAGTAAAGCTTTATATTTAGAAATATCAACATAAAATGAATGGTTAGTAAAGAAGTCGAGACATTTCAGCGTGTGCACTCTTGTTCAATTTTGTTAAAGATTATATTCTGTTGTTATTTGTAAATCTTATTTTTAGAGAGAAAGTATTAGAAGAAATGGGCGTGGCACTAAAAGAAGATGGAGCCACTATAGGAGTATTCTCACCGAAAAAGGTAAAATTTTCAGATTAAAAATATTGATAGCGGTAATGTTGGAAATCAAAAAAGAGACCAAGGTAGGTTTTTTTTAAAGTTTGAAAACTTACATATGAATATTGTGTAAAGACTTTAATATATTAATGTGGCTTTTTGTAATTTTACGAAAACTTTTTGATTTTGGAGTTTTAAACTTTTCCATATAATGTATACAAAAAGATTCAAAGGCCACAACACTGAAGCTATTACTAAGTTGTGGTATCTTTTATTGTGTCGACTAATTTGGCCACAGGGGTGGCGTTGAGGGACAATTACATAATGTTATAGACTACTGAAGTACAACAATTGCAGTATACTTCGCGGTTGAATGGAAATGGTAGATAACGGTATAAAAACAGGAACGTCATATATTTATAGCCAAGAAATGCAAACATACTGTGATTTGAAATATTGACATACTGAAACAATATATGATTACATTTACTTACAGACCCCACATCTAGTAAACTTGAATGAAGATCCCCTAATGTCTGAATGTCTTTTGTACTACATAAAACAAGGAACGACCAAAGTAGGCGGAGGGAGTCATCAGGACATACAACTCACAAGCACTACTATTCTGGAATTACATTGTTATTTTGAATGCAAAGATAGTAAGTGAAGTATCTTTATTTTAAGATTTACAATTTTAAGATCAAAGAACAGTAAATAGATACATCATTAAAATAGAAATTTCTTTATCATCAACATATTATTTTTTAAGAAAAATCTATGGATTTGAAATTGGATATTTGATGATTTTAAGATAAGTTTAAGATTGTTTTTTTTGTCATTTTTATGTGCTCTCTTTACAGATTTTTATCTTTTTGAAAGAATTCAATCAGTAATTTTTCAGTTTTAAAAAAGATTATTTTTGTGGTATTTTCAGATGAGTTCAAAGCGCTATTTTAGTTGATATGCAAAGCAAAATTATACCATTAGCTGTAACTTGTCTTTTAAGGCTTTTCTTTAGTGTAAAATAATTACATGATTTTCATAAACCGAGATTTACATATTCATTTTATATTGTATTACTTTTGGAAGTAAAAATTAAGCTCACAAATTATGCTATCAAAATTTATAATGCAACTATTAATTTGTATATACTTATTCTATCATAATTTTCCGAAACAAAATATGACAAAAATTTCAGAATTAACATTATATATATCTAACAGAAACTGTGACCTTGATACCATGTGAAGGAGCTCTTTGTTATGTTAATGGTAGGAAGATTGATGAGGCCATGGAGATGAAGACTGGAGCAAGAGTGATCCTGGGAAAACATCATGTCTTCAGATTCAATCATCCAGAACAAGGTAAAGTCTAGAGCAATATGAGGGTGTAGCCAGGGAGGGGAAAAGGGAGGGGGGGGGGGGGAGGTAATAAGCAAACAGGGACAGGAGGCATTTACCTTGACTGTCCTTCCATCCATCCCATTTCAATTCTCATCATCATCCAAATTTTATGAAACTCTTCTTTGCTAAGAAACAAAACTCACAGATAGATATCAGAAGATGTGATATGAGTGCCAATGAGGCAACTCTCCATGCTACCATCTTTAACACAGAGCCTTAGCTCATACTAAACAGCAAGCTATTAAGGGCCCAAAAATGAACAGTGAAAAACCATTCTAACAGGAAAACCAACTGTCTAATCTATATAAAAAACAAGAGACGAGAAACACTTACGAACAACATAAACAAACGACAAGCACTGAACATTGGGTTACTGACTAAGGACAGGTGCAAACAAATGCAGCAGGTTTAACTGTTTTCAACCTTCACCCTTACCTGAAACAAAAGTGTTACAAAAAAGCATAGGAGACACACTATAAAATATAAATTTAAATGGCTTCACTCAACTAAAAGACAAGTGAATATGCAACTTGATTTAGAATTTGTTTGTTTTCCATTTCAGCACGACAAAGCAGAGCACATCTAATTGACTTTGAACAGATTGATACCACTGGGTGTAAGTTACTACTTATAATTAATATTTCTAAGATTTCAAAATGGAGATGTAAAATAATAGTCTTTTTGTCCTGAAATGATGTCATAATTATACAATATGTGAACATTGTCAGAAATTATAAAATTTATTTGTAAGAACTTTAGTAACAGAAAAAAAAGCTTTTAAAAGAATTACATTAGACTTACTGAAAGATAATATTTAGATGCAATAATATAAAATGTATCTATTTATAGCTGAACCAGTTGATTGGACATTTGCACAGTTAGAGTTATTGGAAAAACAAGGAGTTGATTTGAAAGAAGATATGGAACAAAGGTTAGTTTACTTTTTTATTAGATCATATAGAATGTTATGGTTAACATACTTTTGAGTCCGAAAAAATAAATAAAATATAATGCCACTATGTCTTATTTGTGGGCACTGAGGGTGGATGTGGTATATAGTGAAATTATAAATTTACCTCTTTGGGTATTTACCAGCTCTTTTCAAAAGTGCCCCCTCTTGGTCCATTTATGTTTAATTGGAATTGACTTGACGATATTATCAGGCCTTTTTAAAGAAAATATCATAACCTACTGAGGATTCATTAATATTCGTTGGATAACAATTTTTGTGGATTCCAAGGGGAACCACTATTTTAAATGTTCAGCCAATTTCAAATCTTCTTAATGAATGTATGCAAACTTTGCCTTAGCCACGAAATTAAATATCCACGAAAATGCAAGCTTTCCACTATCCACATTAATAAATGAATCCACAGTATTTAAAATATTTAATAGAATTTTATTTTGGTCTTCCTGTACACACATTTTTAAACTAAATAAAACATGATTTTTTTTTTATCATTTTGGATGAATTTGATCATATCCATATGTTAATTTTTACAACCAGTTTTTCTATTTTGATAGATTGTTTGCAATTGAAGAACAGTATAAAAAGGAAAAAGAAGAAGCAGACATATTATTTGAGCAACAAAGGAAGGTAAAATTGAATTGAATAAATGAAGTATAGAAACAAATTGCACCTATATTATGAATGTATCAAAATGAAGGGAAGGTTTTGCTATACTCTATTTATAACAGATTTATATTTATAGTTGAAATTTTATTTAATTTGAATTTTATATACAGTTTGCAATCTATGTATATTTATCTACTAGTGCATGTACAAATTTAATGCACTTTTGTGAAAGATGTTATAGAAACCATATGTACTTGGGCTAGTCAAGATGCTAAACATTCCAATTTTTTTTAGTAAAAATGGCATAAAAAGCTGTTGGCACAACTGGCTGGATTTTATATCTTCTGAGGTTTATCAGTATGTTAAATTTTCTTTCTCTAATTCTTCGTCAATTTATTCCTTTCTGCACCCATTGTATAAAAAAAATTTAATCAACGTGTGGTTTGTTTGATCTCAGTTCTTCATTGGTTAAAATCTGATTATGACGTCGAATTTTCTTGTTTTCCTCTGAATTTCCTATTGTGACGGCATAAAAAAAGGTGACCATGCCTGATGACGTCACATGGAAAGAACACATCTTTTTGCAGATCAGTCGCAAAGAAGGAATACGTTTGCCTGCGCATTGTTTGGTATCATTAGAGAAACAGATTCTACCACCAAATCTAGTGTAATATGATATTTATCCACTGGAGACAGTTGAATTTTAAATATTTAAAACGCTCGGGAGCCTTGCGTTTTAAATTTGAAGATTTAACTGTCTCGAGTGGATAAATATCGTATCACACTCGATGCAGTGGTAGAATTTATATTTAGATCATATCCAGCAAATGTCATGTAATTTGTCAATTATGTGTTATTCTTGTCCAGATCACATGACAGCTGGGTAACTGGTAGAAAATTTTGTTATTTTGTTATTTTAGAAACTGAATTTATAATTATAAATAGTCATTATATTACGATTTTGTGTATTTTTTTAGGATTACGAGACTCGTATACAAAATCTACAGGAGCAGGTCGAGACTTACTCTATGATGTCATCAGTATTGTTTATATTTTTTAGGATTACGAGACTCGTATACAAAATCTACAGGAGCAGGTCGAGACTTACTCTATGATGTCATCAGTATGTCACATGGAAGACGTTGCAGAAGAGGAACAACAAGGTCTGTATTTGAAAGCTATCATTAAAGATTTTTTCTTGGTAAATTTAAAAGCATTCTATACAAATTTCAATTGGTAAATTTAAAAGCATTCTATGTCGTTTGTTTATGTAATATATACGTGTTTCTCGTTTCTCGTTTTGTTTATATAGATTAGACCGTTGGTTTTCCCGTTTGAATGGTTTTACACTAGTAATTTTGGGGCCCTTTATAGCTTGTTGTTCGGTGTGAGCCAAGGCTCCGTGTTGAAGGCCGTACTTTAACCTATAATGGTTTAATTTTTAAATTGTTATTTGGATGGAGAGTTGTCTCATTGGCACTCACACCACATCTTCCTATATCTATATACAAATTTCTGTTGGTAAATTTAAAAGCATTCTTTACAAATTTCTGTTAGGTAAATACAAATTTTCTGATAAAGAATTGAATGAATTTTACTGCAACCTTTTCTGGATAATGAATGCTACATTTCCTTATAAAGTTCTTCCTTGGTAAGCTTTTAAGTTGTAATGGAGGGTTACTTTTGGGGAAAATAAAGGAAAACAATTGTGAATTCTTTATGATTTCAACGTACCAATGTTTGAAAATAAGTTAAATTGATAATCAAGTAATATTAAATATTGGTGTTTCATTTAATTACAACACTTCCCTAAGATAAGTATCACAGTATTGCTACTTGGTTGTAAACTACTTGCATGTGTTTTGTATGTTTGTAGAGTATACATGGACAGAGAAAGAAAGACAACTTGCTGCCTGGGCATTCAGGAAATGGAAGTATCATCAGTTTACTTCTCTCAGGGTAAGGATATTATTATACCCTTTTAAAAAAAGTTTGTTATACTGTTTTACCTCTGTCTGTCTGTCCGCTATCCTTCCCATGAATATTTTTCGTTTCATCTTTCTCAGGAACTACATTATAAGGATTTCTGAAATTTGGTTTCAGGGTTTATATAAGTCAGCTATACCATGTGATGTATTTTCATATTCATCACTCAACAATTTCATTCCTGGGGTGTCATCAGTAATCAGTAGCTCCATTTCACTTGTTGTCCCTATCTTTAATTCAGTGGATATTACTGAGTGGTCTGAGTAGTTGATCTACAGTATCATTAGCCTTTCATTAATGAGGTTGTGATTTTAAAGCAGGCCCCAGGGGAAGAGCAATCGACACCAATCTTAATTGACTAGGATTGCTTGTTTTCATGCAGAGACTAAATTGTTTTCTCTTGGTTCTCTTGTTTCCTTCTCAAACAAAAACTGGCTGCCACCCTATAGACATGAGTGGTGAAAATGACTTTCAACACCAACAATTAAATCAAATCAATTTAGTAGAGGACATAATCATTGTCTTTTATTTGTCTGAGGGGCCTCGGTTGGCAAGTGGTATAAGTAGTTCTACTACTGTAATCACTAGCCAGTCAACACTGAGGTTGTGAGTTCTGACCCCACTTGTGCAGGTGCACTGGACTCCACAAAGGTCGTTTTTTTTCCCAGGTACTCCTACTTCCTCCACCAATAAAAAAAGGCCAACACGAAATAGCCTAAATGTGGCACTTTAAAAAGTGGCATTAAAACACCAACAATCAATCAATCATTTTATTTTTCGTTTATAAAACACTACTCCTCTGACACGTTTTAAAAGAATTATGATTGTAAAAGTTTTATTAATGTTAATATTTTTCAGGATGATTTATGGGGTAATGCTATATTCCTGAAAGAAGCCAATGCAATAAGTGTGGAACTGAGTAAAAAGGTAGGTGTTGTTTTACAAGTGCATTCATTGTACACATATTCTGAAAGTTGTTATGTACAAATAAACAAACAAATGATTTATAAGTCTTATAGATAAGAAAAGCTTAAATATTAACAGAATAAACAGAAAATTAACTAAAATTTTGCTACAATTAGATATCACAAGTAAGGGCTATTTCATTAAAATGTATATGGGAGGGTAGAATTGGAATTTCAAAATATCCCTATAACCAAGAATAATTTAAAAAAAAATTTGCATGATGGTAATAGATGGGTACTGAAAAAAGACCTATGACCCACATTCAATGATTGAACTTCCCTTCCTACCCTCCGACATACATTTTAAATGAATAGCCCGAGGTTGTTTATAGCCCATGTTCCATTCATCTGTTGTGATCCTTGTATGGCCTACATTCAGCCAAAGATTAAGAAACTATATCATATTGCCTAGACAAAAAAAAAAAAATCAAATGTAGGTGTTATACATGTTAATATAACCTTTATACTGCATTATTATTTATTGTATTCAAAGTATAATGATAATGGCAAAAGCTACATAATGTGGATGATTCATTGGATACCAATACTCATGGATTTTGTGGCTACAGGAGAACCACAAATTCAAATGTTTGATGAATAACAAAATTTAAATCTTACTCATATGCAGAGATTGGCAAGATCATGAATTCAAATATCCTAGAAAGTGGAAGTTTCTCTCAATCCCCTAATATTGATACCCACAAAAAGTAAAATCCACAGTATTATATTATGCATTCATAAACATGTCACTTCATGAAGTCATAGCTATGATTTTCTATCATATTTAAAAATAACATTCATCCTTTTAGGTTCAGTTCCAGTTTGTGTTATTGACCGACACCCTTTACTCCCCACTGCCTCCAGACCTACTGCCATCTGGTGAGAGGGACGATGCCAGGCCATTCCCAAAGACAATTGTAGCTGTAGAAGTCCAAGACACCAAAAATGGAGCCACACATTACTGGTGCCTAGATAAACTCAAGTATGTTTTTTTTTTTTATCTTTTTATAAATTTGTCTTGTCTTTTTAAGGTTTAGTTTAAATAGTTTGTCTTGTCTTGGTCATATTTGATTTTACTCATAAATGGACTTAGTTTGTCTGCCAGTTAACATTACATTCACTCTGCGGTTAAAGTCTTTAATATTTTAATAATTTTCTTAAAATATCCTGAATATCTACCCAACCTGGGACAGAAGCTTGTTTACGGCCATAAGATATAGATTCAGAAAAAAAAAATGTAAAAACAAATCCTGTTTATCTGTATTTTCCTCATAAATACACTTACTTTTTCTGCCGGTTAACATTACATTCACCTAGATTCTAGAACCAAATGTTGTAAATTTATTTCCTGTTTTTCCATATATAATTTATAAATTGACTTAGTTTTTTTCCAGTTAACATTACATACAATCTGCAGTTAAAGTTTAAAACATTTATTAGGTTCATAAACCACACTGGATTTTTACCAAACTTGGACAGAAGCTTCTCACAATCAAAAGATAGTTTCTGGAGGAAAATTTAAAATAATTTTTCTCAATTTTTGTTGAGCCTGCAACTAACAGCAAAGGTAGGCGAGACACTGAGTTCTGCAGAATCCTTAAACCCTTTTTTTAACTTATAAATTAAAATACGTACATGCAAGTACAGTCCTTTAACATTGTACTGATAAACAGGCTTCAGGCATGCATTTCACTAAAGGTTGAAAATCTTTATACAACCAGTGCCTTAGTTTTTTGGGTCCTAACTTAACTGACTGTTCGTTAAATGTTGACTAGTAAGCCACAAAATTAAAAACACCATTATTTGACATGATTTGGTTGAAAAACAATTAAACACAACCACTGAAGTTTCAGTTCTTTTTATGATATTTACACATCAAGTTTGCATCTTGGTGGTGTCACTTTTACCACTGTTCAGCTATGTCCCTTTATAACTTTATATGATATGCAAGCAGGGTCATCATCTGTGTCTCATGGACACATTCCCAATTTATTTGTAATAAAAAAGTTAATTTCTAGACTTAAATTGGGATTCAAAATGAAAATCAGAAATAGGTTTAGAAAAGTGTTTTAAGATAGTGTAAGTATTATGAATAGTATTGCATTATATGGTTGTTTTTTTAGTCTATGAAAACATGAAAATGACATATTTGAATGATTCCAAGAATTTTTCTGTTCAGAATACTAAATCATTATGTTCATTTTTAGCTCACCTGGCCCGAAGGGCCAAGTGAGCTTTTCTCATCACTTTGCGTCCGTCGTCCGTCGTCGTCGTCCGTCGTCGTCGTCGTCCTGCGTCCGGCGTTAACTTTTACAAAAATCTTCTCCTCTGAAACTACTGGGCCAAATTAAACCAAACTTGGCCACAATCATCATTGGGGTATCTAGTTTAAAAATTGTGTCCGGTGACCCGGTCAACCAACCAAGATGGCCGCCATGGCTAAAAATAGAACATAGGGGTAAAATGCAGTTTTTGGCTTATAACTCAAAAACCAAAGCATTTAGAGCAATTCTGACATGGGGTTAAATTGTTTATCAGATCAAAATCTATCTGCCCTGAAAATTTCAGATGAATCGAACAACCTCTTGTTGGGTTGCTACCCCTAAATTGGTAATTTTAAGGAAATTTTGCTGTTTTTGGTTATTATCTTGAATAATATTATAGATAGAGATAAACTGTAAACAGCAATAATGTTCAGCAAAATAAGATTTACAAATAAGTCAACATGACCCCTTTAGGAGTTATTGCCCTTTATAGTCAATTTTTAACCATTATTCGTAAATCTTAGTAATCTTTAACAAAAATCTTTTCCTCTGAAACTACCAGGCCAAATTAAACCAAACTTAGCCACAACCATCATTGGGGTATCTAGTTTAAAAATTGTGTCTGGTGACCCGGTCAACCAACCAAGATGGCCACCATGGCTAAAAATAGAACATGGGGTAAAATGCAGTTTTTGGCTTATAACTCGAAAACAAAAGCATTAAGAGCAAAACTGGCAAGGGGTTAAATTGTTTATCAGGTCAAGATCTATCTGCCCTGAAAATTTCAGACAAACAGATTGTAAATTTTTAACAATTTTCATAAAATTTGTAAATTTTTACTAACATTTTCAACTGAAACTACTGGGCCAATCATTATAGATGGGGATATTTGTATGCAGCAAGAATGTTCAGTAAAGTTAGATCTACAAACACATCACCATCACCAAAACACAATTTTGTCACAAATCTATCTGTGTCCTTTGTTGAATATTCACATATACCAAGGTGAGCGACACAGGCTCTTTAGAGCCTCTAGTTTAAAGATTTTAAAACCATGATATCCTTATAAAATTCATTACATTGATATTAAAATACATCCTGTGATATATATTTTAGAGATATGATAAAGTGTATAAATCTGTTTCTTTTTGCCTGTTTGGTTATTTTACTGTTAAAATTTAGTCACAGCCATTGACTACAAATAATATTCTCATCACTACATATTTCATATTCTTGGGCAAAGTTGGAAGCTCAAAATCTTCATCATAAAATTTCATCAGTTACACACTTATCTTGTCCTCAATATTGAACTTGTCCTCAGAAAAGAAGTCTTTTTGTTCTTATATTTTTTTTTTAAAGAGAATGAATTTTGAAATTAGCATGAAATGTTTTAAGTAGATATATTTGTAACTGATGTCCAAATTCATTGCATGAGAGATTAACTTTTTTCGTCATTCCCTATATAATTTAATATAATGATATTTCATGTGTAAATTTATTTTAGTTCTTTTTTCAGCATTTCAACTTTTTTTCTCAATTTTTTATATCTATTGTCTGAATGCATGTTAAAACTTGATTGAAATCTGACTGATATGTATCTCGGCATGGGTTCCAACTTTGTCCAATAAAAATTCATTTTTTTTTATATTTTCTATTTATTTATTATTTGCACAATCTTTTTCATGATTGTTTTTGCAATTTTCTAATAAAAATATTGTTTTTTATAGCATTTAATTTTTTCATCGATTTTTTTTTTTTTTTTTTTTACAAAAATCCTTTTTTTAAACAAGATTTTACTGCTTCTTGATGACTTATTTCAAGACCAAAAAGAAATTAGCTTTCAGCAAATATATTTTGCACTATTAAATAATTTCTTAATAAAATGTATGGATAATATGCAGTTGCCAATCTTTCAGATTTTAAAATTATATAATATTTTATTAAAATTAAATAAATAATTTATTTTGTGTAGACGATAAATTTTTAAAAATGATATTGTGTAATTTTGTAGACAACGTTTGGGACTCATGCGAGACATTTATAATGAAGACCATTCGCCAGACTCGCCAGTACAAAAACAGGATTTCTTTACGTGTCTGATGGGCTGTAATCCAAACCAAAATGTCTTTAATTTTGCTAATTTAATACCATCCAGGTCTGTGGAAATCGGTGTTGTAAACGTCATCACTTTTGGTGTTGTAATTTTCATAAATGTCTTTTTCGCTTTTCCTACCATTTTTATTTGTAGATTTTTTAAACCAATTTTTGATTTTTAATTTAAAAAGAAACCACTTGTCTAATTTTTTTCTCTATTTTATTTTCAATGTTTTTCAATATTGTTTAACAGGGTATGTTTTTGTTTTTTGTGTCCTTTTTTTTTTTTAGACCAACTTATTTGAAGCAGCCACTTTATTGAAAAGATCTGCCTTTAAAAGTTTTGGGGAGTTTTGTTAATTGAAATTTTTGTTGTGGTAATTTTTCTCATTTCTTATGTGACAATACGATGGGGAAAATGTTCTTGTCTTTTTTTTCTGTTTTCAGTTTTATATGTGTTATTGTTATCATCATATTTATTTCTGTTGCATAACCACATTGTCAATCTAATTAATATGTATTTCGAAAAATCAATTGTTAATATCTTGAAATCAATCTCACTCTGAAATGATAAAGACTGGGTACAACTAAAAAGAACAGTCTAAAAAAAACTTGATTTATTTGATAATTAAAATTATTGTGTAGTTATTGTGTAAAAATCAATATGATATTTTCAGTGAATAATGATGTTTTTTTTTAAATTTTAATTAACAAGAATTGCCATGTTGGTAATTCTCTATGTGTAATCTGGCTTCATCCACCAATTATAGCTAGTTACGATGTTATATCTGAGGTATCTAAAGGTAAATTTTAAAAACAAACAAACAAATTTACTATTGGGTAACAATTTCATGAGTTGAAATGGTTGTAGAATGTTCACCTGTAGTGCTGGATGCAGTGCATTTGGTATATCTGTTCAAAAATTGGAACTTGCTGTTTCTTTGCTAGACATACAGGATGTAGGAGTTAGAGCAAAGTCTGGATAGAAAAAGAGTCATAATAGAATTGAATTGGCTGATCTTTAACTGCAGACCATGTGTAGTAAAATGTTTAAAAATTGTCTCTTTACTGTGGATTCATTTATTTTCCTGGGTACCAATTTTCATGGATTGATGAAAATTTGTATTTCCTTGGACATTTGATTTCATGATTTTGCCCAAGAATGCATACAACCTTATGGAAAATTTGTAATTCGTTGAACATTTAAATTCATGGTTTGCCTGTACACATCAAATCCTTGAAACTTTGTATCCAACAAATAATAATGAATCCACAGTATGTAAGGTAAAGGATAAGCCTCTTTTCATGCAATAATGTTAAGTATACAATAGTCCACACAAAAGCATCGGTGGTGTCGATCTTACCCAACAATTGTAGCTTCCCAAGGTGATTAACTTTGTTGTTTGGTTGCTATGCAGTTCAGTCACATTCTTATCACATTAATATGCTATCGCCTCAAATAGGTTTGAAAAATTAACTGCTGGAAGTTGAACATACATTCATACCTCCGTCATTTTATTATACTAAGTTAATTCATTAGACATTATATAGTAACATTGCTCTATAATTACAGGCAGAGATTGGAATTGATGAGAGAGATGTATCACAATGAAGCAGAGTTGTCTCCCACATCACCAGAACCTAACATGGACAGCATGACTGGAGGGGATCCATTCTATGACAGATTTCCATGGTTTAGACTAGTTGGAAGGTAACATGATTTGATGTTCACAATTGAAAGCATTGACCACTATCTGTTTTGATGTCCCGTCTATGATTTTTTCTAGCCTGTGTGGCAGTCTTTCCTCTATCATCAGGCCTTGAAGGCATAAAACTTTGCTCAGTGCTCTGAGCACAAAAGTCAGGCTCAAAACATGAAATCCAGCAATTTGATTGGTAGAATTTCGAGTCTGAGTACAAAAATCATGCTCGAAAGTTTTATGACCGTGAGGCCTGATGTCTGGGTCAAAATTAGTAAAGCAAGGCAAATGCATTTGATGTTAAAAGAATGTCATAGGCAGTCTTATTAATTAGATATATGTAGTTCATAATTTATACATTTGTGTTACAATTAAAATAAAATCGGCCACTTGTTAGATAATATGTTAAAATAATTAATAGTTTGTGCTTTTAATAATTGCATAGCTGTTTTGCTTATACATTTTATTTCTTTTCTAGGGCATTTGTATACCTGAGTAACTTGTATTATCCTGTACCATTAATACACAGAGTTAATATTGTCAGTGAAAAAGGAGAGGTCAAAGGGTCAATACGGGTAGCTGTTCAAGCCATAACAGGTAATTGTCAAAATCACATGCAATTCAAATACTTTAAATTCAGAAATTAATGCGAGGTTTTATTATTGCGAAAAATGCGACTGATTTGAAAACACAATAGTATAAACTCGCATTTTGAAATATTTTATATGAATTTAATAGGATTTTTCTCAAAATCGTATAAATTAAAATCTTCTAAAATGACAAACTCGCAATAATAAATGCACGCAATAATTTTTGAATTTACAATAGTGGAACTCTGTTTAGAACATTAATGGTAAAATATAAAGATGGTATATTTCCACAAAACACTATGTATTTATAGAGGTAATTGATTGTTCATTTGGTGGTTTTAAAACCACTTTCTAAACAAACATACATTTTAATGGTTGTAGATGCATTTTATTGATGTGGTACTATTACATATTTTTTAGGCAAAGAAGAGACTCCAGACTATACTCCTGGAATAAAACAGTTTGGAAATGCCAAGATTTCATTCAAAGATGATGACTATTTTAAGAAGGTATAAAAAGCTTTCTCAGAGCTCATAAAAACAAAACTTCTATTTACCTTAGCTTTATCAGAGCTTAAAAATCAATGGCAGTAAGCTTAACTTTCTTAGGCCACTTTACAAAACAATATATAGACATGAACAACCTTAAAGTTTTTGCTTTATCAAACTTAATAAAACAAACAATATAGTGAACTTGAGTGTAAAACAAACAATGTAGTGAACTTGAATTTTACACTATCTCACATACTTGTGGTTAATGTTTGACAGTGTGTACGAAGAAAGTTTGTTTGAATACAACACATGAATTAAGAGAAACATTTGTGGTATTGTAACACTCTATTTTTGTCCCCTGAATTAAGCATTTTTAGCTCACCTGGCCCGAAGGGCCAAGTGAGCTTTTCCCATCACTTTGCGTCCGGCGTCCGTCGTCGTCCGTCGTCTGTCGTCCGTCGTCGTTGTTAACTTTTACAAAAATCTTCTCCTCTGAAACTACTGGGCCAAATTGAACCAAACTTGGCCACAATCATCATTGGGGTATCTAGTTTAAAAAATGTGTGGCGTGACCCGGTCAACCAACCAAGATGGCCGCCACGGCTAAAAATAGAACATAGGGGTAAAATGCAGTTTTTGGCTTATAACTCAAAAACCAAAGCATTTAGAGGAAATCTGACACGAGGTAAAAATGTTTATCAGGTCAAGATCTATCTGCCCTGAAATTTTCAGATGAATCAGTCAACCCGTTGTTGGGTTGCTGCCCCTGAATTGGTAATTTTGTGGAAATTTTGCTGTTTTTGGTTATTATCTTGAATATTATTATAGATAGAGATAAACTGTAAACAGCAATAATGTTTAGCAAAGTAGGATTTACAAATAAGTCAACATGACCGAAATGGTCAGTTGACCCCTTTAGGAGTTATTGCCCTTTATAGTCAATTTTTAACCATTTTTCGTAAATCTTAGTTATCTTTTACAAAAATCTTCTCCTCTGAAACAACTAAGCCAAATTGAACCAAACTTGGCCACAATCATCATTGGGGTATCTAGTTTAAAAAATGTGTGGCATGACCCGCCAAACCAACCAAGATGGCCGCCATGGCTAAAAATAGAACATAGGGGTAAAATGCAGTTTTTGGCTTATAACTCAAAAATCAAAGCATTTAGAGCAAATCTGACGAAGTTAAATTGTTAATCAGGTCAAGATCTATCTGTTCTGAAATTTTCAGATGAATCGGACAACCCGTTGTTGGGTTGCTGCCCCTGAATTGGTAATTTTAAGGAAATTTTGCTGTTTTTGGTTATTATCTGGAATATTATTATAGATAGATATGAACTGTAAACAGCAATAATGTTCAGCAAAGTAAGATTTACAAATAAGTCAACATGACCAAAATGGTCAGTTGACCCCTTTAGGAGTTATTGCCCTTTAAAGTCAATTTTTAACCATTTTTTGTAAATTTTATATATCTTTACAAAAATCGTCTCCTCTGAAACTACTAGGCCAAATTAATCCAAACTTGGCAACAATCATCTTTGGGGTATCTAGTTTTAAAAATGTGTCCAGTGACGGGACCATCAAATCAAGATGGCCGCCACAGCTAAAATAGAACATATGGGTAAAAGGCAGTTTTTGGCTTATACCTCAAAAACCAAAGCATTTAGAGCAAATCTGACAGGTGGTAAAACTGTTTATCAGATCAAGATCTATCTGCCCTGTAATTTTCAGATGAATCTGACAACCCATTGTTGGGTTGCTGCCCCTGAATTGGTAATTTTAAGTTATTGTTTTTGGTTATTATCTTGAATATTATTATAGATTCAGATAAATTGTAAACAGCAATTATGTTCAGAAAAGTAAGATTTACAAATAAGTCAACATGACCGAAATGGTCAATTGACCCCCTAAGGAGTTATTTTCCTTTATAGTCAATTTTTAACAATTTTCATAAAATTTGTAAATTTTTATTAACATTTTCCACTGAAACTAATTGGCCAAGTTCTTTATAGATAGAGATAAATGTAAGCAGCAAGACTGTTTAGTAAAGTAAGATTTACAAACACTACACCATCACCAAAACACAATTTTGTCATGAATCCATCTGCTTCCTTTGTTTGATATTCACATATACCAAGGTGAGCGACACAGGCTCTTTGGATCCTCTAGTTATTGTAGCCATATTTTTTAACTGGACATAAGACTATATGGTATGAGTGTCAATGAGACAACTCTCCATTTAAGTCACAATTTGTAAGAGTAAACCATTAAAGATTAATGTGCGGCCTTCAACACAGAGCCTTGGCTCACACCAAACAGCAAGCTATAAAAAGAGCCCCAAAAATGACTAGTGTAAAACCATTTAAACCAAACAACCAACGTCCTAATCTATACAGAAAATGAGACACTTATTATCCAAGTCAACAAAAACCCACTAAACATCAGGTTCCTGACTTGGGGCAGGTGCACACATATACAATGGGTTTATATTTTACATTGATTTGATATTTACAGAATCAATTGTATGACAAAGAACCTCAAGCTGCTCCGTCTACTGAAGAATTACGATATGTAGAAGGTGAAGGACAAAGTCCTGACAATCATAATGATGGTAGGTGATATACTGTGGATTCATTTATTTTCTTCGGCATCAATTTTTGTGGATTGTGTAAAACTTTCATTGGGTGTGGATAATTGATTTCTTGGTTCGGCAAAAGTTTGCCAATAGATTTTTTTTTAATTTTTAAATATTTAATTTCATGATTCACATGTATTCATAAAATCAAGAAAAATTGGTACCTCATGAATAATAATAATGAATCCACATTTCCATGGTTGTAAAGGAATTTTGTCTCTATTGTTCATAATTCATGTAGAAGTTTTAACACAGTAAATTCAGAAATTATTGTGTGCATTTATTATTGCGATTTTGTCATTTTAGACTAAAATGCAATTTTAATTTTTACGATTTTGAGAAAAATCCTATTAAATTCATTTAAAATAATTCAAAATGAGAGTTAAAATTATTGCGTTTCCAACTCAATTGAATTGAATATGTTATGATGAGACTTGTATAATTTATTGCTATTAATTAGATTTAAAATGAAAATCCATAGAACTGTGAACCAGTAATGGTAATTAGAAGTTTGAGAACTCTAGAAGATAAACCCTACCGCTTCAATTTTGCCATGTTATCCTGCCAAACAAAAGACTATTTGATAAAAAAATCTACAATCTTAAGCTGATTCTAAAATTTTATCTGATTAACATTAAGAAAGGAATGTTTCTGCAGAAAGTGCCCATAGAATAATACATGATGATTTATTTTGTGAAAAACCTATTCAGTCGCAATTTTTACGAAATAAAAACATAGCAAACATTTTTGATTTTACAGTATTTATGATAATATTTGTTTTATTTCTAGAGGTGAATTGCATGAATATGGAGAAGAAAGTGATCACAGACATATTCCCTGAGATAAATGAGAACGATCTTCCAGGACATCTAAAACTTGGTTCTCAACTGCTGTTTAGAGTTACTATACTAGAGGCGACTGGGATTCCTATTGAATATGCTGACATATTTTGTCAATTCAAGTGAGTTAAAACTTCTTAAAAATTGACTGTAAAATAATCTACAAGCAATTTTGTATGTCAACTATGAGAAAAACCAATACCTATTGAATATCCTGAAATATTTTGCTGATTGAAGTGAGCGAAAAACAACATTAGATTTTTCTATTACAAAATCTAGTTTTCTCATTTGAATTGTTTTACATTTAGGAGATAACTGTATTGTATTTTAAGCTCCGACGGCATCAATTGGGGATTTGATGGTCGCAAATTAAGTTTACTGGCGACGCGTTAGCAGAGACAGTAAACGGGTATTTGCGACCATCAAATCCCCTATTGATGCCGTCGGAGCTTAAAATACAATATTGTTATCTCCATTCTAATGAGACTGACAGAAAACAACGTTAAAACATGTATATAAAATCTGTCATATGCCGTCTACGCATGCGCGTACGTCCCATAGCATCAATTGTCATTTGATGCCATGTAAATAAGTGACGTAATCCAATCAAAATGAACGTTACAAACGTTGTTGCATTAGAATTGTCATTTCATGGCCTAAGCTGACTATGTGGTATGGGCTTTGCTCATTGTTGAAGACTGTATGGTGACCTATAGTTGTTAATTTCTGTGTCATTTGGTCTCTTGTGAAGATTTGTCTCATTGGCAATCATGCCACATTTTCATTTTTTATATATTAACGATTAAATTCAACAATGAGAAAAACCCATACCTTTTAGACAACTCTAGCCCCGCTTGAAAAAAAAAATGTAAATCAATTCAAACCAAAAAACTAATGACCTAACTTACAAATGAGAAAAAGATAAAGATAACCAATGATTATACTCTAAAATTGCTTTGAGTATGGAAATAAAATGGCTTAAATTTTTGAAACAGCAATTCTGTAAAATACATGCACCAAAAACTGACATCTACAGGTCACCATATATAGGGTGAAATATACCAGGGCTGAATGATAAGATAAAAATCACAGAAATTTGATATGTATTTAATTTATACCATAATAGAAATATTTGTAATTGCTACTGTGGATTCATTTTTATTCGTTGGATACCAATTTTCGTGGATTTCGTGGGAACAGGTGAACCACGAATTTAAATGTTCAACGAACTTAGCATTTTCTGTAGGTGTGAATTTAAAATTTTACAAAACCACGAAATCAAATATCCACGAAAAGACAGGTATTTCGCAATCCACGAAAATTGGTACCCACGAAAATAAATGAATCCACAGTAACTTGTATTTATCTAGAATGGTTAAATTTTAATCTTTAGATATATTATTCAGATAGATGGTGATTATGTTTTATTGAGATTAATGAAAGATTTTTTTTTAACAATATTTCTATTTTCTATCTTTAGCTTCCTGCATCGTCATGATGAAGCTTTCTCAACAGAGCCTCTGAAGAATTGTGGCAAAAATAATCCATTGGGATTCTACCATGTACAGAATGTAAGTATAAGGGTATTGTAAAAGGATATGTTGATCTGTCAAATGTTTCACCTTTTTTGAAATTAAACAGATTAAATTTTGTCATCATTTCAGTTCTGTAGATACTTTGATGTTACACAGCTGGTCAATGGTATTCCTAATTCATAAAGAAAATATTTTGATGAGTTAACCTATGGATTCAGTTCCAAAATATAATCACATGATCACTAGAAAAAAACTTGGATGTTAGTAATGCTCAAAAATTTGAATATCACAGCCTTGCCATGTGTTGCAACAATCTATGGCTTCCATGAATTTTAGAAATTTCATGAGTCAAAAGTTTTACCATTTGTTCAATTGTACTGCATAATATCTACCTTAGAGCCATGACCAAAGGGAAAATAACATTATTTATAGCAAACTCATGTAGGATATTTATAAAAAAGTTTAAAAGAACCAAACATAATTTATGTTTTAATTATTGCCCTTAGACATTAGTGCAATGGCTGTGGACATTGCACCACTGTTCGTTTATTATTGCTATAATGTTTTCTTGTGTTTTGTAGTTTACAGTGACAGTAACAAAGTCGTTTGTAGATTATATAAAAAGTCAGCCACTAGTATTTGAAGTATTTGGACATTATCAACAACACCCTCTTCATGAACAAGCCAAAGATTTCTCATCTCAAAAGTAAGTTGATTAGACTCACAAGTTGTCACAAATTATACAAGTATTTTTAAAGGTCATTTAATGAGATTGCAATCATTACTCATGATCTGATTAAATTAAAAGGAACATTCACAATATAACCTTATACAAAAGATTTTAATTGAGAATGGAAATTGGAAATAAGTCAAAGAGACAACAACCTGACCAAAGAGCAGATAACAGCAGAAGGCAACCAATGTGTCTTCAACGAAGCAAGAAAATCCCACACCCAGGGATGGTAATCTGCTGGCCCCTAATTAAAATTATTTACTTGTTCAGTGAAATGGACATCGTACTGAACTCCAAAACATATAAATGAACTAAAAATTAAAAAAATACATACAATACTATCAAAGGCCAAAGGCTCCTGACTTAGGACAGACCCAAAATGCAGCAGGGTTAAACATGTTTTTGTGAGATCTCAACCCTCCGCCTATACCTCTAGCCTTAGCTTTAACAGGTTTCTTGTTCCTAAAGTTTCGTTTTTAAACAGATAGTATAATAGAAAAGAAAGGAAGTGGGGTATCAGTTCATGATGCAATATCAGTATATGCACAAACGTATTACTGTGGATTCATTAATATTCGTTGGATACCAATTTTCGTGGATTTCGTAGGTACAGGGAAACAACAAATTTAAATGTTTAACAAAATGCATATTTTCTAAAGGAATGCATGTGAATTTTGACAAAACCACGAATATAAATATCCACAAATATGCAAGTTTCCCTCTGTCCACGAAAATTGGTACCCACGAAAATAAATGAATCCACAGTACTTTTATTGCTGTTCTTCATCACAAAGCCACAGTGAAGCCTTCTACACAAAGCAAAAAAAACTCTCACCACACTGCAAGTTTAAGACATCCTTTAGCACAGTTTTGATTGGATTTATTTTTTTGCAAAATGATGTTCACACCTGTGAATTGAGAGACTAAGCCATGGAGTAATACCAATAAAATAAATCTATTTGTAAATATTTATCATTTGGAAAGTTAAAATTACATGATAGAATCTTAAACAAGTTTTTTTTGGCACAGTTGATTTAAATACTTCCAGAGTTACATGTAGCTAAATGTTTCTTTGCAAGACTGTAAAATAATCAGAACCAAGACCAGAAAACACATATCAAAAATATTTGTAGGAATATCTTTTGCACATTAGAAAAGTAACAAGCAGTGGCACAATAGGTGTAAATTTGTTGTCTGTGTGCACATAGATAAGTTATTACTATATTAGGCCACAGTAAAATCTTGTCACATAGATGTATTTTGTGTTTATTATAGTAGCATTAGACCTCCACCTAGAAGGAATTTCCCACCCATGATTCCTGTGTCAAAGCCAGTTCCGTCACCAAAGTTTGGAGTGCTTGTTCCTCCTAGGTAATTAGTAATATTTAGTAACATATAATGTGGTTCAAGTTTAAATCTAATTTATTTCTAAAGTTACAAATTGTAATTGAGAATTTATTATTTTATGAATGGTATGAAAACTTCTTTTATTTTATGATTCAGCTTTTCATAGTTTTTATGATTTATTTGTCTTGTATTTCATACCAAAATAAACAAAACTGTTTATAAAATCAGTTTATTTGCTAAATTTGGGGTCTTTAGGAATCATCCGTACCATCCGTTTGTATTATTCCCTATCTGTCCATGAATCCTGCAAATGCTAATTCTTATATGTAATGGTTGGATATTTGTTATGTGCGCCAGTTAAAGTTAGTACCCCATTTCAAGGTGTGCTTGAAGCAAGATAATATCAGACAGACATTTTTAAGGGGAGATACCTTGGAAAAATCTTTTAAATTATTATGAGGGTTTATTAAAGCTGCTTACATTTCCCAAGGAAATAAACAAATCTACAATGATTTGACTACTCACTATAAGTAATATTCAAATATGTTGAAATAGTGGTAGAGGTAAAAAGAAAAAGAAAAAACAAGACTTATTCATTGATACTACTAAAGCATCTGGGAAGAGGTAAGGTATAGAGTTTGGATTGTTGCCAGTTACTAACAAGAGGGTCTATATCTTATTTAGGGTTACTGTGGATTCATTTATATTTGTGGGTATCAATTTTCATTGATTTCTGATAACTTGCATATTCGTGGATATTTGATTTCGTGGTTTTGCCGATCTCTGTATACAAAGTCTATTGAAAATATTATATTCGTGGAACATTTCAATTGATGGTTTACCTGTACCCACAAAAAACCATGAAAAGTGGTATCCAACGAATAATAATGAATCCACAGTATTCTAGAATAATTATTTATGATTGGGAAAGAAGGCAATTTGTTTAATTTCCATCATCAAAGATACCAGTGTAAATGATTTTAAATAACTTCTGAATGTATTTGTTAAACATGGTTCTTAGAAATATATTGATGTGCCTTCTATCCCCATGATAAATATTTCTGGGAAAGCTCTGACTTTATGTATAACATGTTAAAATAAACTTGACAATTGCCATTTGATTTTGTAACAGTCAAAAATTATATAATTTAGTGGAAAAATTGCATGAAATTCTTGATTACCGTAATCATAATGCTGATTAATTTTGGAAACATTTAAAAGTTTGCGGAAAGAAAAATAAACCAAGAATTTATTCTACATGTAATACACTACACATTTATACTAATCCTGGTATTTTTTGGCTTGGAGATAACCTGTAGATAGATACTATAGTTAGATAATATAAAAGGTGGCAGGAAACTAGTTTGAATACTGTAAATTCAGAAACTATTGCGTGCATTTATTATTGCGATTCTGTCATTTTAGACTCAAATGCGATTTTGATTTTTACGATTTTGAGAAAAATCCTGTTAAATTGATACAAAATATTACAAAATGCGAGTTTAAATTATTGCGTTTACAGTGGCATTTTTCGCAATAATAAAAACCTCGCATTAATTTCTGAATTTACAGTAGTATTGCTATGTATCTTACATTTTTCTACTGAGAATTACAGTGTTATTTGTAAGAAAAAAAAACCTCTAAAAAAGTTGACATTTGTATGTTATTCTTTTATATAGAGGCTGTACCTTGTGTACAATCTTTATCATAACATGAAACAATTTATTACTCATGTTGTATTTCATTCCTTACTTTTAATCAATTTAATGCTTTGATTACTCAAGCTAAGTAATAATTTGCTATGATTTTCATATTTTGGAATTTTGGTATTATATATTTTCTGTAAAAGTTGTCATTTTAGAAAATTAAGTTTATTTTTTGATAATAATTTTTTAAAGCATAATAGAAATAAAACCAAAATGTCAGGATATTTTTGAATATTTAAAAAAAAATTAAACGGAAAATATAAATACTAATGTACTAACATTATGAAAAAGCATTCTTATAATCTCAAGTTTAAAAAGATATGTGTATCACTCTATGTGTGTTTTTCTTTAAAATACAATTGAACCTTTCTTCATTTTAAAAGAGAAAAAATAATGACCATTTAGGAACTTATAACTAAAAGTAAACCAAGGTCACCCAATGTGTATGATGTAAAACTTCATTGAAGTAAAAAATGAGAATATAAGATTGGATTTCATCATGTTAATATAATACACCTTATCGCTATTTGTCCACAATTACTGGATATCACCAGGTTCTTGTAAAATTTTGACGTCATAAAACAAAATATCTGACGCCACAATAGAAAAGTGATTGTTGTTGACGTCAAAAGTTCAAGCGGCCAGGTCAGCCGGAATTAGTAATAAGGTGTATTGTTCTGTTTGCTGTTTGCAGTTCACTAATTACTAATTAAATTTTGTTGGTGGGAAGTGAGATAAGCTATCGGCTAAAATGGATGATAAGTGGTTATTTTTTGATAAAAGAAAGTACTGTAGTTGCAAAAAATTAACTCATACCGTAAAGCGGGTTATTTTCGTGGGGTGTAAATTTTCACTTATTTTCACGGATAGAACAAAATCGCCAAAATAAATTCTGCCAATTTAAAAGTGTACATGCAAAGGTAATGTTAAAAATGTTGAGTCCTCCAAAATAATAACCGCCAAAATTTTTCGTATACCTTATTCAATGAAAAACGCGAAATTTTACACCCGCGAAAACAACCCGCTATACAGTATCTTGCTATACAAAAGCTTATGCTCAGATATACTAACAATAAGTGAATATACATATTTTCAAGTTTTTTATATATATACCTGCAGTATTATGTATTATTTTCAAAGTTTTAAAATTCAGAAAATTTTCTTACATTAGGTCAGCAAACAGCTTACAAATTTGCGTTTTTAGCTTAGCTTTATCCTTTGCTTTGTTTGGTATAGGTGGTATGATTCAGGTCGCAGTGTTGAATCCCCCCTTTCTCCATCGTCACCACAGTACGTACTTTTAATACTACCATTTATGTTGTCAGATTTTCCATATTGTGAAGCACTAGTTTTATTTCCATAGTTTTTCCACAACTTTTATTTGATTTTGTTTAAAAGATAAATTGTGATAGATACTCAGGCTTTGGAGATGATTATTTTAATGTTAGAGTCATTCGTCTCATCTCTAGATTTATCATAAAACTATGGTACAATGTACTAAATTTTGTTGACATTGGTGAACCATGAATTTGAACAAATTAAAGCAAATTTGCTATAGGTTTGTATGTGAAATTAGTGAAAACCACAGAATCAAGTATCCTTGAGTTCAGGATTTTTCCTGAATCCATGAAATTTTTCAACCACAGAATTAAAAGAATACGAAGCATTTGAACTAAATAGAAATTTGATAGGAAGAAAAGAAGATGTTGCATGTGGGGTACACATCAATTGAGTTGAACACAGACACAAATAAAGAGTGCATTTGGATGTCAAATTACTGTCATTTACTGAAATCTGCATGAAACTTGTAATTTTTGCATGCCTTCAAATCTGAATTGTATCTCTTTTCTAACTTTGTGTGGGTGCACTAATTCTTTAACATGTAGTAGCATGTCTCTTCTTCACTCTGTTATTGAAGTGCAAATCTATTTATAGTCTTAGACACACAAGACCAGATGACACAGAAACTAACAACTGTAGGTCACGGTACCTCCTTCAACAATGAAAAAAACCTACTTAGATTGTAAAAGTTACCATATTTTTCTGCATAAAATTTTCAAAAATAATATGTATATCTTTTAAAGATAAATTAAGAAGTAAGGGTATGCATATCACTGACTGGTAGTGTTACAATGATTGAAATATTACTTGAAAACCTGCTATAGTAAAAAAATATTCACAGGACTCGAGAGTTTGAATAGTCCAAGGATTGAAAATAAAAGAGATCTCTTCTTTAATATAAACTTTGTTTTTCTCTCTCGTATACATTGGTATTTATAACATAGCTTTTCCTCTTTAGTTTATATGATTTAATATTCATCACTTTTATTTGCATATCATTTCATTCAAACAAAATTAACCAAAGATTTAAAAATATTAGAATGGCAAATTTTGCCAAATTTTTCATTGAACATTTTTCGTCAAATGTCTTTTCTTTTTCAGTGCCAGTCACATTCACTCCAGATTTGATTTACTTGTATGGTTTGAGATCTGTGAATTAGCTCCAAATGGAGAGTAAGTATTTGAGGGAGGGATGTAGTAACATTATGTCTCAGTAATGGTCATATACCGGTACTATTAAAAAAAATTAAAAAAATACTGAACTCCGAGGAAAATTCAAAACATAAAGTCTGTAATCAAATGGCAAAACCAAAAGCTCAAACATTTCAAACAAACGGATATCAATGGTCTAATTTTGGCTTGGTACAGGCATTTTCATCAGTACAAATTGGTGGATTAAATCTTATTTAATAGCTAGCTAAATCTCTCACTTGTATGACAGACACATTAAATTCCATGATATTGACAACAATGTTCTGTTTTGAACTCCCACATTTATAATGTTAAGTGCCTTGGTAAGTCTTTTAATTTTGATGCTCTTAATTTTTTTTTATGTATTTGGCTCCCTAAACCATTGAACTCTATAGTTCTTTATGAAGGATATTCCATAAAGTTTTCTTGTACAAGTGTTGAACTCAGGCAAGGGGCCAAACACTGTTTTTCCCTAGAATCTGAAAATATATTTTTGATACTTAAAATCATTTTTTTTTAAAGAACCCAAAAATGTCAAAATAAAATCTAGCAAACAGGTTTAGCACTAGAAATTGTGAACTTTAATCTCATTGAAAAAAAACACACCGCTTAACAATACTTTATAATGGTACTAAAATCTTGACTTTTACAGATATGTGCCAGTAGTTGTTGACCATAGTGAGGAGTTCCCCTGTACAGGAACATACCTACTACACCAAGGTATTCAACGTCGTCTAGCAATTACTATTATGCAGGAACAGAGCCCCGAGACGGACCTTCTATGGAAAGATGTTAAGGAGTTGGTTGTTGGACGTATCAGGACCACCCCTGAATATACAGACTTTGATCTGGAAACAAATGTCTTATCTCTGAGTTTGTTTCCTGCATCTTACATACAGTACCCAGGAGATGATAGGTATGGAAATTTGTTATGTGTAAGAATGATATCTGCTTGGCATTCTTGTACTATTAGGCTTGCCCATATTATTTGATATTCTTGTGTTATCATGCAACAAGATTGGTCAGATTCTCAAAAGCAAAATCTAGAATTGATATGGTGCGCTTTTCTGAGAAGCCCATGTCATTTTGGAAGAAGAGAAAAACACTGAGTCAAAATACCCCCCACAGAGTTTTAGAGCTTAATCAAGCAACATCTTGATTTGCCTGTGACTAAGATTTGAATTTAATTTTTATGCCCCACCTACGATAGTAGAGGGGCTTTATGTTTTCTGGTCTGTGGCTCGGTTAGTTCGTCCGTTCGTTCGTCCGTCTGTGCGTCCGTTCAGGTTAAAGTTTTTGGTCAAGGTAGTTTTTGATGAAGCTGAAGTCCAATCAATTTGAAACCTAGTACACTTGTAGCTTATGATATGATCTTTCTAATTTTAAAGCCAAATTAGACTTCAATTTCACGGTCCACTGAACATAGAAAATGAAAGTGGGAGTTTAAGGTTAAAGTTTTTGGTCAAGGTAGTTTTTGATGAAGTTGAAGTCCAATCAACTTGAAACTTAGTTCATATGTTCCCTATAGTATAATCTTTCTAATTGTAATGCCAAATTAGATTATTACCCAATTTCACGGTCCATTGAACATGCAAAAGGATAGTGGGAGTGGGGCATCCATGTACTTTGGACACATTCTTGTTTATTTTTTGAGAAGAAAAAACATTTTCTTTACACAAACTAACCTGTTGCCTTGACACTTTTTTCTTTGCAGAAGTCCAATAAAAAGAAAATATCTTATACTGGTATATGACTAATTTCTGTTTCAGAATTTATTTCCGATTTGAAGCTGCTTGGGACAGTTCCCTACATAATTCTAGTTTACTGAACAAGATCACCTCTACAGCAGAGAGAGTATATATGACACTGTCAGCTTATATTGAGGTAATGATTCAAAGAGATGATTGTTTTTGTGCCCCAGCTGCAGCAGAGGGGGCATTTAGTGTTAACCTTGTCCGTCTATACATCCCAAAATTGGTTTACTTTGACTCAGCCAAATCTTATTCACAATGCTTATTACCTTAAAACAAAAAAATATCTGATTTGGGTCACTTCACTTTTACTGTTCTCTTGTGGTGACCCTTTATTACATTATATTTAAACAGGCACATCATTGTGTCCTCCATTTATTTGTTTGTTGGTTTAAAGCACCACTTTAAACAACCTTGACTATATCATGGTAGCCAGTTAATGTATTTGTTTGAGGAATGCTAGGAAAAGTGGTAATCTTTGTCAGTTAGATTCATAGTCAAGCACATAAGAAGGGTATGACATCATAACATCCAGAAGGTGAAAAATGTAAACCACAAATAATGAATTCCTTGTCATTACCAGGATGTGGTTGTCTTTTTATGCCCCACTTACGATAGTAGAGGGGCATTATGTTTTCTGGTCTGTGCGTCCGTCCGTCTGTTCGTTCGTCCGTCTGTCCCGCTTCAGGTTAAAGTTTTTGGTCAAGGTAGTTTTTGATGAAGTTGAAGTCCAATCAACTTCAAACTTAGTACAGATGTTCCCTATGATATGATATTTCTAATTGTAATGCCAAATTAGAGATTTTACCCCAATTTAACTGTCAACTGAACATAGAAAATGATTATGCGAGTGGGGCATTTGTGTACTGAGGACACATTCTTGTTATAGATAAAATTTCTGAGATTTTTAAGACAATCACTGTATACTTCAGTATTCAATTTTATTACTATACCAGCTTGTACTCTCCAAGAGGTGTTGGTTGACTTATTTATTCATTACCTCATAGATATAAGATGAAATCTAGTTTAAAGAGACCAATCAATTTATTTTAAAATAAATAAACTCATCAAAGATACCAGACTCACGTTTTGTCTACAAAAGACTCATCAGTGATGCTTGATAAAAAAATAGTGAAAAGGGACAAATAAAGTATGAAATTGAAGAGTATGGGCAAAAATTTCTAAAAGTTTTGCCAAAAACAGCTAAGGTTATCTGTTCCTGAAGTAGATTTATGTGTGATTAGATTAATAAGGATAAAACACTCTCTTCTTTCTGAATCATACAATGTATACTGTGGATTCATTAATATTCGTTGTATACCAATTTTCCTGGATTTCGTGGGTACAGGAAAACCACGAATTTAAGTGTTCAACGAAATACTGCTTTTCTAAAGGAAAGTAGGCAGAATTTTCCAAAACAAGAAATTTACATATCCATGAATATGCAAGTTTTCATCAATCCACGAAAATTGGTACCCACGAAAATAAATGAATCCACAGTAAGTCCTTTACATACCAATCAAATTCTGATGTGTTCTCTTATATTTCCAGGTAGAAAATTGTGACCAGCCTACTTGTATAACAAAGGATCTATCCATGATCATCTATTCCAGAGATACTAAAATAGCTACTTCTAGGTAAGGGTACAAACTTTACTTTTAGGGGAGAACTTTCAGAGTGAAACAAAACTCCATGAAACACTATAGTCGCCTTCACGTAAAATTGGCACCAATATTTTTGTCAAAATTTTCTTAAATATCGACCACGTTTACTCGAGATCTTGTTTATCAATGAGCAGAAGACAAATCCAATCCAATCTCGAGTAAACACAGTTTATATTTTACGTGACGGCGATTATATGGCATTTGACCAATGAAAAGATATTGGTCTTTAGTGTTTGGTATTCTTCAGCACTTAACCTATTGACACAATTTGTACTGATAAAAAGCAGAAATATAAAACAAATTTGATTTTTTTTTCAAACTATAAGATTTTTTCAGCTTTGGGATATTACATATTATAAAATGTATATTATGCTTGAGACCAACTGTTTTTGGTATAAAACAAAAGAAGATCTTTTAAAGAATGTTTATAATCTGCATGTAAAAAAGAAAGACTTAAACACATAATACTTACAGATATGAAAAATTTAAAAGTATCCATTGAAACAAAAATGAAAAAAATGTAATTATAAGTCATTTTTTGAATCCCTCAATTAAATTTATGTTGTAATTCGATGCATTTTGTGTTTATAAATAATGAAAATGTGTGTATATGTTATGTAATTATGTACTAGTGAGTGAAACCTGTCATGTGACACTTCCCATGATTCAGTGTGCCTGTAGAAGGAATGCATTTCACATCCATTTTGGGCATGAATTGCAATTATTTATTTACTTTGCTGAATTATATTGTTTTGATTTCAACCTTCCTTGCTTCTCATGTTTGCTTTAAATGTTATTATATTTTATTTTTTTGATATAATTGAAATGTTTGTTATTGCATTTTATATAACCATTTTTGGGCTACATCTTTTTTCATCTTGTTTCTTCTGGAAATCAATCTTTTGCTTGTTTTAAAAAAACACCTTGCTTTTTATCTCTTAATGCTTCTTTGTATACCCTTTTCTTTGTAATTTTATTCCAAATGCATGATGGGACTATTCCTATGGTTCTCAAAATTTATTATAGGATCTTAATTTTGAATAACAAAATCCACTTTTGAATTTGTTTGATTTTTTAGGCAAGGTAATGGTTTTGGAAAAGCCGTTTGCATTTATAATTTAACCCAAATCTAAACATTGGTTTGAGTTATGGTATGTAATATGCTTTTCATAAATTTTATGAAATCTTATTTTTAAAATTTGCGTCGAATTGAAATTAATTTAAGATTTTAGTTTCTTGTTTAATTTAGTTCCATAGGATGACAAAATATCTTCTCAGAGGCCAAAATTTGGAAGTAATTGAAACATTAAGAAAATTGTAAAACTCAAAGTAGTTTTACTAATTAGCAAGGACTACATGTGTGTTTAATTGTTAACTGAAAGTAATTAAAATAGCAAACAATTTAAATTCAGTCTATATAACTATGTCTAATTGGGTTTTTAAAAGGTAATTGAAACTGTTATCATAGACGGAGATAAATATCTAAATAGATGTAAGAACTTTGTTTAAAAGGATATGAACCCATTGTTTTAAAGACAATTTTCTCAGAAAGCCATAATAATTGAAGAAAAATTATCCACAGAAATGTACACTTTTATGCAAAAAGATGCAGACCCTTCAACTTTGGCATCAAGGGATTATTTATATTAACTTTTATATTTGTTGGTAGCTTGTAGTGCTTTTTTCAGAGATATGATTTAATATGGATATGTTCAACATTTTATAAGTTTATAATTAGCATTCATATAAAGCTGGAAGGTGGCGCTACATAATCTACAGGTCCTGAAAACAGTCAGAAGGCAGCAATCACTCACTGGTCATGTGATCAAAGCAGCCATTACTGTTACTAACTATAGAATGTTGTCATTAGTTCTCCTTTCAGATCTTTACGAAGTTTATTTGGCGGGTTAAAATCTCAAGATGCTAACAGAGTGAGTGGAATATATGAGCTGTACTTACGGAAAGCGTCTGAAACAGGTAGTCCAGGTCGGTGTTGTGTTTTATGTTATACCTTATATTCTTAGGACACAAAGCATTGGATTGCAGCATTTGCCAATTATTTACCAGGAAGATTTAAGTAGTGTTGATGAAATTCTGCTTTATTTTATGAATTGATATAGCTACTGCTTCAAATTTGCTTTTAAATATTAGTCTTTAGTTAGCTTTTAAAAGAGGCCATGTTTGAAAAAAAAGAAATAAAAAGAAATTCTAGTACTCTATTTGTTTATTTAGAATACAAAAAAGTAAATAGATTTTTGAAATAGCAAAAAAAGTGAAATATTAAAATTGTAAAATTTCACCTGACAAGAAATTGATTTATAATGGTATATATACAGCTGCAATTCAATGTTTATATCCCTTTACACCAAATTATCTTCTCCTTTTCATCTTGTTTTCAGTATTCCTTCTTATTTCAGTTTTGTCTTAACATTATTTTTCTGTCTAGTGCCTGGTTGGAATGCCTGACAGCAAAGCTATAGAGACACAAAGAGATCACGTTCGTCTATTAAAATCTTATCTGCAACAGGCTTTATTAACTCCTGAAAAGATATTTTGATAGAAATTTCTGCCATCTTTGCCACAGGGTCTGCCACATTACATGAAGTGCTCTTGCTATTTTAATTTTTTGATCAGAATGAACTTTGGGGTTTCCAATACTAAAAAATGAACGTGACTATTTCTGCACATATTATTTTGAGACAGCATGTGACGCATACCCTTAGCCAGGGGGGGGGTTCAGGGGGTTTCGGATGAATCCCTCTTGAAAACAAATAAGCACTGTTAAAGTCATTGTTCTGTTTGAATTGTGACTGTTAAAGTTGAGTTTGTGAGTCCAACGAACCCCCCCTTGGAAATTCCTGGCTACGGGCCTGTGACAAAAAAATCATCTCGATTGTCGCAGCTATGTCAGCATCCTTAGCATCAACATTTGTTAAGTTTTCTGCTTAAGTAAGCTTGAAAGAAACAACTTGTGATAGGTCAACGATATTTTCTATAAAGTTGCATTACTATCAGTTAATATCAGTTTGACACCTATTTTAAGGCCCTGCCCCTGTATGTCATGGTCTAGTGACTTTCAATTAATTGCCATTACCAATTGCCAATTTTCAATGTTAAGTTGGGTTGATAGGAACGACTTATTATGGACAATGATATTGTCTATAAGGGTGCGTCATAATTTTGAGGCCTTGCCCCTTGCTCATGGTCCAGCAACTTTGAATGTATTCACAATTTTGCTGTCCATCAGTTCTCAGATTGTCTTTTCTCAATTGATCTGTGTCAACATTTTTTTTATACCTTGTATAAATTTTACAAATATATATAACTATCTACATGTAACCATTGTGTTATTAAAACCCAAAATCATGTAAGTGTGAACCAATTTTCTAGTCATTTCTATTTTATTTGAGATCTGTTATAAAAAATGCCAGGTGTTACAGCTGATTTCCTAATGCTTGCAAAGTAAAACTTTGGTTGGCTTGCTTGCTTTGTTTGTATAATTGTTTAAACAAGCTTTGCTAATAGAATTGACATCTTTAAACAATTTATATAGGCATAGTTTAACCTGTATATATCATATTTGAATTTAATTGGGTGTTATCGTACTGATTGTACAATATACAAACAAAGCAAGCAAACTTACCAAAGTTTTGTTCTACATGCATTCGGAAATTAGCTGTAAAACCTAGATTGATTATATAAAACACAGACCATCTACAAAAAGGTCATCAAAAGTAAGCTGACATCTTTATTAATTTAAAAACAGAAACTTTTTTTGAAAAATTTATCTTGTTCAAATTTTTGAAATGACAAAAATCTAACAAAAATTTTGAATTCAAGTTCAAATATCTCTAGGTAAAATTTATATGATCAGTTGCAAGATAATTAGTTAACATAGATGTATAATGTTGGTTGTAATATATTCCATTTGTTGTGTACCATTATTGATGTTGACTTATAGAGTATCGTTGATTATCTCAACGAGATTGATTTTCTCGCTTGAGCTGGTACAGCGAAAGTGAGAAAAGCAATCGAGTTGAGATGACCAATGATAATCTGTTTATCGCTATTTTACCTATGACGACGTTGTCAATTTCAATGTCAATTTCGTTAGCAACGCCATGTGGCCTCCTTAGTTTCTAGCGATATTTTTTCCATCTCAAGCGAGATGCATGATATGAAAATTATCACAAAAAAAGATGATAGGAAAAATGCACAAATAGCGATAATTCTTTTTATTGTAAAACTGTGGATTCAATTATTTTTGTGGGTATCAATTTTTGTGGATTGAGAAAAAAAAACTTTTTGGAAACTTGCTTTATGATTTTGCAAAAACCTCCATGCAAAAATATAGAAATTTTAACTTTTTGAAGAATACATGAATTGGGTTGCCATTTAAATATGAAATCTAAGAAAATTGATACCTCATGAATAATTTTAATCCACAGTCAATTGGTTTTGATGTGAATTAATTATTACAGTTGTGTAATTTCTGTCAGTTATATGTTGGTTTTTTTTACAAAGTTTGAAGATTTATTGAACATTTAATTTGTTGCAGATATGATCTATTTATTACCTCAATACTGGAGTAAAGCAGAAATAAGCAAAGGATATCCAATTTACCTTAAAAAAACTCACACTTTTGAATTGAAGTAATGTTTGTTTAATTCAAATTTTAAACTTTCAAACTTATATTACGTAAATATAAAAATATAAAGCCTAATATTCAGAAAGGAAATAGGGAGTATGTCAAAGTGACAAAAACCTGACTAAACAGCCCAAGGCCACCATTTAAGGTCCAACACAGCAACACAATCCCACACCTGCAAGGCAGGCTTCAGCACACCATTTCTATAATTTCTGCTTTTACAATACAGTCAAACCTGCATACTTAGGTCACTCTAGGGACCAGAGAAAAACACCTTTTTAGAGAGGTGACCTTTTCATTGAAGTTCACATTGCATGAATAAAACATAGCAGGTCAAGGAGATTGTAAAATGACAATAAAATTGAGAATGGAAATGGGGAATGTGTCAAAGAGACAACAACCCGACCAAATAAAAAACAACAGCAGAAGGTCACCAACAGGTCTTCAATGTAGCGAGAAATTCCCGCAACACTTTTTTGGCATAAAAGAGGCCATCTTTATAAGAAGTTTGACTGTATATTTTCTTTTCTTTCTAACCCTGTATTGATTCTGTAGGTGCTCAGCGTAGACAGAGAAAGGTTCTGGACACTTCAGCCACATATGTACGAGGGGAGGAGAATTTAAACGGATGGAGGCCCAGAGGTGATTCCCTCATATTTGATCACCAGTGGGAGCTAGAGAAACTCACAAGATTAGAAATGGTAAGCTTCTATAAATAAAGGCAACAGTAGTATACCGCTGTTCAAAACTCGTAAATCTATGGACAAAAAACAAAATCAGGGTAACAAACTAAAACTGGGGGAAACGTTTTTCACTTTTTATTGATATTGATAACAAGATAATTGTGAGAAAATACAAACATATGTTCTATCCTGCATTTTTCACTAAAATCCAATCAGAGGTCAAGGGAAAGGAAGATTTGTAGCAAAACAAGAAAATGACGTTCTCATACTGTTAATTACAAGATGGAACATGCAAACTTTCCTGTCACTATTCATTTCTGCAATTACACACTGTGTAAAAATTTACTTTAAAAAAACCCAACAATAATTATGATAACAAATGGCGACTTTTAGCCCATAAAACTCAATGAATGGTATACTAAACATGAAATGTGTACAATTTTGTTAACATGGTAATAACCAGGTTTGTCAATTTTGTCTTATTTGACTGTTTTAAGGTGGAACGGTGCAGACATGTGTTACATCTCCGTGAAAAACTTGCCGAACAAAACAAATCACAAGAACTAAGCAAACTTGACAAAGAAGTCACAAACAAAGCCAAGGCCAAAGAAAACTTAAAAAATAAAGAAAATGAAACAGAGAAAATAGAAGAAAAAGCAGATGACAAATCGATGGAGAAATGGGAGAAAGACGAAGCCGAGAAGGGCAAGAGATGTAGTAGTCTGTTCGTATTTACTACAGACGGGGATAAGGACAAAGAACTGATGGCCAAATGTCTGAGACTGATCCTGTATGGACGATTACCAGCAAGTCCCCCTCCCGTCAAGGTTAGTGTTGTCTATCAAGAACTGATGGCCAAATGTCTGAGACTAATCCTGTATGGATGATTACCAGCAAGTCCCCCTCCCGTCAAGGTTAGTGTTGTCTATCAAGAACTGATGGCCAAATGCCTGAGACTGATCCTGTATGGACGATTACCAGCAAGTCCCCCTCCCGTCAAGGTTAGTGTTGTCTATCAAGAACTGATGGCCAAATGTCTGAGACTGATCCTGTATGGACGATTACCAGCAAGTCCCCCTCCCGTCAAGGTTAGTGTTGTCTATCAAGAACTGATGGCCAAATGTCTGAGACTGATCCTGTATGGACGATTACCAGCAAGTCCCCCTCCCGTCAAGGTTAGTAGTCTGTTTGTATTTACTACAGATGGGGATAAGGACAAAGAACTGATGGCCAAATGTCTGAGACTGATCCTGTATGGACGATTACCAGCAAGTCCCCCTCCCGTCAAGGTTAGTGTTGTCTATCAAGAACTGATGGCCAAATGTCTGAGACTGATCCTGTATGGACGATTACCAGCAAGTCCCCCTCCCGTCAAAGTTAGTGTTGTCTATCAAGAACTGATGGCCAAATGTCTGAGACTGATCCTGTATGGACGATTACCAGCAAGTCCCCCTCCCGTCAAGGTTAGTGTTGTCTATCAAGAACTGATGGCCAAATGTCTGAGACTGATCCTGTATGGACGATTACCAACAAGCCCCCCTCCTGTCAAGGTCAGTGTGGTTTATCAAAATGGGGAAAGACCTTTATTTGACCAAAATATAAGTGCATGTTTGAAAGTTACTATATGATATATAATAAAGTTAAAGAAAAATATGATAAGAAAAAAGATTTTTTTTTACAGTGGACTAGCAGCCATTCAACAAATCAAGAGGAAATTCATATATTTTGTTAAATTTTATTGATTTTGCTTGTTTTAAAATCTACAACTTAAGTATAATTTGGATAGGAAAAGTATCGTCTCGTCCAAAAAGATAGCTTTTTTGATGAGATTATGTAAATAACTTGACTACTTCATCTGTTTTGCGCACAATGTTCCAAGAAAAAAAATAGGTAGAGGCAAACTAAAGTCAGCATCTTTTATCGTTTTCATGTAAAAGAGCATATTATGACACGTTTTTTTTTCTATTTTTAGACACCAATGAATGAGTCTGTTATAAGTATAACCTCAGCCTCGAGTGACAGTGATGTTATAACCAGTGTGACTGATTCTATGGGTAGTAGTATGATTACATCTTCTGCTTCATCAGAAATGTTTAGGTGAGTGTTCAGTCATATTGCAGAAAATTTGTACTTCACTAAACATTTAAATCTGAGGTTTACCTATACTCACAAAATCCATGAAAATTGGCAACCCAGGAATAATAATGAATCCACAGTATGCTATTTTTGTTGTTTTTGAAAATATACAAAATGCACTTCTAGTCTTTTCGAAGATTTGAAAGTCATAACTCTAGTGTTTTACTTATGATTGGTTTTGTTTTGTTTTTGGGGAAATGAATGTGAAATGTAAAAAAAAGTATAACTTTAGTCATATTTTATAAAACATTTTAGAATATGACTTTCTCAGAATATAGCAAGTCTGAATTTTATAAAGGAAACAAAAATGCATCACATTGCAACAGTCATACTATAGTTGGTTAAGTGTAAAATAACTTTCAGAATTTCAATTTTATGTTTCAAAGTTTTTTATCAGATCAATTTCATTCTCCCTACTTTCACTTTCAGACCAAATATAGGTCAGCCATCAATCCAACTGTCAAAGTCATGTGATAGTTTATTATCATCTTCCTCATCTGATGTCAATGACAGGAAGTTGTCATTACCCATAAAACCTAACCGTCATGATGGGGAAGACAGGCTACATGTTCCTTACATTGAGGAGGTTAGAGTTAGTCCTGTTGTCTCCAAGAAAGGCTACCTGAACTTTTTGGAAGAGAAGCACAGTGGATGGATGAAGAAATGGGTGGTAAGTTAAACATATCAGTGGAACAAAAGGAATTAGGCCCCCAAATTTGTTTTTGCCAACCTACTGACACTATTTTTTTCAGCAGGGGACAGTAAACACACATTTATGTTTTGTTTTGGCATTCTTAGTTTTTTTTCTTGGAATTAGATGAAAATTATTGCAACTATTAAGATTATAAATTAACAATTCAGTAAATCCAGTAATACATATAGAATAGGCAAGTTGTTTGTTAAGAAGTTACATGAAGTCAATATTTCAAGTTTCACTGATTTCAATATTGATATTTACCCTAATTTTTGTCTAGCCTGTGACTTTTGTCCGGTCAGACAGTTATCACTTGACCGTGACTTCATTTCATGGATCAGTGAACAAGGTTAAGTTTTGGTGGTCAAGTCCATATCTCAGATGCTATATGCAATAGGTCAACTATATTTGGTGTTTAGAAATATTTTATGATCTAAATGTCAGTCACACAGGTTTTATTTGACCTTGACCTCATTTTCAGGGTTCATTGCTCAGTGTTAAGTTTTTGTGTTTTGGTCTGTTTTTATACGGCTGCAAAAAAAAATTTGGGATCGTATAATGGTATGATGTCATTGTCTGCGTCGTCCGACAACACATTTGGTTTCTGGACAATAACTTTAGTTTAGATGAATGGATCTCTATGAAATTTAATAAGATGGTTCAATACCACAAAATGAAGATTGGGATTGATTTTGGGGATGATGGTTCCAACTGTTTAAGAATTAGGGGGCCCAAAGGGGCCCAAAACAAGCATTTTTCTACTTCAGGATAACTTGTGTATGAGTACTTCAATTGCTCTGAAAGTATACCACAATGTTTAATACCACAAGTAGAAGGTTTGGATCCATTTTGGGGGTTTTGGTGCCAACAGTTTAGGAATAAAGGACCAAAAGGGGCCAAAAACAAGCATTTTTGAGGTTTCTGGCCAATAACTTGTGTTTGATAGTATGGATCTCTCTGAAATTGTACTACAAGGTTCCATACTACAAAGGAAAGGTTGGGATTGGGTTTTGGGGTAATTGCTGAAAGGGGGGATTCAAAACGTTTTGGGGGAGTTCCATTTTTTTAAGGGGTTCAAATTACAAAATTTTTCCAAATTTCAAATTTTTGAAAACTTTTTAGAAGAATTTATAATTGCACAGTATTGCGTAATAGATTTGTAAGATTTTGACATTTATTTTGTGTCAAAAACCTATACTATGTCAAAAATTTGATCACAATCCAAATTCAGACAGTATCAAGCTTGAATATTGTGTCCAAATTTGCCCCAGCTGTTCAGGGTTTAACCTCTGCGGTCATATCAGGCTGTGGTCCTATCAGGCTGCGCTCAGCAAAGCAATTTATTTTTAACCTATAAGCAATAGGTCAACTACATTTGTTGTATGGAAGACTTTATACCTACACATGTCTGCCTGGCATGGTTCATCTGACCTTGACCTCATTTTTATGGTTCATTGGTCAATGTTTAGTTTTCTTGGTTAATGTTAAGTCTATGTGACATTTGTACTAAAGCTTTATATTTAGGACTATCAACATAATATCAATGATAAGTAAAGAAGGTGAGACATTTCAGCTTGTGCACTCTTTTTTCATATAAGGATAATTTTTATATTCTAATTTATTATGTAGTTCAATTTTGAATTTTGAACTTGTGCAAATAATCTTAAATTTTCTGATTTAAATATTTCTATGAATTTACAGGTTGTTAGACGACCTTATATTTACATATATAATAGTGAGAAGGACCCAGTAGAACGTTCCATTATTAACCTAGCCACTTCCCAGATAGAGTACAGTGAAGACCAACAGTCTTTGTTAAAGGTAAGATGGCATTCTGGGTAATATTTTCAAAAATATTGTGATTGGTTTAAAACATCTGGACTGAACTGGATTGAGCGTCTCTATGACATTATCAAAATTGCACTAGACCGTCACCCGCCCGAATTGATTTCAGTAAAAGTGCATGTTTTTTGTTGTCATTTCGGACATTTCGTAAACCGACATGTTGAAGCTTTCCCTGGAGCTGTCGTGCAATTATTGATTAAACATCGATAAGTGAATAATATATGAACTGTTCTGTTGTATTTTTTCCGTAAATACGTGTAAGATAAATATTTAATTTAAGTAAAGCATTCGTCAAAAGCGGAACTTTTAAGAGGAGAAGTCTATTTAAAAAGAATCATATTCATGTATTTTCCGCTAAAATACCTTCATCAAACAAATAGGCGAGGACTCATTTTAATTATTAAAACAGTTGTGTAAAGGAAAGTGTATGCCGTATGGTCCACCTCTCAAGATGATCATAATACTTTGTCAGTGTCCAACATTCATCTGCAGCCATTGTTGACCTTGACTCGATATGGAATCAGCTTTCCCCAGATATTTATATAAATAGGTCACGTTTCTAAACACAACAATATAAGTAGCGTAGCAGCAGGTTTTTTTTAAATATTTCAGCATCAAAATCATCTGATTTTTTATGAGGAAATTACAGAGAAACGGTCCCTTGTCAGTCTTGATTATCTAGAAGTCAGATCATTGGAATTTTGATGATTTATTTATAGTTGCATATATATTTCTAAAACACTTGGACTTTAACATTTGGAATTGAAATTTCCTAAACAACACCCAGGTTTTTCAAATTATTTTTCTTGAAAATAAAATTTGGAATTGAACTCTTATCAAGTTAAAAGGAATATCAATTTTGTCAGAGTACATTATGTCTCTGATTTTGTTACCCCCTTAAAAATCATTAAGATTAAAACACACACACCTGACAAGAGACAGTGAGATACAATATATTTATTTATACTGACCATGACTTGTCACTTTGAGCATTAAATACAAAATCTAATATTCCCCTTATTCTTAATGCCAAACTAATGATTTCTTATAAAACATTTGTGTGATGTTCGTTGGACCTTCTGTCCTGATTCAGGTTAAAGTTCTTGGTCGAGGTAGTTTTTGGAAAGATTAGAACTTGTTCTAAATCTTTACTTAGGCACTGGCCTCCCTAACAACAAGACAGGTTAGCTACTGTTACTAAATGTATTCACACTGAAATATAGTTCCTTATGGTTCTCATGTATGTGCACATAATACACATATAAACTGGGTATATTATTGGTGTGGTTCATTCAAGAATGTATGTCATCAAGGTGTGTTGATGTGCAGGCTTTTTTAAAAACATTTTGATTAGGTAAGTGGGTATTGATTCAACTAGTATGATTGACAACTGTCATTATCACTAAACAATCAGAGACAAGGTGGACCTTTAATTACAATGCCCCACCTCCGAAACTGCCAATCAAATTGAACCTCAGTCTTACATAATTATATAGACCACTCAATATACATCTTATTCTAAATACACAAGTATTTGGCCTCATAATTGAATACACAAATGTGTATATTAGATGTTTGATATTTATAAGGATGATAGATTTATTTATTGCAAATTACTTTTAATCTACATTACATAAAGTGATTCTGTAAATTATATCTGAAAGATAAATTATTAATTAACAAGATCTTTAAAAAAAAAAGAAATATAAATATAAATATGAATATATATTAAAGGTATTCAAGTAAGTTCTTTAATTTACTTGATACATTTCCAATAGTCATCTGTAATTAATCAACAATTAAATTAGTACACTTTTTTTTATCTTGAAATTGGCTTGAAACAGTTTTAAAATTTTAAATCTTTTGATTATAACAAACCATTGTTTATTAGTTTATTTCCCATCAATCCTTATGTCTATTTTAGTCATTTGAATTTTTATTGAAAGTGAATATATATTTTTTCAATCAAGAAAGAATCCACATTTCAATAAAATAAGTTTTTTTATTGGTTTATTTTGAAAAAGTACATTTTTACAATCAATGCCCTGTGTTTAAAAATACTTTAAAAATTGCCCTGTGATCAAAAGGCACTCTAAAACTTTTAATCTTCAATGCCATATATTTCAACTCACAAAATGCCCCAAAACAACATTTTTCAATTTTTTTTAGTTGACACGTTAAAGTTTTAGCTGTTGGTCTAGATTTATGTCTAACAAGGATAGTTGGTAACATGTTCATTTTTCACCACCATACCTTAATATGAAAAAATTCAAACTACTCTTCTAATCTTTCCATGAGTGATTTCCATCACTTTGATTGATGAAGTTGATGTCCAATCAAATTGAAACTTTGTACCCAGTACACATGTTCCCTATTATATGATCTTTCTAATTTTAATGCCAAATTAGTGTTTTTATCCAAATTTCACGGTCCATTCCACATAGAAAATGATAGTGCAAGTGGGGTATTTATGTACTATGGACACATTCTTGTTATGCAATATAAAGATTATAATCTATTTTGTAGACGAGGAATACATTCTCCGTGTTAACCAAACATCGTGGATTCCTGATGCAGACTTTGGATGATAAAGACTTCCATGACTGGTTATATGCTATTAATCCTCTTCTTGCTGGCCAGATCAGGTATGGATCCAGTAAAATCTGATATTGAGGTTATACCATACAAATAATAGAGAGTTGGAAGTTGGAAGGCCAACAGAAATAATTTTTTTTCGTTCATTATATTATACATAGGTCAGGCCTTTCGTTTTCTCATTTGAATTGTTTTACATTTGTCATTTCAGGCCTTTTATAGCGTACTGCGTGGTCAGGGTTTTGCTCATTGTTGAATGCAAATCAGTGACTTATAGTTGTTAATTTCTATGACATTTTGTCTCTTTGGGGGAGTTGTCTTATTATCAATCACACCTCATCTTCCTATTTTTAGATATGCATATGTATGACTGTTTTCATAATTATAAAAATCTTATCATTAATATATTTTCAGGTCTACTCTGTCTAGACGTAAAGACCCTGTACTTTTGTAAGGAAGATTTGATTGCTGTGTGATATTTATAGAACATTGATTTGATTGGCTGAAAGGTTATTACAGAACAGCAGTTAATTTAAATCGTCATTGTGATTTGTGGAAATTCCATTTTAATTGTAAATACAAAATCATGTTAGATAAGATATTGTATTCATGTGATCTCAATATTTCAGTGTTATGTGCAATATAGAAGCTAAGCTTTGATGTAAAAAATCATTAGATTATGAATTTATATATCTCTGTTCTGAAAATTCATGATAAGGTACGATCAAACCTGCATTGTTCACCAGATTGATCCGATAAAATACATCATGAAAGGTGACCTTTAAATTGAGGTTGAAAATGCATTGTTATTACTACAGTGGGACCTGACAAAATTGGTTTTCAATTAATTGAGGTGTGACCTTTATAGCAGGTTTGACTGTTAATAAAAATGTAGTGTTAGAGTTAATGTTATACATATATGTGATCCTCCAGTATGGAGGTGTATAATCAGAAAGTTTTCCATATGAAAATATTTAGTCTTGTAATAAATTGGTAAAAATTATGTTTTTATTCCCCACCTATGATAGTAGAGGGGCATTATGTCTTCTGGTCTGTGCCTCAGTTCGTTAGTTCGTCAGTACATCTGTTTGTTCGTCTGTGCGTCCGTTTCTTCCAGTTTCAGGTTAAAGTTTTTGGTCAAGGTAGTTTTTGATGAAGTTGAAGTCCAATCAACTACAAACTTAGTCCACATGTTCCCTATGATATGATCTTTCTAATTTTAATGCCAAATTAGATTTTGACCCCTATTTCACGGTCAATTAAACATAGAAAATGATAGTGCAAGTTTTAGGTTAAAGTTTTTGGTCAAGGTAGTTTTTGAAGAAGTTGAAGTCCAATCAACTTGAAACTTATTACACATGTTCCCTATAATATGATTTTTGTAATTTTAATGCCAAATTAAATTTTTCACCCCAATTTCACAGTCCACTGAACATAGAAAATGTTAGTGCAAGTTTCAGGTTAAAGTTTTTGGTCAAGGTAGTTTTTGATGAAGTTGAAGTCCAATCAACTTGAAACTTTTTACACATGTTCCCTATGATATGATCTTTCTAAATTTAAATGCCAAATAAGATTTTTATCCCAATTTCACGGTCCACTGAACATAAAAAATGATAGTGCGAGTGGGGCATCCGTGTACTGTGGACACATTCTTGTTTTATCAATAGATATGATATAAATCTATTCAACCCTACTGATATTGGTCAATGTCCATTATATGACCATGAAAACTTTCTTATGTCTGTGATGTGTAAAATGTGAATGTAACTTTGTTTGTGAATTGCCATTGTTATGGTTTTTGAAGTCATTATAATTTCAGTCTTTGCTCAAATCACTCAAAACAAAAATGCACTATTGAAATGCAAGGTTTTTATCAATCACAAAACACATTTAAACTATATTCCTTGAATAAAATTTCTTTCACAGTAGATGATGTAAGAAAAACAGTTTGCGATGAAATTTGTAATGTTTGAAATCATGGAATTGCCATTGTCCATTGAATATGATTAAGGTGTTTAATTTTATTTAAAATATGACTTCGTTCTAAAGGGAAGTAACTCTGCCAGGTGCTAAAAAAGTTGTGTATAGAAATGGAAAATTCAGAACAAAGATATTAGTTGTTATTATGTACATTTTGTTATCATTTAAAGATTAATGTTGTAAATATTTCATCTTAATATTATTATTGTTATTACTTCAAGTAAAATTGTTACAAAAATAGGAGAAAAAAAAGTAATGTCTTAATAATTTTCGCTGTATTTTAAGAAACGAAACTGTACTAATCTACTTAATTGCATAAATATGTTTTTGGTGTATTTTGCATAAGAACAAATGTCTTAAAAGATTTGTTTCTTTTAGCATTTAAATCAGCATTTTTTTATTGTCAGCGATATTTGTAAGTGTGAGAATTAGCTAGGTAAAATTCTGATATGATTTTATTAAGATTCTGAATGCCATGTAAGGAAGTGATTTTATTAAGATTCTGAATGCCATGTAAGGAAGTATCATTAAATTAATCACATTTTCTTTAGATAATTCTCACACTACTCTGATATGAAATAAAAACTTAAAATGATTCTTCAGATTAAGTAATCAAAGAATTTCAGTTTTTGTTTAATCATGTAAATTTTAATGAAAAAGTATATGTGTTGAATAAATAGGAATAAGATATGAAACAAATGAAGTCTTTTCCCATTAACATGATAATTTGAATGCATGTTTTGAAGATATTTAGCCTGCAGATTACATGCTTTTGTTTTTATCAACTCAGCACTGGTACGCAGTGTATAAAATCATAATCATTCGAAAACTAGCTTCCAAAAGTATTAAACTTAATCAAGCGAGAATTTTGAATATCATGACTTCTTAGTTAAAACATGACAACATCATGGTTTAATTTTTCATTGTATTTTTTCATTGTAATAAAAAAACATAAATTATAGAAATTAAATATCCACTGTTGTTTTGTAAACTTTAGTCTTGTATTTCACTTTGAAATAGAGTAGTCTATATGAAATATACATCGTAGCTCGTATTGTTGTTAATTTTGTCAATTTATAAACCAAAATATTCTTCAATGTAACATGCAAAATATATTAAGTGAACGCATTAATGAGTACGTTATTTCATGTGTAAAACAAGAATTGAATCGATTTAAAGACTGAACAAATTTTTGTTTGAAATTCACTTTTGTTAATGTTATGAGTGATATACTTAATGAATTTTACCAATGAACTTTTACTATAACACAATGGCCAAATACAACTTTGCATACCTGTCAACTTATGATAATACAGTCGAACCTGTTTTAAAAGAGACCACTAAAGGGAGAGCAAAAAAGTAGTATCTTCAGACAGGTGGTCTTTTAATACAGTTTCAATTTATTTCAAATGTGCTATAGAGGGATCTAACATTGTTGGTCTTTTAACACAGGTTTTTGTTTGATACGGGTGGTCTCTTAAGCAGGTTTGACTGTAAATACATGTACTTATAAAATCTGAAAGCTCCAAAATCTGGGTGAAAATTGGTCATTTTTTTTAAATCAAGGGTTATTTAACGACGTGACCAGAATTAAAAAAATACCAGGTTAGGGAGCAGGGCTTCCAAAATGGTCATATATTCCGGTCATTTGTATAATGTCTGGTAAAAGTCCAGCTGGGCAAAGCATGAAACTATTACTAGGGAGTGAAATTCTCGCTGTCACCCACAGAATACGGGTCAGTTGACAGGTATGACTCAGATAAAATTGTCATTCCAAGCTTGCTGTGATATTAATATTGATTTAAAATGTTGACTTCAGTCAGGTTTAGGCACAGCTGAAAATATTTGGTATAACTGGCAAGAGCACCAGTCTCCACTAAAGACTTGAAAGTCTGATGGTCATTTTGGACTAACACAATGAGTATTAACCCTTTGCAAGGTTCTAGCTTCATGAAAAAATTACCATCCTTTTTCAGACCAAGTTGTTTAAAAAAAAAATGACATTGAAAGTCATGGCTAAAATAAAACATTTGAAAATGTTTCAGATTTTTCCATGGTGTCATAAAATTGTTTCTATGAAGCTTACTTTATCTTGCTAGATTGTTGTGTTCATTCATAATTACATTCATGGCCAGTCCATGAACACATGTTAATGTTATTATATTCATTAAAACAACTATCTGATAAAACTTTTAACCATAACTTGTGTATAACAGGCTTTCTTATGTAGATACATTTTGTTTCATGCTTAATATTCACTAGCAATGTTTAGGGAATACCTCATTAAAATGTAATCCAGAACTTGAGAATGAAATTTTTATTTGGGCTTAATTCTTATCATTTTTGTTTTTGACTCTTTTGTTCTTAGTTATAGATACAGAATGTTTCCAATCAGATTTTCCAATTATAAGTTTAAGCTTTAATGTGCCAAATGATTTTTTTACCAAGCTTTTAATGTAGATATTGTAAATGCTAATTTATTAATGAAAATAGAATGTAGTAAATTGTGTTCAATTGTGTATTAAGGTAAAAAAATAGGTTAAAACAAAAGTTTGTTTTTTTAAATTCCCAGATATAATTCAAAATGATTTTGATCCATTATATTTTTTTATTTTTTATTTTAAATGCCAGTGTGTGCATAATCCTTATCCTATAACTTGATAATTTTCATCACAAAATTATATTTTATTTGATATTTTTGGCTTGAATAAAGATTTTTTTTAACCATGCGACAGTTTAGTTTATGCTAGTGTTGTGATTTTTTTTGTAGTGATTTTTTGTTGCTTACATATCATGAACAAGCAAATAGTCATAAGATAAATCTACCTCTAAAATATAAGAACTCCTTGAAGAAAAAAAAACTGAAAATTTCCGAAAACTTCCACTTACAACCACACAAAATTTAAATTGGAACTTTGATATCTCATACACCCAAAGGACTATTTGAGATATATGGGTGCTCTAGTTAGTCAGGATTTCTTGGTTCTGATAGAAATACATTTTGGGTCAAATTTTGAAAAGCATACACAAAACTTGAATGTTTATAGAAACTCTTTATCATTGATATCTGACCAACAGGCCCACATTATTTTCTATTCGGTGCAAGAGCAATAAAAATATTCATTTTCATTTAGACTCTGAAATAAAGAATATAAACTACATTGACTGAAAAATTTGTTTCTAATGCTTCTAATTTGTCTACTTTTTTGTGTTTTAGAATTCAAAGTTCAGTCCCAAGGGAGATAATTATTTAATTGTCTTGAAGTTTCTGTGTTTAAAACACATAGAAATTAAATTGAATGGTAATTAATTGCATGGTGCTTGTTTTGTTTATATTTTTTGCCAGCTTAGAGATTTAAATGAAGTAGGATAGCAATGACAGTACAAAAAAATATATTTTAAGTCGTCATTAACAACTACATTTGGACTTTGTGAAAAAAAAAATAGATAATCTTGTACAAATTCAAAAAATGTTAACAGTTAAATAATTAATTATAGAATGTACATTTGAAGGAAACTCATCGTTTAAATCCTAGATTGATAATTATATCAAAAAATAAATTTGTGATTATAATTTTTTAAGAAAAACTCTCCAAAAGGAGAAAACATTAATACTGTGTGGAAATCTTGTATGTTACTCTATGTACAAACAGTTCCTTCTTCCAATAACCTTGAAAATGTCAAGGTTAAGTAATGACCTTGTATAATATCAAGGTTAAGAAATGACCTTGAAAAGTTTCAAGGTTAAGTTACAACCTTGAATTCGACAAGGTTGTTTTTTCGTATTCAGGGGGTACTCAATGTTACATAGAAATATTATAGCTTGTAATCTGGTGAATTGTTGTATAAGAAACTTAAATTCATAACTGTATTAAATTTTGATTATCTATATATTACACACATATAGAATTATGTTATCTATTTATTCTTCTTTGTATCATGCATGGAACAAATTATTGTTACTTTCAAACATTATTTAGTTTGTAGGTTATCGTTTTGAGTTGAATTCTTGGCATTAAGTAAACAATGTTTTCAATTGATTTGAACAGAAATGCTAAAATCTTTAAAAATGTCTACTTTCATTATGAACCTGGTTTCAATAACTTTAATGTGTCTTAATTCAAATTGTTAATCACGTGTGTATTAATTGATATTTTTTTCACTTAAATTGTTAAAGTATGACAAAAAATTCAAAGTGATTTTTTCCACAGTGGCATACAAATTTGACTTTATTTAATACAGGTATATCTACATGAATTCTAACTTAAAGTCTATCTAAGAAATTTTTAAATTGTACTAGTAAGCAATTATTCAACATGGATATTTAAAAATTTATTTTAGGAAAATGTGACACAACAGTCCTGTAGTTTTAATTTCTTAGAATTTTGACAAGAATTCCATTTGGTTTTGACTACTAAAATATATTGTACCTGGCTATATATTTGTGACATTTTCATTACAATATTAATGACTTTGAAAGTTTGTTTGAACAGATTAGTGTCTTATGATATAAAAAGGCAAGTTATTTATCCAAAATTAAGCATTGCTACTGGATATTCTGCCCTGTGGCTTTCAAGACAGTGATTGATGATTTCCAATTTGTGTTCATTGACGGAAATGCATTTAAAGGAATTGATGTATGGTAAATGTTGTCAGCAATTGATTCATGAGCTTAACCCTTTCCTCCATAATGACGCTTTTTGACGCCACCCCCTTTACTCCATAATGACGCCTGTGTAGGACCTCAGTTGAAACACTTTGACTACAAAATGTCTGCATCAGACTTGAAAAAAAATGTATCCAATATGAAAAGGATATTCATGAGAATATCTGATTTGAATTTCATTGATGAAATGTTCATTTTCACAGAGCATTAATACTTTAAACCTGATGATTTTTTTTTTATTGAAAAAATCCTATGCGAATCAAGTATGTAAGAAAAAAAATCCATGGAGGAAAGTGTTAACACAAAATTCCACTGGACAAACATTTGTGTTACAATTGAATCCTGATGTATAAAGGTGAAAATTTTTCAAAAATATCTGATTTTCGGACAACAGTATTTACATTTGTAGATAAGAAATTTAAAAATCTCTTTCTTGCCACTTCATCACTCTTCATGGGTGTTTATTTAAAATCCTTTTATACCATGGAACATATCTTTTTGTAGTCAAAACTTTAAAAAAAAACTTGTGATGATCAAAGTACAATGATATTATTTGCTGTTTATTATTTTATTACACATTTATTTACAAAATGTATTTACATAACAGTATACAAATATGTGCAATATTCCTCGGATGTTATTGTTTATGTATTGTTGCCATGGCAACAGTTGTGATCTGTACAGCTTTTTGTTGATGTGATATTGCAGACATTAAAAAATCAAACTAATAAAGTGTTTCTTTTTAGTTTTTAAAGTATTGAAAAATTAATGCAACAATCTTAAAAAAGGAAGACGGTGTGTAGATGTTTTAACATTAAAACAAGATAGCAACCTTAATTAAATGACAAAACAATCCCAAGTTTAACTGTTTTTGTTTTATTCCACTATCAGTGCTATTGGATATTTCTTTGCAGCCAGGTTTTTATTGGTGGAGGAAGCCTCAGTACCTGAAGTAAACCAGAGAAGTTCTGCAGGAAAACTGAAAATCCTTGTCAATTAAGATCAAGGTCAGTGGCACCTCCAATATAATGAGTGGGCTACAGATGTAACAGGCTAGTTCATTATCACTGAACTAGTAAATATTTGTTAAGGGGCCAGCTGAAGGACGCCTCTGGGTGTGGGAATTTCTCGCTACATTGAAGACCTGTTGGTGACCTTCTGCTGTTGTTTTTTTCTATGGTTGGGTTGTTGTCTCTTTGACACATTACCAATTTCCATTCTCAATTGTAGTGATTGCTGTAGATGAACTATTAAAACCACTCAGCCAACACAAGAAAACAGAAAAAGTTAAAATACCATATTCATCATTACCAAAATGTCTAGATATAAATCTTTCACAAATGTTATCGCTATATGTCTGCTATTACTGAGCAACACAAAATCTTGAGAAAATATCTGACACCACAATGGAAAGTGATAGTTGTATGACGTCATTATTTCAAGAGGTGCAGATTTCAAAATAGCTTGTGTCACCAATCATTGATTTGGAGAATCAAGCTTAATGAAGAATATCAATCAATTGAAAAGGGGCATATTTTCCCAACGTTCAAATTTCATGACTTTTAGACCAAATATAAAAAAGATGTGGTATGATTGCCAATGAGACAACTATCCACAATAGACCAAAATGACACAGACATTAACAACCATAGGTCACCGTACGGCCTTCAACAATGAGCAAAGCTCATACCGCATAGTCAGCTATAAAAAGGCCCCGATAAGACAATGTAAAACAATTCAAATGAGAAAACTAATGGCCTTATTTTTGTAAAAAAATGAACGAAAAACAAATATTTAACACATAAACAAACGACAACCACAGAATTACAGGCTCCTGACTTGGGACAGGCACATCCATAAATAATGTGGCAAGGTTAAACATGTTAGCTATATATATAGTGGAATTCCAACCCTCCGCCTAACCTGGGACAGTGATTCAAGCTTATACAAAAGTCCATTGAACAAAAATGTCAAATATTTGCCAGGTGGTGTTTTTTTTTGTGTTTTTCTTGTTTATGCTTTATCAAACTGAATGTAAGGAAAAAATTTCTGGAATCGCAAAATCAGTGATAAAATTTCTCCAACTTTACAGTTTCATTTGCTCTAATATACTGAAATAATTAAAATGAGTTTTTCTCTGGTATTTAAATTTATTGTTGCCTTTTAGGAGGGGCCCATGATACCAAAATCCCGGCCTTAAATCACAAATCCCGAAATCCCGGCCCTAAAAAATACGAAATCCTCAGGTCCCAAATTTCGAAAAATAGAATTCCCGGATCTCAAAAGGTCAATCCCGAAATTCCTGAGCTTAAAAATTGGTATCCCAAGAAAACTAATTAATCCACAGAAAAGACATTTATTTGTTGTTCTTGGTTCTTTGCGGTGTGGGTATAGTAAGAATTGATCCATTCCAAAAAAGAGTCAACACCGTTACTAATTTGAATAGATGATAAACAGTGTACGTGTGTAAATTACCACATAGAAAAACATTAAGACTGAATAGCACAAACAACACTAACATCTGGGTGAACTTGCAATTGGTTGCTTATTATTTCATTCTGCATATTTTTAGTATAGGATGCAATGCAGATTTCGTTTTCAGTTATATCTTTTTAAAATCTAACTTAAGGTGCTGGTTTCGTCTCACAAGATATGAGCTACATAGAATAAAAATCGACCTTATGCAAGTGCACATATGCATGTATATATATATATATATATATAAGACTTGATTGAGCTTACAATATTCAGATACCAAATATGAGTCAAATACACTGGTGTCAAACTGCATAGAAATATGCTCAACCTAAAATAGGTTAACAGATGTAATAATATTGATTTCATAAGGTCGATTTGTATCTAGCACAGCTGACATATTATATTAACACAATTAAAATAGATAATACCTGATTCAGCCATTTTAAACAAGCTAGTCAATGTGGAACATACTGTTCATGCTGTGCTTAAAATTGGTGTCAGATGTTCTTCTGCACTGAATCATTTTGTTGATGTTTTAATGTATTGTCACATGGATGAACAGATGCTGCTTACTGGTATCTTATGTAGTGTCACATAATGAAATCAAAAATCCATGAAAATACAAGTTGTCCTCAATCCATGAAAATTGTTATACACGAAAAATAAATGAATCTATAGTTCCTCAAAATATGCATATAGCATATATACCAAACAAGAAATACATGTACACCTTACAATCATTAAATACACCTAATATAGTTGACCTCATGCTTGTTGTTTCTTAGAAACAGACTTAACCAAGACAACTAAACATTGACCAATGAACCATGAATATGAGCTCAAGGTCAGATGAACCAAGCCAGGTTGACATGAACAGCTTACAATTTTTCCATACAACAAATATAGTTGACCTATTGCTTATAGAAATAGACAAAAACACAAAAAATTAACACTTAGCAATTAACAGTGAAATTGAGATAAAGGTCAAATGAAACCTGAGACTGGCATGTTCATCATAAAATATTTCCATACACCAAATATATTTAGACTATAAACATTAAACCATGAAAATGAGGTCAAGGTCAGATGACACCTGACAGTTGGAGAGGTTCACCTTACAGTCCTTCCATACACTGAATATACTAAACCTATTGCTTATAGTATATGAGATATGGACTTGACCACCAAAACTTAACCTTGTTCACTGATCCATGAAATGAGGTCAAGGTCAAGTGAAAACTGTCTGACGGGCAATAGGATCTTGCAAGGTACGCACATACCAAATAAAGTTATCCTATTATTCATAATAAGAGAGAAAATTCAAATCTTAACTTTTTTTTAAAGTACACTGAAGACACTGAACCATAACTATAGGCTCTAAAGAGCCTGTGTCACTCACCTTGGTCTATGTCATGTATGTGAATATTAAACAAAGGAAGCAGATGGATTCATGACAAAATTGTGTTTTGGTGATAGTGATGTGTTTTTACATTTTACTTAACTAAACATTCTTGCTGCTTACAATTATCTCTATCTATAATGAACTTGGCCCAGTAGTTTCAGTGGAAAATGTTAGTAAAAATCTACAAATTTTATGCAAATTGTAAAAAATTGAATATAAAGGGCAATAACTCCTAAGGGGGTCAATTGACCATTTCGGTCATGTTGACTTATTTGTAAATCTTACTTTGCTTAACATTATTGCTATTTACAGTTTATCTCTATCTATAATAATATTCAAGATAATAACCTAAAACAGCAAAATTTTCTTAAAATTACCAATTCAGGGGAAGCAACCCAACAACAGGTTGTCCGATTCATCTGAAAATTTCAGGACAGATAGATCTTCACCTAATAAACAATTTTGCCACATATCAGATTTGCTCTAAATGCTTTGGTTTTTGAGTTATAAGCCAAAAACAGCATTTTACCCCTATGTTATATTTTTAGCCGTGGGGGCCATCTTGGTTGGTTAACCAGGTCACACCACACATTTTTTAAACAAGATACCCTAATGATGATTGTGTCCAAGTTTGGTTTTATTTGGCCCAGTAGTTCAGAGGAGACGATTTTTGTAAAAGTTAACGACGACAATGGACGCAAAGTGATGGGAAAAGCTCACTTGGCCCTTTGGGCCAGGTGAGCTAAAAATGAGGTCAAGGACATTGATATGTGAAAGACAGAAACTTCGAAACATATATATGTCAAACTTTCTGCGACCAAAAGTTGCAGGCGTGACAAGAACTAAACATTGACCATTGAACAATGAAAATAAGGTCAAAGTCAGATAAAACCTGCCCCAATGCTTCAAGTAACTAATAAAGTATCAACAGATATGTTATGCCCTGTTGTTATTTGATAGCAAAATGCAAATTTTAAATTAAAATTGCAATACTTTAGAATGTTAAATTAGTATGGCGTTCATTATCACTGAACTAGTATATATTTGTTGAGGGGCCAGCTGAAGGACGCCTCCGGGTGCTGGAATTTCACGCTACATTGAAGACCTGTTGGCGACCTTCTGCTGTTGTTTTTTTCTATGGTTGGGTTGTTGTCTCTTTGACACATTCCCCATTTCCTTTCTCAATTTTATAACTATGCACAACCTTCAAATTCAATAAACCACAACTCAGGTTTGAGGCGAATTAACTCCCTAGAAAAAGGATAAGCCAAATGCAATGCTTATACAATCCAATATCATAAATCTCTGCTTAATTATCTTTATCAGAAACTGTTACATGTATACTATGTTAATAGGCCATGACTTCGGGGTTGGGCAAATTAAATTTCCATTGAAATGAGATGTACCAATGCGTATACAGCTGCATACCAAACATCATTGATTTACCTTTAGTTGTTCCCCATTAACTGACCTAATCACAAACTAAAACAAATGGTTGATAACGCTCCAGTCAGGTGTGAAAGCCTGCCAAACAGATATATATACTGCAGCTGTGCTATTTGAGCAGTCAAATTGCATTGACTGTATATTCATGTCATATACAGTCCATGACCGTATATCACCTTGTTTATGAGGTTAACAGTGGGTTTCCGTAGAGTTTTATTTATGACGTCAATAAAACATACAGGTTCGCGGAAATTTAAAGTTGTCCGCTTCAAATTAAGAAATGATGTCTTTTACCCAAAATACTTCATTTAGAACATGTTTAAGAGTTGCAGTATATAAAGAATAACCATACATTGTCTCGAAATATCGATTTGTTATTTGTACTTGGCTCGAAACAGGTAGAAATTCTCGACACAGCCTCGCTTTCTACCTGTTTCTAAGCCTTTTACAAATAACATTGATATTTCGAGACAATGTATGGTTATTCTATATGTATACAATCTTTCCATACACCAACTAAAGTTCACTTATTGCTTATAATTTCTGATCACTGATCCATGAAATGAGATTGAAATACAAAATGTAGGTGAACCCTGTCTTTAGGCATGGAGTGTTGCCTTCTTTCCTTACAATTGATATTATGTTGATAGTCACAAATCAGTGTTGAAGGCTGTACATTGACCTATAATGGTTTACTTTTTAAAATTGTTATTTGGATGGAGAGTTGTCTCATTTGCACTCACACCACATCTTCCTTTATCTATTTGAATATAAACATGATAAACAAATTAAACAAAGAAAACTCAACATTGATCAATGAACCATGAAAATAAGACCAAGGTCAGATGAACATCGCCAGACCAACATGTACTGGTACACCTTATAATCATTAACTACATGTTATAAATAAAGTTGACCATTTGCAAATATATATTATCTAAGAAACAAACCACTGAACTATGAAATAGAGGTCAAGGTCAGAGGACACCTGTCAATTGGACATGTACACTTTACAATCAAATTAATTAGACCTACAATGTATTGATTATAGTATCTGAGAAATAGACTTGAGGGAGGGGGAGGTCAAGTGAAAAATGTCTGATGGGCATGAGGACATTACAAATTACTTACATACCATATACAGAATAACCTTAGTTGGTGTATGGAAAGATTGTATACATACAGAATAACCATACATTGTCTCGAAATATCAATTTGTTATTTGTACTTGGCTCGAAACAGGTAGAAATTCTCGACATTACAAATTACTTACATACCATATACAGTTGTTACTCATATTAGAAGGAAATTAAGAATACTAAAAATCTTAACTTTTTTTTCAAGTAGTCACTGCAATGAACCATGAAAATGAGGTTTAGGACAATGGACATACGAAATACAGAAACTTAATAACATAAGGCGTCCAGGTCTTCTACCTTCTGAAATATTCAGCTTTCAATAAGTAAGCCAACACCACCACAGCCGTTGCCACGGCCACCTGATCATTATCCCTATGTTGAGCTTTCTGCGTTTAAAATTGCAGGCTTGACAAATACCAATCCGTTGTTGAACAAACAAAATAAATAAACAAATGCACCTATAGCTTAAATAATATGATATTATTCTCTGATTCAGTTATCCTGAACCTTTTCCCTTTTCCTATCTTTATGCAGTCCACAAATATGAACAGACCTCTCGTCCTTAAAAACACAAGAAAATATACATGTATAAATTCATTGAAAAGTTTTATACTCAATAATTATAACAAAAATATTATAAATGCACTATTTCATTTGTCTGTTGAATCATATTTGCTAAGTGATTCCAAGTCTGTCCTAGAGCTCTCATTGTTATCATCCAAAACTGGTTCAATAATGTCACTTGAAGTATTTTCTTCAATTGAAACAAGTTCAGAGTTATTGCCCTTTACAACTTGAACTTCCTGTGAATGTAATGGTGATGCTATGTAAGATGATGGAGTATTAGAAAATGATGACCTCGAGTTATCTCCCTGTTCAGAAATGCTCGGAGATGAATTTAATATCGAACTTTGCGGCGTGGGTACAGATGGTTCGTTTTCGCCAATGTCTAACGGCATATTTGCAAAAGATATTTCATCACTTTGTGGAGTATTCACTGTATATGACGGTTCATGTTCATACAAGTTTGATGGCGTGTTTTCAACTGACTGTTCCCCACTAAACTGAGGAGTGTCTTTTGGACTATTTGATGCTGAAACTGAGATAACGGAACTATGTGGTGTGGCTATTGATGATGGTTCATATGAATGCATTCCTTCCATGTTTGATGGTGTGTTAGTAACTCCACTCAAAAGAATATCTTTTGGACTGTTCCATGTTGAATCTGCCTTTGTGTAGAGCTGTATAGGTCGTCTGAATCCTAGAAAATATGAAAACGTACAATAAAGTACATGTAATGTGCAAATTCAGATATACAATATCGATTTCCTAAAAAGTGGCATGGATTTATATTCAAATTGACTTTTGTATAGCACAAATGAGTAGAAAATCTCCCAGAAATATGCATCTTGATAGAAGGCAAAAGAGAAATATAGAAGTCACTTTAATTGATATCTTGAAATTAATGATCACATATGTTCATTACAATGACCTGTTATGTGCAATATCTGAAAACCCCAAAAGAAAAACACATACAAATTCATCAATAGAAGTTAAACTACAAGCTTTTTTTGTAAAAAGTGAATCAACCATGAAATATTAATATTGATCAATAATCACATTGTAAAAGAGACAATAAGATTACAGAAGGAAGCATTCATTTGCCATCTTTTTAAGTATGGTTAAATTTGAAAAAGGAAATGGGGAATGTGTCAAAGTGACAACAACCTGACCATAGAGAAGACAACAGCCGAAGGCCACCAATGGGTCTTCAATGTAGTAAGAAACTCCTGCACCCCATGCATGGTGTCCTTCAGCTGGCCCTTAAAAATATATATATACAGTGATAATGGACATCATACTAAACTCTGAATGATATACAAGAAACTAAAATTAAAAATCATACAAGACTAACAAAGGCCAGAGGCTCCTGACTTGGGACAATCAGGTTGCCTTATTCCAAAAGAAAAGTGTGTCACTACTAAAAGTATAAGTTACAAACCTTTGGATTTGTTGAATGGCACATCTACCACCTCACATGTTGAGAATCCAACTTCTCTGAGTAAGTAGTCCGAGAACTGATGTGGTTTCAATTTGATGCTCTGGAAACTCTTGTGAATATCTTCCTGTAATGACATAAATGATATTTGTTTCTATCAATATATATAAATTTACTGTATATGTGCATGTATGATTGTATCTTTTTTTTGCTGTGTAGTTATTTAAACATATTTAACAAGGAAGATATCATGAATTTTATAGGGACTCCATTATGAGTTGGTTGGCTGTTATATGGATGATAGCAGAAATGTTGCTAATGTCATTACAAAATGTATTACAATCTGCTCGTACTTCTCATGAATGTGACCTACTATCTTAATACTAGGTTTGTACAAAACATGAGCAACATGATGGGTGTCACATGTAGAGCAAGATCTTCTCTCCCAGAGCACCTGAGATCAACCCCAGTTTTTGGTGGGGTTTGCATGGTCTTGCTTAGTTTTTTTTGTTTAATATGTTGTGTGTTTTGTCTGTTGGTCTTTTTTTAAAGAGTCATGGTGTTGTCACTTGTCAGTTTCTTTTTCGACATAAGAGTTTGAAAGTCCGTTTGGTGTCGTTCATCTCTATTTCAATGCATACTCACAAATATTTTGTTGATTAAGAATTTCATTCTTCTGGTTTTGACAATTAAAATATCTTAAGTTTCTACTACTTCAAAGTATTTAAATTCTCACCTATTGACTGGGGTTAGACATTTGTGGTGATGTCAAAACACTTGTGGTCTTTATTGATAAATATATATATATGTATTAGAGTTGTTACTCATTGATAATTGTGTAATGCTGTTACCAGACACATGGCGTGGGCTATCTCTAAGCAAGAGTTTATTTTATGCTTTGATGGTTGCACAAAGATTTTACTTTCACTTATTTATAAAATGAAGTACATGTACATCATATCATGTTAATTATAAACAGGTATGTGTATTACTATGAGGTACTACTTTGTACAGAATTTTAATCTTTTTTGTATTTTATCTCATTGCTTGTATTGTAATGTGAAAATCTGTTTATGTTCTTTAATTTGGGCAGTCTGCACCAAAAACTTTTTAACTACTAGTCTGGAGACCAATATTCAGAAATTTTTCTTATTGGTCCAAACAAAGTTTTGCAAAAAAACTTACTAGTACTATAAATGAAATTTTACTAGTCTGGGGCGTTAGACTAGTGGCTAACCGTTCAGACTGTTTGGGGTCCATAATTGGAAATAAAATACTCAACATCAACTTCTAAAATTAGTTCCATACAATGTTAGGTCACTTTTTTAGTTCTAAACATGCTAAATAAGTGTTTAAAGATTTCACTTTATACATGTACGATAAAGATTAAAATTATATGAAAATATTGGGGATCCCCTTAAGTTAATTCTATACATTTGTATCTACATGAATGATGTACATGTAAGGAGGATTAGAACCTAGAACCAAAAATAACTAAAATAAATCTATGCAACTAATTATAGACCTAGAAAGCAAAAATAATCCACTTTACAATACAAAACATTTAAAATCTCAGTACTTACTGTGAGTTTCTTTTTCTTCTTGTAAGATGACCATGGCTGTGGTTCTAAGATGAGTTTGCCACCAGGTCGAAGATGATTGAAGATCCTACGGAAAAATCTCTTCAGCCCAGTGTCCCCATTATTCAAATGGATCCATTTAGTTAAGCTTAAAGCTAGTATGACATCATATTCTTCTCTCTGCTGATCGACCATTTCATCTGATGATAAGACATAGTTCCCCTGAAATTTATAAAATTAGCTCATTTATACAATTTTTACATTACCTGTACATAACATAATTAGTTTTATACATGTAAGTTGCATAATGATATTCATGCATATGATATGCATTGCATTACTTCTTCTGCCAACATGGCCAATGCAATATTTCTATACAATAACTTATTAGATTCTGAACAACTTGAACAAATTTCTTGGTACATGTACATGTAGATTTGTACAAAGTGTGTGACTAATTGCTAAATATAGCTGGAATACCTGTACGCCTACATGACATGTGAAATTCCAATTTCCAAAAATGGAAGTTCAAATTTTTTAATTAAATATCAAAGTTGCATTTCAAATATTACCATGACTACCACATTTAATATTTCTCACCAAAAATAACTCCCTGAAACCATATTCTGTTTGACAGCTGTATAGAGCATATAGTTCCATATCAACTACTGCAAACTCCCTTAAAATCATGAAAAGTCAATTAGAATTTGGAAGTAACATGAGTATCATTTACACCATTGCATTAAAATATCTTTTCTCTCTCACAATTTTGAAAATTCTTGTACATACATGTATACATACATTTGTACATGTATATGAACCAAAAAAGAAACAAAATTCTTTGAATAGTTTTTGTTTGTGTACATGTACATGTAGTTGAAATATTTGTATGCACTTAATAATTTTTAATTCATTTGTCAGTAGAACATATATTATTTTTGTACACGGTGTATTATACAATGTACATTTAAAATAAAAATTCATTTTCTGAAATACAAATTAAAAAGAATTCCTTTTCCTGTAATTACTTAATTTTTGCTGTGACATTATGAATTTCAATGATGAAAGATGTACATAAACCTTTGCATGATGTAGATCAACCAGCAGGTAGCAAGATTTAATTACTCCAGCAGATTACAAGGAACCCCAAATAACAATACATTAGAATAAACATGATAAATGCCTGACTTCTAAATATAATGTCACAGGGGATGCTTGTGATTTCATCAGATTATGTCCAATTTTGTATAGATCTGTATAGTATATATTGCATGGGAGGATTTGAACCTACATGAAATTGTAAACAATATGGAACTTGAGCACAAAAACAACATATTTTTTTGTGCACAGCATCCTAATAAAAACCTATGTTTCTGCTGCCATGCTGAAAAATAAAGGGGAAGGAGAAAAACTTAAATAGTGCTTGTTCAAAAACTAAATCTTAAGGGTAGACACTAGATACATGTAGGTATTAGGGATCTAGGGTAGGTATTATATATATGTACATCGTACATACAAAATGTAGGGTAAAAATTTTGAAGCAAATTTTTTAGGCCTAACATTACCACTCATATAAATGCTAGTTCTGCACACATGAATTACCTGTGTAAATGTTATATTGTATGGAAATCCATCTTTCGGACTATTCCCAACCACAGGTGGTGCTAATATTGGACCATAATTGATGGAATTTGATACTGGAAACGATTTTGTATCCGTCTGTCTTGATGTAATATAATGCCTTATATTCTTCCTGGCTGCTGTAATTAGTGTTCTGTCAATGTCTACTCCTACTATTTTAGTAGGATTGAAATCTCTAGCAATTGAAAGTGTCAGATGTCCAACATTACATCCAATATCTAGTACATCTTTCTTCTCAAACCATTCCTGTTTAAAGCAATGTATTCTATAGTCATCTTCTGTTTCTGGATTTCTGTAGCCATAGTATCTATTGTAATTACCATGTACAAACTTTGGATTTTTATTAAATTTGACAGCACCAAATTGTTTTTGGTTTGATTTCTTTGATGTTTTTACAGGCAAAGGTTTAGGAATCTCAAGATTTCTTGATGGACTTAATGATGTTCTGAAAATTGCTCTAGCTGCTGTGGACTCCGGTCTTGCATGAACATCACTCATACTTGAGCATCTCGTCCTTTTCCGTGGCCTTGGGGATGACTGTGGGATTACTGGAGACACTATTTTATCAGGTTTTGAAGAAGAACTTAGTTTGAAAGTCAATTCTTTCATCTGTGGAGATTTCATTTGGGTTAAATTCATATCATTTAACTTAGGTTCATCAATTTCAATTTTTAATGCTTGCATCAAATTTTTCCTCTTTTCTGATGGCACCCATTCCTTTGCTAACTGACTACCAGAAGAAAATGATTCATGTCTTTTTTTATTTCTTTTCTTTTTCTTTGCACCTCTCATTCCTATTTCATCATCTGCTGACTCTAAATTTAATGGGTCAGTTATGTTGAATGGCACTGAATTGATAAGTTCTTTACGATGTGCTGGTGTTGGCACAGGTGACGAATATGGTGTCTTGTCATTTTCCTCTTCATTTATGCTGTTTAGGTTCAATGGATCATTAATATTTCCACCTAGAAGAAATTTTGTCGGCAACACAATCTGTTCACTTGGTGTTGACTTGAATCTTTTTCTGCGTGACCCTGGGCCATAGAAAGAAGCATCATTTCTGTTTGTGCTTAGTCTTCTTTTCCTCCACTGAACTGATAAATTTTGTCCACCATCACTTGCTCTTCTGTAAGAGTTGTAGTTCTGTTGATTTTCGTCAAATTTGAATGTAACAGGTGAAGGTTTGGGTTTTGAGCTCGATTGTTTATCTCCACAAAGAAATTCAGAATGTTCGAACTGAGTGTGGGTCGGTGTCTTCACTTCAACACTCATTTTGACGTCTGTTCACACACAATCGTTGTTTGTTTACATCGAGCACGTGTTCGTAATGTAAACGTCGGAACTTTGCTGCCACCTGGCGGTTGACCAAGTCAAAAATGCGGTCACAACAACAATCACCTAATCGTCCTGGCATTAACAGTTCTCAAGAAGAATAGGTTCAAAAGTTAATATTAATTGCACAATTTTAGCTTAATGAAGCAATAAATGTCAGAAAATATCTACTAAAGTCGAAGTAAACTTCCTAATGTTTCCTTGAGTGCTCCGTCCAGTAAGGCAGTTAGCTCACACTGGATATCCAATGCGCCTGTGCAAATCATAGAATTGTGGGAAATCATTTCGGAAATTGTTGTTCCGAAAGGCTATAAATTGTCGTCTGCAAACAAACATTTGAACAAGAAAACAGATTTTGACTATTTTAGGAAGACTAAGCACTGTATGGCTCTTTAAGAAAATTGAAGGTACAGATATTAATGAGGAGTATAAAATATTTGCAACAATTTCTTAACATAACTCAGATTTGAAACAAACAGTGTTGCAAGCACTTGACTTTTATAGTTTTACATTTTTACACAACTATTTTTATTTCAAGATTCAATTTTTGATTTATTATGGCACAGGTTAAGAATATTTTGATTTTATGATATTGCATCATGACCTAATAATGACCTTATAACCAATCAAATAATCAGCAAGTTTTATATGATTGATTGAAGGCTGTTTTTTTTATACATCTTCTTCTTCTACTTTAATCTTCTTTTAGACGACTGGGGTTCGAATCCTGGTGGTGTATATGAATTTGTAGAGTAGATACATGCTCTCCAGTTACACCAGCATGCCTTTGAATCCACACATCTGTAACTCCGCCTCTGGGGAGGGTGGGATACTAATATTAATTGTTGCATCTTATAAAAAAATATATGTATACTAAATTAATTTTATTGGACGATGCCAGTTTCTGAGTTAATAATTTTAATAGCATTAATTTACATCTTGAGGTTTAATCCCTGGCATTTGACATTTTAAAGTTACAACTGGAATCTCACTAGGAGGCACACTTTAATCTTTTCTTAATCCGATACATGTCATATTAAAACAATCACAGTTGGTGAAGAAATGCAGATTATGATACCAGATCTTATAGGAATTAATTACACAACAATCAGATCAGGTTATAAGAATGCTTATTTTCTAAATGAATCATTGGTTAAAAGTTCATTATAACTTTTGTTGTTTAAGTTTTAAATACAGTGCACATAGTCCTACACATCTTTAATTTAAAAAATAACAATAGGACTCTTCACGGTTAGTTCGGCCATGTTGGATAGGGGCAGATTTTTTAGAAAGAGGTGGGAATAGTATGAAAGTATGGGAAATCCTAGGTGTGTTTCCAAGCAACTGCTCTGTTTCTATGATGTTTTCCCGAATTTTTGCCCCCTATCCAATATGACCGAACTAATCATGAAGAGCCCTATTGTATTTGTGATGTATTGAACCAAAAATGTTCTTTTCACACACATTGAATTGGATGAATCAAGTATCTTATTTATACATAAACCTGAGTACCTAGAGGTGCATTATATAAACCTGAAAAATATTTTAAATTACTTATACATCAATATAATATCACAAGTCACAAGATATTTAGACATGATTCATGGATTAGATATTTTTTTATGGCACCCTTTGAGTGATCAAAAGAAACAATTTATATATATACTGCATTTTAAAAAGTCATGAACTAAAAAATAGATTGTCATTATCATAGAATATTAGATCAACTATAATTACAATGAATTTAGTGATCTGATGATGACTTGGTTAAATCATTTATCAAATTTATGTAATGCACTATCTTTGAAGATCAGCAATTATATCTCCTTTTTTCTGTGTTTGTTTCAGCAAATAGAAATGACTGACCCAAAGAAGCCTTGTTTTAAAAAGACATTTGCAGGTAAGATTAATATTACAGCCTTTTCGTCTTAGTCAACACATACCCTATAAGTCAGATAGTCTGTCTGCAGCAGTCTTCACGCTGAACTGCCAAATCTACAGGCCCGCAGCTCAATTTTTGAAATTTTTTAGTTAGATTCTGTTGGCCTGTAGGTCTGATTTTTACAGGCCCGAGAGCAATTTTCCAGCCTGGGCTGCCAGGGCTGCCACTCGTCGTGAAGACTGCTGCAGCACTTCTATAATCTCCTCTTATCCAAATAATTATGACGTCTTGACTCTTGAAAGGCTATTATAATTTTTTCTAATTTTTTCTTTGACCCTCAGTCAAAGAAAAAAATTATAATAGCCTTTCAAGACGTCATAATTATTTGGACTATAATCTCATCATGATCAAGATTGCCTCAACTGATTTTCAATTGTGTTGCAACAAGCTGCAAGCTTAGTGTAAAATCCTACGAAAAGAAAATCTCTTTTGTTCCCTGGAAATTATCCATAAAAATTTGCTAAAAAAAGTTTTTGGTTTTATAGAAGAATATCACAAAAAAAATTTCATGCTTAGGATTTCCAAAAAAATCTCATTATGATCTATGTATCTATATAACCTTTAGACATTTGTTTTTGCAGTACCAAAGCTTAAAGCAGAAGTAAAAGCTGAGAACTTGCTATTGAGTCCCAAAAATCTGTTTAAGACTGCTGAAAATAATACGGCCAGATCTGAAACTGTTCAGGTTCAGGTAAATTAAACTGATTTACATTAGGTGTGAGAATAAATTTCACCAAAAAAAAAATTAGCTGCTTTTAGAATTAAACATTTAAAAGCTTCTCAATCTGTCAAATCAAAAGATGTTCAAGTGGACACAGACTTTCAGACAATGTCTTACCTATAGTCATATACTAATACTATACAAATAATGAATAAAATATTTCTTTTATGTCTAATTTTTTTTTAGATCTGATCAACAAGTAGGTACACAAGTTAAAAAAAAAAAAATGCATTAACTTTTCTCGAATTCCTGTGGTAAAGAATTTCACAAGCTTTTTATTACTGACACATGCAGAAATGGTGAATTATGCATATCTTAAAATATACAAATGTATGTCAGAGTGTGTCTTACAAGATACATTACCCCCTTTTTAAAAAAAAAAATCACATATTGTTTACTTTACCCTTTTTTGTCACCTCATAATTAATAAGTAAATAGAACTTTACCAATATAGAACATGAGCTTAAACAGAAATATTTTGGTTATTTGGGTAACTTTTGAGATTCTGATCAGAAGTCTATTTTCCAACAACCATCTATTGCTCTAGCTTATTTGTTATCTCTAATAACAGCCTAAACCTGAGATAATAAGTGTTATATTCTGAAGTGCATGAATGCAAATTTTAATTAATTTTATACTTTATTCTGGTAAAGGACTGTTCTGATGAAAATCAAATTCAATTTGACTGTAGATCTTCAGTGTTCTTATTACAGACAAAAGTTTGAAGATTTCTGGTCTTTCAAAACATGCTTGTATTATATAGGTATGGTCTCAGTTGCACTCATACTACATCTTCTTTTTTTTATAACAGCCAAGTTCTGGAAAATGTGATGATTCTAATGATGTCATAGACAAAGAACAGGACAAGGAGAATACTGCAGTGGTTTCAAAGAAAGTCAAGTCAAAGAAAAGCCTTTTCCAAGCTCCATGCACCTCAGATATTGTTAGTTTTTTTTATGTATAAATGAATAGCCCAATTTTTGTATAATTTCTTTTAAATAAGTTAGAATAAGAATAGCATTTTAAACAATAAATGCTACTGATTTTAAATGGGTTTTTTTTGCACAGTGTTAATAATTATAAAAAGAAGACCTCTTTTGTGCTCTTTGGAAATTCTCCCAAAAATTGTTGTAGAAAAACAAGTTTTTGGAAAATTAATTCACAAATTTTGAGAAAAAAAATTGAAGTCATATCCTCATCTTCAAGGCCAGACATTAATTTATTTCAGTTAAATTTAATTCAGCAGTCAACTGATTCTGGAAACAATTTTTTGTCTATACCAGATTCCAAATCTCAAAAAGATAATTCCAAATAGAATTATCTCCCCTTAATTTTTTCAACACAGAAAAATATACTGCTTTCTAAATAAGTAAAATTGTAGGAAATCAATTATTGTTCTAAGCTTATGTTTGATGCTGTTTCAGGACAAAAAGGAGGTAAAGGAAGAATTAAGTGAGAAGACCAAAAAGAAAGGAACAAAGAAATCCCTCAAGGTAATTATTTTCTAAATTCATAAAATAATTAACATTCATTTTGTTCAGTGCATCTTCTTCTGGGAAGTTATGGTCAGAGTGTACCAACATTTTTGAATATACAGTAAATTCAGAAATTATTGCAAGGTTTTTATTATTGCGAAAAATATAACAGAGTTGTAAATGCAATAATTAAAACTCACATTTTGAAATATTTCATATGAATTAAACTGGATTTATCAAAAATTGTAAAAACTAAAATATCATTTTAGTCTAAACTGGCAAAATCGTAATAATAAATGCAAGCAATAATTTCTGATTTTACAGTATTCAAAATGTATAAAATAGAACTATTTGAAGGTAATATACAATGCCAATATTTGTATTTATATTTGCCGCACAATGTTTTTTTTTTTAAGTCAACAGGAAAAATAGAACAAGAAACTATATTCTAGGATAAAAAATAAAATCATCAAATTAGTATATGAAAATAATATATGTAATTAATATTGAATAACATTTGAAGCAATCAAATGTCAATCAAATGACCCTGCAAACATTGTAACATAAGCATGCTTTTACAAAATTTTTTGCTCAAAAGTTTGATGAATTTGTGATTTTGATATTTTCAGGAACAGTCAAATTCTGATGAATTTGTGATTTTGATATTTTCAGGAACAGTCAAATACGGATGCTGATTCAAATAAACCAGCTGATTCAGATAAACCAAAACCTAAGAAAATAAAAAAGGTAATGTTTTATGAACAATACTGAAATACATTTGATTTATTGTAAAGTTAATAAAAAAAATCTTTTCATTAAGTTTTTGTTATTGAAATGGAGGGATTGATTGTTGGTGCTTATTCAATATTGCCACTATCAGCAACCTTGGCAGCCAGTTTTTATTAGTGGAGGAAGCTGGAGTGTTTTCAACTGGAGTTCTAGTAATCATAGTCAATTTTGTTGTTAGAAATATCTTTGTTCTTATCTTTAGCATATCAGTTTATTTTTTCGTACCAGTACAAGTATTTGAAAAAATATTTTTGACCTATGTTGCAGGTGAAATCTAATGTTGATGACAATATTGATGTTTCAAAGCCAAAGAAAGTGAAAAAGGATAAGGTAAGTGCTGTTCCAAAATAGTTCTTGGGAGGAAGGGTTCTGAGGATTCACTAAAATAAGGTAATAGTGAGTGGTTACAGGGTTACAATCGCAATTATTTAAACTGGCATTTTGACATTATTTATAATTTACTCCAAAATGACAAAATTGAAATAATAAATGCACACAAAATTTCTCAATATACAGTACATATGATAGAATGTCTTCATATTTGGTTTTCAGTTTGAACCTAATTAGTTAATTGTGATGTGTGAGCACTTTTTGGATTTGTGGGACACCTACTTCCTTGCTGTTGATATATCAATTGAATATACAAAACACTTTCATTACAATTTTCTAAAAAATATTGCTGAACAGAATGAATTCTTCTATGACATCAGCTTGTTTTCCAATACTTTGATTTGTGAGTGGGGACTAAGCTTTATAGCACAACAGATCATGCATTCTTTTTCTCTTTCAAGTTATTTAGTGTTTTAAGGATTTATACCCCAAAAAAATCTTAGAAAATCACATTTAAAGATGAAATCAGATATTCATTTGTTACTGACAATTACATTTTCGAACCTGATTTGAACTTATGTGCATAAAAGGAATTGGAAATATCAATATCTCAATATAAATGATTTTTTTTAACAGTGTGCTGACAAAACAGAAAACTTGTCAAAACCAAAGAAGCCAAAGAAAAAGAAGGTACTAAAATCTTATTTTAATTTCTGTCACTATTGCTGTTGACATTGAAAAGAGATAATGAAAATGACAACTATTTATAACAACACCATTTTCTCATACCTTGTAGATTAATAAATTATTGTTGATCATTTCAATGAGATTGATTTTCTCGCTTGAGCCCATTAATGATTATCTGTTTATTGCTATTTTACCTATGATGACATTGTCAATTTCATTGACATTGCGACATGCCCCCTTAGTGTCTAGTGATAATTTTACTTATCACTCGACTGCTGAGAAAGGAAATTATCAGTCAACATGATCAAAAGAAAATTTTGTGAAATAGCATTAAAAGATTTTATCTGATCCTTTTTACAAATGAAATGAAATCTTATTCAAGAATTACAAAATAATGACACTGATTCTTGGTAAAAGGTTACAGATTATAGTATAGTGAATGTCATTTGATGTACAGTGCTTCAATTTGGAAAGAGGATGGACACTAGAGATTTTAAGGTCACAAATGTACAAATTTAAACAAAAATTGATACACCACTCTAGAAGTGAGGCCATATTGCAATTATCAATTCCCTGTGAAATACAATGAAAATTAAACATCTACATGTTTTTTTCTAACTTTTATTAGTCAGATACTGAAGCACAGAATGAAACTAAAGCTACTGAAGCACAGAATGAAGCTAAAGCTACTGAAGCACAGAATGAAACTAAAGCTACTGAAGCACAGAATGAAGCTAAAGCTACTGAAGCACAGAATGAAGCTAAAGCTACTGAAGACACAAATGCTCAACATGAAAAGAACTTTTCTATTGAAAAAGAAGATAAAGATGATGAGGTTAAAAATGACGATGAGATGGTTTGCACAGAAAAAAATGAAGAATCTGTCTGTCAGCCTGCTATTGAAAATGAGAAACACAATGATGACTCAAATGAAAATGGAAGCCAGCAAGAAAAGGAAAATGAGGAAGCACAGTCAGAAATTCAGACTGAAAAGGTTCAATATGTTTCTTAATATTGTCATTGATGTAGTTTATAAGAAAATAGTAAAAAATTCACTGCTTGCAAAGATCAGAACACTTCAGAATACAGTACCCAATTTTAAGTTTCCCAATTTTCTTGACCTATTGTAACTTGTATTGATCAATATGTTGTTCATAATTACATCCCACAGATACGTTATAATGTTAATTAACCGTCTGTCCCTCCATATTTCTGTCTGCCCATGATCATCTTGTTGAATTCCAATATATAGCCTTAATTTTTTATCAGATCTATTTAAAATTTAGATGAAGTATCATCAAAACCTTGCATGAGTTTGATAATCAGTAAAATCAGAAATGGCAGACCACTTTTTTCTGAGGTTGACCTTGAAAAATTGTACATATCAATTCATATCACTAGGAAAGTACATTAAAATATCAATAAAATCAGAAATGTTATTTTCTGAAAAATAACAGAAAGGAATGATACCTCAAAGCTCAAAGTAAAAAGAAAAAACTATGATACATGTAGAATAACACTAGAAGCTTTGTCCCTTTATTGTGAGGGATGGGGATACTAATAGGTTCTTTTATTCATTTCTGTCAAAAGGATATCTTGTTTTAAAAATACAGTACTATTTTATACATTTAGCCTCAGGGAACAGATGGTACCCCTAAAGAACCACAAAAACCACCAAGATCTCTCTCAGACCAAGAATATGAAGAAATATTTCAGGCTGTTCTAGATAGATGTAACAACACATCTGTTGATGAAAGTAAGTCCATTGTCATTTATCCTTTGAATAAAAAATCTCAAGTCATCAGCAAAAGAATAAGGTCCCTAAAATAATGAAATTATTTGAATTTGTTGCATTAAGAATGTGTTGAAATATTCTAACCATCAGAATTGTTCAATAATGAAGTCGTAGCTCAATATGTCATTAACATTTCTCAATTTGTATGTTTTAAAAAAAAATAGAATACTGGTTAGCATAAACTAGATTGTTTGAAGTCATTAAAATATTATGGGCATCTGTCTTATTTTTATTTCTAGAAGCACTTTCTTGCAGAAGAAAAAACTATATACCATAGAAAATTATAATCATTATCATGGTGGTTTCAGCAGAATTTTTTAAATGTTATCGATGTATGCTTAATAATCCACAAACAATATGCTTAATAATCCACAAACAATATGCTTAACCCTTTTGCTGATGAGTCCCGGTTTACCCGAATTCACGCCTCAGACTGCTAACGATGAGTCCCATTTTACCGGGATCAGAATACATCTTTTATATTTCCTGCTCAAAACAGTGCAAACATGAGTTATCTTTCTTTGATGGATACCCGGATGAAAGTGTAAACATGGCGCTTCCGTTTGTTGAAAACCGTGTCAAAATCAGAGGAAATTTACGGAATTTACTAGAATTTGAAATGAGGGAACATTTTTGGGGAAAGAATATGGAAGAATTGAAGCCAAACAAGTATACTTTTTTGACATAAAATGTTGTTTTATGTACAAAACACTTGGAATAGACATTGTTCGGTGTGAGGAATTTGTACAGCCTCATATTTTTTTTCAAAATTTTGCCGTTTTGGGTTAAAAAATTACGATTAGGGGTCAAAGAGCAGAATTTTGAGAATTTCACTTAAATAATGTCGAAAAATTGAAAATTTGAATATTTTATGAGGAAAAAATTATCAAAACATAAAAAAAACTGTGAACATGGTGTTAGTGAATGAAATAAATACACAAATAACTACAAACAAGTTTTTATTGACATTTATCATGAAGCTCTCCCACTTAAGTAAAAGTAGCTAGGGAAGCCATCGTCTTAGATTAGCTTCTGTCTGGGCAGCAATCAGTGAAAGGGTTAATAATCCACAAACAATATGCTTAATAATCCACAAACAATATGCTTAATAATCCACAAACAATAGTGAAAGTAATGTTTCAATTGAAATAATGAGCATTTTTTTTTTTATTATGCTTCAGTTCTTTTGCTCCTATACTATAAGGAATTGAATTTGAAATCTCTACATGCCTATCATTCTTAACCCTTTCCTCCATAATGATGCCTTTTGACGCCACCCCATTTACTCCATAATGACAAATTTTGACGCCTGTGTAGTACCTCAGTTGAAACGCTTTGACCTTGAAATGTCTGCATCAGACTTAACAAAATTTGTATCCAATATGAAAAGGATATTCATGAGAATATCTTGACTGGAATTTCATTGATGAAATATTCGTTTTCCCAATGCATTGATACTTTAAACCTGATGATTTTCATTAAAAAAATCCTATGCGAATCAAGTGTATAAAAAAAAAATGTCCATGGAGGAAAGGGTTAAAAGAAATTTTATCCATTTATTCTGCTCTTTTATTCTCTCATGAATCCAAGCTGAATGCTCTTGGTATGTCATTTTGACTGAAACTGATTTTTTATGTGCAATCATTTCCTTATCATAACATGCATAATTAATTGTTTGTGGTAAATTTGTATTCCTAAATGTTAAATATCTTTTTTAGTGTATGAGTCTTTAAATAAGCCTGTAAAAGAGAAAAAGCAAAAAATACAGAAAGCTATTCCTGAAAAAGTTACAAAGCAAAAACAGATAAAAGCAACCAAGACAAAGAAACCAAAAGAACAGACACAGGCTCAAGTTGTTCCTACAAGTAAAAAGTTTGACAAAAAAAAGGCCCCCAAAAAATCAGAAAATAATACAGATGTCAAAGTTCAAGAAGAAAAACAGTCAGAAAATGAATGTAATTCTGATGAAGAGCTACAATCTGAGGAAGAGTTAGATGTTCTGGAATTTGAGAATGTGGATGAAGTTGAAGAATGCCAGGCTCTATCACAGCTAATACCTGACGAAGTTATTAATGGTCTTCAGGGCTTAAGGTTAGTATCTCTTGGTTGTATTTATGTACCTCCTGAAAATTCAAGGTACTCCTCCAAGGATGCCTTTGATGAAATTGAAACAGAATTAATTACGTTAAAAGATCAAAGCTCTGCAACTGCACTACTTGGCGATTTTAATGCCAGATCAGGGTCTCTTTGTGATTATATTATACCAGACGATGAACTTTCAAAAATTTTGAATTATGATGGAATAGATGAGATAGATAGATGTCTATATGACTATCATTATTTATGTTTATATAATGTACCCTTACAAAGATCGTCTGAGGACAAAGGTCGCATCAATGTATATGGTAACAAACTTTTGCAATTATGTAAAAACAATTGTTTATATATTGCTAATGGCAGAATTGGTAAAGACAAAAATGTGGGCAAAGTAACTAGCAAAGAAACTAGTCTAGTTGATTACTTAATAGTATCAGGAGATTTGTTCCCCTATATTACGGAATTTGAAGTTATTGATTTTGATTCTTTATTTTCTGATATTCATTGTAGATTGCGATTCAATCTTTCAGCGATGTTACCTGATGATTTGCTTGATAAAAACAATTCACCGAATGTGCCTAGTAAGCATATTCGTTGGATAGGTGACAAAAGAGATCAATTTGTTGACAGCGTTGAAAGTAAATTGACCATTGATAACTTGTCGAACCAGTTAGACACGCTTGATATAACTAATGAAAATTTTCATACTGACCTTAACGAATTAGTCGAAAGTTTAAATAAAGTGTTTCTTGATTCAGCCATTGAAAACTTCGGAAATAAACCCGCCAAAATTAATCGAAATTCAAAACAACATCAACCGTGGTTAAATGCGCAATGTCGTTTAAAACGAGATAATTTTCACCAAGCAAAGAAAAAACATAATTTATTTAAAACGGAGGAAAGTAGATACAATTTGAAAATAGCTAGTAAGGCATATAAAACAGTAATGAACAAAAGTTACGAGGAGTTTCAATTTAAAGCTGAAAACGAGCTGCGTAGTATGGATCAACATGATCCAAAAAAATTATGGAATGTTTTGAATAATTTTGAAAGACCACATGATAAAAACACACCAATCGATCTTGATGAACTTCATGATTATTTTAAAAATTTGAACACAGACGGAGAACGAGATGATGTAGATTTTGAAATACCAGATTGCAATGACGAACGTGTAAATGCAATCTTAAATGGTAAAATTACAGAAAATGAAATTTTAAAAGCCGTTATAGATTTAAAAAACGGAAAAGCCCCAGGTTACGATATGGTCATCAATGAATATATAAAATCTACCATTCAATTTATGATGCCCCTTTATCTTAAGTTATTTAATAAAATATTAGACTCTGGAGCCATTCCTGAAGCTTGGACATTAGGTATTATTTTGCCATTTTTCAAAAATAAGGGGGACCCCCTTAATCCTGACTCATACAGAGGAATTACTCTAGTATCTTCTCTGGGAAAATTATTTACTGCCATACTAAATGGGAGACTTTCAAAATATGCAGACTTATTTGAAATAATTCCAAAAGCACAAGCTGGCTTCAGGAAAGGCTATTCAACTCTGGATAACATATTTTGTTTACATGTGCTGATAGAATTATATTTATCATTTGGTAAAAAACTTTATTGTACGTTTATCGACTTTAAGAAAGCGTTTGATACTGTTTGGAGATTGGGGTTATGGCAAAAGTTGGTAAAAAATCAAGTTACCGGAAAAATTTTAAGAGTGATTTTTAATATGTATGATAACATTAAATCTTGTGTCAAAAAGGGAAATGATATTTCTGGCTTCTTTTCTAGTGATCTCGGGGTACGCCAAGGAGAAAATTTATCACCTTTTTTGTTTTCTATTTTTCTTTCGGATCTAGAAGAATTTTTGTGTGAGAATAACGTAAATGGACTTGAAACAGTATCAACGCATTGTCAAGAACATATTGGACTATATTTACAAATTTTTATTTTATTTTATGCAGATGACACTATCATACTTGCTGAAACAGCAAGTGATATGCAAAATACATTAGATATGTTTCAATTATATTGTACACAATGGAAACTTTCTGTGAACACAGATAAGACAAAGATTATGATATTTTCAAAAAGAAAAAGCAAAAGAAACCACTTACATGATTTTAAATTATATGGTTCTGATATTGAAATAGTAGATTTTTATCCTTATCTAGGCTTGCTGTTTAATTGTAACGGTAGATTTACAAATGCCAGAAAAAAATTGATAGAACAAGCAGAAAAGGCACTTTATGCTCTCTACAGAAAAATAAGGAATTTAAATATTCCTATTGATTTGCAACTAAAATTGTTCGATTCTTTGGTTGAACCCATACTGATTTACTCTTGTGAAGTATGGGGTTTCGAAAACATAGATGCTTTAGAAAGAGTTCATTTAAAATTTTTGAAAAGAATTCTTTCATTAAGAAGCAGTACTCCTAATTATATGGTGTACGGCGAAACTGGCATGTATCCCTTGGAAATTAAAGTACGATTACGAATTTTATCATTCTGGTCAAAATTATTGTTAAACAGCACTAAATTATCAGGATTATTATACCAATTTTTGTATAAAATGCATAATTCTGGAAATATTGTTTCTAAGTGGATTAATTGTATTAAATCTACATTAGATAACACAGGTTTAAGCTATGTATGGAACAATCAATGTATTTTAAGAAATGTTGACATCAAAATATATGTAAAGCAAATTTTACAAGATCAGTTTATTCAAAAGTGGTGTAGTGATGCTGAAAACTCTTCTAGAGGTGGATATTATTTACTGTTTAAACACGCTTTTTGTTTAGAAAATTATTTGGTAAAATTAAAAAAAGAAAATAGAATATATATTACCAAACTTAGATGCTCAAATATCAAAATTCCACTAGAAACTGGTCGATGGCATAATATTCCAAAAGAGGAAAGACTATGTACTTTGTGCAAAAATAACTGTATTGGAAATCAGTTTCATTACTTATTTGTATGTCAAAATGACGAGGTTAAAAAATTAAGACGTGCATATATCCCAAATTACTATATTGTTAACCCTTCAGAATATAAAATGAAAGATTTGTTGTCTTTATGTAATGCAAAAGTCTTAAATAACTTGTCTATTTTTATCAAAAAACTTATGAAATATCTATGATTCTATATATTATCACTTACATGTAATCGACTGGCGATCTCAGATCCCATTATTATAGCTTTGAATGATTATCACGTGTTTTGTATGTGTAAACTTGTGTACAGATAATTAGGTATCATGAACTATATATGTATATTTCTTTCTATCTTGTTCACCATTGTTAATTATTACTTGTATTATTTGTCTGTCTCTTGTTACAGTGTAAACTGTCTAGAGTGTTAATAAAAGTTGAAGTTGAAAGTCTAATTCTCTATACATTAAAATATATCTGTTTAGCAAAATTGCATTTTTGTAACGTTATATTTCCCTTTAACTTTCAATATATATATAAACATATTTATTACTAATATGTTAGTTTAATTAACCTTTTTTTTATGAAATCTTTGTTTTGAATTTTGGGAAATGTGCAATTAAAATGTTTTGCAAAGGTTGTACACAATTTACTGATGCGATGCTTGTTGAATTTTCCTTGTTCATTATGTAGAAATTATCTTTCTAAGAAGTAAACTTACCGTTAATCTGTTAAAAATAATAGCAAAATCACACATAAGTAAAAAAAAAAAAAAGGTATATCAGCCTTGTGCCCCCTAACTTTGCACTTTAATATGAAATAAAACTTTTCTCATTATAACACTGTATGTTTTCTTCTTTCCAGCAATACTGTTGAACCAAACTTTCAAGATGTAAATGAGGAAACACCAGAGGGTAGTGAAGTAGACTACAAATTACCCGTACAGAAAACTCCACCACCAAAAAAAAGCAAGAAATCAGAAAATCATTCTTCCATTAAAAAACAAAAACTAGCACCAAAACAGCTAAACTTCCCAAAGAAAATTGAAGGTTTGTTAAGTGAAGTGCTGTGGCCATAGTTTACTACTAATTTTTTAATTGATTAAACAAATTCAAAGTACTCTTAATTTTTGGACCCAAAAGAGAAAATGCTATAAAATTCTCAGTCAATTTGGCTGCCATGGAAACTAAAACACTTGACATGACTATGTTTAGAGCTTTTCCAGAAAAACAATATTGTAAGTCACATTTTTTGTTTGTGCAATCATACATGCTTTTAACTTGCATTCATAACCATACAATTTGAGCTTCATGAACTCATGACCTGCCCACCCATTAAAAAATAATTCAAGAGCTTCCATTTTCAATCATACTTTTTTATGTACTACCGAATAAAGCTGTTATATCCTGTCAGCAGCTGAACAGACAAGAGTTGTAATGTATTGGCACTTTTTTGGATTTATTAAACATCTAAATGTACATCAAATTTTCCTCACAGATATCCAGTATACAACTGAACAGAATGATTTCATGTTCGGTCAAAGCTAATAACAGTGATAAGTTGTAAAATGTGAGCACTTTTCAGATCTGTTCTTTATCCTGGGCCTAGGACATTTCTCTATTTGTATGTATTAAAGCCTGACAACACTTGCATTCTTTTAGATTTGTGTTTTGATTTTCAGAAATAAAGAAGGAAAACCCAAAGAGTGAAACAAAGTCTAGTAAAAAGAAATTGAAAATGGAGGTGCATGTGTCCAAGAAACCAACAAAAGAAAAAGGTATGATAAATTATACTAGATTTAGGGGGTATATTAATTATAAACTGAAATTTTAATGGAGAAGACATTTCTTTAAAATGTGATTGATTGATTTATTTGATTGCAATGATTGTTTTCAATATTCAAGGGGTACAATTAAAATCACGTGATGGATATACACACACCGGAAGTTACAGTTGAACTCGCTGCTTGAAAGGTTAGTAGTTGCATTTTCTTGTTTATATCACTTAAATTTTGTTTAATAAGTTGGCACACCGAATGACGGATAGTATGTAGCTTAAACATACACAATTGTTTTTGCTAGAAAGCGTGCAGTTATTGCAAATACTTCGACACAGTTATCTGGTGAAATTTTGGAACTGTGTCGAAGTGTTAGCATTAACTGCACGCTTTCCAGCAGGGATAATTGTGTATTTCAAAACTAGATAGTATCCATCATTCGGTGCACTACCTTATTTAATAACTTTTATTGATATAAACAAGTAAATACGACTACTTACCTTTCAAGCGGTCTGCTCGACTGTTACTTACGGTGTGTGTATATCCATCGTGTGATTTTGATTGTACCCCTTGATATTGCTCTACATATTATTTATTTTATATTCAATAGTGACAGATAAACTAGCATCAAAGGAGAAATCAAGGAAAAAAGAAATGCAAGAAAGATACTTGACAAGAGAAAAGCTAGGTAAGTTGTATATCTCAGACTTCTGAAAATTCTTCAAAGGTCCTTTTGACATTTGATCAGACTAACTGTGACCAAATTTATCTTTTTCTATGTTCTTTTTTGGTAAAAATCCAAAAAACATGTAAAACTGTTCATTCAGTATTAGGTATTTAACACAAAATTATTATTTTTTTTAAATGTAGCTGTCTTTTTGAGCATCAACTGAATTTTAAAAAGAAAAGTTAGCTCATATAATATTAAAAATATAATTTTCATTTACCAATTGTGATCTTTGAGATCTCATAGAACTTTTCCTGTTTATAATTAATATTATATGTATGCATCACTTTTATGTTTCAATCTTATTAATGCTGTTCAGCACAATTTTCTGTTTGAATTTAGAGATTTTTAATAAAAAAAATTATTTCCCTTGATAGGAACATGGGTTCAGTGTGGGGATAAGAACTGTTCTAAGTGGAGATTTTTGCCAGACTGTGAGGATCCATCAGAACTACCAGAAGTCTGGACCTGCAATTTGAATACAGGTTAATACTTTTGTACAATCTTTTTTTATGTTCAATTTGCAATGAGAATTGTTCAGTTTAGAGTGTAACTGGTTGTATATGAATTGAACAATGGTCAATTTAAAATGCATTTGGAGTTCATTTTATCAGCTATATATAAAGTAAGCAAATTCACATGATTTAAAATGTTGAATTAATATTGGTAGACAGGTATAAAGTCTTAATCTGTGGATCAAATATTGAAGGAAAACATTTATTCAAAATATATATTTGAGATTCATACAATTTAATATTGAAATGAAACAAGTTATATTTTATACCATTAACAGTGAAAACCATGTTATATGTAATTTAGATTTGAATTACTGTAAATTCTCAATCTTTGCATGCATTTATTATTGTGATTAATGAACAATGGACAAAAAAACATGAATAATTATAATTATTTCAGGAAATGCTGAATTGAAATGAATGTTATAAAACAAATTGTTTGCAATTTTTTTGTTTTACTAACCTAATCCTCAAAACATTGCAAACATTTGTGAATTTACCCTTAGTGACTATTAGAAGTTTCTTTTGCTACAACTAAAATCTTTAGACACATTGTTTAGAATTAGAGAGGAGGAAAAATTCACAGTATACAAATATCACATCTTTATATAAACCAAACATTGAATAAGATTTCAAATTTACTTAACTGTTACAAAATAAAGAAGTTATTTTTTTTCTGTTTTTACAGATAAAAGATACAACAGCTGTGATACTGATGAGCAGAATTATAATGAAGATGAGCACATATTTACAAACTTTGCTGAAGGATCTGTTGTTTGGGCTAAAATGGCAGGATTTCCATGGTAATATATATTAACATATATGCTAGAGATTAACAAAAATGTTAAAAGTTTGTTTTCTTCTTTTTTTTTTTATTAATGATTTAGGTTAGTGAGGGCTATTCCATTGAAAATATTTTAAGATGGAACAAGGAAATTTTATTTTTTTGAAAAAGGGTCATGGATCATTTATAGAAAGTGTGGTGTAATTGCCAATGAGACAACTCTTCACATGAGACCAAAAGTCACAGAAATTAATTATATGTCATTGTAAGGACAATGAGAAAAGCCCATACCTCATAGTTAGCTATAACAGGCCCTGAAATGACAACTATTTCAAAGGCACTAACAACTAATAAAAATAATCATGCATCTTGCATGTTTTTTGGATGTCCCTTAAAAAATTCGTATCTGAGACCCTACATTTTAAAGAAATATTATGTCCATATTCAATAAAGGGACATCAATCATCATTTGATGTTATTGAGTTTGAAAAAAATGTATTTGATTATCTAATGTACCAATTCAGATGGTTCAATGACATGCCTCAATATAGAACACAAAAGAACACAGTTTGACTAAAATCAGCTGGACATATTTTGCATGCTCTGCTCTACACATCCTATTCTTTAGGAAATCAGTCTTAGAAGTATACGTTCATTATCACTGAACTAGTATATATTTGTTTAGTGGTCAGCTGAAGAAAGCCTCCGGGTGCAGGAATTTCTCGCTACATTGAAGACCTGTTGGTGACCTTCTGCTGTTATTTTTTCTATGGTCGCGTTAATTGTTGTCTTTTTGATACATTCCCCATTTCCATTCTCAATATTATTGCATAGCATAAGGAATACCCTCAACTTTTTATTTGTGCACACTTTATGATTCAGTTGAATTATCCCCTGCAGCACAATTAGGACATTTTCTGTGATTACTATTATAAATGATTTTTACAGGTGGCCAGCTATGATAGAGATAGATCCTGATTCAGAGAGTTATTTTATGTTAATGACACCATACAGCATGTACCCAGTAAGTATTCTCAATAGCTGTATGTGGCTTACAATTTGTTTCTTTAAAATATTTCAGACTACTTTTAATGCAGACATTGATGTATTCTTTTGATTGTGAATGAATAAACTCTGGCAAAAATGTTAAATCCAATCAAGCTAAGTGAGGCAAATTGTGCAGAAGTTAATAATGACTTTTGGGAATTTCAAGCTAGTACAATCTCGAGAGTACAATTGATGATCCACATACAAAATTTGGAGGTCAAGTTGTACACTGGGAAAGTGTAGACTGATATAAGCAAGATGTTCAAATCTATTATTACCATCCCCCTAAAAAATAAAATATAAACAGTGGTATAGTAGGTTCAAAGTTAATACGAATAATAGCAAAAATTATTCTTAGTAAGTTCAGAAACCTATCCGATATATTGTCTCTTTAATAAGAAAATTCACACAAAGTGTAAAACACAGACAAACTTAACAAATCCACAGTTAAGAAATAAGCCAAACTGAAGAACTATAAGATACAATAATTTGTCCGAAGTTCTTCATAATGTAAATAAACCAATGTGCATGTTTAATCATTACAGAGTCATTACCATGTAGTTTTCTTTGATGATAAAGTATCTAGAGCATGGATCAATTCAACTTCAATCAAAAAGTATACAGAAGATGAGGATATGGTAAATATTTGTATTTAATATCCATTATAGAAAATATCAGATGAACTAGACCATTGCAGTAATTATTAAAGAGATTAGCTTGTTAAAATGCCTGATCATCTGACGGCTACATGGCTAAGACATGACCGTCAAATTTTTACAGATGTGAACTTGTTTTATATCGACTTGGCAATATTGATTTGAATTTTTCCTGGGACTATTTTATAACATTTGTTAAGTTTAGTACAAATACAGCTTTTATAAGTTTAAAAGACTCCTGACTATACAGTAGATAATAAAATTGAGAATGGAAATTGGGAATGTGTCAATGAGACAACAACCCGACCAAATAAAAAACAACAGCAGAAGGTCACCAACAGGTCTTCAATGTAGCGAGAAATTCCCGCACCCGGAGGCGTCCTTCAAACATGAGTTGCACATGTACAAGTTATTTTTTCAATACCAAATTATGGCAAATAGTTCCTTAATCAGCTCTCCATAAGATTGAAATAGAATAGACCAGTGCAAAGGATAATACTGTCATACATTAATAATTGAATTGATAAATGGTTTATTGGTGAAGGTTTTTGGTCCGTTTTTCATGAAACCTGATTCAAAGTAAATATCCTCGAGGAAAATATATCCTCATGCAATGTTACAGAAATTTAACTCACATCAAAATCTAATTCTTTTGGAATTGAAGCTCTAAACTCTCTTTAATTTGATCAATAGAGGTTATGTATCATTAGTGTTGGGTGTTTTTTTTTAGTTGCAGACTGATTTAATTACTTTTTTGACTTTAAACTACAAAATAAACATGAAGAGTTGTCTCATTGGCACTCATACCACATCTTCTTAAATCTATAGCAGTAATACAATATATTTTTTCAGACTCCAAAGCCAACAAAAGGAGGGAAAGGATATGCAAGTTTTTCAAAGGATTTAGTGAAGGCTAAAACAAATGCACTTCTTGCTTATGATATGTCAGTTAGTGTAAGTATAGTATATAATTTGTTCATCTGCTTGATAGGATAGACACTAGAAAGATATTTAGACTTTTAAAAGTTCTTACATTTTAAACTTTTCAAATGAGACCAAATAAAATAGTATGTTTGGTTTCAGTTTATTTTTTACATTGAGTCTATTGGAGCAACATTCTGACTTTAAGGTGGTACCCAACACTTGAACTAAAATTAATTTGGCTCGTTTAATTTTCTTAAAATTTTAACAAAGTTATCTCCCTGTAGTGTTAGGTACCACCTTAAGGTAGGCAGTTATTAAGACTAAAAAATAGGGTGGGTAACTGGTGCCACACATATATTTTATTTGGCCTGTCACTACATAAACATTGGTATTTGATCTTGAAATAATATTTAACTATCAATGGTCAACAGTTACTGTTTTTTCTTTAGATAATTGACTAATTTAAAATCTCTTTGCAAGTTACAGGTTTGAAAAGTTTGACTAATTTTGTGCATTTTGTTCAAACATTATTTATTTTTAAACCCCTGAGACAATCATATTTGATACAAATTGCAATTCAGAATTTGCTTTCTATGTTTGGTCTTTTCTTCTCTTCAATATAAGCTGATGTGTCTCCATTGTTTTGTTGAATTTTTGAACAGTTGATGATTTGTTAATCTTTTTATTTATGAAAAAGTCTCTAAAAAAAATAAATCATTTAAAATTGATGAATACCGTAATCCCATGAGATACTATAAACTAAAAAAAATGTATATTAAAACAAAAGATTTGTTTTAAGGGGGCTCACCGGCATAAATTTTTTTTTGGTTATAATTTTTGTACCATATCAGAAAGTAACAACTAATAGTGTAATTAATCAAATTTGTAATGAAAAAAGAAATGTTTCAATTTTTGCTAAATTTTTTGTACCCTCGAACCTCCTTAAGCTATCTTCTATTTAATTTAGAATTTGAACATATTTTGTAGCTTATGAATAAAAAGCTCAGAGAAAAAAGTGATTTAGAATACATATTTTATGTTTTTAGTAAGTAGTACTTGTAGTATTCGAATGAATTTTTTATTTTTTATTACAGGATAGGTTGAAGAATTTTAGTTTTGCCAAAAGATATAGAGGGACCTATGGAAAGGTTTACCAATCAGACAGTTCACAAGGTATGACAAATGATCATTGAGGTTAATTGTTTACTTTTTACTTTTTCTGTTATAAGGTTATTGCACTAACATTCCTCAGTATAGTGCATATGTACGTATACAAATTTGGAAAGCAAAAGAAATGTTAGATTGCAGTAAATTAAGTTCTCTAAATTTTTTTCTTCCCTGGTGGTCCTAGAAGAAAATATACTGGTCGTCACTATTATTTCTTTTGCAAAATACCAAAATTGTGTCAGTCCTTTACAAAATTTAGGTGGTCTCTGAAAATGACTTATCTTATATAGTGGCGTAAATTAAAAACCTGATCAACTTTGCCATAGAGAATTACACCATTGAATTGAAAATTTAAAATTGAGAATGGAAATGGGGAATGTGTCAAAGAGACAACAACCAGACCGTAGAAAAAACAACAGCATCATTGATATTTTGAACTGTTTCAAACCATTTTTTTCAATAGCAGATCAGTTCCTAGTGTTTCAAAAAAATATAGTAAAGGGTGCAATAATTAGTTATTTACTATAGTTACCTTAATACAATAAACCTTAAATGTTGTTTGATAATCCAATTGATTTTTTTTTCAATCTTAGTGCCATGCATATAATGTTAATAAAAAAGTTACAAAAAGAAAAATTGATTAATTCCGATAGTTGTCCAGTCTACCTTTCTTTTATCACCACCAATCAAGGTTGTATTATAGTATCTTGATTTGCTTTTTGATAGGCTTTCAAACTACCAGGTTCTACTTACAAATCTAAGTAAAACATATCTTCTTCAAAAAGTAAAGTACAAAAAAAAACAGAACTCCAAGGAAAATTAAAATTGGAAAGTTCCTTATCAAATGGCAAAATCTATAGCTCAAAGACATCAAAATGAATGGAAAACAACTGTTATATTCCTGACTTGAAGAAAATATAGATAGCAGACTTCTCAGGTTAACTGTCTTTTAAGCAAGGGGATAATACTGTATATAGAATAACTGAAAACAAACCAGAACTATTCTAATATGCACAAATAAGAGTTAATTTTCAAATGCATGTATGGTTGCATAAAGGTTAGCTCAAGCATTGTAATTAAAATTTACATCTCTAAACAATATAACTATTTACAAAGTTAAACCTGTATGCATCTAATTTAGATTTGATTAGACATTATCAAATAACCAAATTAAACGTTTGTATAAACAAAGCAAGCAGGACAACCAAAGTCTAAATCTATATGCAGTAGGAAATTATCTCTTACAATGATCAAAACAATGCACTATAAACTTGAGAATGGAAATGGGGAATGTGTCAAAGAGACAACAATCGACCATAGAAAAAAACAACATCAGAAGGTCACCAACAGGTCTTCAATGTAGCGAGAAATTCCCGCACCTGGAGGCGTCCTTTTGCTGGCCCCTCAATAAATATATACTAGTTCAGTGATAATGAACGCCATACTAAATTCCAAATTGTAAACAAGAAACTAAAATTGAAATAATACAAGACTAACAAAGGCCAGAGGTTCCTGACTTGGGACAGGTGCAAAAAAGGGGCGGGGTTAAACATGTTTATGAGATCTCAACCCTCCCCCTATACCTCTAGTCAATGTAGAAAAGTAAACGCCTAACAATACGTATATATGCTAGCAGACTGCATACAACTTTGTGTAAATAATTTTTATGATATCTTTAAAATACTCTTGAGCTGCTCTTTCAAATTCTAGAGACACCAAAACCTATAAAGAAGAAACCTAAGATGAGGAAGAGAAAAGTAGAAGAGATAAGCAGTGGCATGATAGACTCAGCATTAGAGGAAGATGATAATGAAGAAGCTGTATTGAAAGGGATTGAAGAAGTGTTGGATGCTATTGATGATGAGCTTGATGCTATGAGTGAAGATTGTGATGATGAAGGTACTATATAATACAGGCCATAATCATTAAGAGGCGGTACTCAGAACTTTTGCCCTCCTATGCTATTGACAAGTATGGCCTAAAGTTAGGAATTTTATATAAAGTATTCATGGAATAAATTGAAAAAAATACCACATACAGGGTATGAATGTTCAAAGTACCAGACAACATGAAAGGTAATGAAACCCCTATTATAATCATTAAATATTCCTGCATTACTTATTCTTCAAAATTCTTTGAATATTAGAGAATACATTCAGCCGTTAAGTTGCATTAGTACCGGTAGTTAAAAATATGCTTAGGTGTTTTAACCCTTCAACCCTTTTGTGGTGGTGGGAGAAAGCAGCTGTGACACCCTTTTTATAATGAATGAATGAGTTATAATTCAGTTTTCATTCTTATATTGCATCATGAACATTTTATTAACTTTTTACGCCTTCCCCTTTTTTTTCCAGTCGATAGTAGGTCCCCTTACTTAATTTGTGATATAAATGTTGGTTACCACAATTATCAAACATCAAAAGCTCATTTTATAGGATGCCCCAACATTTTTTAAAAGTCTTAATTCACTACTGACATTTTACTGATAAAAATAATTATTATTTTTAGATGATGAAGATTTTAAAATGTCACAAGAAGATGAAAACAAGACAAATATAACAAAACATGGAGATGATAAGAAAAAAACATTAAAAGGTATAAATTTTATAGTATCAGATTATTACATGGCATTTTTCATATCGCATGATCTTTTTATCATATGCTTCAACAGTAGAGAAAAATAACAGATTCATATATTGATCCTTTTACGTGGTTCCCGAAAAGAAGTTGAAAGAGTAAAAAGTTCACTGACGTCTGACCCAAAATTTGATACATTCAATATGAAATCTTTCTATCATATGCCTCAACAGAGAAAAAAACCCACATTTTTATATGGATGAACCTCAAAAAAAATAATTCAACAATATACATAATGAACATTGTTTGGAAAAGTCAACTTTCTTAAAGTAACTTTCAAATTATGTTTCAGAAAAACTTAAAAAATGCATTTATTTATTTTATTTTTTTAATTTAATTTAATTATTTTACACAATATACTTTCCAGTATTCAAATAATTGTTTTGTACACTACTTTGAAATGTTTTTCACTGAAAACTTAGCATTGAGGTGTATTTTCTGGAATTTGCCAAGAATCACCGGAATGCCATGTGATAACGTTACGGAAAGGCATGTGATAACACTCAAAGCATGTGATAAACTTTTCATATCAGCCTGCTTTGCACCAATTTGAAAAATATTGAATTTACGATAATTTAATGCTATTATCATGCAGTAAAAATCATATGTTTTTTAGTCTAAGTATATGATAATGTAATATATACAAGCTTAAGACAACTTAAAGCAAATAATTGAGTTTAGACCTTTCATAATGATACTTGTGATCAGTTTGGAAAGGGGGGGATCATTTAATTGGATGTCAAACCTTGTTCTTAATTCTTAAATCACCAGACACTTTACTCTTTTTAGATGAAGATTTCAAAATGGCAAAAGAAGAAGAAAACAAGATTAATATAACAAACCATGGAGATGAAAAGAAAAAATCTTCAAAAGGTATTTTGATTTTGTAATATGTACAAGCTAAAGACAACTAAACAAATGTTAAGGAGTGTGGTATTCAGGTTTTCAGGATTTATTTGATTGTGGTTGTTTAATGTAAACACAGTTTATACTGCGCATGAGTTCTAAATAAATGACCATACGGTCTTCAACAATGGGCTATATATATGGAAGTGTTTAACGACCTTGACTGGCTTTTCAGCCCTCGCACGGTCGGCTCGGTGCCCGAAGACGATTGGTGAGCATTTAAATATTTTGTGCCGTGGGTCAGGAACGGGTAGCAAAGGACGCCGAATGGAGGCCGCCATCTTGGTTTTGGTGAGTTGTTTTTGGTTTGTTGACTATTTTGGATTTTACTTCTTCACAACGGCTGCTTTCAGGGCCAGTTTGGTCAGCTTGGCAGCCCGCTAGCCTCGATGATGGAGTACTGGTAGATGAATCGTGGACGTAGTTCTAAAGATGACAGGAAGCGTTATCAGGACCCAAGCCGTGAGGCAGGAAAATGAAGGTCGTATCACCCAACAGCCTAGGATACAGCCCTCGGACGTTAATCGGCATGACACTCCCCATAATAGACAATGGTTTTGGAGGCATGTTAACGCGGGTACGCCAACTACTACGTCTCTCTGTACGGCATGGATTGGTTTCTGTCATCTTAGTAGTATGTCGTTGACCATCTAGCAATAAACCCTCATCGAAGATAGCGGGTAAAGGAGAGCTGACCCAGCACGTCCGTTCAGCTGTAAGGACTGAGACGTGACTGAATGAATGATTGAAATGAATGAAATGATGAATGGGCTATAATATGTTTCCCAGAATCTATGTATTATGTATGAAGGTTTGAAATAAAAGTATAAATAGTATAAGACCCTTACAAATTTATTCAACTAAATTGATTGAATTTTATAAATTTTACTTATTTTATTTTGCTTTTAGTTCAGGTATTGATTTTTTTTTTTTAAATGCTTCTAAAATAAAATGCGTAATCAATAGATTTTAAAAATGAATAGATCCAAGGGAGATAACTAGATGTATATTCTCGAATTTTACCTCCTAAACCATCTGATAAAACCAGTAGCAGATCCAGACTATCATAAGAGGGGGCCTGCTCCAGTCGATCATGCTTCAAAGATTCCCTATATAATCAACCAAATTTTCCCACAAAAAGAGGGGCATGCTATCTGAACCCCACCCCAGCAACCCTTGCCCACAAATATTTTTGCTGGAATTTTTAATACTTTACAATTGCCATTATTCTTCAGATCTCTTTAGTATCAACCAAAATTTCAAAGGTGGGTAAGGCTGGCGCTACATATTAAATCACAAAATATGAACAAAAAAGTGAAATGACATATTTATGCCCCATTCCTGGGTATTAATCATGTTTTCTGGTCTGCATGTGCATTTGTTTGTCTGTCCCACTTCAGATTAAAATTTTTGGTCAAAGCAGTTTTTGATGAAGTTGAAGTCCAATCGACTTGAAACTTACCGTAGTACACATGTTTCCTATGAGATGGTCTTTCTAATTTTAATGCCTAATTAGAGTATTGACAGTGGGAGTGGGGCTATTCCCTATACTATGGACACATCGATATATCTTGTTATTGCTATTTTGTTCATTTTTTCTTTGATCTTTTTTTGTGATAATTTTCATATCATGCTTCTCACTTGATATGGGAAAATTATCGCTAGAAACTAAGGAGGCCACGTGGTGTTGCTAACGAAATTGACATTGAAATTGACAACTTCGTCATAGGTAAAATAGCGATAAACAGATTATCATTGGTCATCTCAACTCGATTGCTTTTCTCACTTTCGCTGTACCAGCTCAAGCGAGAAAATCAATCTCGTTGAGATAATCAACGATAATCTATAATTCTACTACATTTTCAACTAAAAAATCTGAAAATTTCTGTCTCAGACTGACTATTTTGTCTGACATTTTGTCGAACAGCCAGAGTATCAGTAAAGGCTACTAAGGGGTGTAGCCAGAGGGGTGTAGCTATAAGAATATGAAGCCCAGTAGATAATTTTTTTTCTTATTTAATTTTTTCAACTTTTAAAAATGATACATTTAGCAATTACAATATTACTCATTAGATTTACTCAAACAATTGAAGTTTAAAAATATAATTTACAGGGCCATTTATTAAGGTAATTGGATCTTATGGAATCCTTTGCATTTTAACTTTGGAAATAAATGAAGTTTTTGGTTAATATTATGTAACAATTTTGTGAGAAAACATCTTTTTGTGGAGAGGCTGGGTCGACTTCCTGGATTTGACTGAAAATTGAAAATATTATATTATACTAGAACACACCCGTGACATCGCGGATCCGTGACTGAATTAAAGTATATAACTATGCGCAAGCCTTACCTTAGTATTAGTATTGTCATCTGATAAAATCTTGGCGATTATAAGATACACAGTTTTCTCTGCTTTCAAATCTTTCTGTTTGAACCCGTCGAACTGGAACTTATCAATTATTGGTCATGATAAATACTAATTATTTGGAAAACAAAAGGTCCTAGAATGGAGTATTTTTTAATCAACAGCATTGTCCTATATTAGTTTAATAGTTATACATAAAGTTGAACTCTTTGATTCGCTGTTTTACGTCACTCATGCCCACTAACAAATTGAAAACTGTACCTATACGCCTTAATATTTTTAGTCCAGATTTTTAGTATTCGTATTGTTATCTAAGAAAGTTTTACTGATTAAAACTACAATAGGTAACAATTTGACAATTTAGTAGTGCCAACCCTGTGATTATGACCCGTGTATATAGCATATTAATCCTGCATACACTGTTTGGTGGTGCCCCTGTCAGATGCGGAACGTACAGATAAGGTAATAAGTAACAGGTGATTATACTATTGGTATCGGTATCGGACTCGACCCGGAAATTCTTAATGATTTGAAATATTAATTACGTGGAAAACAAAAGGGCCTGGAGTGGTGTAATTTTTAATCTACACCTTTGTACTATATAAGTTGTATGTAAAGTTGAATTCTTTGATTCGTCGTTTTCACGTGATGACGGCTGACAAATTGGACCTCGTAATTTTAGTATTATAGATACTCCTCAAAATTTATTCCTGCATGGTCAAAAACTGATTTCTAGATTTTCTAAAAAAAAATTAGGGGGTTGTTGTTAAAAATAAAATCACAATTTTTAGATTATCAAAAACTGAATGTTTTTAATTTGTTCTAGGATTTTAACAAATAATGATTTCTGTAATTATGGTAAAAATGCACTTTTTTCCTCTTGAGCCAAAGTTGCACCAAAATTTTGAGAATTTGTTTATAAAAAAGAGATAAAAGTATTTGTTAATAATGCATACAAAATAAAATAATATAAAAAAATTGGTATTATAAGATATTTTAAGAGGGTAACACTATTAGATGTAGTTCTATAATCTCCAATTAACAAATTTTAAAGGTCATTTCCTATACAAAAATAAGTATTATATTTTATTACCTCCCTTGGAATTGCCCATGTGAAAATTTCATATTTTTTTCTGTCAATTTATAAGCTTTAAAGAAACAACAATATTATTGAATATTTTAACCAATATTTAAACAAAAAAAGTATTTATTGACTTATCAAATTACTACAATTAATAATATTTGAAGTAACAATAAAATATCTGTACTTTTATTTTTAAATTGAACATGAAATATGAGAACTCATGGTAACCAATTTGTGGTGCTCATTGTTGAAGACCGTATGGTCATTTATTTAGGATACATGCACATTAATTATGTGCATAATATAAATTCAAGCAGTCCAAGCCCCCCACCCCATCTTTGACTCTGAATTGAAATATTCACCCATCGAAAGAAAATATGTCTAGGAAGTGAATCAACCAATAATCTAAATGCATTTGTTGCTGGTATAAGTTCTAATTACACATATATCACAAAGCTCTCATTCTGAAAGAATTAAATTTGTATCAAAATGTATTAACTTATAGTTTATAAAGTTTGATTAAGCTTTACAACGAAAAATAACAGATATAGATGGAATATATAGTTATCAAAGGTACCAGGATTATAATTTAGTACGCCAGACGAGCGTTCAATTCTACATAAGACTCATCAGTGATGCTCATATCAAAATATTTATAAAACCAAACAAGTACAAAGTTCAAGTAGTGAAGAGTATTGAGGATCCAAAATTCCAAAAAGTTGTGCCAAATACGGCAAAGGTAATCTATGCCTGGGATAAGAAAATCCTTAGTTTTTCGAAAAATTCAAAGTTTTGTAAACAGGAAATTTATAAAAAATTACCACATTATTGATATTCATAAGCCATTTTTTTTAAATACATGTTTAGAGAATTATTCCAAATCTGACAGTTATATGACATATTTGAATTATAAATAAACTTTGTTTTGTATACAGAGAACAAATAAACATATATTTCCACAAATGGTAACCATATTTTTGCATTTCTACATATTATCTCATTCTGAAAATACTATATTAGATAGATAGAAAATTAAGATAGCAAAAAAATCTACAAATACATATTGGTTACTGCAATTGTACCAATAACAATTCACTAGCAATGGCCATTTTTTTCACAAAATGGTCAGTTTGGAGAGACAATTTCAGCTTGAACAAAAAAATATTTTTTTAGTGGATGACCGTTGGTGGCATTCCGGTGTATTGCTTTAGCCTAAATTTCCATTATGTAAATTAGTTTTGATTTTTTAACTGTTCTCTAAACATGATAAATACGCCGACATCATCGAGTCGAGTGCAAAATAAAACTCCTTATCGCTTGCTATAAATTCATTTCTTCAATTAACACTCATCAAATAAATGGTTTAGAACATAATTTAATAAAATTAAAATGTTTTATTTGTATGGAAGCAAAAATTATTAATATCTATGCAGATGTACAGAAAAATTGTGTTAAGAATATATCAAGAACAATTGCAATCTCCTATAAAGAAGGTGAAGATAATATACAGACACAAGCAGAGATATTGGTCCTTGCTCTCTGGTATTGCGGGAAAATATGAAAAATATGAATGCCTACTCAAATCCAATCTATAAGAAAAATCAAATTATTATAGACAAGTTTCCATCATGCACTTGCACTGCACTATTAATAACTAGTAGAATAGAATGATCTACAAATGAATGAAGATTATTTTTACATGTAACTGTAATATACAAATATTTATATAATATAAACCAGAGTATATTGATTTGTATCACTACAATATATATATATATATATAATAGTTATTACCAGGATGTTGAATTTTCTTTCATTTAATATCTTCCATCCAAGAACTTGTCTCAGAAAAAAAATCATCTGTACATAATTAAAACCTCCCTTTCAGGTATAAAGATGTAATTACTTTTACTGAGACAAGTTCTTGGATGGAAGATAAATAAATGACCATTCACAAGAACTTCATCCGATGTTCAGTACTTCAGTACATTGATTCCAATTGGTATTGAGATTGAACAACTTAGCCTCCAAATATTCATAGTAAATAAGTATTTGTATATAAGCAGAACTTTAAAATTTATTGTAAATTATCTTCTTGCATAACTCTTTCTTTATTAATATTCTTATAGTTAATTCTTTCAGAAACCAAACAGAATTCAAGACAGAAACCTAATAAAAAAGCAGAAGAAATCAATAAAGATTTGAAAATTAAAATTAAGAAACCCAAAATGTTTGAGGAAGAAGATGAAGAAGAAGAAATGGTGGTTCCATCAATACCAGTAAAATCTATGAAGTTTGACAGTGATATATTTACAATGGATATGGATGATGATTTACCAGGGGATTCTAATACTACAGACACTAATAGTAAAGACGCTGACAACAAATCTATAAACCTTGAGGGGGGAGATAAAACTGAATTAAAAAATGCATCCACATCTTCTGTGGAGAATTCATCCAAAACTGAAAATTCAAGTACTGAAGATGCTGAAAATGCACAAAATGACAGTAATTTTGAAAATACTGAAAATGATGATTCTGATAGCAGCCAAAGTCAAAATGATGATAAGTCTGAAAACAGTCAAAATCAAAATGAACAATCTGTTGAAATAACAAATACCTCAAAAGAAGACACACTTGAAGAGAATAGTGCTACTCATATAGACAATGATTCTGTTGCTGTCAATAGTTCACCTGATAATGAGGCATCTTGTACAACTGATACTGCTACACACGACATTGAAATGGACGATAGATCACAGGAGGTGTTATCTTTGGAGCAGGATGAACAAATGGTTCCAGGAGAAGAACAAGCACATACTGACGAAGAGCTAAATTTAGAAATATCTAATCCTATAGAAGATAAACACCCATCACAGATTATAAATCGTACCATTGCCCCTGTCACGATAGAACTTGCTTATGATTCTGATCCATTTGATATGGAAGAGTAAAATCTAATCTGTCTCTTTAATGCTTGTTATATATTGTTATCTTTTTTTATAATATTGTTATCTGTTATTTTAGATAATGTAAAAATTAAGCAGAACAATCATTCAAATTTTTTTCTTAATATCATTTTAATTTCAATAACAAAGACAATATATTCATATGCTAATGTCACATGTAATGATTCTAAAAAATGTTCTTAACATAGATGGATAAAATTTTTGGTTGATGAACACTAAAATCCTATAAACATCTAAAATTTCTATATGCACATGTCTTTGATAGATGTATTTATGCTGCTGTCAGTCAGGACACTTCCAATCCAATATTAAAGTCAAAATTGCTTTCACCACTTCTTATGAAACTTTTACCTTGAAAGGAGAAGTCTACATAAAAATTATCCTTTCAGAATTATTAAATCATGGAACAAACTAAGTTTATGATTATAACTTTTTTCTTATTTGGCATAGAGCAGAGTGAAAATTTGATAAAAACATTTTATTGTACGTACTCTTTTTGATGGTCTCTATAAAATAATGTTTGCCATAAATACTAAATAAATACCTTCAATCATATAAAAACCTTAAAAGTTCATAAGACTTCAATGGTCATTTGTTTAAATTATTTGAAATGTCAGTGTTCAGAGTTCATTCATATTTTGATATATTCCTTGTAGTAAATGTAGTAAATTAAGTACTTTCCAGATATTTAAATTTTTACTCTTTAGCATAACTTATTTCTGAAAATGAAATGATAGGAACTTAATTAACAGCAAGCTAAGTATATTTCTGAAGAGTACTGAATTAATACAGTGAATATGACTAAAATTGAAGTTCAAATATGACCTTACAATTTATTATTCAGCCTGTTTGTTTTTGGCTGGTTCAGATCCAGATGACTGATTGAATATTTTTTGTTTGTTATTTAATTAAAGAAAAACAACACTATTGTGGTCTATGTCACTTAGATTTATTTTAAATTTATGATAAAAAAAAAAAAAAAAATGTCAATTGAGCTATTACAATCACAAATTCAATTTTCATTGTTTTGGTGTATGAACATGAACCATGACTTTTTTAGTTTAACACAATACAAATTTTCTAAATGCTTGTATGCAATATTTCAAAATCATAATATTAAGAATCTAAGAAAACTTAATAAATAAATTCATAGAAGCAACATGCATTTTGTATATAATACTTCATTTCAATGGAAAAATGATTTTAACTAATAACCAATATTTTTTTTTTTTTTAATTTATAATATGTAAATATGTAAATATACAGCTGTTAACATATATTAGGGTTGTTCCAGAAAATACTATGCCCCCCCAAAGGAAGGCAATTTTTTTTAAATATTATGTGGGTGGTTGTATTTGAAATACCAAAATGCAAAGGGAGTGCTGTTCTAATTAAATTTTATTTCTGTGGGTGGTGGGGGTTAAAAAAAAAGTGCCGTCCCTGGGGAGGGGGGGACACAGTATTTTCTGGAACAGCCCTTAACTGTTATAGATAGTATATCTAGTTATATACACTGTTATTGCTGAGGATATATTTCTATAGATCTATATTGTTATTGTTGATTTTTGTATTGATTGTCAAAATATGTTTTTTTTTTCCAACTGACATTTAATGAATGATTGATATTTTCATTACACATATAAGGGCAGGGAAAAAGATAAGCAGGGGCCAATGCTACTGAAAAAAACCTTGCTTGGGAGTGATGTTAGTTATTTCTCTGTTGTACTATAGAAAGTAATGTTAATTGTATAGAAAGTACTAAACCAGCAGAAAAGTATTTTATTGACATATTTTGATATATGGTTAATAATTTTAATTTTCCATAATGCTGTAAACTTACAGCAACAGCCTTCAAATGCTGATTTTTGAATATACATGTGAAGAAAATGTTTGTTTACAAGATTTGTTATAAATCTATTAAACCATTACTGACTTCCATTGGCTATCGTCAGTGAATTAAAACTTTAAACATATACATGTATATAAAATACAGGGACGGAACCATTTCCCCATTCAAATGCATTGATTGTCCCCCAAAAAATGGGGGATTCCAACCCCTGAAACCCCCCTCTGTATCCGCTGCTGAAATATGTTGTTATGTTCATCAATGGTCTATAATGTTGCCCAAATGATGAGATACTATGCAAAGATATTATTTTGGTTATTTGTTATTTGTTATATTGTTGTTTTTTTAAACTCTGTGAATTGTGGAGTTATATTGTTATAATGCATTAAAATAGGGTAATATATTATGGTTTTAATTTCTACAATGAGTATTGTTATGTATGAATTAAGTTTGTGTAATTTGCTGTTGAGTCGGTATACATTGTTATTTAAAAAATTGTTAATGTTGCAAGATATTGAAAAACTTTATTGAAACATGTTATTTCTATATGCTGTTGTCAGCTGTTGTTAATATTATATGAGATTGTTTTAGTAAACTTCAACTTATTAATCTTGTTATTTTATGATGATTGTTAATGAATTGTTGAATTGTTCCTGTTCATGACTACATTGTTGCCAAATAAAATATTAATTATTTTAAAGATGTTTTTTTATTAGATTATGCTGGTTAATGAAAGAAGATTCAATTTGGGAGAAGGATAAATTGTATTTATAAAATTAAATGCAAAAGAAGCTTGCCTAGCATATACATCTAAAATTATTACATGGCCACTTGAGTATTCTGTGCTTTGCTTTTGCAGCAATTCCTTTAAAAGTTGCACCAATATTATTATTAATACAATAAATTAGTATAGAATATATCTATTTGTATTGAAAATAGACTTTTGATATTTATGTGATGACTTAGTTTTAATAGCTCAATATAACATATAAAAAAGAAGATGTGGTATGATTGCCAATGAGAAAACTAGCCACAACAGACCATATGACACAGAAATTAACAACTATAGGTCACCATACAGCCTTCAACAATGAGCAAAGCCCATACCACATAGTCAGCTGTAAAAGACCTTAAAATGAGAATGTAATACAATTCAAACAAGAAAACTAACTACCTAATCTATTTTAACAAAAAAATGAAAAACAAATATGTGTAACATACAAACAAACGACAACCACTGAATTACCGGCTCCTGACTTTGGACAGGCACATGCATACAGAATGTGCAGGGTTAAACTTGTTAAGAGAGATCCCAACCTTCCCCCTAACCTGGGACAGTGGTATAACAGTACATATTCATCACTGACCAGACTCGTCAATAAACCAGAAAAGGAAAACATTAAAAAAAACTTGTTAGTTTTTTATTAGTTCGCCCGTGACATATTTCAAGAAAGTGAGACATGAGGATTGCTTTTTTGTGAAGGTGTCAACAATTGTTTAGTTTTCTGCTTAAACTGGGTAGGAACTACTCGTGATAGATTAACAAAAATAATTACTATCCCAACATTTAAATAAATTATTATGGATGTATCTTATGATGTCAACTTATCCATGAATTCAATAATTCTAATGCATTGAAAAAATATTTAAAAATAATTGCCTTGTGTAGAGGGTCAGGATGGGGTTTTACAGATAGAGAATATAATGTATATTATTAGCTATAACGTGGTTGTTGGATTAGGCAAATGAACAGAAAGTCGTGGGACATAAAGTCAAACATTTGACGGGACAAAAAGTCACAAATAATTTGTTGGAAATTGTTTGAAAAAAAAAAAGTAAAATCACAAAAATACTGAACTCAGAGGAAAATCAATTTGGAAAGTCCATAATCACATGGCAAAATCAAAAAACAAAACGCATCAAAAACGAATGGACAAGAACTGTCATATTCCTGACTTGGTACAGGCATTTTCAAATGTAGAAAATGGAGGATTAAACCTGGTTCTAAAGCGCTAACCCTCTCACTTTAATGAACAATGTTCAACATATGAGAGAAAGATCTTGAAAGATTCTCTTTTTGTAACACATACTTATCTTCAAGTTTAGGCAAAGGTTCATCAGCCTTGATAAATCAAAATTTATTAAAATTTAATCATGCAAAGGATAAATCTATTGGCAGAATGAAGACGTTTTAGTAACAAGTCACTTTGACATTTATTGAATAAATTTAAATAACAAAGTTGCTTCATATTCAAAAGTTCAAGAACAACAAAAAAAATATTTGAAAAATCAGTGTTTTCTTGTTTAAAGAAAAATAATTTGAAAACTGAATTGTAACTTTTTGTCTGTGACATTTGTCCTGTGATTTTCTGTCCTATATTCGTGGGGCTAAGAACTGCATGTATGCAAGTAGAATTTTCATCAGAAATACCTAGACCTTTCATGTTTTACCCATGATGTGTGGGCATGAAGCTTCAAGCTTTTACATCATGAATGCACTTCAAATGAGACAACCATTTTGAACTTTTTAGTTTCTTTGCTAGTGATAGTTTAAGGGACTACTTATGCATATTAAGTTGGTTCTTCAGTGATTTCAACATGTCAAGGTGTCCAAAACTTAAAGAAGAGTCACAGGCTTAAAAATTGATCTGCCTTATACTTTTTTACATGTTAGCACTGTTTTATTTTTTATTTCAAAAATATAGTTTCCATGTTTTTATACAACAGCAATTTTTGAGGTTTGTATGATGCGATGATTTCTTGTTTTATTTGTTCCTTTGGGGCAATTACCCCCAAACACTTTGTAATACTGTCAATTCATTAATTATGCATTCATTTATTTTTGCGATTTTGTCATTTTAGACTTAAATGAGATTTTAACTTTTAGGATTTTGAGAAAAATCCTGTTAAATTCATATAAAATATTTCAAAATGCGAGTTCAAATTGTGTTTACAACTCTTTTGCATTATTGCAAAAATAAAAACCTTGCTAATTTTTTTGAATTTACAGTATTACAAAGTGTTTGGGGGTAATTGCCCGAAAGGGACAAACAAAACAAGCATTTTTCTAGTTTCCAGATAATATAACTTGTGTTCAAGTGTGTTGATTTTCTTACATTGTACTACAAGTACAATGTCCATACTGTAAATGGAAGGCTGAGATCGAGTTTTGGGGTAATTGCTTCAATTTTTTTGGGGGGAGGGGGGAATGGTGGTATAAAAAAAAAATGTCAGGGGTATTCCCCCATATATTTGTAATAAGGGGTTCATAATTTTCCCCAAATTTGTCAAAATGTTTCAACAAGGAATTGAATTCCTTGATTTCAAGAAGAAATCTGTATTGTCCAATAAATTTTGAAGTTCTTTGATCACATTTATTTTATATATTTGAAACCGATATTATATCAAAACTTGATTACAATCCAAATTCAGCCGGTTTTAAACTTGAATATTGCTACCAAATTTGCCCCAACTGCTCAGGGTTGGACCTCTGCTGTCATATCAGTCTGCGCTCAGTGGAGTATTTTAGTCGCAATCGATCAGTATACTACGTACTGCAACTTAAACACATGGTGAAAGTCGAGACTTATGGTACCAGAAATTGGCTACTAGATGAGTGTCATGTGGACCTCAAGATTCCATTGAAAAATGTATGAATTAAATTTTACACGTTTTAAGATTACTGCAGTGTAATAGTTATAGTATCCTCTGATTTGAAGATTAGATACATAGATCTATTTTATTTCTCATAGAGAACCTTTTAAGGCTAAATCGGTACAGCGATTTATATCAATAGTACATGTATATTAAACATTTACATTATTGGAAAAACATAGAATATTATAGGAGCTAGTTTCTAATATAACCATATAAACCACAATGTTTAATGACCAAGAAGCAGCATCACATCAATGAAATAAGCTTTTATGAGTTGTGTCTCATGTACTGGCTGATGCATATTAACAAACAAAACAGGAGACACAAAGAGTGTGAACTGAAAGGAGGGGGTATTCATTAGGTCCGGCGCCTTATCAAATAAAACATATCACTTAAAACTTCTAAAATCACGTTACAGAAAAATATTTTTGAGTGATGTCCCTTTAAAATCTTCTGATTACATAATTAAATTTTGTTAGGGCACAAAGTCTTTAATCTCGTATTATATAAAATAACATACATAGAATAAAATATTTAACTTAATAAGAAAATCGTATGTGGCTATAATTGTAATTTTAGGAGAAAACTTGTAGTTAGAATTTTAATTATAAACCTTAGAATCTTTATCTTGTCTGTGACCTCTTATATAGAAATTTCTTTACCATTAATAAAAAGGGCCTTTACCATGTGTGGTACTCAAAGTCTAACGATATTTGGGCGGAATCACTATCAGGAGATTTCGGAGGCATAATTTCTTTACTTGGTGGCAGTTGGTACTCATTAGGTCCGGCGCCCCATAATAACAAATATAAATTAGAAACCGACATATGAATTTTTAATACGTTTTGGCTATTAGTGGACAAATAATGATGTGCATTGATTGATACAAATCCTGATTATACCGACGGATATCAAGCTTTTAAAAACCTCCCAAATGCATATTTCATGATTTGCCTTTCAACAAAAAATAAAATTTTATGATCTTAAACATTTGTTTTAGTATTCAGGTAGCACAATACAAATATTTTTTTACTTCCAATCTCTAACCTTTAAAATGCTGTTACTTTCTTATGAATGCATAAAAGAGGTATATATATATATATATAGATAGATAAAAGATTAATATTTAAAATGAATGCAATATTTTTATTATGCAATCATTATGTATTCAATTATTATGTAATTAGTGACAAAATCTCGGTCAGTTCACTTGAATGAATTAAGCTCTCTCATCTCTTTAACTATACAGAAAAATCTAACAAAATCTTAATCAACACATCATGGGCTTCAAAACGGTGTCTCAAATTGTCCCTATTGTATTCCATTCTCTCATAAATATCTAGTTAGTGTAAGCATACTGTCCACATAAAAAAAAATTAGTTCTATACATTCTAACTGAAATCTGAGACACCCTTTTGTAGATAATGGCCATAGGAACAACATATAATAAAATAAATCCTCTAGGAAACATATGCAGAAGCTAATTTCATTTAAAAAAGGAAATTTGGTGAAAAGTATTTTAGACACAGTTTACATTATAATTGATTTCATAACTGTTGCATTATTCTAACATTGCATTAATTTGAAAGAGTAATCTATTAGCTACTCAAAACTACCACTTTTCTAAATTATCAAGAATATAAAGAAAATTACAACATTTTAAAACTTGGGAGTTGAAGTTATAAAATCTTTGTATTGTGCTACCGTAAACCAATAATTATACATATATGGTGGGTGTATGCTGGAACTAAGATTCAAATAGTTATCAAAGGTACCAGGATTATAATTTAGTACGCCAGACGCGCGTTTCGTCTACATAAGACTCATCAGTGACGCTCAAATCTAAATATTATAAAACCAAACAAGTACAAAGTTGAAGAGCATTGAGGATCCAAAATTCCAAAAAGTTGTGCCAAATATGGCTAAGGTAATCTACTCCTGGGGTAAGAAAATCCTAGGTTTTTTTCGAAAAATTCAAAGTTTTGAAAACAGAAAATTCATAAAAATGACCATATAATTGATATTCATGTCAACACCGGAGTGCTGACTACTGGGCTGGTGATACCCTCGGGGACGAAACGTCCACCAGCAGTGGCATCGACCCAGTGAAACTTGGGAGTTGAAGTTATAAAATCTTTGTATTGTGCTACCGTAAACCAATAATTATACATATATGGTGGGTGTATGCTGGAACTAAGATTGAAACAGTGAGTATAACTAAGTATAATAGTTCCAGAAGTATACAAGAACATAAAATAATTTGTTGAGTATACATGTATATGTTGAAATAATGGAAACAAAGGCCCAATAACCTTTCGACTAAATTGGAAATAGCTTAATGTATTGATATGGCAATTGTGTTCTATTCTTCTGGAAAAATTCTTGCAGCTTATATATTAACGTAGCCATTACTTTTATGCTTAGAAGATTTTCAAGCAGTTTATATATCAACACAGCCATTGGATTTATGCTACTGAAATGATGTACATGGTTTTGTACTGTTAGGCTATAAAATAGTTGTAGTAGTTCTATATTATTAGGTGCTCTTTTTATCCGATCGTTTAATGTCACTTTCAGATATTTTGATGACTGTCTTTTATTTTTAAATAACCCAACATTTTCTGATTAGGTCCCATTTATATATTCTAAAAATTACGAAACAACAAACATGGCTTCCTCTATCTCATGTTTTAGACTAATACATTGAATTTGACATAAGCGGTCATCTCAGTACTAAAATCCATGACAAACGGGACGAATTTGATTTCAAAATTATTATTTTCCCCACATTAGTAGCAATAGATATACCGACTTCACCTGTATTGGATATACATTTCCCAATTCATCTGGTATTCAAGAGCTTGCAGCTGCTACCCAGACTTTGTCAAACGTCACCAATATCTGAGCAGAAAGGGTTATGTTAAGAAACGTCTAGTCCTTTTAAAAAAAAAAGTTCATTGGAAGATACCAAGACCTTGTTAATAAATATTCCGTATCAACTTCACATATCTTGAAGTATAGATTCTAGGTCCAGTAACTGACGTTATGTATAACCTTCATTACGTGTTATAGTGTTCATTTATTTATTATGCTGCGGAAAAAAAATGTATATTCCTGCCTTTCGTTCTTTCTGATGTGCTTTGTTCATATGTCTGTTTGTTTTTCTTTGTTGCTTTTTTTTGGTTTTCAAAGTGATTAAGGTATTAAAACACAATGTTGACGGCTGTGTGCTTATTTTTTTTACATTTTCTTCTAAGTCAGATATTTTTTTCGAGCAATGCATGAACATTTGTTTTTAATTTTTCGACGCCATAAATCTTCTTTTTTTTTCTTTCTTATATCTAACACTAAAAGGGATAGGGAAAATCTGGATTCTTTGTTTGGTCATCTGCTTGACCAGAATATTTTTTTTTCATCAAACATGTGATCAAAATTTTATTTTTGGAAAATACAATACCCCCCTTTTTTTTGGCCCCGGATGTTAAATGGTCGTTCCCTTATATGTCTGTTCACACATTGTTGTCAACATAATGTATGCGACTGTCATTCACGTGAGAGATTTTTGATAGGTATAAAACAAGGTTAAATCCACAATTTTCAAATTAAGAAAAATTCCTATACCAAGTCAGGAATATGACAGTTGTTATCCATTCGTTTGATATGTTTGAGAATTCGATTTTGCCAATCGACTACACATTGAATTTTCCTCTAAGTTCGATATTTTTGTTATTTTACTTTTAACTATTTATTCCTCATCTAAATTTTATTTTAATTTCTCGATATCAAGAAAAAGATTTCTTAATATCAAAAAACTATTTTGTGAAATAACAAATTTGAATTCCTAACACACAAAAAAAATAATACACATATTTTGATATCCAAAAATAACAATAAATGAATGATCCAATCAATGAATGTGTTTGTAGATAGATGTTTTTGTGATCTGTTAAATTTTTCCTTTTTTAAATTGTTACACGATGATGACTGCTGATCCCATATTTTGACTATTTTATTTTTTGTGTCTGTTTAGTTAACGCATCATTGTAAAAATAACGGAATTTGATGAGACTGTATCAAGTCAGGAATATGACAGTTCTTGTCCATTCGTTTTTTATGCGTTTTGTTTTTTAATTTTGCCATGTCATTATGGACTTTCCGATTTGATTTTCAGTATTTTTGTGATTTTACTTTTTATCCATGTGTGTCAGTTTAAGAATCAATTTTAACGCATGATCCCAAACATATAATACAAATGATGTTTCCGGAAGACCAACAGCTTCATAATATGAAACACTGCTTTCAAGACATTGGTGGTGATCATAATGATGTCATCCCTTCACTTGTTACAAAGTTCAGTATTTTTGTGATTTTAATTTTTATCCATGTGGGTCAGTTTAAGAATACAATTTAACCCATGATCCCAAACATATAATGCAAATGATGTTCCCGGAAGACCAACAGTTTCATAATGTGAAACACTGCTTTGAAGACATTGGTGATTACAATGATGTCATCCCTTCACTTGTTACAAAAACTAAATACTACTATCAAGGATACTTCAAGTATTATAAACATGATTTAAACTTCAAAGCCTGCTATTGAAAAATGCTTTTTAAATTATTATTAATTTAATTTAAAAAAAAAAGCTTTTACACTAATCAGTTTGGCATAAACGAACAAGTACCGAATTACTGAATCAAACTAAACAAGAAATTAGTGTCCCACCAACAGGGTTCTTAAATAACTCGGCATCAAACTTTTAAGGGTTAGAAAAAGGAGCGCACTATTGATTGCATAAAATTATTTTTTTTGCTTTTAAATGAAAAAAATGTGTTAACGCAGGGATAATCAGAGCGCGATTGTCATTTTTTTCTGCAGTTCTTTAAATATTCTGTTTCTCAGTGACTTTATTTGTTTTGTATCGTATTGATCCTTAATCCGAACCTCCTTTTACATTTGTAAAATATCAAAAGGGTTAAACAATGATATTCTGTTACACACAATATGTTCTATGTCAACTAACATAAGTATGGTTAAGAAACTTGTTAAGAAACGCTTTTCTCATTCGTAACAATGTAAAGTAGAGATACACACAATTCCGATTATATGACAAAGCTACAAAACAAAAATCCGATTAATGTGAGATTGACACTACAATCAACATTAATAGGTCAAAGTAACACAACATTATTAATTTTTTTCCCCAACATACTTACCATAATAATTATTTCTTATTGCATCTTGTATATAAAAAGTATTAGTTCAAATTTTATTATTTACAGTCAATAATCTAGGTAAATATATATAAAAATCATTTATAGTAATTTTAAATTGACATCTTTTGGTACGAAGTAGTTAACAAATCTATGTTGTTCTACTTTAACCCTTTCTTACTTGTATATAAATGGTACAGGAACACTAACAATGTAATAACATTAAGTTACGAACATACATATATCTTTCTTTCTTCATCTGATTAAATGATAAGTATTGTACATGGAAACAGTAATTCTGCACAAGTTATCCCTGAGCTATTGTAAATGCTTATCTATACTTTTTTGGTATTGCTAGTCGTTGGAATGAGCGATTGTCCAATTGATAAGGAAAAATTTCTGTTGATTTAACAAAAGCTTCTCTAGCTGCTTCCGTATCTCCTATAATCTGAAAAGCTACCCCAAGACAGTCGAATGCTGCAGCTCTCAAACCATTATCCGACATAAAATAATCCTCTTCTATTGTTAGACGAATGTCTCCTAGTGATTCCTGATAATTTCTTATATTATTCAGACAATAATGACACAAGAAAGTAAGCAAATGGATATATGTAACTGGTGGTATTACGGTGCGTTGATTAAAATCTTTATCATTTATTTTTAGTTCGTCAAGAATAGAATTAGGTTTATCAAAAAAATCTATTGGACGTAAGAATAGAATTCGTAGCGTGCGAATTATTCCTAACTTTCTAAATGTATTATACCGGAATAGTTCACGATGTTCGTTGGATATATTTGCACCAAAGCCCAATTTTTTTGTGGTACATTTTGTGAGTGAATATAACAGAACACAAAGTGCTTTCTTGTATTGTCTGTGTTTGTAGAATAATGTGGCCAACATCATCCAGCCTGACACAGCATCGTGCTGGATACTCTGTAGAATATAACAGATACATGTTTTGTATTGTTTATATTTGTATATGTTACCATATGGATTGGGTAGCTGCATTGTGTGTACAGTGTTGAAGGAAAGACTAGTCATATTGTGTAAAAGGATGGACCTTATTTGTTTAGATTTACTTAAAAGTATTGATTTTAGACATCGTTCATAATCCATGATGGTTGTACTTTGTATCGGAAGAATAGAATTTGACTTTATTATTTTCTGAATATCGTTTGCGAACATGTCCACATTGCGCTGTTGTCTTGTAAACGACGGTAAGTTAGATATTTTTTCCGAACTAAAGATACATTGCAATCCATAATCATGTGACTCATTCAATTTTTGTAACAACTTTGTTCTGCTTTGTCCAATAATCTTATTTTCAAAAAGGTTGTTTTCTGGAATGAAGTAATGTGGACAAACGGAGTATTCTACACAATATACAAGTCTTTTGAAACACTTCATAAAGCAAGGTATCAAATTATCTGGTTTCCACACAGATGTCGGCAATTCTTCAGATAGCCACAATAAGATAGTTTTAATGAAATATGAACAAAGTAAGTCTTTACATCCGGGAGATTCGCTTATAACATTTTTCAGAAGAATTTTCATGAGAGCATAGCACAATAACTGTGTGTGACTAAATGTACATATCAGAAATTTTTCACCTACAGAGAATGATATGCGCCATTTAATTCCTCATTGAGATCCCCCTCTTGGCCAATTGGCACACATATGACTCCATGATCAATTACTCTTTGTTTTAACTCACTAGTTGGCCATGAATTATTTGATCTAGTAACCCATTGTAAAGCTGTAAATATCCATGATTCTGAATGTAGACAAAATGCAATGTCAAATGTGCCATCTCTATCAGTTACGCACGGTCCGTGAAAAATAGATTGATATTTATTAAGAACACACATCTTAAAAAATACACTAGATAGATACAACTGATCTTCGGCACCTCGACACACCAACAACCTATTTTTCGTATTTCCTTTTATCAGACGTAGATAGGCAAAGCCAGGTTTAACATCGCTAGTTTCTAATAAAAATACAGTTTTATCAGAATGATAATCTTGAAGTTCCGATTGATCAGTAACCAAGTTAAAATGTTGTACTTTAATCATAATATCATAGTCACTTCCCTCCATCTCAAGTCCTTCACCGAAACTACCACTGGTGATAAACGTAGCATAGAGTTTGTTTCTCATTAGTCGGTCTTTTGTTGCATTAATCAATCTGATCAGTCTAACGTAATCCTCTGATCCAACAATAGTATGACATAGGTAATTGTACAGACAAACGGACATATCTGATGTGGAGTTATCTATTAAAAAGAGGACGTAAAAAGAATGCAATGCGTAAATGCTGTAAGAACGTATTCAATATAATTATAGAGATTGAATTCTGGTAAAACATCAACAAAAAAGATAAAATATTTACCAAAAAATACCAGAAAAGGGATATCAGTATGGAATTAAGATAAGTCTTAGAAAATATATGATACCAAATTTAAGCTTCAATGCGGTTATTAAATCAGTTTTTCTGAAAAGACCTTAGATCTTGACTCGAAAACTAAGTGTGTAAACTATTCTCGTGTTCGATCAAGTTATCTCGTTTGTTTTCTTTTATAACTTTCTTTTTTTCTGTTACTTGAATATTGGATTGCGAGGACATTTATATCTGATGTTTGTTTTTTTTAAAGACATTACTAGTAGTTCTTTACTCAAGGCACCATTTTGCTTTAAATTTCATTCTGTGAAGATCTTTGTCTAATATTTAAGCAGTGGACGGAACATTGTAGACTTAAATAACATTCATGAAGTAGTCTCTTTGTTGTTTATCTGGTTTTTATTGCTGATCATGTTTTCTGTTTAGATGTAGCTGCTCATTTTTGTAATAAAAAGTATCTATTCATCTTTGAAAGTTTTCAAGATAAAAGGCTAACAACACAAAGCTTGGTTAAAAACGTCAGTTAAGTACAACACTTCAATTAGAAGTCGCTAGACGATTCCAACCATGTTGACTTCTTCGATTTTTTTAAAAATCTATACTGTTTCGTTACAATAAATTCCAATTAGCACGAAAACCCATAAGACGCAGATATAATATTTTACGACGTAATTTTGTTTATTCTTGGTAATTCAAAATATCTTAAAGATCACTTACCAGCCATAGCAAAACAGTCCTTTCAAAAACTAATCTGAAAAGAAGAAAAAAACGGACATTAATTTAAATCAAGCGTCAGTTTGCTATACTAACATATGCCTCGTACCTTTTGTCAGGACTCAGGAGCAGATCCAGGCATTAAAAGTAGGGTTCCAACGACATGTACCTATTCAAATGCATTGATCATCCCCCCCCCTCCAAAAAAAAAGCAGGACCCCTGGATCCGCCTCTGCAGGTATGCATGGTATGTATGATGATTGTTGAGTATCGTCATAATTAATTTTGGAAACAGAAGAGCGCCTTTGAAGCAGCAAACGTATTTATTGTTAAATATAGTATTTTGAAGGATACTATGGAGAACTTTATGAACATTTTGATATTGAAACAGACAAAATGTAAATATTTATATTGAATATAAATATTTGGTGCATTTTCAGCCTTATTTTTTCCAAGGCTATTTCTATACTGCTAAATCAAAAGACCGTTTTTTGTTCACCGAATAGACGTAAAACCGAAGAAAGCTACTATTCAAACTTATATAAGGGAAAATATACTTGATATGGTATACTGAAAATTTTACCCTTTTACATCGATTACTGTTTCAATCAATTAGCAATTAGACAAATTAATAAGTTTCTTTTGTTTTCCAAATAATCAAAATTACCAAAAATGGACAAGTTCCAGGTCGACGGGTTCTAACAGAAACATTTTGAGTTTTATAATCAGCATGGCTTTATCAGATTACAATACTAATACTAAAAATCCAGGCTAAAAAAGGCTTTAACATAATAAGATACTGCGATATCGCGGGTGTGTTCTAGTTTATGTATAAAGACCAACATCATTTTGATATAGAGTGGACAAAATTCGGAAGGCCTTAGGGAGATGGCAAACGGATTTTTTAAGTATAATAGTATTGTCGTTTTATAAAATCATGCTGATTTTAAAAATACTACAATAGGAAACAATGTGACAACTTTGTTTTTTTTAATAAACAACATAGTCCTAATAGTCTATTAGTTATAAATCAAGTTGAATTCTTTGATTTGCCGTTTTTACGTCTGGTCGGCTAACAAATTGGAAACTGTAACTACGCCTTATCAGTTTAAGTCTAGATTTTTATCATTGGTTTGTCATTTTATAAATTCATGCTGATTAAAATACAACAATAGGAAACAATGTGTCAACGATGAGTTAGTAGTGCCAACCCTGTGATTATGACCCGTGTATATAGCAAATCCCAAAAAACACTGTTTGGTGGTACGCCTAAAAGGTAATAGGTAACATGTGACATTTACTGCTCCATAGGCTTACATGCAAAACAGCTGATCTTTGAAAATAAAAAAAACAAAAATGCTACATAAAAAAAGCATATTTATATCATGTATGTACTAATGTGAAATTTTGATTTAATCGGAAAAAAGTGGGTCATGCCACGATGAATAAAAAGTAACGTAATCCTGAAGTCAAAACATTTTTTTTTCTACTTTCTGTTTGCTGTTTTTACTAGACCGCACCACTTCCAGTAATCATTATATCCTTCCACTTTTCTGAATTGATATCACCAAAAGATGAAAAATTTGTTTAAAGTATATATATGTACATATATATATGTTTCAATTCAGCATAAACCTATAATCAAACAGAATAAATCGAGTTCAGAAAAACAAATTCAGAAAAAAAATCACTATTTTGTTTCCCTCCATGTTTTGATGCACCGGAAACTGGATAAATCATTTAATTAGTTTCATTCAGTAGCCATATTTGAACATAAAAAATGCCATTAAAAGAACAAGTTTGTTGTATTAATAAAAAAATAACCCTACTATTATAGCAGTACCCCTTTCTGAAAACTGGCAAATTTTTTGAAATCCGTCATGTCTATCAAATGATCTGTAAATCTCATTCTAGTCTATCGTTATGATCTTTTTCTTATGATTTGGATACTGTGAAGCAAGAAGAGTTTTCTTATCTATCATTTTTTATTTTTTTCCCTTCTGATTGATTCAAACACATTCAATAGTTTCCCCTCCCCCTTTTTTCCATGAAATCTACCTAAGTGGGTATCTTGTTTGAGTCAAAATTGAAAAAAACTACCCAAAACTTCTTGATCTTGAAGAATTTGCTACAATACAACTATCTAAACACAACACAAGAAAGACTATACGTTTATCCTTTTTGACTTTACTGGTCTTTACACATGCCTACTAGATCACTGTTTTAGACTGTACTTGACACACCAAATCATATATGTGAAATTAAACTCAAGAAAAACCAAATGAATACTCAAGTTGTTTTTTTCTTAAGAATATTGATTACTTGTCACACCTAATCACAAAAATCATTGTCATGATGGATAGTTTTAGAAAAATTCTACTTTTTAAACAAATTTTTTAACCTAAATATGGAAATTTTAATTAAACATGCAGTGCCATAGACAGGAAAAGAAGTATAGAATTACAAAATGAACATTTTCTCAAAATCTTTTCACCAAAACTTATTATTTTTTCTAATTGCTTATTGTTTGAAACAGAAATTGATGTAAAATTTTCAGTATACCCTATAAAGTAGATATACCCTTATATAGCATGTATAAGTTTAATAATTAAGGAAGCCGATAAGGGCCATTCAAAAAAATAAATTATGTCGTAATTACGACTTAGCATGTCGTAATTTCGACATAACATGGCGTTATTACGACATCACTATGTCGTAATTTCGACATAACATGTCGTTAAAACGACATCGCTATGTCGTAATTTCGACATATCATGTCGTAATAACGACATCACTATTATATATAAAAGAATATGTATTATGATTGGCAAGAGACTAAATGACACAGAATTTAACTACTATAGGTCATTATAATGCCCCCAATAATTAGAAAAGCCCCCGCATATTCAGCTATAAAAGAGGGAGGAAAGATACCAGAGGGAGAGTCCCCGAAATGCTCTGTGGCAGACAGTGTTATTATTTTATTATTAGCCCCCTTAATAAAACCCCGAATTTCATATTTAATGTATTTTATTTTTAAATAATTTGTATGAAGCTTAATAAGTATATATTTGTTAATTGCATAGCTTTTTCTATTTGAAATCACTGGTTGAAGATTTCTATTCATATGGTAAAGTTTAATATTTGCGTCGTCGCAAAATCTTTGGTTACCTTCTTTGGATACATTCAGTGAGAAACTTATATATTTTATAGATTCCGCCTAAGTTGATAAGCCGATCGTGCAAAAGCCGTATAGCTAGGCAAGGTCTTTCAAAACTTACAGTAAGTTTGAAATATAAAAAAAAGGTCGTTCAAATCCTCCATATGTTGATGAAGTTAATTAAATAGAATAAGAATAAGATTGATTAGAATAAGATTAATAAGTCCAATCTATCATGGGATTGTTATTAAAAGGGATGTACAGGCAAACAAGGTTGTATTAAACTTCTATCAGTTGAAAGAATAATGTGTGGATTGATATAAGGGACTGCATTTGCAAGTCCAGCATCCCATCTCCCTGTAAATAAGCGCAAACTACATGGCTTCTTGTAATAAGGGTGAATAAAAGTATTTATTGCGCAATTTCTACTTTCAAACGTTGGGAACGATGTTCCTACAACACGTTATACTTAAAAAGCGGTGTCGAAGAGGGTTTTTAACTTCGTTTTATTCGGTTTTATACATTGTTGGTTGATTCTGGTTTTGTTCATTTGGTGATGTCATTTTATCAAACATTACCTCGAGTTGTGGAAATCGAGGATTTTATAATGTTTACCCTTTAAGTTATTTCAACTAAAAATGCAGAACTGTCGCAAGTAATGTAGGAAGGAAAGGTGGGACGGAAGTACATGTATACGGTTTTCCATAATTTTTTTTATCATAGGATGTTTAACTTTCAAGGTGCATATCATCCATTGTGATATCATCTGTCATTGTAAATTATCTATATCTTAATTTATCCCCAATACAAGTATATTATCTGACACTCTGCAAGTAAATCGAACATTTTACTCTCGGTTAAATTTGAATAGAATTGTATTTTCCCTGGCAGATATGTTGTCGAAATACACCTCTTCAATTACTTGAACCTTAGCTTTAGAATAATTTCCCAAGTCATCTTCAGATATAACATTTTAAAATGTAGTAATCTACTCCTTGATCGTCAACGAAAACGGCATATATAATCCCGGGTTTTTATTAATACGATGAAACGGGTTTCGTCGCTGTTTGGGATTCGTCTTTCAATTACCTCCATTTCATGCACAAGTTTATATTGGCGAAAAGTTCCGGCTTCGCTAGTACAGGAATTACTTTCATCACGACAATTATAACATGAATAGCAGGACAAATCGCGAAATAAAACATTCCGTGAACTGGTTTAAGTCTTTTAATATTGGTGATTGCACCTTTAAGTTACTGAAGTGACGACTTTGAATGATCTATTTCGGAGTACTTCCGTAACATAAATTTCAATTCGCATTTTATATCTTTTAAATAACTCGTTAAAAGCTATATACGATTAATAAAAATTGCAAAATTTAACCTGTGTCGAACCTATGTTACCGGGCGGAGTCTATAGCAACATGCACTATTCTTTTTTTTCGGCAGCAATCATCAACCTCTTTTTCCAAATTTCATAACACGATTTGTTTTAATTATCATGAACATTTAATTGAAACTTTAGCACATGTAACGTCGGAAATTAGCGTCTTTAGGATTTTAGACGTTTGTATAAATTGGCTTCCGTTTTGTATTGTATTGAAGCATTTTTTTCCTTTAAGACCCAAATATGTAGTTAATAAGAAAAGAATTTTGGCATATTTACTCTTCGTATTCATAACTTTTGCTCTCATCAACTTCACATATATTCTTCTATTCAACTCCATCAACAAATGGAAGTTTTTAACGACCTTGACTGGCTATGCAGCCCTTGTACGGTGGGCTTCATTACGAACTTCAATGGAATCTATACAATATATAAGTTTCTCACTGAAGGTATCCGCAGAAGGTAACCAAAGATTTTGCGAGGATGCAAATATCAAACTTTACAATATAAATAGAAATCTTTGAACAATGAATTCAAATTGCAAAACAGCTATGCAATTAACAAATATATACTTATTTAGCTTCATGTAAATTATTTAACAATAAAATACATTAAATATGAAATTTGTAGTGTTACCAAGGGAGCTAATAATTAAATAATAACACTGTCTGCCACACAGTATCATTTCGCTCTCTTATAGTTGATTATGCGGTGCTTAACTTTTCTAATTATTGGGGGCATTATGATGACCTATAGCAGTTAATTTCTGTGTTATTTAGTCTCTTGACAATCATAATACATATTCTTTTATATATAATAGCGATGTCGTTATTACGACAAAGCTATGTCGTTAAAACGACATAGTGATGTCGTTATTACGACATGATATGTCGAAATTACGACATAGCGATGTCGTTATAACGACATGTTATGTCGAAATTACGACATAGTGATGTCGTAATAACGACATGTTATGTCGAAATTACGACATGCTATGTAAAACATGCATCGAACATCGAACATTTTACTCTCGGTTAAATTTGAATAGAATTGTATTTTCCCTGGCAGATATGTTGTCGAAATACACCTCTTCAATTACTTGAACCTTAGCTTTAGAATAATTTCCCAAGTCATCTTCAGATATAACATTTTAAAATGTAGTAATCTACTCCTTGATCGTCAACGAAAACGGCATATATAATCCCGGGTTTTTATTAATACGATGAAACGGGTTTCGTCGCTGTTTGGGATTCGTCTTTCAATTACCTCCATTTCATGCACAAGTTTATATTGGCGAAAAGTTCCGGCTTCGCTAGTACAGGAATTACTTTCATCACGACAATTATAACATGAATAGCAGGACAAATCGCGAAATAAAACATTCCGTGAACTGGTTTAAGTCTTTTAATATTGGTGATTGCACCTTTAAGTTACTGAAGTGACGACTTTGAATGATCTATTTCGGAGTACTTCCGTAACATAAATTTCAATTCGCATTTTATATCTTTTAAATAACTCGTTAAAAGCTATATACGATTAATAAAAATTGCAAAATTTAACCTGTGTCGAACCTATGTTACCGGGCGGAGTCTATAGCAACATGCACTATTCTTTTTTTTCGGCAGCAATCATCAACCTCTTTTTCCAAATTTCATAACACGATTTGTTTTAATTATCATGAACATTTAATTGAAACTTTAGCACATGTAACGTCGGAAATTAGCGTCTTTAGGATTTTAGACGTTTGTATAAATTGGCTTCCGTTTTGTATTGTATTGAAGCATTTTTTTCCTTTAAGACCCAAATATGTAGTTAATAAGAAAAGAATTTTGGCATATTTACTCTTCGTATTCATAACTTTTGCTCTCATCAACTTCACATATATTCTTCTATTCAACTCCATCAACAAATGGAAGTTTTTAACGACCTTGACTGGCTATGCAGCCCTTGTACGGTGGGCTTCATTACGAACTTCAATGGAATCTATAAAATATATAAGTTTCTCACTGAAGGTATCCGCAGAAGGTAACCAAAGATTTTGCGAGGATGCAAATATCAAACTTTACAATATAAATAGAAATCTTTGAACAATGAATTCAAATTGCAAAACAGCTATGCAATTAACAAATATATACTTATTTAGCTTCATGTAAATTATTTAACAATAAAATACATTAAATATGAAATTTGTAGTGTTACCAAGGGAGCTAATAATTAAATAATAACACTGTCTGCCACACAGTATCATTTCGCTCTCTTATAGTTGATTATGCGGTGCTTAACTTTTCTAATTATTGGGGGCATTATGATGACCTATAGCAGTTAATTTCTGTGTTATTTAGTCTCTTGACAATCATAATACATATTCTTTTATATATAATAGCGATGTCGTTATTACGACAAAGCTATGTCGTTAAAACGACATAGTGATGTCGTTATTACGACATGATATGTCGAAATTACGACATAGCGATGTCGTTATAACGACATGTTATGTCGAAATTACGACATAGTGATGTCGTAATAACGACATGTTATGTCGAAATTACGACATGCTATGTCGTAATTACGACATAAAATATTTTTTTTGAATGGCCCTTATCGGCTTCCGTAAATAATAGCTTTTTCGGTTTACGTTTAGTGATCTTTATTAGATGAAAAAAACGGTCTTTAGATTTAGTAGTATAGATATTTATGCATATAAAGTAGACATGTAAGTCGTTTGTTTTTCATTTAATAATATGAATACTTTTATCTGTTAAAAATCCAAAAGTTTGCAATTTGAAACTGTTATAACCCTGTTTAGAAAATGATAAAAGTTTGTGTCAGTTTACCTGTAAAATGGCGACGATAAATGGTATTACCACTTAAAATACTTTCGGTTCTATTTATATCGATTTGTGACATAGATTTTGATTATTTTTGATAATCTGTCTTAGGTTGTGTTTTTTTTAAAGTTTAGTTTTCATAAATTAAAGTCTCAAATGCATACATTAGGCTTTTCAAACATTAAATCAATGATATTAAGTTTTATCAATCTTAAGTATATTTCTTTTAATCATTTTTATCTAAATTTTTCATGTCAAGCAACTGACTTGAGACAGAAAAATATTGGAAGAGAAGTTATAGGAAAAACAGATGTATATCGTTGTTGAAGATTTGTATGCAACAATACACATTGGTTGAAATATGTCGACTAAAGATGCATTGGCAATAACATGAATAATACCGCATCTTCTTTTTTATAAAGATACTAGTCTTGTATTACAACTCCAGTTTCCGGTGCATGTCAAAACATGGAGGGAAACAAAATAGTCCATTTATTTCTGATTTTTTTTCTGGACTCATTTTTTCTGTTTGATTATAGATTTATGATGAATTGAAACATATATATATAGATTTAAAAAAAACTTGCATGTTTTGGGGTATATCAACCCCGGAAAGTTCCATGTACCAGTTTTGATTTTTTGATTTTTCAAAGATCAGATGTTTTGCATACGGAGCAGTCAATTACAGGACTGCAACCTATAGTTATACCCAATTTTCGTAGATTGCGATTAAACAGAGATGCAAAGGCCCACTTTTTCGACCGTAATTCTGTAGCAAGTTTGATGCAAGGATAATTTTGACTTATTTCACAATATCATCGACTTTTTTATGAAGGGCAAATTCAATTTTGATAAAAAAAAAAATTTACCGTTCAATAGTTCGTGCACCTTGAGTACCTAAGAATTAACATTTTTCCTTTCATTTTTTTCAATTGGCAACGAAAGTGATGTTTGAAGAATCATATTTTTGATAAAATATCATGAGTTATTTTTTTTTAAATCATAAAAGCACTGTATTAGGAAATTGCAAATGAAATGATAACATAAAAAAAGATTCTTATATGACCCTTATAGACTTATGTAATGACGTATCTAGCTAGTATTTGAAATTGGCAAATTTTTCTATGTATGAATCATAGGCGGATCCAGGCCCCCCTTTTTGTGGGAAAATTTGGTTGATTATATAGGGAATCTCTGAAGCATGACTGGAGCGCCCCCCCTTAGGACAGTCAGGGGGCCGCCCTTAGGAAAAGTTCTGGATCCGCCACTGTGAATCTTCGGTTTCAATGTTCTTCAACTTCGTACTTTATTTGGAACTTTTAACTTTTTTGAATTCAAGCGTCACTGATGAGTCTTTTGTAGACGAAACGCGCGTCTTGCTTAAAAACAAAATTTACTTCTGGTATCTATTATGAGGTTATCTACAAATTAAGTGATATCCCTTGATTTTATAGATGAATAGTTATTTCTTTGTTAAAAAAGTTCTATATATATATACATGTATTTGGATTTATATTTGGCTTACTGTTTGGTGTTAGCCAAGGCTCCGTGTTGAAAACCGCACATTGACCTATAATGTATAAAAAGAAGATGTGGTATGATTGCCAATGAGACAACTCAACAAGAGACTAAATGACTCAGAAACTAACAAAATTTATGTTACCGTACGGCCTTCAACAATGACCGAATCCATACCGGATAGTCAGCTATAAAAGGCCTCAAATAGACAAATGTAAAAAAAATCAATCGAGGAAACAACGGTCTAATTTATGTAAACAAAAATGGAACGAAAAACAAATGTGTAACACACCAACAAACGACAACCACTAAATTACAGGCGCCTAATTTGGGACACAAACATAATATTGCGGGGTTAGCGGGATCGAAACCATCCCCTAACCTTGGACAGTGATGTAACAGTACAACATAAGAACGATACATAAAAATCAGTTAAAAAATGCTGAAATCCTCAGATGGATACAAAGAGAAATACATTTAACGAGCAGATTGAAGATTCAGAATATACTTTGGTTGTTTTTGTTGCGGTATCTCTGATGTTTTTCACCTGTAGTTTATGCATTTTAAACAGCGGTATTCTTCTGTTGCCTTTATTCAAACTCATACTATGTGAGTAGTTTGTAAAGTCAAAAGATACCAGTATAAAAATAAAGTAATCATACAAGATCCTAGGCTGATATATTTGTACGCAAGAAGCGCGATTCTTAAAGACGAGTATCATCAGCGGTGACGGAAACAGACATAAACTTAACATATAGGTTTTCTCTTAGCACAAGCTATCAATTGGATGTTCTAATTATTCATTACATTCAAAACATATAAATCAAGGTAAAAGAAGTCCAAATGAATCATGCACTTTTAATATAAATAAAATGAAGAGAGTCCATTTGGTGCAGATAGTGTAAGGTTTCCTACTATGAATATTGTAATTAAGGCTTCAGACGATTTTGAGTGTTTGGCGTCATTTTTTCAGCAACCGCACAATTTTTCCATCGTAAACTCTGTGGACACATATTTTGTTTATTTTGTTTTAAAACCATACAGTATTCTTCAATATAAGCTTATTTCGTCTGTTGTAGCAAATGTGACAATATGATGGACTTCAATATACATACTGTAAACCAACTTATTTTCGCGGATACTTTATTTCGCGTTTTACTCATTCTTGACCACTACGCGGCTATTTAATTTCGCGATTTTCTGATTTATTTGATGACGTTTAATAAGGAAAGATCCAAGATTCACATATTCGCGACGATTTATATTCGCGTTATTTTTCGACTCGCGAAAGTCGCGAAAATAGATCGGTCGCGAAAATAAGTTGGTTTACAGTATATATCTATATTTATATTTTTAATATGTCTCATAAAATTCATTGGATAAAATAAAACAGGAACATACCTACCAAGTAAATTCTACAAATAAGTTTGACTAATGGTTTTAATTCAAGGTTAAAATTAAATGTAAAAATAAGAACATGACTTTGTGCACATTAAGGTCATATGCTGACATGTTATAATAAAAAAAATAACCAAAGAACTGGACATACGCGTATTCTACAACTATAAATTGTCCAGATTGGTAAAAACATGTCAATGAAAGTCTGTTTGGTAGATATTCATCCCAGTATCTTTAGAATAAACACTATTAGTGTCAAAGTAATAGATTTTTTGATAATCAGTTATATTCAAATGAAAGTGTTTATGAACTATTGCTTGTACTGTTATAGAAGAGACCGTCCATTATGGACACTGGTCCACCGGCTTAAGTAAATTGTTGTTCCAAATAACCATGTCTTGTGTAACACAATCATCGTCCTTTATTTAGTCATAAAACACCAATATGATAAGTCATGAACGTGCAATTACAAAGGTATATGACAATGGTTTTCAAATTCTCGTTTCACAATATTTTTGTTTGTAATAGTTTTATCGTCACAATTTTGGGTTTTATTGCAACTACAATTGTATATGTTATATCTAAAGTTATCAAGCTTTCTTCCACACAAAATCCACTTTTGTGTAGATTTGAGTTACCATTGATATGTTAATAATAATAAATAAACAAACTTTGAATTTTTGAAATACTAGGATTTTGAATTTCTACCTCAGGCATAGCATGCATAGATATTACTTAGCTGTATTTGGCAAAACTTTTAGAAATTTTGGTCCTCAATGCTCTTCTACTTCATATTTTGATTCGAGCGTCACTGATTCAAAGAAATGCGCGTCTGGCGTAAAAAATACAACATTTTTAATCCTGGTATCTATGATGAGTTCATTAACAACCACTGGGTCGATGACACTGCTGGTGGAGATTTATTTCCCCGAGTGTATCACCAGTCCAGTAGTCAGCACTTTAGTGTTGACTTGAGTTATCATTGATATGTTCATAATGATAAATCAATTGTTAACAAAACTTTGAATTTTTAATCCTGGTATCTATGATGAGTTAATTTAGTATTAACAAGCAAATTATAGAAAATCATTTTGTGAGTTGAATGACACGTTGTCCTTCTTCAGAACAAAACAAAACCTAAAAAACGCGGAATCATCACGGAAACAAGGGCCGTACGATAACTCGTCTTTCTATGAGACAATATCAACAACATATCAAATTACATGGATGTAAACACTAATTGGTCATCAATTAGTAAAACCTCTTGGTATTGAAAGACTCTGAGGTAGTAAAAAAAATATGTAAAACATATTTTTAAACGAGGTAACCGTCGCCTTGATAATTAATCAATCAGCAGACAATACTTGGTAATAATGGACACAGAGAAGTCCGCCATTTGTATATTATTATATATGATGTGATGCACGTCAGGTTTGTGCACGAAATCCAAATAAATGACCAAACGGTCTTCAACACCCCGATGGAAGTTTACCTGACTTCTAATATTTCTTATTTCAATATGAAATTATAGTTTAAATAATACAATATTGTTTCCAAAAATATTCGTTGTTTTCAATAAAATAATCATAATCATGTTAATTCAATTTAAATTTTAGTCAAAGTAATGATTATTTATAAACGCTTTTTAATCGATTTGAAATTGCATGCTTTAATTGTAAAAAAACGATTAGTTCAAAGGGAGATAATTTAAAAATTTATAAACTAAAAAATGTAATAGCTAATCGGTGTGAGTGATATCATAAGAAGTTGTTCCCGAAATATGAAGTTGGCACATACTAATATTTGGTGATAGGACAAAATTCACATGCTGTCTTCCATTCAAATTATTTTACTACCTGATAGAAGTCATATAACTAGTTTTATAATAATTTAGACTAAATGATTGTGTGATGATTTTGTATCCAGGTATCTGAGGTAAATAGTTTACATTAGTTACAGTTAGGTAGAAGCCTTATTTTATGTATTTGTATATAATTAAATAATTAGATATAGGAAGATGTGGTGTGAGTGCCAATGAGACAACTCTCCATCCAAACATGGAAATGAATCAGATGTTTCGCGGGTAAACCTTGGGTCAGGTCAATTGTGAAGGGGTGTTCAAAACGAACTTGTACAAATTGAGAAGTTTACAAGCTAAACCGTACTGTTGTTACGTACCTGTTACATGTGTTAAGGTTTATGTACCCTTCTGAAGCCATTTTTGTACGAACTTTTCAAACTTCAATTGTATCAAAACTACAGATATAATGAATAATAGAGATAGGCCATTTTGTACATATTCCGAGGGGAAATCTGATGCAAAGCATTATTTTTTACTGTTCCATTGCATTTAATAGAAAAAGAGGATTTTGTGGCAAATAAATCAAGATTTTTATAGAAAATCCACAGCCTTTATCCTTGTACTCTCATATTTGGCAATTTGATGACTAGTAGATATAGGGTTATTGCATGCAGTGCTAGCATTGATTTCCTTAAAACAAGTTTATAAATGTAGTTATTGGTTAAAACAAATATAAATATGGCCAAAATCAAGTACACCTTTTAGGGTGCGCTCGACTTTAGTGACTCAGCACAAGGTATTTTGGAATTAACAGGTTGTTTAGAACTTTTTGCAAAAAAAAAACCACGAGCACATCATAGAAAAGCAAGTGAGTAATCTATGTTTCAAATTTTATAACAAAAATCTCTGTATTAAAGGCTGTGGGTTTTCTATAAAAATCTTGATTTATTTGCCACAAAGTACTCTTTTTCTATTAAATGCAATGCAACAGTAAATAATAATGCTTTGCATCAAGTTTGCGTCTGGCGTATAAAATTATAATCCTGGTAATTTTGATAACTATTTACACCACTGGGTCGATGCCACTGCTGGTGGACGTTTCGTCCCCGAGGGTATCACCAGCCCAGTAGTCAGCACTTCGGTGTTGACATGAATATCAATTATATGGTCATTTTTTGTAAATTTTCTGTTTACTAAACTTTGAATTTTTCGAAAACTAAGGATTTTCTTACCCCAGGAGTAGATTACCGTAGCCGTATTTGGCACAACTTTTTGGAATTTTGGATCCTAAATGCTCTTCAACTTTGTATTTATTTGGCTTTTTAACTATTTTGATCTGAGCGTCACTGATGAGTCTTATGTAGACGAAACGCGCGTCTGGCGTATACAATTATAATCCTGGTAATTTTGATAACTAATTCCGCCTAGTATATGTTCAAAATGGACTGTATCTATTATTCATTATCTCTGTAGTTTTGATACAATTGGTGTTTGAAAAATTCGTACAAAAATGGCTACAGAAGGGTACATAAACCTTAAGCGTGTAAACTTGTAAGGTACATAATAACAGTGTAGATACTATTCTGTACGCTATCCGGAAGTCGCGATTTTCGAAGCGAGAACTTTTTGGATCACATTTAAAATTCGATGGATATACTGAATTAAACGGAAAGTTGATCATCTGAACATTGCTTAATGATTAAATCAGCTGACATCAGTATTCTCAAATGGTTTAGAAATAAATTCAGCACATTCATTATTCGTATCTTTGCCTAAATCAAGAGATTTTCAAGTGCATCACTAAGGAAAATCAGTCGGTGAACCTAAAAACAATCTGTTTACCCTCTTAGTGTACAAATCAATGTATGAACCATACTTAATTAACTAAATGAAGTAGATTTCAAGTGGTGGTAAAAGTTTCAACTAGATCTTTGTAGCCAGAAATAAGAAATTTACACTTGTTTGAATTTCTCACTGTACGATCAGTCTCGTTTGTATATTTGGAAACTGTATGATCAGTCTTTATTTCACTGTATTCTAGTGGGGATTTCAAAATTATATATGATACATTAGAAGGTGGCATTTTTCTAAATAACACAAATATATTTCAATAAATTCGCATCATAAAAACTTATGAAACATGTTTTAACTTAATAGGGTGTACTCGACTTACTACATTAAGTATAAGGATTTTTAAATGTTGCTAAAATAAGAAGAAGGTTTGTTGTATATATAAGTTTCAGAAATGTCCTCCGTTATACCTAAAATTGTACAAACACACAGATTTAACTGTTATATAAAATTGCATGTATTTACACAGATTCGAGGCCGTACTTGAGCCTATAATTGATCACAGTTCTTTCACTTTGTTTTGGATGTAGAGCTGTCTCTTTGATACTCAATGTACTTCTGTTCCACATTTCTTTTGAACAAGTGACAACAGTTCCGAAGAAATATCACAAACATTAAGTGTGAGTGATTCACATTGTGGAATTATGATTGTATTGTCTTTTTTAAGGGAGTTCGCTTCTCAGTTTTAAAGTTTAAACTTTTCAAAACACTACTTTATATTGATAGGGGATTTAAATAGGAAAAAAAAAGAGCCAAAAAAAAATATAGGTCACCGCGCTTGTTTTCGATATATTAGCCGTTGAAATTTTTGCCGGAAAATGTTCTCTCTTGCCTTTTCATATAGCTTTATCATTACCAAGTTTATGTCCCCAAAAACTTTTTAAGGAATGACTGTAATATGTTTCTGTCTACGAAAAAATATGGTGCACACTGAATTACGCGCGTTACCAAATTTTGCCGAAAACATGACAAGCGAGCTTCTTTTATTTCAGCAGGTATCAGTTTGAAGTTTTTTGTTCGGACATTTGTAATAGACGGAGAAACACGTGTTGCAACTTTCAACTTTAATTCTTCCGAATCATGAAAACTTGGCGTTGAATTATTCTGAAAAAGAAATATACCTTTCGTTTACTTGAATGCATTACAGTATTTATTTTGATTTGAATTTAACATCTACATTTCATAAACAATTTTCAAATAACAAAGTCAGTGGACTAGATATTAATGATGCCTCCCGTTCACCCCATCCCAGAGTTTTCCTCAGGGTCGACTTATACCAACTTTTAGCCTGAATGTTTCTATAATGGGGCAGATGTAAATGAAAAAGAAAAAGAAAAAAAACCATAGCCGACTACCAAGGAAAATCAAAACAAGAATCTTTCAGAGTACAGCAATCCAGATTGTTTTTAATTTGTTTTAAATCTTGCATTTTTCAATCTTTCAAGAACCACCTTTCTTGAACGATGAATGTGAAAATCATCAATATCATACCTGACCTCCGTGTTATCATCAGTAACAGCATATTAAAGTTTGAAAAGTTGTATGATTGAACGATTCACGAGTTAACGCATGGACACGACTGGAAACACCATTTCTAAATATTTCAAGAAGCATACCTCATGATCAGAAACATCAAAAATCGTTAATATCAACTTGACCTCCATTTTGGCATCAGTAACGACAATTTTTTTTTTAAAGCTTTGATAAACGGTTCATGAGTAAAGGCCATGGACAATATTTGGCAGCATTCTTACATCACCACAATAATATGAATAAGAAGATGTGGTATGAGACAACTCTCAATCCAAGTCCCAATTTATTTTAAAATTTTAGTACAGCGGATTTAACCGTTTTAATGGTTGCGCCAACCTTCAACATACCAACCGATTTTTCTGTGGAAAAAGGGTAAAAGTGTACAAGTGTATAAGCTAAGTATTATTATTTTCAAAAGTTGCCACGCAATTAATAAATGCAATCAGTACAATGACATATATGGATTAACCCAGAAATCGCTTTAAATAAACTGATAAAATCCTTTTCATTTTAAATTCATTCGTTATTGATACATGTAATCATTTCTGTAAACTTACCCAAATTATATCACATGAATTACCACACTCAACGGTGGACGGTGTAAATAGCCTTTGAAAATGTAATAGCTTTAACAGATAACTGCAACGATACACTATTACAAAGTCCACAAGCGAATCATGTATTGCTTTTTAGGCATTTGATTTTAAATAAGACTGACGGAACAAAATACAATCATTTTGCCGTCTACAAAAATCATCAGAAATATATTTGTATTGTCTGATGAAAAAAATATACGTCATAGTTCCCTGGAAAGCTCATAATATCACATAGACACGTATATACCTTCAAATTGTCGTTTTTAAAAAAAATCATAACTGGTCATATACAGTCGAAAAATCTTAAATCTAGAAAACAGTCAGATCTAGACTGATCATACAGTAATATATTTTGGGAACCTAAAGGAAAACATATCTTTTAGGGGAAATACGAATATTCTACTTAAATACGAAAAGAATATTGAAACAGTATATATTTAACTGTAAACTGATGCAATTATTTGCAATTAAAGATTATTTGCCTTGTACTACGAAAGCAAAATTGTCCATCGATTTCAATTTTTTCTAATAAGTTGGTGTGATGCACACGTATATTTTATATTCTAATGCATGTTTTTGTTACAGTTACTCATATTTATGATGCTATATATACCTTGAAGATGTTCAGAGTATTTTGTAGATATAGGAGTAAACAAATGATGAGAAAAGTTACCGTAGGCAAAACTGTTCTGTTAGTCAGTTGGAAATCATCGCTTCGAAAATCATGACTTCCGGATAGCGTACAGAATAGTATCTACACTGTGATAATAATACCAGAAGGACAAGTTTGTAATGGTAAACATGTGTACCATCGGTAATGATCTTAAGTAGAGTATTTATAGATAATTTATTAATCACAAACAGCGGTTGTACATTTTTGGTTAAATTATATCGATTTATCAAGAAACTGTATTTGTTTGATACTTTGTAAAAAAAAACCGTTTTGGCTCCAGTATCAAACTGCATGGTAAATAAAGGCAACAGTAGTATACCGCTGTTCAAAACTCATAAATCCATGGACAAAAAACAAAATCGGGGTAACAAACCAAAACCGAGCGAAACAAACCCATCAGAACATAGCAATATAAAAATAAAATGAAGAAATTAAAACAGCCAGATTTTTAACACCACACGTCATTGTAATGATGGGATAAACACCTTCTGCATATTAATTATTATAGAGGCAGGATAATGAAATGTGTAACAGTTTCAAAAGGTTAAATTCCAAGTTCACCGGCTACAATAATAAACAAAAGAATTACGACAAACAGCAACCAACAACAAACAATCTAGGAACACAACATTAGAAGGCCCACTATGAGAAATCAATTGCAAGGGATTAACTCGATCAAAAACACAAACGTAACCATACACTGAATAAAAAAGTTGATGTCGTGGGTGTTTTTTATTTTAGTAAATACTATCAAAGAAAAAGATGTCAAGAAGACAACTTTAATCCAGGACAAAATTGCAAAAAAAACTATTGCGTTAAATAAGGTAACTTACACAATCAGGTAAATTTAGATATCGTAGTTAAGAGTACATAATCATTTTTTACAAAAGAAATAAATTTGTTGTTCACAGTAAAGGAGTACACAAAAGAAAATTACACGATTTGAGAATAATTGCGGTTACTGAAAGCAATCAAATGATAAAAACCCATGGACAAAAATTATAGGTATAATGATCCAATATCAACCTGTTTATATACTGAGCCAAAAAAGTTTATCAACACTTTTTTTTTCAATTTTTGTTTTTTTTGCTTCTGCAATTTATTTTTTAAAACATTAATATAATCCTTAGTTTTACCAGTAATTTTTAGCAGTCTTACTTTTTTTTCTGGATGATTGATTTCGCGCCATTTTAGCTTTTCATGTGTGATTGATGTTTTACCTTCTGTACCTGTACTTTGAATTCAAGGTTTAATTTTTTTTCCACTAACGTTCAGAAACACACCATTGGTAAGAAAAACAAAAAAAAAAATTGCAAAAAGTGAATGGGGCGTCAACCTGGCATACCTGAAAATAACCGTCAGAAGGCTATCGGAATGATTGATGCCAGAATGAGTGTTTCTGGTGTCGTGGCTTGATTAAATGTGCATAAGTCAACAGTTTAGAGACTAACAAACAGATATTGACAAATTGCAACAGCACAGGATAGGTCGATATGTCGTAGACCAAGAAAAACTATCGTCAAGGAAGGAGTGCTACTTTCGCTTTAGATCAACACGTGACAAGTTTTTTTCCGGCCACACGAGTAGTTCATTGACTAAGGGCAGCTGCTGGTGTGCCTGCCAATCCATCATTGATGCACTTAGGGCATGGCCGAGAAATTTATTTTGAATAACACTATACTCATTTCTGCATTTTGACCCTCCTGCGCTCATTACAAAGAAAATCTGAATGAATTTCAGTGGTAAACATTCATATTGCTTCTGACATGTCATAATTTCATTTTTTTTTATTAATAATTCATATGTTGTTACAATTTTGTAATAAAATAAAATTTCATATTTTGTTGCTAAACTTTTTTGGCTCAGCATAGTATGGATCACATTTCCGACATTACATTGATTGCGTGGTACGTATTTAATAGGATCAATATACCTTTTTTCTCGCCTGTTTGCATGAACCATTCCATCTTTGAATATGAATTAAAGTTTAGAACTGCCAACAACGACACACTCTTGCCGGTTAGAAGTTGGCGATGATAACTCGTTAAAAAGGAAAACTTTTGTTTAATATATTATCTGCAAATGTTTTGTCCATTATCTATAATCTAGATGTCGATGTAGAGCTATTAGTTAGTATATAATACTTTTTAGTATATTTTGATAATTACTAGTAGTTTAAATGGACACTGACACCGGAAGTAACAGTCGAGCAGACCGCTTGAAAGGTAAGTAGTCGTATTTACTTGTTTATATCAATAAAATTTTATAAATAAGGTAGTGCACCGAATATCGGATACTATTTAGTTTTGAAATACACAATTATCCTTGCAGGAAAGCGTGCAGTTAATGCTAACACTTCGACACAGTTTCCAAAATTTCACTAGATAACTGTGTCGAAGTGTTTGCAATAACTGCACACTTTCTAGCAAAAACAATTGTGTATTTTAAAAATACATACTATCCGACATTCGGTGTGCCAACTTATTAATCAAAATTTAAAAGATATAAACAAGAAAATGCAATAACTAACCTTTCAAGCGTCGAGTTCGACTGTAACTTCCGGTGTGTGTATATCCATCACGTGATTTTGATTGTACCCCTTGCCTTCTGTCGCATTAATATTTCCACATTTAACCTTTGGTTTAATGGGGTAAAATGCTTATCGAAACATTTTTTTTCATATATTTTCCAAAACACCGAAACGGCTTGTGGAGGTTTGGAAATGAGTTGCAATAAGAGAGGCTTATTTGTATTAATGGAAACAAACATAAAAACAAGATAAATTGCATATCTTAATTTTTTTTCTGCTGGAATTTTAAGAAAAATGTGAAACAAATCAAAAATGAAAAAAAAAACGATGATCAAGAACAAAAGTTGTTTTTAGTGATAACTGCTGCTGAATGTAAATTAGAACGAATAAGTTTGATGCTAAAATTGTGGGTTAAAATTGTTATTACTGTTCGGTCAATACCTCTGTTTGTGGACTATTGGTCCACGAAGGTATCATAAGTCCAGTTTTGGCATGAAAATACCAATATCGTTTGAATAAATCTTGCTATTTTAATAAATTCATTTTGCATTAAGTAATATATCTCCCTAATGCAAAGCTCTGATTTATTGTCCGCCAGCATTGCTACTTTATTTCCTCAATGGTGATAGATTTACTTTAAAAAATATAGCATTGTAGTTGTTCACAAGTGTTCTACTACTTATCTTTCAGTACTTTTAACTAGTTCCTTAACTACTATCATTATTATACACCCGGATCCATACATTTATTGCAGTTAAATAAATAATCAAAGTAAGATATATATACGATGTATTAAACAAAATATATTTTAAGGTTTAAGTTAACATTATCATGACCTTTGCCAATTACCAGTCAGTCTGAAATCAATGTATAAATATATGTGCAAATATAAACATTGTTTTATCAGTTGAATATGCAGACAAAAGCTGATAAGAAAAACGTTTCCGGGTTTGTTCTACTCAATAAAAATAACTTCATATATTATACATGAATTGTCATTGATATGGTTATATTTATAAATTTACTGTTTACAAATTTTTGAATTTTTTGTAATACTAAGGCTTTTCTACCTCAGGCATAGATTACCTTAGCTGTATTTGGCAAAACTTTTAGGAATTTTGGTTGTCAATGCCCTTCAACTTCGTAGTTTATTTGGCCTTTTTAACTTTTTTGGATTCGAGCGTCACTGATGAGTCTTTTGTAGACGAAACGCTCGTCTGGCGTATATACTAAATTTAGTCCTGGTATCTATGATGAGTTTATTGAACCTTTATTCCGTGTCAGGGACAGGGAAATGTACCCTGCTGTATAGATAAAAGTGTACCAATACACCTGCAGACATTAGATCGAATATCAAATTTGTAAAGTATAAACATTTAAACATGATAAAATTGAGAATGGAAATTGTCAATTATTACTTCTTTAAATAATGGGAGTTTTTTTTTAGATGTAAATTCAAATACAATTACACTGTATAGTACCAAATTTCTAATTCAAATGCTTAACGAGATTGACAGGACTATAACGCGAATATATTTTCTATCTACGCTAGCCGCGCGTTTCGTCTACATAAGACTCATCAGTGACGCTAAAAAAAAAATCTTAAAAAGGCCAAATAAAGTACGAAGTTGAAGAAAATATTGAGGACCAAAAATTCCAAAAAATGTTGGCAAATACAACTAAGGTTATTTATTCCTGAGGTAGATAAGCCTTAGTATTTCAAATATCGAAAGTTTTGATAACAGTTAATTTATAATTATGAACATATCAATGATAACTTAAGTCAACACAGAAGTGTTGACTACTGGGCTGGTGATACCCTTAGGGAAATTAATCTCCACCAGCAGTGGCATCGACCACCTAGTTTTTTTTAAATAAACTCACCATTGATACCAGGATTAAAATTTTATATTTACGCCAGACGCGCGTGAATGTGTGGAAAATAGGATAATCCTAAAAGACAGTCCTTTGAACGAAAAAAAACCCATTTCCACTAGTTTTTATTGTAATGTTTTTATTTGTTCTTATGATGTTTGATTTTTAAGTAAAGTTTTATAACATTGAAAATAGAGCAATTAAAAACCAAAGGTATATTCCAAACAACATCGAAGACAAACTGACAATACCATGAACCAAAAACAAAAATGAATAATAGACAAATCTCCTTCTCCATTTCTTCAAAGTCTGAGCAACATGAAACCACACAAACTGGGGAAAATATCAGATGCTTCGAAAGGGCTAGCAAATCCTGCAACACATGTGATACCCATCGTGTGGCTCGTGAAAGTACAAATTCGCTGATGTGAAATTCGAGGAAAGGTGGTATAGACAATAGGGACATATCCGTCATCGGCCGTTAGAACTTCAGAAAATTTTAGAAAACAACACATACTAGTAAACGTATTCTTTTTTTAAATCGTGTATCATCTTTCCTACAGTTTCACTGTATGGATATTAATGAAGGATATCCCACATCTCCATAAAACATCTTCATTGGTATATTCCATGGGACATACACAATCCCCCGTAGATTTGCAAAGTAAAAGGTACTTGTTTGCACCATATATTGTAACACTGCAGCCGTCCCGCTAGACCACATGACCACCTGGGCTCTCAAAAAAAGAGCTTTCGGTGGCCATATGTTACCTTTCCACGTAACATATCGTTTAATTGCATAGCAATATAATATTTCCCACAGAAAAATAACCAAAAGTTAGCGTGCAATAAATTCCAATATTGCACTAGTGCAATAAATCTACAAAATGCAAGACGACATCAACGAAAAAATCTTAATTTAAACCAACTCTTACTTTCAAATATTATATGGATATACAATAAAAGGGTTATTGCATGCATATTGGAAAATATTGTCCCTCGTGCAATATAAAATTCTACTCGGGACAATATTCCCCAATATTCATGCAATAACCCTATATTATGACTTCAGTCTAATCTACATATTTTCTTATAGAAAAGAAAAGGATATCTTCTTGTATTTTTGATATATTTTGTTATCCCTGTTAGCAACAATGTTTCGAATGTATTTTTGCCCTAATTAGATACAGACAACATATATTACAAAAAATAAGTTTTTAATTAAAAAAAAAGACAAGTAATTAATGTAAGACTCATTACATGTAAACAAAATGAAGATACACTATTTTTCACAAACGAACCATTTGATATATGCGTTCAATTCAATGGATATATAAAGCAAGACATATTTTTTTTTGGCATACTATTAGACTCATTTAAAAACTAAAATTACAATAAACCGAGATGCGTGCGTTATAATTTAAAAAAAATCACCAAATGTTGACAAGGAAAGCAAACATTATAAAAAAAAATCCATTGTATATCAGCAAACCCGTATTTTCATTTTCTTTATTCTCTTAATGTTTCTTCTGACTTTGTGCATTCCTTCATTCAATGATCAGCTGTACTATTGAGGATAACACCCCTAAGCCAGTATGTTAACATATCCAATTCTATTCATGTTTTTCTTTTAAATTATTAACCTCTTCCTGTGAAATGGATGCCAATAAACCAAATAACTTGGTCCAAGCCTTTTTCAAAAGTTCTGTGGCATTTTCTTCAAGAAGTTCGTCCAATAATTCTAGAAATAATGGTTGCAGCCACTAAAATAAAAGACAAAACAAAAACATAATAAAAAAGATCTGAAAATGCCTTTCTCTGTGTGTTAAATTTTTACAATTTCTACTTGTATAATATGTCATAGGAAGTTCAGTTTCAAAATTATAAGCTTTTTATAACACTGGTATATATTGATAGAGAATCAATAAAGGTACAAATAGAGCAAAAATAAAATATAGGCCAATGTGTATTTTTTTTATAGATATAAGCCGTTGAAACTTTTTGCGGGTAATTGTTCTCTCTTGAATTTTCATAGCTTTATCATTGACAAGTTAAAGTTTCAAAATCTATTTAAAACAATTACGATTTTATAAGACTTTAACAGATTGCTTATAATTATGCATGTTAAAGATTTATAAAATAAAAAGGCAAATGTTTTAAGACATTCAAATAGATAAAACCAGAGGATTCCGAAAATCTGACAAACAATCCAAAATGTGACAAACGAATTATCAGTGCACGTGGTAGGTGACACAAACTAACTTACTATAATACTGATCTTTTTAAGATAGATCAAGTGCTTGCGACTCATGCTTTACATCGGATCCTTAATGCTCTTCAATTTTTAACTTGTTTGGTTTTATAAATATTTTGATATGAGCGTCACTGATGAGTCTTATGTAGACGAAACGCTCGTCGGCGTACTAAATTATAATCCTGGTACATTTGATACCAATTTACATCCAGTATTTCTCAAAGGACTAGAACTAACTAGGCAACATCATAACAATACCAACACTAGAAGACTTAATCATATGTTGCATTAACGAGAGAAGAATCACCTTAAATGTCCGTAGAAGGCGTCTACATTTTGATGACATAAGGTTGCAGCTTAATTTGTTTTAAACTAGCACGTCATGACCAATAACAAACTTATTATCAGTGTACATGGTAGGTGGCAAAGCCTAACTTGAAACTGATCTTTTTAAGACAGATCCAGACGAGAACTAACTTGGCAACATCATGACAATATTAAACCAAGAAGACTTAATAACTTACTGCATTAACTAGAGAAAAATTGTATTATCACGAATTATACAAGCTGTCTTTAAAAATCTGCAACAATAACAAGCTGGTTTTATAAATGGTAGCGGTTGCATAGACAACATATTTGTCGTACGAAACATCTTAGAATATGTCCATGCATGACAGTGATTCTAAATAATTGCATATTAATTTTGTAGATTTCAAAAAAGCCATTGAAGCTAACACAGAGACAGTATAGTTAAATTATGGAATATTAAGTAGTTATATTTAAGGAATAACAGTACTGTAGTTGAAGAGTTGCCACCGTCAATTGTAGATTTGACGGTCGCAAATGCAGTTTTACTGGCGACGCGTAGCGGAGACAGTAAAACGGAGATTTGCGACCGTCAAATCAAAATTGACGGTGGCAACTCTTCAACTACAGTACTATTATTCCGATTCTCATGCATTTCAAAAAGAAATAATAAGATAAAACTTGGAAAAGTGTCTAAATTTGACAAATAAAAAAAATCCGCGAAACTTCATGACTTATTTTGGCGCAAAAGCGTCATGGATAAACGTGACGTCATACAAATGAAAACTTACAAACTGGATGTTATTACGTTACATGTACGCTTCAAATTCGGACAAAATAACATTTAAACGACGAATTAGAGGTAGGTGTTGTTTTATTTTCGATTATATAGTAGTAATCGAACATTTGTTGATTCGATCATTTCAAAATGGTTGTTCCTCCTTAGTTACGCCTGGTCAACTGTGGATTTGACGGCAACAGTCAGCCAATGAAAAACAATGTAACATACAGATTGCATTAGAATCAAACTTCTCATGTACCATCAGCTCTGAAATTGATTCTAGTTTCCTTTTACAATGAGGAGTAAGACAAGATGATTTAAGTTATCTCTGCTTTTTATGATTTCGTTGGTAGGATATTGAGAACGACCCTAGCAGAAAATAATCCCGAACTTAGATGGACGCTGAGCTTGAGGATACAAGATATGCTGATGATTTACCATTTTTTTGCATACTTGTACCAAAAACCTTATGGAGAAAAAAAAACGAGAAAGCTAAAAATGAGAGGTTTATCTAGCAATATAACCAAGTTAAATACACCATTTTCTACATAGGGAAGTGCAAATACCAATTCTGTTATATGACAGTTGCTTTTCATTAGTTTGATTTGTTGAAGCTTTTAATTTTGACATTTGATAACCCACTCTGTTTTAGATTTTTCTAAAAGAAAATTCTAGACTGATTTGAATGAACATGAAGATCAACATAGATAGACTGCATTTTCAATTTGTACAATTGAAACAACTGGATACACATGATAAGTTTAACCAGCTCATAAAAAAACCCAGACTTTTCCAGAAGAACAAGCTTAAACTTTATAAAAGCTGAGTACTTCAGGTGCTCCTATACGGCTACATAATGGCAGACAAATACATCAACAAACTTTCTTATATAACACCAGTCTGAGAGAGATAGAGAAAACTATCGTCAAAGAGTTTACAAATGTCAATGACATGTATATTTTTTTTATATACCAAAAAAGATGGAGAAGGCTTAGTCATGTACTACATAAATCATCAGAACAAATGACCAAGGTATCCCTTAGATGGACACCAGTAAATAATCTCATCATATATACCTGGATTAAATTTAGTATATACGCCAGACGCGCGTTTCGTCTATATACAAAAGACTCATCAGTGACGCTCAAATCCAAAAAAGTTAAAAGGGCAAAAAAAGAGTGAAGTTGAAGAGCCTTGTGAACAAAAATTCCTAAAAGTTTTGCCAAATACAGCTAAGGTAATCTATGCCTGAGGTAGAAAATAAAATTGAGAATGGAACTACTGGGTTTTTGATACCCTCGGGAAAATAAATCTCCACCAGCAGTGGCATCGACCCACTGGTTGTAAAAAAAAGAAAGAATGAAGAATACAAAAAAGTACGTTGAGGAGTATTTAAGAAAATAAAATAAAGGAAAGAGAATATGACCAAAGAACAGTGGAAAAAACAACAGAGAGATTGGAGAACTTGTTCTTCACCTATATGCTTATAGGCACACCAAGACCAAGGAAAATGTGAGTAAGTACGGGATATGTGTTCATTTCCGCCTGTTTATATGATATTGGCAACATGTTTTTTGGTGTAATTTAACTGTTGTAATTACATTTTTTTTTAAATCTTTTAATTCATTACCATTATTTGTTGTGGTCCTACACTTCGTTTAGCATGATTAATAGCATTTTTCCTCACTAATGCTTCCAGTGTTTCTGGATCATCTAGATTGTCAAGAAAAGATTTCAAAGCATACATTAGGGCCAACGCATGTGCGCCCAATTTCTTGTTTGATCTCACTTCATCAATTGTTAAACCATCGAATTCTTTGAACATCTTTTGAGCTTCCGGATACGTAGTAAATAATCTGCAAACAGAAAAAAAAGTTTTTAAAAATACTCCAAAAGATATAGTTTTGTTTTATCGAAGTTGTTTTTGTGCCTCGGACAAGTTTTTTTTTAGTCAAACCAATGGCTAATGAAGTTTGTTATTTATATTACGCTGCTAAACCACTCTCCCAGGTTAGGGAAGGGTTGAGCGCTCAGATACACGTTAAACTATGAGACATTCAATAAATGCATCCCAAGTCAGGAGCCTACATGTAAAATGGTGTCGTTGTCTTATTTGTTTATACTATACGGAATGTTTTTTTCAATGTTGAATAGAAAGGCAGTTGCCTACATTTACTTTCTTTAAACTCCGGTGGATAGTTGTCCCATTTGTAATCAGAACACATTTCCTTATTTCTATATCAATATAAAATATTGCGATGGGGTATGATTGCAGTACTTGTATTTGCGTTTCTCCTATGATTATGCCCTGTTAACTAATTCTGTTTAAAATTAAATAACTCAAGTTGAAATCAAGCGATATCAATTTTCTATCGTAATAATTATAACATATTTCAAATGATCAAACTTATACGGATGTATATGACTTTTTTTTTTTATAGAACTAAATTTTAACAAAATTAGAGGTTGACAGGAATAAATCTCCTATATTTCAAAATAACAAGCATTTTGATCAATCAAAACAATCGACATGTGTCGAAATTGTCATTCTTAATTGTTTGTAAAGTTTTCTTTCAAAATGTAGTATGCAAACTTGCAAACTGTTGGTTGATTGCTTTTGAAGTCAGAGCCCTGGTACATTTCTTTATTACTGTGAAAATAATGTTAGTCATTGAAAATTTTTAAGGGCACATTCAACATTTTTGAACAAGCATTTCAACAAAACTGTCAAAGCCTATTGCAAAATTTGTTTTTAATGAAACATAAGTTATTTACTACATGTAGGAAGACCATTTGCAGTATAAAGTCACAACTGTTTCAACGAAGATGAAAAAATACCTATATTTTAAGCATATCGTACTTTACGAAGAGTGCTATCCCATTTTTCTTCTTATCACTCCACACAACAGTCCATGTCTCACTTATAATGTTTGCCTCGTGTTCTGTAATAGAAGGCGGTTCTTCTGCTAATAATTGAGCACTTAGATTATTAACCTCTTCCCGTGAAATTGATGCCAGTACAACGTATAGTTTTGCCCAAGCCTTTTTCTCAAGTTCTGTAACATTATCTCCCGTTGTTTCGTCCAATAGTTCTAGAAATAATGGTAGCAGCAACTAAAATGTGAGACAAAACAATAAAACTCAATAATACAATTGAAATTGTCGGGTTTTGTTTTTGTGTCAATTTTCTGCTAATAAATTTATACTTTATGTTGTGTCCCTATAATCTCTTTATGATTGAATGAAAATATTTGCCAATCAGTTATTTATGATAATAAGTTAAAGCTAAACATCAGACTAATACATTTATAAACATCCAAATCGGTGCTAAGATGGATGCGTATCAAAACAACTGAGAAATTATATTTTTGCAGTAAAAAGACAACCTTAAACTAAAATTATATAAAGCTTATATTAAAAAGAGCCAATGTTGCGTAAATTTACAGAGGTAGATTTCCACTGCCAATTTTTATATCAAAGTACTCATATTTCAGGTAATATAACTACTGCAATCCGATTTTTTTCTCAATCTGTTAATTCATTACCATTATTTCTTTGGGGCCTACCCCTCGCACTGCATGATTTATAGCATTTTTCCTCACTAATCCTTCTAACGTATCTGGATCATCTAGATTGTCAAGAAAGGATTTCAATGCATACATAAAAGACAATGCATGTGCACCCAATTTTTTACTTGATGTCATTGCTTCGATTGTTAAACCATCGAAATCTTTGAACATCCTTTGTGCTTCTGGATGCGTAGTAAATAATCTGGAAAGAAAAACAAGCTCTAATAAACATTGCAAAAAAATATAAGTTCTACAATCTAAATTTCCTAGCCAAACCTTAAAAGTGGTAAGATGGCAAATAAGATTCAAACGTATTGGTATTCATATTACATATTTGGAATTCCTCTTACATATTTGTTATTTCATATTACATATTTGGAATTCCTCTAACATATTTGGAATCATACTACATATTGCAAATTGTATAACCAAACTTATATATAGCTACAACTATATAAATGAATATTGAAAAAATACTAATATTAAAAAAATGTCGTACTTTATAAAAAGTGTCATCCCATTTTTCTTCTTATCACTCCACACAACAGTCCATGATTCACTTATAGCGAGTGCATCTTCTTCAGTCATAGACGTTGTTCCTTCTGGTAATAATTGAGCCCAATTCACAATTAAACTATTGACCTCTTCCCGCGAAATTGATGCCAGTACATTATATATTTTTGTCCAAGCCTTTTTCTGAAGTTCTGTGACACTCTCCTCCATAATTTCGTCCAATAGTTCCAGAAATAATGGTAACAACCACTAAAATGTGAGACAAAACTTTAAAATTCATGGGTACCGGTAGAATCAAAAGTGTCTTTTTTTATAACTCGGAGTTTAGTATGACGTCCATTAACACTGAACTAGTATACATATTTGTTTGGGGGAAAGCTGAAGGACGTCTCCGGGTGCGGGAGTTTCTCTCTATATTGAAAATCCATTGGTGGCCTTTGGCTGTTGTCTGCTCTTTGACACATTCCACATTTTTATTCTCAGTTTTATTTATGTATGTCATGTCTCTATGAATCTTTTTATGATTAGTGAAAATCTTTTTCAATATCTTGTTAATATAATTCATAATAATGATACGCTTTTAAAGATGGAAGACAGAAATGCGATAGACGCATAACAAAACAACTAATAAGTACAATCTTTGAAGTAAAAAGACAAATTACATGTAAATTCACAAAAAAGAAAAAAATGCTAACAATGAAAAATGAAAACTATTTGTTATAAATTTAGGCATGGAATTCTTATATTAAAATGCAGATAATGACAGTTGCTACTAATAAGGTAATTGATCCAGTTTAGATATAATAAATGACAACACTATATAATCAAAATTGACTTTTCTACAAACTAGACATTATAAATCTTTCTTTGTATAGATTATATTTACATAACAAATCTTACTTTGTATAGATTGTATTTACTAAATCTGTTAATTCATTACCATTAATTCTTTCGCACCAACACCTCGTTTGGCATGGTTGATTGCATTTTTCCTCACTAATCCATCTAACGTGTCTGAATCATCTAGATTGTCCAGAAATGATTTTAAAGCATACATCAGAGACAACGCATGCGCTCTCAATTTCTTACTTGATCGCACTTCTTCAATTGTCAAACCATCGAACATGGGGAACATCTTTTGTGCTTCTGGATAAGTCGTAAATAATCTAAAAAGAAACACAAGAATGTGTACATAGCACTTGGATGCCCAACTCGCACTCTCATTTACTATGTTCACTTGATCATGTAATTTGGGTCAACACTCTAATTTGGTATTTAAATTAAGTTAAATCATATCACATGTGAACTAAGTTTCAAGTTGATTGAACTTCAACTTCATGAAAAAATAACCTTGACCAAAATTTTTAACCTGAAACAAGACAGACGGACGAACGGACGCACAGATCGAAAAATATGATGCCCCTTAGTGTCTGTTACACTACTGTCCCAAGGTAGGGCGAGTGTTGGGATATCGCTAACATGTTTAACCCCGCCACATTCTGCATATGCCCGTTCCAAGTCAGGAGCCTGTAATTCACTCGTTGTCGTTTGTTTTTTCGTTCATTTTTTGTACATTTATTAGGTCGATAGTTTTCTAGTTTGAACATGTTGAATGATTTACGTTAGATATTTCGGAGCCTTTTATATCTGACTATGCGTTATGGGCGATGCTCATTGTTGAATGCTGTACGGTGATATATAGCTGTTAATTTTTGTGTCATTTATTCTCTTGTGGAAGGTTGTTTCATTGGCAAATATATCACATCTCCTCTTTATATTTAATAAACATTTCAAAGGATATAAGTTCTCTAACTTAAACATCCTTATTGAAACTTTAATGTGGTATGATTGCAATTTAGACAACTATCCAATACTATAACATCTAAATAAAATGGCAATAGTAGTATACAGTTGTTCAAAAGTCATAAGGTAGCAAAACACGAAAAAAAAGATTTTTTTTTTACATTTTGTCCATGGTGATTTTTTTTTAAATATGATTTTTTTAAAATAAGTGTTTTTAGAAAGTTGAAGAATAAAATAACATTTTAACAATTTAAAATAACAAAGTGGGTTTATATGAACATTTTCTTTCTCTGTTTGACAGTCCGTATTTTCACATCTGTACCGCCCAACCATCGATCTTGCCATTGAATTTTATGGAAAAAAACAAGCAGAAATGCATATGATTTTTTTTAACCTCTTGATAGGTAAATGTATATCATGTCAGGAATGTCATTCAATAAATTTACACATGCATAACAAAAATTCAAAGCCTTATTTGTTAGAAAGGAAGGGAAAGTGGGTGGTTAAAAATAAGAAGTGTCAATTAAAAGTGTTTTCCTTCCTGTGTATCTCTACCTAAATCGATTGAGAAAAATCAAATCCGGGTAACAAGCCAAAACCGTTGGAAACTACAAGAGAAAAGCAAAGGAATAACAGAAACACTGAAGTGCAACAAAAACAAACGCCAACACAAATAGAAACGAACTATTTGAAAACAACTGCCATATGTCTAACTTGTTTCAGGACATGTTAAAATATAGGGTTGTACCTGGTTTAAGTGAGATGCCAAACCTCCTGCTTTATGACAATATAAAAATAAATATATTTATATTGAGATAGCTATATTAATGAATGTTGAAAATAAATACTTATAATCTAAGAAGATCGTACTTTATGAGAAGTGCTATTCCACTTTCCTTCTTATTACTCCACAAGACAGTCCATGTCTCACGTATAGCATTTGCTTCTTCTTCAGTTATGGCAGTGGTTTCTTCTAATAATAATTCAGCCGACATTTTTTTATCTAAATTTGTGTCCGATATTTCATTGGTAGAACTTGCGATTTCTAGTGACTGAGATGGTGCTTTATTTACTGCATTTGTCTCATCTTTTGATAGCGGAGCCGAAGTCTCAGTCATAGTTTCCTCTTCTTCCGATAATGATCCAGATGTATGAGAGATGCCATTTTGTTCTTCGCATATCATCGGAACCGGTGTTTCAGTTTTTGCACTTGCATCTTTTTCGAATAACGGAGAGGATGTATCAGCGACGATATTTGCCTTTTCTAGTAATGGTGACGATGTTTCATTTACACTGGTAGTTGTGTCTTCATTTATTAACGAATTTAATGTTTTAATTTCAATAGTTGCCTCTTCTTTTATTTGATAATCCGACGAATTAGTAACGGTAGGAGATTTTTCTTTTATCAATGAAGGCAATGTTTCATTGACGGCGGTTAACTTTTTTTTTGAAAACATAGCCGATGTATCATTTTCTGCACTTCTCTCATCTTCTAACTTAGGAGCCGATGTTCCGTTAATGGACACGGTCCCTACTGTCGAATCCAATGTCCCATTAATGTCATTTGCCTCGTTTTTCGAATCTGATTCACTATTGATAGTATTTTCCTCTTCTGTCGAATCCAATGTCCCATTCATGTCATTAGCCTCGTTTGTCGAATCCGTTATAACAGTTATAGCATTTTCCTCTTCTGTCGAATCTAATGTCCCATTCATGTCCTTAGCCTCGTTTGTCGAATCCGTTATAACAGTTATAGCATTTTCCTCTTCTGTCGAATCTAATGTCCCATTCAAGTCCTTAGCCTCGTTTGTCGAATCCGTTATAACAGTTATAGCATTTTCCTCTGTCGAATCCAATGTCCCATTCATGTCATTAGCCTCGTTTGTCGAATCCGTTATAACAGTTATAGCATTTTCCTCTTCTGTCGAATCTAATGTCCCATTCATGTCCTTAGCCTCGTTTGTCGAATCCGTTATAACAGTTATAGCATTTTCCTCTTCTGTCGAATCTAATGTCCCATTCATGTCATTAGCCTCGTTTGTCGAATCCGTTATAACAGTTATAGCATTTTCCTCTTCTGTCGAATCTAATGTCCCATTCAAGTCCTTAGCCTCGTTTGTCGAATCCGTTATAACAGTTATAGCATTTTCCTCTGTCGAATCCAATGTCCCATTCATGTCCTTAGCCTCGTTTGTCGAATCCGTTATAACAGGTATAGCATTTTCCTCTTCTGTCGATTCCGATTTGCCATTTATGCCATTTGCCTCTTCTGTTGAATCTGATATGCAGTTTATGGCTTCTAACCCATTTGCCGAATCCGATATGCCATTCATTGCATTTGCCTCTTCTGTCGAATCCGATATCCCATTTACGACCTTTGTCTCTTCTGTCGAATCTGAAATTTCTCTCGTTGCATTTGTCTTTTGTTTTAATAGCTGAGCAAACGGTACAGTTACGAAATTTGTAAATGTTTCTAATAAGGATGTCGATGTTTCAATCATAACGTTTTCTTCTATTTCTTCTATTTCAGATTCACTTTTTCCTACCATTTTATTTATATTCACCTCATTCTTATTTTGATTGGTTGATTGGACATCCAGATATGTCTCAGATATGCCATTAACCTCTGTTTCCGTTACGTTAGAATCCACTTCAGCCATTTTGTTTCAATGCCTGAAATATAAAATGGTATAAGTAATGTTGATATCACAAAACATTTGAGGTACTATATGATTATTCATTTAAAATATGAAATTACTTCTAGATGTCTATGAGCCCTCGAGGGTGACTTCCTAATGGTAAGTATGTAGATTTGCAAGAATGTGATCCGAATGGTCAGTGTTTAGATGTTTAGGATGTGATCCGATGGTAAGTTTTTAAATGCTTAGGATATGATCCGAATGGTCAGTATTTATACTTTTTTTCAAAGTTAACTTATTGCATCATATTGTATGAATCAGAATCACATAGGTTGCAATAAGTTATCAAAGGTACCAGGATTATAGATTAGTACGCCATACGCGCGTTTCGTCTTCATAAGACTCATCAGTGACGCTCAAATCAAAATATTTGCAACTCCCTCATAGTATGTTAACCGTAGATAGGAATTAACTACATTTTCATGGGTCTTATGTTTATACATAACTGTAAATGTAGTTGCCTTTTATTGACTGTCCTTGCTTTTGGCTCCGAGAATGAGATTAATAATGGTAGTTTACTTTTATCAACAATTAATTGATAAATGAATATGTGTTGACACATGATATACGTGAGGATGACTTTCATCAACATTTAGTTAACGTTATAGGCCCGCAAAGCTTGTTTGCTACGGGACACATCAGCACACGTTCGATTATTTTTTCACTATTGCTTGAAAGAAAATGTTGAAACTTGTCAAATGTAACCCCACATAAAACTTAACTGCGAGAAGATTCAAACCAGAACCTCCCTTATTAAATGTCAAAAACTAAAGCTCAAACACATCAAACAACTGTCACATTCCAGACTTGGTATAGGCATTTTCGTATGTACACTTATCGCATAGTAGTACCGTATATTCAGCTATAAAGGTCCCGATAATGATACTTGCAGAACAATTCAAACGACATCCTCTTACATTGAGGATCATGACTTGGGACATGCACATACAGAATGATTTTGGTGTGTAGTATCTTCTTTCGCATTGCTTACTTTAATAAATTCATATATCAAAAAAATAAAATAAAATAAAAACAGAAAAAAGTAATAGAGGTCAAACGAAATATGCATAACGTCACAAATCTATGCATTAACGGTGCCTACAGAAATAACTATATAGGTTCCAATTATCTATTCCAAAACTTAAATTAACCTCTTATGGTTTTTCCCGAAGTGAATATAAGGTTCAACCCACCATTTTTTTTTTATAAAATGCCCGGAACCAAGTTAGGAAAATGGCCATTGTTACATTATAGTTCGTGTGTTACATTTCGGTGTTGTGTCTCTGTTGTGTCGTAGTTCTCTTATATTTGATATGTTTCCCTCAGTTTTAGTGTGTAACCAGGATCTGTTTTTTCTCTATAGATTTATGAATTTTGAACAGCGGTATACTACTGTTGCCTTTATTTATCATGGAAGATCATCTTTGTTTTTAGCTATTATAACAAAAGAGACATTTTATAGTCGTGTAATAAATAATTTTATTGAGATACTGATATTTATGGTCTCATTTATAAACAAATACTAGTAAATGGAAACATAATTGAATATTATAATTAAAGTTGGGAAAGTGAAACGAGTAATTTTAAATCCCTTTTTGCAGTATTCTTGCAACTTTTAACACTTTTAATTTGTTAGAGTGAATTCAAATAATAATATCCAGTACTTTATGGAGTGTTAAACTTCCGTGAGTGTTTAAGATATATCCATAATACATTTTTGACAGACATTACAATACCGCTAAGATACGTAACTTGTTAAACGTGTGCATATCGTATCCTTGGCATTTAATTTTTTTTTTTTTTTTTTTTTTTTCAATTCAAAGTTTTATTGCCATATAAATTTTACAGTTTGTGACATATAACAACAACAAAAACAAATAAAGACAATAACTAATTAACTCAATATATATACACAAATTCAGGTAAATATTAAAGGGTCCCCTGTCCTCAGTTCCATTTACTTTTTTATAAAGGATCCTAGTTTATTCACTTGTGTTGGTGTTGATGGGTTAAGTATATATATAACTTTGTCATTGTCAGTGGGATTAGCAAATGAATTACTTTCTCTGTTAATGCAATCAAAATATATTAATCTAATATTTGAATTATGAGAACAATTTATTAAGAAATGTTTCTCATCATCTAGTACTTTGCATTTTTTGCAAAGTCTCTCTTCGCGAGGAATTTTAAAATGCCTCCCTTTTTCAATTAATAATGAATGATCACTGATTCTAAGTTTTGTAATTAATTTTCTAAATTCAAAGTTTGGGTTAGAGAGGTAAGATTTGATCAATAGATTTGGCTCAAGTGCTTTATAAAAATTTAATTTACTTTTATCATCAATAGATGTTAACTTATTTATCAACAGGTTGTTGTAGTATGAGTTTATTTGGGGTTTAATATAGCTTTTAATATTTTTAATTGTTTTAAATTATCACAGGTTTTAAGTCTATCTATTTCAATGTTAGATTCAGAAAGAATATCTGTTGCAAAAGTGAACCAAGAATAGGTGCCACTAGAATCCAAAATTTTAGTTAATTGAAAAGATTCATGTAATAAGGGATTCAAATTTGAGGTGAAAAGCCTTGCTAAATACATAATAGTTTGGATTTTTATATGACATTCAATTGGCAGTCTTCCCAATTCGTTCCTTGTACCAAAATTTGAGGCACTCTTTTTAGTGCCAAGGGTAATCAAACAAGACTTCTTCTATTTAGGAAATGCTATCTCCAAAAAATGTACCTGTTTACGTGAAAGTACCCAAACTTCACCTATTTTAAAAGTTTTTTCACCTTCGTTTGTTTATGATCCAGACAAAAGTTTCCATTTTGTAGATGTATCCTTATTAACTATATATTTCCACAAATTTAATTCTTAATCCATATTGAATTATAGAAAAATGGGTTTGAACTGAAACATGTTTCTGTTATGAAGAGTACCCAAATAGCATCCATGCTTTAATTCTCGTCCGTAAAAATCTAATAACTGATGTTTTGTATTAGTTTTTCAAATATTTAGAACAATTTGACAATAGTCTATGCTTACTTATAATTTTGTTTGAAAATGATGTCTGTAACATATTGTGTTTGCTCAATTTAAAAGGTTAATTTTTCGTGGACGTTGCATGGCGACGTTTCCGTAGATTTTACTGTTTCCAATAAACACTTCATCTGTTGATATACACTCTGAACGTGTTGTGTATATTTAGATAAGTTTACTTATTCGGAAGACATGCATAATGTCAATGATAAAAAATGTAAATTGTTTAGTCCCTAAGAAAAGTAGTAAGATTTTCGCTGCTATTTTTTATTTAAAGATACAGTTTGGGTACTCGGTGCAATTTGTGTACTGTAATGTTAGGCTTCTGTATACCTTTTCTCAAAAACTTTTTGACAGATGTTTCGTTGAGATGATTAACAAATTTATGTTTTTCCTGATAATTTTAAAACTGTCTAGGAAACAGTTTTGACTTTCGGAATTGCTAATAACATTTATTGTTCTCCCATACCATGCATACATGATTTAATCGAAATCACATTGAGCCAGTTGTAATAGTCTACCTTGATAACGATCTGTTTTAATCTCGTACAACAAAAGAAATATCACACCGGGTTTTCCGTACATAAAAGTTTCTTGGAATAAAAACCTATCAAATAATTTTAAACAATTCAGAACGGTTATCGTTTGTTTGTTCTATAACAGACTTATCGGTGGTGATTGAAAATAGTGAGAGAAAAAAACAAGTCAAATGCGAAGTTAGAGTATGCCTGGGATATAAAAACCACAATTGGATAAATGAATTTTACATTTTATTGTACGTTAGTTTATTCGGTGCTAATCTAATTGCTGCGTATGTCATCGGAAACAAAACGTTTAAAAATTGACGAAAATAGGAAGCAACGGTATTCGTAGTTCAACTATTTTCACATCTCGTAAATTCATTTTAAAATTGCAAACCATGTTGAGGATGTGCGCTCCTAAGTTTTAAATTAACAGTTACACACTTTTGCAATGACGGTTATAAATTTATTGTAAACAAGTATAGGAATAAGCAGAAAAAAATTATCTAAGGTCCGTGTTTCCTTGTTTTTGAGATATAAGCAAAAAATATTTGGCGGGAAAGTATACTCTGCAGATTGTTCATACATGTTTTCTTTTCCAAAATTGATATGAAATTATTAAATTGAAAGTAAGGGTTAGCAGGTAAAAATTTGTAATGGCACGATATTAAAAAATGTAGAGACTTTCGAATATCTGACAAAATCAAAAGAAAAAGTGTAGCAAGTATACTTAAAATGTGATAATTGTATGAACAGGGACCGTATACGTCGACCGGGTAACAGTCTCTTCCTCAATGTCTCACCGATCAAGCAAATACAGACCCAGTCAAAAAGTCATAAACGGCAGCAGGATCAAAAAAGATAAATTTACAAATATACGGTTACTCTTGAGCAACTTTTGGGTTATGATCACACTTTTGTTAGCGAAATTCGTATCTTATGAAGATGCACGTGCGGAACGTTTCATTTCACATCAGCTTATTTCAAAGCGGGCTTAAAAAAAACCTTCTTTTACACTTCAGTCTTCACATTTTTTACGAAAAAAACATGTATTAAATTTCTTACGTAATGTTCACTATAATAAAATCAATATGATAAAATAACTGAGATAAAACATGCTTTTATTTTATTTTTTGTATCCTGATAAAAAAATCAGTTAAACGTATTGACGCACTTTACATAGTGTCGATAAAGTAACAGGTAATGTGATTACTTTATGCGGAAATTCACAACAGTTCGGTTTTTGGATGAATATATATAAAAGTTATTACACGTATCATTAATAATGTTCATGTTATACATTACAGTTTTTAAAATCTGAAATAATTAAAATTTGGAATTTTTATCTGCCATGTCCTCTGCAAGTACTTAAGCTTGTCTCTTTTTTTTTTGTATTTTGAGCAATAAATCAGCTTGATTTTATTCTTACTTATTTGTATTTTAATTGGTTATCGAAGGTACCAGGATTATAATTTAGTACGCCAGACGCGTTTCGTCTACATAGTACTCATCAGTGACACTCATATAAAAAAAATATATAAAGCCAAACAAGTACAAGTTGAAGAGCATTGAGGGTCCAAAATTCCAAAAAGTTTTGCAAAATACGGCTAAGGTAATCTATGCCTGGGATAAGAAAATCCTTATTTTTTTCGAAAATTTTAAGTTTTGTAAATACGAAATTTATAAAAAATTACCACACTATTGATATTCATTTCAACACCGAATTTTTGACTACTGGGCTGGTGATACCCTCGGAGGCAAAACGTCCACCATCAGTGGTGTATTTCAAACAAGACTTAAACATCAAACCAATAAAAGTTAAATAATAGTTCACAAAAGGTATATAAAAAGGTAAGTGAAAAATAAATCATAAATAAAATAACTATTATGATTAATCTATCTTGAAAAAATTTTTTGCTTTACCTTTTTTTGTAAGCATATACAATATCTATAACATCAAATATATCTATCCGGGTTAGCAGGCTAAGTATGTTATCTGTAATGACTTTCACGACGATGGTCGTTACGTCTGGATTCTACTAGTTGTCGAAATTTGTAGTTGATTGGACCCAATTTCACTATTTATATAAACATGAACTTAAATACTCTTGAAGTAGTTTAGGACTCAATCAATAAGATTATGAAATAATTTGTCTGCAATGTCATTGAAATGCACAAGTTTTGTGATACAAGGAACTTCATTGGGTTGGATTTGACATTTGGCTTTAACCAGAACACGTGGTTTCACATGTGGGTAAAACATACGTGAGAAAAAAGTAAATCTACCTACCACATTGGTTATGCACATTTAAACTATCACAAACCTGTCTCTTTAATTTGATTTAATTGACAGCAACAAAAAAATGCACAAAAGTATGTAGAATTATGTAATGAATGAAATGCACATATGTGGAACAAAGTGCAAATCAAATGAAATAGAAACCAATAATTGCATTAGATTTAAAAGGTATTGCATTATACAAAATTATTTACACTCCTAAGCACTACACAATAACCTTCAAATTAACGACTACGTGCAAATCATTTTAAGGATATGGAACCTGTATTTATGAGCAGTTTATAACGTTTAATATACTTGCAAATAAGGAGATTATGGATGAATACAACAAGAAACGAAAGAGCAAAGAAATTAACAAACAAGGTCACCGATTGGCTTCAACAATGAAATAACACAATCTATAGCATAGTGACCTTTAAAAGGCTCCGAGTTGAACAGATTAAAACATCTCTGTTAACATTTTTTCATTTTGAAATACTAAGGCTTTTCTTCCCCAGGAATAGATAACCTTAGCTGTATTTGGCAAATGATTTAGGAATTTTCGATCCTCAATGCACTTCAACTACGTACTTTATTTGGCCTTTTAACATTATTTTTTTTCGAGCGTCACTGAAGAATCTTCTGTAGACGAAACGCGTGTCTGGCGTAAATATAAAATGTCAATCCTGGTATCTATAATGAGTTTATTATCAATTAAGAATACCAGGAAAAATATTTATAATACACCAATAAGTTAACTACATGTATGACAAACACACAATTTCTACATATCTAAATAAGGCAACAGTAGTATGCCGGTTTTCTAAAGTAAAAACAAAATACGAAAACTTTTTAAGACTTACATGGTTGAACATCTTTTATTGATGATTATGTTGCTGCATAATGTTTTTATCAATCTGTTTAAGTTTTTCAAAAAGAAAAAAAAGAAAAAATATAAAAGTTGTCTTCACAAAAGAATGTTAACATCTCCTATAAGGAGTCATTCAGTTGTCTTTCCACAGTTTAGTTGATCTTATATTAATGATCATAGTTGCTGTTTTCTGTGTCAAAACTCTTTATGAATTTAAAACATGGTTATTAGGGTGAATAATCTTATATGGAGTCATCTAACAACTCTCACTGAAAGGAAAAAGGGAAAGGTAGATTTTGACATTCCAACATTTGTTTTCCTGTTTGAATTTCACTATCAATTTATTTAGTTTCCTAGATATTAGATTATGAATGTGTCATACCTTTATGCGCTATTAATAGCATAACAGTCATGTTGAGTAATTAAAAGAAACAATAAATATAAAGTCCAGTAATTTCAGAATGGACGATTTAACAAAGTTTGTGATAACGGACGACAATGGCGACATCGATGACGATCGATTTCTACGGACTCCTAGTGATGAAAAAATAAATGAAAAAACCCCATCTTTTTATAGTTTCATGCGTAGGCATTTAATTTATGGATTTGACCTTCACCTTATAGTCCAAAGACAAATATTTGGAAACCAAGGGTGTATAAGAATCCAAAAAGTTGAAAAACAACATGATCCAAAAAGGATCTAAAATTAATATGCCTGATCGAGTTGAAACCTTATTTTCTTAATGATTTCCAAATTTATGTACCGATAATTTAAAAAAGGTTCGTTATGAATAATATGTTTTAATTAATTTTATTTGACGTATGAATCATGTCAGTCACGAGGTACAAACGAAAACTACCACTTCACATGCAGCGGTAATTAACTAAGCCCATAGAGCATAGAGATAAAAAATGTCATCCGTTACATAAAATAGGTCCAATGTGCGTGAAACAATGCATCAATAAAATGTATGGTGCTGTTACTTGGTTGAATGATTTCTGAAAAATGTGTTTCAAGGTCACAACCGAATGGGCAAAGACAATCACAAATGACAAAAGACAAACATACAAGACATTCGCTTATGCAATATCCAGTTCGGCCTTGTCTCTATAAATTCCACAAAATGAAACAACAACTAAAAGAAATCAACGAATAAAATCCGTAAGAAAAACCAAAACACTTATAATTTTATGGATGAAGCTACAGTTGGATAATTGAAAATATATATATATATGGAAAAGAACCAAAAATACTTTTATCAGCCAAAATGAAAAATTACTTTTATCACGTTCTATGTTCTAAATTTTCACTCTGAATGTTTTAAAATATATTCAATCAATGATAAATAGTATCCGGTATTTAAAATAATAGTCATCGCGTTTGAAGTACTTAAAATATTTTCGGTGTACACATGTCAGTTGTTGATCGGTTATCAAACCATTTGTATAAAACTCTTAAAAAATCTGTTTTAACCGGTAATCCACTATATATAAGTTCAATTCGATTTTATATGAAGCACGCGTTTCAAAATTTATTATGTTATAAAGGGTGCTATACAAACTCATTCGGTCGTAACACAAGGGCCTCGGTGGCCAAGTTGTCAAAGTACTAAGTAGTTCTACTACTGTTATCACTAGCCAGTCACTACTGAGGTTGTGAGTTCGAAACCCGTCCGTGCAGATGCACTCGACTCTTATCTTAATTGACTAGGATTGTCAATTTCCCTATCGAAGGTCGATGATTTTCTCCACCCATAAAATCTGGCCTTTACAAAAAAATGGCGCTTTAAAATTGACGTTTTAACACCAACAATCGATCAATCGAACGCACCACATGTACATAGTTTATTTTTGATTATTCTTGCACAATGTGCATTGATGTATTTATACATCCCGTCATTATTTTATTGAGCTTTTGTTATTTTTTGTATTCCTGTCTTTCATTTTTGCTAATATGCTTTCTCTATATGCCTTTTTGTGATTCTTTGTTACATATTTGTTTGTTTTAATAGTGACTTATATTATAACACAATGATGACTGCTGCACCTCTATTTTTGACATTTGACACAAATGTCTTTGTGTTTTGTTCAATAACATGGAATTTGATGTGACTGTCATACAAATGAAAGGTAAAGCTAGCTATTTAACCAGGTTTAATACACCATTTTCTACATAGAAAAATGCCTGTAACAAATCATGAATATGACAGTTGTTATCCATTCGTGTAATAATTTTGCGTTTTCGTTTATTGCATTTGATTAAGGACTTTTCGTTTAAATTTTCCGCGGAGTTCAGTATGTTTGTTATTTTTCTTTTTCTCTACCGCTTCTTGTGGACTGGTAGTTTCAGACACATATCATCATCTCACTAAGCAGTGCTTCTCCATGACATGAAGCGTAAGAAGCTTTCGCAAATAACTTCTATTGTGATAAATTGATAAATAATTCAAACAAGAAGCAAATGCATTTATATTGTTATTCTTTAATGCCATTTTGATGATATAGTTTTACATGCTTTTTTTTAGTATTTATTCATCCTTGGCTTTCACAAAATTGACTTTGAAGTTATGAACGTTCCCGAGCCAGAAATTAGATTCACAGGCAACCAATTTATTAAGCGTAATTTCCACTTGATGAACATTAGATTTGTATGCATTGGAAATATATAAATCTAACTTCCTACATAAAAACTGTCCGAAAATTTCTATAGATTGATATGCATTTTAATTCGAAAGCATATGGCATGTTACTTAAAAGAAATACAGTATCGATGACAGTAGTCCCTACAAGGCATTTCCACCTCATAAATAGATTACCTTAGCTGTACCTTGGCTAACCTTTTATGATTTTATGGTCCTCGCTCAATGACCTCCAACTTTGTTCTTTATTTGGTCTTTTGAACTTTTTTGATTCGAGCGTTACTGGTGAGTTTTTTTATAGATGCAACGTGCATCTGGCGCATATAAAAAAATTCGATCTTCATATTTATGATGAAAGATTTTTTTTTAATCACTGGTTCGATGCCACTGCTGTTGGGGTGTTTATTCCAAGAAGGTATCACCAGCCCAGTAGCACTTATGTGTTGACATGAACTATCATTGATATGGTCATTATTATGAATCACCTGTTAAAAAAACTTTGAAATTTTTAAATACTTAGGTTCTTCTACCACGGGAATATATATTACCTTACAATTTTTGGCAAAACGTTAAGGGATTTTTGGTATCCATAGGCCTTTTTAACTATCTTATTAATCGAGCATCACTGATGAATCTTGTATAGACTAAATTTGTATCTTGCGCAAATATTTTAATCCTGGTATCTAAAATGAGTTATATATAACTTCGTACTTTATTTGGCCTTTTAACATTTTTTTATTCAAGCTTCACTGATGAGGTTTTTTGTAGACGAAACGGGCGTCTGGCGTTAAAATAAAATTGTAATCCTGGTATCTATGATAAGTTTACTTATTATAATATACAACATATGAAATTATTTTCTTTCTCTATAAAGAAAACAATAATTTTAAGATGTATATATGACTTTTTAAAGATTTACATTGAAAGTGTTGATGAATTATTTACGTATAATTGTCATATTTGTAATATATCATGATACTATATAAATTTATTACATCCTTTTACCGGCTTTTAGTATGCGCCCGATGTGTGTTTCGAACGCAATTAAAACAAATGCGTTTGCTATCGTGTACATCAGATTTTTGTTTGTTGTTTCGATTGCCATAGCAGAACAATATGTGTTGATATATGTATACCTATTGCACAAACTGAACCCATAGAAAGTAATATGATGTATTTGGCAATTTTAACTGAGATTTTCATTTTTGAATAATCACGTTAAACCTTTTATTTCAAGTCTATAACTTTGAAATGTTTTAAAAGTATTCATCAAAACAACCTTTAACTCTACTTTCCGCTATATAGATGACGTTCTTTCACTAAACAATTCAAAATTTGGTGACTATGTGGATCGCATCTATCCCATCGAATTGGAGATAAAGGATACTACAGATACAGTTAAGTCGGCTTCATATCTTGACTTACATCTAGAAATTGACAATGAGGGTCGGTTGAAGACAAAACTTTACGACAAAAGAGATTATTTCAGCTTTCCAATTGTGAACTTTCCATTTCTAAGTAGCAACATTCCAGCAGCACCTGCATACGGGGTATATATCTCCCAATTGATACGATATTCCCGTGCTTGCATTTCCTATCATGATTTTCTTGATAGAGGGTTACTGCTCACAAGGAAGCTTTTAAACCAAGAGTTCCAAATGGTGAAGTTGAAATCATCCCTTCGTAAATTTTACGGACGCCATCACGAGTTGGTTGACCGTTATGGAATAACCGTTTCACAAATGATATCGGATATGTTCCTTACGTCGTAACTACAATCCCCTTTCCTTTCATGAATTTGACCTACCGAATTAGACTATTTACCGGATTTGTAATCACATAAGCAACACGACGGGTGCCGCATGTGGAGCAGGATCTGCTTACCCTTCCGGAGCACCTGAGATCACCCCTAGTTTTTGGTGGGGTTCGTGTTGTTTATTCTTTAGTTTTCTATGTTGTGTCATGTGTACTATTGTTTTTCTGTTTGTCTTTTTCATTTTTAGCCATGGCGTTGTCAGTTTGTTTTAGATTTACGAGTTTGACTGTCCCTTTGGTGTCTTTCGTCCCTCTTTTAAGATGATATTCATTAAACCCAGCGATTTTTATTGTCCGTATCTTTACATCAAGATTGCTTACCCTTTAAGTACACTTGTGATGATCCCTGCTTTTTGTTAGAGATCTTTTACCTCATTATTTAGCTTGTAATGTTACTTATCTTAGCGTAATTTTTTTCTGTCTTTTACATGCTGTTGTTAGTTTGTCTTTGAATCATGAGTTTGTGTACTTTGCACCTCCCTTTTAATTATCTATGTCTGTATGATTCAGCATAGTCTTACGAGATGTAAACTAAAATTGAGAATAGAAATGGGGAGTGTGTCAAAGAGACTACAACCAAAATAGAGATAAGAAAACAGCCAAAATCAAGCAATGGGTTTTCAACACAGCGATCAAATCCCGTACCCGGAGGCATGCTTCGGCAAGCTCCTAAACAACAATGTATGCTAGGTCAGAGAAAAATGCACGTCATTCTAAGCTTTAAAACATGTAAATGTAAAATAATCCAAAATATTACTTTTCGTTATATTAAAGGCGTAATTTGCTTTTAAAGAAAATAAGATAATTCATAAGTTTCGTACCAGGTCAATATTTCTCTAGGTTTATCTTTGGTACCTTTCATTGTTTCATCTTGAAATGTTATTGTTATGAATATCTTAATTTAAAATAAAAGCAACAACTTTTATAAAATGAACTATTTTTTTTTAGACTGTAATAACTTTCAGACCGCTACTCTTGTATGAAGATATACCTGAAAATGTGATTTTCTACGTAAGATATTTAAAAATTTAACTTATAACAAAGATTATTTTTTTTGGCATAATTTTTCTGTACGATTAGTCTCCCGGATAGCTGCATGTTAAAGCACTGTTGCAGTTAGTGGCCATGGTAGCATTACCTATGTTCCAGTACTCATGCAGTTAGTGGTAGCATTACATATGTTCCAGCACTCATGCAGTTAGTGGTAGCATTACATATGTTCCAGCACTCATGCAGTTAGTGGAAGCATTACATATGTTCCAGCATTCACAGACATATGTAATGCTACCACTTACCGCACAACCAAGTATCCCGTTTAAGAAATACAAATTAAGACTGTGAATGGTATAGTTGAACATCGGTTATTCAGTTTGTGTAAATAGTTTTGTTTGTTTACTACTTGTGCTTTACTCTTTTTTTTTCTCTTCACCTAAGAATCTCTAGAACACAATTAACTACAAATGACATACTGTGGACTCATTTATTTTCGTGGGTACCAATTTTGGTGGATATAAAAAAACTTGCATGTTCGTGGTTATTTAATTTCGTGGTTTTGCCAAGGTCTGCATACAAGCCTATAAATCATTTGTCATTTGTTCAAATATAAATATCGTGGTTTACCTGAACCCACGAAATCCACGAAAATTGGTATCCAACGAATAATAATGAATCCACAGTAGTCTAAGTTTAGTTGTTGATTTTAAAAACAAATTAGAGGGTTCATGTGTATATATGAAAACACATAACTAATCGTTTTATATCTGTATACATTTTCATAGCGATTATTACTGGTGAAACTGATCTAAATATGAAATTGAAAATGAATCAACCAACCACCAAAGACTAACTAGCGTAGTTATAAGCAAACAAATGTCACCGTATCGCTTTCAACAATCAATTAACTTTAACCGTAAAGTAAACAAGTATAATACATGTACATTTCAAACGAATAAAAAAATGAGCTGATTAATGTACAAAACAATTCAAGAAACGAAACACAATAATTTAGACAGCAATCAACGCAGTCATTAAATAATCTTACTTTTTATTTCTTATTTTACTTTTACTTAAGAATTTCAACAGACATCTAAACTATATACAATTAAAATGATGCAGATGTAGTCAACCAAAGGTTCCATTTGGTTAGGGACTTTATGTTTTGAATTTTCCTCGGAGTTCAGTATTTTTGTTATTTTACATTTCGTTATCAACGCATTTAATTGTAAGATGCATGATCGATTTTTATGATTTTTTACTTTTTTTTTTAAATATGGGTCATGGCATAACGTTTCATTTATTTCAAGATAAAAACAAGTTTCATATTCTTGGTTAAACGGTGCCATTTACGTAGATACAAACAAAATTAAGTATGTTTTCCAATGAATGTTTTTGAAATATCTAACATTTGATGAATTCGAGCAATTTTAATAAAGATTTTAATCATACAGCAATAAAGGCTTGCTTTGTCAACGAACCAAAGCGCTCGATATAAACACTTTACTCAGTATTCGGTGTATAAAATTGTGATCGAAACACAAAGTCCATAACATTTGATTAGTTATTTCTGAGTCAGTGTCCGTATGCATATAGCTACTTAAGTTAAGATATGCAATTGTCATACTTATTTATAATATGACATGTAGAAAAAGTCGTTCGTTTAGAAGAAATCTTAACTAAGTAGGTTTATGTATACGGGCCCCAAGTACGATCATCGTTCTTGAAAGATTTATACTCACAAATTTTGGTTTCACACTTGTTGAAGTTTATGAAATTTTGCATACTTTTAAAATTGAGAATGGAAATGGGGAATGTATCAAAGAGACAACAACCCGACCATAGAAAAAACAACAGCAGATCTTCAATGTAACGAAAAATTCCCGCACCCGGAGGCGTCCTTTTGTTTGTTAAATTGGTATGATCTGCTTTCTAGGTTTATGAGATTCGAACGTCGCTTATATGTTGTTTTTTTATATAAATTCCTGTTAGTGAAAGTTTGTATTTTCGAAAAACTATGGATTTTCTTATCCCAGGCAATTATTACCTTAGCCGTATTTGACACATTTTTTTGGAAATTTTGGGTCCTAAATGCTTTTCAACTTTGTACTTGTTTGGCTTTATAACTATTTTTATCTGACCATCACTGATGAGTCTTAATAGACGAAACGCTTGTCTTGCGTATTAAATTATAAGCCTGGTACCTCTTATAATTATTTAGATACATCTGCCTATAATTCAAAAACAAATTATTTGAATATAACGTTCAAAACATTCGCAACCAATTAAACTATAGTTTGTATACCCGAATGAAGGCAACAGCAGGATACCACTGTTCATAATATATACCTTAACAGAGGGGCAAAAGATACCAGAGGGACAGTCAAACTCATAGATAGAAAATAAACTGACAACGCCATGGCTAAACTAGAGGCTCCAAAGAGCCTGTGTCGCTCACCTTGGTCTATGTGAATATTAAACAAAGGACGCATTTGAATTCATGACAAAATTGTGTTTTGGTGATGGTGATGTGTTTGTATATCTTACTTTACTGAACATTATTGCTGCTTACAATCATTCTATCTATATTGAACTTGGCCTAAGAGCTTCAGTGGAAAATGTTAGTTAAAATTTACAAATTTTATGAAAATTGTAAAAAATTGACTATAAAGGGCAATAACTCCTTATGTGGTCAATTGACCATTTAGGTCATGTTGACTTATTTTTAGGTGTTACTTTGCTGTACATTGTTTCCCTTTACAGTTTATCTCTATCTATAATAATATTCAAGATAATAACAAAAAACGGCAAAATTTCCTTAAAATGACTAATTCAGGGGCAGCAACCTAACAGCAGTTTGTCCAATCCATCTGAAAATTTCATGGCAAATAGATCTTGACCTGATTAACAATTTTACTCCCTGTTAGATTTGCTCTAAATGCTTTGGTTTTTGAGTTATAAGCAAAAAACTGCATTTTACCCCTATGTTCTATTTTTAGCCATGGCGGCCATCTTTGTTTGTTGGCCGGGTCACGCCACACAATTTTTAAACTAGATACCCCAACGATGATTGCGGCCAAGTTTGTTTAAATTTAGCCTGGTATTTTCAGAGGAGAAGATTTTTGTAAAAGATTACCAAGATTTACGAAAAATGGTTAAAAATTGACTATAAAGGACAATAACTCCCAAAGTGGTCAACTGACCATTTTGGTTATGTTGACTTATTTGTAGAATTTACTTTGCTGAACATTATTGCTGTTTACAGTTTATCTCTATCTATAATAATATTCAAGATAATAACAAAAAACAGCAAAATTTCCCTAAAATTACCAATTCAGGGGCAGCAACCCAACAACAGGTTGTCCGATTCATCTGAAAATTTCAGGGCAGTTAGATCTTAACCTGATGAACATTTGTACCCCACATCAGATTTGCTCTAAATGCTTTGGTTTTTGAGTTATAAGCCAAAAACTGCATTTTACCTCTATGTTCTATTTGTAGCCGTGGCGGCCATCTTGGTTGGTTGGCGGGATCACCGGACACAATTTTTAAACTAGATACCCCAATGATGATTATGGCCAAGTTTGGATTAATTTGGCCCGGCAGTTTCAGAGGAGAAGATTTTTGTAAAAGTTAACGACGACGGACGCAGGACGACGGACGACGGACGCCAAGTGATGAGAAAAGCTCACTTGGCCCTTCGGGCCTGGTGAGCTAAAAAGGGTAAAGACAAACAATCAAATAATAATACACATGAAACAACATAAAAAACTAAAGACTAAGCAAGTGGAATTCTATCAAAAATGATCCCAGGTCCTCCGGATAGGTCCTCAAAACTTTCTTAATCATTACGATTTTTGTTTTGATTTTATTCCTTGCTATAGTTTTAAATACCAAAAAACTCTTGGTTATCTGTGATGAGACAGTATTGTAAACTTTTATTTAATGTAATATTCAGACGTATGTGCTTCTGTGTAAAATAAAAAATGGAATTTGTACTCTGTAAAACAATTTCTAACTTAAAAAAAATATAATGAGGTTTTGATTCTAGAACAATTATGAAGATTATTAGCCGTTCTTTGGAGCTATACACAACAACCACGTTAAAATATGTTTATATTAGTGTAAAGTGAAATATCGGTCAGTCATAATATGCATGCATACACATTAAATAAATGAACAAAACATTTTTATATTTATATTTGAGCAACATATTTACTTAAAGTACATGTTCAATATTGTCGCTTTGTTTTTTTGACGATTTGTTGAAACTTTGATTATCTACAATTTTTTTATACCTAAATAGACAGACAGTAGTTGGTAATGTTTGTTTTATAATTTCACAACTGATGAAGATTTTTTTGTTTAATTTCACACCATCAAAATGTTATTCTAGAAGCATCCAAGTAATGCACTGAAATCAGTCTATGTTAACATGTTGCAATGTACTATTATATTATTAATTCGTGTACTTCTCTATGCTGAGTTTTCTTGCATTTCTTTGTGCTGTATTCCTATCACGTAGTGTTTGCATTTAGTGGTAGTTTAAACATTGCCATATAATCGGGAGGTTTGTCAAGGTTTAACATCAGGTGCAACCCGCATTTTGTTTTCTATTACACGTCCTATACTAAGTCAAGAATATGGCAATTGGTATTAAATAGTCCATTTCTATAAAAGCTGGCGTTTGTTTTTGTAGCATTTCATTGTTTCTGTTAATTCGCTCTTTTCCTCGAATTATTGATGCATTTCCCTAAGGATTTAGTTAGTAACCCGGATTGTTTCCGTTTAATCGATTTATGTTGAACTGCGATATACTACTGGTGCCTTTAAAAAAAGAATCATTGAGTGGATATTATTACTGATAGGCTGGTGTCCCCTGTTCGGACTACTAATAATTCAGTAGCCAGTGCGTAAGAACATCATGATTCAAATGTGAGCTGTCAATTTAAAGACTAAATATTTTATCTGTATCAGATAGAGTAATCCTTATTCAGTGTGTTAGTTAAAGCTGTGATATACACACATGTTATATGCATACATACTAGTATATATTTGGCTTCTTAAAAGCTAGCTTTCTAGCGTACCTTACATATCGGTTTTTTAGATATACATGCGGACTTAAATTTGAATTATAGATTCATTTTAAAGATTGTTCATATACATCCTTCCCTCTAAGGAATTAGCTTGATGTGCATGAAGTGTATAATCAAGAAGTAGAAATAATTCAATGGTCGGTTGTCATTTGTGTTCATCATTTTTTGACCATCCATTGTAATGCACTCATCTTTCTATAATCGATATCAATCTTATACAGTTTAAACTGTGGTAATGGGTATGAATTATTAGTAATATGCTTACGGTGTTGATAATGTATGCAGCGAATAAATAAGCGTTATTTGAGCGACACCATATTTTTAGTGACAAACTAAGCAAAACAAAAAGCGAATTTTAGCAATTTATATAAAAATTGGTGTTATTCTGTTCATTGCATGGTTTTTAAGTACCAATACTAGTAATCCATGTATGCAGTGAATTGTGTAGCGTTATTTGAGCGAGACTGTAATTTTGAGTGGCTAGTTAAACAAAACTATTGCAAATTGCATAAACTTTTATGATTTGGATTCATTCTGTTCGATGAAAGGTTTTGAAGTACAAATTATCCATAAATGCAGCGAATTAAGAAGCGATATTTGAGTGACACAGCACATTTTAGTTGCAAGTTAAACAACTCGATAAGTGAATTATTGAAAATTTATTTCGGATTGTGTTCCTTCTGTTCATTGCAAGGTTTTTAAGAACCAATATTCTATTCATAAAGACTGTATAAATATCTGCAGAAGCGGTTATTTTATATCTCTGACTTATAAAAGTTTTCATACATTTTCTGTGTATACATTTGAGTGGTTGATCGGATAATATTCCCTTCGTTTAAACTGTATTTTCAACGGGAATCCTCATTTTAATATCATGTTTATAACCATTTTACAAGTAGCATATGCTGCAAATTTTGTACATTCTTGTGGACGCTATAAAACGCAACACATTTATAAAATGATATTCTTATTATTTCTTTCAAAGAGTAGATACCAAATATTGTGTAATGCTCGTCCCTGAGGGATATCACCAAACCAGTCATCGTTAATTCTAGGGACTCAATGATCTATATAACTTAGTACCTTCTATGTACTAATATTCACTGTTTTGTAACTTTGACTTTAAGATATTTTTACATACATCAAAAATCTTAAAAAAGTCTAAATTTCCGTCAAAAGCCGTAACGTATAGTTATTTGTAAAATATAGCATACTAGTTATATAAATCAGTTCAAACGAGAAAACAAATACATTTTGTATGTCTTAGTTTTGCACAAATATTGTAAACAGCAAACAACAACAATAACTGCGTCGAATCGCATGTTCCTGATTTGCTATTCCTTGACTTGAAGATATTTTTTTTCACATACATCGACATAAAAATAAGGAAATGAGGTAGCTGTATGCAACTAAAAGTCAACATACTATCCCAAATAATGAATAAAATCTAAATCGTATACATGTAGTCCGTATATATATATATATATATATATATATGATATGATTACTGTTGGAATTCAGATCTATTTCAAACAACTAAAATAAGATGTCAATTTAAGAATTATGTGACTTGTAGTTTCAGTCAAACAGTCTTTTCGTCCTGAAATCATGCGTATGTTTTCAAATTCGGGTCATGCTGAGAACCAGCATTGAGACACCGTTTCATGAGTGATAAGTAAAGAGCGTATGTTTGGATGTTGTAGTGCTGTTTAATAAAGTAAAACAACTAAACTGGTCTACCTATCTATCTAAACGCTCAAGGCAGGAGATGTATCGATAAGTTAACAAAACAGGTGTCCAGTTTAATTCGACACTTGACTGTTGTGTTCCCTAGCTGGTCATATAAAAGAATATGTGGTATGATTGCCAATATGACAACTCTCCACAAGAGACCAAATGACACAGAATTTAACAAGTATAGGTCACCGTACGACCTTCAGCAAAGCACATACCGAATAGTCAGCTATAAAAGACCCCGAAATGACAATGTTAAACAATTGAAACGAGAAAACTAACGGCCTAATCTATGAACAAAAATGAATGAAACACAAATATGTAACCCATTAACAAACAACAGCCAATGAATAACAGGCTCTTGACTTCGGACAGAATATATATACAGAATGATCACTTGTATCAGTAACGTCATATCAAGAATACATGTGTAGTAAACATTACTGGGATGTAAAGCACCAAAGATACTAGCATATGACCATCTTCCCCTGTGTTGTTTTTATTGATTAGGGATTGAATTCGAATAATTGTTGAATTCTAGCAGAATATTATAAAAAGTTTCAAATATATAGAGGGAGAATATAAACCTGTCAACGAATAGGTCTCGCTCTTTTTACGTGATTCCCTCGCTTTTTTCTTGTTTCATTTTTTTCCTACGCACATTAGATCACACCACGTCTTTGGTGCGGTTTGTGTTGCCCATATTTAGTTTTCAGTGTAGTGTTTTATGAACTTGGTATCTTCCTTAGAATTTGGATTGTCTTCTCTGCTAGATAAATACTGTTCTCTAGTATTGGTAATTTTTCTATGGACGTTATACTAAATGAACGTTATTGGTAGTTACTCTAATAAAAGTGATATTGAGGAAATCTTAAAAGTGATTAAACATCTATAGAATTTTAAGTAATGTCATAGACCCTAAACCAACAGATTCAAATACGATTGTATGCGTATATTGCAAATAACTTTGAGGATTTAAGCCCACCTATATACTGTTAGTTGCATATGCATATCATATCGCCTCCTCATGTTGATGAGCCTATAGGAATAAAACGCGCGTTACGCGTTCTAAAAAATAATTCTGGTATCGTTGGTGTATATATATATATATGTACGTAGAAATAACAAGGGTAGTCGAAAAATTCGATCAGAGTATTACAAACATACATGCATATTTTGACAATAAATTATAATATTTTATACTTTAATGGCATGTTTATTTAATAATATTGTCAATACAAGTATATATAGGTAAACAATTTATATAACAAATATCAACATAAGAGTATACGTCTAACAACTATGCAATCTCTGGCGTATAGTTCACATCCGTTACTTTCATGATCTGCAATACTACAGTTAATATTGGGTGCAGTGTCACGTGTTTTTCCCCCAACAGAACAGATATGATCTCTACGCCGGAAATTTACTTTTTATAAAATTAGCTCCTAAATAGCCAGTAATTCGCCGTTTCAGAATCTAATGCATTCTGGGTAATATTTTCCAAAGTGTACACCGAAACGTCGTGATTGGTTGAAAACGTCCAAAACAATGAAAATTCAACCAATGTCGTGACGTTATTTTCATTTCGGGGTACGAACAATGAAACTACTCATCGTCCTTTAGATTCTGAAACGGTCAATTGGTGAATATCTTCTATACATGTTTAATTTATAAATAAAACAATTGCTTCATCTCCATTTGGAATATATCACTCAATTAAAACAGTTTTATAATATCCTTGTGTTGATACTCCACACTGTTCAATAAAAAGTGAAATCACAAACATACGGAACTTCTTGGAAAACCCAAATATGAAAGTCCCTAATCAAAATCACAGTTCAAACACATCAATGCGTTTGTTCTCGAACGTATCCTTATAAGAATACTTCAAAAATACGCCCTCAAGAGCCTTAATAAGTATCACACTTTTCTATTTAAGAACAATGTTTTCGATATCTTTTTTGAAAGGCTGTAGGTCTCAGCGCATGCCTACCCCTAACTAAGTATCCAGCAATTTGGAACTGGTATATGCTTTACCAAGTCTTGAATATATTAGTTTGATGGGTTTGAGCTTTTGATTTTGCAATTTGATAAGGAATTTTCTGTTTTTTTAATTACCCTTGCAGTTCGGTATTATTGCTATTTTACTTAAAACTAATATTATAGATAAGTTATTTAAGATGTAAATTAACTAGTATAATTTTTTTAAGTTTTAAATACATTTACCATAAACTGTTTTAGTATTTGTGTCTTTGACTAACATACAAATCAGGTATAAGGTTCCCAAACGTTTGATTTATGGCGTGCCTGATGAAAATTGAAATAGGTATCATACATGAATTGTATAGACAGTAAGTAATAATTGTCTTTTAGGTTCTTCTTGAAAGCAGAGTTGGGCATCCGTGAAGTGTATAATCATGAATTAGGAATAATTCAGTCGTTGAGTTCAGTTTAGCGTGTATTGACTAACATAACCATTTGTTTTTTTCTATCGATTTATGAGTTTTGAACAGCGGTATACTACTGTTGCCTTTATTTATTGACGCATCAATCATAATTCACTCAACTTATCAATAAATATCATTCTTTAACAGTCTAATCTGAGGTAATTTGGTTCTGGCAGATAATGTATGCACGTAAGTATGCGGTGGCGTTATTTGCATAATACTGCAATATTTTGTGGTTGACTAAACACAAAAGGATGGTATTTCAAGTGCCTTATTTCATTTATACCTGTAGTTCGATTAATTGCTGATTTTATTTCATTATTTTTCAACTTACAATATAATCACAATATTCCGTTTAAATAAACTATATACTTCATATGATTTTGTAGAAAATCTTTGAAGGTAAAATGGTCTGCAGTAGCAGTCATATTATACATCTATGTAAAACTGATGAGATTTGTGAAGATTATTAAAGTTCACATTATATTAGATTATAACAGAGGACAGATGTTGTAATTTCTTATAATATAGATAGACGTGTCCCATATTGGTTAGTAAGTCTGAATTTGACGTTCTGAATTTGTGTATAAAAATCAACATATGAAGACAAAATTTCCTCCACTTATAACAATAAGAGTATTATGGTAACAAAAATAACATTAAACTATTGCACCAATATAATAGTTTCCTAAATCCGGAGCTTCCATCAAGCATTTCTAGAAACATGCAAAGGGATGTAGAAAATTCTCATTAAGTCAATGTTTGTGGCTCTTATAGGCATTTTGCAGGAACACAATGTGTTTGTCCCCTTTAGCTACAAGCTGGATTTTTAAAATTTAAAGATCAAGTTTAAAGGTTATACGCTGATCTATTATTTATCTCGTTACTAGTTGCTTCAATTAACTTCCTTGTTAGGGTTTCCAAAAGCGAACAATTCATTGGTTGTGTTCTTACTTTAAATGATTTTGTTCTTCTCTAGCAACTAATGCAATAACACCAAATAATTTTGTCCAAGCAGATTTATGTAAATCAGTCGTTTTTTCTTGCAATTGTTCATTCAATAGTTCCATAAATGCTGGAAGCAACATCTGAAATATAAAACATAAATATTGATTGACTGTGGTGTGTTTATGCTCCAGTAACGAATTAATTTATTGTTTTTCAGGGTGGTTGGTATTGTTCAGATACGAGTCTTCGAATTAATCTGTTCAGCCCGAACTTGGTTGCATATTCAATAGATATAGGAAGATGTGGTGTGAGTGTCAATGAGACAACTCTCCATCCAAACAACAATTCAAAAATTAAACCATTATAGGTTAAAGTACGGCCTTCAACACGGAGCCTTGGCTCACACCGAACAACAAGCTAAAAATGGCCCCAAAATAACTAGTGTAAAACCATTCAAACGGGAAAACCAACGGTCTAATCTATATAAACAAAACGAGAAACGAGAAACACGTATATGTTACATAAACAAACGACAACTACTGTACATCAGATTCCTGACTTAGGACAGGTGCAAACATTTGCAGCGGGATTAAACGTTTTAATGGGCCCAAACCTTCCTCCTTTTTCTGAAACAATAGCATAACATCACAACATATAAAAACATACGATAAAATATCAATTGGCAGACTTAACTCAATCAAAAAACGTATGATTACACAATGAACGAATAAATTTGATCTGCGATATCTGAATACAAATGCACAGTTAATTAAATATTAGAGACAAACATTCATGACCAAAAGGCTTACAAACAAATTCAAACACACTGAGAAATATTTAACCAATCAATGTTCACTTTAGAAAAAAACCGGTTTTTTATAATCTTGAAGTTTATACAAATGTTGTAAGAATAAGTGAAAAATTGAAGATATTACAAATAATCAAAGCTGGTATACAGCAGAGATCCATATAAATAAAAAATGACAAAAAAGCATTATAAACAGTATCAATGCATTCCTCATTATCCTAGGTAAAATTTCTAACTGCCGGTGGTCAGGAAGAGTCAGTTTGACGTCTTAGTAAAAAGTTTTAAAATCCGGAAAGTCATATTTAATGACGTCTTAGAATATAGGTCACTAAAAGTGACATGACTATAAGTTGGTATAGCGAAGGCAGGATCGAAACGAATTTTAAGGGGTGTTAATTTTCAAGAATATCAAAGGCAAGCGTGACATTGAAGAAATTCGTGTTCTTTTTAATCTCTCTTATTGTATCACAATATCTAGAAAATACGCTAGAAGGATCTGAATGAATCTTTTTGTTGATTTTAAGTGTAATTGTTGACAAGAGGGGCAACTATTGTACTTTTTCTGTCGTGTATTTCCCTGTCTGGATTTTTTTATCTGTTACTAGTAATTGATTGCTAACGTATAGTCGCTTCCGGTCCTTCTTCTGTACTCGCATAGTTAATTAGGTGCTCACATTTTCTCTTTCAAATCTTGCATTTCTTTGGATTTGAAAGATGAGGATAGAAAACAAGAAATGTATTAGTAACTTCATTGCTTTCTCTTCTATGTTGTCTCCCGTTAAAGGTCGGTTGGTTTAATTTTACTAACCATTCCTTGGTTCTGAATGGTTTTTTTTCAATTTTTATCTTCAAAAATATAGATGAAACCTCATACCTATTTCTAAATGACAACCCCTCGTGCTAGTAGACTATCATCTCGCTTTTCTAATTTGATAATTAGTTAGAAGTGTGTCCATGTTCACCGTTAAAGTGGTTTCCATTCGCGCATTGTTTTATAAATTTCAGTTTCCGTCACTTTAAATATGTTTATTATATTCAGTATGTTTTAGATTTCTTACAATTTCTTAATATCAATCTGCTGTTTTAATTTTTCTTACTTAGCATTAAAACCTTTCCTTCGGTGTGAATTTTAATCAAACATAAGTATGCAGATTTATTTCTTGTATCAAATGTTAATTTGATGTCATCGACATGAAGTCAAGTCAGGTCATTTGGTCTTTTGCGTTTTAAAGGTTATTTTGACAGAACAAGACACGTGAATAAAAACCGATTGCATATCATTTATGCTTTTATTTATAGATCTCCTCTCATTACAGTTTTATCCATCCCATATATCAAACTCGTAATCGCCGCTAACATTAACTATTCAAATTCTGTCACCAACAACCTAATTTTAATCTGCATACAGACACTTCATATAGAACAGTAAAAGGGACGACATTTCAAACACAATATTTGGAAATAGAATAAGGCGAAACTTAAATAACTTTTTGTTTGGTTTCAAGCTATGACATGCACATCTGTAATGTTCTCAGAGTCGACTCTTGCGAACACAGAACACGCAATGTTCTACCAAGATCAAATTATAAAACAGCACGTTTCAGAACCAACAAAAAAACACGAGCATCCATTTTCAGATACCAGGTAAATGCCTTAAATCTTACCTTTACTTCCCTTTCGCCTACGCCTCGTTCTGCATGATTTTGAGCATTTTTCCTGACTAACGCATCTAAAGTTTCTTCATCATCTAGATTGTCGATGAATGATTTCAAGGCATACATAACTGATAATGCGTGTGCACGCAATTTTTTATGTTCTCTCACTTCCTCAATAGGTAATCCTTTAAAGTCTTTAAAGAAGTCCTGTGATTCCGGAAAATGTGTAAATAATCTAAAATTAGAATAAAGATTTGTAAATCCATGTTTACAATGTTTTCTTATGGATCATTTATAATTTTAACTATCTCTAAACTGTATGTAAGTTTGGTGTAATGAAATAAAGAAAATTTATTTTCTTTGAAAAAGAAATTACTAGCGTCAACATCATATTTTTGGGGGATAGGTTTATTTCTCCCTTAATAAGTAGAATTTTGCTAATCCACCAGTAAAACCCTTGATATATAGTGTTTGAATGTATATACGGGATGTGTAAATACGCAGCCACGTCCGGAAGGAATGGAAATGTCAGAAAAATCTAAAGAATATTTAATGACTAGCCTCATGCCGACACATTAATCGCATGCTGTTTCTAAAGTTTGTCAAAACAATCCGGTAGCATGAAGCCATTATTTATATGCAATATACTTGCTTAACCCTAAACCCCACCGCATTTTTGCGCCTGTCCCAAGTCAGGAGCCTCTGGCCTTTGTTAGTCTTATATGACCTTTAATTTTTGTTTCTTGTGTATAATTCGGAGTTTAGTATGGCGTCCATTACCACTGAACTAGCATACATATTTGTTTAAGGGCCAGCTAAAGGACGCCTCCGAGTGCGGGAGTTTCTCGCTGCATTGAAGACCCATTGATGGCCTTAGGCTTTTGTCTTCTCTATGATCGGGTTGTTGTCTCTTGGACACATTTCCATTCTCAATTTTATTGCTAACTGCTCTTTTCAGAAACCACGTTGTTGATCTTTGTTCGACCCTTCCAATTACTAGTAGCTTATAATATCAAACCTTGGTTTATTGTTATTATTGCTAAATGAAATCTCATTTTATGAAAGTTATGACAAAGTCAATCATTAATGTTTGTAACCCTATATTGTTACATAAAGGTTATTTGCGGATATATAGATCTTCCTCAATCTCAGGTTTTCAGTTTTTATTTTCTTGTTTTTCTACTGGAGAGGACATGAGATCAATCTCAGTCTTTTGTTGGGTTTTTGGTTTGTTTCAGTCTTTAGTTTACTAAGGGTGCAATCAACAGTTTTTTTCTATGACGTCATATTTTGAGGGACCATTTATAATTTACCCTTAGTGGTGTTAATGTTAATAAAGATACTTGTATAAAACTAGATATCATTAGAATCAGAATTTTCTCTAGTTTATAATGAAATAAAAATAAATTGTACTTTTAATAGTACCAAAAAGTTTTATCCAGAGAAAATGGGAAAAACTTTGCCTAATCTATGCATAAAAAACATGAAACCAGGCCATGTGCACACCCATGAAGACATGATACATGCACATTTTTTATAATCAAAACTGTATGAATTTCATAGGTTTTTACCTGGTCTTTCTAAAAATTTATGCTTCAGACTACGTTCGCCTGCTCCTAAAAGAGCTACATTGTACAGTGGAATAACCCCTAGTTTTTTTTTTATACGAAACTGTTTATAGCACCCTTATCTTTGTTGTGTTTTGCATACTGTTGTTTTTCTTTTTTCTCTCCATGATATTCTAAGTTTGTTATCGAATTATGAGTTTGAATATCCCATTGGTATCTTAACCTTTAATCTAAAATGTAAAGTTACTTTACATACATGATTTTGGGACAATGCAGACCTTGACATTTCGTTGAACAAATTCATTTCCATTTTAAAAGACTGTATATTGCCCTTATATGCCGATTTTAAATTTTTGGCAATAGATTGTCGTTCAATAGATTGTCGTTTCATAGACGTTTACCCGGCCTCGTCATCATATCGAATGATAGGGACACTTTTGCTCTTCGTAAATTTGCGAATTCCATTTGATCAAACGAAATTTGGGTCAAGAATCATACTTCATTTAAAAAATATAAAACGTTCTTACTTGATAAAAAGTTCTATTCCATTTTTCTTCTTGTCGTTCCAAATCAAAGTCCAAGTCTCGTTAATGGCTTCCAGTTCCGGTTCAGACAGTGCAGAAGGTTCACTAGTTGTCCCATTTGAAACCCCATTATGTATACCATCTTCAGTCATGACTGCTTTTTGTTTCTGAAAAAGAAACAGCATTTTGTTAGGCACCGATGATCATATCAATCTTAACACAGACACCAAAGAAGTGAGAATGGTACCATCCCAGAATCAAAATTCGCCTAAGGACCACGTGTCCGAGACGATAAGTAAGTCAATTTGGACAAATCAATTATTCCAAATTCCCATAGCCTTTTTTAGGAATCGTGCAAGAAGTGATATGCCGTAATTACAGACCTGTTAAATTTGTTTTAAATTGCCTCAGGATAAATTAATCATAGTAGTCAATTTTAGAAAATGACCTGTCTTTATTTAGGTTTCTCTTACAATTTCACTGAGGTTTTGATACTGTAATTGAAATTTTAGACGATATTAGTCTGTCAGAGATGAAAATTTTAATTTTTGTTTATTGTCTTAATTTATTATATATCTAAAACTTCTTACCTTTAAGGAAATGTTTCACATGCCAAAGAATTCGACATGAACTTATACATTATTAAATAGAATTATAGTTGGATATTTTTTTTTTTACAAAAAAAAGTTTAAAAAAAAAAAATAACGTTAAAAAAAAACTACGTTTAAAATGGTCATTTCATGTCTCATATGTTCATGTCTCATATGTTCAAATTGATATCATAGAGCTTTATCCACTCATTCTTATTCAATCTCCACTTACATAATTGGCGTAAGATTTATAGCATTGAAACAATACCTGATGATATTTACTTTTGAAATCGCTGTTAAAAATGCATTAGGTTCATCAAAAGCGGATTTTGAATATATAATTACGAAGTATAAAATTGAAAATAACAAATGAAAATTGACATAATAAATTAAAAATTGACATGATAAATTAAAAATTGACATGATAAATTAAAAATTGACATAATGAATTAAATTCGTAATACTAAAAATTAAATGTCTTATTTTGACAGGTATTAAAAGGCTTCTCTACCTGGTGTTCTAGCGGCTTATCCCTACCAAAAAAATGGAACGAGACAATTTTGAAAGCTATTTATTTCTTCACCTATAAATGTTAAAATTTCAAAAATTCCAAATACTTTGGTCCAGGTAAAATATGTAAAAGAAATTTAACTACTTGAAATATCTAGAAGACGAAATAGAGACATATATCTGCTACGCAATGATTTTGATATCATTTATCATGATTTAAAATGAAATGTAATAATTACATTTCACACCTTTGTAACGAAGATCTAAACCTGTATTGTTGTGAAAGATTATCCCCTTCATTCATATTAATCATTCCTTGACGTTCATGAGATCCTTTATCAGTCATTGACAAGTATGTTTACAGTTTTATGATATACAGTCCGTCTAAATAGACCTTTGAAATCGGTATAGATATGTAACGTATTCTGACCAACTCATTTTTTTCTTCATATCTTGTTGTTTCTTGTTATGAATAAGTTTTCTGTGTGTCTCTCATAATTCCACCAACTCAACACATTTTGATTCTCCATATCTTGTGTTTTCTACTTATGAAATAGTTTTCTTTGTTTCTCTTTTAAATAAAACATGAACATGATGAATACACACGTCGACAGTTAACCATACCCCACTCTTATTTCAAAGTATCGGCAAACAAAAAGTTGGTGTATGACACATTCAAAAAGCGATGACACGTTGTTTCAACAAAAGTTAAAGTTGTTCTGTTTCGTAAACGGAAGAACAAACGAACAGACGGACATAGTGAATTAAGTGGCATTCCCGGTTTCCCCGTTCTATTGTTGGTATCGGGAAGGGTTTAGATAGAAAAAAAGTCCAATAAAGAATTGTGTATATGGGTTAATATTATTTGCTGTTTATTGTTTCATTTATTAAAATAGCATGATATTGATATACATGGAGGTAGTCACCGAACCTTGGCAGGAAAACTGGCAATTTTAGTCCAAGTTGAACGCACATTGAAACGATCGGTGTTCAAACTCACAACCTAGGAGTTAACATGCAAATGTTTGCTATAGAAGGACTATTGAGACCATTCGGCCACCGATTACCTTTCAATTGTGATGAAATGATAATGCATAAGAATATTATTGCTGCAGCAGTGGCATATCCATATACGTTTTCATAAGGAGGGACCAACTGCCTACCTACGAGGGGTCCCGCTCCAGTCATGCGTCAGTGATCCCCTAATTAATCAACCCTTAAAAAAAGGGGTGCCTGACCTCCACCCCAATCCGCCTCTGCATAATTTTAAATTACATCATTCTGATCAATTTTTTTTAGTCTTTAAAATGAATATAACATTTGTAATATACTTAGATATAGGAAGATGTGGTATGAGTGCCAAGAAACAGTTTATTAAAAGTAAACCATAATGGGTCACTTGTATGTTAAAATTGTTATACTGGAAATAAACTGTACCATTGTATTATACCACTATGGAGGTAGTCTAAACATTCTTTAGTGACTAATAGTAATTTCTAGTACAACAATCGTAATGCACTCGTTGACCCAGGGAGAAAGGCAGCTATGCCAATACGTTAGTGTCTCTCAACCCCCAATAAATAAATTTAAAAAAATGCTTCGTTTTCAGTCCAACGTTTAAATATTGTCACCCAAACAAGAAGAAATTCTTATTAAAAGGCTATAAACTAACAAACACTACTCGTCATTCTACTAGCTTTACAATACAATCTTGAAGTGGTTTAAACCAAATATGATCGTACGTCAACAAGAAAACTGACTTGATATAAATCTGTCAGAGATTAAACAAAAACTTTCTTCTGATCTACAAGATCTTTGTTGTTTCTGTGATATGCGCGATATCTTCATTTTACAGGTTGAATATATAAAATTCCTGCTTTGAAACAAAAAGAGCAATATGTTTCTCCTAACCTCGGGAACACGTGCGTTTGTTGAAATGTCGCATCGATTTCATTTTGCTTTCTTCTTAAGTTACATGTATTTGGAAAGACATGATGTGTGATAACGCCAAATAGAGTTAAATCTTTTTCATAAAAATAAAAAGGCAATGACATGCAATGTATGAATAAATAATGTAAAACTAAGTCTTTTTAAGATATCAACATTCAAAAGAAAGAGCAATGGCTTTTTTGTTAGAAAATGTTTGACTGCCATTGTTTGTTGATTGCTTATATTTCATTGCACATAGTTTAGATATTTGAAGATGTGGTGTGAGTGCCAATGACACAATTACGCTCCATCCAAATAACAATTTTAAAAAATGTAAACCATTAAAGGTCAATGTACGGCCTTCAACACGAAGCCTTGGCTCACACCGAACAACAAGCTATAAAGGGCCCCAAAATTACTAGTGTAAGCATATTCAGGACTAGAACAAAATAACAATATATCTGACAAGGTAAATAAACTCTACAAAATGGGTTGACCGGTAATGATGTGAAATGCTACTGAATATGAGATAATTAAATATTGGATAAGGGCAGATTTGTCTGCAACATGCCACCTTAAAGCTCCTCAAACTGATGGTTGTAACGGTTCTTTAATGTGAGAGCGTGGCACTCTCCTGGAACGAGACACGAGGGTTTTCGCACTGACCTTGAACAGATATGTTTGCGTCTTTATACTGCCAACACAGACAAACTTACACCCTCCTTAGCATTAGATACATGCATGCTTCCAGATGGGAGATATCATGGTTATCGCAATTTTATAATCCAGTCGAACGTTTGGTTTCTCGACAATCATTCCAAATAAGTAACAATGCATTTCGTCATGTAGGTGTAAACTGTTTTTTTTTTAAATAAATTTTGGAAATTAAAAAAAGACTAGATTTGACATATTTCAGTCAAAATTTAAAACAAGCCTTATTTTTCTGTAGGAGTTTTCGTGAGAAAAAAAATTAGATATAATTTTAATGGTGCTGAACTTGTGCATTAATTGATTATTCCGTACTAATGGTGTTGAAAATTACATTGCTATTTTAACATACGTTAAAAATGCTCTTTGATTTATAATAATTCTAAACTGAAACCCACAAACAAGGAAATCATCAGTTTACTTTAATTACCTACAAATGTACATGCATATACAAATATGTAAATTAACTATCACGTCTTACCTGAAATATGGTTAGTATATGTCGTAATAAAAACTATAATAAAACACTTATTCTCAAATTTTACAATAATATACGAAGTCAACAACTTAAATGAGAATAAAGTGTATATCCTATGTAAATTTAAAGTAACCCGATCTACTTTGGGGTTTACTACGTTGTAGATATTTAAGTGTCCCAAATATTGCCGATAAATGTCAACCCTAATGTTTAGGGTCGCATTCACATGGGCAAAAATTACTTCATAATTGTAATAAAATTGCTGGAGAGAAATTGGACGTACATTAAACTTTAACCTGTTAAATTGTGGGCTACGTAATAAACATTTAGTATACTGAACAGACAAAAAAGCACCATTGGAAATATATAGTAAAATCTAGGAGAAAATATATACCCACATCAAGACATTGGGTTACAGAGGAAATTCGGCAGAAAATTGAAGAAATTCAGAAGACAGAAAAACTACAATAAGACTGAAATATCAGACAAAAGAGGTTATGATTGCACATTCATTAATTATTTCCCTAGATTCAAGCAAAATAATGATAAGGTCTCGAAGCAGAACAAATTTTGGTTACAGTTTGCATAAAAGGCTAATAAATTATAATTATTCTTTTCATGGAGGTGTACTTTTGTATTAAAAGACACAACAAAGATTTAGAAAATATACTTTAAATGGTCTTTTTACGTGCGGTATATCGGAAGTCTGACAATGACCCAATTCTTTATACTACTGCATAAAATTTCATTCAAATGCAGTTAAGAAAAGAAGATCATTTTCGGTAGCAACAAAACACAGAGTTACAATATATTTCAAGTCATTTTGAAGATATATCTTCAGTGACATAAGCTTTAGTTTTAGTACATGCCATACGTTACTGTTTTGCCTTACAGTATAGACTAGTGACAACAATCTTTGTTAAATTTGCATGGATGCATTTGAAATACATGTAGTTATTGTTTGTAAAAAGTTTAAATAGATATAGATATAGGAAGATGTGGTGTGAGTGCCAATACATATACATTGTTTATATATATTTCTTCTCGTATATCTAAGTACAACGATATATTAGAATTTGACCAACATTTTTTAAACAAATTAATAGTCATAATATACCTACAGAGACGTAAAAATTGTATTTATTTTAACACAATTTTCTACGAGTAGAAAATAAACAGTATCAATTACAATACAAACTTGAATTAACCGTTCTAACGTTAACTTAAGAAATTTGAAGAGTAAAATTTAAAAATGTCCGTACCTTTTTGTTAGTATACCTCCTTTTTATCTACTATGTCAACTATCTTTATCCAGGTTATCATTTAACGATTCTATATCAAATATACTCTCATGTAGTGAATTTCACAATGATAGTTATGACAGGGTGAACGTTTTGATCCCTCCAGTTGTTGAGATTTTTACTACGCTGGGGTCCATTTCGCAATGTGCGTAAATCTGTGAAGGTCGAGGGTCGAATCAATGATGTCCCGGAAAAATTACGTCCGCAGATAAAATCCTAAATGCACAAATTTTTTAGTTGCATGTGAACTTTGGTCGGTGATATTAACACATTTTATTTATCTAGACTAAACAATTTATGGTTTGAAACCCCAGGTCATCTAATAACATGATAATAAGAAAATCAACATATAAAATTACTTATGTACATTTGAATTTGAAAACATATTACATTTCATATTCAATAAATGTCTTGTTGATAAATTTGAGTCGATTGGAACTTTAAAATTTAAAAAAAAAGTAAATAATATCCGATTTGATTCATGTCAAATCTACATAGCTTTTATCATACGGGTTCTTTGTGGAAAGATTTTAATAAAAAGAATGGTATCGAAATTGCATGGGATAAATTCCTTGAATAATTAAGTAGAAGGGAAAATACTTGAAAAACCAAAGTTTTTTGCACCTTCAAAGGTACGAAATGGGATTGAATTTTAGGTTCGTGTTTGAAAACATCAAAAAGAGATTACGTTTTTTTTTATTTTATAGAACGTATTTAAATCAAATGAAATAGAAACTGGAGTTAGTAAATATTGAGAGAAAAAAAAATACAAGGTAACTTAAAGATTATGAACGTAATTGATTATTATGAAATTTTGCATTGCACCTACAACATATCGTATTTCATCTTAATATAATTACATCACATGTATGTTTCATAATAATACGTTAATTGTATTGACTAACAGCTACCTTGCGTCATTTTGAAATAAACCTTCATTTCATAATGAAATGTACATGTACCATTCACGGTGACTAAAGTGCGCAGATAAATAACAGTAAAACTTGATGGAAATCGTGTTTTCATGATACCAGCAAAGTAATGTAATTTTAAGTATTGAATGCTTCTTTATAGTAATTTTATAAAGTTGTTAAAGCGATGACCGTGCGTACAGTTTGAAAATGAAGCGCAGAAACAAAATGTACTTATCATATCGTGCTTTCAAAACGATATTCTGGATTTAACTTCATCGCAAACACGACACCAAAACATGCAATAGCCAAGAATATATAAGACAAAAATACGTGATGACTTATATGACCAAAAGGGGCTAAAACCTGATAAAATCGTCTTAAGACAAATTTTTCTGAGGGAAATAGAACAGTTAGTTTCTTATTAATTTCAAATTTACCAACGGAGAATTTAAGAATAGTTAGTCTAAAACTATTTCAGTACCGACCTGACTGTTGATACCTGTAACTAACAGTGAACATTTACCATAAATGTAGGAAGGAGGGGGCAACTTGCACCTCTAAATTTCCCTCTAACATAAAGTGTTTTAGAAAATAACAACTATACAAGGTTTTCTTTTGACATCGTTTTGTTGACTTGTGTCCTTCCTTTTAAATCGCTAAGCCCTCTATATTAATTTGACCGTATTGCAGATATTTAAAACAATACCCTGACGGGTACAGATAAGTACTTTTTATTATTAATAAATGTCGGTCTTCCCACCTTGGCAATTTAACTATTTGACATAGAGATAACTACGAAAATCTATTTCCAAGAACAGAAATTATTATACCGGATTTTACGTTCTATGATTTATATTTCGTGCATTTTCAAACCAATATGAAACAAAAAAAATCTTGGTGTGAATAAAATGATGTATAATTACATAAATAAGTCAGAAATATCATTTGTGTGGATGTGTGGATACTCAATAGGCAACAAATTAACCCGTTTGTATCGAGCCTGTTAACTAACTAGGAACTGCTTAACCTTTTTGTTGGGTTTGTCGTTGTCTCCAGTGTAGTTGTTTCCGGCGTCGTTCTTCTGCTTTTGACATTTGACTTCTTTGTAAAACGAAGGCTTTTGTACCCCATTTTTTTCTGAGGGAGTTGGAACCTAACTTTCTTAACAATTTCGGAATTTATCAACGGTTAAAAACTTTTCAGTACAGATGCATTTAAACGAATTGCTCTTAATTCAAGAATTATAGAGGTGGCTAAAGTTGTAGCTCCTTAGAAGGAGTTATTAAAGAAGGCAGAGGGAGGATTAGCAATTGCCATGGAAACTTTAGAGAAGAAACGTGCCTCACTCAGAGAGGTTCAAGAAAAAATATCTAAGTTGCAAGATACTTTGGCACATAACAAGAAAAAGAAGGCAGACTTTGAGACTCAAGTTGACCTTTGTATAAAGAAATTAGAAACAGCCGAGCAACTGATCAGTGGTCTTGGTGGTGAAAAGGACAGTGATACCCTGACACAACAGGATATCACCTTTGTCAAGACAATGAAACAACCCCAGCACCTGTCAAACTGGTAATTGAAGCTGTGTGTGTAATCAGAGGAATCAAACCAGATCGTGTCCCTGATCCCTCAGGTAGTGGCAAGAAAATAGAGGATTTCTGGGGACCTGCAATGAAAATGTTGGGAGATAGGAAGTTTCTTGATAATAATAATTTTATTTGCAAAAATACACCCATATGGGTCAAGCAAACACAAATACAGCATTTAATACAGACAGTGAAGAATTACAAATATAAACATAAAAAAAACCCATAGTTATAAATGGTAATTAATGCAGCCTTTGATGGACATGGACCTCATTTTCACCTGTCAAACTGGTAATTGAAGCTGTGTGTGAAATCAGAGGAATCAAACCAGATCGTGTCCCTGATCCCTCAGGTAGTGGCAAGAAAATAGAGGATTTCTGGGGACCTGCAATGAAAATGTTGGGAGATAGGAAGTTTCTTGATAATAATAATTTTATTTGCAAAAATACACCCATATGGGTCAAGCAAACACAAATACAGCATTTAATACAGACAGTGCAGAATTACAAATATAAACATAAAAAAACCCATAGTTATAAATGGTAATTAATGTAGCCTTTGATGGACATGGACCTCATTTTCGCAATTCTTATGATTGCTTTATAAAGTCACCAATTTCTGTCAAAAGCTCAGATTTAGGAATTAAAAGTTGTTTTAGCTTCAAAAGTTTACATAACCTTTGATCTCTGGGTACATTTTTATATCTTCCCATTTCAACTTTTTATCTCAGTTTTTATTTGACCATATAGAAATAATTTCGAACTGTCTGTTATAGAAGAAAGTTTATTCAAGACTTTCTTTGTATAAAATTCATGTGATACCTGTTTAAACTTCATCTTTAAGGAATATTTAATTTTATTGTATGGTTTAGGCCACACCAATTTAATTTCTTGTTCTACAGATTTTTGGAGTCCAAAAATTGGGGCGAGCGAGCGATTTGAAAATTTTAATAAAAAAATATTTAATTTGCAAATTTTTGAGGCGAAACTTAAAAAGCAAAGGCGAGCGATTATAATTTTTTTTTGTAAACCTAAAATAGTAGGTTTGGACTATATTAAAACTTGATTTATCACTTGTACCTTGACATTTCTTTAATTTATGAAGTATTTTTTCCCTGTTCAACAAGAAATAATTGAATTATTAAATCTGGTCTATGTATGTGTCACTGACAATGAGACAATTCTCCATCACAGTCATAATCAGGTTCAGAACAACCCCTTAATGTTATGAATATCCCTTTTATGAAGGGTCAAAATATTAAAGTTATAATATATTTTTTTTGTAAAAACACTTCAAGTACAAAAGGGCTTAAATTTTCTCAAAGAACTATAATATTTGGTATTAAATGGTCAAAACATGTCCAAGAATTTTGTAATATTTCTGGACTTTAACCATGTTGACACATTTACTTTAACAGTTTGATATCATTCAAAATGAGTGGACCCATCCCTCTTTTAGAAAAGTTGTTTAAAATATAATGTATTTCTCTTCTTTTTGAGAAAAAAATTCTTAAGTTGTCAAAGGTTTTGTATAGTAGCACTGAAAAAATCCTTAATATTTCTATTTTCTTTTCTACAACAGACTGAACAGTATTAGTTAACATGGTAAAATGACCCCTTCAAGGCCCTTGTCTCAGGGAGGGTTTGTCCCAACCTGATAATAACAAACATAGGTCAAAGTACGGCCTTTTACACAGTGCTTTGATCAAGACCAACCAGCAAGCTATAAGGGACCACAACTTAGTATTGTACACAATTCGAACAGGAAAACCAACGATCTAAATTATATTTCCAAACGGGAAAATACAAATGTACCAATGAACCACTTCAGCAAACGATATCTGCTGAACGACAGGTCTCTGAATCAACCAGGACAGGTGCACAAACCTGCAGCAGGTATGACCGTCACCATACATTATAATTGCAGTTGAAGGCAAATCCTTCAGAAGTTCTTTGTACTTTATTGTAACAACGAACATTTTTTAATAGGGAATATAAGTTAAGGGGAAAGAAACCAACGTTTTGTTCTGTACTGGTATTTCTATTTATATCGGAGCACTTCCGCTTGGAATAAATTGGTTTCATGCTGAAACAAATATTCTCGCAGATATTTACAGTGTTGTGGGGTGCTGATAGGTTTTAAATCGTTATATAAAGGCTACACTGTGATTTTAGAAAACAAATGTTGAGATCTTTATATAATATTTACAAAAAAAACGGTGCGGGAAATGGACATGATTTCATTTCCGGATGCGGAAATATAATAAAAATAAAAAAAATCTGTTTTTTGAAAAAAATAGGTGCGGGTGGGTCCGTCGAACAAGGAATCAAATTGGTGTGGCCTTATCACAAGTTTCAAAATCTTTAGCATTTAATCCAGTCTCTTTAAAAATATTTAGAGCAAATGTATACCAACTATGAAAACCATCATTATGCAGGGACTTATTTAATTCATAGGCTTCTTTTACCAGAGGATTAATATCATGGGTATGAAATCTACAGAAATATAGCATAACTTGTGGTTTAATAAATGAAGCCATAGAAAATCTGCCCAGTTCTGTTTTGGCTGAAATATTACATGCAGTTTTCCTAAGCCCTAGGACAGATTTACAGTATTTATTATGAATCATTTCATAGCAAAATTTATCTTCTAACGACAAAGTATCACAAACAGAACCATGTTGTTCTGAACGTTTCAAAGATTTAAACATGGATAAATAATCTTCCATAAACCATACCTCACTATTATATAATAAAACAGGTCTTATTAAGACATCAAAAAGTTTGCATGATAAATTAACAGGGATGGATTGAAAGTTAGAAAATCTACTTTTAAAGGAAATAGGACCTTCAATCCCTTTTTTGATAGTTCTTGGATAGCATTTACCCTTATAGTTAATAATGTTTCCTAAAAAATTGTATTCTTTAGTCTCATTTAATTGGATGTTTTTATAGCATATCACAGGGGTGGGAGAAAATTTATTCTGAAACGTCATAACTTTAGTTTTTTTTAGTATTAACTGTTAATTGGCAGTCATAGCAGTACTTCTCTAGTTTATTTATTGCATTCTGCAGTCCTATATGTGAACTTGACATTATTACCAAATAGTCTGCAAAACTTAAGCTGGACAATTCAGATTTTTGAAGGACTAAAGGTTTACAAGTATTGTCAAAAATCTGATGTATATCATTAATAAAACAATTAAAAATAGTAGGGCTTAAACTATCCCCTTGCTTAACACCTCTTTCCAATATGAAGGATTTAGAAATTTTATTATCAATTTTAATAGAAGATTCTGTTAAGTTATACATATCACTAATTAACTCATAAATTTTTTTTCCTAGCCCATTTTTTATGAGTTTGTATCGTAACCCATTATGCCACAAAGTGTCAAATGCTCTGCATAAATCAACAAAGCAGGCAAATATCTTTTCTTTCTTTTTATTTACATATTTTGAAATTAAAGATTTTAATATAAACAAACTATCTGTGGTTCTATGATTGACTCTAAATCCAAACTGTTGATTTGCAAAAATGTTTTCATAATGTAATGTTAGTCTATTATTTAAGGTTTATGTACCCTTCTGTAGCCATTTTTGTACGAACTTTTCAAACTTCAATTGTATCAAAACTACAGGTATAATGAATTATAGAGATAGGCCATTTTGTACATATTCCCAGGGGAAACTTGATATCAAAATTTTCTATAAAAATCTTGGTTTATTTGCCACAAAGTACTCTTTTTCTATTAAATGCGATGCGACAGTAAATAATAATGCTTTGCATCAAGTTTCCCCCTAGCATATGTTCAAAATGGCCTGTATCTATTATTCATTATATCTGTAGTAATGATACAATTGATGTTTGACAAATTCGTTCAAAAATAGCTATATGTACAGTAGTTGTCGTTTGTTTATGTAATATATACGTGTTTCTCGTTTCTCGTTTTGTTTATATAGATTAGACCGTTGGTTTTCCCGTTTGAATGGTTTTAGGGGCCCTTTATAGCTTGTTGTTCGGTGTGAGCCAAGGCTCCGTGTTGAAGGCCGTACTTTAACCTATAATGGTTTAATTTTTAAATTGTTATTTGGATGGAGAGTTGTCTCATTGGCACTCACACCACATCTTCCTATATCTATAGAAGGGTACATAAACCTTAATGCAGAGCTAAAGACAATTTTGGAGAGATATACCCCTATAATTATTAAGATCAGTACAGTCTCCAGATTTAAAAATTAATATTGTGTATGACTTTCTCCATTGAATCGGATATTTACCTGTTTCTAAAATTAAATTAAAAAGTTTAGTTATGGATTTACATGTAACATAACTGCTATATTTAATGACGTCATTAGCAATTCTATCTGGTCCTGCACTTTTCCCCATTTTTAATTTGTTTATACACTTTTTAACTTCTGTTATAGTGAAAGGTGCATCTGTCAATACATTTTCCTTTAAAATATTTTTATAATCTTTAACATATGCATCTATTTTATCCATAAAAGGTACATTTATATGTTCAGGTTTCCCCTGGGACTGAAAATGTTGACTTAAATTTCCCATATTAATAAGTTTACTTAAGTTTGAAGAACTACTATCATCATTTTTAAGTGAATTTAAATGCTGCCAGTACTGTTTTGGATCAGTTTCTTTCCAATTTAAAAGTTTTTCATAAATATTTTTCTTAAATAGATATTTCTTCCTTTTTATCATCTTTTTAAGATTCTTACATTGATAAAAAAAAAATTATGACGTAGCTGCAAATCAAATGATTTAGAACGCATTTTATTGCCTAAATCAACCACTGTTTTTTTCAAATCGTTAACTTCATTGTCTGACCATGATTTCTTCTTTTTTATTTTTACTTTTTTGTGTCTTATTATTTTACAGGACGTTTTTGCCAAATTATCAAAAATATTTGTTAGTTGTTCTGAGGCTTTATTGATGCCATTGCTGTTTTCATCAAAAATATTATTTTCAAAAGAGACTATCTTATGTAATACATCACAATCACTAATAGTGTCGATTAATTTGTTTTTAGAAATAGCTTCCCATTTGTATGTACACTGTAAAGGTATAAAATTAGGAGAATCTTCCTCAAAATCAGGAGTAATATTACAATATATATGAACAAAAAATCTGTGAATGATCTGATAAATATGTGGCGCTATCAACTTGAAAAAAATTAATAGAAGTTAAGAGGTCCATGTCCGCCAAAGCATAATCAACAACACTTGATCCATATGACTTATGGCAAGTAAAATTCCCCAAAATATCACCTACAAAGCGACCATTTAACACACGGAGCTGGGAAGCAATGCAGAGGTCTATGAGACCTTGACCTTGAGTATTAAAAATGTTATCTCGTGTATTTCTGAGAATAGTACAATCTTCACTATAATCATCAGGCAGCACATTTTGCAGAGAGTCAAGAGACAGACTTTCATTATCAATAAAATCTATCTTTTCTCCAATTCGAGCATTTAAATCACCAAGAATTAGAATATTAGATGTCTTTGGAATATTAGATATTTCATTTTCTAGATTCGAGAAATCATCATCATAATAATTGGAGCTAACAGGAGGAATATAGCATGCACAAATGTAAACATCTTTATTTAAACCGAAAAAGGCTTTATTTAATTTGAACCATAATCTGTTTTCTGATGAAGAAATATGTGGCATTTCAGTTATGCCTTTCTTATATTTTGATTGATATAAAACAATAATGCCGCCACTAAATCTCTTTGAATGCTTTTTTTTCTTTCGGCATCTCTGAAAAGTGCTAAATTCAGGAATATCTAAATTAGAGTCTGATCCTGATCAACTGAGAACTTTTGATAAGGACAACATTCCAGGCCAAAACATTGCACAGTACACCACTTGAAATAAATTGTTCTGGGGTTGAAAGAGCAGAACAACAACTAAATAATATATTTAAAACATTAACCATGCGCTCATGTAAAATGAATAAATCCTTTCGTAAAAAGAAATTAAAAAAGAAAAAGCCATGGGAAGATAGAGAACTAGCTGATGTAAAGAAAACTGTATCAAATCTAGCCAAATTATTACGAATAAATCCTTATAACCTCAATTTAAGAAATAATTTCTTAGGTCACTGTAAACTTTGTAAAAAATTAATAAAAAGAAAGAAAAATCAATTTAAAAAGGAAATATTTAGTCAGCTTTCAGCCCTTAGAGATACAGACCCTAAACAGTATTGGAAATTATTAAAGTCATTAAAATATGAGAACACTAATAATAAAATTGAGCTTCAAGCTGGTTTTCCAGAAATTATTGATCATTTTAAGCATCAAGGAGAGACTGTAAACTATGATAAAGAATTTAAAACTAAAATTGAAACCGATATATTAAATGAAACTGATGCACTTTTATTCAATGAGGTAACTGATAAACCTTTTACTATCAATGAAGTAAATAAATGTATACAAAAATTAAAAACTGGGAAAAGCTCTGGTCCAGACCAAATTTTTAATGAAATTATTAAATATAGTGGTGTTGTTACTTGTAAAGCTATTACTAAGCTCTTTAATTTAATTCTTGATTCTGGTAAATATCCATCAAACTGGAGAAAATCTTTTACTATACTTATTCATAAAGCTGGAGACAAGCTAGATATTAATAACTATAGGGGAATTTCCCTTCAAAATTGTATTGCTAAACTTTTCAGTGCTGTTATTAATTCTAGAGTTGTAACTTACTATGAAGACAAGTTTTCAGTTCATCAATTTGGATTTAGAAATAATCATAGGACAGCAGATAGTATTTTTATTCTAAAAACTTTAATGATAAAATATTTGACAAAAAAGAAGAGTAAAATTTACTCTTGCTTTGTTGATTTGCGTCGTGCTTTTGACACTGTTTGGCATGCTGGTCTCTTATACAAATAAAAGAAGGATGATGTTGGAAAGAAAATATTTGAAGTAATTAAAGATATGTGTAAGTGTTGTGAATCTTCAGTTAAAATAGATAATAAACAATCTGAATTTTTTGAAATAGATAAAGGGGTCAAACAAATGGATAGTTTGAGCCTCACATTGTTTAATTGTTTTATTAATGATCTCCATTCAATTTTTTATGGGACATGTGCTCCTGTGTCCTTAGATAAAACATCAATAAGTAGTCTTAGTTTTGCTGATGATCTTTTAATATTATCAGAATCACAAAACGGTTTACAATCTGCTTTGAATAAACTGGAAAAATATTGCTACAAATGGCAGCTGACTGTAAATACAAATAAAACAAAAGTTATGATTTTTCATTCTAGAAATTCTTTTGAGTCAATTTTTTTTATAAACAAAATCAGTTAACTGAAGTTAAAGAGTATAATTTTCTTGGGAACATTATTGTTAATAAAGGAAAATTTAAGAGATCTACACAGGAACTATCCAAAAAAGCGTTAAAGCGTTATGTTCACTAAAAAATTATATGTCTAATTTTCATCATGTCCCTGTTGATTTATCATGTAAATTATTTGATTCACTAATCAAACCAATAATTTTATATAATAGCGAGATCTGGTTTATGGAAGATTACTCAATTTATAGAGCCATAAATAGAGCCACTTTGCATGGAACTAACTGTGATATTTTATCATTGACAGATAGATTCAGCTTTGAGAAAGTGCATCATAAATTTTGTAAAACTGTACTTGGAATTAAAAAAACCTCATGTAATATAGCTGTAAAGTCTGAGTTAGGACGATTTCCACTTGACTCTTTTATTAAAACTCAAGTTTTATTATATTTTTGTAGAATAAACTGCCATGAAATAAACCCTCTTGTTAAAGAAGCTTTTGCAGTAAATAAGTCTATGTCTAAAGATGGAATATATACTTGGTACACTTTTGCCAAGCATATTTTTAAAGAATTTAATATTGCTGAAGAACAATATGTTGATTTTGATAAACCTTTTAAACTTATAAAAAAATCACTCAAAAAAACTTTTAAATGTATAGTGAAGGAAAAGTATAATAACATCACTCTTCAAAAACTTTCAAATATTGATAACAGTTCAAAACTTTATCTTTATAGTAAACTTAAAAATGAAATTAAATTTGAGGACTACCTGCACAATCTAAACAATTTTAATAGTCGTCAGCTTTTAACAAAATTACGTGTAAGTGATCATAATTTGGAAATTGAATTAGGACGTTATAAAAAAATTCAAAGAAAACACAGACTGTGCAAAGTTTGTAAAATTTTAGATGATGAGGAACACTTTTTCCTTCATTGCCAAATTAACAGTAATGTAAGACATTCCCTTACAAATGCAATTAAAACCCATTATCCTAATTTTAACGAGCTTGACTCAAACTCTAAACTTAAAACTATTCTAGATCCCAATAAAGATATTTTGTCTAGTGTTGTAGACTATATAAAGCAATCTATGGAATTGCGAAAATAAGGTCCACATTGGTCAATTATTATATACATCTATATATATTGATATATGTAATTAATATCGACTTCACTTTTTAAAAACATTTATCATGTATATTTATGTTTCTTGTCACGTGTGTATACAATGTACTATGTTTGCATTTTAACCCGTCAGGGTTTCATGTTTTTTGCAATAAAGATAATACCCTCAAGAAACTAACATTCTACATTTACCATAAATGTAGGAGGGGGACAACTTGCGCACCTAAATTATCTCTGACACAAAATGATTTAGAAAAAAAAATTATATAAAAAATTAGGACAAGGTTTTCTTTTGACTTTGTTTTGGTGTCTCGTGTCCTTCCTTCCCTCAATGTCAATTGGACCGTATTATAGATGTGAAAAACAATGCCCTGACGGGTACAGATAAGTACTTTTTATAATCAATAAATGTCGGTCTTCCCTCCTTGGGAACTTAACTATTTACTATATTTATAACCACGAAAATCTATTTCATAGAACAGCAATTATCATACCGGACCAAATTTGCGTTCTATGACTTATATTACGTGCGTATTCAGGCCGATATGAAAATCTCGGTAGACCGGGTAGAGAAGTGAAGTTTTCACTGAATAAAATGATGTATAATTACACAAATAAGGGCAGAAATATCATTTGTGTGGATGTTTGGATACTCAATAGGCAACAAATGAACCCGTTTGTATCGAGCCTGTTAACTAACTAGGAACTGTTTAAACTTTTTGTTGGGTTCGTTACGTTGTCTCCGCCGTCGATGTTTCCTGCGTCGTTCTTCTGCTTTTGACATTTGACTTTTTTTGTAAAACTAAGGCTTTTCTACCCCAGGAATAGACAACCTTAGCTGTATTAGGCAAAACTTTTAGAAATGTTCGATCCTCAATGCTCTTCAACTTCGTACTCTATTTGGCCTTTTAAACATTTTTTGATTCGAGCGTTACTGATCAGACTTTTGTAGACGAAACGCGCGTCTGGCGTAAATATAAAATTTTAATCCTGGTATCTATGATGAGTAACTTTATTTGTATTGTCTGTCTTTCTTGAACTTCGGACACCCTTTTTTCCTTCCACGTTAATACCTGTAGACAAGGTTGTAGTGACATCACCTATTTTCACATGTGAACATTTATAAATTTTCTTGTCCTTGTAATACTTTTTTAAAAACATTATGTGAAATTCTTCAATAAAACCGAGTGAAAGATTGTTTGTTATCTAATATCAATTCAACCTGTTGATCCTTACACCCCTATGTAGACATGCCTTTGGGATTAGTAGTTTTCTTTTTTGCATATACAATTTTACCTGCGCTGTAAATCAAAAGCGTTGTACATGTCGACATGCCTTTGGAATTAGCAATTTATATTGCATTTCACCTTTGTTGCATGTCAAGCGAATTTTCATTTGAAACCATATTGTAAAAATTCAATAAATTTGTATTTATATGCAAGATTTCATCAGATTTGACAAATTGGAATCTTGATATAAATATAAGCAAACCCCTTCTCAGTATATCTGAGTTGTTGCTTGTTCAACCACATGCACATATTATTTACATAGAGAAGTAAAAATTAAATCACAAAAATACTGATCTCCAAGTAAATTCAAAAAAGGAAATGTTGACATTACCGATTGTGTTAACTCGAATAATTTAATCCCTCTCCGTGTCCGGTTTTCTTCCATGCGAGGGCTTGATAAAATAGCCATCGTAGATAAGCGGAATAAAACGACTGAATAATTCAGGTAACTATTTATTTGGCTGTTTAGTTTTTTACACACCGTTGTCAATATAATGACATTTTATGCGACAGTCAAACAAGTGAGAAGTTTAGCTAGCTATAAAACCAGGTTTAATCCACCATTTTCTACATGAGAAATTGCCTGTACCAAGTCAGGAATATGACAGTTGTTATCGACTCGTTTGATGTGTTTGAGCTTTTGAAGGGACTTTCCGTTTTGAATTTTCCTCGAAGCTCGGTATTTTGGTGATCCAACTATTAGTCCCCGAGGGTATTAAGTAACTTGTGCGCACAAAAAAGTAACTTGTGCACAAAAGATAGTAACTTGTTCGCACCAGTTGTACTTTTTTGTTGAATGGCACTCCAAGGCTTTTGTAGTATTGTCACCATATTAGTTATTAGTGCGTCTGTACCGACTTGATTGTTGACATTTTATTCTTAAATTCTCCGTTGAAAGATTAAGAAATAATTTAAAAACTAACTTATAGGCTTTAACTCCCTCATACAAAGTTGACCTTAGCTGCGTGTGATATAAATATGTAAACAGTTACATGCGTTTTGTAGGGTAACGAGTTTAATATGATATTATATAAACAGATATTGAAACATTTCAATAGTCCTGGGAACGGAATTTATATAAGTGTTAATCTACTTGTTTAACAATCCCTTGAGAGAAATGAATTTTGTATATTCGGATGTATTAAAAAATAATTGTTGACACTAATAGTAGATAAAATATATCTCAACCAAAAAAATGTAAATTTGTTTTCAGGAACAGACAAAAATTGGACCAAGCAAAAAGAGTCATCTTTTTAACACATCAAATTTTAGATATTGACAGTTTCAATTGCATTTTAATAGTTCTATGTTGTATAATGGTGTCACTAATGGAAAATATTATACTCAGACTCCTGGAGCTTCAGAGTTCGTCCGGGATTTTCTTACAAAAATAATAAAATATTAACATGGACTTCATAAGATTTTCAAAGATGACATTTTAAACTATATGCAATGAAATAATGAAAAAAAAAAGTAGAAGTTAATGAGCACAATTTGTAATGGCACTACATGGATTAAAGGATTCCGAATCTCTGGCGAAAAACTCAAAAGAGTAGAGCGACCATACTTCATAAGATTCATGATGTTTAATCTTTAACTTTCCGTGTTGTGTAATGTCAATATTCTAATAATTTTCTTTTTGAATATAGTACATGTATTGTCAGTTTTTCTGTTTGTTTCACGGTCTGTTTTCTTGGACCTCTTCGGTTTTATTGTTTTTATATATAGATATTTATTTTATGGTTGATATTTTACATCCATAACCTTTTAGGGAATGCATTATAATATTTTTCTATTAACATACATGCGGTGCCTTGGAGTAACCTTTCATATTACAAGAACTACAAGAAGGGTTGTTTTACCAAATAATTCAGTACGAAATTTAAAATCAAAATTAAAATAATTACCAAAAACATGTATTCAATATGCTTTCTTAACAAAATGTGGAATGTATATATTCAGATCTTACTGGCATCATTTTAGTTTCTTTACATGAAAGGTCACCAAAAGATATTTAAAATAACACGCGTATAAAAAATTTGATCATTTGAAATACTAAAAATGAAAAAAGAGACGATTTCAATACAATTTTATTTTCATTTGAGATTTTCGTGGCTCTCATTTTGCATATCAAACTTTGGCCTTGAAAAAAAGTGTCCTTGTAAAGATTTTCTTTCGTATCCACTTATGGTGCAATAGTGTACACAATGCTCATTTATGATGTAAATTGATAAAATGCGTTTACACACATCTGCTCAAAAGGATCTTGAGTATATTATTAAAATTAAATACTTCAAATACCAATTGAAAATTTAAATTGAACTAATTCATCTACTCAATGGTGTAGCAATTAAATTTGTACAAGTATTCAATTTATAAATTTCATCACAAAAAAAATACCCATTGATAATGTCGCCAGTCTTATAGAATTTTTTGTGTATATCTATGTTCACACATAATACATGTTTCTGTTTCGTTCATTTAGTATGAAAACTTGTCCTATACCTGTTTATATATTTATATTATTCAGTTTAAAAATACTTATGCACAATAATATCCAGATATAAAATCAGTGCATGAAGTACCATGAAAGGTCGTAATCCGGTGGGGAAGTAAAGGTAGCTATGTTTTGAAGACCGTACCTTGACCTATAATGGTTTACTTTTATAATTGTGACATGGCTGGATAGTTGTCTCATTGGCACTCATACCACATCTTCCTATATCTATCTTCATCTATATTTTTTGTCCAACTATTGAGTTTTTTGAATGACTAAAACGATCAACCATTTTGTGAGGGAAAGTTGTTTTACGTCCAGCGACAGCCAGTATATTTGTATTCAGGGCGATAACTCCATCAGTTTAAAAATATCTATGGTAACCTTGCTTAATCGTACTAGACAGACACACTGGCCGGGTCTGTAATACTCTTCGATAACAAGGCACAATATTCTGAGTCCGAGCCAACTAGCTTATTGTTAGAATATTACTTCTAAAAATGTTGTTTGGAAACACGCTACAATGAGACTACAGGGTGCACTTTCAAACTACCATTTCAACTAGAAACTATGATGCGCCGTTCTTCCTTTGCTCCATTTGAATTTAATTTAGCCTATTAAAATAAAAACCTTTGTTTGTTTATTTTCCATAAATGAGACTATGCCCTGGCACGAAGCATCAATGAAAATATGTATATATCAAAGGTTCTTTTAAAAAAGAAGATGTGGTATGATTGCCAGTGAGCTTACTCTCTACAAGAGACCAAATGACACAGAAATTAACAATTATAGGTCACCGTACGACCTTCACCAATGAGCAAAGCCCATATCACATAGTCAGCTATAAAAGGTTGGGTGCAGTGATGTAATAGAACAACATAAGTTAGAACGAACTATAATAATTAGTTGAAAATGGCTTAACTCATCAGATGGATACAAATAGAAAACATCATTCTGACAAAAACACAGAGAGGTCTTGTTTATATTATATTACTACTACAAAAGGTACCTGAAATCTGGAAAGCTAAAACCAAAGCGCTTGTCTGTATAGATGTTATCCAAGTGTTTAATGAGACAAAGACCGCAATTCGAAAACAGAAATTATCGTCTCTGTATTTAAAGCCAATATCATATTAAGAATAGATGATATGTTTTTATCATGAAACGTTTATAACAAGTTAGAGTTTTAACGTTAGGTTCGATGCCTTACGATTTTGAGTGACACTTTTTGTCAAGTATAAACTCCAACAATATATCGTTAAGGTTTTCCAAATCATCTTAAATATTAATGACGCACTCAAACCTTTGAAGAACCTACTTAAGTTTATATAAAGTAAGGAGATGTGGTATGATTGCCAATACGATAGCTATCAACCAGAACTAAAATGACGCTGATATACACGTACAGTATAGACAAAAAGTAAAATCACAAAAATACTGAACTCCGAAGAAATTTCAAAACAGAAAGTCCCGATGTAAATGGCAAATTCAAAAGCTCAAACACATCAAACGAATGTATAATAACTGTCATATTCCTGAGTTGGTACAGTCATTTTCTTGTGTAGAAAATGGTGAATTAAACTTGGTTTTATAGCTAGCTAAACCTCTCACTTGTATGAAAGTGGCATCAAATTCCATTATACTGACAATGAATAATTGAAAAAAACAAAAAGACATAATTATAGATAAAATGTCCAAATATGGACAATGATGAATTGAACAAAACAAACAGACATAATTATAGAAAAATGTCAAAATATGGGCACAGCAGTCAACAATGTGTTATAATCTTCATCAGGCATGTAGAGAAAGCACATTTATTTAGCAAAAAGGAAAGAGGAATACAGAACATTTCAATAGCAAAATTTCGCAATGACGGGATGTATAAGTACAGAGCCACGTCATAGGTATCAAAGAAACACAAAAAGGCATATAGACAAAGCTAAAATGAAAGACAAGAATACAAAAAGGCATATAGACAAAGCAAAAATGAAAGACAAGAATACAAAAATTATCACAGAACAATAACACGATGACGGATGTATAAGTACAGATTCAGCAAAAACAGATGAAACAAAAAATTTAAGTAATACTCATAAAGAAAAATAAAAGAATACTTTAACACATTATTAAGATGATAAACAACGTCAGTACCCATAATTTATACTTCAAAACCATCGTGTATTATTTGTGAAGTTAATACGGTACCTTCTGAATAACTTCTATTTTGAGAGAAGAAAAAAAGACGAGACGTTCTTTGACCTACCCCTGGTTCATCATCTTTCTGCTCAGACATTAGAGAAGTTAATCAGAGTCTGAGTAGGAAGGTATGAAATGTATATCCCATATGCAGGTGAAGTTGGTTTATTGCTACTAAGGTGAGGGAAATTGATAATTTTAAAATGAAAATCGTCTCGTTTGTCATAGATTCTTATAACTTGCAATAAGGTCTCTTCCTGAATAGTACAATTGGGTCCGAATTAAGTAAAACAATTTTTAAATAAGAACATGATTGATATTAAAGCAACACAGCGGGATTTTAATGATCATTATTTTTTTTACTTATAAGACCTTATAACTGTATAACTGCACAGAAAACGAACACGAAAACAATGTTTGAGACACGTTTGAATGATCACAGGAAATTGTGTATAATTATATGTCTGTGGTGTTCATATCTTTAAGGTAAGATCTGAATTAATTTAAATACAATTAACCCTACTATAAAATACATAATTTAGTATTCTAAATAATTTTTTTTTAAAGATAATAAGGATATATCAAACAGACCTCAAATAGCAGATTTACAGTGCAAGAGTCCTTAGTTAGTTTTACTTTGCAGAATGTTTCACTACGCAGTCAAACAAAGTCTGATTAAGATCGTAAAAAGGAAAATCACAAAAATACTGTCCTCCGAGGAAAATTACAAACGGAATCCCTAATCTAATGACAAAATTAAAATCTCAAAAACATCATATAAATTGATAACAAATGTCACATAGTATACAGGCATTAATTTTCCTTTTAAATAGTAAAAATTGGTGGATTAAACCTAGTTTTATAGCTAGAAAAACCTTTCACTTGTATGACAAAACAAACAGATAAATATTAGATACGTAGTGAGAAACAACATCATTAACCATTAATGCCTAAACAATAAATTTTAAAGCATGTCCACTACGGAAAATGCTTGTGGTCTCTGTTCAGTCTTTTTTCTGTATATTGGAGTAGGATCTGTTTACTCGTCCGGAGTACCTGATATGACCACCAGTTTTGGTGGGGTTTGTGTATGTGTTTTTCTTTTTCACTGAGCCAATAGGCAGTTTATTTTCGATCTATAAGTTTGACAGTCCCTCTGGTATCTTTTGCCCCTCTTTTATCTACTGTAATTTAGAAAAAATGTACAAAACATAACTTAATTGAACAATAAAAACTTAACTAAAGGAGAAAAAAGAAGACAACAATAATATCAAATTATTCTTTTAATGTTAAAAAATGTGCGGGATGCATTTAGCCAATGAGGCAGCAGACTTTATTTGTGTGTTAGTATGCGAACGAGAGAAAAGATATTTAGATTGTTATGGCATACAATCAAAGCACATAACCAAGGTTATAAGTGGACTTATTACTGTAAACCAACTTATTTTCGCGGATACTTTATTTCGCGTTTTACCCTTTCATGACCACTTCGCGGCTATTTAATTTCGCGATTATCTGATTATTTTGATGAAGTTTATTAAGGAAAGAGCAAAGATTGACATATTCGCGACGATTTATATTCGCGTTATTTTTCTACTCGCGAAAGTCGCGAAAATAAATCGCTCGCGAAAATAAGTTGGTTAACAGTATGGTTATGTTTTTCCTATAAAAATGATATATTGTGTAATATAAATGTTTTTGAGACGCACATGTGGATTTAAACATATTAAAATTATTCAAAGTAAGTGAAATTATATATGTTAGAATAATTTGCATGTTTAATAGTGGGATTTTAAAAAGAGGTTTACTTTAACTCAATGAAGATAAAAATGATTAAGAAGGACTACTGTAAGGTTACTACTTCAATGTGCCTTAGGTTATCGGAAAAGTTGCTTGTTGGGAAACTTTCGTAGTGCTAGTATGCAAACCCTTGGTAATCAAACATAGTTATTTTCAAAATTCTCCTTTTTAGGTTAAGCGTTAGTTCTTGGTCTCAAACACACTCAAACGGTCACTCCTCCATTAATGGATCAAAATTGGCCCCAACATTAAAATATTTATGTTTTTTTGTTGCATCTAGTTGTCTTTCTGCAAAAAAAAACCCTTTCCACTGCTTCCTCATACAAAATAAGGTTACTGTACTTTCCCTGTTCGACAGTAAAACCCATACTGCGGGGAAGGCGATATTATCTACTTAGCTGTGACGGATGTCAAAATCTAATTCGGATGGGGGTTTTGAATCCGATTCCTATTGTTGAGAAAGTGTCGGCCTCTCTGCACATTACGAATAACTCCGAGGATTTATATGCAGCCTGATTTATTGTCATGTTCAAGCATTCACATTTTTACAAATGGCAGTCAGAAATACCGGACAACCCACTTTGCTTTACCTACTTATTCGATGTGTTTATTTCTTCTTGAACATGCATGAAATACATTTAACTGGACGTTAGGGACGACACCAAAAGATCGATGTAGGATAAACAACTTAAATCAAATAGTTTGGGGTGGGGGTTAAAATTCTGCAAGTTTTGTATATCTAAAATCGTTTTTACATATATGCTCATTTAAAAACGTGTAGGTTTTACAATATCCTCTTAATTTATTTCCACTTAGAATATTCATAATTGTAGTTTTGTCGGTCACTATAGCAAATTTTATATTGTATAAAATACATGTTTTTTGACACGTTCATTTAGATTTAATCATCAATATCATATTCATTACTATAATTGAAACAATTCAGATCAGATATGTTCGAGTAGTTAACATGTTAGTCACGGTTTAAGTAAAATGAGGTCAAATAAAAATATACGTTGAAGATAAAAAAAAATAAAAAATACGTGCACTTCTATACGTCTTCTAAAATGCGCCATATATGTTGTCAAGGAGACTGTTTGTGGTGGAAATTTCCGTAGAAACAACAAACATTTTCTAAACTTTTTTCTTGAATTCTAGATCTCGAATACACAAATGCGGTAATTTTTCCTTGCCTTTATGGAGTAAATGAGAATAATTCAGGGTAACCGCTATGCAGTTTTTTTTAACTAGGATAGCAGAATCATTTATATCACATATGACGTTTTTCATCTTCTTTTTTTCCGATTTCCATTCTCTCCGGTCTTGACTTCCCAACTTATGTTACGGAAAAGTAAAATAAAAAATACGAAGTCACGTAAGATTCGAAAAGGGATGTTTAATCCGACATTTGGTGTTGAGAAAGTGTCGCTTTCATTCTACGTTAAGTATTTTTAATACAACTCTAATGATCCCGTAACGTTGCCTGTTGTATACCCAAGCAACGGGATCATATACTCTTTGGATATGTTTTTTTTTATCTAGTATTCTCTAATTCATTAGTCAGAATTCTCGCTGTAATATGTCTGTCCAACCTATTTATTAGATGCGTTGTTCAATTTGTTCTTGTCCTGAACATGCATGAAATATCTGTCTCTGGACGTTAATAACAGAAGAATAAAAAGACTCTTTGGATATCTTCCAACACCCTGGTTTCATTTATTTTCGTGGCTATCAAATTTCGTTAATTTATGAAATATTCGTGTATTTAATATCTTCGTTTTGCATAAGTAAAGATTTTTCTAGAATATTTGTAATTCGTTGAACATTTTTAAAACTTCTTCGTTTCCCTGTACCGAAGAAATTCACAAAAATCCAAAGTAGTTACTGAAAGGGGTACTTTATTAGTATGAAGATACATAATTTTAACCCTCCAGTGGCGAATATGGAATTATTATCAAATCAATGTACAGATCTGGCACAGCAAGTGTGAATTGCTCTTTGGAAATCTCCCAGTAGTTGCCGAAAAAGATACTTTCTTTACATGATTTAAAACAAGAATGTGTCCTAAGTACACGGATGGCCCACTCGCACTATCATTTTCTATGTTCAGTGGACCGTAAAATTGGAATCAAAAGTCTAATTTGAATTTAAAATAAGAAAGATCACATCATAAGCAACAAGTGTACTAAGTTTCAAGTTGAATGGACTTCAGCTTCATCAAAAGCTACCTTGACCAAAAAATTTAACTTGAAGTGGGGCGAACGGACGAACGGAGGCATAGACCAAAAAACATAATGCCTCTCTACTATCGTAGGGGCATACAAAGAAGTTTTGATTAGGATCTTTAAGTTGGAGAAGTTTTATCCTTTGCAATATTTTATTTGTAAAAATATTAAAAGAAGATTTGTTATGATTGCCAATAAGACAACTCGTCACAAGAGATAAAATGACATAGAAATTAACAGATATAGGTCATCGTATGGCCTCCAACAATGAGCAAAGCGCAAAATTGATAGTATGCAGCTCTACAATGTCAAACAGGGGGTTATCAGATTTAGATCATGATCTGACATAGCAATTGTGACATATTCATGGAATGTCAACAATTTTGCTTTATCATCCCAAGTTGACTGTTTTGACGGTGTATCTTGTTAGTATTACTTTTATCTCAAAACATGACAAGACGCATATGTAAGTTTTTATTTACATTGTATTTTTATCATTTCAGAGATCAGGCATAAACTATTTTTATCTACATTGTACCTGAATGACCAATAGTACTCGTGTTTGTCAAGATGAAAAATGAGACGATATCTAAATATGTCTTATATAGTCCAGTCAAACTAAGATTTAACCTCAAACTAATTGCAACAGAAAATATTTTAATTCTAATCTATAGTATTATGTCCTTTATATACACAGAAAAAAGTCCCATAAAATCTAACTTGAGGAAAACTCAAAATCAGCATTTTAAATTTCCTATGGAAATTAACATTGGGAGGGGAGATAACTCTTGCAAAAATTAGTCTTTTTTGGTCAGTTTTTGGTTGTTTTTCTTGAAATTTATGTATAGTATGATACTTTGATGGGGTTGTAAGTTTGTATTTGACTAAATTATATAATCTTCTGCTCATGAAATGTACAAAACAGAAGTGCTATGGGTAGTTTTATTTTTTTCGTACATTTTTCATTAAAGAAATTGCAAATTTGAAGCTTTGTAACCATTTAAAAAAAAATAATGTGAAAATTTGGTATTGTTTATATCTGTATATTATGTTTTTTCAGCAATTTACTTATCTTAAGAAACTTTAAACCACAAAAAGAAGAATACATGCTTAATAATTTTTATTAAATTTGAGATTCTTTACCTTGACATGTTGAAAAATTCATAGAATGGTCAACTAATAAATTATGAAATCTAGATAATAGCTTGATAAAATATATGAAAACGACTTTAGAGTTGTTTGTTATACTCTGAAGACCGCTTAAAAATCAAGAATCAATACATTCTGATGAATAGAAGCGGTAAAGTTATAATTTTGTATCAATTTTTATAGATATTTCTGCCTTTTTTGCAAGAGTTATTTCCCTTTCAATGCAAATCTCCATAGGAATTTTAAATGGTGATTTTTTTAGTTTTCCTCAAGTTAGATTTTATGGGACTTTTTTCTGTGTATATTTGGGGTATAATGCTAAAGATTAAAACTTAAAAATCTTCTGTTGCAATTACTTTCAGGTTAGGGTCAAATTTATGCTAGATTGACTGGACTATTAGTAGAAGGTTAATTGCTTTATTTGCATATAATTGCGTTAAGTGGTTCTTTATTAACAAAAGTGGAATGAAATAGCTGCTTGGTGGGAGAAGAATTTAACAAATAATACATCAGGTCTACGTCACATGGGTAAGAGTATTCAGGGGCGGATCCAGCCATTTTAAAAAGGGATGGTTCCCAACACAGGATAAAGAGGGGTTCCAACTATATGTCCCCATTCAAATGCCTTGATCGGCAAAAAAAAGTGGGGGTTCCAACCCCCGGAACCCCCCCCACACCCCTGGATCCGCCAATGGTATAACAACGTTTCACGTAAAGGTATGCAATATTCACAATGAACAGTGTTACCTAACGAATATAGAAAAAGAAGTTGTAGGATGAGTGCAAATGTGACAACTCTCCACAAGAGACAAAATGACAATAAAATCAACAGCTATATATCACCATACAGCCTTCAACAATAAGCAAAGCCCATATCGCATAGTCGGCTATAAAAGGTCCTTAAATCACAAATGTTAAACAATTTAAACAAGAAAACTTAACGATCTAAATTAAGGTACAAAAAAATGACTGAAAAACAAATATGTACCACAGCAACAAACAACCCGAAAAGGGTCCTTCAATTCCGTATTCTTTGATGTATAAGTCTGTTTTCTCTTTTCTTCATACCCAATTATCCCATCATTTTCTCTTCAAATTGGGGTTCCAACCCCCGGAATCCCGCAACTGGCTTGAATATGATTATCTTGGCAATTTTTCTGGTCAGAAAAAAATAATAAGATGTGGTACATATGATTGCGGCTACAAGACAACTCTCTACCAAAAACCAAAATACATATGGTAGAACTTAACAACTATATGCCGCTATACAGCCTTTAAAAATGAGCAAAACCCATACCGCAAATACCATACTCTGAATGCCATGTGAACTTGAAGATGCATATATACACTGAACCATATTACAAAGGATCGTTGATTGCATAATGTATATATATACTAACTTCCATTAAGCTGGGGTCACACATTCACGATTTTTACTACCGTTCTTGACAGGACCATTCCCGATTAAAATTTATTAAAAGTCTGATCAAGATTCTGTGAATCGTGGATGGAAATTCAAACTTAAATTAAAATTTGTAAAAAAAATAAATTTGATCACGACAACAATCAGATAGTGTTCAGGAAGCACCGATATTCAACCGTTTCTAAGCGAATAAGTCCCGATAATCCCGTTCTGAATCCGCTTCTAATCCGATTTGTATTTTTCGCCAGGTAAAATTCGACCGAGTCTGTCACGACTGCGTCCCGACTCTACCGAATGTAATCCGACTGAGATCAGAAAGTGACCAGACAGTGAACCGACGCTGACGGAAGTTATTTGTTCGAAAACTGTCGGCAGGTTCGGGATGATCAGGTACTGTCGGAACGTAATCCTATCACGGTCCGCTCTATCGCATTGCAAACGGCTTTGTCTGGTCTCAGTCGTATTGTATTCTGTAGTTGTCGGGACTCTGACGTGGGTATCATTGACGAATTTCGTATTAATAACGGGACTGTTTCGGAACGGTTTCGGCAAAAAACGGTTCGCAATCGACAAGATCTGGATGCAATCTGGACTCAATCGGCAGAAAAACAGCTATGAAAAATTACTCCGGATCATTCCCGTTCTACAGGACACCGTCCAGAATACACAAGACATTGTTAGGAATTCGATCCGATACAGCAGAATTTGTCACGACATAGCCACGATTGTAATCCGATTAGACAAAATCGGCTGAGTTGCCCCGAATGTTACGGGACGCACCTAACTGTCGGAATGCTTTGCCGAACTATTCGGACCCTTCCCGATCCGTAGGAATCTGTTACGAACTAAAACGAATGCGTTCAGACAATGATAGGACATTCCAGATAATTGAGGATACCAATCCGACTTTTTCACTTTTCGTATCGTATTGCTGTCTGATCTCAAACGGGAGCAATAATCGGCAATGTGTGAACCCCGCATTAGCAAAGTTTCCCAAGTCAAGCCAAAATTTTTAAATTGTTGAAATTCGTTTGAATTGTTTTACATTGTCTTATCGGGACCTTTTATAGCTGACTATGCGGTATGGACTTTGCTCATTGTTGAAGACCGTACGGTGACCCATAGTTGTTTAATGTCTGTGTCATTTTGGTCGTTTGTGGATAGCTGACGTGTCATTGACATCTTTTTTTATATTAAAAACCTAAAAAAACTATTTAACTAAAAATTACGACTTTCAGTTACACAACTTTGTACTTTTAAGTGAATATAGATTAAATTATGCATTTTTTAAAAGGTTCACATTAAATATACAAATAAAAAAAACTAGCTAAAGGATGTATGTCTAATACATTTTGTTGTTCGCAATTATGCTGATGTATGTAATTTACATTTTAAAGCATTATTAGAGAGCTTGAAATGGGAGATAGATTTATTCATAATAAATTCATGGTGTATTTTTAATTTCAGTTTTGATTATGTATATATAAGGAGAAAAGTGAATTACGGAAAGTCCTGGAGAATTTTAGAAAACGAGAAATATCATCTTCGCGAGCCAAGGGTTACGATCCACTCCCGATAGCGGATGTCGATCGTAACCCTTGGGAGCGGATGTGGATCGTCACCCTTGGCTAGCGAAGATGGAGATATATATACACAGCGTTAAAAAAAAATCACCGGAAAGATCCGATTATCTGACCACAATTCAGTGGACATACATACATGTATATAGTATTTGTACTATTGTAACCCATGAACCCGATTAATCCAGTCGTTATATTCTGACTCACTATAGATCGCTACATTAAGAAGACACTGATCGATAGATGGCGCTGCATCATTCGAGTAAGTATTGTTTTGAGACCTTCTTTCTTAGTTACTAAAGTCTTGCTTCGATTGGTCGTGAGTACACATGGTCACGTGTTCTATTGACTTCAATTTCACATGGTCACGTGTTCTATTGACTTCAATTTCACATGTCTCTACAAACAATCTAAAATCTTTGAACTTTTCAATATGAATTTAAATTTTTTAATAAAATTGAGAATGGAAATGGGGAATGTATCAACAACCCGACCATAGAAAAAACAACAGCAGAAGGTCACCATGCAACAGGTCTTCAATGTAACGAGAAACTCCCGCACCCGGATGCGTCCTTCAGCTGGCCCCTAAACAAATATATACTATTTCAGTGATAATGAACGCCATACTAATTTCCAAATCGTACACAAAAAACTAAAATTAAAATAATACAAGACTAACAAAGACCAGAGGCTCCTGACTTGGGACAGGCGCAAAAATGCGGCGGGGTTAAACATGTTTATGAGATCTCAACCCTCCCCCTTTACCTCTAGCCAATGTAGAAAGGTAAACGAACATAATTACTTCATATTAGATGATCACCAGCACAACATAACAGTGACGAGATTTAACGTGTTTGCTTTTCGTCCTTTAATTCATTAATTCACTCGTCCATCCGGATTGTGTACCCGGAACAGTCTTGTCCATATTATCGACTTTTGACTCCGGATTTTGTTTTTATTGACAGGTTACTGTGGTAGGACAACATGGTACTCGACCAAGCAAGAGCAACGTAAATACGTATATTCGAGATATTAATCAGTATAATTTTGAATGAAAGTTAACTGTTTATTAATAAATGCTTTCTATACATTACTAAATTAAAGAAAAATAGTAAATTTCCCCCTAAATTGCACCAATCATAATTGTTTTTGGCTGCTCGTAATTGACCGAGTATCAGGATGCTCTACCACAGAGTAGACACAAAAATGTAACTAAACTGGTCCGCCATTCCATCTATAGCTTCGCGCCGAAGTTTAGTGTAGCGATAAATGCACACAACAGGGGTCCAGTTTAAGACTGTTACCTATCGCAAAAATGTAAAACCTTGAGTTAAAAGTTGGCAATATATATATGGTCTTCCTATCTGGATGTTCTTGGACATTTATTTCAAAATCTATTCATTAACACTTTACATTATCTTGGATTGTAGACATTAGCACTATATTTATTCATGAAAACAAATTAACGATAACATATTTATTTATTTCCAAAGTCCAATAAAATAGTGTTAATACAACATATCAATAACAAATATAATATAATACACACACAATGTATATTCATATAAAAACATGTATCTCATTTATATATACAAGAGGTAAAAATAAAAATATTTAAATATGCCCGTTTTCATAATGACCAGTTCAATAATATATTGGCTGTCTGTTTTCCACTCGACAATAATTACTACATGTATATCATATTCTTTGTTTGTAGAATGAATCGTAGATAAACAATGTTTGGGATTTTTTGTTATTTTCTCATTATTGACTAGGACTATGATTGTCCCTGGTGAATTTTATAACAGACGAACAACACCAGCTGCGTTAAAGAAACACATACGATGTCATATAAGTTAGTTCAATCGGCAATCCTCGGACAAATCCGCTACTCTCCGAACGTACGGAATTGGCCGAGTTGTGACGAAGAATTTGGGTCTTACTTCCTTGTTGGTTTACGACAACAACAAAGTTAATACACGTTCATACCCATGCCTTGATAGCACGTTTATGCATTTTAATTCTAAAAGTGGTTCTGTAATTGATCATGAAATATTTGAGCTTGGCATACTTTTAGAGCATTTTTGGATGTAGTTATACGATTATCTTTGAGGATTTATTGATGTGATAACTTTTACTCACAAACCCACTAACATAAACACAGTTTCTCAAGAGTTCATTAGGTTGCAAGTGAGTCTGCCGAATTTGCCGAAAATTGATAAAACTCCTGAAAGATATCTTGGCCTTATTACTTATAATTCCAATACAATAAAAGAAAGTGGAAGCCAGCTATAGGCCAATAGAACAACGACGCATATAATTAATCATAACAAACAGTACAAACAAGCAAACAAACAAACAAACAAACAAACAAACACGAACATGTATCGATAGCTATGGATAATATGATTATACTGCTTCGCATTCGATCCTCATCATATCGCACCTTTAATGAAATCTCTTCAGTATATTTTTCATCGATTCACATAATTGATTTACTCAAAAATTAACCTTTTAACCCTGAATAAATTACTGGAGTCGCTCAACCGTCCTAGTCGGTTACCAATACCGGTTATTGTCTTGAAAAACTTGTGTCACCACATATTAATGCAGCTATATATCTGTTTATTTTGCTTTTTCAATCTCTTCATCTGATATTGAAGCAATTACATCAAAAACTTTTGTCCATGCAGTTTTATGTAGTTCTGTAACTTTTCCATTCGTCTTTTCTTGAAGGAGTTCAACGAATGGAGGAACAAGCCACTGAAAAATATATCCTTATATCATCAAAATTCGATATTTCCATTATCATTTCAATATACTCTTATATAAAATATCGATACATTCCATGTAAATCGACACATTTGCATACAAATCGATACATTTGCATATTAATCGATAAGTTTATATATACCAAAGTATATCGACAACAAAATGGTATCAAATACACAAATGGTATCAACATACATGGAAATAGTTTAAACCTAATACTTGTCATTTAGCGTTGAACGCTGCTCTTTAACTGAAATATCCAACCGTTAACTCAATTTCTACTTATCTGTTTTGTGGGTTGTTATTCTTTCGTCTTTTGTTTGTCCTTCAGCCTTCATAATTTCTTTTGTTATATTTTGACTCGTGACTTTCTATGACCCCTTAGTACCTTCTCCCTTTGTTTGATCTTCTGATGTGTTTGCGATTGTCCACAATTGTCGTACAATAATTACCATTGTCGTAAAAAAAAACTGTTATATTGTGAATTCCTGGACAAAATCTTGAAAAAGCCAATCCTTTGTCATTTGCATTTTTTTGTTTTACTGACATGCTGTCTATCTATTCATTTGCGCTTGTTCAAACGAACGACATTGCTTAACATTTCTGACAATTTATTTCAGAGTTGGTTTTGGGTCCTATTTTCGGTTCGAGTTGAAGCCATGTTGATTTCTTTAAAAATTAAAAACCAGGTAATACAAAACAAACGTTTAAGTGTCGGTTTAAATTGCAGGGTAAAATATTATGTTATATACATTTTATTTGTAGTACCTAAGTCAGCAGAAAAGTTCGACGAGTTTAGTTTTTCGTCCTGCTTCCAAAGCTCGTACAAATTAATTCAATATTTTCCAAATTTGTATATTCATTGTTTTTAACTTACCTTTACTTCTTTCCCGCCAACCTTTCTATCTACATGATTCCGTGCATTCTTCCGAATTAATTCTGTCAGCGTTTCAAGATCGTCTAGATGGTCAATATATGATTTTATAGCATAGAAAACCGATAACGCATGCGCACGTAACTTTTTGTGTGCTCTCACTTCTTCAATTGACAATCCTTTGAAGTCTTTGAATTTATCTTGTGCTTCCGGAAAATGGGTAAAAAACCTAAAAAATAAACAAATATCTACTTGTTCTTTTACTTTCATAACATTTTAGTAAGAATTGTTGTGATCTCAGCACTACTGACCGAGCTATTTATTACTGAACTGATGGATTTTGTGTGTCAGCACCATTAAACGAAATGATAAAAAGAAAGATAAAACAACAACTACGACAATCTCTTAACATGACATGTAAAATACTTTTTGTGTATGCATTGATGATGCTATGTTCTAGAAGCTATATTATGATACTAGATTCCGTAACGCCTCTTTGATTTCCGAAACGTATTTTGAATTTTGAGTTGCGCCATGTAACTAAATTTCGTTTAACATAGAATCCTATGCGTATTAAAAAGATCACTATTATTATTGCGATATTTCCCTCGTTTGCCTTGGCACACTATTTTTTAACAGTTTTTACAGTCAAAATCATTTCTGCGCGTACAACACGTGTCTATAAAATAACCCTGTCTGGTCGTGACAAAAAAAGTGCGATAGATAAAAATATAGAACATTTAAGAGCATACGAACTGAAAGAGTCATAAAAAAGGAGGCCAACTTTCTCGAAGAAGTAAGGGTTTAGATAGACTTTTCTAATCAAACAACTCCTTTTCAATGACAGACAAAACGTTAAAAGTAAATCTGTTTTTCCGATGCATGTTTCTGTAACTATAATCTAGACACGAACAAGGTGTATTTAAATAAATATGGTTTTTAAAATGTCAGCATTGTTTATACATTGTACCTATCTGTATATATTTTGATATATTGGGCTGTGGTTCAATGTGAAAAGGATTACATTACGCTAACAAAGACCTCTATCATAAAAAAAGTCTCCCATTACTCTCTTGTGTCATTAACATCCCGATGTTTTAGTATTTGTAATTCAGAGTAGATCTTTTTAATTGGTGGATATCACTTTTGAAAAATTATTCTAGACAGTTAGGTCAAATCTTATGAAGATAACGAGAAGGAAATATTTCAGTTATTTAGAAATGCGATATTGGGTGTTGGGTTAATTTGGTTTTGTCAAGATATTTGTATTGCATAATTATTTCTATATGGTCGGATAAGGCTCCAATATCTTGAGCAACCGAAGGCTTACTATTAAAGAAAAGGGACACTCTGATCATATACGAACGTACTATAATACAATGGCGAAAAAGAGTTTAATAGAACCTGCGCCTCGTCTTGACTTGCTAAAGTAGTAATTTTAACAACGATGTTGATAATGAGAATGGTGATAGATGGTTGTTTAATATCCAGCGGCAACTTAAATGCATATTCAGGACAAAATGGTGTTAATGAGATATGAATACAAGTATCAGTCCTGCTATGCATTAGATAGACACGCTAAGACGGATTTTTAACGTGCTAGTTCACAAAGCTACAGTTCGAAAGGAAGATATGTCACCCTTCCCGAAAATAATATTCTGGCTCCGAGCCGATCAATCTTTGCTCTTACTCGTATAATCCTATACTAAGGGGAGAAATAGCAAATACTAATTTTAGAGTCGTTGGTATGAACCGACAGGGGTTAGAACCTTTGAGCTCCCGCAATAGGCCTCTAGAATTTTGTGAAAGGGAGACATGTAACCACTCCCATTATCCGATTACATAAAATGAGTCAACTTGAAAGTACAATCTATTCTGAAATCTTACTTTACAAAAAATTCTATTCCATTATTTTTCTTGTCACTCCAAACCAGTGCCCAAGTTTCATGAATGGCATCAAGTTCTTCTTTAGTCAGCGGCGAACCGGAATCAGATCCATTTGTTGACCCGTTCTCTGTCATGTCGACCTGAAAAATAGAATTAAGTGCACTTATTGCTAACAGTTATGTTTAACTTATGTTGATTTCTATATTAGAATAAGGACTTGGTGTGTCAATTAGGTAACCATCAATAAGGACTTGGTGTGTCAATTAGGTAACCATCAATAAGGACTTGGTGTGTCAATTAGGTAACCATCAATAAGGACTTGGTGTGTCAATTAGGTAACCATCAATAAGGACTTGGTGTGTCAATTAGGTAACCATCAATAAGGACTTGGTGTGTCAATTAGGTAACCATCAATAAGGACTTGGTGTGTCAATTAGGTAACCATCAATAAATGACCAAAGGTCAACGATTTCAGTAAATTCAGATCACCGTACTGACTTGGGCATATCTTTTAAAGACCTCGAAACGAAACAATGTGAAAAAAAAAATCAAAATCGACCACCTAATTTATGCTGCAATGGTACACAATCGTGTCAGAGAGAAACCAATGACGACAACTTAACGCAAGTTTCTGCCATGGAAAAATGCACTGCTCACTGGTGTGAACATGATTGTTACATGTACATCGTAGGACTCGAATCTCCCCTAATCTGAGACAGTTGTGTAACAGCATTTCATAAATCAGTGGGAAAGACATAATTATACTCATCAGAAAGGTTCCAATCAAAAACAAATAACAAAAAAAATTCATGCCCACAGTACAGATCTTAGAGAACTCGATGTTACTGGAAGCTAGTCGAAAGACTAATTTCACTTCTGTTCTTTTTAATGTTTATATGAAGACTTTTTAATTTATTGGTTTCAGTTTCAAAGCATGATACCTTACTTCTATTATAAAGAAACACAACGAAATAGCTACAACAGTTGGCTATCTACAGGTATCAAATTATTTAGCGTTTGGTCATTTAAAGGGATCAACTTGTACAAATAAAATAAATCTTTAATATCAGTGTCGCGTTTGTTCCATACAGTAACAATGATGATATCTAAGCATTCTAATGAAACCGAATTACTTTAAGCTATTTTGTGCTAATTTGATTGATTGATTGATTGATGTTTAATGCCACGTTCAATATGACTGCGCCATTCCGTGGCGGTCAGATATATTATCTAGTTTAAATTACTTCACCAATGGTTAATGAATTTTCAACGGTATTTTTATATGCTGTGTGAATGTAATGTTTTCTCATAGAATGCAAAATGTACATTATACCAAGTTATGAAAAACAGACCCTACAGCTGTACAATATTCGAATATTTTACTTGTACAAGTATAAGTTGCTTTGGTATACTTAATATCCTATTATCATGTTGGTTAAGTGTCATTTTAAGTTATTTAAAGTAATGTTATTTTAGACATCCTTTTACTAACAAAGCTAATTGAAATAATTTGAAATTCATTTTCATCTTTATACCTCATTATCATGACATATATCAAAATGAGATCTGACATAGATAAAATCTTCAAATTTGAATAAATTTTGGCATACATTTATCATCATAACTAATTATAAAAAACCTTATTGTAGTATATACATGTACACATCTTCCTATATCTATGTACAGTCAATATTATTGATGACTATAGATGAAAAAAAATACATCAGTTTCAATGATCAGAAAATTTGATTATGAATGCACACAGTGTTGTGTGAGCTTAAAATAGTTGACGATTTTAAAAGAAATGGTTTCTAATATGTTTCAAATTGAACATCTATGATATAAGTTTTACTTTTTAAAATATATCATAGACGATTAATCAAACCGACTAACCGAAAATGATGGATTAAACCTTGTATTATAGCTAGCTAAACATATCACTGTTAAGACAGTCGTATACAATTCCATCATATTGAAAAATACTAGTATATGTGAACAAAACAAGCAGACATACATGGTAAATTACTAAATATGTCAAAACTAGGGTAATGTTAGAACAGTCATAAATGTAATCTTAATCACTAAAAAAACAAAACAAATATAGAACAAACAAAAAATACAATAAAGGCATAGACATAAGCGCACAAACTAAAATGAAAGACAAGAATACAAAAATATACCATAGCACATTGACATAATGACAGGCTGTATAAGTACCGAGCCACGTCAAATGTGTATCACCCTTATAGTTAAATTCCAATAGACATTCATAAGATAATACATTAAAGAGTCGTTTGAAATCTTAAGAAGACCACCAGACGTGAAATATTAAATAAAGTGTGTAGACTGATGGTGTACAAGATAATTGATGGAGTGATTATACATGTATTCATAATTGTTCCATAATTCACACACCAGTCTGTGCAGCGCACGTAGATCACAATCCTCAATAATTTTATACGAAAACAATTTGCATGCAATCTAATCATAGCTATATTTCAACCATTCCATATTTAAGAGCACATGTTAGGTAAATAATATTGAAATTCGATTTAAAAAGTCACCTGGGGATAAGTCCAACTGTAATATATATGTATAAACAAAAGATTCAAGATTTGGAAACGGCCCACATGTATGTCTAAGATAGTATCTGGTATGATTTAAAGTCTTTACCGACGATCAACGGCAATAGGGAAAAAATACAAAAAAATACTAATAATTAAGTATTGTAGTACAACTGTACTATAAAATGCGTATGCGAGATGATAGTACCAAAGGCATGGGATGAGCAATGCCATTGAGGAAGTATAACATTCTTTATACGTCAATTATAATGATAACAAGTTAGGTTTTATTTGTTTTATCTAAAAAGAAGGATAAAGATATATTAGAAGTTGGTTTATTGATAACTTCAAAGGGTGAGGATTGTGTGTGTATCCAAAAGGAAGGGGGGGGGGGTATTGTTGAATATTTAATGTTACAACATGTATCTGAGTGAAAATAAACTTCTTTTTTCATAATAATATATTTTTAAAAAAATTGCAAAATCAAATTTAGAATAAAAAAATTATTTTCCACAAAATGCCTTTTAAACATGCATATTTCGCGATAATAACTTGAATAAAATACCATTGAATACATCAATCAATAAAACTTTCATAAATTTTATCTTAACATCTTGTCAAATTCACTATATAAAACAATATTACCTCAACCATGCATGAAAGATAAACAAAATGGAAATGGAAAAAAAAAGAAAGAGTAAAAACAATAAATTGAGACTTACCCGATTAAAGATAATCTTTTAGGTATATATAATGTTGATAGTTAATCCGAATGTACAATATTTCTCAGGTTAACTACCCTCTTATACGTATCAGTAAAACTAAATAGCCTATGGACAGGTAGCTTTGACTGTAATCTGATCGCACCGCAATGTTTGGGAGATCTTTTGTAAAGAGATACAATTTGTCAGGCACGTCAGAATAGAATGGATGTGTAGGGTTATATTCACAAGCCACCACAAATTACCCACTAAATTACAATGAAATGTTGGTGAGAAAATTGATATATTAACATAGTATACTATATAATTATATATAGTCATACCTATCACATGTATTATACTAAGTAGGTAAAAAAACACGTAAACATATGTTATCTGATCTGGAAAGTTAATTCTATTATTCTCTTCTTATTTGAAATTCAATTTCACAAGGAGCGCTGAATGAAGGCATCCTAATTTTTGCACACAAAATTGACCATTCAAGATGACTTGGCACTAAAAATAACAAGTAACCCCAAATGGTCAAGTTCTATTAATAGAGCGCAGAAAATGAAGAAAAAACTCTCCCAAATACCATTACTTTGGAAGTTTCTAATCTGCATGAAGCATCGGGCGAGTTAATTTGCTTTTAATGAGCTATAATAATATTCGACCCAATATCAGAGTATGGGAAAATCTGTATTGCTTACATAATATACTGTTTTGGGTAACTTTTAGTATCTCTTTGCATTTATCATTTATTAATCTGTTTATAGCTGATTCATTATCAGCAGTTAACGGTATTTGTTTTCCACATTGTTGAAGGTCATGCGGTGACCTATCATTGCTTCAATTGAAGTTATTTGTTTGATTGTTATCCCATTGGCAACCATATCAAGTCTCCTTTTTCTTTAGTCTGAAAACAACACAAACACACAAAGAAAAACGATATATTGAAAATTCGTTGTTTAAAGAACCAAAATATAAATGCAATATTACCTTAAACTATCAGCATATTATATAATTAACTTATTCAAAATTACGATGTTTTCACGACGAACAAGAAATATGAATAATTAGTCCAAATTTACGAAACAACGCTCAAATACGTCAGAATGGAAGATATATGTTCATTGCCATTTTTCGAGTGTTGCTCAGTATACTATGTAACAGTGTATTGTTTATGTATGAAAGATGAAATAGATCATATTGTTAGTATAGGCAGAAACTTGTATTATTTACAACTATATTAATAACTCGGTATTCACCTGTGCATATCATTTCGCCATTAATCATAACATTATTTTAGGGTTAAAAAGGTCAAGGACATATTAAAAGACATAAGAATTCACCTATGCATTTCATTTCGTCATTAATCATAACATTATTTTAGAGTTCCAAAGTAAAAGACATAAGGTCTGAGATATTATAAAGATGAAAAGATTCAGTATGCCTAAGTTCTATCAAAGGGCTAATATTTTGTTTGTTAGTTATTTCAAAGTGATTTTTTTTATAATTTCAAACATTATATAAAGAACAACTTTACTAAGCGCAGGCCTAGGTATGTTAATGAAAATATCTCATCACTTTTTATAAAACTCAGTACTTGATGAAGGTACTGAACAGAGAAATAGGAAAGTAATAAGGATGCAATGAAAACCTTAAGTGGAATACAATTTAACCTTGATAAAACCAGTCTAAGACCTTAAGTGAATAAATTTTGAATAGAAAATAGCGAGGGTGCAATACAGAAATGAAAAGGTGGTACAGAACATGATTAATGAAAAAATATTTGCAAGAAGATCTTTTATCGAATTTTTGAGATTGTTTTTTTGTTTCTTCAAAGTTCTGATATTTTGCTACGCTTCAAAGGGTAAACACTACGGCTTTTTGAATTGTACGGTGTTCACATCTTTGTCTTTAAGTCTATGGATAATTGTCCAATTGGCAACCATGCATCTTCATATGATAATAGTATTCGTGTACGTTTTGACTAATGCAATACGAATAATACCAAGATTATATTCATTGGCTATGTTAGGTCATTCAGGTCATACAAAATAAGTATGTCAATGTTATTTCCCGGACGATCCCAATCACAGGGCCAAACATTTGTATTTGTTGTTTTCTTTGTCCTGAACATGTATGAAATATTTGCCACTGAAATATGGCAAACAACAACCATTATTAATTATTATTCAAACAATCTCAAATAATGTACAACTAGATGTATGTAGCACAATATAAAAATTAAGTTAATTCGAAAGAGCAATTATACTTTAAACTAAACCAGAAATGAAAATAATTTGTTCTGACTTGCAATTTTTCTAGTCTTTTTAAAAATAGCAGATTCAAATTCAAATTCATACATGTTAATTATATTAGCATATAATTAACATATATGAATCTGGATTTTAATCTTATTAACATATATGAATCTTAATTTGAATCTGCAATCTATTTAAAAGACTTCCCGTTTGAATGGTTTTACACTAGTAATTTTGGGGCCCTTTATAGCTTGTTGTTCGGTGTGAGCCAAGGCTCCGTGTTGAAGGCCGTACTTTAAACTATAATGGTTTACTTTTTAAATTGTTATTTGGATGGAGAGTTGTCTCATTGGCACTCACACCACATCTTCCTATATCTATTGAAAAATTGCAAAGTCAGAACATTTTTTTTTCATTTTTGGTTTTGTTTAAATTATCATTCCTTTCGAATAACTATTTCTTATTGGTCCTTGTTTGGGTTTGGTCAAAAACTGAAATCATGAATGTAGCTAGTACAAAAATGATGACCATAACACAAATGGACAATTACTCAACCGCCATTGGCTATCTGGGCTCGTCAGTTAATCTGATTTTAAGGTAATAGTGATGGTTAATCCATATTATTGATTTAAACCAGCTTTTGAAAGAAATAATTATTTGTATCTTCCCTCATGGCCAGTTACAGAGAAAGGTGTGAAATTTTACAGCAAAATCGAAAACATATCCAATCTACGGAAACGTTTCTCCTTACTGTGTAAATTTTATAACCCAACGCTGTTTAAAATCTTTTTAGAAAGTTGAGAATAAAAAAAGTTAATTGAAACATAAGAAGGCCTTTCACAAAATATCACATATCATAAAGAAAAATTGTTTTACTAATGGAAATGTGTATATATAAGCAATATCACGAGTTCTCCAACTGCTAAATTAATTAACTAAATATGTGGATATTTTGAAGTAATGAAAACTTGGTGTGTTTATATAAACTTAAAAATAAAATTTAGGCAATACGAGTTCTCAAACGAACAAATGAATATGCGGAAATTTGAAGAAATTGGAACTTGTTGCACGAGTTTCCGAATACTAGCTAATAAATGTGTGGCTATGTAATGGAGACATTTTTGCGTGTATACACTTGATTTTAAGCAATATCATGAGTATTCCAACTGCTAATACATAAATATGTATATATTTTGTAGTTATGGAGACTTGTTGGTAATAACGCTTTACATTGCAATACGTTCTAAACTCCAGCTGTTCAGGCCATTGACCAAGACACGGATTAATGTTTAATCCTTCAAATTTCACTTGAACAGTTTACACAACATGTTTCATTCAATAGATTGTATTCACAGCTTTTCTTTCTTCAATCAAATTGTAGATATGTACCAATACATACAGCTATTTGTTCAATCATACTTGATAAATTCTAGATATCAACTATATATGTTGTGTGTCAAATATAGTATTTGTTAAATTTATCGTCATTTTTGTTTATGCGTGCATAAGATTTAACTCGAGAATAAATTTGTAAACACTGACATGATTTATAACACATTTTTCTTAATTTCCCCCACTAGAAAAATTACTCAAGATTCGAACTACCGCATGCAGTCAAAGTCAAAAGTAGAGGAAATTGGATGTGTTCGTCTAAGCTCATTCTGGCTATTTCTTGAAGGTCGAATTTTGATTATTTTGGCCCTTGCATTATTAAGTACGTGTTTATACGTCCCGGGCTTTCAACTATTTGGTGTTGAGCGTTCCTAATGAGAGTCTTATCAAGAAATGCGCCTTGGAATCATGACATTTATGTCGTGTCAATTTAATGCTGTTAGTAATTCTGCTGCAAGGAATAAGTGTCTCTTTGAATAACAAATAATGTTTATGCGTCTGTTTGTTTTGTTCACACATTGTTGTCCATATAATGAAATGTTATGCGACTGTCATTCTAGTGAGAGGTTTAGCTAGCTATAAAACCAGGATAAATCCACCATTTTCTATAGAGAAAATTACCTTCCAATCATGGAGGAATATAACAGTATAATCAATCGTTTGGTGTGTTTTAGCTTTTGATTTTGCCATTTGATTAGGGACTTTCCGTTTGGGTTTTGCTCGGAGTTCGGTATTTTTATGATTCTAATTTTTAGTTAGACGAGAGTGGAACCAAGAAAATAACAATATATTAGCTGCATTTGTTATGAGAGAAAATAGAAACTATGATTTCTATCTAGTATGTCCATGCAAAGACTTATTTGCGTGTCATTATAGTAAAACACAATTTTTAAAGGCAGTGCTTTAAGGCCTGACTTTTAAGTCATGAGGTTCATCTTTTCACACGCAATCTATGCTGGGGGTCTTTTGGCCAGAAATAGATCCGGAAATGTTCGAATTTCTCCTCTTCTTTTTATGGTATGATATGATTTTTGTTTCTTTCATTTACATTGGGGACTAAAGAAACGATCAGTGTGTATTGTTCGTTTTATAGAACTTGTTATTAGTGTGTATTTTGCATTATAAGCAGTCAACCTGACTACAAACTATCATTATTTGTATATTCCGTGTGGTAAGAGGTCGGGTCAATTTCAAGTGTTATCTGACATCTAAAGATTCTTTAATTAGTTCAGACGTTGATATAACAATGAAAAGTCGACTGAACATGATTAATATTGCATCTTCTATAATTCAAAGCGGAATTCGGTTTATGAACGAGAAACCGTAAAGCGTTTTCAATTTCGGTATTAGTTATGTATGTTGTCTACGTATTATCCTGGTTCCCGGTACTACGTTCCGGGTATTAGCTATTTGATATATTTGATGTGTAACATTACAATCGGGTACCAGCCAATCTACGTGCATGTTTGTGTACATGATTTCCCGTCAAAATGACCGACTTAAAAAATAGTCCATAAACGTTCCGTATAATGATATGCAAATTCATAATTAATTGTAACTTTTTTTTATCTTTGTATAATTAATATAACAAAATGGATTCCACAAAATTGAAAATAGCATTATTTTACGAGGATTTCTCATATTTTTTTCACTTCCGGGCGCAGTAATACGTATGTTTTGAAGAAGCTCGAAGAATTTGACAAAGTGAATTGAGAAGGAAACGGATAGATATACGTTCTTGCTATCAGGTAAAGCAATTTAAATGTTCAGAACAAACACATTTACTTCACACAAATAGTACAGGCTTAAGCTTTTATTGTCTAGCTTATACACGACTGAAGTCAAGTGTTTAAACGACGGCGGTGACCTACAAGGTACGGGTCATACTAGGTCAAGTCTAAATATGTGAACATATCCACGTGCTATAAGGTAGAACGCATCGTAATGCAATATCTACATTTTTTTCCTCCTTTATACATCGTTAAACCAGATATATTTCTCCTTTTTACATCGTTTAACCAGATTTATTTCTCTTTCAAATACACTTAAACACGGGTTGTGTGTATGTATCTTTTCTAGTGTTTTCTTGTCCTTATTAAAGTTCATTTGTTGATGTTTAAATATTTTTGAACGACTGAACACAGGAGTGAATGAATGCAACAATTACATATACTGAAGACCTGGGCTTTACAATGCCGGATAGTGTATATCATACTGATAATTATTCTAGCAGTAATTATGTTAATTTAGGATGTAATGTCTAATGATAGGAATTCACGAGCTATGCCTCAGGCTTTCTGAAAAAATATCAATGACAATGTAAACAGGAACAAAACATTGACACGAATGATGCTCTCTTCTATGTTATATAGTTATTTAGGTATATGTGTTGCACAAGTTTCAATTAAACTTAAGTTATAAAACTTTTTTTCAGGGCACAAACCCACTTTAAAGAGACTTGTCTACTGCCATACCCATCCTATTTTCATGCACAATTTGCAAGCAAGAGACTAAATGGTTTGCAAAATTAAAAATCAGGACGGTGTCCAATTAAAACAAAAGAACTAAACTGGATGAATATTGTAGGAGAAATCTAGAGGAAAGTTTTGATTTGTGAAATTGGTTTTCCTGAAAAGTCATTCATCCTAGCCTGCGGAAAGGAACTATAACTGTCCACCACCAACTGACGAGCTAATGTTGAGCTTTACATATGGAATTACTCAAATACCATCAATGTCTATGTTTTCAGCACAGATTTCACAATTTATGACACAGCTGTGCTTTTTTTAAAGAGTTGTATACTAAATTTTATTTTTTTATCAATAAATATATATTATATTAATTGTGTCATCTAAGAACTTGTATTTTGCCAAAAGATGCATACTAGTGAATGAAAGTGGTGCAGTTCATTTTGCTTTGGTTTGTAGAATTGAATTATAATTGTTCATGTTATTGGAATGCATATAAAAATAAGGAGATGTGGTACAATGTATATGATATTTAGTGAGTTTATCAAGCAAAAGTGAATAAGAAATAGGTATAAGCAGTTACAGGTACTACTGTACAATCTCAAACAATGAGAAAAACTCATACCGTAAAGAGAATTTCATATTTACAAGTAAGTTTTGTTTATGCGTTGAATAATTTTTTTCTATTGTTTTAATTGCAAATATGGGAAGTGGTTAAAATGCTAACTAGACAGCTGTTATGGCCACAGAGCCATTATTGAAAACTTCTTTTTCATTCATACCGGTAGATTTTGCCTGGAGTTAGAAAAATATCTGCCAAGTTTTCAAAATGCACATGGGGGTTTTACGTGAAAGATGGTTCATATAGTCATACAAAACCTTCAAGGGGGCCTTCAAATGGAAGCAGGACAAGTCGCCCCACTGGCTAATCGCCCCACTTTTTAAAAAAACACCTCAAACTGATTTATCAAATCGCCCCACATGTGAAATTGGTTAAATCATGTTTAAAATTACTCCTGCCAGCTCGCCCCACATGTGAAATTTGTTAAATCATGTTAAATCAGGGTTCTCGCTAAGGATTTTTGAAGGCGAGCCCAGGGACTCGTCATTTTTGGCCACGGTGAGTCATGGTAACTGTTCAGTTTATACAAAATATTTCAATATTGATGTATTTGTGGACTCACCAGTTTTGAAAATGGTGAGTCCAGACAGATTTTGATGAGTCCAGGACTCATGGACTCGCCTTAGCGAGAACCCTGTTTAATATTACTCCTGCCAACTCACCCTACTTATAAAAAAACGGTAATTTTTAGATAAATATATATATATATAATTAAAAATAAAAACTTGCACCACTTTAATGAAAACTAATCTACACAGAATAGAGTAATATTAACGGGATTTAACACAGTTCACAAGTGGGGCGATTTGGTAATCCAGGTTGGGTCAGTTTTTTTTTAAAGTGGGGCGAGTTAGTGAAAAAGTAGGGCTATTTGCTAATGGGGCGATTGTCATGGATTCCCTTCAAATATATTCTAATGTGGTTTTTGGCTTCTTCTTGCATTAACAAGCTTATAGCCATTGTTGAATTAATTGTTTTCTTTAAATAGTCGACAAAATTGCTCTTACAAAATTTCCATTTGGGAGCCTCGAGCTCGATGGGGGAAATACTCTGCAAATACTGACAGTTGGCAGGTATGGTCATCAAAAAAGTTGACATGTTACTATGTACATTTACCATTATGATACTTGATGTTCTTGCTATACACACAGTACAGAGACTAGTCAATCTTTTTGAACTATTTTTTATGGGAGTCATAGAATATGCGTATACAATCAATAATTAAAAATAGTCTATTTATATTGAAAAGGAAAAATTCTTATATGTCTAAAGTAGAGGGACGAAAGACACCAAAGGGAAAGTCAAACTCATAAATTTAAAGCAAACTGACAAGGCCATGGCTAAAAATGCATTTCATGGCGAGGCACAGAAAATATACTGTAAACAGTAGACTATAGATATAGGTGAACTAGGTACAAAAGAACTCTAAATCTTAAATTCTACAAACCACCTCTGTTCTATGGAAGATAATGATATAACTGGACTAGAAATAAACACAACCTGTAATTAACTGCCTTTACAGCGCTTTCGCGCTTTGATTAAATTAATGAAACAAACGAATTCAGCAACCATTAATATTTAGTAAATCAAACTGGAAACACTATCTATTTCAACACATGTTAAACACATGTAGCGTTTACAATGATAAAAATGGCTAATATCAATGGTTCTAACACTTTTAGGCGAAGTTGACTTCTAATAAATTGTAAGTTCTCTTTTTACATTATTATGGTTATTATAATAACGTATTGCTATATACGGCATTGAAAGTTCCGGGTGGAGACAAATCACGATAACGCTTCGAAAGCACGTAAGTAATACGGTGTTATTTTCATAAGCTAATACAATTATTAAACTATTACTTGTCTGTCAATTATTCGATATATATTCTCTGTGAATTACAATGTTGAATTGTTACAGGAAAAAAATGTAAACTTGAAAAAAAACCGGGCTATTATGATAGAACATAAACTTAGTATACTTATTACGAATAACAAATTGTTTGCTAAAAGTCCTCTGTGAATTACAATGTTGCATTGTCACAGAAAAAATCATAAAAAAGATACAACCGAGCAATCATGATACAACAATACACTTAGTATACTTATTACAAATAACAAATCGTTTGCTAAAAGTCCTCTGTGAATTATAACGTTGCATTGTCACAGAAAAAAATGATAAAAAAAGATACAACTGAGCAAGCATGATACAATAATAAAGCTACATGTAGTTCCTATTACGATATAAAAAATCATTTGTGAATTACAATGCTGCTTTATTACAGAAAAAAGTAAAACAAAAGATACAACCGAGCAATCATGATCCGACAATAAAGCTAGTATACTTATTACGAATATCAAATCTAAACTTTATTATCACCTACCTGTCTTGTTATTCACAGATTTACCAGGTGGTTCGGTTTATGAGTAATTCGGTTTGTAGATTTTTGTCGAATACACATCACACGCTTCATAAAATAGATTAAATCTTCGTTTTATCACCCTTAATGAAATAATTCACTACGTATAATAAAATGGTTATCACAATTGATAAACTTGTATACACTTTAACCCTCCAATGAGGCCACTGACATTAATAACACTTGTTAAATTGCTGGCTATTTCATTTTAAATTAGTTACTATCATTGCTTTCTAATCTCTTCAATTAATTTATTTTGCATAATCAAAATCTGGTTAGGTTTTTTTCGATATTAAGTGACAAATTTCATGATAATTCTTGCATGTTAATCTATCATTTTTTTTTTAATATTAAGTGACAATTTTCTTAATAATTCTTGCTTACTAATGCGTCGTTTTTATGGGTAACGTAATTACAAAGTAAGATATCAAATTTAACTGTATCAAAAGTGAAAAACCTATCAAAATGAGAAAATTGAAATCTGTCAGACTCACTTAATTTTCTCCGTAGAGAGTCTCCTGAAGTAAGGAGACCATTTAAAATTGTGTTACAATGTATAGTAAATCTTGAAATTTAATAGTCAATTGTTCAAGGCATAAATTCAAGGCTAAATATCTATTATCGAGACATTTATAGAATAAACAAACTTCAAAGCCTATATCTACAGCTAGCCAACAGCCTAAAATCGTAAAAAGACACTTTGTAAATATGGAAATGAAGACCATCAACACTTTCCATAAATGATAAAAAATACACTTTGTGAATATATAAAAATACATGTACCAGCTATCGTCATTAGCATACTGTGAAAATATACTCGGTGATTTTCTGTAGACTTTATTTTATATATTCAGTGAATACATAGAATACATAAAATAAAGTCTACAGAATACCATGCCATCACCACTATACCGCGAGGATAGATACAATGTGTAAAGATATAAACACATCAACCATCATCACTTTACCGTATAAAGACAGTGTGCGAATATATAAATAAACTCATCATAGATACCAGGACTAAATTTAGTATATACGCCACACGCGCGTACATAGATCGTCATCTCTTTAAAAAGAAAGAGAGGTGAAAGATACCAGAGGGACATCCAAACTCATCAGTCGAAAAAAATTATCAACGCCATGACTAAACAATAAAAAAAATCAACAGGCTAATAAAAGTACACAAAACACGTAATAGAAATCTTAAGACTGAGCAACAAAACCCCACCAAAACTTGGGGTGAGCTCAGATGCTCCGGAAGGGTTAGCATATTCTGCTCCACATGTGGTACCCCGTCGGGTTGCTCATGTTAGTACAAACCCGGCAATACATTGTAAGTCTTATTCAGAAGGTCACATTCGGGAAAAGGGGACGGGATTGTCTTACGACATTAGGAAAATATCCGCCATCATCTGTGAAATGGATATTCCATAACGGTCAAGTAAATCTTGATGGCATCCTCAACGAAGAGAACATTATCAATATAGCGGAAAGTTAAGTTTAATAAAGGATAATTCTAACTTATTTGCTTTCTTTCTAAGAATTCCATGTATGAAAGCAGCCTCATATGAATAAAGGATCAAATCGGCAAAAAGAGGGGCACCTTTGGCACCTAGTGAAAAGCTGATTGTTTGTTGAAAAATACACAAAAAGACACTTTGTGAGCGTTGAAAACAAAAACTTTTATATACCAGCTTTTCTCACTACCCTAACTTAGTAATGTACTCTTGAGATATGAAATTGAGAAAGGAAATGGGGAATGTGTCAAAGCGACAACAACCCGACCATAGAGCAGATAACATCATGGACTACTATACAATAGCCATCAACTTAAAAGATACTGTATAAATCTGTATAAAAAACCAAAGATTATAATTTTTCAGCTATCTGCAGCAGACCCAAGCATGTGAAAAGAAACAAAGTGCCCAATATGTGTTTTATTTGTTATGGGTCAGTTAGAGAGTCAACCTGGGACATCCACTGCTTTATCTTTATATATTTGACAAATTACAGCACCATGCAGACTAGTTTGCATTATATGCGCTTTATCTAATAACGTAGTTCTCTATACATGCATGTAGTACTTGTCACTGGACGTTAACATAACAAAATTTATCAACAATATTTATTCACCTTGTTCAGCATATACCGATTGGTCAAAATGCAATTCGAGTGTTACTATAAATGAGTAATTCGGTCGGTGAATTTTGTCTAATACACATCACACGCTTCATAAAATAGATTAAATCTTCGTTTTATCACCCTCAATGATATAATTCACTACGTATAATACAATGGTTATCACAATTGATAAAAGTGTATACACTTTATCCCAATTTGCCCTGTGACAATAATAGCACTTATGAAATTGCTGGTCGTTTCGCTTCGAATGAGGTTGAAAGGTTTATTTATATCTAGTTTGCTCATTCATTTTGCATAAACAAAATCTGAATTGAATTTTCACGGAAAAATATATAGGCTGCATTTTTTTATTTACGCCAAATGTACATAAATATTGTACCACACTTGTTTCAGTGATGAAAAGGACGAACATGACAAATGAGTGTAATTTAACAAAAATATTTGAGACACCATGTCGATATCAATATACTTCGATGAAAATGGAAGCAGATTTATAAAAAGATCAACGACTATTTTAGCATAATAAAATCCAAAATGCTTAATTAGATCTCATTCAAATCATAATTTGATGTCAAATATTATTTTTGCTATTGATACGTATTTTATATTTTAAAATTTGTTAATGTCAACTGTTTTGTCGATATATATCTGGAAAAAAGTAGCTAGCACATCTAGTTTCTGCTTACATATTTGAATTGTTTAAATAAAAAAAGGTCGTATGCAAATTTTCGTTAAAAATAACCGTGGGATTATAACTGTATCGTATGCTTTTATAACTGTTGTGTTTGTTAGACTCGCTGTCTATCAGCGTATATGAAACACACAACATGATGCCACCAGATAACAGCAATTAGGTATTTAGTTAGACCAATTTACAGATAATAACTATCAAAGTTATGATTGAACAATCAATGAAATTCCTTAACATACGAGGGAACCCAAGCAGATATATTGACAGAGGTCATGTATACATTGGACAACGATCATTGTTTTTAAATGTTATGTGAAAAAAACCCATGACATTGAACGGAATTTACAAACACTATTCACTGAACGATTGGACAGTCTGGAGCTGGTGCAGAAACTTTTATATTGTTTATAATTGTATGTGAGCCGCCTCTTGATTTTAATCATTTGGATTGTTGTTTCATTGACTGGTATCCTACTTCTCCAACAATTCAATTATCAAATGACATTTGGTTTTCATGGTTTTGCTGTTTCATTGATGTACACCCGCGTTTACTTTATCATTGCCTGCATCTCAATTCATCAGTTTCTTAATTTAGTCTTTTGTTTTTTTGTGTCTTTGGGCCATCGACGTATGTCCTTCGTCTCCTTTGTCAAATTTTTCAGATTTCTCTGGTGTTTTTAGTTTTGTTAGATTGATGTATACCGCATCTCCTGTATTTCAATCATTAAATGTATGTCTTTTGGTTTTCAGTGTTGCTGGGTTGTTGTCTCGTCAATGTATACCCTGAAACCCCTCAAATGCAATCCTTATATAATTAGGAATGGAAACGGGGAATGTGTCAAACACACAACCATCCGATTCAAAAGCAGAAAACAACAAAAGGCCACCAATGGGTCTTCAACACAGCGAGCGGAAAATCTCGAATCGGCAGGGATGTATATTTATATTGTTTGTTTATTTGTCTAGCGGTTGTTGTCTCATCAAGGAGTTGTATATTTTAAATACATGTATACAATTCCTTTTTCTCATTGATGCATATCCTCAATCTCCAGATGAATTTGTGATTTGTGTATCGTTTGTTTGCTGTATCAATTAATTACAGTATCATATCCCATATCTGTTATTTACATTATCTTCAGTATAGACACAGGAGTTCCCAGTGGCGGATCCAGGAATTTTCATAAGTGGGGGTCCACTGACTGACCTAAGAGGGGGCCCGCTCCAGTCACGCTTCAGTGATTCCCTATATAAGCAACCACATTTTTCCCAAAAAGGGGGGGGGGGGGGGGTCGGGCCCCCTGCCCCCCTAAATCCGCCTCTGGTTCACCTGCTGCTAAATAAACGCATAGAGATTATATGTGGTATGATTGACAATTAGACAAATATCCACCTGAGGTCAGATGAAGTAGATGTACCAGTTTTTGGTTGCTCAGTGTAATGACCTAGTTAATGGATAAATATTTAATCCTCTACATTGTTCTTACTTGAATTCAAGATAACGTACTTCGTGTCGGGGGTTATTTCCATTGTTTATCTTCCATTAATGTAATATCAGACAAAACTACCGTTTGTGTTATCGTATTGATAAAAATCATTTGACATAACCTTAAATGGTATACATACATTTTGAACCACTTTTCGGACCCTGTCCGAAACTGGTACATATTGCAAACAAAATAGTTCCTTCGCATAGTAAAACTTTGAAACATTTGAAGGATTTTGGTATGAAATGAAAGCTTTAGAACCTATGATAAATATTGCACCTCTGTTTAAATAGATATAGGAAGATGTGGTATGACTGCCAATGAGACAACTCTCCATCCAAATAACAATTCATACAAGTAAAGTTTATTTTGATAATAAAATTGGGTATGCAAATAAAATGGAAAGGCTTTTTTGCATATTTCACAGATCAGAAGAAGCTACCTGTTTTTGTACTTTAGAAACTTCCAGGAACCAGCTCGTTCTTACATGCAGTTAGATATTGATTAGTTAAGCACAAGCTAGCCTTAAGGTATGATTGTGCTGATATGCAATGACTGTCAATTTATCTAAATTAGGACAAAATCACCAAGTATGTTGGAAATTGAAGAATTTAACATAGAAAGCAAGGGGTTGTATATCTTACATTGTATGTCAGTGCGTGCATATTATTGTTGAATATATCATGGATAATTCACCCTACTTCAAACTGTTAAAAATACAATCTCGTTTATGCAATCATAGTCTACAGGTGTTGAAAATCGACATTATTGATTTGGTGTTCTCAAATATGCATTGTCATTGTCACAAGAAAAACGTTTATCAAATTAGATTGAATAAGATATTACTTTTTGTTGTGTTATAACTTTTTATTTTTATAGGGGGATTTGAATATTTTGCTTTTGATTGTTCTTCTTTATCATTTTTGGCAATGGCGTTCACGGTGCGTTTTTCTTCATTTTTTATACCCGTTGGATTTTCCTCCCTTGTTTTCGAACACAAATTAAAAGCTGTCATTAGAGTCGAAATAATAAAAAAAAAAAAAACAATGAAAAACAAGAATTTCAAATATTTTAGCAGATCTATATAAGCTTAGGCATGCCATTTGGACAGAGATATAATGTTAACATTTGATAAAAAAACCAATGATAAGTGCCGCTTTTAATGGACTTTTAGTTTTTAATGGTACCCCATTCACCCACAATGTTACATTTATAACATTTCAATTCCCCCCCCCAAGAATCAATAAGTTTACATGGATGTTATTTGAATTTACGGGCTTTAGTAACAACATCACCGAACAAATAAGGATCGGATCCTATTTAGTTTAACAGTTAAAATATATATACTACTTTCATTGAAATAAAAAACGGCACTACATCTTTGTTTTACAGCTTATTTTCATATTTCATTCAACTTGGTTAGAAATAACAAAAGATTTACTATTTATATGGTAAGTTAACAATTAAAGACAACTACATACACCATTTTGTTTATATGTCCTTCAAACAAAATGTGTGATGGATTGTCTTATTTTGTTTTATAAACTTCACATGTTTAATGACTCTATCTGTTTGAGCGGATGTTTTGCTCTTTTGGTGTTAATTCAAATTAGCAACCTTGTAGTATTTTAAAAACAAATATTTTGACACATCCCGTTCATAAAAATAGGGAAACTTTATATCTTTAATATTATAAGATTACATGTAAAAAAGAAGATGTGGTATGATTGACAATGAGACAAAACCCGTCTCAAATGACCAAATAACACAGAATTTAACAGCAATACAGCAATGAACCTACATCAAACGCCTTGCTCATTTTATAACATATTGCTGCATTTCAAAGAGAGAGCAATCGAAGAAAATGACGAAACAGAACTATTTGTATTTTTTACTGTATCAATATAGCATTACCACAATCTTAAAGGGAAAATTCACGATTTTTTACTTATGGTTTAAATATGTTCATTATGACATAATATATATATTCACAAAGTTTTATCGCTATATGTGCAGTAATAAAGGAGAAATTCAATATTTAATGAAAAAATATTAACTACTTCCTGTAGGTCGTGACGTTTTCTCCTGGTATTTGCATGCCGGGATTTAAAATACAATCATTAAAAGTCTTGGTTTTTAATCAAATTTTAACGTAATCGTAAGCGCGCCGATGACTTATGCTTTATCTAATAACCATCCGATAAAAAGAAGATAAAACGCACAGACGTTCAATTGTACATATTCATGAGATAAATTTTCTATGTTAAACGTATATATTCGAATTATTTTTGTAGACAACACAAAAAGTTATAAATTTATTTTTAATTAATGTATTTTCGGACTGATAAGGTGAACAAAGTAAAGTACAATAATCTGTAAAGACAATATGTTGGTGTACTCTTATTGACCTTTTACTATCTCTGCTATGACTTGGTTGATACGATGTGTGTATTCACGGTTCTGAGGCAATGCTCGTAGATGGCTTGTTGAAAGGTAAATTGTTATTTGCACTTCGGTATTCAACCACGCCTTTCGGGCACACCTTGCCACGTGTGACTGTCTATTCGGATCAGTAAATTATAAGACAAGGGACCATTCAATACACATATTTAAAATATATATTCAAGTTGGTGACAAATAAAAAATTGATCGCCGTGGAATTATTTAATTATATTTGGTGCTATTATTTATTTGAATTCAAATAAGTTAATTTACTAAGAAATACACAATTTTCGGTTAAAGACGGGAAACTTAATTCATATGTCCGATTGAAATGATTTACACCTTTTGTCCTTGATTGATGTCTAATAAAAAGGAGAACTTAGAAATTATAAATAGCTTTACCAAAGTACTTTTATTTGTCTTTATTAGGCAAATAAATGAATGAGAACACTTAGATTTAGACTTTTTAAAAGCCACGTATAAATTAATAACTGGAACTCACTGAAGATAACTCTACCGAAGCGGAATATAATATGAACGAATAAAGAAAAAATACTTTTGTACTTGAGAAGTTTTAAAAAAATTGACAGCAAATTTAAGGTCTTCTTGGAATGGAATCGAAAAATTACGAATAGATATTCTTTATCAAGACAAGTGTGAAAAAAGTCAACCAAATTTAATCATAATCGGGGACGTCCTTATTAAAATAGTCTTTGTCTCACAACGTATAATACTTAATAACTATTTGACCAAAGATGTTTAAAAACAAAAGACAACGAATTTAATGTCATCTTTCCCTATTTTTTTATGCAATTATAAGTCTGTTCAACTGGCAAGAATACCCCTAAAGCGGTCAAATATCTGACAAGCAGTTTATTCTTTAAATTTGCTGTCATTGAATATCAAGAAAGAAAATAAATCCCGAAAATGAGTTGAAACTTTAATACTCAATAGCTTTCCTAGAAAATATTCACATCCCTCGGGGATTATTAGTGTACGTCCAGTTGCATATGTCGGAACAATTGTGGTGATGACGAATTTCTTTCTTTATTCGAGAACAATCTAATTGATATATAAATCTGTGATTTTACTATGTTCATAACTTCGATGAACCAAAGCAAGTTATAGATCGACCTGTATTTAAATCAAATTGGTCCTCTTCTTCTTCTTCTTTTGGTATACAATAGTCTATCGAATTGGATGATTACATACTGTTGGTATACGTGGACTAGTCTATTTACAAAACTTTTACCCCAATTTGCACAAAATGTATGTTTCTTTCTTATGTTCAATGTATACATGTATAGTTCCGTAACTTTATATCCGGGCGTATAAACGAATCGTCGACAAGTGCGCACATTTTTTTTTAATCAACATTTCTGGAATGATCCAACTATGTCCTTTACTATTGACAACGAGTAAATATTACATTTTCCCAGAGACATATAATACAATTATATGTCTCTGATTTTCCCAAACTAACCCTTGGAAAAAATACGTATATTTGTATATCTTCAATTTTTTTTTGTATTTTTTTTTTTGGTATCATTTTTTTTTTTAAAATAATATTCTTTACACCAGAAATTTTATTTATAAACAAGCGTATGAGTTAAGTAATGACTAGTATATTATATCACTTTCGGACACGCAAGACAGAGATGTATATTATACATGCACCTGATAGTTCAAAATGGAAATTTATAAGTTATCGGCCGTGTATACTGATCAATACCTACAGAAGTGAAACGATGCATGAACTTGCAAGTCCGACAGGAAATCGCTTGAATACCTGGACGTGTCACCTTACACCCCTCACAATACCTTTGGGAGTAATACCTTAAGCCATGCGGGTGATCAGTGGAGCGAAGATCCTAATTTATTTGAATAAAGTATATTACTTGAATTATGAACGAATTAGATTTTCGAAAACAATTTTCACGGAACACTTATCTATGATTTGAACTTTGACTTTTTAACTAATTCCAATATTAACAGTTTAAAAATAACAGACTATATGGTTATTAAAAAAATAAGAACATTTTCCGTATCAAGTTAGTTAGTCAGATAAAACAACCGTACGATTGACAAGATATCGACACGTTATTACGACTACATCGGTTACTGTAGTTTTGTTTCTTTGTGGTTTATAGACATATCGTGATTTTTTTTTTGACAAGATAACAAAATGGCGGAACGAAGATAACTGATACTCAAAATTTAGAATCGATGGTGATCTCTTATCTAGCGGAATAAAACTTTAATATTTATAAATTTGAGCATTTTAATACAGAATGGACATAATATCAATTTTTGATTTTTTTGCGAAGTTTCCCTTTAAAGTAGTGTAATTATGAAACCAAATTGGTAAAATTGTGCTATTAAAAAACAACAACAACATAACAGCGAAAAAAACAAAACAAATCCCAAATCAGAAACAAAAGAGAACACAACATCACTGATTCAACTGACGTCAAAGCCATTATGTATAACGCAACCATGAAAGTCTACTATCAAAACTACAACATAATAAAGCATGTCAAATAATGATTTAACTATGTTGAATACCAGTATACTGGCTCAAGAAAATATTAATAAAATAGTTGAATCTGTAAATGGTTTAATGCTGGATTCAGCCGAAAAGGTGTTTGGATCTTTCACTTATAAACGACATGAAAACAAATGTCGAAAAAAAGTTATTAAACCTTGGTTTGACCAAATATGTTGGGAAAAAAGGCGGTGCTTTCGAATTTCAAAAAGAAGATATAAATACAATAAAACATGTTTAAAAAGAGAAGAGATGAAGCATACAGAACGTGAATATAAGAGGCAAATGAACATTTCTATTAATAAGCATAAAAAAGCCATGAGAAAAAAGATGAATAATTTAAGAAATAGTAATTCTAAAGAATTTTGGAAGATATTAAACTCGTATAAAGAAAGAAAAAAGAATAATATTCCTGTTGATGTACTTTTTGAATTTTTCAAAAATTTAAATTCGTCAGATCCTGACGCTGGTGATGTAACTATTATAGATGAAAATAACGAACTTAATTTGTTATTAAACAGTTCTATTACGGAAAATGAAATTTTTAAATGCATCAAAAATCTCAAGAATGGCAAAGCTTGTGGCGATGACTTCGTCACTAATGAATATATTAAGAGCACCACTCAGATTTTTATGCCAATCTATGTAAAACTGTTTAATATTGTATTTGATACTGGAAAAGTGCCTGAACTTTGGCTTGTTGGTAATGTTATACCTTTTTATAAAAACAAAGGTGACCAGTCAGATCCCCAAAACTACAGACCAATAACTATATTAAGCTGTATGGGTAAACTTTTTACGTCAATTTTGAATTTAAGACTGAGTAACTTTTTGGAAGAATATATGTTGTTAAATGAAAACCAGTTTGGTTTCAGAAAGGGATATTCCACTATAGACAGTATATTTACTCTGCATATTTTATTTGAATTACTGAGACAAAAAAAGACAAAACTTTTTTGTGCTTTTATTGATTTTGCTAAAGCTTTCGATACAGTTTGGAGATCTGGTCTTTGGTCAAAACTCATTTTACATACAGTGAATGGGAAGATGTATAACACTATATTTAATATGTATAAAAATGTGAAATCACGAATTTTTAGTGATGGGGAATATTCAGACTACTTTCCATGTAATGTAGGTGTAAGACAGGGAGAAAATTTATCTCCCATACTTTTTTCTATTTATTTAAATGATTTAGAAAGCTTTTTTCAGAACAAAAATATAAATGGTTTGAAATCTTTATCAGATCAAATAGAGAACGAGCTTTGTATGTATTTAAAACTGTTTGTTGTATTGTACGCAGACGACACTGTACTTTTGTCAGAAACACAAGCAGATCTACAAAAACAATTAGACGCTTTAAAGGAATATTGTGAAACATGGAAATTAAAAGTCAATGTTCCGAAAAGCAAAATAGTAATTTTTTCTAAAGGTAGACCACTACAAAATGTTAGTTTTAAATATGCTGATATTGAGTTAGATATTGTTGAAGAATTTACATATCTTGGTGTATTATTTTCTAGAACAGGAAGTTTCACAAAAGCAAAAAAGGCACAGGCTGATAAAGCAACAAGGGCTATGTACGATATTCTAAAAAAGGGGAGATTACATAATTTGAATATTAAATGTCAACTAGAATTATTTGACAAAGTAGTTAAGCCTATATTATTATACGGGTGTGAAGTCTGGGGAATGGGTAACACCTCTGTTATAGAACGTGTTCATCTAAAATTTTGTAAATTACTGCTTAATCTTAAAAAATCCACGCCTGATTATATGATATATGGGGAACTTGGCCGATTCCCACTTGATATTTTTATTAAATTACGTACTATAAATTATTGGGAAAAGCTTGTAACTGGGGAAAATAAGAAACTTCCTGTAATTCTATACAATCTTGCTACTGGTAGTTATAATGGAAATATAGCTTGGTGTAAGAATGTAAAATCTGTGCTTGATAACTGTGGACTATCAAATATATGGAACTCTAAATATTTTATAAGTAAAAACTGGTTGTATGATACTGTTAAATTAAGATTAACTGACCAGTTCAGACAGACATGGTATGCTACTGTACAGAATTCTCCAAAAGCTCTCAATTATAAATTATTCAAAAATAGTATAAATTTCGAAACCTACTTTGATATTTTAGATGACAAAAATATTGCTTCTTTTTGTAGATTTAGAACGCTGAACACAAAAATTCCTATCGAAATTGGTAGATGGAAAAACATTCAAAGAGAAAATCGTATTTGTACTTTGTGCAATTCCGGTGACATTGGCGACGAGTTCCATTATATTTTAAAATGCTCGACAATAAACGATAGTAGACAACAGCTACTAAAGCATCATTTTATAAACAGACCAAATATTTTAAAATTTCAAAGTCTAATGAATAGTAGCAACCCGTCTGAACTAAACAATCTGTGCAAGTTTATAAGAATTATTATTAAATGCCTAGAATCTCCTGGGTAATCACTTTATGTCTCTATTTTACATTTGTATTTAAAATTTATACTATGTTAATTTATTTGTATATGTCTCTGTACCATTGTACTTTGGTTTATGAGAATAAAGATATATAATAAAGGCAACAATAGTATACCGCGGTTCAAAAGTCATAAATCGATTGAGAGAAAACTAAGCCTCGGGTTACAAACTAAAACCGAGTGAAACACATTATCTATAAGTCTATTTAGAGGAAAACAACGGAACAACAGAAACACTGAAGTGCAACAAAAAACGACAATGCAACATACATTAAAAAAATTGACACGTTCAAGAAAAACAGTTATATAGTTAACTTTTGACTATCAAAAAGGATATGGGATGTGATATGATTTACAACGAGACAACAATCCATTAGAGAAAAAATGAAGAGGATTTTGATTAAAATATTTGACATTGTACGGCCTTTAACAATGAGCCAAACCCATACCGTATTATAAAGTCAATTTCATTGTATGTGATAATCGAAACTTAACTTTGCTAGGTTGTGTTTGTACTCGATAGCGAATTTTTAAGAGATTTTATATTAAACTAGTGAACGCGACATCTGTGACAATCTTTTACACAAAAAAAATGAATAAAAAAAATTGAAATAAAACGGTTAATCGAACGAGTGCCGAGAGATACGGTTGTTTCCAGATGTAATATCTAGAATTCAAATAGTATTTTTAGACGCAGTGTATTTATCTTATCATTATCACCTACCTGCCTTTCGGAAGTCCTGCTTTTCAATGAAAATACATAATAGTAAAGTCTTCCATTCCGTAATACGTCTCAATAAATAGTTTAAATCCACACGTTATCACCTTATTATGAAAGAGTTCACACCTGTCAAAGTAACTTCCCTTTCTTACAACTTGTTAAATATTATGAACTTTAACCCATTGCAACTCTTTTGAGCAATTAAAGCACTTAAATGGCTGGCCATTTCAAGTTTAATTAGGTTGAAATGTTTATTTTAAAGACATTTTATTATGTGAAATTAAAATGTTGTTCGATTTTTTACCATTATCATATTTATATAAGACAAAGATTATTTAACCATTCTTTAATAATTTCAACGATTTTTTAATTCATTAGTAATTCGATTCTTTTGTGGACCTAATATAAAGACATAAAGACATAAGACATAAAGCTTTATTTAGAGTCGGTATAAGTAAGCAATTACAAACATAAGCTCTGAAGAGCTTTTTAAACCGACATAACAACAAATAAAACAAAACATACATGTATATCGAGTTATGCACACAACATCAAACATATAAAGCAAGAGTTCAATCAGTATATAAACATGCAGCACAAAAGTTCTTTAAGCATCTTACAAGTTTAACACATACTGATACATGCAATTATGAGATAAAAACACAAAACACAAATGAAACGGTTTGCACATAAAAAGCATAAAAGCACATTAAGTTTCTAAAATTAGCACAAAAGCAGCAGAAGCACTATAGTAAAGATATTAGAATAAATTTGCCATGCTGAAAATAAAGCAACAAAACAAAAAATAATAAGCAGAGATTAACTGGTTTTGCAGGCAAAGCATTGGCATGAGCTGCCAGACCAAGAATTTATCAAGTTCTTGAATTGATTTAAAGATGATTGCTTACGAAGCTCATCTGGCAGCTCATTCCAAAGCCTAGCACCTGCATACCTGAAAGATTGTAGGCCATATGCAGTTGTTCTTACATGTGGTAGATCTGCTGTATTCTGGTATCTGAAAGAGTAAGTGTTTTCCTTTAAGTGAATCAAATCATGGAGATAAACAGGACAATCTTTATTTATAATTTTGAAAACTTCAATCGCCAAAGGTCGCATTCTTCTTACTTTTAAAGATGGTAATTTTGATTTGCAGAGTAGATCTTCATAGCTTGCTGAATGGTCTTCGTAGATAAACCTTAGTGCTCTCTCTTGAATTTTCTCTATCTTTTTTGTATTTACCTCCCCACAAAAGTGCCAAACTAGTGGGCAGTAATTAAAGTTGGACATTATGAAAGAATAATAAATTGTTAATTTTCCGAGTTTAGTCAGGTGTTTACCTATTCTTTTTAATACATTTAATTGTTTGGATGCTTTTTTACATATTATAGAGACATAGATATAGGAAGATGTGGTGTGAGTGCCAATGAGACAACTCTCCATCCAAATAACAATTTAAAAATTAAACCATTATAGGTTAAAGTACGGCCTTCAACACGGAGCCTTGGCTCACACCGAACAACAAGCTATAAAGGGCCCCAAAATTACTAGTGTAAAACCATTCAAACGGGAAAACCAACGGTCTAATCTATATAAACAAAACGAGAAACGAGAAACACGTATATATTACATAAACAAACGACAACTACTGTACATCAGATTCCTGACTTAGGACAGGTGCAAACATTTGCAGCGGGATTAAACGTTTTAATGGGCCCAAACCTTCTCCCTTTTTCTGAAACAATAGCATAACATCACAACATATAAAAACATACGATAAAATATCAATTAGCAGACTTAACTCAATCAAAAAACGTATGATTACACAAAGAACGAATAAATTTGATCTGCGATATCTGAATACAAATGCACAGTTAATTAAATATTAGAGACAAACAGTCATGACCAAAAGGCTATCAAATAAATTCAAACACACTGAGAAATATTTAACCAATCAATGTTCACATTCATTGAAATTTAGTTTAAAATCTATTGTTTCACCTAGCAGTTTAACGTTATCTTCACACTCTATTTCATTACCTTCTAATTTAAATTTAGGTTTTTGTCTTTAGTTTTTTTACCTACAGCTATTGCCTGAAATTTTTCTGGATTTGCTTTCATTTTATTTATTGAGAACCAGTTTATCAAAATTTTACTTTCTTCTTCTAAAGTTTTAATTAATTTATCTAAATCGTTATCTGCGTATGAAAGGGTGTTGTCATCTGCATAATTATAGAGTTCACTTTTATGAATAAGATAGAAAATGTCATTTAAAAAAATATTAAATAATGTTGGCCCTAATATTGATCCTTGTGGCACCCCTTTAAACATTGTTTGCCAATAGCTTGAATTAGTACCTACTTTAACACACTGTTTTCTATTAGTTAAATAGCTTTCCAAAAGTTTAAGAGATGAGGCGGACACACCATGAGATTTTAATTTTAGTAGGAGGAGGTCATGGGGTAGGCAGTCAAAAGCCTTGGACAAGTCCATTAATATAGCTGCTACATATTTATTCTGATCTAAAGCCTTTTTCCAATCTTCAATTATTTTTTATAAAGCGGTTTGGCGTCCATATCCTTTTCGAAAAGCTGACAGAAAAATGTGGAAAAATGAATTAAAATATTCAACAAGTTGATTTTCTATAGACCTCTCAAAAATTTTGAAATCATGGGCAATATACTTACAGGTCTATAGTTACAGGATTTTTTTATGCAGGGGTATTACTTGTGCTTCTTTTAATTTATCTGGGAAAAAAGCTGATTCAAATGATTTATTTATTATTTTAGAAATTGGATTGGATATTTCAGATTCGGATAATTTTAGTATTTTTGAAGATATTCCATCTTTTCCTGTTGCCTTTTTGATGTTAATTTTATTAATTTGTTTTTTAACAAACTCTGGATCTACTGGGCTAAAATTTAGTTCTTCTTTTTCTGGTTTATTTTCTTTAATAATTTTAATACTTGGATGATGGTCATCTATTACAGTATCTGTTGAGCCGATATCTTTGGCAACATTTATAAAAAAAATATTAAATAATTCAGCTACTTCATTTTGATTGTTAATTATCTTATTCTCTTCACAAAGTATTAGGTCTTTTGAAAAATGTGAACCTTTGTTTGTTAGGAATAGCTTGATTGTTGGCCAAAAATCTTTGCTGTTAGGTCCTCCTATGCATCTTTCCATGAAATAGTTTCTGATGGATTTCTTTTTAATTTTATTTACTAGATTTCTTTGTTTTCTGTAGCATTCCCAATTTGTTTTATTTTTAAAATTTTGAAATTTGTTGTATGCCATTCTTTTTTTTATATATTTCCCTTCGTAAAGTTTGATTCATGAATGGTGCTGGTTTGTTGATGGCTTTCTTTTTTTTCATAGGTATGTGTTTGTCTATAACCTCCATGAAAGTAGTTTCGAATGTTTCATATGCTTTATTTACATCTGCTGATTTTTTTATTATATCAGTTAAATTTTTTTCATTTAAATCTGTCAAAAAAAGTTCATGATCAAAGTGTTTGAAACTTCTGTAATTTATGAAACCTTTATTAATTTTTGGTAGTTTGCCTTTAATTTAAGTGGAAATAATGTTATGAACATCACTCAGACCACAGTTGAAATTTAAAACATTTTGACAATAAGTTGTTTGGTTTGTAAGAATAACATCATTTAATGTGGCAGGGGCATGTTTTGTGAAACAAGTTGGGTTTTTTACCAAATTTGTGAAATCAAAAATATCACAGATGTCAATTAAGGGGGTACATTTTTGCTGTGAGAGCATGTTATAATTTAAGTCACCAAGTAGAAGAAAATTATCATACATAGTTGATAATTTATCACATGTACATATAAATTCATTTTTAAAAGTATCATCTTTTATTGAAGGAGGTCTATAAAGTCCTGCAATTAACCATTTTCTATTATTAATATGCATTTCTACCATAATCGATTCAGTAAATTTAAGTTCATATTTGTCTTTTCTGTCGCATGCTATGTCAGATCTAACATACATAACTAGTCCACCGCCATGACCTAACGTAAAATTTAAAAATGACCATCTAATTGGCTTTTCGACAAACCGATTAATTTCTTTCACTCAATATGCGTTCTATGTTTTTGTTGTTCTTCTAAAGTTCGGGTAGAAATTATTCGAAGATAGTTTGAGACTTTTTGGGCATATGTCTAAAAAATCGACTTATCATATTACATGTATGTGTTTAATTTTTTTGTTTTCCCTTTGGGTACTGTTTGTGGTTGCTCGAGTGTATTATGGAATTTTGGTGTACTGTCTGGTTGCATTAGTGTGTTATCACATAAGACATACTGTTTTGGGTTGCAATAGTATAAAATGGATCGAGTGTTTGTGACCTCTGAGTCTATGTGGTTGCACTAGTGTATTATGGAGTGTATAACTTGTGTCCACATAAGTGTGTTATGGAGCTTTTGTATACTGTTTGTGGTGAAACTAGTGTATTATGGAGCTTTAATGCTCTGTATGTGGTTGTATTATTGGAATACGGATCTTTGGTGTACTGTTTGTTCTTGTATTATTGGAATACGGATCTTTGGTGTACTGTTTGTTCTTGTATTATTGGAATACGAATCTTTGGTGTACTGTTTGTTCTTGTATTATTGGAATACGGATCTTTGGTGTACTGTTTGTTCTTGTTTTATTGGAATACGGATCTTTGGTGTACTGTTTGTTCTTGTATTATTGGAATACGGATCTTTGGTGTACTGTTTGTTCTTGCATTATTGGAATACGGATCTTTGGTGTACTGTTTGTTCTTGTATTATTGGAAAACGGATCTTTGGTGTACTGTTTGTTCTTGTATTATTGGAATACGGATCTTTGGTGTACTGTTTGTTCTTGCATTATTGGAATACGGATCTTTGGTGTACTGTTTGTTCTTGTATTATTGGAATACGGATCTTTGGTGTACTGTTTGTTCTTGTATTATTGGAATACGGATCTTTGGTGTACTGTTTGTTCTTGTATTATTGGAATACGGATCTTTGGTGTACTGTTTATTCTTGCATTATTGGAATACGGATCTTTGGTGTACTGTTTGTTCTTGTATTATTGGAATACGGATCTTTGGTGTACTGTTTGTTCTTGCATTATTGGAATACGGATCTTTGGTGTACTGTTTGTAGTTGCACTTGTGTATTATGAAGCTTTGGTATACTGTTTGTGGTGAAACGAGTGTATTATGGAGCTTTGGTACTGTTTGTTGTTGCATTATTGGAATACGGATTTTTGGTGTACTGTTTGTTGTTGAATTAGTGTATGATGAAGCTTTAGTGCTCTGTGTGTGGTTGTATTATTGGAATACGGATCTTTGGTGTACTGTTTGTTCTTGTATTATTGGAATACGAATCTTTGGTGTACTGTTTGTTCTTGTATTATTGGAATACGGATCTTTGGTGTACTGTTTGTTCTTGTTTTATTGGAATACGGATCTTTGGTGTACTGTTTGTTCTTGTATTATTGGAATACGGATCGTTGGTGTACTGTTTGTTCTTGCATTATTGGAATACGGATCTTTGGTGTACTGTTTGTTCTTGTATTATTGGAATACGGATCTTTGGTGTACTGTTTGTTCGTGTATTTTTGGAATACGGATCTTTGGTGTACTGTTTGTTCTTATATTATTGGAATACGGATCTTTGGTGTACTGTTTGTTCTTGTATTATTTGAATTCGGATCTTTGGTGTACTGTTTGTTCTTGTATTATTGGAATACGGATCTTTGGTGTACTGTTTGTTCTAGTATTATTGGAATACGGATCTTTGGTGTACTGTTTGTTCTTGTATTATTGGAATACGGATCTTTGGTGTACTGTTTGTTCTTGCATTATTGGAATACGGATCTTTGGTGTACTGTTTGTTCTTGCATTATTGGAATACGGATCTTTGGTGTACTGTTTGTTCTTATATTATTGGAATACGGATCTTTGGTGTACTGTTTGTTCTTGTATTATTGGAATACGGATCTTTGGTGTACTGTTTGTAGTTGCACTTGTGTATTATGAAGCTTTGGTATACTGTTTGTGGTGAAACTAGTGTATTATGGAGCTTTGATACTGTTTGTTGTTGCATTATTGGAATACGGATTTTTGGTGTACTGTTTGTTGTTGAATTAGTGTATGATGAAGCTTTAGTGCTCTGTGTGTGGTTGCATTATTAGAATACGGATTTTTGGTGTTCTGTTTGTGGTTGCAGTTGTGTGTTATGAAGCTTTGGTGTAGTGTTTGAATAGGGGAGTGGTTTGGAGCCCACAAACATGTTTAATCCCGCCAAATTCTGTATTATCTTGTTCCAAGTAAAGAGCCTGTTATTCAGTGATTATTTTTATATGCTATATATCATATTTGGTTTTTGTTAATTATTCTGCACACACATTTTGGACGTCTTCTCGTTTGACTTAATTTGTATTTGTCAACATCATTATCAAGTATCAATGTTACATTTTATCTTGTGAAGAAAAACAACGAGTTTACCAAATTTTGCCATCTCGGGGTCTTCTGTACATATGTAACTTATTATACAATATGGGTTTTGTACATTGTTGAAGGCTTTTTTATTTGTTAACTTATACATCCATACCCTTATTAAGTTTTGTGTTGGATTTTGAACTTGTCGCATAAGATACCATGTCAAATTGCCTTACTTTTATATTTTGTAGGTTTGCGTCTTTACTGATATAAACAATATAATGGACTTTTAATAAAGTATAACCACTAATCTACCCTAATATACTTGATAATAATTTCTACATTACGCCATGTGTATATGTTTCGATTATCATGTACATTTGTAATTAGATTTTATTTTTAGCTGTTTAATTTTATTTAATCACGTTTATCCTATTACCATTTCCATTTCCTTTAAATTATCATTATTCATCTAAAATATAATTTGATAATGACCGGATTGTGTCAGCCATTAATACATCCAGGATTTACGCCTACTAATTGGTGTACATTAACCTGCTTCAGAAAATTCCATTTAGAGGTCATTTCAAATTTGAAGGTCATAACGACTTGAACGCGCTTTTTTGCCACGTATTCTTATGATAATTTATGACAAAACAATAATAAAATATAAAAAAAGAGCATGGCACCAATTTCGGACGTTGTGACGACACGGCTCTACTTTTAGACACTACTATTTAGTTTTCAAAGAGAAAAACCGAATAACTTTCACCACCAACTTTTATTTTCTATGACCAAACGATACTTTTTTGATCCATCTATACTATCGAACTCAGAAACAGCGGTTACGTCCTCTTTATACTACGTAGACTGGTTCTCTGTCCTTTATCTGTTTGGCTTTGATACCCGTATGTTGCAAGGGAGAGTATCAGCCTATATACTACGCTACGTTGAATTTAGCGAAGGAACGTCACCACTGTTTCGGAGTTTGAATGGCTATACATTTAGAAGTCATTGTGGTAGTGACTAGACTCATGTTTCCGGCAAAAATATCACAAACTCGGAACAAAGTTATTGAACTTCGTCAAAGTATAAATATTTATCCTCTCAGCTTTTCCAATTTCCCGATCTAAATGCACTAACCCGGAATATCCTTACCTTGTATTAGTATGCTTAAACATTTTTCAACCCGTTTTCAAACATGATATATTCCAGTTTACGGTTAAACAATGAAGAAAAGCGTGCATGGTTAAATACAAATAATAATGTTCACCTTTACAAACACAATTCCATTTTGTTATTCTAGTTATGGTTAGATAATACATAAAATAACACTCTGACCATTCCAAACATAATCCCATTTTAATAATTTATTGTCCTCGTCAATAACACAAATCTATTTCATTTTTAGAAGTAAACCTGTGATTGTGAAAATAAAACGTCACAAAAAGAGATTACGTCACTTTTTGTAGACTTGATCCATTCATGTGACACACTGTTTATACTTCATTTGCGGTACGTGTCCTGGTGTGATGCCGTAAATTCACGGGAGGTGTCCGTTGTAAATCTGCGGTTAACATGTTTTAATGTACTAATTATATTATTTATCTCTGTGCGAAGTGTTCTTAAGTTTGTTTGTACTGTATTCCAGTCTCATTTTTAGCGGTATTTTCAATATTGCCATATAAGCGAGAGGTCTGGCTAGCCATAAAATCAGTATATTGGGGTTTGTTTTTGTTGTTTCGTTGTTTTCCTCTTATATATAAAAAAGAAGATGTGTTATGAATGTCAATGAGATAACTCTCCACAAGAGACCAAATGACACAGAAATTAACAATTATAGGTCACCGTACGGCCTTCAACAATGAGCAAAGCCCACACCTCATAGTCAGCTATACATAAAAGGCCCCGAAATGAAAATGTAAAACAATTTAAACGAGAAAACTTACAGCCTTATTTATATAAAAAATGAACGAAAAACAAATATTTAACACATAATCAAACGACAACCACTGAATTACAGGCTCCTGACTTGGGACAGACACATACATACATGTCGCGGAGTTAGATATGTTAGCTGGAGCCCAATCCTCCCCTAGAGTTGATTTATAAAAAAGAGGATGTGGTATTACTGCCAATGAGACAACTCTCCACAAGAGCCCAAATGACACAGAAATTAACAACTATAGGTCACCGTACGGCCTTTAACAATGAGCAAAGCCCATATCTCATAGTTATCTATAAAAGGCATCGAATTGACAAATGTAAAACAATTCAAACGAGAAAACTAACAGCCTAATGTAACAAATCAGCAAACGACAACCACTGAGTTAAAGGCTTCTGACATGGGACTGGCACATACATACATACATTGTTCCCTCGGTTTAAGTTTGTAACACAGATTTGTTTTAGCCTAATCGATTTATGACTTGAACTGCGGTATACTACTGTTGACTTTATGTATCGTTTATGCTGCTTAATGTTTCTGTCTATTAATTATAAATGTCTAGATAAAAGAAAAAAAAAATTATAATTTATCAATTGTTTTATTTTTAGCCATATCGATCATGTTTTTGTCGGCAGGCGGGTCATCGAGCCCCTTTTTAAAAACAGGTTCCCCGATGATGATTGTGGGGAAACCGAATTGATTTTGGTCAGTAGGATATTTGTAAAAGTAAACGGATGACAGAAGACGGCGGATGACGAGAGGTACCAAGTTATTGTCTAAGCTCACATGACCCGAAAAAATCATTTATAGTTGTCAAGAAAGTCAAAACATAAAATATTGACAAACAAAAATTGGTAAAATTCGTCTTTTTAAGGCAATAACTCCTATGAGAAATCGTCTGATAGTTTCGAACTAGAAAGACCTTATGTAAATCTCATCATGCCGAGCACTTCTGCGCCTGACAGATTTACTCCGTTCATAGCAGTTTTCAAGATGATAAAACACACTAGCATTTTACCTATATGTTCATTATTTAGCAAATTTTTGTCAGTCATGTTGATTGGCAAGCGGGGTCATCAAACACATTTGTTGAACTAGATACCACAATGACCCAGTAGTTTCAGAGCAGTTTTTTTTTTAAAAGTTAACGACAAAGTACGACGGACGTCTAATTGTGAACAAAAGCACACTTGGTGTTAAAGGTCATGTGAGCTAAAATCTGTTGAAAAAGGTTTAATTAATCAGATCGGTACACAGCAGAAAAAGATATTGAAAAAAACACAGACCGGACGTGACAGGAAATGTATACATTCCTCACAACTATACACTGTAAAAATAGTGCTTAGAATTTAAACGTGCAAGACTTATGTGCTTAGGAAAGTGTTTAATTTCTAAGCATTAAAAATTAAACATGTTTGGCTCTCAGCACTTCGCACTGAACATGTTATGGACCTCAGCACTTCGCCATAAACATGTTGTTATGCTAAACATGTTTAGGTACATCGTCAAGTATATGAAGCTAAACGTGTTTAAGTTCTTAGCACTTTCAATATTTAGACACTTTCCTAAACACGTTTAGAATTACAACACATTTACATAGGCCGAAGATGGCATGCAGACCACGTGCTAATTTTTGAGCGGAAAGAAGAAACAAAGAACCTGAAATCAATGGCCACGCTGTTTACTTCTGACCATAACTGACCGTAACTTAACTGTTTCAGAAAGGTAAGGAGTTATAATTATACTGATTTTTATTTTGTACTGCCAATTTTAAATGAATATTGATAGTTATAAGTATATGTACAAGTAAACTACCGTATAGTCAATGCAGGAGAAGAAAAAGGGGGTTCCCCCACGAAACAAGTGCTTGTAAACTATCTTGTGTAAAGATAAGAGTTGTTTAATGTTCTATAACGCAAGCTATATAAGGCATGAAGATGTTATTGTTACAGATCAGCTAAATTATCTATAGTAAAGGATCCTACAAATTAATGTAAGATACAGTCACAGAAAATAATTATATTCATAAGTACGTCTGAGTCAGCGACAACCCTACAACAGATGTATCCATCGGATCGCCATCAATGATGGTGATACATGGCTGTGTACATAATGTATTTTCTGTGACTGTATCTTACATTAATTTGTAGGATCCTTTACTATAGATAATTTAGCTGATCTGTAACAATAACATCTTCATGCCTTATATATCATGTACTGTAGTACGCCGCTAGATTAACTGACGTGGAAAGGTAACATATGGCCACCGAAAGCTCTTTTATTTGAGAGCCCAGGTGGTCGTGTGGTCTAGCGGGACGGCTGCAGTGCAGGCGATTCGGTGTCACGATATCACAGTAGCATGGGTTCGAATCCCGGCGAGGGAAGAACCAAAAATTTGCGAAAGCAAATTTACAGATCTAACATTGTTGGGTTGATGTTTAGACGAGTTATATAATCTTGGAAAGGAGTTTGTGAGGAAAATTTTTATTTGGTACTTCTCGGCAGATTATAATGGAACATGAAGGGAAGCGGAATCTGCCGAGTGCATCATTCGCAAAACCAGTGTCATATCGAGTTAATTGTTTTAGTAAGCACTTCCTAAATGCACAATCAACATTTGCTCAAAATAAATAAAAAGATGCTTGTTTTTCTTCAATAGTTACAAGCGGTGGTGCTTTCTTATATTTTTATTAATATGTATTGTTTTATTCTAGAGGAGAGAAGTGCAGAGGAAATCATTTGTCTTGACATGCCAAAAGAGAAGATAATGCACAGTAGCAACTATATTGCTAGGTAAGAATCCGAAGTGTATTTAATTTTAAAAAATGTCAATATATATTTGATCAAATGAATGATATTTAGCATGAAAAGAAGTTTTATATTAAAAATATCAATTGACACATCAGCACAGTATTATGTTTTTATAGCACGGTTTTGATGTTGTTATCTTGATCTTAAATCATGCATTTACTTGTTGGTGTATTAGTTCGTATACTTATTTTTTTTTAGATTAATTCTACTTATTTGCTTATCAATATTTTTCTATCTTTCAGGCCAGTGACCAGCAGTTGGGTACTAAGAAAGGAGAAGCTCTTATTGACTTGTAAAATGAAAACAGGACATTTTCAAATTGTTTAGATTGGTCAATATTATGTATATGTACGTTGATATGAATTTATGCTTTTATATTTGATTGTGTTCAATGATTAACTGGAAATAAACAATTACACAAATTCCTTTGTTTCATATGTTGTAATTTTTTTTAAATCCTAGAATTAGTATAATAATTTCATCAAAAGTTCTAGACTGTTTAATGAATATTTGAAATAAAGAAAAAATTCAATAGTCAAATGTCGACAATTGAATTAAAGAAAATACTCATTCAGATTGAAAAGGTGTTAGTCACAATCAATTTGATTTGGAAATTCCAGTTTCTTAGTTTGATGCGTTTTGCTCTTTTTGTGATGATATGAAAACATGTAGTTTTGAGAGCTATCATACATTTTACAGTCTAGCCTTCCGGAATATTAGTTTATTTGGGGTCTAATGAAGAAAAGGCGACTCGCACTAAAACGATAAATATGTTTCTTAACAACCCTTTATGGTCTAAACATGTTTACATTCAAAACACTTCACAACTAAACGTGTTTCCTGACAAAACACTTCAGAGCTAAACATGTTTCCAGATACAACACTTTACAACTAAACATGTTTACAGTCTAAGTACTTTTTAGCCAAACCTGTTTCTAGTCTAAGCACTTTACATCTAATCATGTTTACAGTCTAAGCACGTTAAAGCTTGACACGTTTAGGCTGTAAGCACATTACATATTAAACATGTTTAGATTTAAAAAATGTCAAAAAATCGGTTTCACAAATGTTTTTAGGAAAGTGTTTAGGCTCTAAACACAATTTTTAGAGTGTAATGACACGAAGTTATATCTGTAAGTGCTCAGCCATCCCCTAAGCTGAAACAGTGGTGTAACAATACAACATAAAAAACAAAATATAAAAATCAGTAAAAAAAGGCTACACTCATCGGACTGATACAAAGCAGTAAAATAAAACATCTGTTTAAATAAATTGTTCTTGTGTTGTGCTGTGTCATAACTGTCAAAAGATGGGAAGACAGTTCAGCGCCCCAACACATGTTTAACCCCGCTCAATTATGAATAAAATAGAAAAAAATAAATAATCTTTATTTCAAGAGGATAATCCCTTTGGTTTAAACTAATCTTTCAGAGAGTCCTCAAAATAATAAAAACATATTTATAAAGTACATAGAATAATATTATAGTGATAAATTATACATAGTATTCAATTGTTTATAGATATTAAAGAACATTTTTTAAAGATACAAGTGCATTAATAATCTTCATTTCAATTTGTTAACTGTTTCATATTTGAGAACCAAAATATGTATGTGCCTGTCCAAAATCAGGAACCACTAATTCAGTGGTTGTAAATTCTTGCTGTATGTCATAATTGTTAATTTTTAGATTGGTTTTCTGTACATTAATCAGACTGTTAGTTTTCTCGTATGTAGATATATAAACTTCAGGCGATGCTAGAATGTTGCTACATAGAAATAGAAAGTTCACAATTTGGAAGCTTAAATCATCTCTTTTGTCATAATGTTTTGTTTCATCAAACCATCAATGTCAATTTTAATATATAAGTCAAGATAACAAGCAGACTTAATTGTATCTGTGTGTATTACTTAAATATTAAATTTCAATCCTGGTATTTATGATGAGTTTATTTAAACACTAATGATTATGAATGTTTATTCAATTCGGCAAAGTCATTAGTGGTTAGACAGTTTATTTGCTAGGATTACTTTATTTTAATTATTGTCAAACAAGAGGTCCTAGAGGCACTATTAATATTAGTATATGTATCAGTTTGTACCCAAACAAAATCATTCACGTTCAAGTCGACAACCCCAACAAACGTAGCCGAATTGTGCGAGGTAGAGTCATAACTATGTGCCCTCCCTATTACGTTATCGTTTTTTAATATGGCAAAATATGAAGCTGGATATGCCCAAATCCAAGCAGACACAAGATAAAGTCCTTCTTCTTCACATTTAAACTTTCCAGTATTTTGAAAGGCCTGAAGATTATGTATGTTGTACGAAGTTGAAACATCATGAAATTTTAGTATGCTGCCACTTGCACGATTTCCAGTAGTATCCATACACGCCGTAAGACCAACTAAAACAAAACCACAAAAAAACAAATATTAATTAAACTAATCTACAAACAAAATAGATAAATAAATAACAAATAGATAAGTACTAAAAAAGATAGATACATATTTCAATTAATCAACAAATAATAATAGGACGATTGATACATGACTGAAGTTAGATAAAATATTTATTATATAAAGGACGTAAATAAATAAGAGCCACATGTTTCAACTGAAGTTTAAAAAAATGTCAAATATTAACATTGTAAACAGCTGCTCAATCCATATGAATATGATTATTGTTCACCTGTATGTATCTGTTTTTGACATAGACGTTTTTATCTGTTGTATTAAAACTAATGACGTTTTTCCAATTTTGCTTTCATTTATTTCAAACATATGCCACTTTTATTAAGCTTTCAAGCTTTTTCAAAGACACATAATCAAGAGCATTTTCACACTTTGGCTGTCAATCATGAAAAATTCATATGATCAACGTGTACAAAAAGCGGAAAATGAGAAGACAATTTTTTTAACAACAGGGAATACCATTGCTATATGTGACCGTATACAGTCCTTGTGATCAGAGGAGTGACCCCTTTTCAAAGAGAAAAAATGGAAAGCCTTACAATAAAATGTTAAAATGTCAATGTTCACTTTGAAGTCATGTGCACTATAGGCCAGATTTCCACAAAAGAGGTTGACTTCATCTGTGTATATGACATCAGTGAATACCTCTTAGAGTTACTCAGGACCAATCATGGTTGTATATCCAAAAATTAGGCTTGACAATGTGAACCATTCATATGAGAAAACTAAAGGCCTGATTGAACAATTAACGAGAAGTCCGTCTCGTCCGTCTGTCCCACTTCAGGTAAACGTTTTTGGTCGAGGTTGTTTTAGATGAAGCTGAGCATGTTTTATTTATTTTAATATATATGCAAGTGGTATGACCCCTTAAATAGTAAACATTTCAAAGAAAACAGTAAACATAATCAGGGACTTTCTATACTAACATAGAAATTCCCTGACAGAATACAGAGAGTCTCTATATATTAAAGTAGTATAATCGTAGTTTACATGTAGATAAACGCGAAAAATATTTGTCCTCTCTAAGGAAGTATAATGGTTGCGATTTTTGCGATCTAAACACCATGATATGGAGAACGCTCTACGATTGGTTGTACTTGTGTCACATGCTTTACTTTTTTTTTTTAATATAAATGCAATTGGTATAACCCCTTAAATAGTAAACATTTAAAAAAAAAACAGTGGACAAAATACAGAGAGTCTCTATACATTAAAGTAGTATAATTGTAGTTTACATGTAGGTAAACGCGAAAAATAATTGTCCTCTCTTAGGTATAATAGTTGTTGTTCTTGCGATCTAAACACCATGATATGGAGAACGCTCTGATTGGCTTATCTATTTTTCATTTTTTTATCTATCATACGATTGGTTGTATTTGTGCATGTTTCAAAAAGGAAGTCTTATCTATGACTAAAAGTCAGTCTGATGACGGAATCATATCCGGACTCCTTTTTGTCGTTTTCTCCCAAAATAACTCAATCTGAATAATCATAAGAATAGATGACAAATGCGAATATGCATGTTACCTATAGGACACAGAGGCATGATGATTGATTTATTGTGGAAGGAAGAGAAGCGACACCCAAAATGAGGTCTTCTCGTTTAATAGTATAGATAAGCTAAAAACTGCATTTTGCCTTTATGTTCTAGTTTCAGTCTTGACGACCATCTTGGTTAATGGACGGGGTCATTGGATACATTTTTGCAACTAGATACCATAAGGATGATTAAGGCACCAGGATTATAATTTAATACGCCAGACGCGCATTTTATCTGAATAAGACGCATCAGTGAAGCTCCGTTCAAAATAGTTATAAAGCCAAACAATACAAAGTTGTAGAACATTAAAGACCCGAAATTGAAAAAAGTTGTGCCAAATACTGCTATGGTAATTGATGCCTGGGCGAAGTGATGAGAAATAGCTCACTTGGTGCTTTTGTGTCAAGTGAGCTAAAAAGGAATATTCAACTACACTTTTATCTCTACGTAAGTTGTTGTATATTATAATTTAGATTTAATTGAAATTAATTACCTACCCTTTTTATTGGTCTTAACAATCTGTTGGTTGATGGCTGCAAGTGATTTGCTTGTATCATTTGCAATCTTCTGGACTTTCGCATTGGTTAGATTCGTTTGATTTAGCGCTAAATCATCAATTTCCTTGCGAATGTCCAGCAGTGACATATTACTTCTAAAATCTGCATTTTGGATTTTGTCATCGAGTTTATCAGCCTTCTTTCCTAAGTTTAGTGTTAGATTATATAAGGCTTGAAAATCTTGACGTCTCGCTTGCTCATTCACGGTCAACACATGCGTTTCGGATTGTAATAACTGCACTTGTTGCTTTAACTCAAATTCGTTTTTAATAGTTTGAACACTTTTAAGATTATCCAAGTCTGTTACTCTCCTTTCTAAACTTGATGTTTTGTTCCGTAAGAACAATAACTCGCTCTCCTGTGTCACATATTTGTCTTGCAAGTGAATATACTTATTTTGTAGCATGGTAAAATTATCTATCAGGTCACCATATTTGTCTTGTAGTTCGACTATTGTATCATTTTTGCTTATTTGTTGCTTAAATGATCCAAGAATTTGCTGAATCTGAGACGTCAGGAGGGTCAGTTTGTTGTCCATATCATGCCGTAATCCGTTCGTTTCCAGACGTGCTTGTTGGATACCGTTTTGCAATTCAGTTTTAGAATCGAAAAATTCGGACACTGTCAGGTATTGATCCTGCGTTGTTGGTTGGTTTCCAGACTGGATCTTATTGGTATCAAGGAGAAATCCGTAAACCAGAGAGAGAAACATTAAGAGTAATAAACTGCGCATGTTTGAAAAATCAGATGGGTGTTCCTGTATGTCTAAGAGTATGCAATTGTTTGGTTCTTGCTGTTCTAAAAAACAGAAACAAAATACTTCGAAAACAATAATTAAATCAAAAACAATGTTATTTACCGAAATAGCAGTAAGTAGAAGATTTATGGCATTAAAAAAAAATAAGTTCTCGATTTATTTTTCTGGGTTCTTAGTTGTATGTCAATTAGTTGCAAGGTAATTAAGAGCTAGAAATACAATACCGTTATCTCCATTATAATGAAATTGACAGAAATCAACGTCGAAACATCCATTGGTGATCTTGCATATGTCGTCTGCGCTTGTGCGTACTTTTTATAGCATCAATTGTGAATTGATGCCATGAAATTGGCGACGTTATGCAATAAAAATGAACGTTACAAACGGTGTTGCATTAAAATCAACGTTACTCGGGGGAATTAGGGAACCTATATTATTGATGACAAGCAAATTACAAAAAGACAATCAACAGTAAACAAAACACAACATAGTAACCCCAAGACAACACGAAGTTCATTTAAACTTGAGGGTCATCTTATGTGCCACAGAATGAAAAGCGCATCCCGCTTCACAGATGGCACTCTACATATGATCAAATAATAGCTTCTGAAAGACTGAAAAAGTAAACTAAAAGTGAGTGCTGACAAAATACAATATATAACAAATCCAAAAATTGCATTACATACTTATAGAGAAAAGAACTAGAGGCTCTTCAGAGCCTGTATCGCTTTCCTTGGTCTATGTGCATATTTAACAATGGACACAGATAAATTCATGACAAATTTTGTTTTAGTGACGGTGATGTGTTTGTGTAGATTATCGGGTTTTCTATACATTGATATCGTAAAATATTAGTCGCGAGCCACAATGTGAACCTTTTTGGCGAGTGAGCGTAGCGAACGAGCTAAAAAGTTTCACATTGTGTCGAGCGGCTATTATTTTACGATATCTTTACGTAGAAAACCCGATTATCTGTTTATCGTTCTATTATTGGTCTTTTTTTCCTTTCCCTAAGACAGTTTTACGCTTGGCAAAAGCAAGCTTGAAAACGTCTTCTCTCGCATTGTGACGTCGCTGATGATTTCTCATCTCACATTGTGACGTCGCTGATAATGCCTGGTCTCGTTTTGAACTCTTGAAACAAGAACTACTGAGAGACAAAGCAGGGTGATGTAGGCGTAGGGAAGGACGATAAGTACATCTCACTTAACTGAACATTCTTGTTGCCAGAATTATCTCTATTTATGATGAACATTGTCCAGTAATTACAGTGGAAAATATTTTCTAAAAATTTACAAAAATTTATGAAAATTGTTAAAAATTGACTATAAAGGACAATTACTCCTTAAGGGGTCAATTGAAAATTTTGGTCATGTTAACTTATTTATTGATCTTATTTTGCTGAACATTATTGCTGCTTACAGTTTATCTCTATCTATAATAATATTCAAGATAATAACAAAAACGGCAAATTGTCCTTAAAATTACTAATTCAGGGGCAGCAACCCAACAACAGGTAGTCTGATTGGTCTGAAAATTTCAGGGCAGATACATGTAGATCATGACCTGAAAAACAATCTTACCCCAATTCAGATTTGCTCTTAATTTTTTGGTTTCAGAGATAAAAGCCAAAACGTACATTTAACCCCTATGCACTATTTTTAGCCATGGCGGAAATCTTGGATTGTTGGCCGGGTCATCAGACACATTATTAAAACTAGATACCCTAATGATGAATGTGGCAAAGTTTGGTTAAATTTGGCCCAGTAGTTTCAGAGGAGAAGATTTTTTAAAACGATAACTAAAATTTTAGAAAAATGGTTAAAAATTGACTATTAAGGACAATTACTCCTTAAGTAAACCACTGACAATTTTGGTCATGTTGACTTTTTTGTAGATCTTACTTTGTTGAACATTATTGATGTAAACAGTTTATCTCTATCTATAATAATATTCAAGATAATAACCAAAAACTACAAAATTTCCTTAAAATTGCTAATTTGTGGGCAGCAACCCAACAACGGTTTGTTCAATTTGTCTAAAAATTTCAAGGCAGATAGACCTTGTCATGATAATTTTACTCCATGTCAGATTTGCTCTAAATGCTTTGGCCGGTTTCAGAGTTATAAGCCAAAATCTACATTTTACCCCTATGTTCTATTAATAGCCATGGCGGCCATCTTGGTTGTTTGAACGGGTCACGCCACAAATTTTTTAAACTAGATACCCCAATGATAATTGAGACCAAGTTTGGTAATTTGGCACAGTAGTTTCAGAGGAGAAGATTTTTGTAAAACTTTACGGACGACGGACGACGGACGACAGACGACGGACGCCAAGTGATGAGAAAAGCTCACTTAACCTTTCAGATCAGGCGAGCTAATAATATGAGAAAAACACTTATACAAAAAAAAGTATGAGGTTGGATGCATATGATACTTAATGGTTACTAACCTCGTTAATAGGTCGGTGTAGTATAGTTGCGTATCACTTGAAACTGATTACGTTTATATTACATATCATTTATCTAATAACATAATTTATCTTTTGCTACACGTTATTAATAACCCATTTTATCATATGTTTAGTAGTAAATACAGTAGTTTTGCATGTGTGATAAATAGCCTGCTGTTTAATCCATATCGCGCAACTTTGGTGCGCACCCTTTATCGCATACCCTTTATCACACCCCTACTTTTTTTTTTTACATACAGTCAGTTTTAGTCTTTTTTTCTGCTTAAGAAAAATTTTCCTCAAATTTTGTTTAATGGCGTCATTGTTTGATATGTGACGTCATGTACGTCGTTTTCATATTGTATGTGACGTCACGAACGTCAAGTTTTCACATTTTTTGGCACACTAAATGCAACTATAAAAAATACAAAAATAAACAAAATATTTTTAAAACAACAGCACGCAAATTGTAAGGTCACCAAGGTGCTTCGGATTAGTAATTGAGCAGTTCTTTTATGGCCTTTGAAACAAGACAAAAGTAGAACTGAAGGTAACCCAGTGTTATGGATCAGAAAACAGTTCATATAATACTCTTCTGTTAAAACATATGATAAAGCGTATAATACATGGCAAAATCCGTATCACATGCCGTATCACCCTCGACCAATATCATCCCTCGGGTCTAAAGGCCCTTGGGCTGATATTGATGTCTCGGGATGATACGACATATGATACCGATTTTGCCATGTATTATTCTCTATTTATCACATGATCATACACATGTGCCGCGGTCAGTTTTAGCTCATCACGTCTTAAACATTATTATAGATAGGGATAAAGTGTAAACAACAATTATGATCTACAAAGTAAGATCAACAAAATTGTGACCATATTTACTACCATATCCCTTCCGCATTTACTTCCTTATTCTTTTGCCAAAAAAAGAAAAGAGAGTAGACATGACATTTCTCTGTACAAAAATTGGTAATGAATTTAAAAGGAAAATAAATGTAGTGCCAAGCGTTAAAGGGTAAAACAATTTATATAGTGAATAAAGCTGAATTCAAACCTACCCTTTACATGATATGTCCTTATGTTTAGTAACAGTTTATCAAAATTTCTATAACTTGATAAATTGTGTCCAAAACTTTAGACGCCACACCGACTGTCCGTAAAAATATTATTGAGAAAGCGTAAGTGCATTTTTTTTCACTCATTGCCTTAATTTAAAATCACAGAATCGAATAATCAATGTTTTTTAATTCCTTGTCGTATATCCTGTCTATTTGTATGCCATTATCAACGCCGTGCATATAAAAGCCATCGTGTAAGTAAATATAAGTATTAAGATATTGCACATATAACTACTATGACACTAGCTATTGGGGTATTTTCGGAGTGTGCAAAGACGGAGGTTTCCGGAAACACACACACGCACTTGCTTCAAATGTGATTTTTGAAGTCTAGCGAAAAAGGATTATCGCAGTTCTAGGAAGTTACCACAGCTCTAAATACGTTGGTATTACTCATTTTCTGGAACAAAATATATAGCAACTAAAAGAAGATGAAGCCGAAAAAAAAATCTTTTTTATGAGCTTTTTCCATAGAGTTCTGAGCTAAAATATGTTTTACAGTGAAAAATATGGATAGGTATATTTGTATAAAGTACAGTAAATAGTACCAGGATTATAATTTAGTACGCCAGACGCGCGTTTCGTCTACATAAGACTCATCAGTGACGCTCATGTCAAAATATTTATAAAGCCAAACAAGTGAATAGTTGAAGAGCAATGAGGATCCAAAATTCCAAAAAGTTGTGCCAAATACGGCTAAGGTAATCTATGCCTGTGTTAAGAAAATCCTTAGTTTTTCAAAAAATTCAAAGTTTTGGAAACGGGAAATTTATAAAAATGACCACATTATTGATATTCATGTCAACACCGAAATGTTGACTACTGGGCTGGTGATACCCTCGGGACGAAATGTCCACCAGCAGTGGCATCGACCCAGTGGTGTTAATAGTTATCAAAGGTACCAAGATTATAATTAAGTACGCCAGACGCGCGTTTCGTCTACATAAGACTCATCAGTGACGCTCATATCAAAATATTTATACAGCCAAACAAGTAAATAGTTGAAGAGCAATGAGGATCCAAAATTCCAAAAAGTTGTGCAAAGTAAAATCCCAAAAATTTTGAACTCCGAGGAAAATTCAAAACGGAAAGTCCCTAATCACATGGCAAAATCATAAGCTCAAACACATCAAACGAATAGACAAGAACTGTCATATTCCTGACTTGGAACTGTCATTGAATTAACATATTGTACAGGTTGAGGAATAAGGTTTGGTAAAAAAAAAATAGTCAAAATATTTTCCTATGCGCTATATATTCGGTGCTATTTGAATAATGCAGAAAAAATATCTCGAGCACTAAACCTGGCCCTTGCAACCAATTTCGCTTAGTATTGCAACTCTAATATGCCAGCAATTTCATGCTGGTTTACGCAATATGATTTGGAGACAAAGCATTGATCGACAAACTAAAACTGGTATAAAGTGCATATATTCTCCTACTTGCCAGTGTGTTTTGTAATTTGTATATTGACAATAATTTTTGTTCATGCCCCTGACTATTAAATGGCCTGTTACGCAAAATAAGAATGGTTGTCCACATGAAAATTAAGGAACTATATATGATTTCTTAAGACTTTTTTTTATATACAATGAATACTACCTGTATTAAAGACTATTATACTGACGTTAGTATAATAGTCCAAGCCTGTGAATACAAAACATGCAGAGTGCTGGAAAATCTAATATAAAATAAAACAACCAAACGATACTGTATGTTATTTCCCCATCTCACCCACAGATAATTTCAAATATCATTTACGGTTTTGGTTAGAAAGAAATCCATTATAAGATGTACATGTGATATTTGTTCCAAAAACACGTGACGAAAGCACAAAGAAAGAGTTTCACACGTTTATTTACCATCAATGGGTCGATGCTGCTGCTGGTAGACTATTACGGCATGTCGATACTGTCCAGTAGACTGATCTTCAGAACTGGCTAAATTGAAATAATACATTTTAACTGTAAATTTGTAAATGAAAATATATTTACACAAGAACAAGTGTATCCTTCATCATATAAAAGGTTGCCCCTCTTAAGGTATGATGGTACCGTCCAGTAATCAGTACTTCAGAACTGACAAGAATGAAATGATACATTTTAACTGTAAATATGTAGATTAAAAATCATTCACAAGAACGTACAATTATATCCTTCATCTCAATCAAAATGTTGCCCCCCTGCTCTATAATTCTAGCTAGAACACTGGTAGATTTTTCCGACTTTTTTATCATTTGAACTAGCTTTAAAAGTCGCTTTAGTATTTAGTATTTAGTAATGCACCCAAAAAGGTAATGAGATAATAGTTGTAGATGGGATGCACAACGTACTTTCTAACAAAAGAAACAATACCTGTTTTTTTGTAGGACCTCTGATGAATTAATGCATAAAACCTAAATTGAAACTCCACACGCCTTTTCACATTCACACATGTACTAGAAATTGTGTTATGATTTTTCAATAGGTATCTCAGATTTTTTTTTGAACTGTAGACCATTTTTCTACCTTGGACTGAGTAGATCGGGGGTATGTTAATATGTCAACTAGACTTTTCCAGTCTAGTAGTAGCACCTTTAATGAGAATATTTTAATATGTCTTTGCAGAATAACACAGAAATGATCGATCAAAAAGGGTACACAAGTTTACTTTAGTGTTGTGCAATGAGTTTGGTATAACACAGTCTCTATAAGTGCACTTGCAAATATTGTTTTGCTCTTGGAGGGCTACAGAAAAACTTTTTTCAAGGCAACAGTCCGGTTTTCTATTTTCAGTAGCATTTAAGCCTAGTATACTACAAGAAGATGCCACTGCTGGTGGACGTTTCGTCCCCGAGGGTATCACCAGCACAGTAGTCAACATTTCGGTGTTGACATGAATATCAGTATTAAATGTGATCATTTCTACAAATTTCCTGTTTACAAAATTTTGAATTTTTCAAAATCTAATGATTTTCTTATCCCAGGCATAGATTACCTTAGCCGTATTTAGCACAACGCTTTGGAAATTTTGGACCCTCAATGCTCTTCAACTTTTAAATTGTTTGGCTTTATAAATATTTTGATATGAGCGTCACTGATGAGTCTTATGTAGACGAAACGCGCGTCTGTCATACTAAATTATAATCCTGGTACCTTTGATAACTATACTAGTTACCTGAGTGATTCAATATCGTGCGTTCAATTTGTTCTCCTCGTGATACTTTATGAAAATTTTAATATTTGCTCCTGGATGTTAAGAAAAAACAACTGAACTGTGGCTTCTTTTTTCTTTTAATATATCAGCGTAGTTCTAGTTATTTGATATATTCCACGTGCACTGAGATTTAATCGTGTTAATTTTTCTGATCTTAAAAAAACATTCCTATCACTGGTAGACTGCTTTATTTTATATTTATATATATATATATACAACTCGTCTAAACATCAACCCAACAATGTTAGATCTGTAAATTTGCTTTTGCAAATTTTTGGTTCTTCCCTCGCCGGGATTATAACCATGCTACTGTGATATCGTGACACCAAATCGCCTGCACTGCAACCGTCCCGCTAGACCACACGACCGCCTGGGCTCTCAAAATAAGAGCTTCGGTGGGCATGTGTGACCTTTCCACGTCAGTTTTAATCTAGCGGCGTACTATTGTACATGATATATAAGGCATGAAGATGTTATTGTTACAGATCAGCTAAATTATCTATAGTAAAGGATCCTACAAATTAATATAAGATACAGTCACAGAAAATAGTTATATTCATAAGTACGTCTGAGTCAGTGACAACCCTTCAACAGATGTATCCATCGGATCGCCATCAATGATGGTGATACATGGCTGTGTACATAATGTATATACAACTCGTCTAAACATCAACCCAACAATGTTAGATCTGTAAATTTGCTTTCGCAAATTTTTGGTTCTTCCCTCGCCGGGATTCGAACCCATGCTACTGTGATATCGTGACACCTATATATATACATGTATGTGCTGGTGAATTTTGTTGATGGGTACGTCTCTCGTTCTTATATTTAAGGTATAAAATTCATATTTTTTTTTAATAATTTGTCAAAATGTAGTTTTTATCAATGTATGTGAAGTTAGCAGCCGGTTCGTTATTCGTTATTCGATATTCAATATCCAATCGGCTGCTAGCAGCCGGTTTGATATTCAAAATTTAGTGAAAAAAAATATAAGAAAATTAAATACTTGATAACATATAAAGCATGATTTTCATATTTAAAAACACTGATAAAATACGTAGGAAATCGTTAAATGACCCTTTCAAGCTGTCGTAATTTCTCGTCGTAATTTCTCGTTGTCCTCGAATATAAACCCTTTTTCATGTTACATATTTGTCTATATGTATTATAGAGTTTTGTCAATAAAACGACTTCAAAGATGTACTTTTGTGTATAATATTTTTTAAGACAAAAAGAAAAACCCATCACTCTAGAAATATTTATAACTATAAATAGAAATATATATGGAAAGCCAAAAAAACAAAAACAAAATTAATCATTCAAAAAATGTCACAATTTTAGGACAAAGGGCACAGGGTAATGGTGAGAGCCCCCTGATCTCTCAATCTTTCTAATATTTGACAGACATTTAGTCAATAGGTAGATACAAACGTGACTAAAAGGAATTTGGGTAAACTTCCTGTCTTCTATGTTTACGGAGCGCCCAAAGTGCCAGTTGGATATTCAAAATATATAGCGAAAACCTACCCGAGACCGCTTAAATGAGGTTGAGACCCCCCGGGTCTTTCAATGTCCATAAAATTCAACCAAATCATTGACTCTGTATATATAAAGGTTGTATTAGATGGATTTACCAGAATAACGTCATCTTCCATATCTACGGAGGGCTAAGATTGTCACTTTTCAGTCGAAAAATGTCAAAATTTTAGGACAAAGGGCACAGGGTAATGGTGAGAGCCCCCTGATCTCTCAATCTTTCTAATATTTGACAGACATTTAGTCAATAGGTAGATACAAACGTGACTAAAAGGAATTTGGGTAAACTTCCTGTCTTCTATGTTTACGGAGCGCCCAAAGTGCCAGTTGGATATTCAAAATATATAGCGAAAACCTACCCGAGACCGCTTAAATGAGGTTGAGACCCCCCGGGTCTTTCAATGTCCATAAAATTCAACCAAATCATTGACTCTGTATATATAAAGGTTGTATTAGATGGATTTACCAGAATAACGTCATCTTCCATATCTACGGAGGGCTAAGATTGTCACTTTTCAGTCGAAAAATGTCAAAATTTTAGGACAAAGGGCACAGGGTAATGGTGAGAGCCCCCTGATCTCTCAATCTTTCTAATATTTGACAGACATTTAGTCAATAGGTAGATACAAACGTGACTAAAAGGAATTTGGGTAAACTTCCTGTCTTCTATGTTTACGGAGCGCCCAAAGTGCCAGTTGGATATTCAAAATATATAGCGAAAACCTACCCGAGACCGCTTAAATGAGGTTGAGACCCCCCGGGTCTTTCAATGTCCATAAAATTCAACCAAATCATTGACTCTGTATATATAAAGGTTGTATTAGATGGATTTACCAGAATAACGTCATCTTCCATATCTACGGAGGGCTAAGATTGTCACTTTTCAGTCGAAAAATGTCAAAATTTTAGGACAAAGGGCACAGGGTAATGGTGAGAGCCCCCTGATCTCTCAATCTTTCTAATATTTGACAGACATTTAGTCAATAGGTAGATACAAACGTGACTAAAAGGAATTTGGGTAAACTTCCTGTCTTCTATGTTTACGGAGCGCCCAAAGTGCCAGTTGGATATTCAAAATATATAGCGAAAACCTACCCGAGACCGCTTAAATGAGGTTGAGACCCCCCGGGTCTTTCAATGTCCATAAAATTCAACCAAATCATTGACTCTGTATATATAAAGGTTGTATTAGATGGATTTACCAGAATAACGTCATCTTCCATATCTACGGAGGGCTAAGATTGTCACTTTTCAGTCGAAAAATGTCAAAATTTTAGGACAAAGGGCACAGGGTAATGGTGAGAGCCCCCTGATCTCTCAATCTTTCTAATATTTGACAGACATTTAGTCAATAGGTAGATACAAACGTGACTAAAAGGAATTTGGGTAAACTTCCTGTCTTCTATGTTTACGGAGCGCCCAAAGTGCCAGTTGGATATTCAAAATATATAGCGAAAACCTACCCGAGACCGCTTAAATGAGGTTGAGACCCCCCGGGTCTTTCAATGTCCATAAAATTCAACCAAATCATTGACTCTGTATATATAAAGGTTGTATTAGATGGATTTACCAGAATAACGTCATCTTCCATATCTACGGAGGGCTAAGATTGTCACTTTTCAGTCGAAAAATGTCAAAATTTTAGGACAAAGGGCACAGGGTAATGGTGAGAGCCCCCTGATCTCTCAATCTTTCTAATATTTGACAGACATTTAGTCAATAGGTAGATACAAACGTGACTAAAAGGAATTTGGGTAAACTTCCTGTCTTCTATGTTTACGGAGCGCCCAAAGTGCCAGTTGGATATTCAAAATATATAGCGAAAACCTACCCGAGACCGCTTAAATGAGGTTGAGACCCCCCGGGTCTTTCAATGTCCATAAAATTCAACCAAATCATTGACTCTGTATATATAAAGGTTGTATTAGATGGATTTACCAGAATAACGTCATCTTCCATATCTACGGAGGGCTAAGATTGTCACTTTTCAGTCGAAAAATGTCAAAATTTTAGGACAAAGGGCACAGGGTAATGGTGAGAGCCCCCTGATCTCTCAATCTTTCTAATATTTGACAGACATTTAGTCAATAGGTAGATACAAACGTGACTAAAAGGAATTTGGGTAAACTTCCTGTCTTCTATGTTTACGGAGCGCCCAAAGTGCCAGTTGGATATTCAAAATATATAGCGAAAACCTACCCGAGACCGCTTAAATGAGGTTGAGACCCCCCGGGTCTTTCAATGTCCATAAAATTCAACCAAATCATTGACTCTGTATATATAAAGGTTGTATTAGATGGATTTACCAGAATAACGTCATCTTCCATATCTACGGAGGGCTAAGATTGTCACTTTTCAGTCGAAAAATGTCAAAATTTTAGGACAAAGGGCACAGGGTAATGGTGAGAGCCCCCTGATCTCTCAATCTTTCTAATATTTGACAGACATTTAGTCAATAGGTAGATACAAACGTGACTAAAAGGAATTTGGGTAAACTTCCTGTCTTCTATGTTTACGGAGCGCCCAAAGTGCCAGTTGGATATTCAAAATATATAGCGAAAACCTACCCGAGACCGCTTAAATGAGGTTGAGACCCCCCGGGTCTTTCAATGTCCATAAAATTCAACCAAATCATTGACTCTGTATATATAAAGGTTGTATTAGATGGATTTACCAGAATAACGTCATCTTCCATATCTACGGAGGGCTAAGATTGTCACTTTTCAGTCGAAAAATGTCAAAATTTTAGGACAAAGGGCACAGGGTAATGGTGAGAGCCCCCTGATCTCTCAATCTTTCTAATATTTGACAGACATTTAGTCAATAGGTAGATACAAACGTGACTAAAAGGAATTTGGGTAAACTTCCTGTCTTCTATGTTTACGGAGCGCCCAAAGTGCCAGTTGGATATTCAAAATATATAGCGAAAACCTACCCGAGACCGCTTAAATGAGGTTGAGACCCCCCGGGTCTTTCAATGTCCATAAAATTCAACCAAATCATTGACTCTGTATATATAAAGGTTGTATTAGATGGATTTACCAGAATAACGTCATCTTCCATATCTACGGAGGGCTAAGATTGTCACTTTTCAGTCGAAAAATGTCAAAATTTTAGGACAAAGGGCACAGGGTAATGGTGAGAGCCCCCTGATCTCTCAATCTTTCTAATATTTGACAGACATTTAGTCAATAGGTAGATACAAACGTGACTAAAAGGAATTTGGGTAAACTTCCTGTCTTCTATGTTTACGGAGCGCCCAAAGTGCCAGTTGGATATTCAAAATATATAGCGAAAACCTACCCGAGACCGCTTAAATGAGGTTGAGACCCCCCGGGTCTTTCAATGTCCATAAAATTCAACCAAATCATTGACTCTGTATATATAAAGGTTGTATTAGATGGATTTACCAGAATAACGTCATCTTCCATATCTACGGAGGGCTAAGATTGTCACTTTTCAGTCGAAAAATGTCAAAATTTTAGGACAAAGGGCACAGGGTAATGGTGAGAGCCCCCTGATCTCTCAATCTTTCTAATATTTGACAGACATTTAGTCAATAGGTAGATACAAACGTGACTAAAAGGAATTTGGGTAAACTTCCTGTCTTCTATGTTTACGGAGCGCCCAAAGTGCCAGTTGGATATTCAAAATATATAGCGAAAACCTACCCGAGACCGCTTAAATGAGGTTGAGACCCCCCGGGTCTTTCAATGTCCATAAAATTCAACCAAATCATTGACTCTGTATATATAAAGGTTGTATTAGATGGATTTACCAGAATAACGTCATCTTCCATATCTACGGAGGGCTAAGATTGTCACTTTTCAGTCGAAAAATGTCAAAATTTTAGGACAAAGGGCACAGGGTAATGGTGAGAGCCCCCTGATCTCTCAATCTTTCTAATATTTGACAGACATTTAGTCAATAGGTAGATACAAACGTGACTAAAAGGAATTTGGGTAAACTTCCTGTCTTCTATGTTTACGGAGCGCCCAAAGTGCCAGTTGGATATTCAAAATATATAGCGAAAACCTACCCGAGACCGCTTAAATGAGGTTGAGACCCCCCGGGTCTTTCAATGTCCATAAAATTCAACCAAATCATTGACTCTGTATATATAAAGGTTGTATTAGATGGATTTACCAGAATAACGTCATCTTCCATATCTACGGAGGGCTAAGATTGTCACTTTTCAGTCGAAAAATGTCAAAATTTTAGGACAAAGGGCACAGGGTAATGGTGAGAGCCCCCTGATCTCTCAATCTTTCTAATATTTGACAGACATTTAGTCAATAGGTAGATACAAACGTGACTAAAAGGAATTTGGGTAAACTTCCTGTCTTCTATGTTTACGGAGCGCCCAAAGTGCCAGTTGGATATTCAAAATATATAGCGAAAACCTACCCGAGACCGCTTAAATGAGGTTGAGACCCCCCGGGTCTTTCAATGTCCATAAAATTCAACCAAATCATTGACTCTGTATATATAAAGGTTGTATTAGATGGATTTACCAGAATAACGTCATCTTCCATATCTACGGAGGGCTAAGATTGTCACTTTTCAGTCGAAAAATGTCAAAATTTTAGGACAAAGGGCACAGGGTAATGGTGGGAGCCCCCTGATCTCTCAATCTTTCTAATATTTGACAGACATTTAGTCAATAGGTAGATACAAACGTGACTAAAAGGAATTTGGGTAAACTTCCTGTCTTCTATGTTTACGGAGCGCCCAAAGTGCCAGTTGGATATTCAAAATATATAGCGAAAACCTACCCGAGACCGCTTAAATGAGGTTGAGACCCCCCGGGTCTTTCAATGTCCATAAAATTCAACCAAATCATTGACTCTGTATATATAAAGGTTGTATTAGATGGATTTACCAGAATAACGTCATCTTCCATATCTACGGAGGGTTAAGATTGTCACTTTTCAGTCGAAAAATGTCAAAATTTTAGGACAAAGGGCACAGGGTAATGGTGAGAGCCCCCTGATCTCTCAATCTTTCTAATATTTGACAGACATTTAGTCAATAGGTAGATACAAACGTGACTAAAAGGAATTTGGGTAAACTTCCTGTCTTCTATGTTTACGGAGCGCCCAAAGTGCCAGTTGGATATTCAAAATATATAGCGAAAACCTACCCGAGACCGCTTAAATGAGGTTGAGACCCCCCGGGTCTTTCAATGTCCATAAAATTCAACCAAATCATTGACTCTGTATATATAAAGGTTGTATTAGATGGATTTACCAGAATAACGTCATCTTCCATATCTACGGAGGGCTAAGATTGTCACTTTTCAGTCGAAAAATGTCAAAATTTTAGGACAAAGGGCACAGGGTAATGGTGAGAGCCCCCTGATCTCTCAATCTTTCTAATATTTGACAGACATTTAGTCAATAGGTAGATACAAACGTGACTAAAAGGAATTTGGGTAAACTTCCTGTCTTCTATGTTTACGGAGCGCCCAAAGTGCCAGTTGGATATTCAAAATATATAGCGAAAACCTACCCGAGACCGCTTAAATGAGGTTGAGACCCCCCGGGTCTTTCAATGTCCATAAAATTCAACCAAATCATTGACTCTGTATATATAAAGGTTGTATTAGATGGATTTACCAGAATAACGTCATCTTCCATATCTACGGAGGGCTAAGATTGTCACTTTTCAGTCGAAAAATGTCAAAATTTTAGGACAAAGGGCACAGGATAATGGTGAGAGCCCCCTGATCTCTCAATCTTTCTAATATTTGATGGTCTTTCAATGTCCATAAAATTCAACCAAATAATAGATTCTATATATATAAAGGTTGTATTAAATGTTCTTGAACGGACTGCTCACTCCAGATCAGATCAGACCAGAACCCTAGTAGAATCGAGTTGTTTCAAGTACAAACCGTCACCATAGGTTGAAGTTAGCTTGTCGGGGGGAGATATACAGACCTATACCACGCACTTGCACCTTCACACAGCTCACACAACCATCCCATTTGAAGTAAAATTCAGGTCCAAATGCATTGTTGACGCCTATTTCACACAGGCAACTTATAAGGGCTCCAACACTTCATGCTGGCAGAATTGTGTTCGCCAACATAGGAAGGGCTCACATAGCCATTCCCGCTAACATGGGTAGGAATCTCCTTTCTTTTTGAATGTTTTTCTTCAATTGGGTAGTGCTTATTTCCAGAGTCATACCACTAGAACCTTTTCTAGGAGCTTGGTGATCTTTTCAATCTGTCGCAGGGTAAGCAACATTTTGTGTGCACCTTGCAGGTTTGTGTGGGATAAACGAATGGTGACCGGGCAACCTTTTTTGGCTGCTTTCTGTAATTTATTAGCTTGACCTTTTATCAAGTTCAAACCGTATTTTGATAGACTTATAATGCATACCTCGCGAAAATGGAAGCGGATGGTGAGATGTTCACTGCGGAGATTGATAGGATCGCAGTTTAGATCGCTGAGGTATGTCTGCATGCGATTGATGGTTCTCAAGGTCACGGGTAAGTACACCATGTTTTTTGGGTTTTGAATGATCTTTAGCCCGGGATCGATTGCGGGGGAAAGCTGTAGATAGTGGACTGTTGGGTGACGTGTACGTAGCTTCCATTGATGATGCTACTGTTCACCAGGATGCTGTTGATGCTTCTGATGCTAACAATGTATTCACCCTCTTTGTAACCGTTTGTTGCCCGATCAAATGTGTAGGGTTGTCGCTTGAATTCCAATATGGTGTTCGATTTCTTAAATTGTAAACCAGGTAAGAATGCGACTATCGTTTCAAGAGACAAGAATGGAAAACCCTTGTTTTTTGTCTGTGGTGTAGACGATTTGTTGCAACAGTATGGTGTCCATTTATTTATTAAAACACGACGTTCAACTTCTGACCGTCCGATTCGAACTGAAGGACTCCTACGGACATTGCAAGTGCAAATTCTTCGGTGTTGGCGGGAATATTACGCTCGAATTCCGCTCGAATTTGGATGTCCACTCGGACTGATGACTTACATCGATGACAAACAGCGGCTATAAGTCAATGAAACCAGAGGGGTTGACGCCACCGTTACTGAGGAGGGTGTCGGTGTTGTAGAATTTTTTTTTGAAGTCTACAGCCTTCTTGAACACTATGGCAACCTTATATTGTTAGAAACCGGCATTAAAGTGGACGACTGAGCAGTGATCGAACACGGAAGCATTATGGATTTTGTCATTATCTCTGTCGGTTCGGAAGGCAACGGTGATATATCTAGGCTTTTCGGGACCACTACTGGCAGCTAGGCAGCACTTAAACTGTGAGGCTTGGGGAACGGCTATGAAATCGCAATGTCTCATGCAAAATCCACAGTGAAACTTGAATTTATTCTGGATGGTTTTGTACAGTTGCATCTTGTTTTCGTCTGCAGGAGTGACGTGAGGGAGGAACCAAGAGATCTAAATCAGGATTATTTTTTCCACGTTATTGACGGCGGCTGCCCTAAGAATGACATTTGCATCTGAATTGCGAACGAGTGGGAGTTTGTGCCCGTACAATATTTTGTTGTAATCATCCCAAAATATGTATCAGGGGGATGGCAAACGAGTTTGATCCCTTGTTGGTGGTCTTGGTGATAATGAATCCATGGTAGGCTGCAAATCCAGTGTTCTCAGCCTCGGCATCGGTGGAAGAATCCTTATGCCACAGTTTGGACCCTGCGATTTTGAGAAGTCGTCGGGGTAGGTTAACATTCCCACCATAGTGGTGGCAATGCCGGGGTCGTAAATGTGTTCAATTTGCTGGCTGGAGAGTCGATAACAGATAGTTTTGAAAGGATACATGATACCATTGTGAATGAGATCAACGCCTGCATATGGAGTGCCGTCGTGCTTTTGAAGTCGCCCTTCTACCAAGAGATACGCTCGGTTTGGTGGAGGAACAGGTCCTGCGTTTCGATGTTGATTCGTATCTCCGCTCCAGAGTTGGTAAGTTGGGCGCCGGCTCAAGGTTCGAATACGTGAACTTGGTATTGATATTTTTGAAGACTTTCATCGAAGGAAAACCCTCCTGTAATTGTAAGGATGTCAGACATTATGTATTTATTTATAGCTTTGGAGGAAGTTGTGGAGGGTAGCGATGCCACGACCAGAGATGAGATTGCTTTACTGGGTTTGATTGTGGGGCTTACTGCGTTTAACACTTACTGTAAACCAACTTATTTTCGCGGATACTTTATTTCGCGTTTTACCCTTTCTTTACCACTTTGCGGCTATTTGATTTCGCGATTTTCTTATTTATTTGATTAAGTTTAATAAGGAAAGATCCAAGATTCACATATTCGCGCCGACTTATATTCGCGTTATTTTTCTACTCGCGAAAGACGCAAAAATAAATCGCTCGCGAAAATAAGTTGGTTTACAGTATATTTAGCTGTTGATAAGGTTTGCTGCGTTGGACACTGGGTTTTCGAGGGCGGGTCACTTTGTCAACGACATGGTCGACAACTTTGGCTACCACCTTTTTAACTCCTATTATTGCTGCATTGGTGGCAGCGGTCATAGACCTACTTTCCAAGGTCTTGGCAGCAAAGGAGATGAACATGCGACCAGTGATCGATACCGCCGATAGTGTCAAACAAACTTCGTATTTGGCACAACTTTTTGGAATTTTAGATCCTCAATGCTCTTCAACTTTGTATTTATTTGGCTTTTTAACTATTTCGATCTGAGCGTCACTCATGAGTCTTATTTAGACGAAACGCGCGTCTGGCGTATAAAATTATAATCCTGGTACTTTTGATAACTATTTACACCACTGGGTCGATGCCACTGCTGGTGGACGTTTCGTCCCCGAGGGTATCACCAGCCCAGTAGTCAGCACTTCAGTGTTGACATGAATATCAATTATATGGTCATTTTTATAAATTTTCTGTTTACAAAACTTTGAATTTTTCGAAAAACTAAGGATATTCTTAACCCAGGAGTAGATTACCTTAGCCGTATTTGGCACAACTTTTTGGAATTTTAGATCCTCAATGCTCTTCAACTTTGTATTTATTTGGCTTTTTAACTATTTCGATCTGAGCGTCACTGATGAGTCTTATGTAGACGAAACGCGCGTCTGGCGTATAAAATTATAATCCTGGTACTTTTGATAACTATTTACACCACTGGGTCGATGCCACTGCTGGTGGACGTTTCGTTCCCGAGGGTATCACCAGCCCAGTAGTCAGCACTTCAGTGTTGACATGAATATCAATTATATGGTCATTTTTATAAATTTTCTGTTTACAAAACTTTGAATTTTTCGAAAAACTAAGGAATTTCTTACCCCAGGAGTAGATTACCTTAGCCGTATTTGGCACAACTTTTTGGAATTTTGGATCCTCAATGCTCTTCAACTTTGTATTTATTTGGCTTTTTAACTATTTCGATCTGAGCGTCACTGATGAGTCTTATGAAGACGAAACGCGCGTCTGGCGTATAAAATTATAATCCTGGTACTTTTGATAACTAATTCGACCACCGTATGCATACTTTCGAGCAAAACCTTTCTTAATTCATGATATTACGATGGAGCTGCTTATATTCCTTGATACTGGTGTGTTCACCTTTCTTCGTGGCATCGAGGATCGCTACAATTGCGTTGCGCACACCATTGTTTCCAGCACGGTAGCCAGCGTTACACAGATCCAAGCGATAGAGGAGCTGGTCAAAGTCGGAGGGTAGAAATAAGGTTTAAAGTCCGCTACAATGCTCATCTTGCTTAAGATGTGCGACACAATCTTCTTTATTGCCTTTGGGTTCTCGAGAGGTTGAACTGCCTTGATACATTGTACCGGAACTAGTACTGTTCAGGATCTCTGCATAGTCGACAAGGTCTTAAAAACTTCGGGCTCGAACGATTCTGGTTTCTTTTTCACCATGAGTTCCCAGAGGTCAAGGGTTCATTTGGACCTTACACCATCCACGAAAATATCATCGCCGTCAGAAGTAACTGCATGCTGGTTAGCTTCCAATGAAGATACCATCGGTTTCAGTTCTCGATTCAAAGGTATGGTCGGCGGAAGGATTGGTACTGATCTGCAAATACTGCTGTGCTCGAGGTCCGAGGATGATGTCTGTAGGTGGTGATATTGGTAGTGGGTAGTCAAACTTGGGCGGTGTAGGAAGGATGTCTGTCACTGCTGCAGGAAGGTATACGATCGTTTTAGTGATCGGTGAAGCTGCCTCTCGCTGAGCCTCAACCACAGGTTTAGCACATTGGAAAGGTCCCGGTTGAGTTCAATCTTCTCGAGGCGATGCTGCATGTTACTGGCTTAAATCTTTCGCTGGGTCTAGATCTCTTGCAGCTCCCTGACGAGCGCCTCAAATTGTTTAGGGTCTGTAATCTTTATAAATGTTATCTATTTACAGCGTTGACGTGAACTCCCCTAGGCGATGGTTTGAACACCTCTAAGCGTTTGTTTTTAACGTTCCAAAGCGTTGGTTTGAACAGTGATACCTTTCCTGAAACCATATCGAAATGTAAAAAAAAATTAAAAAAATGCATGCATTTCTGCTCGTTTTTCAATAAAATTGAATTGAAAAGATCGAGCGAAAAATCTTTGTTGATAAACACTACAATCAAGTATGGACCTATGGGTGGTAGGAATAGGAAAGACGGACTGTCAAACAGGTAAATGCCATATACAACATGCTAAAACAATCTAAATGTTCATATAACCCTACTACGAAGGCTATATTATTCTTCAAAATTATCTAAAAATCTATTTTATTGTACAAAAACTTTCATATTTAAAAAAATCACCATGTCCATAATGCGTAACAAAACTTCTAACTGTATATTGCTACCTTATCGTTTTTTTGGTTTCAACCGTATCGGTAAATTAAAGCACTCAAAGTCCGCGTACACCACGAAAGGGACTCTCATCGAATGGGTGGTGTTGACAAAGGTCAGCTGGTATTTCCCTTTTTTAGGCAGCTCGATCTTGACTGCCTTTCGGTTGACGCAACACTCTTTGTTGGTCTCCAGGACTTTCTTGCTATAAAAGTGGTTCTAGCACCTGTAGCCTTCGATCAGCTATAAGTTGAGTTCTTTCTCCCGCTGTTTATCAACGTTGGAAATGTGCAGCGGGTATACTTCACTATCATCTATTCTAGATACAGTAACCGCCAGGGTGGAATTGGCCTTCTCAAATTTATTAATATCCTTAAGGCTAACAATATTGAGCGCTGTGTAACCTTGTCCGTTTGTTTTGGGTCTACCTCGTTATGGTACAAGGCCGAAAGTATGGTCCATTTGAAACACTCCTCGTCGTTATTTTTCACATTGATTACAGTCTTCTTGGCTTTGATCCACGCCGGCTAATCAATGTACTAGGACTAACCCAGCGGTCGGTGTTTGTTGATATTGACTTGATGTTTTACAATTGCCTTCGATGTCCAGCCTTTTTTCAGAGGTCCACTGTGCAATCTTTTCTCCGATCTTTTCATCCATCTCCTCAAGGCCTAGGTTTCAAGCAAGTCCGTGGTTGAGGTGAATATCTGGTTTTCCGAGTGAAAGTATCCCTCGTTCTCATCATCCATCTTACCTGTTTGGTTAATCTTCACTGTGCAGCATTACATTGACGGTTTAATACTTTTTTTATCCTTTCAATGCACAATCGTCTATAAGTTCCACCCTTGACATCCGAGAGACCTCAAGGTAGGTCTTTACATCCATGTCAATAATGGGGTCATTTTTCAAGTAGTTAATACATCTTTAAAGTCTTTTTTTCAGTGGATGTACCTGAATTTTATCCCCAATGGCTTTCCTATCTTCTCTGAATCTTCTTGTAACTTCTCCAGTAGTCGATCTTTCGACATCCTGTTAACCCCTATCAACTCATCCTTTTTGGCCTGGCTAATAATATTCGTCCTCGTATAGGGTTGGGACAACGCTCAAATAATGTTGATCTTCGTTCCGATCAACTAAACCAACTGATCCTTTCTCAGCCGGGAGTACCATCGGAAGTGGTTCATTTTGGCAATACCTCTAAGGGCATTAACGTTTTCAACAACTGATTCCAGCTATTTTAAGCTATTGGATCCATGTCTTTATCCTAACAATCCAAAATGAAATCATTTTAGGTCACCCAAAACAAATATCCCCAATTCTTATGGGTTTTCAAAAAATATAAGATTCGTGGTAATCACAGCCGGTGCGCCTGTTTTTTTCATCCCAAAGCTCCAAATTTTGCAGAGCTCAATCGGTCTCTCTCTTTGCCAAGACGGTGGTCAGCTGCTTGTTTAATCTCTCACAACCCCAAGTGGGGACAGTTGCCCCCTTCCAACATAAGTTTATAATTTTTGCTTACCTATTAACTATATGTTTGCTTAATATTAGGCAGCTTGAGTGATCAGGGGGCTATAGCCCTGTGCCCTTTGTCCTAAAATTTTGATAATTTTTAGCTGAAAAGTGACAATATAAGCCCTACATAGATATCGAAGATGACGCTATTCTGGTAAATCCATCTAACACAACATTTATATATACTGAGTCTATGATTTTATTCAATTTTATGGACATTGAAAGACCCGGGGGGTCTCACCCTCATTTAAGCGGTCTCAGGTAGGTTTTCACTATATATTTTGAATATCCAACTGGCACTTTGGGCGCTCCGTAAACATGAAAGACAGGAAGTATACCCAAATTCCTTTTAGTGACGTTTGTATCTACCTGTTGACTAAATGTCTGCTTAATATTAGGCAGATTGAGAGATCAGGGAGCTATCGCCATAGCCTTGTGCCCTTTGTCCTAAAATTTTGATATTTTTTATCTGAAAAGTGACAATATAAGCCCTCCATAGATATCGAAGATGACATTATTCTGGGAAATTCTTCTAATACAACCTTTATATATACAGAGTCTATGATTTTATTCAATTTTATGGACATTGAAAGACCAAGGGGGTCTTACCCTCATTTAAGCGGTCTCGGGTAGGGTTTTACTATATATTTTTGAATATCCAACTGGCACTTTGGGCGCTCCGTAAACATGAAAGACAGGATTTGTACCCAATTCCTTTAAGTCACGTTTGTATCTACTTGTTGACTAAATGTCTGTTTAATATTAGGCAGATTGAGAGATCAGGGGGCTATCACCATAGCCCTGTGCCCTTTGTCCTAAAATTTTGATAATTTTTAGCTGAAAAGAAACAATATAAGCCCTCCATTGATATCGAATATGACAATATTCTGGGAAATCCTTCTAATACAACCTGTATATATACAGAGTCTTTGATTTTATTCAATTTTTTGGACATTATAAGACCAGGGGGGTCACACCCTCATTTGAGCGGTCTCGGGTTGGTTTTCACTATATAGTTTTGAATATCCAACTGGCACTTTGGGCGCTCCGTAAATATGGAAGACAGCTGGAAGTGTACCCAAATTAATTTTAGTCACGTTTGTATCTACCTATTGACTAAATATCTGCATAATATTAGAAAGATTGAGAGATCAGGGGGCTCTCACCATTACCCTGTGCCCTTTGTCCTAAAATTTTGACATTTTTGGGCTGAAAAGTGACAATGTAAGCCCTCCGTAGATATTGAAGATGACGTTATTCTGTAAAATCCTACTATTACAACCTTTTTATATACTGAGTCAATGATTTGGTTGAAATTTATGGACATAGAAAGACCAGGGGGGTCTCAACCTCATTTAAGCGGTCTCGGGTAGGTTTTCACTATTTATTTTGAATATCCAACTGGCACTTTGGGCGCTCTGTAAATATGGAAGACAGGAAGTGTACCCGAATTAATTTTAGTCACGTTTGTATCTACCTATTGACTAAATATCTGCATAATATTAGAAAGATTGAGAGTTCAGGGGCTCTCAACATTACCCTGTGCCCTTTTTCTAAAATTTTGACATTTTTTTGGCTGAAAAGTGACAATGTAAGCCCTCCGTAGATATTGAAGATGACGTTATTCTGTAAAATCCTACTAATTCAACCTTTATATATACTGAGTCAATGATTTGGTTGAAATTCATGGACATTGAAAGACCAGGGGGGTCTCAACCTCATTTAAGCGGTCTCGGGTAGGTTTTCACTATATATTTTGAATATCCAACTGGCACTTTGAGCGCTCCGTAAATATGGAAGACAGGAAGTGTACCCAAATTAATTTTAGTCACGTTTGTATCTACCTATTGACTAAATATCTGCATAATATTAGAAAGATTGAAAGATCAGGGGGCTCTCACCATTACCCTGTGGACTTTTTTTTACTGAAAATTTGTTTTTTTGGCTTTCCGTAAATATTTCTATTTATAAAATATAAATATTTCTAGAGTTATCGGTTTTTCTTTTTTGTCTTTAGAAATATAAAATACAAACGTACATCTTTGAAGTCGTTTTATTGACATAAATCTATATTACATAAAGACAAATATGTAACTTAGAAAAGAGTTAGGGTTTATATTCGAGGACAACGAGAAATTACGACAGCTTGAGGAAGTCATTTAACGATTTCCTACGTATCTTATCAGTCATTTTAACTATGAAAATCATGCTTGCAATGTTATCACGTATTTAATTTTGGTATAATTTTCATCTAAATTTTGAATATCGAACCGACTGCTAGCAGCCAGTTGGATATTGAATATCGAATAACGAATAACGAACCGGCTGCTAACTTCACATACATTTTTTATCACGCTTTGTTTTTCAAAATATAATCAAAGGTATAGGTCATGATACTTTTTATTTCACGCGACTGGTTGATAGGTCCATATCATGCTTCAGATAAGAAAAAGAAACAATGGGGTCATCGGACTTGTTTTCTTCCTACATATCAATATAGGTAAATTCACAACACTTTCTATTGTAAAAATATCTCAATTATCTCGGGGACCCTTATGAAGCAAAGTTGAAGAAAAAAAAATAATGAACTCAAAATATTGATTTTTAAATTATTTTTTTTTAAAAACATACAGCTTTAAACATGATGACGCATAATTGTGTTTTTATATTAATTTTACATGAAGTCTTACATGTGGAGTATACTAAGATGATCTTAAGATATGGCTCCCAATTGAATACGATATTCCCGCGTTTGTATTTTCTATTATGATTTCATTGAAAGAGGGTTGCTACTCACAATGAAGCTATTAATTGGTGAAGATGAAATCATCCCTTCGTAAATTTTACGGACGCCATCACGAGTTGGTTGACCGTTATGGAATAACCGTTTCACAGATGATATCGTAGATGTTCTTACGTCGTAACTAAAATCCTCTTCCCTCTTTTATGAATTTGACCTACAAATTAAACTATTTTCCGGGTTTGTAACAACAAGAGCAACACGACAAGTGACCCATGTGGAGCAGGATCTGCTCAGTTATCATTTCGGATCTCCTGTGATCACCTCCAGTTTTTGGTGGGGTTCGAAAAACTTTAGTTTTCTATGTTGTTTCCTGAGTACTTTTATTTGTCTGATTATCTTTTTCATCTTAAGCCATGGCGTTGTGAGTTCATTTTCGAGTTATGAGTATAACTGTTCCTCTAGAATGGGGGTCTCATTGGGGGTTTCCGATCCCGGATCCCGCTTACTGTTTTGTCAGATTCCCGTATCCCGCTTACACTATGTACGTAAGAAATTTACATTTTTTTGTCATTTCCCGGGTCCCGTAAGACCTCATTTCCCGTTTTCACGACACAATAATTTGAATTTCACGTTTCCCGCTTACGAAAAATTGGCAATCTCGCGTCACGCTTAGACCCCAATGAGACCCACTAGAATTTATCGCCCCTCCCCCCCTTTTGATATGAATTACATAGTACTTTCAAAACTTGTGAATTTCATTAAAGATCTAGTTCTCTGCTACTTCAAAATCCAAGAAGAAGAAAGACACCCAAGCCAACTTAAATATATTGATTTCCATACATTAAATGTAAACACGTTACTTTGTCGGGTTCTTGACAGAACGGTCTTTCATAGTCATATCGTATAAATTTGGTTCTATGCCAAAAAGTCGTTGCCAAATCCAGATAAAGTTTTGAACATTTTCAGTACGCTTCCGGGTCAGAATTCAGCACTTTATGATATTGACACAAGACGTCTAGCAGATTTTCTATACTTTCCATTGTATTGGTAATTGTAAAATATGATAATTGTCTTCATAAAGATAATTCATTTACATGAACTTTCAATCACACGATAGACTTATGTAAAACATACAGTTGAATACTATTTATAGATTTGCTGAAATAATCTAATTCAAATGTTTACGTTCAGTGATTTTCTGGAAATCTGAAGGTTATACACAGTTATAAATGCATGATGTTCTATTTTGGGAATGCAAACATATCCTATTATAGTATTATAATGTGTTCTGAAGCACCTCCCTTGTTTTCTATATTTTCTGTTTAAAGAGGGGCGTAACACACTTGTAAAACAGTCGGAAGGGGGGGGGGGGGTATTTTTTTCATGTCACAGTATTTGTAGATATCTCATCAAGAAAGCTTTAAAATTGCTTGAAAAACTGACTGACAAAGGTGGATAACTCTACCTCCAAAATTATAACAGTTATAAAAAATACTTGAATACATATATTTCAACTATTTTCACCGACTGTAAAAATTGCTAAGCTACAAACATATCTTGAATAGAAAAAGCTGATTCAAGGTTCAACAATTTTTTTTCTCAGAATTATGGCTGTTGTTTTTTTTTTCGGGCGGGTGGTCGGTCAGACGACTGCAGCCAAATGTTGTCCGTGCATTTACTCATGAACCGTTTAATCAAAGCTTTTCAAAAGTTAATATGTTGTTACTGACTAAAATGGAGGTCAAGTTTAATAATGACGATACTTTTACCGTTTATGAGTTATAGTTTTCGAAAGATTTAAAAATGGCGTTTCCAGTCGTGTCCGTGCATTTAAAACAATGAACTGTTCAACCAAAGCATTATTTTAATATATTGTTACTGACAACAAGCTGAAGGTGGAGGTCAATTCCAATAATGACGATTTTTTATTGTACCGTTCAGGAGTTATGGTTCTTGAAAGTTAAAAAATGGTATTTCCAGTGGTGTCTGTGCATTTACTCATAAACCATTCAACTAAAGCTTTTCAAACTCAAATATGTTGTTACAGTAATTGATGACAAATGGGAGGTTAAAGTCAACATTGTTCAATAATGACGATTCGCATTTTTCCTGTTCTGGAGTTATGGTTCTTGAAAGATTGCCAACATGGCATTCCATACATTGGGATCAGAATATTTTTAGAAAAAAAAACATACCCCCCCATTGACGTTAAATGGCCATTCCATTATGATCTCTTTTAATTTTGTTGCCACTGATGACCGACTGTAAGTTCATGAGTCTATCCAATGTATACGTGTTAGTTGTAACGTTATCATTCATACAAGTAATAATTCTTTGTATCTAGTTTTGTCTTCTTTTACGGTATATATATCTAAGATATATGTAAACAAGTGCTTGCTAGATTGCCACACAATACACTATTTTATAGATATATTTTTCTTTTTTTCCAATTTTGATGTCTAGCAATAATTTCAATAACGTTTTTTTGTTAACAAGCTACACTATCAAGGGGAAGAGGGGATCGAATACTAGTATTCTTTGTGAGCTGAAATCATACACTCACTTAATCATTTCTTGTTTAAATGTAATCTTTACTACAAGTTGAATATCCAGTGAGCACTTAATGGTGTCGCTTCACTCCGTTATATACACACATTTCTCGATTTCTTTTTTTTCCGATTTCCGGATTTCTCAATTTCTTGATTTCCCGATTTCTCGATTTCTCGATTATCCGATATCCCGATTTCCAGAATTCCCGATTTCTCGATCTCCCGATTTCCCGATTCGTTAATTTCTCGATTCGGATCCGCTTTCTCGCTTTCTCGCTTTCCCGATTTTGCATTGGAAATATGAAAGGAGAAAACACGAAAACACGAAAAGGGGTAATGGCCGCATCCGGCCGTCATAACTATCCCTATATTTTATTACTTTGTTTGTTTTATCATTAAAACGGCCTTTTCTATTATCTTTATTTAAGAATTGAATGCTTCTTTTTGTAAATTCATTGGGGTCTAAAAGACAAAGACATTAACAACTATAGGTCGTATATTTGTTATCTATCGGCTGTAACACAAATGAAATACATTTTAATCTAATAATTTTAAACACTTAATTCAATAAAGACCTAATTCAGCTGGCAATTGTTTATATATTACCTACTTGCCATTTAATTACCAATGTTGTACCCTATTTTCAGATATACATATATATATTAAGATGCATCAGAACAAAGTATTGTGTATCTTGGCAGTCATTGTTGTGTCAACCAACAGTGGAGTGTATGGTAATGTATACATTTTTTATATAGATTAGTCCGTTGTTTTTTTCCGTTTGAATCGACAAAGCCTCGGTCACACCTTACCGGATAAGACGAACGGACGCCTAACGGATGAAAATAAAAGTTGTCCGTTGACAAAATTGTAATCCGTTGGGAGTCCGTTGATGTACTGACCAACTAAAACGGACGCCTAACAAATGCATAACGGACATGCAACGGATATGCAACGGACGAGAAACGGAGACGTACCGGACAGAACGGATGTCGAACGTACATCCAACGGACGAATACCGCATAAAACGGACACATAACGGAAGCGTACCGGATAAAACGGATAAACAAGATATTATACAAAAAAATTAAAGGCGACAATAATAATACATGTTACAGTAAATCGCATTAATATTGAAAATGTTTTTTGTAACTGGTTTTGGTTTGTTCTTCAAAATGCAGCTTAAGGGCAGTGTCTGACCTAAACAACAACTGATTGACTGTGAAGATGTGCCCTTACTCTAAGATCGATTATGAATAAGGCAGCAACCATTTGATTTTCTGGGGGGGGGGGGCAATAGATTTTTTTTAGAAAAACATGTTTTCTTCTAGTTTTTGGAGAAACAAATAATTTGTTTTTGACCCTGAGAAGAAAAAAAATATCTGCTTAACCCTCAGCTGCCACTGTATGTAATGCTAAAATTGAAAGAAAAAAATTGTTTTCGACTTGTCGCCAAAAAAATAGATTGGTTTTGGCCAAAGACAAAAAGTTTGTCCGGAAAAAAAATCCAAAGCCCCCCCCAAAAAAAATCAAATGGTTGCTGCCTTATAAGAATTCACGAACTTTAAGAAATCTAATTGGCATTTCTGATGAGAAATTTTCAGTTGGCATTCATGCGTTTCAGATCCGTTCATCGTCCGTTTTATCCGTTATACGTCCGGTAGAAGTCCGTTTCACATTCGTTCAACATCCGTTTTATCCGTTAGAAGTCCGTTGGTGAATTTATCTGCCAGACTTCCAACGGATGTATAACGGACAAGTAATGGATACAAAACGGAAACGAAATGGACGAGTACCGTACAAAACGGACGCCTAACGAAAGCCTAACATTTCATCCGTTAGACGTCCGTTCAAAGTTTTGAACATACTCAAAATTGTCCACCAGACAGAACGGACGTCGACGGATACGCTTAACGTACATGCAACGGATATGGACGGACGCCTAACGGATAAGAACGGACGTCTAACGGACATGAACGGATTGAAAAAAAGTTATCTGTTAGGCGTCCATTCGAGCTATCCGGTAAGGTGTGACCGAGGCTTAAACACTAGTAATTTTTGGGCCCATTATAGCTTGCTGTTAGGTGTGAGCCAATGCTACGTGTTGAAAACCGTACCATGACTTATAATGGTTTACTTTTATAAATTGTTACTTGGATGGAGATTGTCTCATTGGCACTCATATCACATCTTCCTATTTCTATGTGGAATAATAAATTTCATCGCTATTTAACGAAGTTCTCCTTTGATTTTGATAACTGATAATGTTCTTTCTCAGTGGAGTAGAGTGATATGAAATAGTTATCAAAGGTACCATTACCAGGATTATAATTTAGTACGCCAGACGCGCGTTTCGTCTACATAAGACTCATCAGTGACGCTCATATCAAAATATTTATAAAGCTAGATAGCGATAAACAGATTTTCATGGGTCATCTCAACTCGACTTTGCTTTTCTCACTTTCGCCTTACTGGCTCAAGCAAGAAAATCAATCTCGTTTAGTTAACCAACGATAATCTATACATATAATATGAGAAGACGTGGTACGATAATCTTCGAAAATTATATCTACTTTGGAAACCAAAGAGGTGGATGTTAGAATCTGTAGGTCATTGTACGGCCTTCAACAATAAAGAAAACACATACAGTATCGTTAAACAGTACAATATGTGCATTACGTGGTCGGTATATTCTTTTCGAGAACCTCTGCAGCCACTGAAAGTGAAATATACGAGACAGGTTTCTTGCGGTTTTGCTACGAAGTAACTTAATAGAGAGGTTGTTCAATTTTCTACTAAAAAATTCTTCAGAATAGATTTACTAGACTGAGTTTAAAACAATTTATATATTAGTCCTAATGTGTTATGAGGACCTTTTCAAGATATGGTACTCTGATGTGGCTCGGTATGTAAATATTGCCGCTATCACGGTTTTGTTTTTATATTGGAGCTTACCAGAAATGAAGACCATATTCTTGGTAACCTTTTTGCTTTCTCTGTAAAAAACACATTGAATACTTTTATATCAATGTGACCAAATGTGGGTTGTATAAACAACTACAAATATAAGTTTTGTGATAAGTAAATCGAATCAATATTATCTAAAAGAGAGAACCATTCTCCAATAAAGTTATCAATCAAATCATTAGTTGGAATTTGTTTCGGCATGTAGTTATATTTCTGCTAACTGGGCACATTTGTTAATGACACAACCCTAAAAATTTTGAAGTAAGGTTATATTTATTTTGAAAATTGGTAGACATCTTTTGAGAATGATTAACACATATTTTACTAGGTTTAGACTGGCCATGGAATTGGAAAAGAGAAGATGTCACGTGTTACACCACGTGTTTGGCAGCAGTTGGCACAGGCGCAGTTGTTGCAACGCCATTGGCAATATCAGCAGCAGGATTTGGCGCTGCAGGTATTGCTGCTGGGTCGTTGGCTGCTAAATTGATGTCAATGGTAGGAGTTGTAAAGGCTGGAAGCTGGTTGGCATTTTTACAGTCGGCTGGAGTTTATGGTGTTGGTACAACTGGAAAAATGATATTAGCCTCGACTGTTTCACCATTGTGTGCAGCTATATGTGGAAGTTCAGAGGAAAGACAAGGTATTTTTTCAGATAATGCAATAGTATAATGATCATTGAATGTAAAATATGGAACTTATCACTCTCTATGGAAAATATCTATAGGAAGTCAGGAATTTGACAGTTATTTTATACTCGTACCATTGGTTGGTAAAGTTTAATGTTTGATTTGTTAGTTGTTATGAAATTGAATTTCCGCTTTTTGAACTTATGCCGGCGTCACACATTGGCGTATTGACCGACGTGCCTTAGACGCACAGAGAAATTTGACTAAGTCCGTATGCGTTAGGTGCATGCAAGAAGAACGCTAATCAATCGTTAAACGTGCGTTAATCTAGCGTTGCATAATTTTGAAGTAGATCGAAATGCAAAGGTATGCGCTTGGTGAATGCTTTCAGTTTAGGAAATTTTTATGCAGCATAAAACTTATCATTTAGATCTAGCGTTTTTTTAAACGTACACCTGTTTGCCACACTCACGTAATACTAAGTACACACACTACAACAAGCGCGTTGAAAAACGATACAGAGACACTTTTATGACACATTGTATAACGCCTCAAGATCATTCGAACGTCTTAAGATCAATCGACTTTTACTTGGACTTAAACTTGGACGTATTCAGGGCGTGTTTTCAACATATGCCAGGCGTAGTTTCAGCGCGCCGTAAACGTATAAACGCAACCGTGGCGTATCAAAAAGGTATTCTGAAAATAAACAAAAATGCTCTGACATTTATATATTGATATTTATATGTATTATATGTATGTCCGTGAATTTACAAGACCACGTCTATTTAGAAGTACTACAAATAATACAATTGAGTATAGAAAGGGACAAGAACGTGACCAAAGGGCAGACAACGTCCGAAGGCAAAGTATGGGTCTTCAATGCAGCGAGAAAATTATACACCCGGACCTGGGACTGTGCTATGTACTCATTAAATGAAACACCTCATTGTTACTTGTCCAAGATACGCCGAAAGCACGATTAATTGTCCCACATGCGACATTATTCAAGCTAAGACGTTTTCCTTCGTGACGTGCATTTTAGCTACGTTAGACAAACACCAACATACGTTTCTTGCTAAATGCATGTTTACTGACTGTTCTCGTACGCCTTAATCATCATAATCACGCTCGCTAAACACGATACAGATATGATTGACAAGTTGAATACGTCCAAAATTTCTAGCGTATTGGCATTGAACATGGTTTTTGACCCCTCTTGCGTACGTTGGTGTTATACGCTGATGTGTGACGCCGGTATTACCTTTGAGATCAGTATTTCGTTTACACTTTTTTTTGTAATTGAAATGATTCATTTTACTGGAAAAGAAAATTTTAAATTCTATGTAAATAAAAGCCTCCTTTTTTTCCTTAGATTTAAAATGTTATACCCATAGAATTGATGGAATGAAGGGCTTGGACGAATATCTGATACGAGCAGAACAAGTAAAGAATATTAAGCAGTGTGAAGATCAATGCAACGATGATGCATATTGCAGGGCCTTCCGGTATCTTCCAAAAAATAGCTTTTGCTTTTTATACAAGCTACAACAATATATTGAAGACGATATCAGTGAAAGCCAATTTTATGTAAAACGTTGTATTCTATGTTACATGAACCAAACGAAAAATGCCAAAGGACGGGATGATGAAATTCAAATAGTTTGGGAAGCAACTTCTCTCAAGGAATGTGAGATTCGATGTATTAAAACTGACGACTGCGGTGCTGTTTATTTTGATGGGCTGAGATGTTTCAAATTTAACACCAAAACGGAACCAAAGGAGAATACAGGCACTGACTTTTCAGCAAAGATATGTGTAGAGTTCAGCGATATAGCACTTGAATATGATGGTAAGATTTTCAATAAGACCATTTACCCTGGATTTGCATAATAATGAAATCTATGAAAAAATTTAGGGTTAGAAGTAAAAATGATCTCAACAACAAGGCCAATTGTCTTTAAATTTTAGGAACTTTTGGTCCTTAATGCTCTTCAACTTCGTACTTAATTTGGCCTTTTTAACTTTTGTTTTATTAGAACTGAACTGATGAGTCCTTTGAAGATGAACAGCGCGTCTGACGCAAACACAATATTGGTATCTATGATGAGTTTGATACTTAATCTTCATATGAATTTTGTCTTTTGTGGGGGAGATAATTGACATCCACTGTCTTATATTGGTAAAAAAAAAAAAACAATTTTTTCTTTGAAAATCAAATCTCAAAACCTTTTGATAATTTACTTGCAGTGGGAGGACACCAGGACCCGCCAACACCAAATCTAAATTTAAATTGATCAGGTATCAAAGATGGCGCTTCTTGATTAGTGCTAGTTTTTTTTTCTTACTGATGTACATCTAAACCTTTATTTGAAATTTATGAAAACTTGAAAGAGATTTTATGAAGTTTTTATGAGATATATGGGAAATCAAAGTGACATCAATTGACAAATTTCAAACATGTAAACTGAAATACTATTCATGAATCAAGAGATGTGATATTTTTGAAAATAAGACAACTATCTAACAAATTGATTGGATCTCACCATACAGTCTTCAACAATGAGAAAACCCATACTGTATAGTCAGCTTTAAAAGCCACGACATGACAAAATGTGTGTCATTTCAAACGCGTAAGCATTTTGCATGATTTATGACAATAAAACGGAAAAACAATTACAACCGACAGTAACTAATGAAAACCAATGAATTAAGGCTATCATACATGTTTCTTTTATTTCTTTTTAGGTGACAAATACAAGCAAAACGGGAATAGCTGAATATAATAGAATAGTGCAAGATTATTGAATTTTGACAAGTAATTGATGAATAAAATGAGAAGTAATGTTAAAAAAACAAACTAATTTATATTAGTTTTTTATATTAGTTTTCTGTTATATGATTTAATTAATTTTAGCTGCAAATCCTTACTCATGGTTAACCAATTTTTCTATTTTGACTAGATAGTATTGAATAGTATTTGTTGTTTATGAAACCATGTTAGATAAATGTTCAACATATTTATGTTTTAATTCGTTTTTCTTACGAGTAGTTAAAACCATGAAATCCTTAATAAATTGCATTAGGTATACACCGAAATAAGAGAAATTCAGATTAAGTTGTATTTCGTCTTTGAATTTAGACAACAGTATGGAATTGATCTTTCAATCTCATAAATCGATTAGGAAGACACATACTAAATCAACAAACTGAATATAAGTTATTCCTGCTCTACCAAGCACTTCTCGCCATATACATCAAATTAACGAAATGTCAGAATCCAGAATAGTTCTCAGGTGAATTTACAGATCAGACCATAGTTCATATATTGAAAGATAGGAGACGGCGAAAACATGTCTGTATTTGATCTAGGAGCAGACCTATCGTATTCAGATTCAGTTATGTATTAACCATTCGAATAGAAAAAAGGATATTTTACTTCCTAGAAATGGGTAATTGATAATTGGAAAGCTGTTGAATTTGTAACAACAAATTTTTGTTTGTAAAAGATTCCAGCTTGAAGTCGTCCATCTGTGTCAATATCGACAAAAAGATCAAGATATGATGCATACCCTCTAGTTTTGTTGTATCCATAAAAAAACTAAGGGAACAAATAAAGGGAGAAAATATCAAAGTATTTAAGTTTCTGTACAATTTATGGATTTAAGTTGGTGAAATTTTCACAGCACACTATTTCAAAATGATAAAAATTTAAGTACCAACATCATTTATTATGAAAGTTTTTGAAAAGCTACATTATAAAAATACAATGGAACATCTTTAGGGTTGGCAATGCATATACTCCCAGTGTAGTACTAACATCACATCATATTTGTGAAAATATGGACTATATTTCATGACATTTGATATTTTTTTTTATGGTTAGTAGAAACATACAGATTTACAAATATCTTCATTAGACAAAACAAAATATCAAATATTATATAATCCAATGACGTTCTATGTTTCTCAAACATTTGCTTGCACTATATATATCGTAAAAACTAATCTTAAATGTAAAGTTTATATCTTTTAAGCAAACGAGCGTTTTGCCATAAATTGCAAGATTTGGCTAGCAACAAAACCAGGTCCAATCCACCATTTTTGCTTTAGATTCATGTATCAAGTCTGAAATTTCTGAAGACCCTCTTTCATTTTTGTAAATATAAGAGACAATTACTTTTTAGAACTGCAGATACGAATGAAATATACCGCTTTTGAACGGAATGTTTTAAAGCTAAAAGAGGGACGAAAGATCCCAGAGGGACAGTCAAAGTCATAAATCGAAAATAAACTAACAACGCCATGGCTAAAAATGAAAAGGACAAACAGACAAACAATAGTACACGTGGCACAACATAGAACACTAAAGAATAAACAACACGAACCCCACCAAAAACTAGGGGTGATATCATGTGCTCTGGAAGGGCAGGCAGATCCCGTCGTGTTGCTCATTTTATAACAAATCCGGTAAATAGTTTAATTCAGTTGGTCACATTCATGAAAGGGAAGGGGATTGTAGTTATAACGCAAGGAACATATCCGATATCATCTGTGAAACGTTGATTCCATAACTGTCAACCAACTCGTGATGGCGTCCGTAAAATTTACGATGGGATGATTTCAACTTTACCATTTTGAACTCTTGGTTTAATAGCTTCCTTGTTAGCAGCAACCCTCTATCGAGAAAATCATGATAGGAAATATCAGCACGGGAATATCGTATCAATTGGGAGATATATACCCCGTATGGAGGTGCTGCTTGAATGTTGCTACTTAGAAATGGAAAGTTCACAATTGGAAAGCTGATATCTCTTTTATCGTAAAGTTTTGTTTTCAACCGACTCTCATTGTCAATTTCTAGATGTAAGTCAAGATATGATGCCGACTTAAGTGTATCTGTTGTATCTTTTATCTCTTGTTCGATGGGGTTCAACATAGTCACCAAATTTTGAATTATTCAATGAGACATCTATATAGCGGAAAGTAAAGTTAAAGGATATTGCTAACTTCTTATCTTTCTTCCTAAGAAGTTCCTGTAAGAAGCCAGCCTCATAATAATAAAGAAACAAGTCGGCAAGAAGAGGGACACACTTGATTCCCATTGGAATGCCGAAAGGCTGAAAAACAAGTCCTCCGAAAGTAACAAATATGTTGTCAATCAAAAAATCAAGCATCTTGATAATTTCTGTTCCAGAATTTTTTGTTAGAATCAGATTGATCCTTTACAAAGTAGGATTTATCCCTCCCTAAGACAAGATACTTGTATCTACGGTGGCCATTCTTTTTTATGAAACAAAGCAACACTTTCAATTTGTCTTTTAGTTTAGAATGTGGAATACTTGTGTGGAAAATTCAAATGGTTTAATACTACTGCAATATGAAAGAGGGTTAGATTGTATGTAAAGCATCATTATTATATGCTCTTTACGAAATAACTGCTGGCCATTAAAAAAAATATTTTTTTCAAGATGGCCACGGCCATTTTCTAAAATGCCTGTTTTCTTTAGTTTGAAAAAAACTTTTTTTGAACTCCTTTTAGTAAAAACCAATTATCAGGTTTGGCGGCTACCTTCCTTACATCACATATTTATTAAAAATGAATATTTGACATATCCAGTATTTGCGCATGCGAGAACATGTTACAAAATTCTTGAACTAATTACCATATATTTAGTGTTTTTGGATTTCTAATAATATTATGAACTGGTTTAATAACATTTTTCAAGGTTATGATAAACATGTGTTTAACACTTTTGCGCATGTGCACACTATTCATAGACATTAAGAGCGATTTGTAAGCACAACCAGGCAATTCTCAGGTATTCGATGGATAAGGCGAATATGTGGTGAATCCCGAAGAAACATCAATTGTAACAGCAGATCAGCCACTTTTGGAAATGACTAAGCAAATTCAATGGGAATGGCCTGATTTTTACGGAAAAGATAAGTTTATCGTCATGTTTGGTGGATTGCACATTGAAATGACTTGTTATAAAACTCTAGGTGATATATTGCGTGATAGGGGATGGAAATGTTGTCTTACTGAAGCCAATATTGCAACACAAGAACGGCAGATTCTTTGTATGTATGTTCAAATGTACCTAGGACTAGACAGGCGCATCAAACAACTGCATGTATTTTGCTTGAACTTATAATTTCGGATTATGGAAGCTAAACTGAAAATGTTTAATTATGTCATGACTCTGTGACGTTCAATGATTTAAAAGGCTGGTGTATAGAGTCATCTAGACCACAGTTTCATTCCTGGCGTTCAATTATAAATTAAGAACTTCTTCTGATTTTGGTATTATGCTCATTTCATGAGTGATAGTTCGTACTTTACAAACAGTCCATGTAAAGCATGATAGCGTATTGTTTTAGGTCTTGATCGTGTGAATTAGGCTCGATCGTTACCGACCATCACCAAGATATGACTTCACTTCCCGAACATCACCCACAGGTGACAATGGAATTTGAAAATGATAATTTCACTGTACGTAAGACCAGCAAATTTCTTCCTAATAAAACAATTGATCAGACACAAAAACAGAATAATGCAAATGTGAAGGGCGATGTCGGTGCCATAGTATTAACCGAAGATCCAATTTAGACAAATGGATGGTAGCTGGACCAGGGGTCAGTATACTAGAAGATGAATTTGAAAGATCTTGTGGTTTGGGTCATTCGATAACAGATGAACGACCTAATGAAGACTATGCGAAAACACAAAACGATCTCTTTAAACAGATTTAAAGACTTTATAAAGTGATGAACTAGTTTGCTTTTTAACTATTTATTTGGCTTTTTAACTATTTTGATCTGAGCGTCACTGATGAGTCTTATGTAGACGAAACGCGCGTCTGGCGTATAAAATTATAATCCTGGTACTTTTGATAACTATATACAACACTGGGTCGATGCCACTGCTGGTGGACCTTTCGTCCCCGAGGGTATCACCAGCCCAGTAGTCAGCACTTCGGTGTTTACATGAATATCAATCATATGGTCATTTTTATAAATTTTCTGTTTACAAAACATTGATTTTTTCGAAAAACTAAGGATTTTCTTACCCCAGGAGTAGATTACCTTAGCCGTATTTGGCACAACTTTTTGGAATTTTGGATCCTCAATGCTCTTCAACTTTGTATTTATTTGGCTTTTTAACTATTTTGATCTGAGCGTCACTGATGAGTCTTATGTAGACGAAACGCGCGTCTGGCGTATAAAATTATAATCCTGGTACTGTTGATAACTATTTACACCACTGGGTCGATGCCACTGCTGGTGGACGTTTCGTCCCCGAGGGTATCACCAGCCCAGTAGTCAGCACTTCGGTGTTGACATGAATATCAATCATATGGTCATTTTTATTAATTTTCTGTTTACAAAACATTGAATTTTTCGAAAAACTAAGGATTTTCTTACCCCAGGAGTAGATTACCTTAGCCGTATTTGGCACAACTTTTCGGAATTTTGGATCCTCAATGCTCTTCAACTTTGTATTTATTTGGCTTTTTAACTATTTTGATCTGAGCGTCACTGATGAGTCTTATGTAGACGAAACGCGCGTCTGGCGTATAAAATAATAATCCTGGTACTTTTGATAACTATTGCAAATTCATTTCTAGAAGAGTCGTCAGATTTGTAAAAAAAATACTCCATTTAGGAAATTGTTGAACATGTAAGATCTGTAAAACAATACGAAGATCTTTTGAAGCAAATGCAACTGAAGGAGAATCTGCTTTTTATAACCAAATTAAAAATAACAACTTCTTATTTTGGCCGCAAAATGAAACTGGAAACGTCTTTGTCAAAGACAAAGCTAGAGAACCTTAAAAGTGATTGCGATATCTTTTCTAGACTTTTCATTTCTTGTCACAGTAGACAGTTTTACTTGGAATGTTTCTTTATCAATAAAAACCAAACTTCTCCTCCGTCTTTATCTCAGGATGTTTCTTGAAATAGTTCTTTAAAGTACACGAAGCGTCATATTAAATGTGTGAATAAAGGCAACACTATTATACCGGTGTTAAAATGTCATAAAAAACGATTGAGAACAAACAAATCTGGGTTACAATTAAAACCGAGGAAACACATCAACAATATAAAGTCAACAAAGGAATCACATTACTCGGGAGCATGAACAATTATTTTAAATGTACATTTTGTCTGAATTTGTTGTACACACACATATGATACATGCATGCATTGTTTATGTATTTTAGGTTTAAATACCATACTATATATAATTAGTGAAAGTAATTGATGATAATACTGATGAAAAGTTTGCCGGTAACTTCATCAGATGTCTTAAGATCGTTCAAAAGCCTGTACTAAGCCGTTTGATGTGTATGCGTTTTTGATTTTGCCATTTGATAAGGGACTTTCCGTTTTGAATTTTCCCCGTGTTCCTCATTTTTTGTTAATTTACTTATTTACCAACATACAAGAAATCCATAAAACTTATTGTACTGGTAAAAGGAAAGATTTTTTTCGAGTTTTAAGGTTTTGCCATCGTACAATTTATCTAAAATGTGTCATCGTATATGTGCCATATGTGGAGCAGGATCTGCGTACCCTTCCGGAGGACCTGAGATCACCCCCAGTTTTTGTTGAGGTTCGTGTTGTTAAGTTTTTAGTTTTCTATGTTGAATCATGTATACTATTACTTGTCTGTTTCTTTTTTTTATTTTTAGATATAGCGTTTTCAGTTTGATTTCAATCTATGAATTTGACTGTCCCTCTGGTATCTTTCGCTCCTCTTTTACATACATAATGACTTAAGACTTGCATCCAGTTTTAACAAAAGTACAATAAAACAAATCGACCATGGTTCTTGTAGATTTGCTGATTATAATATTCACTGAAAAAATTAATCGTTTCAATAAAAAGCTTGAGGAAAAACATGAATAGCATATTGATTAATTAGTATAGGATGATACTAATGTTTAACTTATCATAATTACTGCGCAGAAAATAGATGATGGTTGAGATGGGCTTTGCTATTATGTATTATACATGTTATAAGATCGTTGGTTTTCCCGTTTGAATGGTTTTACACTAGTAATTTTTGGGGCCCTTTATAGCTTGCTGTTCGGTGTGAGCCTAGGCTCCGTGTTAAAGACCGTAGCTTTACCTATATTGCTTAACTTTTATAATTGTGACTTGGATGGAGAGTTGACGCATTGGCACTCATACCACATCTTCATATGTCTATATATCATTTGTATTATATAGAGTTACTCGTCTTCTTTTAGAAAAAAAGTATAGATACATTTTGTTAAGGAACTTCGCTCCTTATTTTCAAAATAACATTTTTTTTTCAAAATGGAGAGTATAAAATCACGGAACTTTTAACACGTCTGACTAAAAATGTATGTCCAAATTGATTTAAGTAGTTAGTAAGTGTTCGATGCCAATAATAAAATATTGTAAGTCCTGTATTACATCCTATTTCTGGTATTAAATTGTATCCCCCTTTGGACCATTTATGTTGCATTTCTGTAAATATTGACAATGCAATTCCCCATAGGAACTCCTTTTACGGCTAAAACTGTACCACTTTTACTATGAAGTTTTGAAAAAAAACTTATCTTAGAATTGAAAGTTCATATGCAATACAATTTTTTTCAAAGGTCAAAATATAGGGCTGTGCGGCATATTTTCAACATGTATATGCCTGAACTTTTCAGAGTTTAAACTAACACTTATGTTCTGATCTACCCCTACCTCGAATGAAGGGTTACCACAGATTTCAATGTAAACAATATGCATATGTATATTTACTGGTAACATTCCCAAGTTATGTCTCTATGAGACGGAACACAGAGAGCATAGCAGGGAACCAGTATGTAAACAAAATTAATTTTCTATGAATATTCTAGATCTCCCCAAAAGAGGCGTTGTTTGAGAAACAGCTATATTTACAAAGTGCAACCTATAAAATTTGTAAGAACATCTTTTAAATTTAAAAAAGAATTAATTACATGGTTTTGTTAGGACCTATACTTTAAAATATACATTATATAGGTCATTGCTTTGTTGTTCTGTGTTTAGATATTGACTACAAATTATTTTTGAACGAGCTTATATGTCATATCAAATATATTTGTTATTTAATCAATGATATAAACAATTAGTTCTGAACAATTTGATAAACACAGTATGTCTATGAAACTATCAATTCTATTTGACTATAATAGAAAATTGATATATAATGTGTTACATCTGTCATCATAACTTATTTTAGAGAACTATGAGTCATATCTAATGCTAGAGTGTTTTCGACACTTTTTTCACCAAGCTTGAAGATATTGATTGATAATTGGTACATAGTTTTATCATGACAAATTACAGATCAAGTTCAAATGTTTGTTTCGGGCTGATAATTTTGTGCACAGTTATGTTTCTTGGACTTAGAAAAATTACTCATATAATCAGCTTTCCACGCTGTTTTAGTCATGCTTGAATATATTGATTTGATATTTTCTTTTTGTTTACATCATGACAAGTTATAGAGCATGTTAGCATTTTGTTCCATATTAATGATTTTTTTCCCGGTAGGGGACTATGTATTGCAATGAATGCTTGTTGATTTCATTTTTTGTCGAGCATGCGATTTTTGTCGCACAAAGCTCGACATAGGGATAATGATCCGGGGGCGACGGTGGCGTTAACTAACTTCTTAAAAGCTTTATATTTTAGAAGGTTGAAGACCTGGATGCTTCATACTTTGTATATAAATGCCTTATGTTACGAAGTTTCCGTCTGTCTCATGTCCATTGTCCTTTATCTCATTTTCACGGTTCAGTGATTACATAAAAATTGGTTATTTATTTTGTAATGATAATTTCTCTCTTATTATGAGTAATATGATAACTATATTTGGCATGTGCGTACCTTGCAAGGTTCACATGCCTGTCAGACAGTTTTCATCTGACTTCGGACCTCATTTCGTGGATCAGTGAACAAGGTTAAATTTTAATGGTCAAGTTCATACATTTATATCTCAGATACTATAAGCAATAGATCTAGTAAATATAATGTATGGCAGGATTGTAAGGTGTACATGTCCAACTGGCAGGTGTCATCTGACCTTGACCTGATTTTCATCGTTTAGTGGTTATAGTTTTTGTGCTTTTGACTGTTTGTCTTATACTGTATGCCATAGGTCTACTATATTTGGTGTATGGAATGATTGTAAGGTGTATATGTCCAACTGGCAGGTGTCATATGACCTTGAACTCATTTTCATGGTTCAGTGGTCAAATTTAAGTTTTTTTAGTTTTGGTCTTTTTTATGCCCCATTTATAGGCATTATGTTTTCTTGTCTGTGTAGTGCGTCCGTTCGTTCGTTCGTCCGTTCGTCCGTCCGTTTGTCCAGCTTCAGGTTAAAGTTTTTGGTCGAGGTAGTTTTTGATGAAGTTGAAGTCTAATCAACACGAAACAAAGTCAACAAAGGAATCACATTACTCGGGAGCATGAACAATTATTTTAAATGTACATTTTGTCTGAATTTGTTGTACACACACATATGATACATGCATGCATTGTTTATGTATTTTAGGTTTAAATACCATACTATATATAATTAGTGAAAGTAATTGATGATAATACTGATGAAAAGTTTGCCGGTAACTTCATCAGATGTCTTAAGATCGTTCAAAAGCCTGTACTAAGCCGTTTGATGTGTATGCGTTTTTGATTTTGCCATTTGATAAGGGACTTTCCGTTTTGAATTTTCCCCGTGTTCCTCATTTTTTGTTAATTTACTTATTTACCAACATACAAGAAATCCATAAAACTTATTGTACTGGTAAAAGGAAAGATTTTTTCGAGTTTTAAGGTTTTGCCATCGTACAATTTATCTAAAATGTGTCATCGTATATGTGCCATATGTGGAGCAGGATCTGCGTACCCTTCTGGAGGACCTGAGATCACCCCCAGTTTTTGTTGAGGTTCGTGTTGTTAAGTTTTTAGTTTTCTATGTTGAATCATGTATACTATTACTTGTCTGTTTCTTTTTTTTATTTTTAGATATAGCGTTTTCAGTTTGATTTCGATCTATGAATTTGACTGTCCCTCTGGTATCTTTCGCTCCTCTTTTACATACATAATGACTTAAGACTTGCATCCAGTTTTAACAAAAGTACAATAAAACAAATCGACCATGGTTCTTGTAGATTTGCTGATTATAATATTCACTGAAAAAATTAATCGTTTCAATAAAAAGCTTGAGGAAAAACATGAATAGCATATTGATTAATTAGTATATGATGATACTAATGTTTAACTTATCATAATTACTGCGCAGAAAATAGATGATGGTTGAGATGGGCTTTGCTATTATGTATTATACATGTTATAAGATCGTTGGTTTTCCCGTTTGAATGGTTTTACACTAGTAATTTTTGGGGCCCTTTATAGCTTGCTGTTCGGTGTGAGCCTAGGCTCCGTGTTAAAGACCGTAGCTTTACCTATATTGCTTAACTTTTATAATTGTGACTTGGATGGAGAGTTGACGCATTGGCACTCATACCACATCTTCATATGTCTATATATCATTTGTATTATATAGAGTTACTCGTCTTCTTTTAGAAAAAAAGTATAGATACATTTTGTTAAGGAACTTCGCTCCTTATTTTCAAAATAACATTTTTTTTTCAAAATGGAGAGTATAAAATCACGGAACTTTTAACACGTCTGACTAAAAATGTATGTCCAAATTGATTTAAGTAGTTAGTAAGTGTTCGATGCCAATAATAAAATATTGTAAGTCCTGTATTACATCCTATTTCTGGTATTAAATTGTATCCCCCTTTGGACCATTTATGTTGCATTTCTGTAAATATTGACAATGCAATTCCCCATAGGAACTCCTTTTACGGCTAAAACTGTACCACTTTTACTATGAAGTTTTGAAAAAAAACTTATCTTAGAATTGAAAGTTCATATGCAATACAATTTTTTTCAAAGGTCAAAATATAGGGCTGTGCGGCATATTTTCAACATGTATATGCCTGAACTTTTCAGAGTTTAAACTAACACTTATGTTCTGATCTACCCCTACCTCGAATGAAGGGTTACCACAGATTTCAATGTAAACAATATGCATATGTATATTTACTGGTAACATTCCCAAGTTATGTCTCTATGAGACGGAACACAGAGAGCATAGCAGGGAACCAGTATGTAAACAAAATTAATTTTCGATGAATATTCTAGATCTCCCCAAAAGAGGCGTTGTTTGAGAAACAGCTATATTTACAAAGTGCAACCTATAAAATTTGTAAGAACATCTTTTAAATTTAAAAAAGAATTAATTACATGGTTTTGTTAGGACCTATACTTTAAAATATACATTATATAGGTCATTGCTTTGTTGTTCTGTGTTTAGATATTGACTACAAATTATTTTTGAACGAGCTTATATGTAATATCAAATATATTTGTTATTTAATCAATGATATAAACAATTAGTTCTGAACAATTTGATAAACACAGTATGTCTATGAAACTATCAATTCTATTTGACTATAATAGAAAATTGATATATAATGTGTTACATCTGTCATCATAACTTATTTTAGAGAACTATGAGTCATATCTAATGCTAGAGTGTTTTCGACACTTTTTTTCACCAAGCTTGAAGATATTGATTGATAATTGGTACATAGTTTTATCATGACAAATTACAGATCAAGTTCAAATGTTTGTTTCGGGCTGATAATTTTGTGCACAGTTATGTTTCTTGGACTTAGAAAAATTACTCATATAATCAGCTTTCCACGCTGTTTTAGTCATGCTTGAATATATTGATTTGATATTTTCTTTTTGTTTACATCATGACAAGTTATAGAGCATGTTAGCATTTTGTTCCATATTAATGATTTTTTTCCCGGTAGGGGACTATGTATTGCAATGAATGCTTGTTGATTTCATTTTTTGTCGAGCATGCGATTTTTGTCGCAGAAAGCTCGACATAGGGATAATGATCCGGGGGCGACGGTGGCGTTAACTAACTTCTTAAAAGCTTTATATTTTAGAAGGTTGAAGACCTGGATGCTTCATACTTTGTATATAAATGCCTTATGTTACGAAGTTTCCGTCTGTCTCATGTCCATTGTCCTTTATCTCATTTTCACGGTTCAGTGATTACATAAAAATTGGTTATTTATTTTGTAATGATAATTTCTCTCTTATTATGAGTAATATGATAACTATATTTGGCATGTGCGTACCTTGCAAGGTTCACATGCCTGTCAGACAGTTTTCATCTGACTTCGGACCTCATTTCGTGGATCAGTGAACAAGGTTAAATTTTAATGGTCAAGTTCATACATTTATATCTCAGATACTATAAGCAATAGATCTAGTAAATATAATGTATGGCAGGATTGTAAGGTGTACATGTCCAACTGGCAGGTGTCATCTGACCTTGACCTGATTTTCATCGTTTAGTGGTTATAGTTTTTGTGCTTTTGACTGTTTGTCTTATACTGTATGCCATAGGTCTACTATATTTGGTGTATGGAATGATTGTAAGGTGTATATGTCCAACTGGCAGGTGTCATATGACCTTGAACTCATTTTCATGGTTCAGTGGTCAAAGTTAAGTTTTTTTAGTTTTGGTCTTTTTTATGCCCCATTTATAGGCATTATGTTTTCTTGTCTGTGTAGTGCGTCCGTTCGTTCGTTCGTCCGTTCGTCCGTTCGTCCGTCCGTTTGTCCAGCTTCAGGTTAAAGTTTTTGGTCGAGGTAGTTTTTGATGAAGTTGAAGTCTAATCAACACGAAACTTAGGAAACAAATTCCCTATGATATAATCATTATAATTTAAATGCCAAATTAGAGATTTTATCCCATTTTCACGGTCCACTGAATATAGAAAATGATAGAGGAGATGGGACATCCGTGTACTGGGGACACATTCTTGTTTCTATTACTATAGGCAATAGGTCAACTATATTAGATGTATTGAATAATTGAAAGGTGTACATGTATTTTTCGTTTGGTTTATATGACCTTGACATCATTTTCTTCGATCATGTTAAGTTAATATGATAGTTGTGTTATAACTTTTAATTAGGACTATCAAAATAAGATCAATGGTTAGTTTAGAAGTTTAGTTCAGTGTGTTAACTCTTGTGTTTTACAGATCTTGCACTTATTTTTAGATAGAGATACAGATGTTACTAGATAAAGCATTGTGGATTTTAGCATTCAATGTTGTGTTACTAACCAGTGAAGTGTATGGTAAGGTATATTGTGGGTTGTTTTTTGTTCTTTTTTTGTTTTAACTATTTGACAAATTATGAAAAAAAAAAAAGATCGACGATGTTAATATATGTATATATTGGTGTGAATCATAGAGCTTTTGCAAATTTAAATGTCTTATTGCAGGTCTGCGGCATATACTGTTTAAAGTTGCAAACATTAAGAGATTGTTATTTTTTATAACGCATTCTTGTTTATAGAGTGTCTATAGAGTATCTTTTAGTCCTAGTATCTATAATGAGTTTATTTATTTGCCATTTTGCTTTTCTTTGTAAACATATTTTTTTATCATGATAAAGATTATAACAAAAGGTTGATTGCTAAACCCTATTTTTTTGAATTTTAAAATTGAGAATTGAAAATGTGTCAAAGAGATAACAACCCGACCAAAGAGCAGAAAACAACCGAAGGCCACCAAAGGGTCTTCAACACAGCAAAAAAAATCCCTTAACAAAAATATGAACAAGTTCAATGAAAATGGATATCATATTAAACTCCAAAACATTTAAATGAACTAAAGTTAAAACTATAACAAGACTAACAAAGACCAGAGTCTCTTGACATGGGACAGGGGCAAAAGAATGGCGCGGTAAACATGTTTTGTTAGATCTCAACCCTCCCCCTTTACCTTGAACCTTATATGTCTGTTTATTTTGCTCTCACATTGTGTTAATATAATGAAATTCTATGATACTACCATACAATCGTTTACATTACTTTTTTTTCTGAAGAAAATCAATCTAACACGTATAAATATAGCAACAACTGACATACCTTAGCCGTATTTGGCACAACTTTTTGGAATTTTGGATCCTGAATGCTCTTATAATTGGACTTGTTTGGCTTTATAAAAATTTTGATATGAACGTCACTGATGAGTCTTATGAAGACAAAACGCGAGTCTGGCGTACTAAATTATAATCCTGGTACCTTTGATAACTATTTACACCACTGGGTCGATGCCACTGCTGGTGGACGTTGCGTCCCCGAGAGTATCACCATCCCAGTAGTCAACACTTCGTTGATGACATGAATATCAATAATGTGGTCATTTTTATAAATTTCCTGTTAACAAAACTTTGAATTTTTCGAAAAACTAAGGTTTTTCTTATCACAGGCATAGATTACCTTAGCCGTATTTGGCACAACTTTTTGGTATTTTGGATCCTCAATGCTCTTCAACTTTGTACTTGTTTAGCTTATTAAATATTTTGATATGAGCGTCACTGATGAGTCTTGTGAAGACGAAACGCGAGTCTGGCGTACTTAATTATAATCCTGGTACCTTTGATAACCATTTACACCACTGGGTCGATGCCACTGCTGGTGAACGTTTCGTCCCTGAGGGTATCGCCAGCCCAGTATTCAACACTTCGGTGATGACATGAATATCAATAATGTGGTCATTTTTATAAATTTCCTGTTTACAAAACATTGAATTTTTCGAGAAACTAAGGATTTTCTTTTAAGACAGACAGCTAGATACCATAAACATACTATGTATACACAAGGCAGAGTCTGAGCTTGATTTGCTATATGATATAATTAAAATACTAAACTGACGAAAAAAGGTCATTTATTCAAAATCATAAAATGCATAAAATACATTTTGCAAATAAAACATTTGACATAAAAGTTCATATTTAATATGAAATAATAATACATAATTAACACGAAATTACATCAACTAATATCATGTCAATTGAATAAATGACAAAGAATAGCAAAGGTGGGGAGAAAAACCTGCTAGAAATCCACTCTTTGGCTGAAAGAGTGGATCTGAAATCCACTCTAAGGCTAAAAGAGTGGATCCCCCCTGATAAGAATCACAAGTTAACACATCAAATGCTGATGATAAAAGGAAGTGACTACAATGCACTTACACGTGAACTCGTGCTGACCCGCAAGGTCATTGACCAATTAGAATGATGATATCCAATCATGCATTGGTCATAAATGAAATTGCTCTGCACGTGAAAACAAGTTATCTAATTTTAACAATTTATCGTATAATTAAGTAGGACACTCTGACCCTTTGACCAGACTAGAGATATCATACATTTACAGTATTAATAGCTCACTCTTTTATTTAAGTTGGTTAGTAATAACCAAATAAAACAGAGTTATCTTCTCTGCTGTCTTAAATTATTTTATTCGGCTTAATTTTCAATTAGCAAATAAAATTGGTTATCCCAGGCATAGATTACCGTAGCCGTTTTTTGCACATCTTTTTGGAATTTTGGATCCTCAATGCTCTTCAATTATGTACTTGTTTGGCTTTATAAATATTTTGATATGAGCGTCACTGATGAGTCTTATGAAGACGAAACGCGCGTCTGGCGTACTAAATTATAATCCTGGTTCCTTGATATCTATATCAATTATTAAGACTATCGGTGTTATGCAAGGTGAGACAACTTTGACATACAGAGGTTTATGCATTGGAAATTATTGATTTGACTATCTCTGCATATAAACAACCAATAGAATTTTGAAAAAAAATAGGTGTTCCCATATTTCTTTAAATTAAGAAAAAATATTACAAAAAGAATTAAAAAAATTATCGTTGCAACTTAAAAATGTTTAATACATTTTTTCCAGAAGTGACATAATTTGTTTTTTCTTCATGATGAAGCTTCTTTCAATAACAATGTATATTGCGTTTCGGTGAATATGAATAAGACAAATGTAAAGAAGGAGCTGTTCGAAGCTTTTGATTGGCTGGAATCTTTACATTTTGTGAAGATACTTTACATATATTAATTCTTTATCATGTACAAGACTAACATCGACATCAGAAAGGCGTTTGTCAGACCACTATAAGAAAAGGTCATGGAAGAGGCTTGTGGCAGTTTTAAGACAAATGTCTGCCTCTTGCTATAATGTTTAAAATTTACATAGCAGACAAAATGTTTTAACAACACTTTTTCCCAACACGCATGTTTGAGTATTTAAAAATAACACCCTACCCACAGAGGGTAAAGTAAGTGTAGGAAAGCGTTGCAAGGTTTATATATAATAAATGTTGAATTGATGACACTATGATTCGTGAGAAGCTATATAAGTTCTGTTTGAAAGTTTGAAAGTAACAATATAAAAGATAAAATATAATTAACTTAAACTATTTTAATATTCTACTATTTATTACAAACTAAAAGTTATGAAAGTATTATATAAAAAAAGTTTTTACAATGTTTATAGAGAACTCAAAATGAATAAAGAAATAATTTAGCAACTGATTTGCAATAAATACTATCTCTTTTTCTTTGAGAAGTACTCAAGAATTTTTTAATTTAAAAAAAACATTTTTCGGGTATATTTACCGCAGGAATCGTATGATTATGTGCAATTAAGGAATAGCAGTACTGTAGTTGAAGAGTTGCCACCGCCAGTTGTAGATTTGACGGTCGCAAATGCAGTTCTACTGGCGACGCGTAGCGGAGACAGTAAAACGGAGATTTCCAACCGTCAAATCAAAGTTGACGGTGGCAACTCTTCAACTACAGTACTGTTATTCCGATTCTAATGCATTACAAAAAGACAAAAAACGATAAAACTTGAAAAAATGTCTAAATTTGACAAATTGAAAAAAATCTGTGAAACTTCATGAATGATTTTGGCACAAAGACGTCATGGCTAAACGTGACGTCATACACATGAAAACTTACAAACTGGAGGTTATTATGTTACCTGTACGCTTCAAATTTCGGATAAAATTACATTAAAACGGCGAATTCGAGGTAGTTGTTGTTTTATTTTCGATTATTAAGTAGTAATCGAGCATTTGTTGATTCAATTAATTCAAAATTGCGGGTCCCTCCTTTATTACGCCTGGTCAACTGTGGATTTGACGGCAACTTTAGCCAATGAAAAAAATTGTAACATCCAAATTGCACTAGAATCATCTTTTTACATGAACATTCGTGTTGGTCAAAATCACAGAAAAGGCAATCCAACGTCTCAAAAACATAATAAACACGAAGAGCTGATCAATTTACAGGTGTGTATTCCACATGTCAAGCTCTAAATTGTTCCGAGTCTAAAATTTGCAATTCTGTAAATATATACAATGCTAATTCCCATAGGATCTCCTTTTGCGGCTTAAACTTTGCTACTTTTACCAGGTAGTTTCGTGAAAAATGCTATCCCAGGATAGAAAGTTTAATGCACTACTATTTTATTCAAAGGTCAAAATATAGGGCTCTGCGCATATTTTTAACATTTATATGCCCTGAACCTCTAACAGTGTTAACTTATACTAAGATTCTGTACTACCCCTACCTGCACTTTCGACATCCTAATAATTAAATTTTAGGCGCTACCATTGTTTTCTATACTGATAACATTTTAAAGTTATGCTTTGTGAGATGAAACACAAAGATCATATCTGGGAACCAGTACGTTACAAAATTAACATACATATGAATATTATATATCTCCCGAAAAAAAGACGGGCTTATGAATGAGTTGTATTTACAAAAATCATATCTAGATATACGAGGTTTGTTTTACATAATATGTATGGCATTTACCTGGTCCTTCGTTGTTTTACTGTTTCCGAAAAATATACAGATTTCATGGTTATTGGTAGGTTACTAAAAAAAAACTCAAAAAAAGCAGCTCGAAATTCATTGATCATATAATATATTGTGAAAAATATATTTCTATGGGCATCTAGGAATATTTATTTATCATATTTTACCAGGTTTAGATAGGCCATGAAATTGGACAAAAAAAGATGTCACATGCTTTATTACATATTTGGCAGCAGTTGGTACAGGTGCAGTTGTTGCAATCCCTTTGGCAATAGCAGCAGCAGGATTTGGCGCTGCTGGTATTGTTGCTGGACCTTTTGCTGCAGGAAATGTGCCCATGATAGCTATCGGAGCCTGGTTTCCCTTTTTACAAGCAGCTGGCGTTTACGATATGGGAACAACTGGTAAAATGATATTAGCGTCCACTGTTTCACCATTGTGTGCAGCTATATGTGGAAGTGTAGAGGAAAGACAAGGTATTTTCTTATCAGATTATGTTACAGTACCGATTACAGTGTGTGAAATGAAGTTTATCAGAGAAAGCACATATTTACAAATAAAAATCATACATATCTTTAACACTGCAAAATGAAAATTTAACTCTGGCATACATTTACGTTACGAGACTTATCTGCAAATATTGTGGATTATACATTGAACATCAATGACATTCTTTGGCAAATATCTGTACGAAGTCAGGAATCTGACAGTTGTTTTTCATTGGTTGAGTTTGACTTCCCTATTTGAACTAACCTTGTAGTTTAGTAAAAAAAAAATATGCTTTTTTTGTACTAAAAATGAATCTTTGAACTGAAATAGTGAAATTCTAAATTTTGTTTAATAAAAATTGTTTTTAATATTTTTTTTCACAGATTTGAAATGTTACACTCATAGAATTAAAGGAATGAAGGGCTTGGATGAATATCTGATACGAGCAGAACAAGTAAAGAATATTAAGCAGTGTGAACATCAATGCAACGATGATGCTGCTTGCAGGGCCTTCAGATACCTTCCAAGAAATAGCTTTTGCTTTTTATACAAGGTACACAAATATATTGAAGATGATATTAGTGAAAGCCAATTTTAAATAAAACGTTGTAGTTTATGTTACATGAACGCAACGAAAAATGCCAAAGTACGCGATGATGAAATCGTGCAGTTTGGGAAGCATCTTCTCCCAAGGAATGTGAGATTCGATGTATTAAAACTGACGACTGCAAGGCTGTTCATTTTGATGGACAAAAATGTTTCAAATTAAACACCAAAACGGAACCAAAAGAGAATACAGGCACTGACTTTTCAGCAAAGATATGTGTAGAGTTCAGCGATATAGCACTTGAATATGATGGTCAGATTTCAATTCAGACTATTTACCCTGGATTTAAATAATAATGAAATCTATGAAAAAATTAAGCGTTAGAAACGAAAATATTTTCGGAAACAAGATTATTTGTCTTAATCTTTATATGAATTTTGTCTTTTTGTAAGAGAGATAATTAAGATACCACAGTTAGTGTATGAACAGATGTTTCAATCTAGTTAGATAAAAAAGAACCCCTTGATTCTAATTGTCAAAAAAAGAAAACAAATTTATCTCAATACTTTTTCAAAATTTACTGGAAGGAGACCAGGATCCTCCAAAACAAAACCTAATTTTAAATTGATCAAATATCAAAGATGGTGCTTCTTGATTAGAGAAATCAAAATGACATCATTTGACAAATTTTTAACTGAAATTCTATTCATGAATCAAGAGATGTGATATGTTTGAAAATGAGACAACTGTATAACAGAGTCCAAATTGCTTGGATGTCACCATACAGTCTTCAACAATGAGAAAACCCATACCGTATTGTCAGCTTTAAAAGCCACGACATGACAAAATGTGGATCATTTCAAACGTGAAAGCATTTTACAATATAACGGAAAAACAATTACCACCAACAGCAACTATCGCAAACTAATGAATTAAGGCTATCAAATATGTTTCTTTTATTTCTTTTTAGGTGACAAATACAAGAAAAACGGGAATAGCTGAATGTAATTGATAAGTGCAAGATTATTGAATTTTGAAAATTAAATTGATGAATAAAATGTGTTGAGAAAAGGAAATGTTAAAAACCAAGCTAAGATATTTATTTTAGTTTTCTGTTTTGTGATTAAATTAATTTTAGCCGCAAATCCTTAATCACGGTTAACCAATTTATCTTTTTTGACCAGTTAGTATTGAATAGTATTTGTTGTTTATGAAACCATGTTAGATAAATGTTAGAAATATTTATGTTTTAATTCTTTTTTCTTGGAGTAGTAAAAACCTTTGTTTTGTTAAACCATGAAATCTTTGATAAGTTGCATTATTTGAACACCGAAAAGTTTTTTTGGAGAAATTCAGATAATGTTTCATTTCGTCTTTGAATTTAGACAACAGTATTGTATTGATGTTTCATTCTCATAAAGCGATTATGAAGACACATACTAAGGTAACAAACTAAATATGAAGATATTGCATGCATTTTTAAAGGAGGTAGACTATTGCGTCGATAGGATGAGTCATTCCTCTTATACCAAGCGCTACTCGCCATATAATTATAGTTCTAACAGGTTAGATTACAGACTAGACCACAGTTATGGTATTGATAGATTTGAAACGGCGCAAATATGTAGGCATTGGGTTTAGAAGCAGACATATCGTATTCAGATTTAGATGTGTATACATCATACCATGATAATAGACGGTATGTTACTGCTAAGAAATAGGAGGTTAACAGTCAGAAAGTTGTTGAAATCATCACGTTTGTAAAATATTATAGTTTGAAGTCGTCAAACTGGGTCAATATCGACGAAGAGATCAAGATACGATGCATACCGTCTAGTTAAGTTGTATCCATCAGCTTAAATCAGATAACTTAGGAACAAATGTAGGGAGAAAATATCAAAGTATTTAAGTTACTGTACAATGTATGAGTTGTTGGTCAAAATTCAGTTTGTGAAATTTTCACAGCACACTATTTTAAAATGATAAGTATCAACATCATTTATTAAGAAAGTTTTTGAAAAGCGTCATTATAAAACTTCTTTCGGGGTGGCATTGCTTCCAGTGTAGTTCTAAAATAACATCATATTAGTGAAAATATGGACTAAATTCGTTGACCTTTGATATTTTTTTCATGATTTGGAGGCACATACAGATTTAATAATATCTTTACTAGTCAAAACAATGTTTAACAAAATATCAAACATTATATAATCAAATAATGATTTTCTATGTTTCTCAACCATTTGATTTCAATATATATAGCGTAAAAACTCATCAAAAATATATAGCTTATATATATCGTTTACAACAAACGAGCGATATTTGGCTAGCAACAAAACCAGGTTCAACCCACCACTTTTTCTTCAGATGTCATGTACCAAATCTCGAATTTCTGAAGACCCTCTTTAATTTTTGTAAATCTAAAGGACAATTCCTTATTAAAACATGCAAATAAGCATGCACTATACCGTTTTTGAACAGATTTTTTTTTTGGATATTCAAAACAAATAATGTAAGTACTCATATTTGCTGTTCCATGTAATGTTCATTTAAGTCACGAAGAACTTTTGATCCGCCAAAATATCATCCCTGTCAAATCATATATTTTTATACTTGGGGTTACCTTAGTCGTCATATATTCAGTATTCGTTTACAAGACACTCGTAGTAGTACGATTCACATATTATACAATAATATTTGAAGGTGTGTCTGTAGGAACAAGAACATGTTTATCATGAAGTCTCTGAAAGCGGACTTTGATTGATCAATCATCCAGTTTTTTAACTTATAAATTCTACATTGTAACAGTGTCCAGTTTAGCACATGCTGGGGCGAAGTCCACAATGGAATTGATAATTATTTTTAATGTATGGTTCCAAATTATGGGTTTCAAATAATACAAATAATTCAAGCAGATAAAATGCCATCCACCACCTATGGTACTTTGATTTTGTTTGATTCAAGATACCTGATACTATTAACTGTTAGTGATTGGAAACATGTTTACAAGCATATTGGTAAATACTGCTTAATAGAAGTTTAACTGTTCAACACTTATCAGAAGAAAACATGCCTTATGCCTTAAGTTAAATTTTATACATTTTCTTTATTTTATGAAAATATTAAATTAAGATGGAAAAATCTTATAAATCTTACAAGTTGTACAGTGACCAAATTGAGTTTTCAAGTAGACTAAAGTAGAAGTAAAGAAAAGTAAAATTAGTTTTGTTAGATTGATTATAAATGAAGACACATATGAAATCCCCAAAATACTATATTGCCCTGCATTCTTAATTTTTGTTAAAATGTGCATGCAAACATTAAAATCCAGTTTCACTAATTTTATAGAACAGTTTCATTTAGCAAATTGCGATATTCTTTTGCTACCTATAACTATCAACCTCGCTATCAACTAATCATTAACATACTATTTTTGTGAAGGAGTTTTCCCATTTAAATATACCTAAAAACCATCAGAGCGCATTTAACACATTTAAACTTCCGACTCGAACTGCATTTGTTGTTGTTCCCTGCTTGACAACAGTACATTTTCGATATTTAATAGGAAAGGTAATTTCGGCACTTTATTATTATTTTAATTTTATGCATATTATCATATATCGTATGTAAAACAACTCGATACAACTACAATACTGTATCTGCTAAAGACTATATACCGATAAATGTATTTAAGTGTATAAGAAGCCATTTCATATTGATATTGCATTCGGATAATTGGACGAGAAAATACACGAAGCGTCATATGATTTTTTTTTAAATAAGGCAACAGTAGTATACCGGTGTGTAAACGTCATAAATCGATTGAGAAAAAATCTGGGTTATAATCAAAACCGAGGGAAACACATCAACAATAAAAAGTCAACAAAGGAATCACATTACTCGAGACCATGAACATGTATTGTGAATGCACATTTTGTCTGAGTTTGTTGTACACACATATGCAACATGAATGCATTGTTAATGTACTCAAAGTTTAAATACCATATTATTAATGGCGATAATTTGTATAAAAAATGATGATAATACAGATAAAATGCTTGCCGGTAATTTCATCAGATGTCATCAGATCGTTCAAATGTCTGTACTAAGTCCGGGATATGACAGCCGTTTGATGTGTTTGAGCTTTTGATTTCGCTGTTTCATAAGGGACTTTCCGTTTTGAATTTTCCCTGGTATTCTGTCTTTCTATAACTACTTTTTAACATTATCATAATGTACGAACTTACAAGACAAAAGAAATTCATAAACTTTACTGTACTGGTAAAAGGATAGATTTTGCGAGTTCCAAGTTCTTGTCATCGTTCAATTTATCTAAAATGTGTCATCGTATATGAAACATTCCATATGTGCCACATGTGGAGCAGGATCTTCTTATCCTTTAGGAGCACATGAGATCACCCCCAGTTTTTGGTGAGGTTCGTGTTACTCAGTCTTTAGTTTTCTATGTTGAATTATGTGTACTATTATTTGTCTCTTCGATTTTTCATTATAAGCCATGGCGTTGTCACTTTGTTTTCGGTTTATGAGTTTGACTACCCCTCTTGTATCTTTTGCACCTTTTTTTTTACATACATCTCTAGTCTCGATATTGACTAAAGACTTGTCATCCAGTTTTAACAGGATGAGAACTTCTGGTTCTTGTAAATTTACTGATTATATTCACAAAAAAAGTTTAATCGTTTCAATAAAAAGCTTTAGGAAAAACATGAATAGCATATTGTTTAAGTCGAATATGATAGTATTAATGCTTAGCTTATCATAATTACAGTGCGAAGAAAATAGATGATGGTTTAGATGGGCTATTGTTGTTAAGTTTTATACATGTTATAAGACCGTTAGTTTTCCCGTTTGAATGGTTTTACACTAGTAATTTTTGGGGCACTTTATAGCTTGCTGTTCGGTGTGAGCCTAGGCTCCGTGTTGAAGACCGTACCTTGACCTATAATGGTTTACTTTTATAATTGTGACTTGGATGGAAAGTTGTCTCATTGGCACTCATACAACATCTTCCTATATCTATATATCATTTGTTGTCATCTGTATTATTTATAGTTACTCTTCTTCTTTTAGAAAAAAGTATAGATACATATTTTTTAAGGATTTTCGCTTCTTATTTTCAAAATAACCTTTATTTTTTTTAAATGGAAAGTATATAATCACGGAACGTTGAACACGACTGACTAAAAATGTATGTGCAAATTGATGTTAGTAGTTAGTAAGTGTTTGATGCCAACACTAATAAAGTTTCATTTCCGTATATCCTATTCCTGGTATCAAGTAGTTTCCCCTTGTGTTCCCTTTAAAATTTGTTAGACCATCTTTTAAATATTTATAAAAACTAATTACATGGTTATGTTAGGACCTACAATGTATATATTAAAATATATGATCTTGCTTTATTGTACTTTGTTCAGATATTGGCTAAAAATATTTTTGAATTTGCAAACATGTTTCATCCAATCTTATAGTTATTTAATCAATGGTATAAACAATTATGTAATATGTAATATGTAGTCCACGATGATATATTTTCTTTTAAATTTCCTTTTTTTTTTTTTTTTTTTTTTTATTTACAGATATTGTATTTATTTTTCGAAAGAGATAAATATGTTACTAGAGAAAGCATTGTGGATTATAGCATTCACTGTTGTGTTACTAAGCAGTGAAGTGTATGGTAGGGTATATATTGTTTTTCACTTTTGTTTATTTACAAATTATGAAAAAAATAGATAGACGGTGTTAAAATATGTATCTATTTGTGTGAATCATAAAAGTCTTGCAATTTAAAATGTCTTAATGCAGGTCGGCGGCATAGTCTGTTTAAAGTTGCAAAAATGAAGAAATAATTATTTTTATAACGAATTCTTGTTAATAGACTTACTATAGAGAGTTCTCATTTTTCTTTTCTTTTTTGTGATAGTTGTTTGTTTTTATCGTGATAAAGATTATAACAAAATGTTGACTGCTTCATCCCAATTTTCGGCATTTTTAAATTGAGAATGGAAAAGGCGAATGTTTCAAAGAGATAAACCCCGACCAAAGAGCAGAAAACAGCCAAAAGCCACCAATGGGTCTTCAACACAGCGAAAAAATCCCACAACTGGAGTCGGGCTTCAGCTGGCCCCTAAACAAAAATGTATACTAGTTCAATGAAAATGGACATCAAACTCCAAAACATTTAAATCAGCTGAATTTAAAAAACCCCAAGACTAACAAAGGCCAGAGGCATCAGACATGGGATAGGCACAAACATGTGGCTGGCTTGGGTAAACGTGTTTTTTAGATCTCAACCGTCCCCGTTACCTCAAACCTGATATGTCTGTTTAGTTTGCTCTCACATTGTGTCAATATAATGGAATTCTATGCGACTATTATACTAGTGATAATATTATAAGCTAGCAATAAATCAAGTTTTAATCCCCATTTTCTACATAAGAAAGGTCTGTACCAAGTCGGGAATATAAGAGTTGTTTTCAATTCCTGTGATATGTTTAAGCTTTTTATTTTGCCATATGAAAAGGGACTATTTGTTTAAATTTTTATATATTTTACTTTTTTCTGGAAAAAATAAATCTTACACGTATAAATATAGTAACAACTGACATATTAATTATTAGGAATATCGGTGATATGCAAGATGAGACACTTTGACATAACAGTGGTTTATGCATATGCAATTATTGATCTGACTATCACCGCATATACATTTTTTTTTTAAAACAACCAATAGAATTTTGAATGAGAAAAAATAACCAGCATCGAATAGGTATTCCAATATTTCTTTTAAGTTAACTAAAGAATAAAAAATTAAAAAAATTTAACGGTAAAATTTTAAAAAGTTTAATACATTTTAAACCAAAATAATATGGTACCCGAAATGACGGATTATTTTTTCTATGGAGCTACTTTCAATTGCAATAAATATTGATTTTGGATGAGTATGAATAAGACAACATTTCAACAATTTTAGTTAGACAAAACAACTCATGAAAGCGCTATCAGAAGCCTTTAATTGGCCGGAGTGTTTAAATTTTGTGAAGATATTTTACATATATTTATTCTTCAATATGTACAACACTAACATCCAAATCAGGAAGCCATGCAAGAGACCACTTAAACAAACAGTCTCGAAGAGGTTTGTGGTAGTTTCTGCTTTTTCCCATTATGTTTTAATGTTCCAATTGCAGACAAAATGTCTTTACAACACTTTTTTCAAACACAAATATTTGAGTCTTTTAAAAAACATTCTTTTCTAACCCTTTCCATTAAAAAATCCACAGAGGGCATGTTTTTAAAAGCGTTTTGAAGTTTTTATGTTGTAATACTGACACTTTGATCCTTTAGAAGCTAGAATATGAACTGTTTGAAAGGAACAATATAAAAGATAACACATAGTTAACTTAAATTATTCTAATTTTTCTACCATTTATTACTTATTTAATTTAAATCCACAGAGGAAAAAGTAATTTTTTTAAAAGTTTTATTGTTGTTATACTGACACTTTGATCGGTGAGAAGCTAGAATACGTTCTGTTTGAAAGTAACAATATAAAAGATAACACAAAGAGGGGCAAAAGATACCAGAAAGACAGCCAAAATCATAGATCGAAAATAAACTGACAACGCCATTGATTAAAAGTAAAAAGACAAACTGACAAATAATAGTACACTAGACACAACATAGAAAATTAAACACCAAGCAACACAAACCCCAACAAAAACGGGAGTTGATCTCAGGTTCTCCGGAAGGGTAAATAAAGGCAACAGAAGAATACCGGTGTTCGAAAGTCATAAATCGATTGAAAGAAAGCAAAGCCGGGATACAAACTAAAACGGAGGAAAACACATCAACAATAAGAGGAAAACAACGAAACAACAGAAACACTGAAGTTCGACAAAAACCAAAACGACAATGCAACATACACAGAAACAAACTATAAGATAACAATTGCCATTTTCCTGACATGGTACAGGACCTTATAGGAAAGAAATGGTGGGTTTAACCTGATTTTGCGGTTAGTAAAACCTTGCGCATTTATGGCAATGTTAAATATAACACTAAAATGACAACATTACATGACAGGACTACAGTAAAACTAAATGCAAGAACATTCAGGACAGAGAAATACACAAGTAAACATTAAAATAGGACATTTGACATGGTAATAGTTATCGAAGGTACCAGGCTTATAATTTAATACACCATACGTGCTTTCCGTCTACATAAGACTCACTCCTCATTTCCTTTCTCCAATACATGATCAATCAAACACCATCTATTCCTTTTAATATCCGTCTCAGGTCTTTGTTTGTTATAGTATTGGACCATTACATCTTACAGATTTAACTTAAGCAGGTGTTATAGAATGTGGAAAGCCTTTTCATGTCTGATTGCATAATTCTTCAGCATTCTGCCCCATAATGAAGAACTGACTTCACATTGCTGATGTATATTCTGATCTTTATTTTCAGACTGATTGACTTTCTCTTCCATATGGGCTGTTATTGGCAGAATGCAGATGTGGCTTTGCTTATTCTGGCTCTTATATCTTTTACTCTTCCATTGGTGTTGTTTCCACTATATATTAATTCCTCAACCTCTTCTATGATGTTATTACCCAAGTGCACAGGTTGCATTGTGTTACTGTTGAAGCTCAAAAGCTTGGTCTTCTTCTCATTTATAGTCAGGCCTATACTTTGCGCTGTTTCATTCAGTCTAGTGATTTTGTTCTGCAAGTTGTTCCTGTTGCTTGAAATTAGACAAATGTCATCAGCAGAATCTAAATTCTCTAGTAGGGAATTCATGGTCCATCTGAAGCCTGTGATTTTATTTCCCAATATTGTTCTCATACACCAATCTATTGTTGTAATAGATAAGATAGGAGATATTATACATCCTTAGCGTACTCCAGATGTTACTTGAAACCATTCTGACTGTTGACCGTAATGTAATACACAGCATTCATAGTTGTTGCAGAAAGCTTATATTAAAGTGATTATGTTTAATAGTACACCATATGCCTTTTAATTCTTTCAAAGGCTCTACGAATGTCGATGAAATTAAGGACTAGTTTGTTTTGCCACTCTATACTTTGCTCTATTATATGTCTGATAATAAACTCATCATAGATACCAGGATTAAAATTTTATATTACGCCAGACGCGCGTTTCGTCTACAAAAGATTCATCAGTTACGCTCGAATCAAAAAATGTTTAAAAGGCCAAAAAAAGAACGAAGTTGAAGAGCATTGAGGACCAAAAATTTCTAAAAAGTTTTGACAAATACAGCTAAGGTAATCAATTCCTTGGGTAAAAAAGCCTTAGTTTTAAAAAAAATTAAAGTTTTGATAACAGTTAATTTATAATTGTGAACATATCAATGATAACTCAAGTCAACACATAAGTTCTGACTACTGGGCTGGTGATACCCTTGGGGAAATAAATCTCCACCAGCAGTGGCATCGACACAGTGGTTGCAAATAAACTCATCATAGATACCAAGATTAAAATTTTATATTACGCAAACCTATGGTCGATACATCGTCTACCTCATCTAAACCCTGCCTGCTCTTTTCTTGTTTGGTACTGACAGCAAAATTATACCGCCAGTTAATTAGTCGTATTTCTATTTTATAATTAATATATGTCTTTCCGTATGTAAAGATCAGATTGTACTGATAAAACATGAAAATCTGGAATTTAGCCGTGACTGGTTGCACAAAAATATTTCATACATAGATATAAGAAGATGAGGTATGAGTGCTAATGAGACAGCTCTCCATTCAAGTCCCAATTTATAAAAGAAAATCACATATAGCTCCAAGTACGGCCTCCAACACCGACCATTGACTCACACCGAACAGCAAGCTACAAAAGGCCTTAAAAATTAACAGACTAAGTGTTAAACCATTTAAAGTCTTATCAATATAAAAAACCAGAACACTTATGAACCACATCACCAAACGAAAACTACTGAACATCAGATATATGAATGTATTTCCCTTTTGCGACCAAGCAATTACTGTAAAGCTACATTACAGAAGTAATGCTTATTTGAATTTGAAAATTCTTTGACCATATTTTAAAAAGTGGGCAACTTGGAATACTTATTCATCATATTTTACAAGGATTAGATTGGCCATGGAATTGGACACAAGAAGATGTCACGTGTTACACCACGTGTTTGGCAGCAGTTGGTATGGGAGCAGTTGTTGCGTTACCAGTAGTAGGATTTGGCGCCGCTGGTATTGTTGCTGGACCTTTTGCTGCAAATATTATGCCCATGATAGGAGTTGTGCAAGCCGGAGGCTGGTTTGCCTTTTTAAAACAGGCTTGCGTTCACGGTGTTGGAACAACTGGTAAAATGGTATTGTCCTCAGATGAAATGCAAGGTATTTTTTTTATCAGACAATGCGAGAGTATAATGATTATTGTGTTTACAATTAATAAGTTTATCAGTGAAAAAGCATACTTACAAATAGAAGTCAAACATATCTTAAAACATTGCAAAATTTGAAATTAGGGCGAACACACTTTTATGAGACTTATTTGTATAATATGATTGTGGGTTATACATTGAACATCTATCACCTTTTTCGGTAAATATCTGTAGGAAGTAAGGAATTTGACAGTTGTTTTTTTATTCTTTTCGTCGGTTGGTAAGTTTAATGTTTGATTTTGTTTGTTTTTATGAACTTCCCCTTTTTGAACTTATGCCGGCGTCACACATTGGCGTAAAGAACGACGTGTACCATCGTTAAACGCGCGTTGTAATATTTGATGTACGTCGAATTACAAAGGTATACGCTTGGTGAACGCTTTAACTTCAGGAAATTTTTATCCATCATACAACTTTCCATCTATAATAACTCTAGCGTTTTGTAAGCGTATAACTGTTCGTCACACGCACGTAATACTAAGTACATACACTACAAGCGCGTTGAAACGCTACAGATCAGTTTGAGATCATTTAGGGCACGTTGTTTAGTCCTCAAGATCATTCGACTTTCACTTAGACTTTTACTTGGATGTATGCGGGGCATGTTTGTAACATGTGCCTGGCGTAGTTTTAGCGCGCCGTGAACGTAGAAACACAAGCGTGGAGAATAAAAAACGTATTCTGCAAATAAACGAAACTTGCTCTGACATTTATATAGTGGCATATGTCCGTGAATTTACAAGACTACGTGTATTCAGAAGTAGTACAAACAATATCATTGAGAATGGAAATGGGGAATATGTCAACAACCCGACCAAAGAGCAGATAACGACCGAAGAAAAGTAATGGATCTTCAATACAGCGAGAAAATACTGCACCCAGAGCAGGGCCTAGATAAAAATGTAAACTAATTAAGTGAAACACCCCATGAATACTTGCCAAAGACACGACGAAAGCACGGATAATCGTCCCACGTACGACATGGACGCGTCTCAAATACATTCAAGTGACATTTTTCTTTCGTACGTTAGACAAACACCAAGATACGTTACTTGAACGCCCGATAAACGCATGTGTACTGTTTTCGTACGCCCTAATCACGCAAAACGCTCGTTGTGCAAACGATACAGATGTGATTGACAAGTTGAAAACGTCCAAAATTGTTAGTGTATTGGCAGCGTACATGTTTTTTTTACAACACCCGGTGTACGTCGGTGCTATACGCTGATGTGTGACGCTGGTATTACCTTTTGGTTCAGTATTTTGTTTATACTTTTTTGTTATCGGAATGATTCATTATGCTGGAGTAGAACATTTCAAATTCTGTGTATTAAACAAAAAGCCTCTTTATTTTTCGTTATTTAGTTTATATAAACTAATGTTTAATTTTGCCAGTATTCATGAACTTACTCTTTTTTTTAATTTGAGTTCGGGTTTTTTTGGGGTGATAATCGTTTGTTTTTAAGAATGATTCATTTTACTAATAGTGGAATTCTATATAATTATTTTTTTAAAGATTTGAAATGTTACACCCATAGAATTGATGGAATGAAGGGCTTGGATGAATATCTGATACGAGCTGAACAAGTAAAGAATATTAAGCAGTGTGAAGATCAATGCAACGATGATGCAGCTTGCAGGGCCTTCCGATATCTTCCAAGACATAGCTTTTGCTTTTTATACAAACTACAACAATATATTGAAGACAATATCAGTGAAAGCCAATTTTATGTAAAACGTTGTATTCTATGTTACATGAATGCAACAAAAAATGCCAAAGGACGAGATGATGAAATTCAAACAGTTTGGGAAGCATCTTCGCTTAAGGAATGTGAGATTCGATGTATTAAAACTGACGACTGTAGTGCTGTTCATTTCGATGGGCTGAGATGTTTAAAATTTAACACTAAAACGGAACCAATGCAGAATACAGGCACTGACTTTTCTTCAAAGATATGTGTAGAGTTCAGCGATATAGCACTAGAATATGATGGTAAGATTTTTATGTAGACTATACTACTTACCCTGGATTTACATAATAATGGAATCTATGAAAATAATAAGCGTTAAGAAATGAAATTGTTGTAGGAAACAAGTCTTAATCTTCAAATGACTTTTGTCTTTTTGTGGGAGAGATAATTAAGATACCAAAGTTTGTGAATGAACAGATATTTCAATCTAGTTAGATAAAGCAAAAGAACCCCTTGATTCTAATTGACAAAAAAAGACTTTTCATAATTTACTGGAAGGAGACCAGGATTCTCCTACACCAAACATAAATTTAAATTGATTAGATATCAAAGATGTTGCTTCTTGATTACTGCTAGTCTATTTTCTTACTGATGTGCATCTCAACCTTTATTTGAAATTTATGAAAACTTGAAAGAAAGTGTGATACGACGTCTGTAAAAAAAATCCTCGTTTCGTATCGATTTACAGGCACACATGGCGTGAATGACGCAATACAAGTTTTAATGAGATATATTGGAAATCAAAGTGACATCGATTGACAAATCTCAAACATGTAAACTGAAATACTATTCATGAATTAAGAGATGTGATATGTTTGAAAATGAGACAACTATCTTACAGAGAACAAATTGCTTGGATGTTATCATACAGTCTTCAACAATTAGAAATCCCAAACAGTAAAAACAGCTTTGAAAGCCACGAAGTGACAAAATGTGAATCATTTTAAACGAGAAAGCATTTTGAACGATTTTTGATATCATAACGGAAAAACCATTACAACCGACAGCAACTAACAAAAACCAATGAGTTTTAAGGCTATCATACAGGTTTCTTTAATTTCTTTTCAGGTGACAAATACAAGCAAAACGGGAATAGCTGAATAAAATGGAGTAGTGCAAAATTATTGAATTTTGAAAGTTAATTGAGGAATAAAATGTGTTGAGAAGAAGAAATGCTAAAAAAACAGCTAAAAAACTCAGATGTATCTATTTGTTATTTTCTGTTTTGAAATTCAAATAATAAGCTGCAAATCCTTCTTCATGGTTGACCTATTTTTCTATTTAGACTAGTTAGTGTTAAATGTTTATTTTGCTAATGAAACAATGTTAGATAAATGTTCAACAAATTTATGTTTCAATTCGTTTTTCTTGGAGAAGTAAAATCTATTGTTTTGTAAAACCATTAAATCATAGATAAGGTGCATTACTTGTACATTGAAAAAAAAATCATTTTTGAGAAATTCAGTAAGCCTATTTGTTTTAAAAGAAACACTTAGCTCATTTCATGACAAATGCACGAGTAAATTGATTTCTGTACATCAACTACACACGTCTAAATTTCTAAGATAACGCCTTTAATTTAGGTAACAGTAGTGTATTGATATTTCAATCACATAAATCGATTAGGAGGACATATACTAAAGTAACAATCTAAATATGGTCCGAGACTACAATTATTTCGTAGTGCATTTCTTTTAGAACATAAAGAAAAATTTAAAAAATCCCACCTGCGCTTTCTCAATGAAATTTTTACAGTGTGTTGTATACTTTTGGGACAAATTATATCAAAATTATAAAAAACTTCATCGACTGTTACTAAACAAATTGACAATTTTATGTTTAGGGCGTCTTGAAATCTTTTGACAGCTTCAGAAGTGCTAATTTTTAACCTTTTTCAGCTGGAGCAAATCACTACTTTCCTTTAAAATTCTGAACCCAAATTTTTTTACAGTGTAATTTCACATCCCTACTTGCTGTTTGAGGCATTAAACACGGAGAAATAAATTTTGAAGGGGAATAAAAATAAATGGCAAGTAACCCATTGTCAACACTAGGGACTATATTCGTGAACAACGAAAATCAAACAACGAAAATCAAGGGACGAAAATTGTGGTCTCGGACCTAATATGAGGATATTGCATGACCTTTAAAAGGAGAGATACTGTTGCGTCGATAGAGTAAGTTATTCCTGCTATACCAAGCGCTACTCGCCATATAAATGAACGAAATGTCAGAATCCGGAATAGTTTCTCAGTTAAATTTACAGATCAGACCACAGTTCATATATTGAAAGATCAAGAACGGCGCAAACATGTCGGTATTGGGTTAAGAAGCAAACATATCTTATTTCTCCCAATTGATACGATATTCCCGTGCTTGCATTTCCTATCATGATTTTCTTGATAGAGGGTTGCTGCTCACGACTAGGAAGCTATTAAACCAAGAGTTCCAAATGGTGAAGTTGAAATCATCCCTTCGTAAATTTTACGGACGACATCACGAGTTGGTTGACCGTTATGGAATAACCGTTTCACAAATGATATCGGATATGTTCCTTACGTCGTAACTACAACCCCCTTCCCTTTCACGAATGTGACCTACCGAATTAGACTATTTACCGGATTTGTTATCACATAAGCAACACGACGGGTGCCACATGTGGAGCAGGATCTGCTTACCCTTCCGGAGCACCTGAGATCACCCCTGGTCTTTGTTGGGGTTCGTGTTGTTTATTCTTTGGTTTTCTGTGTTGTGTTGTGTGTGCTGTTGTTTGTCTGTTTGTCTTTTTCATTTTTAGCCATGGCGTTGTCAGTTTGTTTTAGATTTATGAGTTTGACTGTCCCTTTAGTATCTTTCGTCCCTCTTTTATTCAGATTTAGATGTGTATACATCATACCATGAGAATAATAGAGGGTATGTTACTGCTAAGAAATGGGAGGTTAACAGTCAGAAAGATGTTGAAATCATCACGTTTGTAAAATATTCTACTTTGAAGTCGTCCAACTGGGTCAATATCGACGAAAAAGATCAAGATACTATGCATACCCTCTAGTTAAGTTGTATCTATCAGCTCAAATCAGATAACTAAGGGAACAAATGCATTGAGGAAAAAAAGCTTAAATACTTTGATATTTTCTTCAAACATTTGTTCCCTTAGTTACTCAACACTAAAAGACAAGGTAAAAAATCCTAACATATGTCTGTTTTCAAACAACCCTGTTTGATTGCCAGCGCTAAAATATTTTATTGCTTGGCGATTTTTTTTTTTTTTTTTCAGAAATATCTGAAAAAGGCTTACTATGACCTGTAAATGTTCACATCTTTGTCCTTTGGTCTCTAATAGATAGTTGTCCCATTAGCAATCATACAACACCAGAGATTTCTCCCAGAGGGCCTTTCAGTATCCTGTTAATGTGATGCTATTTGGTAGAATATGACGCTATCTAAAATTAGCTTCTTACATATGATGTTATGAATGAGAAGCTATATTTTCTAGAAACATAAGAAGGTATTTCATATTTCCTGTTTATAAGGATGAGTTTAGAAATTTCTGAGGAGAACACTGGAATCCCTCTTTTTGAATATTGAAGTTGATACCTAGCTTATAACTTTAACACCAAATGAGCGTTTTGTCTACATAGATCTCATCGGTGACGCTCGAATCAAACAGTTGGAAACCATATCAACAACATAGTTGAATAGCATTTATTATCTGAAATTTCGAAAGTTTGCAAAATACGTGTCTTTCAATCATTATGACATCATCACTGTGTTATAAGTTATTAAAACAACTATGTCTAAACACGAATATTCCCTTTTTGTGGATCATCGCTTGGCTTAATCTCGATGCTTATCTTTAAGAAAACTACAGCCCATTTTAAGGTAAATAGAAAAAAAATATCTGTTATCCAAAATTAAACAAAGACAAATAAAATATAAAATACTATAATTATTTATAAGGCGAATTTATATTAAGATTAATATTTACAAAAGAGTAGCAAACTGTTATTTGTGCTTTTTCAAAACATACAAAATAACGAGTTCTGTCGGAATAAGAATTGATCTTACAACAGTGATATATTGACCATGCGTATCGACTTAAACATGCAATTGGTTGATAATAGATATATTAAAAGTTACTTAAACTACATGTATACCATTTGTAAATTTAATGTAATAATCCTGACTTGGTACATACTAATGTAGGTAGAAAATGGTAGAGTAAACTTGGTTTTATATGATGAGTTTATTTATAACTAGATAAATAAACTCATCATAGATACCAGGACTAAATTTAGTATATACGCCAGACACGCGTTTCGTCTACAAAAGACTCATCGGTGACGCTCGAATCCAAAAAAAGTTAAAAAGGCCAAATAAAGTACGAAGTTGAAGAAACCTTTCAGTTGTGCAACAGTCACAATACATTTAATTTTATTGACAACAATGCGTGAGCAAAACAAATAAACAGACATACTAGGTATATTGATCCGTTCTAACAGTTTCCTGTAAAGCACATGCTTGGGTTCAGTCTGCGATGGAATTGATAACTACTTAATCAATCACCTATTTGATTTTTGTTGGATTAAAATAAATGATACAATGTACTGTAAGTGATAGGGGGAAATGTATACAATCATATTGGTAAATACTGCTTAATAGAAGTTAAGGTGTTCACAACACGAGTCTAAAGAAAACATGCCTTATTGTGCCTGTTCCTCGCCGAAAGTGATTTATTATACCTTTATTAAAACTTTGATTTTAGGATAGAAAAACCTCACAAATCTTACAAGTTGGACAGTGGTCATATTGAATGTTCAGATATACTTAAGTATAAACAAAGAATGGTAAAATTAGTTTAGTTAAATTGATTATAAATGAAAACCTATGAAATCCCCAAAATACTATATTGCCCTGCATTTTTAACTTTAAAAATGTTGTGGATGCAAACATTTAAATTTTATTGAACGCTTTATTTGTGTACAAACCCATTTTCATTTACGTTATAGAAAAGTTCCTTTTTGAAAATTACACTGTTTTTTTTTACCATAGTGCTACCTATAACTATTAACAAAACATAAACATGTTATTTCTGTGAAGGGGATTTTCCAATTTGAATATACCTAAAAACCATCAGAGCGCATTAAACAAATTTAAACTTCCTACTCGTACTGCATTTGTTGTCTTTCCCTGCTTGACAACAGTGTATTTTCGATATTTAACAGGAAAGGTAATTAATGCACTTTGTTTCATTTTTATTTTATGCAAATTATCATATATCGTACGAAAAACAACTAGATACAATTAAATACTGTACTAGTATTTTGTAAAGACTATATATCGATAAATGTATTCAAATTGTAATAGAAGCCATTTTGATACTGGTGTTCTGGAAATCGGACTTAAAGGTACATGAAGCGTCATATGAAATATGTAAATAAAGGCAATAGTAGTATACCGGTGTTCAAAAGTCATAATGCGATTTTGAGAAAACAAATCTGGGTTACATTTAAAACCGATGGAAACACATCAACAATAAAAAGTCAACAAAGGAACCACATACCTCGAGAGCATGAACAGGTATTTTAAATGCACATTTTGTCTGAATGTGTGGGACACACACATATGAAACATGAATGAATTGATAATGCATTCAAAGTTTAAATACCATGTTATATATAGAGATAATTTGTAAAAGAAAATTGATGATAATACAGAGAGCATGCTTAACGGTAATTTCATAACATCGTTCAAAAGCCTGTACTAAGTCAGGAACATAACAGCCGTTTGATGTGTTTGTGGTTTTGATTTTTCCATTTGATAAAGGACTTTCCGTTTTGAATTTTCCCCGGTGTTCTCGTTTTTTTTTTATATAACTTTACTTTTGAACATTTTCATAATGTACGAACATACAAGACAAAAGAAGTTCATAAACCTTACTGTTCTGGTAAAAGGATATATTTTCCGAGTTCCAAGTACTTTTCAGCGTTCAATTTATCTAAAATGTGTCATCGTATATGATACATCTTATTTGTGCCACATGTGGAGCAGGATCTGCTTACCCTTCCGGAACACCTGAGATCACCCCCAGTTTTTGGTGAGGTTCGTGTTGTTTAGTCTTTAGTTTTCTATGTTAAATTATGTGTACTATTATTTGTCTGTTTGATTTTTTTTTTCATTTTTAGCCATGGCGTTGTCAGTTTGTTTTCGATCTATGAGTTTGGCTGTCCCTCTGGTATATTTCGCTCCTCTTTTACATACATCTCTATTCTCGATATTGACTTAAGACTTGTCATCCAGTTTTAACAAAATAAGTACAATAACAAGAATAGATCATTAGGAGAACCTTTGGTTCTTGTAAATTTGCTGATAATAATATTCACTAAAAAGCTTAATCGTTTCAATAAAAAGCTTTAAGAAAAACTTGAAAAGCATATTGGTTAAAATAACTAGTATATGAAAATATTAATGCTTATCTTCTAATAATTACAGTGCACATAAAAAGATGGTGGTTTAGATGGGTTTCACATTTGTTGTCATCTGTTTTATATATAATTACTCTTCTTTTCGCTCCTTAATTTAAAAAATAACATTTTTATGCCCCATTTATGGGCATTATGTTTTCTGGTCTGTGCATCCGTCTGTTCGTTCGTCTGTTAGTCCGTCCGTTCGTCCCGTTTCAGGTTAAAATTTTGGTTAAAGTTTTTGGTCGAGGTAGTTTTTGATGAAGTTGAAGTCCAATCAACTTGAAACTTAGTAAACATGTTCCCTATAATATGATCTTTCTTATTTTAATGCCAAATTAGACATTTTATCCCATTTTCCACTGAACATAGAAAAAATGATAATCCGTGTACTTGGGACACATTCTTGTTTTTTAAATGGAAAGTATAATAATCACGGAACTTTTAACACAAATGACTAAAAATGTATGTGCAAATTTATATTAGCAGTGAGTTAGTGTTCGATGCCAATAATAATATATTATCATTCCCGTAGTATATCCTATTCCTCGTATCAAGTGGTTCCCCTTGCGTTCTCTTACAATTTGTAAGAATTTTTTTTAAAATCGTTATTAAAATTAATAACATGGTTATGTAAGGAGCTATACTTTAAAATATATGTCCTTGCTTTATTGTACTTTGTTCAGATATTGGCGAGAGATTATTGTTGAACATGCGAACATGTTTCATCAGTCTATGAGTTATTTAATCAATGGTATAAACAGTTTATGAAAATAAAATGTAGTCCACGATGATAGAATTTCTTCTTCTTTGTTTTTTTTTTTAATAGATCTTGTCCTTATTTTCATATACAGATAAAGATGTTACTTGAGAAAGCATTGTGGATTTTAGCATTCACTTTTGTGTCACTAACCAGTGAAGTGTATGGTAAGGTATATTGTTTTATCCACTTTTGTTTACAAATTATGAAAAAAGTAGAAATACGGTGTTAAGATATGTATCTATTTGTGTGAATCATAGAGGTCTTGCAATTTTAAATGTCTTATTGCAGGTCGGCGGCATATACTGTTTACAGGTACAAACATTAGGAGATGGTAGTTTTTTATATCGCATTCTTGTTTATAGAGTGCCTATAGAGTGTCTTTATGCCATTTTGCTTTTCTTTGTTATTATAGCTGTTTGTTTTTATTGTGATAAAGATTAAAACAAAATGTTGACTTCTAAACCCCAATTATCGGCATTTAAAAAATGTGGGAACAGAAATGGCGAATGTGTCAAAAGATAAAAAAAAAACGACCAAAGAGCAAAAAACAGCCAAAGGCCACCATTGGGTCTTCAACACAGCGAGAAAATTCCTTAACAAAAATATTTACTAGTTCAATGAAAACGGATATCATATTAAACTCCAAAACATTTAAATGAAATAAAGATTAAAAAAAACTAAGACTAACAAAGGCCAGAGGCTCCTGACATGGGACAGGCGCAAACATGTGGCGGGGGTAAACATGTTTTGTTAGATTTCAACCCTCCCCCTTTACCTCAAACCTAATATGTCTGTTTATTTTGCTCACATTGTGTCAATATAATGACATTCTATGCTACTATCGTACAATCATTTATCTTACTTTTTCTGAAGAAAATCAATCTTACACGTATAAATATAGCAACAGCTGACATATCAATTATTAAGACTATCGGTGTTATGCAAGGTGAGACAACTTTGACATAACAGAGGTTCATGCATGGGAAAATATTGATTTGACTATCACTGCATATAAACAAAAATAATTTTGAAAAGAACTAGTTCTTCCCATATTTCTCTAAATTAAGAAAAAATAACACAAAAAAAAAAAAAAAAAAAAATTGAACGCTGCAACTTAAAAATGTTTAATACATTTTATCCGGAAGTGACAGAATTTGTTTTTTCTTCATGATGAAGCTTCTTTAATAACAATATACGTATATTTTGCTTTTGGGTGAATGTGAATAAGACAACAAGTCAACAATTTCAGTTAGTTAAAAACAACTCCTGAAGTTAAATTCCTGCTTCGACAAATATATAGAAGGAGCTGTAAGAAGCTTTTGATTGGCTGGAATCTTTACATTGTTGAAGATATTTTACATAGATAAATTCTTTATCATGTATAAAACATATATACAATGCAATTTCAAATAGGAACTCCTTAAGGGGCTTAAACTGTGCCATTTTGATTAGGAAGTTTCGTGAAATATTATATCCCGGAATGGAAAGTTTAATGCACTACTATTTTATTAAAAGGTAAAAAAAAAGGTCTGTTCGGCATGTTTTCAACATTTACATGCCCTGAACTTCTTAGAGTGTAAACTTATACTAAGATTCTATACTATCCGTACCTCCACCTTTGGACCTACTAATTATTAAGTTTTAGGCGCTACCATTGTTTTCTGTACTGGCAACATTCTAAAGTTATGTCTTATGAGAACAAACACAGAGATCATATATGGCAACTAGTGCGTTATAAAGTTAACTATTTTTCTAATCTATGAAATTTATATTTCCCCCAAAAAAGAATCAGCTGCATTTAAAAAGTGCAACACTCTGTATAAATCTTACAGTGACTAACACACATCTTTCTTCAATACTAAGGAGAAACAATTGATAACTTCGTAATCATGGTAATCAAAACAACTAGCGAAGTTCTTAAACTTTGACAGCCTTAGTATAATCGCGTGACAAGATTCAACAAAGTTCAAGCACTCAACGCTGTATTCCCTATTAATTTTCAGTGAAATCATGCAGTTAAACAACAAAACTTGCACGATAAATCTGAACAAAAGATCGTTCATGGTAACTAGTAGATCTATAAGAAAAATATAAAGATAAACAGTCTAGGGTTGAAAAATAATCAGTACTTAAAATGACATAGCAATCTTTCTGTTAGAGTGGTTGCATGATTTAAAATTAAAAAAAACCTGGAAAGAGTAAACCATTTTATTATATGTGTTTGGGGTTGGGTTGCTTCATACTGTGCAATGGTCGCACAGCTGATTCCTTGTTATTCTGAAGAAAATTTGGATGCCAAAAAAATAAAAAAAATATATAGAATATTAAAGGTTGACCTCGCTAGGCTCTTGTTTACATTAAAAAAATATTAAGTCAATATGTAGGCTTAAAAGTTGCGTATTCCCATGATTTACATGTATAGGGAATTTGCCTGGTCTTTCGTTGTTTAAATGTATCTGAACAACATAAATATATCATGGTAATCTTTAGGTTACTCTCGATTTCCACGTTATAGTTATACATTATCGTTGGTCATCTCAACGAGATTGATTTTCTCGGTTGAGTCGGTACGCCAAAAGAGAAAAGCAATCGAGTTGAGATGACCAATGCTTATCTAAATTTGAAAATTCTTTGACCATATGTTTTGGGCATCTAGGAATACTTATTGATCATATTTTGATTAGGTTTAGAATGGCCATGGAATTGGACAAAAGAAGATGTCACATGCTACAGCACTTGTTTGGCAGCAGTTGGTACAGGCGCAGTTGTTGGAACCCCTTTGGCAATAGCAGCAGCAGGATTTGGCGCTGCAGGTGTTGTTGCTGGTTCTGTTGCTGCTAAAATTATGTCTATGATAGGAGTGGTGCAGGCCGGAGGCTGGTTTGCTTATTTACAAGCAGCTGGCGTTTACGGTGTTGGAACAACGGGTAAAATGATATTGGCTTCGACTGTTGCGCCATTGTGTGCAGCTATATGTGGAAGTTCAGAGGAAAGACAAGGTATTTTTTTCTCAGATAATGCGATAGTATTATGATCATTGTATGTAAAATGAAATTTACAGCGAAAAAGCAGAGCATACATATCTTAAAACACTGTAAAATTGGAAATTAACTCGAGGACACTTTTATGAGACTGCTGAAAATTTGTGTCATATGATTCTAGGTTATACATTGGACATCTATCACTGTCCGACAAATTTCTGTCGTCGTCCGTCGTCGTCCGTCTGGGGTAAACTATTTCAAAGATATTCTCCTTTAAAACTACTGAACCATTCCTTTCAAACTTTAGCTGAATGATTTTTAGGGTATCTAGAATGAATTTTGTGTTTTATTATCTGTTTCGTCTTAAAACCTGGCCGCACTGGCTTTGAATAGAACATAAGGGTAAAATGCAACTTGTGTCTTATATCTCAAAAACCAAAGCATTTAGAGCAAATTTGACATGGGGTAAATCTGTTAATTAGGTAAAGTTCTATCAGCCCTGAAACTTCAGATGAATCTGATATCCGATTGTTGGGTTGCTGCCACTAAATTGGTAATTTAATGGAAAATTTGAAGTTTTTGGTTATTAGTTTGAATATTATTAATGATAAAGATAAACTGTGAACAGCAAAAATGTACAACAAAGTAAGATCTACAAATAAGTTAAATGAATGAAATTGTCAATTGACCGCTTAAGGAGTTATTGAATTTTAAAAACAATTCGGTTATCTAACTTTAAAAAAATCTTCTCCTCTGAAACTACTAAACTAATTCAAACCAAAATTTAGCTGAATGATCCTTAGGGTATCTAGAATAAAGTTTGTGTGTTATGTTCTGTTCTGTCAAAAAAAACACAGCCGCCATGGCTGAAATAGAACATTGGGGTAAAATGCAGTTTTTGGCTTATAACTCAAACACTAAAGCATTTAGAGCAAATCTGATATGAAGTAAAATAGTTCATTAGGTCAAGTTCTATTAGCCATGGAATTTTCAGATGAATCTATCAATCTATTGTTGGTTCGCTGCCGCTAATTGGTAATTGTAAGAAACTTTGAAGTTTTAGTTATTATCTTGGATATTATTTATGATAAAAGATAGACTGTAAACAGCAAAAATGTTCAGCAAAGTAAGATCTAGATCTACTAAAAAGTACTATGACCAAAATTGTCAAACTCCCTTAAGGAGTTTCTGCCCTTTAAAGACACTTTTTCTGAATTTATTCATCTGGTTTGGTTGCTTTAAAACTGCTGAATCAATTCCAGCAAAACTTAGGCTGAATGAGTTTCAGAATATCTTGTATAAAATTTGTATTTTATTTCCTTGTACGTCAAGAAACAAAGCCACTATGACTAAAATGGAACTTTGGGGGTAAAATGCATTTTTTCGAGTTTGTAGAAAATATGACTGATAAAAAGAACATTTACAACAAATGGAAGTTTTTAACGACCTTGACTGGCTATAAAGCCCTTGCAGGTCGGCCCTGTCTTGCGCCTTTTGGGGCATTTAAATGGAATTTAAAAGACACTCATTAATGTATATTGAAAAGCAAAAATATCATTGTGGAAAGATTTTAGCATAACATATCAGGTTAGCGATTCAAACTCTTAAAAGCCTCTTGTTCATTTGTACCGTTGGTCGGTAAAGTTTAATGTTTGATTTTGTTAGTTTTTATGAACTTCCCGTTTTCAGCTCACCTAGCCCCACGTGCCAAGTGAGCTTTTCTCATCACTTTGCGTCCGTCGTTCGTCGTCGTCGTCCGTCGTCGTTAAATTTTACAAAAATCTTCTCCTCTGAAACTACTGGGCCAAATTATAACAAACTGAGCCACAATCATTATTGGGGTATATTGTTTAAAAAATGTGTCCGATGACCCGGCAAACTAACCAAGATGGCCGCCATGGCTAAAAATAGAATATAGGGGTAAAGTGTAGATTTTGGCTTATATCTCTATAACCAAAGCGTTAAGAGCAAATCTGACAGAGTTAAATTGTTGATTAGGTCAAGATCTATCTGCCCTGAAATTTTCATTTGAACTAAAGAACTTGTTGTTGGGTTGCTGCCCCCAATTGGTAATTTGAAGGAAATTTTGCCGTTTTTTGTTATTATCTTGAATATTATTATAGATATGTTTAAACTGTAAACAGCAATAATGTTCAGCAAAGTCAGATCTACAAATAAGTCCACATGACCAAAATGGTCAGTTGACCCCTTGAGGAGTAATTGCCCTTTATAGTCAATTTTTAACAATTTTTTGTAAATTTTGTAATCTTTTACAAAAATCTTTCCCTTTGAAGCTTCTAAGACAAATTTAACCAAACTTGTCCACAATTATCATTAGGCTATCTTGTTTGAAAAATATGTCCGATGACCCGGCTGGTGAAAGAAGATGCACGCTATGATTACAAATAGTACATAGGGTAAAATGCAGTTTTTGGCTGATATCTCTGAAAACCAAAGCATTTAGAGAAAATCTGCTGTGAAAAAATTGTTCATTAGGTCAAGATCTATTGGTTAATGTCTTCAATAGGATTATAGATAAAGATAAACTGTAAATAGCAATACTGTACAGCAAAGTAAGAGCTACAAATAAGCCAACTGGATCAAAGTATTCAATTGACCCCTTAAGGAGTAATTTTCTATTGTCACTTCTGGGCCAATTTCATTATAGATAAAGATAATTGTAAGCAGCAAGATTGTTCAATAAAGTAAGATCTACAAAAACATCACCAGCACCAAAACACAATCTTGTCATTAATCTTTAATATGCACATAGACCAAGGTGAGCGACACATGCTCTTTAGAGCCTCTAGTTTAACTTATCTTGGAGGTCAGTTACTTTTTTTGTACTCGGGATGACTCATAATACTGGAATAGTGAAATTTCAGGTGTTTTTTTTTTTTAACAAAAAGGTGTTTTTCTATTTTTTTGTGCCAGATTTAAAATGTTTTACCCATAAAATTGATGGAATGAAGGGCTCGGATGAATATCTGATACGAGCTGAACAAGTAAAGAATATTAAGCAGTGTGAAGATCAATGCAACGATGATGCAGCTTGCAGGGCCTTCCGATATCTTCCAAGAAACAGCGTTTGCTTTTTATACAAGCTTCAACAATATATTGAAGACGATATCAGCGAAAGCCAATTTTATATAAAACGTTGTATTCTATGTTACATGAACGCAACGAAAAATGCTAAAGGACGTGGTGATGGAATTCAAACAGTTTGGGAAGCATCTTCTCTCAAGGAATGCGAGATTCGATGTATTAAAACTGACGACTGCGGTGCTGTTCATTTCGATGGACTGAGATGTTTCAAATTCAATCCCAAAACTGAGTTCAAGGAAAGTAAAGGCACTGATTTTTCAGCAAAGATATGTGTAGAGTTCAGCGATATAGCACTTGAATATGATGGTAAGATTTTTATTAAGACTATTTGTCCTGGATTTGCATATTAATGAAATCTATGAAAAAATTAATCGTCGGAAGTAAAACCGATTTCGGCAACAAGGCCAATTGTCTTTAACTTTTAGGAACTTTTAGTCCTTAATGCTCTTCAATTTCGTACTTCATTTTGCCTTTTTAACTTTTTTTTATTAGATCGTCATTGATGAGTCTTTTATAGATGAACAGCGCGTCTGGCGCAAACACAATCTTGGTATCTTTGATGAGTTTAATACTTAATCTTCATATGAATTTTGTCTTTTCGTGGGAGAGACAATTGAGATACCACAGTTCTAATATTGGTAATAAAAAGAAAACATTTTTTCCTTTTGATAATTTACTTGCCCTCGGAGAAGAGCAGGACCCATCAACACCAAACCTAATTTTAAATTGATCAGATATCAAAGATGGTGCTTCCTGATCAGTGCTAGTCTATTTTCTTACTCATGTACATCTCAACCTTTATTGGCAATTTGTTAAAACTTGAAAGAAAGTATGATACGACGTCTGTAAAAAACAAACTCATTTCGTATCGATTTACAGGCAATCATGGCGTGAATGATGCAATACAAGTTTTAATGAGATATATGGGAAATCAAAGTGACATAAATTGACAAATTTCAAACATATAAACTGAAATTCTATTCATGAATAAAGAGATGTGATATGTTTGAAAATGAGACAACTATCTAACAGAGTCCAAATTGCTGCTTGGATGTCACCATACAGTCTTCAACAATGAGAAAACCCATACCGTATAGTCAGCTTTAAAAGCCACTACATGACAAAATGTGGATAATTTCAAACGCGAAAGCATTTCGCCTGATTTTTACAATTACAATTACAACCGACAGTAACTAATGAAAACCAATGAATTAAGGCTATCAAATATGTTTCTTTTATTTCTTTTTAGGTGACAAATACAAGAAAAACGAGAATAGCTGAATATAATAGAATAGTGCAAGATTATTGAATTTTGACAAGTAATTGATGAATAAAATGAGAAGAAATGTTAAAAAACCAATTTAATATATTTATATTAGTTTTCTGTTATGTGATTTAAAAAATTTTAGCTGCAAATCCTTAATCACGGTGAACCAATTTATCTTTTGTGACTAGATAGTATTGAATAGTATTTGTTGTTTATGAAACCATTTTAGATAAATGTTCAACATATTTCTGTTTTAATTCTTTTTTTCTTAGAGTAGTAAAAACCTTTTTTTTTGTAAAACCATGAAATCCTTGATAAGTTGCATTATCTGATTATGTATACACCGAAATAAGAGAAATTCAGATAAAGTTGTATTTCGTCTTTGAATTTAGACAACAGTATTGTATCTCATAAATCGATTAGGAAGACACATATAGTACTAAGGCAACAAACTGAATATCAGGATATTGCATGCAATTTAAAAGGACGGATACTGATGCGTCGATAGAGTAAGTTATTCCTGCTCTACCAAGCACTTCTCGCCATAAACATTACGAAATGTCAGAATCCAGAATTGTTCTCAGGTGAATTTATAGACCACAGTTTATATATTGAAAGATAGGAGACGGCGAAAACATGTATGTACATGTATTTGATCTTGGAGCAAACATATCGTATTCAGATTCAGTTATGTATTAACCATTCGAATAGAAAAAATGATATTTTACTTTCTAGAAATAGGTAATTGATAATCGGAAACCTGTTGAATTCATCACGTTTATAAAATATTCTAGTTTGTAGTCGTCCATCTGTGTCAATACCGACAAAAAGATCAATATATAATGCATACCCTCTAGTTTAGTTGTATCCATAAAAAAACTAAGGGAGCAAATATAGGGAGAAAATTTCAAAGTATTTAAGTTCTGTACAATGTATGTTAAGTTGGTGAAATTTTCACATCACACTATTTTGAAATGATAAAAATGTAACTATCAACATAATTTATTATGAAAGTTTTTGAAAAGCTACATTATAGAAATAACTTCTTTCGGGTTGGCAATGCATATACTCCCAGTGTTGTACTAACATCACATCATATTTGTGAAAATACGGACTATATTTTCCTTGACATTTGATAATATTTTTATGGTAAGGAGTAACATACAGATTAACAAATATCTTCATTAGTCAAACCAAAATATCAAATATTATATAATCAAATGACGTTCTATGTTTCTCAAAAACATTTGCTTGCAATATACAGTGGCGGATCAAGAAATTTTCATAAGTGGGGGCCCACTGGATACCTAAGAGGGGGCCCGATAGCTTCACGCTTCAGTGATTCCCTATATAAGCAACCACATGTTTTACTCAAAAGGGAGGGCCCGGGCCTCTGGCCCCCTAAATCCGCCTCTGATATATATAGCGTAAAAACTAATCTTAAATATATGGCTTATATCTTTTAAGCAAACGAACGTTTTGCCATAAATTGCGAGATTTGGCTAGCAACAAACCCAGGTTCAATCCACCATTTTTCTTTAGATTCATGTACCAAGTCTGAAATTTCTGAAGACCCTCTTTCATTTTTGTAAATATAAGAGACATTTCCCTTTAAGAAATGCAGATACGAATGAAATATACCATTTTTGAACGGAATTCATTGAAGCAAAAAAAGGGACGAAAGATATCAGAGGGACAGTCAAAGTCATACATCGAAAATAAACTGACAACGACATGGCTAAAAATGAAAAGGACAAACAGACAAACAATAGTACACATGACTCAACATAGAAAACTTAAGAATAAACAACACGAATCCCAGCAAAAACTAGGGGTGATATCAGGTGCTCTGGAAGGGAAGGCAGATCTCCTCGTGTTGCTCATGTTATAAAAAAAACGGTAAATAGTTTAATTCAGTTGGTCACATTCATTAAAGGAAAGGGGATTGTAGTTACGACGCAAGGAACATATCCGATATCATATGTGAAACGTTGATTTCATAACGGTCAACCAACTCGTGATGGCGTCCGTAAAATTTACGATGGGATGATTTCAACTTCACCATTTGGAACTCTTGGTTAAATAGCTTCCTTGTGATCGGCAACCCTCTATCAAGAAAATCATGATAGGAAATATAAGCACGGGAAACTCGTATCAATTGAGTGATATATACCCCGTATGAAGGTGTTGCTGGAATGTTGCTATTTAGAAATGGAAAGTTCACAATTGGAAAGCTGATATCATCTCTTTTATCGTAAAGTTTTATTTCCAACTGACCGTCATTGTCAATTTCTAGATGTAAGTCAAGATATGAGGCCGACTAAACTGTATCTGTTGTATCTTTTATCTCTTGTTCGATGGGGTTCAACATAGTCACCAAATTCTGAATTACTTAATGAGAGAACATCATCTATATAGCGGAAAGTAAAGTTAAAGGTTATTGCTAACTTCTTATCTTTCTTCCTATGAAGTTCCTGTAAGAGTCCAGCCTCATAATAATAAAGAAACAAGTCGGCAAGAAGAGGGACACAGATTGATTCTTTACAAAGTCGGATTAATCCCTCCCTAAGACAAGATAATTGGATCTACGTTGGCCATTCTTTTTAGCTCACCTGGCCCGAAGGGCCAAGTGAGTTTTTCTCATCACTTGGCGTCCGTCGTCTGTCGTCCGTCGTCGTCGTTAACATTTTACATTTTGAACTTCTTTTAGAGAACCACTGAATGGAATGAAACCAAACATGGCATGAATGTTCCTTATGAGGTGCTGACCAAGTGTTGTTACTTTGTAGCTGATCCATCATCCAAGATGTCCGCCAGCCGGGGAATTAGTTTAACATATGACCCTATGGGAAATGCATACAAATGACTTCTTCTAGAGAACCACTGAATGGAATGAAACCAAACATGGCATGAATGTTCCTTATGAGATGCTGACCAAGTGTTGTTACTTTGTCTCCGATCCATCATCCAAGATGGCTGCCAGCGGGGGGCTTAGTTTAACATAGGACCCTAAGGAAAATGCATATAAAAGTCTTCTTTTAGAGAACCATGGAATTGAATGAAATCAAACATAGCATAAATAGTCCTTTTCTTCTGAGGTGCTGGCCAAGTGTTGTTACTTTGCAGCCACATTTTATCTGTTTTTATATGATTTCAAAAACCCAAATAGAGTCAGTCGAGCGAAACAGGCTCTTGAGAGCCTCTAGTTTAGGAAACAAAGCAACTCTTTCAATTTGTCTTTTAGTTTAGAATGTGGAATAGGTGTGTAGAAAATTCAAATGGTTTAATACTATTGCAATATGAAATAGGGTTAGATTGTATGTACTCTAAAAGATCTCTGGGATTTTTTAGTATCCACATCTGATTCATGCAACCTCTAGAATAAGCAGTTTCACATAACTTTGAAGCCCGGCTTTGATTGCTGATAAAATAGATGTTAATATAGCACATATATACCTATGATTATTCAGGATTCCTCTTTGGTAAGTGTCGTGAGGGTATACTGTAAACCAACTTATTTTCGCGGATACATTATTTCGCGTTTCACCTTTTCTTGAGCACTCCGCGGCTATTAAATTTCACGATTTCCTGATTTACATGATGTGGTTTAATAAGGAAAGATCCAAGTTGTACATCTTTTCGACGATTTATATTCGCGTTATTTTTCTACTCGCGAAAGTCGCGAAAATAAATCGCTCGCGAAAATAAGTTGGTTTACAGTATGTTGAGTTTCCAAGTGAATTCTCAATGACTTATTCGTTTATCAAGCTTTTAATGTTATGAGTTTTACACACAAAAACGATGTTGTTTGGGACTTTAAAATTTATCTGCGGGGACAACAACATATTTGTCATGGAGGTAGGATTGTTAGATAAGGTATACCACACTGTTTTCGAAGTAGCCTAGTCCTACATAAAGATACAGATTGATTTGTTATCTGTCAGACTAGTCTACTCTCAATGGAGGGTAGTTTACCTAATTTAGCAATGTCTTCACGGTTCAGCTAGCAGACAAGCTAACCAAGTATATTACCTTTGCTTACATACTGATTGAAATTGACTGTAAAAGAAATTTATGTGTTCACAACACGAGTCTTTAGAAAACATGCATAAGGCTTGTTCAACACCGAAAGTCAAATTTTATACATGTTTAAAGAAAACAGTGATCACATTGAATTTTCAAATAGACTAAAGGATAAGATAATGAAAAGTAAAATTTGTTTGATTTTAGTTTGATTGATTATAAATGAAGACACATATACAACTCCTAAAATTCTACATTGCCCTGCATTTTTGATTTTGAAAATATGCTGTGCATACAAACATTAAAATCCAGTTTCACTAATTTTATAGAAACAGTTTTATTTAGCAAATTGTTTTTACCATATTGGTATATATAACTATCAACAAATCACAAACATGCTATTTCTGTGAAGGGGTTTTCCCCATTTAATTATATTTAAAAACCATTAGAGCGCATTAAACAAATTTAAACTGCCGTCTCGGACTGCATTTGTTGTCATTCCCTGCTTGACAACAGTGTACATGTTCGATATTTAACAGGAAAGGTAATTTCTGCACTTTGTTATTATTTTAATTTTATGCATAATATCATATATTCTACGTAAAACAACAAGACACAATTAAATACTGTACTAGTATCTGCTAAATAGCATACATCGATAAATGTATTCAAATGTAATAGAAGCCATATCTTTTTGATACTTGTGTACTGGAAATCAGACTTAAAAATACACGAAGCGTCATATTGAATGTGTGAAGAAAAGCAACAGTAGTATACCGCTGTTCAAAAGTCATAAAACGGTTGAGAAAAAAACAAATCTGGGGTAAAATTAAAACCGAGGGAAACACATCAACAATATAAAGTCAACAAAGGAATCACATTACCAGGTGCAAACCCGGTTGAAATAGAACAAAATAATCGAAACTCTTTGTTAGAGAAGGCGATAAATGCTTACTGTAATGTTTACTATAGTGACAAACATTTTAAAAGTTAATAGAATCAAATGAAATGACAATTTTATTCTCAATTACGAAGTGTTTTATTTTAAAAACACCATTTGCATAAGTTTTCAATGTATCTAGTACATAGTTAAGCAGAACAATTAGATATCAAGTCGTCGACATGGGTATCTTTCAAGTTGGATGTAGAAAAAAATTCATAACCTCGGATTTTTTTTAGATTTTTTACCACGGTCGGAAAACATCAAGCTAAAAGATCAGTATTTTTCGTGTTTGCCCTTCCATTATGTTACTCAAGAAAAAAATCCAAAAAATTGGTAACAATTGTATCGAAAAGAGAAAATCGAGTGCACCTTTTAATGTTAGGCCGTGTTTGAGTTGAATATTTTGTCTTGATATCGCAAAAAATAGGAATATTTCATACATCGTCTCGCTTCAGATTCTATCATTTTTATATATCAAAGCTACAGGTTGACTTTATAACATAAAAAATCACAGTACTAAAAGATGAAATATATGGGTCAGGTAAAATACCTATCTAATGAATCGCAAAAACAGAGAAGGTGTGTTCGTATAGCTATTTATTTACTAAAAGTACTTGACGACAGTCTTTCAAGTTGGATGACGAAAATGCATATCCTCGAAAAATTAAATTTTTTTGTTAGTGATAACTACGGTTTATTCTTTAACCTCTTAAAAGATCTAGTCTGCCTTCCACTAAATATCTAATTAGATTTCTGAGCTCACCTGGCCTGAAGGCCCAAGTTAGCTTTTCCCATCACTTGGCGTCCGGCGTCCGTCGTCTCCGTCGTCGTCCTGCGTTAACTTTTACAAAAATCTTTCCTCTGAAACTACTGGGCCAAATTTAAATAAACTAGGCCACAACCATCATTGGGGTATCTAGTTTAAAAAATGTGTCTGGTGACCCGGCCAATCAACCAAGATGACCGCCATGGCTAAGAATAGATCATAGGGGTAAAATGCATTGGCATATAACTCAAAAACCAAAACATTTAGAGCAAATCTGATCGACATAAATTTGTTTATTAGGTTAAGATCTATCTGCCCTGAATTTTTCAGATGAATCAGATAACCGGTTGTTAGGTTGCTGCCCCTGAATTGGTAATTTTAAGGAAATTTTGCTGTTTTTGGTTATTATCTTGAATATTATTATAGATAGAGATAAACTGTAAACAGCAATAGTGTTCAGCAAAGTAAGATTTACAAATAAGTCAACATGACCAAAATGGTCAGTTGACCTCTTTTGGAGTTATTGCCCTTTATATTCAATTTTTAACCATTTTTCGTAAATCTCAGTAATCTTTTAGCAACATCTTCTCCTCTGAAACTATTGGGCCTAATTAATTCACACTTGGCCATAATCATCATTGGGGTATCTAGTTTAAAAAATGTGTCCGGTAACTCGGCTTACAAACCAAGATGGCGGTCATGGCTACAAATAGAACATGGGAGTCAAATGCAGTTTTTGGCATATAATTAAAAAACCAAAGCATTTAGAGCAAATTTGAAATGGGGGTTAAAATTGTTTATCAGGTCAAGATCTATCTGCCCTGAAATTTTAAGATGAATCGGAATTTCCGTTGTTAGGTTGCTGCCCCTGAATTGGTAATTTTAAGGAAATTTTACTGTTTTGGTTATAATCTTGAATATTATTATAGATAGAGATAAACTGTAGACAGCAATAATGTTCAGCAAAGTAAGATCTACAAATAAGTCAACATGATTAAAATGGTCAGTTGACCTCTTTAGGAGTTATCGCCCTTTATAGTCAATTTTTAACCATTTTTCGTAAATCTCAGTAATCTTTTACAAAAATCTTCTCCTCTGAAACTACTTGGCCAAATTTAACAAAACTTGGCCACAATTATCATTGGGGTATCTAGTTTGAAAAATGTGTCCGGTAACTCGACCAACAAACCAAGATGGCGGCCATGGCTAAAAATAGAACATGGGGGTAAAATGCAGTTTTTGGCTTTCAACTCAAAAACCAAAGCATTTAGAGCAAATCTGACAGGAAGTACAATTGTTGATCAGGTCAAGAGCTATCTGCCCTGAAATTTTCAGATGAATCGGATAACCGGTTGTTAGGTTGCTGCCCCTGAATTGGTAATTTTAAGGAAATTTTGCTGTTTTTGGTTATTATCTTGAATATTATTATAGATAGAGATAAACTGTAAACAGCAATAATGTTCAGCAAAGTAAGATTTACAAATAAGTCAACATGACCGAAATGGTCAATTGACCCCCTAAGGAGTTATTGACCTTTATAGTCAATTTTTAACAATTTTCATAAAATTTGTAAATTTTTACTAACATTATTCACTGAAACTACTGGGCCAAGTTCATTATAGATAGAGATACAAAAAAATGTACTTGTAAGCAGCAAGAATATTTAGTAAAGTAAGATCAACAAACACATCACCATCACCAAAACACAATTTTGTCATGAATCCATCTGCTTCCTTTGTTTAATATTCACATAGACCAAGGTGAGCGACACAAGCTCTTTAGAGCCTCTAGTTTTAAATATTTATGATTTTTTTAAAATTCCACCTGACAACCGATCAGACAATAATTTTAAGTTGAATTAATGCAGACAAGATCATTACCTGGTGCTCATTAGCTAGTTGATACATTTGTCTTTTAAAAAACAACTGACATATAAGGATTGTAATGGTGCAATGTGGATAAATTTATCGGTATCCAAGAGCAAAATTGACAGCACGTCATCCCTACAATGGCTTCCATTTCTACGATTGTGAAAATGAACTGGAGTAATGGGGAGATACTTTTGACGAAGTAGAATCCTGACTGTTACTCGGGAGCATGAACAGTATTTAAATGCACATGTTGTCTGAATTTGTTGTACACACACATATGATACATGCCTGCATTGCTTATGTATTTTAGGTTTAAATAATATACTATATATAGAGATAATTTGTGAAAGTAATTGATGATAATACTGATGAAAAGCTTACCGGAAACATCATCAGATGTCATAAGATCGTTCAAAAGCTTGTACTAAGCCGTTTGATTGTGTATGCATTTTTGATTTTGCCATTTGATAAGGGACTTTCCGTTTTGAATTTTCCCCGGTGTTCTTCATTTTTTGTTAATTTACATTTCGAAGATGACTTACGAACTTACAAGAGATCCACGAAACTTACTGTACTGGTAAAAGGAAAGATTTGACCGAGTTCTAAGTTTTGGCCATCGTACATTTTATCTAAAACGTGTCATCGTATATGATACACCTTATATGTGCCATATGTGGAGGAGGATCTGCGTACCCTTCCGGAGGACCTGAGATCATCCCAATTTTGTTGTTGAGGTTCGTGTTGTTAAGTCTTTAGTTTTCTAAGTTGAATCATGTATACTATTACTTGTCTGTTTGTTTTTTTATTTTTAGACATAGCGTTTTCAGTTCGTTTTCGATCTATGAGTTTGACTGTCCCTCTGGTATCTTTCGCTCCTCTTTTACATACATATTGACTGAAGACTTGCATCCAAATTTAACAAAAGTACAATAACAAAAATCGACCATGACGAGAACCTCTGGTTCTTGTAGATTTTTTGATTATAATATTCACTGAAAAAGTTAATCGTTTCAATAAAAAGTTTTAGGAAAAACATGAATAGCGTATTGATTAATTAGTATTTGATGATATTAATGCTTAGCTTATCATAACTACTGCGCAGAAAATAGTTGATGGTTGAGATGGGCTACTGCTGTTATGTATTATACATGTTATAAGACCTTTGGGTTTCCCGTTTGAATGGTTATACACTAGTAATTTGTGGGGCCCTTTATAACTTGCTGTTCGGTGTGAGCATAGGCTCCGTGTTGAAGACCGTAGCTTTACCTATAATGGTTAACTTTTATATTGTGACTTGGATGGAGAGTTGACTCATTGGCACTCATAACACATCTTCATATATCTATATATCATTTATTGTCATTTATATAGTATTATATAGGATTTAGAAAAAAAGTATAGATACATTTTGTTAAGGAATTTTCTCCTTATTTTTAAAATGGAGAGTCATATGCAACTATTACAGTCATAATCACATTCGATAACTCTGCATGTGACTGGTTCAATTAGGATTTTTATACTGGTTACCTGATGAATTATTTAAAGAAAATTGAAAAATATATTAAGTTCAGCTCGGTTTATATCCATTCGATGTCTTCTTTTATGAATATGAAATAATATAACAAAGAATTTCATTGATAATCGGACAACACTTACCGGCATAGTTATTGTCAAAACATGCATCTACATGGGTATTGTCAAAACTTACATCGTGATTAGGTGCCATGTTTGTTTTCTTTGATCACGTTGATGTTATGACTTAATTAATATCTCCTTAATCTTGCTATGGCTATTCGTATAGTTACAATAACGTGTCATATTTAATTGCAATATAAACAGAGAAAATAAATTGAATTATGTGCATTAACAAAATAAGTGTCGAACATCCTCTACGTTTGAAAATTATTTGTTCGCCATTTTTCAAAACTTTATAAAAATAACAACAGCATGTTCGATTACATGCTGCTTTAAGGTAAGACAATGAATGAAAACGCGAGCATCCAACAGTTTTTTAATTTTCATAGTAAAAATCGTACAAATAATATTTTTACCATGTCGCCCGACGCTGTCAATCTGGTCGCCATCTTGAAAAATAAAAGCAGATTTTCTGAAAATAGCTTATTTTCAAATCAATTTGGAAGGGACATAATAGAAAATTAAACTATTCTCTATACGATATTTTAAATATTTATGAATATTATAATACGCACAAAGACCCACAATTATTCCATCTGTTTTGTTGAATCGCAATTTAAGGTTAAAGACGACAGAAAGTCCAATATGTATCGTAGTTGTATGATTTAACAGTGTGAACTATCGAGGCAACAAGACAAATTTTCAAAAGCATTTGGAAGGGAGAAGATCAAAATTTAAACTATTCCAAAAGGAATATTTATATTTCTAAATATATGAGGAATTACTACAAAGACCCACACTTTTAGTATCATAAACTTAAAGTAATGTATTTCATCGATTCCAGAAAGCCCCTATGCATTTCTATACAATTTACTTGGGCTTGATACGGGTGATGTGTGACGTCCCAAAAGTCACGTGATGACTGCTATAGTTGGATATGATATAATCGCGGAACTTTTAACACGTCTGACTAAATATGTTTTGTACTATATCTGCCCTTGAATTTTTACTAGATAACATTTTTGTTCGCTTTGGAGATTCCGTATATGGTCATATTATCGGAATTCCAATGGGGACTTACTGTGCAACACTTAACGCGGACCTGTTTTTGTACTGCTATGAGTTACAATTTATGACAAAAATCAGCAAAGATCCATCGAAACAACATCTGATACACAAATTTAATAATACTTTTAGATATTTGGATGATATTTTGGCTCTCAATAATGACGACTTCTTGTTGAACTTACTTAAAATAAAGCTAATACTAAGAATGACCACTGCCCTTTTCTCGATCTTGATATCTATATCATTAACGGAAAGCTTAATACTAAAATTTATGATAAATTTCTCCTTTCCTATCGTTAATTATCCATTTCTAGATGGTGACGTTCCCTTGTCACCATCTTACGGTGTTTTTATGTCTCAACTTGTACGATTCGATCCTGTATGTAACAATGTTTAAGATTTCAACAAGAAAAATTTATGTATTACTGAAAAGTTATTACACCAGGGTTTTCGATATCACAAACTAGTCAAAACATTTACTAAATTTTATCATCGGTATAAGGACATCATTCGTTGATTTAGCTCAACATGCATACTTCTTATACGTTCAGGTATTTCACATCCATTTTTTTATGGAAATATTCTTTATAAAGCACAAAAATGTCAGTATTCACCTCAAAAGCTAAAAAAAAATTTAAATAGACTTATTTAGAAGGGATATAGTTACGATACTGTTGTCAGTTCATTAAAGATTACATATTTTGGCGTGAATATTGATTCACATATAGGGTCTGTGCATAGGAACTAAACACATTTATTTAAAAATCAGTTGTTGGTATGACACGGGTTATGTTCTTCTCATATATGTTATGATGGTATGATACTAAACCCCTAACTGGAAGGATTGTGCCTGATATTCATATGATGAGGACATAATCTTTCAATCAGTTTAATTGCAGTCTGGAGCTGGCATGTCAGTTAATTGCTAGTAGTCTGATGTTATTTATGTATTATTGTCATTTTGTTTATTTTCTTTGGTTACATTTTTTTTACATCAGACTCCGACTTCTCTTGAACTGAATTTTAATGTGAGTATTGTTATGCGTTTACTTTTCTGCGTTGGCTAGAATTATAGGGGAATGGTTGAGATCTCATAAACATGTTTAACCCCGCCGCATTTTTGCGCCTGTCCAAAGTCAGGAGCCTCTGGCCTTTGCTAGTCTTGAATTATCTTTAATTTTAGTTTGTTGTGTACAATTTGGAGTTTAGTATGGCGTTTATTATCACTGAACTTGTATATATATTTGTTTAGGGGCCAGCTATAGGACGCCTCCGGGTGCGGGAATTTCTCGCTGCATTGAAGACCTGTTGGTGACCTTCTTCCGTTGTCTGCTTTATGGGCGGGTTGTTGTCTCCTTGACACATTCCTCATTTCCATTCTCAATTTTATGTCCAAATTGATGTGAGTAGTTAGTAAGTGTTCGTGGCCAATAATGAAATATTGTAAGTCCTGTATTTCATACCTGGTATTAAATTGTATCCCCCTTTGGTCCATTTATGTTTCATTTCTGTAAATATTGGCAATGCAATTTCCCATAGGAACTCCTTTTACGGCTAAAACTATACCACTTTTACTATGAATCCTACTTATCCTAGAATTAAAGGTTCATATGCACTACAATATACATTACAAAAATGAGTTTAAACTAACACTAATTTTCAGAACTACCCCTACCTCGTATGAAGGGCTACCACAGATTTTAATGTTAACAATATGCACATGTTTAATTACTGGTAACCTTCCCAAGTTATGTCTCTATGAGACGGAAAACAGAGAGCATAACTGGGAACCAGTATGTAAACAAAATTAATTTTGTATGAATATTCTAGATCTCCCAAAAAGACGCGTGGCTTGAGAAACAGCTATATATTTACAAAGTGCAACCTATAAAATTAAATCTTTATTAAAATTAATCACTTGGTTTTGTTAGGATCTTTTACTTTAAATACTTTTTTGACCCTTTGGATTATAGCTCTTCATCTTTTATATAAGCTTTGGATTTCAAATGTTTTGTCCACGAGCATCACTGAAGAGACAGGTATTGTCGAAATGCGCATCTGGTGCAGGAAAATTGGTACCGTTAATGTTATTACAAAGGTCATTGCTTTGTTGTACTATGTTTAGTTATTGACTACAAATTATTTTTGAACGAGCTTACATGTCATATCAAATATATTTGCTATTTAATCAATGATATAAACAATTAGTTCTGAGCAATTTGATAAAAACAGTGTGTAGTCCACAATGTTTGATTTTCTTTTGGTCCCATAACGACGAACTTGAAGGGCGCTTTATGTTTGTAATTTTATATGTCTGTCTGTATGTCCGTCTGTCCATTCGTCAGTCTAGCATATCAGTTTGCCACAGTGTTTTTACTTCGTTCTGGAACAATATTGTTTTATATATTGATTTGATATTTGGTATATAGTTTTATCATGACAAGTTATAGATGAAACTCCAATTTTGGTCCGGTATGATTATTTAGTCCAGAGTTGTTGTCTATATCTAACGTTAGATTACTATGTTAAACCATATTTCTGTACACAGGGAGATAAATCACTTTTTAAGGACAATTGATTAAATATTAATTATAAATCATATTTTTTTTTCTATTCTTTGGTAAACTGTTTGAAGAATTTTGTGGCAGGTTTGTTTGTTATTCTATATAAACTAGTTTTCTGAATGCTTTATATATATTTTTTTATGAAGTGAAATCCTTTGTTGACATTTTATAGATAAGTTGTAAACCTATATTAGTTTGTGACAAATGAAAGAAAAAATATATGGAACTATCAATTCTATTTGACTTTAACAGAAAATTGATCTATAATGTTTTACATCTGTCATCATAACGTATTTTAGAAAACTATGAATCATATCTAATGTTAGAGTGTTTTCGACACTTTATTTTCACCAAGCTTGAAGATATTGATTGATTATTGGTACATAGTTTTATCATGACAAATTACAGATTAAGTTCAAATGTTTGTTTCTGGCTGATAATTTTGTGCACAGTTATGTTTCTTGGACTTAGAAAAACATTTTGTTCCAGCTTAATAAATTTTTACCCGGTAGGGGACTATGTATTGATATGAATGCTTGTTAATTTCATTTTTGGTACAGCATGCGATTTTTGTTACAGAAAGCTCGACATAGGGATAATGATCCGGGGGCGGTGGCTGCGGCGTTAACTAACTTCTTTAAAGCTTTATCTTCTAGTATGTTGAAGACCTAGATGCTTCATACTTTGTATATAAATGGCTGATATTACGAAGTTTCCGTCAGTCACATGTCCATGTTCCTTGATCTCATTTTCACGGTTCAGTGATTACATGAAAAATAGTTATTTATTTTGTAATGTAAATTTCTCTCTTATTATGAGTAATATGATAACTATATTTGGCATGTGCGTACCTTGCAAGGTTCGCATGCCCGTCAGACAGTTTTCACTTGACCTCGGACCACATTTCATGGATCAGTGAACAAGGTTAAATTTTGATGGTCAAGTCCATACATTTATATTTCAGATACTATAAGAAATAGATCTAGTAAATTTAATGTATGGCAGAATTGTAAGGTGTACATGTCCAACTGGCAGGTGTCATCTGACCTTGACCTCATTTTCATCGTTTAGTGGTTATGGTTTAGATTTTTTGCTTTTGACTGTTTGTCTTATACTGGATGCTATAGGTCTACTATATTTGGTGTATGGAATGATTGTAATGTGTATATGTCCAACTGGCAGGTTTCATGGTTAAGTGGTCAAAGTTAAGTCTTTTTAGTTTTGATCAATTTTATGCCCCATTTATAGGCATTATGTTTTCTGGTCTGTGTAGTGCGTCCGTTTGTTCTTTCGTCCGTCTGTTCGTTCGTCCGTTCGTCAAGTCGTTTTTCCCACTTCAGGTTAAAGTTTTTGGTCGAGGAAGTTTTTGATGAAGTTGAAGTCCAATCAACTTGAAACTTAGTAAACAAATTCCCTATGAGACAATCATTTTGAATGTAATGCCAAATTAGAGATTTTATCCCATTTTCACGATCCACTGAATATAGAAAATGCTAGTGCAGATGGAGCATCCGTGTACTGGGGAGACATTCTTGTTTCTATTACTATAGGCAATCGGTTTACTGAATTAGTTGTATTGAATGATTGCAAGGTGTACATGTAATTTTCGTTTGGTTTATATGACCTTGACCTCCTTTTCTTCGATCATGTTAAGTTAATATGATAGTTGTGTTATAGCTTTTAATTAGGACTATCAAAATAAGATCAATGGTTAGTTTAGAAGGCGAGACATTCAGTGTGTTAACTCTTGTGTTTTACAGATCTTGTACTTATTTTTAGATAGAGATACAGATGTTACTAGATAAAGCATTGTGGATTTTAGCATTCAATGTTGTGTTACTAACCAGTGAGGTGTATGGTAAGGTATATTGTGTTATTTTGCTGTTTTTTTTGTTTGAACTTTTTTCACAAATTATAAAAAAAAAAAGATAGATGATCTTAATATATGTATATATTAGTGTGAATCATAGAGCTCTTGCAAATTTAAATGTCTTATTGCAGGTCTTCGGCATATACTGTTTAAAGTTGCAAACATTAAGAGATTGTTATTTGTTTTAACGCATTCTTGTTTGTAGAGTGTCTATAGAGTATCTTTTACTCCTGTTATCTATGATGAGTTTATTTATTTGCCATTTTGCTTTTCTTTGTAAACATATTTTTTATAATGATAAAGATTATAACAAAAGGTTGATTGATAAACCCAATTTTTTGGTATTTTAAAATTGAGATTGGAAATGGCGAATGTGTCAAAAAGATAACAACCCGACCAAGGAGTAGAAAACAGCCGAAGCCCACCGATGGGTCTTTATCACAGCGAGAAAATCTCTTAACAAAAATATTTACTAGTTCAATGAAAATGGATATCATATTAAACTCCAAATCATGTAAATAATCAAAAGTTAAAACAAAACAATAACAAGACTAACAAGTGCCAGAGGCTACTGACATGGGACAGGCGCAAAAACGTGGCGTGGTAAGCATGTCTTGTTAGATCTCAAACCTCCCTCTTTACTTGAACCTTATATGTCTGTTTATTTTGCTCTCACATTTTGTCAATATAATGAAATTCTGCTACCATACAATCGTTTACATTACTTTTTTTCTGAAGAACATCAATCTAACACGTATAAATATAGCAACAAATGACATAAATATAATAATAAATATTTGAACGTCACTGGTGAGTCTTATAATGACGAGACGCTCGTCTGGCGTACAAAATTATAATCCTGGTACCTTTGATAACTATTTACACCACTGGGTCGATGCAACTGCTGGTGGACGTTGCGTCCCCGAGGGTATCACCATCCCAGTAGTCAACACGTCGTTGATGACATGAATATCAATAATGTGGTTATTTTTTTTTTATAAATTTCCTGTTTACAAAACTTTGAATTTTTCGAAAAACTAAGGATTTTCTTATCCCTGGCATAGATTATCTTAGCCGTATTTTACACAACATTTTGGAATTTTGGATCCTCAATGCTCTTCAACTTTGTACTTGTTTGGCTATGAATATGAATATTTTGATATGAGCGTCTTTGATGAGTCTTATGAAGACGAATCGCGCGTCTGTCGTAGTAATTTATAGTCCTGGTACCTTTGATAACTAGATCAATTATTAAGACTATCGTTGTTATGCAAGGTGAGATAACTTTGACATAACAGAGGTTTATGCATAGGAAATTATTGATTTGACTATCACTGCATATAAACAACCAATAGAATTTTGAAAAGAAATATGTGTACCCATATGTCTTTAAATTAAGAAAAAATAACACAAAAAGAATCAGAAAGTTGATCGTTGCAACTTAAAAATGTTTAAAAATAAATGTTGAATTGATGACACTATGATCCGTGAGAAGCTATATACGTTCTGTTTGAAAGTTTGAAAGTAACAATTAAAAAGATAAAATATAATTAACTAAATCTATTTTAATTTTCTACTATTTATCACAAACTAAATGTTATGAAAGTATTATATATAAAAAAAACGTTTAAACAATGTTTCTAGAGAACTAGAAATTAAAAAAAATAATAATTTAGCAACCGATTAGCAATAAATATTATCTCTGTTTCTTTGAGTAGTACTCAAATCAAAATTGATGGTGGCACTATTATTCCGATTCTAATGCATTACAAAAAGAAAAAAAATACGATGAAACTAAAAAATGTCTACATTTGACAAATAAAATATCCGCGAAACTTCATGAATGATTTTGGCACAAAGACGTATTGGCTAAACGTGACGTCATACAAATGAAAAATTACAAACTGGAAGTTATTACGTTACCTGTACGCTTCAAATTCGGATACAATTACCTTAAAACGGCGAATTCGAGGTAGGTGTTGTTTTATTTAAGATTATATAGAAGTATTCATCTTTTTGTTGATTCAATCAATTCAAAAAGGCGGGTCCCTCCTGAGTAACGCCTGGTCTACTGTGGATTTGACGGCAACTTTAACCAATAACAAAAACCCTGTTACATCCATTGCATTATAATCATCTTTTTACATGAACATTCGTGTTGGTCAAAATTACTGAAAAGACAATCCAACAACTCAAAATCATAATAAACACGAATAGCTCATCAATTTACAGGTGTGTATTCCACATCATAATCTTTCAATCAGTTTAATTTAAGTCTGGAGCTGGTATGTCAGTTAACTGCTAGTAGTCTGTTGTTATTTATGATTTATTGTCATTTTGTTTATTTTCTTTCGTTACATCTTTTGAGATCAGACTCGGACTTCTCTTCAACTTAATTTTAATGTGCGTATTGTTATGCGTTTATTTTTCTACATAGGCTAGAGGTATAGGGGGAGGGGGAGACCTTATAAACAAGTTTTACCCCGCCGCATTTTTCCGCCTGTCCCAAGTCAGGAACCCCTGGACTTTGTTAGTCTTGTATTATTTTAATTTTAGTTTCTTGTGTACAATTTGGAAATTAGTATGGCGTTCAGTATCACTGAACTAGTATATATTTGTTTAGGGGCCAGCTGAAAGACGCCTCCGGGTGCGGCAATTTCTCGCTACATTGAAGAACTGTTGGTTACATTCTGCTGTTGTTTTTTCTATGGTCGGGTTGTTGTCTCTTTGACACATTCCCCATTTCCATTCTCAATTTATTTCATGGTAATTGGTAGATTACTACAAAGAAAAGAATAACAGCTCGAAATTCATTCATCATATGTTGTAAAAAAATATATTTCTATGGGCATCTAGGAATACTTATTCATCATATTTTACCAGGTTTAGATTGGCCATGGAATTGGAAAAGAGAAGATGTCACGTGTCACACCACGTGTTTGGCAGCAGTTGGCACATGCGCAGTTGTTGGAACCCTTTTGGCAATACCAGCAGCAGGATTTCGCGATGCTGGTATTGTTGCTGGACCTGTTGCTGCAAGAGATGTGCATATGATAGCTATCGGAGCCTTGTGTGCCTTTTTACAAGCAGCTGGCGTTTACAATGTGGGAACACCGGGTAAAATGGTATTGACTTCGACTGTTTCACCATTATGTACAGCTATGTGTGGGAGTTCAGAAGAAAGACAAGGTAAAGACTTGTCAGGTAATTTGAAAGTATAATGATAAGTGTATGTAAATTAAGTTTATCAGTAAAAAAGCATATTTACATATAGAAGTAATACATATCCTAAAACATTGCAAATTTGAAATAAGGTCGAGCACACATTAACGAGACCTATCTGATGAATATTTGTATAATATTATCGTTGATTATACATTGAACATTTATCCCTCTCTATGAAAAATATCTGTAGGAAGTAAGAAATTTTACAGTTGTTTTATTTTCGGACCGTTTGTTGGTAAAGTTTAATGTTTGATTTTGTTACTTTTTATGAACTTCCCCTTTTTGAACTTATGCCGGCGTCACACATTGGCGTATAGACCGACGTGCCTTGGACGTACAGATAAATTTGACTAAGTCTGTATACGTTAAGTGCACACAAGAACTACGCTCAGCAATCATGAAACGCTCGTTGCACAACTTTGAAGTACGTCAAAATGCAAAGTATACAATAGGTGAGCGCTTTAACTTTTGAAAATTTTTATACAGCTTTAAACTTTTCATCTAGCTCTAGCGTTTTTAAGCGTAAACCTGTTAGTTACACTCGCGTAATACAAAGTACATACCTTACAAGCGCGTTGGAAAACGCTACGGATAAGTTTTAGACACGTTTAAGGCATGTTGTATATGCCTCAAGACCATTCGAACGCCTCAAGATCATTCGACTTTTACTTGGACTTTTACTTGGACTTTTACTTGGACGTATACAGGGCGTGTTTGCAACTTATGCCGGGCGCAGTTTCAGCGCGCCGTGAACGTATTAACGCAACCGTGGCGAATCAAAAACGAAAATTGCTCTGACATTTATATAGTTGCATATGTCCGTGAACTTACAAGACCGCTTGTAATTAGAAGTAGTACAAACAATAAAATGAGAATGGAAATGGAAAATACTTTAATGAGACAACAACCCGACCGAAGGGCAGACAACGATTTAAGGCAAACTATGGGTCTTCAATGCAGCGAGAAAATCATGCACCCGGAGCTGGGCTTGTTTTATGTTCTCATTCAGTGAAGCACCCCATAATTACACAAGACACATTGAAAGCACGGATAAATGTCCCTCGTATGACTTGGACGCCTTTCGAATACGTTCAAGGGACGTTTTTTTCTTCGTAACGTGCATTTTATCTACGTTAGACAAACATGAACATACGTTATTTGATAAATGCATGTTTACTGTTCTTGTACGCCCTAATCACACTAAATGGTCGCTAAACACGATACAAATATGATTGACAATTTGATAACGTTCACAATTTCTAGCGTATTGGAAGTGTAAATGGTTTTTGACCGCGCCCGGCGTACGTCAGTCCTATACGCTGATGTTTGACGTTGGTATTACCTTTGAGTTCAGTATTTTGTTTAAACTTTTTTGTAATCGGAATGATTCATTATACTAGAGCAGAAATTTCAAATTCTGTGTAACAAAAATCCTCCTTTTTTTCGTTAGATTTAAAATGTTACACCCACAGAATTAATGGAATGAAGGGCTTGGATGAATATCTGATACGAGCAGAACAAGTAAAGAATATTAAGCAGTGTGAAGATCAATGCAACGATGATGCAGCTTGCAGGGCTATTCGATATCTTCCAAGAAATAGCTTTTGCTTTTTATACAAACTACAACAATATATTGAAGACGATATTAGTGAAAGCCAATTTTATGTAAAACGTTGTATTCTATGTTACATGAACCAAACGAAAAATGCCAAAGGACGTGATGATGAAATTCAAACAGTTTGGGACGCATCTTCTCTCAAGGAATGTGAGATTCGATGTATTAAAACTGACGACTGCGGTGTTGTTTATTTTGATGGGCTAAGATGTTTCAAATTTAACACCAAAACAGAACCAAAGGAGAATACAGGCACTGACTTTTCATCAAAGATATGTGAAGAGTTCAGCGATATAGCACTTTAATATGATAGTAAGGTTTCGATAAGGACTATTTAACCCGAACTTGCATAATAATGAAATCAATGAAATAATTAAGGGTTAGACGTGAAACAGTTCCCGGTAAACAGTTGTCTTTTGAATATTTAGTCCTCAATACTTTTCAACTTCGTACTTTATTTTTGCGAGCGTCACAGATGCGTCTTTTTTTTACACGAAATGTGCGTCAAATACAACATTTGAATCCTAGTATCTATATTAAGTTTACTAAATCTCATATGAGTTTTGTCTTTCTGTGGGAGACAAAATTGAGATACCACAGTTAGTGTATGAACAGATGGTTCAATCCAGTCAAATAAAAAGAACCCCTTGATTCTAATTGGTAAAAAAATAAAAGAAAACAAATTCTTCTTTGAAAAATCAAAATCAAAACCTTTTCATTATTTACTGGTCCTGAAAAAAATCCTCATTTCGAATCAATTTACAGGCATACATGATGTGAATGACGCAAAACAAGTTTTAATGGTTGTCGTTTGTTTATGTGTTACATATTTGTTTTTCGTTCATTTTTTTACATAAATGAGGCCGTTAGTTTTCTCGTTTGAATTGTTTTACATTGTCTTATCGGTTTTATAGCTGACTGTGCGGTATGGGCTTTGCTCATTGTTGAAGGCCGTACGGTGACCTATTGTTGTTAATGTTTGTGTCAGTTTGGTCTTTTGTGGATAGTTGTCTCATTGGCAATCATACCACATCTTCTTTTTTATATTTAATGAGATATATGGGAAATCAAAGTGACATTGATTGACAAATCTCAAACATGTAAACTGAAATACTATTCATGAATCAAGAGATGAGATATGTTTGAAAATGAGACAACTATCTAACAGAGTCCAAATTGCTTGGAAATCACAATTCAGTCTTCATCAATTAGAAAGCCCAAACCGTAAAGTCAGCTTTAAAATCTACGACATGACAAAATGTGGATCATTTCAAACGCGAAAGCATTTTGAACGATTTTTGATAATATAACGGAAAAACAATAACAACCGACAGCAACTAATGCAAACTAATGAATTAAGGCTTTCATACATGTTTCTTTTATTTCTTTTTAGGTGACAAATACAAGCAAACCGGGAATAGCTGAATATAATGGAACGCAAGATTATTGAATTTTGACAATTAAATAGACGAATTAAATGTGTTGAGAAGAAGAAATTTAAAAAAACCAAGCTAAGTATTTATTTTAGTTTTCTGTTATGTGATTTAATTATTTTTTGTTGTAAATCCTTAATGATGGTAAACCAATTTTCTATTTTGACTAGTTAATATTTTATTAATTATGTCTGTTTAGTTCACGCATCATTGTAAATACAACGGAATTTGATGAGACTGTCATCAAAGTGAGAGGGTTAGCGCTATAAAACCAGGTTTTATACACCATTTTCTATATTTGAAAATGCCTGTACCAAGTCAGAAATATGACAGTTCTTGTCCATTCGTATTTTATGTTTATTTTTATTTGATTTTGCCATGTGATTATGAACTTTCCGATTAGATTTTGCTCTAAGTTCAGTATTTTTTTTATTTTACTTTTGAATAGTGTTTGTTGTTTATGAAACCATGTTTGATAAACGTGAAACATAGTTATGTTTGAATTCGTTTTTCTTGGATTAATAAAATCTATTGTTTTGTTAAGCCATGAAATCCATAAGTTGCATTATGTATACATCGAAATTTGTTTTTTGAGAAATTCAGATAATGTTGTATTTAGTCTTTGAATGTAGACAACAGTATTGTATTGGTGTTTCGTTCTCATAAATCGATTAGGAAGACACATAATAAGGTAACACACAAAATTTGAGGATATTGCATAAACTTAAAAATGAGGGAGACTGTTGCGTCGATAGGGTAAATTATTCATGCTGAACCAAGCACTACTCGCCAAATAAATCAACGAACTTTCAGAATCCGGAATAGTTCTAACAGGTTAGATTACAGACCAGACCACATTTTTGATATAGTCCGGCCGATCGGTAAAAAATTGCTCAAATAATGAGGAAAGCACCAATTTTTGCATGGTGGTACATTTTTCTGTACTGAGCAATATTAGCTATGGACCCACCCTCAAAATTCAATATGGCGGCTTATTTCAAGATGGCTGCCGTACGTTCTAAAATATTTTCCAGTATTGCACAAACCACAGTGGATTTGATGCTGGAAGCACAAACATCAACATATTTGAATGACTTGGTGTTCTTAGCAGGATTTTGTTTTAATCTATATTTGAAATACAAAATGGCGGCTATTTTCAAAATGGCCGCCTTGAAAAATAAGCAAATATTCATTATTGAGAATTGACCTGAATATAAGTATTTTATTGATGTATAGTGTCATTTATTATCTGTCTCGGTTCTGTCCTTTTTGATTTGCCTTGCTTATCATTTCATACACAAAGTAGTAGCTTTCATAAAAAGCTGCAGTAGAAGCTTTCACAAATAGCTGCACTATATTTTTTTTTATCTTGAGTCACACATTAAAGCTGTGATTTGGGATTTATTTGCCTAAAGATATTATTCAGTGCCTATCGTATTTCTGGGGTAGCAATATTTTGCAATTTGAGATATTAAACTGTGTAAACTGTAAATTGAGAATCATTTAAACACATATCAGTGAAATGGTAGGAATTGAGGACAGCAAGGACAAGAACATTGAAATGGCAGAAACTGAATCACTTGGGGAAATGGAGAAACCCACAGCTGAAGACGCTTTAACAGAGGACAGTTCAGAAATGACTATTAAACAATTATACCAAGAATTTTTAGCAGATAGTAAATCTAATACTCAAAGAACAGCTGATATTTACTGCAATATAAAACAGAGCGAAGTGCAAATTGATAAAATATGTGTTGGTCTCATTACGTTTCAAGCTGAACAGAAAGAAGCAATGGATATTAATAACGAACAGATGAGAGCAATAGCTCAGCGACTTCAGCAGTCTTACGCACACTTACCATCTAATATGAGTCAATATTTGGTTCAGAGCAGCACACCATTACAGAATCAATTGGCTGCAAGTGGATTCTATCAAGTTTCTGCAATGCTGAATGCAGTGCCTACTTACTGTATCATCCCCGTCGAGTCAATGGCAAATCCCACATTTAACACTCCAATTATGACAACCTCGTCAGGTCCTGGAGCTCTAACAGGCTTCAAATAACAGCTAGCTAACTCCACTGACCGATCCAGGAAAGGGCAGAGGAAACTAAAAGAGTGTGGCAACACCTCTACTTCAGACTCCTCATTGGAGAGAGAATATACCCGATGGCAAGAAAATATTGGTGCAAGGGACCGGAGCCGAAGCCTACAACTCAAAAAAATGCAAAAACTAAATTGAAAAGGATCCATTGACTTGGGAGGCGTTTGTTTACCAATTTGAACGAACTGCCGGTAAATGACAATGGGAATCCAGAAAAAAAAGGTGTGTAGGCCCCAGATTGCAGGCCGATGTTGGCTTTAGTACGCTCGCAAAGTAAACACAGATGATGATTCCAAGGTCTTAAAAAAAGCATTCACTTTGAGCAGCGCTTCAGCAAGAAAGACGATCAAACCAGATTAGAACTGAAGCATTCCGTCGAGGATGTAAAGATTAACATTATGCAAGGCATGTACTAGAGGGGAACCCAGAAACATTCAACAATGCGTTCGAACAATTGAAAACCTCAATAGCAAACCAGATGGCGATATATGGATCAAAAAGTGCCAATTATGACCATCGACATGTCTACTTTGCTGATGGCGCAGTTTCACCGACCGATAAAGAAAATATGAGCAGTCCTTTTGATAATGAGGTGCATAACCTCACACAAATTGTCACAAAACTAGCTGATATTATGCGTTCAACTAATCAGCATAACTGTGAATTGGCCGATTAATATATTACCTCTGTTCTTCTGATCAAATAATCATGGAAGATCACCAGTTCAATGGAAGATCACCTGATCAATATACACGTGGAATATCTCTTGAGCAATAAAATCGCGGTAGATCGCAAGATAGAAATTCACCCAAGCTTAATGTCAATCGATCGCAACACCCCCACTGAGATCATATAGTCCATAAAGACAACGGTTAGCATCTCCACGGACAAACTCCAGAAATCCCTGTTATTTCAGACAACGGTCACCTTCACTAGGATACGGAGCAAATCAAGTGCAACCCTAACAATGGAGTCTTTAAACAGCAAAGTATCGGGCCAGTAGGCCAACGCACGATTCCAAAGTCTATTGGCCATGAAACATCACCTCATCACAAAATCGAACAGAGGCCCACGTCCTCGTCCGATATTGTCATCAGACGGAACATTTGAAAGAGCTTAGCAGTACAAGGTACTATACATGACCTGAATGTGAGCATGATTGTGGACACTGCTGCAATGATAACATTAGTAAATGAGAAATTAATTCCGGCAGAAAATGGAGATTTGGAGAACGTAACGCTACGTGGTTTGGGTTAACAGCTTGTTTTTGTGAAGATTATAAAGAACGACTCTCGACATTAATAGAGTAAACATACAATGGGTTGTGTGCGAAGAGCCATTAACAGACGATGTTATACTTAGGCTAAATATTCTGGACACACTGAGCGCAGTGACAAACCTTAGTATTCCCACAATAACCATCAACACTAAAGTGATAAATGCGGCATTTGTTAACAGAGGAAACGAGATTTCAACTCAGCAAGTTTGCATAAAACGAACCATCACTGTTACCATTAAAACTAATAAAAGTTCTGACCAGGAGTGCATTTTAGGACCATGCTCGTTGAATAGTTGCGAATTGGTTTCGCACGTAGTTGGTAAAGGAAATGGTTGCCCCTTAACCATTTTAAATGATGTCAATCGTCTAATCCGCCTGAAAGAAAGATACAACTATTGATTACATAGAATAAGTTGACGATGTACATTGTAGTGGGTACGGCAGATGAAAACGCGATATGTGACTTAAGAAGTGGCATTGAAGAGACACGAGAAAAGGTGCCCTCGGCACTGCCTTAAAGTTCAGATGAGTTACCTATATTCAACCACATTCAACCGACCTATATTAACATTCAATCGACTCGTTTCAACCTATTTCATTCCAACCATTAAAACTGAAAGCGTTTAAAGAACAATTACAATAACATGTAACATATTGATTAACATTTTGAATTTCACTATTTGTTTTTGTATATGCAGCCATATTTGCAAAATGGATGTGTTATATAAATAACCATATTATATTTTTTTTTTATGTTTAAAAATTAATTGATAACAAATTCAAAAACATGAAGTTTTTTAAAGAATCATTACTTTAGTTTCCGAAATTATATAGAATACCTTTAGGACAATCTTGATATTTATACCGTTTTCCGCCATCTTGACAATGGCAGCCATATTGTAATTTTCATAGTGGGTCCATAGCTGAAATCAAAGGGTATATAACCAAGAACTTCTATGTAAAGTTTCATGCTTTCCTCATCAAGTGAGCAATTCTGCTCTATATCTGCACCAATCGGCCGGACTAATATTGACAGATTTCAAACAGCGCAAACATCAAGGCATTTGGTATAAAAGCAGACATATCGTATTCTTTTCAGTTATGTATTCACCATTTGATGAGAAATGAGGGTATGTTACTGCTAAGAAATGGGTAATTAATAATCGGAAAGGTGTTGAATTCATCACTTTTGTAAAATATTCTACTTTGAGGTCGTCCAACTGGGTCAATATCGACGAAAAGATCAAGATATGATGCATACCCTCTAGTTTAGTTGTATCCATAAAATAACTCAAGGAAAAAATATAGGGAGAAAATATCAAAGTATTTAAGTTTCTGTACAATGTATGGATTGTTCAGTTGGTGACATTTTTACAGCACACTATTTTGAAATGATAAGTATCAACATCATAATTATGGAGTTGTTTGAAAAGCTAAATTCTAGAAATAACTTCTTTTGGGTTGGCAATGCATATGCTTCCGGAGTAGTCTTATTAATAACATCATATTAGTGAAAATATAGATTAAATTCGTTGATCTATGATATTGTTTTAATGCTATGGAGGTACATACAGATTTGATAATATTTTTACTAGTCAAAACACGGTTTAACAACATATCAGATATTATATAATCCAATGACTCTATGTTTCTCAACCATTTCCTTGCAATATATATAGCGTAAAACTCATCAAAAATATAAAGCTTATATCTTTTACATCAGACGTGCGTTTTGCCATAAAATGCGATATTTGGCTAGCAACAAAAACCGGTTCAACACACCATTTTTTTTAAGATGTCATGTACCAAATCTGGAATTTCTGAAGACCCTCTTTCATTTTTGTAAATCTAATTGACAATTCTTTATTAGAACACGTAGATAAGCATGCAATATACCATTTTTGAACGGATTGTTTGGAGCTAAGATATTCAAAACAAATGATATAAGAACACATATTTTCTGTTCAATGTTATGTTCATTTAAGTCACGAAAAACATGTGATTCGCCAAAATATAGACCTTGTCAAATCATATATTTTTGTACGTTTTACCTAAGTTGTCATTTATTCCATATTTGTTTACAAGACACTCGTAGTAGTACGATTCACATACAAAAACAAGAATATTTGAAGCTGTGTCTGCAGGAACTAAAACATGTCCATCGTGAAGGAATGATAGACATTTTACAATTTATTTTTCTCTGAAAACGGACTTTGGTTGATCAATCATTAAGCTTTTCAACTTATGAACTCTGCATTTTATCAGAGGCCTGAATGTTTTGACTCATTATAACATTGTCCAGTTTAGCACATGCTCGAGCGTAGTCAGCAATGTAATTGATAATTATTTTGAATGTATGGTTCCAATTAATTGGTTTTCAAATAATACAAATAATTCAAGCAGATAAGATGCCATCCACCACCTATGGTACTTTGATTTTGTTTCATTCAAAATAACTGATACTATTTACTATTAGTGATGAAAAAATGCATACAATCATATTGGTAACTACTGATTGACAGAAGTTTAAGTGTGCACAACACTAGTTTAAAGAAGACATGCATTATGCTTGTTCCATGCCGAAAGTGAAATGTACCTTTATTAAAACTTTGCTTTACAAATCTTACAAGTTTAAATTGGTCAAATCGAATGTTCAGATAAACTTTAAGTATAAGAAAATAATGGTAAAATTAGTTTAGTGAGATTGATTATAAATGAGACACATATGAAATCCCCAAATTACTATATTGCTATGCATTTTAAATGTTTGTAAAAATGTGCATGCAAACATAAAAATCCAGTTTCACTCATTTTACAGAACAGTTTCTTTTCGAACTAATCCAGTTTCACTAATTCTAAAAAACATTTTATTTTTTTTAACTAATCCAGTTTCACTTATAAAACAGTTCCTTTTTGCAAATTACACTGTTATTTTGATAAACAGCCTATACTTATTCTTTAATTCTATTGAAGCATATGACATAATAATTGAGATTGATTTCGTTTTACAAGATATCCAAACTGACATTTTTAAGCTGTTATCTGGTAATATGCATGTTTTGAATTATGTATTTAAACAGCATAATGTTACCAATAATTCAACAAATAAAAGAAATGCTATTTCTGTGACGGTGTTTTCCAATTTAAATATATTTAAAAACCGTTAGAGCGCATTTAACAAATTTAAACTTCCGTCTCGGACTGCAATTGTTGTCATTTCCTGCTTGACAACAGCATTCATTTTCGATATTTAACAGGAAAGGTAATTTCTGCACTTTGTTATTATTTTAATTTTATGCATATGATCATATATCGTTTGAAAGCAACTAGATACAACTACAATACTGTACTAGTATTTGCTACAGACCATACATCGATAAATGTATTCAAGTGTAATAGAAGCCATTTCATTTTGATACTGGTGGTTTGAAAATAAGACTTAAAAGCACACAAAGCTTCATATTAAGTATGTAAATAAAGGCAACAGTAGTATACCAGTATTCAAACGTCATAGATCAATTAAAAGAACACAAATCTGGGGTACAATTGAAACCGAGGGAAACCCATCAATAATAAAAAGTCAACAAAGGAATCACATTACTCGAGAGCATGAACAGGTATTTTAAATGCACATTGTATCTGCATTTGTTGTACACACACATATGATACATTAGCGCATTTCTAATGTATTTTAGGTTTAAATACTATATTATTTATAGAGATAATTTGTAAAAGAATTTTATGATAATACAGATAACATGCTCGCCGGTAATTTCAGCAGATTTCATAAGATCGTTCAAATGCCTTTACTAAGTCAGGAGTATGACAGCCGTTGAGCTTTTGATTTTGTCATATCATACAGGACTTTCCGTTTTGAATTTTCCCCGTGTCTTCATTTTTTTTAATTTTACTTTTTCAAGATTATGTACGAATTTATATGACAAAAGAAATCCATGAACTTTACTGTACTGTTAAAAGTATAGATTTTCCGAGGTCCAAGTTTTTGTCATCGTTCAATTTATCTAAAATTTGTCATCGTATATGATACATTTTATATGTGCCACATGTGGAGCAGGATCTGCTGAGTCTTCCGGAGCACCTGATATCAACCCCGTTTTTTGTGAGGTTCGTGTTGCTTAGTCTTTAGTTTTCTATGTTTAATGAAGTAATTTATTATTTGTCTGTTTGATTTTTCATTTGTAGCTATGGCGTTGTCAGTTTGTTTTCTATCTATAAGTTTAACTGTCCCTTTGGTATCTTTCGCTCCTCTTTTACATACATCTCTAGTATCGATATTGACAGAAGACTTGTCATCCACATGCAATTACAAGAATAATTTTGTATAAGATCTTCTGGTTATTGGAGATATGCTGATTATAATATTAACTGAAAAGCTTAATCGTTTCAATAATAAGCTTGAGGAAAAAACATGAATAGCACATTGGTTTATTAGTATAGGATAATATTTAATGGTTAGATTATCATAAATACAGTGCAAAGAAAATAGACGAGGGTTAAGATGGGCTATTGCTGTTCTTTATTATACATGTTATATCATTTGTTGTAATCTGTATTATATAGAATTACTCTTCTTCTTTAAAAAAAAATATATTGAATTTTCGCTCCTTATTTTTAAAATATCATTTTTTTAGATGGAAAGTTTGAACTTTGAACACGACTGACTAAAAATGTATATGCAAATTAATGTTTAATAGTAGTTAGTAAGTGTTCGATACCAACAATATATTATTATAATTTCCGTATTATATCGTGTTCCTGGAATCCAGTAATTTACCCTTGTGTTCGCTTTAAAATTTGTGAAACTATCTTTTAAATCTTTATAAAAATTAATTACATGGTTTTGTTCGAACCTTTATTTTCAAATATGCCTCCTTAATGTTTTTTGTACTTTGTTCAGATATTGGCGGGAGATTACTTTTGAATGCGCAAACATGTTACATCAAATCTATTATTTATTTAATCAATGGTATAAACAATTAATAAAAGTAATAGGTAGTCCACGATGATAGATTTTCTTATTAATTTCCCTTTTTCTTTACAGATCTTGTACTTATTTTTGAAAAAAATAAATATGTTACTAGAGAAAGCATTGTGGGTTTTAGTATTCAATGTTGTGTCACTAACCAGTGAAGTTTATGGTAAGGTATATTGATTTTTCACTTTTGTTCACAAATTATGAAAAAAGTAGATAGACGATGTTAAAATATGTATCTATTGGTGTGAATCATAGAGGAAATGTAAAATGTCTTATTGCAGGTCGGCGGCATATTATGTTTAAAGTTGCAAACATTCAGAGATGAATATTTTATACGTATTATTGTTTATAGACTGACTTTATAGTGTCGTTATGCCATTTTGCTTCTCTTTGACATAGTTGTTTTGTTTTATCGTGAATAAGATTATAACAAAAGGTTGACTGCTTAACCCCCATTTTCGGCATTTTTAGAATGGAAATGCTGACTGCTTCAAAGAGATCACAACACGACTACAGAGGAGAAAACAGCGAGAAAATATGCACTAGTTCAATGAAAATGAATATCATATTTAACTCCAAAACATTTGAATGAACTAAAGTTTAAAAAAACTAACTAACAAAGGCCAGAGGCTCCTGACAGGTGACAGGCGCAAACATGTGGCGGGGGTTAACATGTTTTGTTAGATCGCAACACTCCCCCTTTACCTCAAACCTAATATTATTTTTTGCTGTTTATTTTGCCCACATTGTGTCAATATAATGACTTTCTATGCTACTATCATACAATCATTTATTTTACTTTTTTTCTGAAGAAAATCAGTCTTACACGTAGAAATATAGAGACAACTGACATATCAATTATCAAGACTATCGGTGTTATGCAAAGAGAGATAACTTTGACATAACAGAGGTTTATGCATAAGAAATAATTGGTTTGACTATAACCATGATAACTGCATGTAACCAATATAATTTTGAAAAGAAATAATTTTCCCACATTTCTTTGAATTAAGAAAAAAAATAACACAAAAAGAATTAAAAAATTGAACTGTGCAGCTTAAAAATGTTTAATACATTTTATCCGGAAGTGACATAATTTGTTTTTTCTTCATGATGAAGCTTCCTTCAATAGCAATACATATATTGCTTTTGGGTGAAGATGAATAAGACAACAGGTCAACAATTTCAGTTAGACAAAAACAACTTATGAAGCCACATTCCTGCGTTGAAAAATGTAGAGAGTTAGCTGTACGAAGCTTTTGATTGTCCGGAATCTTTTACATAGATAAATTCTTTAACATGTACAAAAGATATATAAATTACAATTTCCAATAGGAACTCCTTTTGTGGCTTAAACTGTGCCACTTTTACTAGTTAGTTTCGTGAAAAATTATATCCCGGAATGGAAAGTTTAATGCACTACTGTTTTGTTAAAAGGTCAAAATAAAGGGCTGTGTGGCATATTTTCAACATTCATATGCTCTGAACTTCTTAGAGTTTAAACTTATACTAAGATTCTATACTACCCGTACCTCCACTTTTGGACCTTCTAATTATTAAATTTTAGGCGTTACCGTTGTTTTCTATTCTGGCAACATTTTGAAGTTATTTCTTACGAGATGAAACTCAGAGATAATATCTAGCAACCAGTACGTTACAAGGTTATCAATTTTTTTTAATCTATGAAATTTACATTTTCACCAAAAGAATCATCTGCATTTACAAAGTGTAACACTCTGAATACATCTAAAAGTGACTAACACACATCTTTCTTCCATTCTAAGGAGAAACAATTAAAAACTTCGAAAACAAAACCACGAGCGAATGTCTTAAATTTGGACAGCCATAGTATAAACGTGCGACCAAATGAAACAAAATTCAAGAACTCAACGCTTTGTTCCCTTTTAATTTTTAGTAAAATCAGTTACTATTAAAAAACGGAACTTGCAAGATAAATTTGAAAAAAAAGTTCGTGCATGGTAACTAGTAGATCTATAAGAAAAGTATAAAGATAAACCGTGTAGGGTTGAAAAATAATCAGTACTAAAATGACATAGCAATCTTTTTGTAAGAGTGGTTGCATGATTAAAAATTTAAAAAACTATGGAAAGAGTAATTCATTTTATTATGTTTTTGGGGTAGGGTTGCTTCATACTGTGCAAGGGTCGCATAGCTGATTCCTTGTTATTCTGCAGAAGAAAAAAATGCAAAAAAAAATTAAATGTATAGAATATTAAAGGTTGACCTCGTTAGGTTTTTGTTTACATTAAAAAAAAATATTAAGTCAATTTGTAGACATAAGATTTTTGTATTCCCATAATGTATAAGGAATTTGCCTGGTCTTTCATTGTTTTAATGTATCTGAACAAAATACATATTTCATGGTAATCTTTTAAGTTAGTCTCGTTTTCAATGTTATAGTTATACATTATCGTTGGTAATCTCAACGAGATTGATTTTCTCGCTTGAGTTGGTACGGCAAAAATGAGAAGAACAATAGAGATGACCAACGCTTCTTTAAATTTGAAAATTCTTTGACCATATTTTAAAAAACAATATTTCTATGGACATCTATGAAGACTTATTTATTATATTTTACCAGGTTTAGATTGGCCATGGAACTGGACAAAAGAAGATGTCACATGTTATACCACGTGTTTGGCAGCAGTTGGTACAGGTACAGTTATTGCAACCCCTTTGGCACTATCAGCAGCCGGATTTAGCGCTACTGGTGTTGTTGCTGGTTCTTTAGCTGCTAAACTTATGTCCACAATAGGATATGTGCAGGACGGAGGCTGGTTTCCTTATTTACAAGGGGCTGGCGTTTACGATGTTGGAACAACTGGTAAAATAATATTAGCCTCGACTGTTTCACCATTGTGTGCAGCTATGTGTGGAAGTTCAGAGGAAAGCCAAGGTATTTTATTATCAGACAATGCGAGAGTATAATGATTATTGTGATTATAATTAAGTTTATCAGTAAAAAGCATACTTACAAATAGAAACCATACATATCTAAATACACTGTTAAATTAGAAATTAACTCGAGCATGCATTTTCGAGACTTATCTGCTGAAAGTTTGTGTAATATGATTGTAGTTGAACAGCTATCACTCTCTATGGAGAATATCTGTACGAAGTTAGTTGATATGAATTTTATTTCGTCATGCTCACTTCCGATATAAAAGGAGATAGTGCTGCACAGCTGTGACCTTCAGTGTGTTTGTGTCGCTAACATAGATCGGACGTTGTCCACTAGTGCCTATACTTTACCAAAGTCAAGAAAGTTGACTTTAAATGCTTAATAAAATATAAACTATCATTTTATTACTGGTATAGTTTTATGACGTTAACTGTCATTTATATATAATTTTTATACTGTAAAAATAAAAAAATACAAAAATCTTCTTGGAACGAAAATTCCCCTAAGAAGGGTCAGATAAAAATTAATCAATTGTCGATGGCAATATGAAAATAAAAACAGGTCTCAGATATAAAGGCATGAAGCTTTAAAAAGGTAAAGGTAAAGCTTCGGTAACAAAAAGAAGCCAGGCAAAAGGGAGCGAGTCTTCCGTTGTACCTTCACCACGTGTTGAACAACCTGATTCACGATCTAGACCGGACCCTAGTAATGATGGCAATATGAATGGAAATATCCAAACGCTGCTAAAAAGTATTGGAGAAAATCAAAACACTCCGGGTCAAGAAATTAAAAGTGTGTCCGCTAGAATGAACTGTAATGAACATGAAAATGACGAAGAGTACGATGTCACTCAAGTCGGTCAAGATAATGAAAACGATGATTATGATGAAGGATATGAAGAACATGGCCAAGTCGACACACCGTCTTGCAAACGGCAGGGTGATGACAATACATTTGCTTCAAAGACTTAAAGAGTTAAAACAAGTGAAACTATACAGGTGCAAAGATAGATGAAACCCTGGCAGATTATGTAAATGCTTTATTTTGCAATGGCATGAATGAAGACCAGTTCATTGAACTGACAAAGGATGAAAATACTCGACGTCCTGAAAACTTGGAAGGATTAACACATTTTAAAACAAATCAACTCATATGGTATATATTATCACCACAAGGACAATCTGTATAAGGAAAAATGAAGGTTATACAAAAAAGTTAAAGCTTCAACCGTTAGAGTAAACACTGTAAACAAAATGGCACTTACAGATGAAAATAACATTGCTATAGATGACTGCAATGATGCAAGAGCAACCGGGGCATACTACCAGGAAGGTTAACATCATTAGGAGAGAGCTGATGAAACCAGAAATGTGTAATGAATATATACACCTGGCGTATAAAATTATAATCCTGGTACTTTTGATAACTATTGTGTACACAATCAGCAGAGTATACCTCTTATCTGTTTGGAGATGATGCCCAGAAAAGAGAGAAAAGAGGGCGAGGAAGAAGAAAATTACGTTGTGGTAGAGAAGGCCGTCGTTCCCACAGAGGTAGTGGTTACCGGTCTGGAAGTAACCTACCATCAGTTGCCCCCTCCCAAAAAAAAAAAAAAAAAAAAAAAAAAAAACATCATAGAGAGGAGGATTTCAGAACAAAGACAGAAACTAGAAAATAATGAGGTTAGTTTACAATTCGAGGCAGGTAGATTGAAATATTATTCTCATGAAAGGAAAAAAAAAATCAATGCAGATTCAAATATTTTAGATATTGTGAAGCACTGTTATATATAAGTTATTGATATTGTGCAACCATACCAATCAAAGGGACATTTCAGAATATTTTTAATGAACAGGAAAATGAAGTAATTGATAATGAGATTAAACATTTGTTGAAAATTGACATTGGTGCAATTATAAAGGCACATATAAAGACAATTTTCTTGTTTACGATCTTTGTTAGACCTAAAAAAAAAATTGGAGAATTTAGAGTGATTCTCAATTTGAAAACCATTAATGAATTTATTCCATACAAACATTTTAAAAAGGATACATTTAAATCTGCACTTTACTAAGTCCCAAAAGATCCTCTTTTTGGTGGATCAAATGACTTAAGATTTGCTGATTTTAGTGTGCCAATTGCAAAAGAAAATATTTGGGTTTTAATTGGAAAGGAATAATATAAATCAACATACCTGCCTTCCAATTGGTTTTGCTTTTGCACCAATATTATTTACCAATCTGAAGAACGAAACAATCACATAAACACTCTACCATATGTCAAGCAATACAATCTTTTAATTTGGAGATCAGTAATAATTATGAGATGATACTTTGCAACATCACCACTGCAGTGAGTTAAATCGCTAAAATATGTTGTATTATATCAATTTCATGCGATAAAGTCAGCAAACAAATAAGTTATTTTGTATAATAAACAAAATATGGTTTTCATGCTATCACATACCTGCATTCGAAATGTCAAGACAAGCAAAGCACCAGGACTACTAAATGCTCCCTCCTGGCCAACACAAGTCTGGTTCCCAGCATTGATTAAGAATTCCTTCGCGTCATGCTCTATGCTCATTTTAACATGGGTAGGCATTATATTTGTCGATATTTTACACTGAGCGTTAGCGAGGTGTAAAATGTGGTCAAATATAATGCCTACCCATAGAGCATGACACGAAGGAATTATTTCGATTCTAATAGGACAAATACAGTATGTTTATAGGTCGAAGCGTACGAAAATACCGTAAAAATGTTTGGCTTTTCCCATCTCCCCCCCCCCCCCCCCCCCCGAGGAGTCTGTGAAAAACATATCATATTTGATAAGTTTACAAACTACGAGCAGGATATATGAGGTTTTATAAAAAATATATAATAAAAGTTTATGCTAGCTTCTTAAATGTATACATTTTAAAGGATAACGATGAAATGACGTTAATATACACAGTAACTTCGTGCGCATGTGTCAAACATATTTTTATGCTCATTAGAACACGGCTTTGTTTACAAAGCGTAATAAGGACGTCATATTAGAATGGACATTTTAACAGACAATCCTATAGTCATCAGCAGAAAGAAAACAATACGAACACTTCCTCATCTAGACCGACAATATCAGTTGGATAAAAGAGGACTCTTCTTGCATGCCAAGTGCCAGGAAAAATTTCGAAATGAAGGACTTTCTGAAACATCTAAAAATATACTGATGTCATCATGGAAGCACTCCACGAACAGTATAATACATTGATCAAGAAAGGTTTTGCTACTGTGGTAAAAGGAAGATTAATTAATATCAAGCATCTATAGAAAGTTTTATAGAATGCTATAATAATACTTCAGTGAGTCTCCTGACTCATAAACTCCAACTAAACTTCGACTTAACCAAGTTAAGACTCGTTTAATTTTCGGAAATAATGTTTAATTTTGCCAGTTTTCATTAATTAACCCTTTTTTGAGTTTGAGTTCGTTTTTTTTTGCTGTGATAATCTTTTGAACTAAGAGTTATTCATTTACTTATTGTGGATCCCCGGAAATCTATATAGTTTGTTTTTTACAGATTTAATATGTTACTCTCATAGAATTGATGGAATGAAGGGATTGGATGAATATCTGATACGAGATGAACAAGTTAAGAATATTAAACAGTGTGAAGAGCAATGCAACGATGATGCAGCTTGCAGGGCCTTTCGATATCTTCCAAGAAATAGCTCTTGTTTTTTATACAAGCTACAACAATATATTGAAGACGATATCAGCGAGAGCCAATTTTATGTAAAACGTTGTATTCTATGTTACATGAATGCAACGAAAAATGCTAAAGGACGGGGTGATGGAATTCAAACAGTTTGGGAAGCGTCTTCTATCAAGGACTGTGAAATTCGATGTATTAAAACTGACGACTGTTTTGCTGTTCATTTCGATGGACTGAGATGTTTCAAATTCAATCCCAAAACGGAACCAAAGGAAAGTATAGGCACTGACTTTTCAGCAAGGATATGTGTAGATTTCAGCGATATAGCACTTGAAAATGATGGTAAGATTTTAGTTAAGACTATAATGAAAACAATGTGAAATGTCAGAGTTAGAAGTAAACAATGATGTGCCTGTACAAGAAAGACTTATATTGTTCTTTCACCTGTATATCTAAATTTTCCCCGAATAAGGTCAAATAAATGCTATTCAAGTTTTTCTCATAGTAAAATTTGGAAAACAGTTTTTTTATTTTTTATTTTTGAAAAATTATTATTCAGGTAGCTTATTTTATGTATGACATTTATCAATAAACATTTATAGCCCGATGAGGAGTTGATTATCTAAAATTGTCAACCCAAGTCAGGGTTATTCCACGTGGGCTTTAGTCCGAGGGGAATAACTCTTACTCGGGTTGACAATTTTAAACAATTACCCACTTAATGTGCCATAATTGTTTTATCAAAACGAACGAACAGTTTCAGTTAAAAGTAAAAATTGTAAACCTGAGATTGTCAAAACAACAAGTTACGTTATTAAACTTTTCAGGGCCGTTTACAAGAGATATCGTCGAAAGTAGATGAATTTCCAACGCTTTATTGGTCTTGTTTCGTCGTCATTTGATAGGCTTCTTGCAACGTGAACGTTGCAATTTTGTTATTTTACATCTATGTTGTCATTTACATGGGAGATAACTCGTGTTCAAATCAAGAGGGTCTCAAGGTTTTTCGCCGGTGAAAAATATGGGTTTTAGGGTTTGTCGTCCTTCCTGGGAAAAAAATGAAGATTAACCTATCTATTCCATGTCACGTGATAACGTTTTACTCAATTGAAATGTTTGAAATATATGTAAGGTATGGTAATATATATTGCCACCCAATTAGGCAGTTATTCTTGATTCTTATTAGTCAATATCAAAATAGAAAATAAATTACCTTGAAAATACCTTGAAAATTTAAATGCAAAACCTTTGCATTATTATCTTATTTATAGGAATGGTTTCCGGACCCTCAGAAACCAATCATAATTTCTCTCTGATCATGAATCAAAGATGGGCTTTTGGTAAACTCTTTTTATTGATGCTCTTTTAGAAACATTTCAATTCTATCTTAATGAATTAAAACACCACTGGCAACAGCAATTATTGATGTTAACTATTAGATTTAAAAATCTTTCCTCTGAAACCAAATTAATATTTGCAAACATTAGTTTAGTTTAAAAATATGTATTTATATGGATTGGGAAACAAGTAATTGCAACTTATATTAATCCCTCTCCTCTTTGAGGATGCGAGTACTGCCATGAAGCGACATTATCCTGCATGCTCTTTTTCGAAATCTATAAGGCTTTTCATTCAACAGAAAACTTTAAAAAAACCTGATAATTATCTTTCTCAGTTGAGTCGAATTATATAAAAATTATCGCTAGAAACTAAGAGAGCACGTGCCGTTGTTTATGAAATTTAGAACGTCGTCATATGTATACTAGCGATTAACAGATTATTATTTGTCATCTCAACTTGATTGCTTATCTCACTTTCGCCGTACCGGCTCAAGCGAGAAAATCAATCTCGTTGAGATGATCAACGATAATCGATAAAAATCATAAATTATTACAATCAGTAATATATCGATGTTCAAATATCATTAATCGATTTCGAAGATACGAATCAAAGTAAATGAAAAAATGTAGAATTGCATGAGCTTCAAAATAACCAATGCCGGGTGCAAGAGCACGGAAAGCTCCAGCTGTACATGTATGAACGAGGAAATTAACTCATCATAGGTACCAGGATTACATTTTTTATTTACGACAGACGCCTGTTTCGACTACAAAAGACTCATCAGTGACTCTCGAATAACAAAAAAGTAAAAAAAAAGCCAAATAAAGTACGAATTTGAAGAGCATTGAAAATCAAAATACAGCTAATAAATCTATTCCTGAGGTAGCAAAGCCTTAGTATTTCAAATATTCAAAAGTTTTGCAAACAGTTAATTTATTAATATTCCCATATCAATGATAATTCATGTCAACACAAATGGAGACACTTTTATTGCTATGTCCAATGCACCATATCAGCATCAGTAAAACTATAATAACAAACATATATAAACTCACGCGAAATTTAAAACAAAGGGTATCGTTATAAAATTGAAAAAACGCAAAATTAAAAAAAACACACAAAACAAATGACCTAGTTCAGTCATTTCCTAAAGTAGAAAATGAAGAATTAAACATGGTTTTATAACTAGCAAAACCTCTCACTTGTACCCCTATTTTTGACATTTTTACTCTTTGAGTATGTTTGTTTTGTTCATGCATCGTTGACAATTTAATGGAATTTGATGCGACTGTCATATAAGTGAGAGGTTTAGCTAGCTATAAAACCAGGTTCAATCCACCATTTTCTACATTAGAAAATGCCTGTACCAAGTCAGGAATATGACAGTTGTTACCCATTCGTTTGATGTGTTTGGACTTTTGATTTTGCCTTTTGATTTTTGATTTTCCTTTTTGAATTTTCCTCGGAGTTCGGTATTTTTGTGTTTTTACTTTTTTGTATGAATCGCATAGAATTCCATGACGTTGACAACAATGTATTAGCAAAAAAATATAGACATAGTAGGTAAAAATGTTTTAAAAAATGGGTACAGCAGTCAATATTTTAATATAATCACTAACACTGCAAAAACCTAGTAATATTTCAACAAAGAAACAATGGCATATAACAAAGTTCATAAACAAAAATGAAAGACAGGAATACAAAATTAATTATAGCACAATAAAACAATGGCGGGTGTATAACAGTGTATTACCAAACATGGACTATAATAAAAGTTAAAAATGTACAAGGACAGACAAAAGGAACATTAAAACACGTGATAAATATGATAAAAAACATAAGTAACTAGAATTTCAGGTATTATTTGCAAAGTTGATACACAATATCTATCAACAAGGTTGTGATATCTTCCAGTGCTCTTTTCTTAGAAAAGGACGAGTAAAATTAAAATTTTTACATTTTTTATTTAATCGATGAAATTTCAAACATTTAAAGTGAACTGGTGTATGCTTTAAAAATGGTATTTTTGTTGGGCCCTTTATAGCTTGCTGTTCGATATGAGCAAGAGCTTCGTGTTGAAGGCCGTACTTTGACCTATACTGGTTTACTTTTATAAATTGTTATTCGTATGGATAGTTGTCTCATTGGCACTCATGCAACATCGTCCTTTATCTATATAAGACTACAATTTATGATTGATTTTTTTTCTCATTTAGGTAATAAATACAAAAAGGAAGGAAAACGTTGAGTGCTAGTGATTGGTGACTACTATCAAGTTTGGAAAAATGTTATGAGAAAAAAACTTAAATATTATTTAATTTATTTGATGTTTTGTATTTCAATGAATGTAAGCTGCTTGTCTGGTTTTTTTTATATAATGAACAAGATGTCTCATTTGAACTATTTCGTAGTATTGATGTTGAGTTTGAAACTATGCCAAACAAAGGCTTAAGGAGTTAGAGTTGAATAATTGATATATTTGTATGTTTGTTACATGTTATCTATAAATAAAGCAACAAAAAAAAAAAGACTGAACTCCGAGACAAATTATGAAAGGGGAAGTCCCTAATTAAATGGCAAAATCTAAAGCTCAAACACATCTAACGAACGGATACATATATTGTCATATTCTTGACTTGGTACACGCATTTTTTGTTATGTAGAAAATGTTGGATTAAACCTGATTTCAAAGCTGGCTAAACCTATCACTTGTATGGCAGTCGCCTCAAATTTCATTATATTGACAACGATATGTGAACAAGACTAACCACAAACATAATAGGTTAAAATGTCAAAAATAGAAGTACAGCAGTCAACATTGTGTTATAATATTTAAATCTTTCAAAACAGACAAAGAAGCATAAAATGGCATACAGACCAAGCATATTAGCAAAATTTAAAGAGAATATTTTTTTTTACCAAAGTACAATTACACAATGACGTGATGTACAGAGCTCAAAGAAACATAAAAGGCAAATTGACAAAGCACATTTGCAATTGATAAACTTGTACATGTGAAATGTAAAAAGAACACTTGGTGAAAGTTTTTGTCTCATCTGCGATGATAATAGCAAAACAAAAGATTATCTGGCTGAACGTGTACAAAAAATGTACATTGTAAGCAATTTGTTTAAAGCTTTATATTTAAAAAAACCTAGATGTTTCATACATTTTATACTTGTTATGCCTAATATTACGAAGTGTCTGTCTGTCATATATCTATTGTACTTGACCTCAGTGTGTATGATACAGCTAATACCAGAAAGGTATATTCGTTTGTCATGTAAATTTCTCAGTAATTGGATATCTGTATTAGGTATATGGGATCTTTGCAATGTCCACCAGACAGAATTCAACTGACCTGGACCTCATTTCGTTGATCAGTGATTTAGGTTACATGTTCTTTTCTAACGTCTCTTAGAAACGTTAAGCACAATTTCAGCTGTATTTGGTATCTAGATTGAACGTATCGGGGCCATTTATAGCTGACTATGCGGTTTGGGCTTTGCTCATTGTTGAAGGCCGTACGGTGACCTATAGGTGTTAATGTTTGTGTCATTTTGGTCTTTTGTCGATAGTTGTCTCATTGGAAATCATACCACATTTTTTAAATGTAAGGTGTTTCATGATCAATGGGGAACACACATTCCAATTACACAGATGTTATAAGCTAAAGGTTAATAACAATTGGTGAATTGCATATATTCGACAATGGTAACCTTCCAACAAAGGTTTCAAAAGTCACAAAAAGACAACAACCGTCAAAGAGTAAAAAGTTGCATGCAAACTACCGAGTGCTTTTTGAGAGATGCTTGATTCATTGATTAATCCGAGAGAGCTTCGATGTGGCCGACAACACAGTTTTTTTCGTAGTGTATTTCTTTGGACAATTATTCAAATTAAAAAATAGAACCTGCTCTATCTCGAGAAGATTTTTACATAGTAGTGTACTACTTTTGGGACAAATAATATCAGAAAGGTAGAAACGGCGACTTGCTCGTACTCAAAATATGGAGAATTCTGTGTGAAAGGATTCTTTAATTCAGTTTCACAGCTTCAGACGAATAATTTTTAACCTTTTTGAACTGAACCAAATCAATACTTCTGTTCATTGTGTTTTTTGTGTCGTTATTTTTACCCGGCCACGTCCACTTGTATTTTTGTCCATCTGATGAATTAAACTTTTTTCAACTGATTTTTATAGTTCGTTCGAATGTTTTACTGTTATACCACTGTCCGAGGTTAGGGGAGGGTTGGGATTCCGCTAACATGTTTAACCCTTTCACATTATTTGTGTATATAGATATAGGAAGATGTGGTGTGAGTGCCAATGAGACAACTCTCCATCCAAATAACAATTTAAAAAGTAAACCATTATAGGTTAAGGTTAGGCCTTCAACACGGAGCCTTGGCTCACACCGAACAACAAGCTATAAAGGGCCCCAAAATTACTAGTTTAAAACCATTCAAACGGGAAAACCAACGGTCTAATCTATATAAACAAAATGAGAAACGAGAAACACGTATATATTATATAAACAAACGACAACTATTGTACATCAGATTCATGACTTAGGACAGGTGCACACATTTGCAGCGGGATTAAACGTTTTAATGGATCCAAAACTTCTCCCTTTTTCTGAAACAATAGCATAACATCACAACATAGAAAAACACACGATAAAATATGCCTGTTCCTCGTCAGGAGCCTGTAATTCAGAGGTTGTCGTTACATATTTGTTTTTCGTTCATTTTTTTTTATATATAAATAAGGTCGTTAGATTTCTCGTTTGATTTGTTTTGCATTGTCTTATCGGGGCCTTTAGTAGCTGATTATGCGGTATGGGCTTTGCTTATTGTTAAAGGCCATACGGTAACCTTTAGTTGTTAATGTTTGTGTCATTTTGATCTCTTTTGGACATTTGTCTCATTGGCAATCATGCCATATCTTCTTTTTAATATTAGTACACATGTTCCTTATGATCTGCTCTTTCTAATTGCAATGGCAAATTAGACTTTTGATCCAAAGGAGTAAGTCCAGTAAGACCCCTTTTTGGCCCCAAAATATAGCAGTTTTACAAAATTGTTAAAATGTATACTTTTAGTTATTTATTGGACATTGGAATGCTTCTGCTACATAAATATGGGCTGTGATTGACAATACGATGTACATATATCGAGAACTAGCACCATTAAGTCATGCTTAGTTACTGAAATCTTCACAATTCTAGCATTTTTGTTAAATTTTAGACGGTTTCCGTGTAAAACGAATGTGGCCGCATTCGTGTTCATCCAAACTATTTAAATGTAAGTTGTATTTAATGATAATACATAACATGTATAAAGGTTGAAGATGAACACGGATGCGGCTACTTTCATTTTTGACAAAAACCATCTTAAAAGTGACATTTTTCAGCATATTTGGTAGATTTTTTCATATTTGAACTTGAATCGGTGCGTTTTTAATGACCAAATTAGTTTAAATCTTTCACATAAATTAATTGAATCAAATAAAATAGACACTTAAGTGTTTAAAAAACTTCTTTCGTCAGATGTACCTGAAATTTTAGGCCACAAGCGGTCCTTACCGGACCTACTCCTTTCACGGTCCTTGAACATAGCAAATGGTAATGCGATTGGGGCATCCGTGTACTATGAACTTATTCTTGTTTTAACAAACAATTTCACCCTCTTCTTAATATTTCATGCATAAAATATGGTTGAAAAATGTGTTTGAATATTTGAAAGACATACACAGTCTGCACTAGAAACAACAACTGTGTTTAGGGACATTTGAAGTCATTAAACCATTAGTTAAATTCATCCTTTCGAAAATTTAACATACGTCCTCACGAGCTGGTTGATCTTTATGAAATATATGTTCCCTGCATGACAAGAGATTATTCCAAATGTTGAAAGCATAATTCTCTCCTTTTTTTTCATCAAATAAGACCCAACCGAAAAAGACTTATCAACGGATTAGTTTTCACCATGATAAGCAACACTGCAGGTAACATTAGTGTGACAGGATCCGCCTACCATTCCGGCGCACTTAGAATTATCAAATTACAAACAATTCAATTTAGGAATAGCTACGAATAAAAATGACAATGTTTGTGCAGTAAGGCACTTAAAAGTTACTTAACTTTGAGAACAAACACAGCAGGTTCACTATTTCTCAACCCCAGTGGATAAGCTGTTTCTAGACATATATTTCAACATGCATTGAATAGTACTTTGAACTGTTATGGGCTCAACAGATCATATTACCAACCTCATACTTTCAGAATAGGCTTCGCTACCGGTACAAATGTGAAAGGATTCTCCACCGAAACTATAATAACTGTAGGTAGATGGAAATCTTATGCATATTAAAATTGTTTATTAGACAATCAGGTGAAATTTGCTAACCTTCAGTCAGGTTTATCTGTCTTAAAAGAGGTTATGATATAATGTATTATGTGAATATATTACTGCCGTTTATTATTTTATATTATATACAGGGACTATTGGAAAAGGTGAATTATGATGCTCATTTCAAAGTGATATAACGACAACCTCAAACTGGAAATTCATCTGTTTACCATTGAATTGATAAAATTTTACTGAGACGAAATAGCCAGAAACCAGATTGCTGAGACTGAAATCTTAAAATCCCTTATTTGCATTCAGTACCATCAAGAGGTAAGCAAGGAACAATTTAAAAAAAAAGAAGAAGAAACTACAGTTATTTGAGGGAGAAAATAGTACAATTATTGAATGTTTGTTGTTGCCGTTAGAATTCCGTCGTTTGTAAACTTATTTGGTTTGTTATTCCATCAAGTAAAAACATTTGTTTGACACAAAGTCTGTAAATTGTGTCTTTTTATGATATCATTAGTTTGTATCAAGTGGATACGTAGATAGGACACAATGTCTGTAAATTATGTCTTTTTAGTATATGTTTTGTTTGTAGAAAGTAGATAGATTGGCAGGACACAATGTCTGTAATTTATGTCTTTTTAGTATATGATTGGTTTGTATCAAGTAGAAACATTGGTAGGACATAATGTCTGCAAATTGTGTCTTTCAGGATAAAGGGCATTTGTGGGACTCAAAGTCCGTATAAAAGTATATACATTGTTGCATAATATTGTAATTTTTTATTGACGGTACATATTATTGTAAGTTTCATCATTTGTATTAGTAAGATGATTTTTGTTGGAAGTTTACTTTAGGGCAGCGTTTTCAGCTCCAAGTGTTACACTAGTATTAACAAATGTGAAGTCTAGGTGAGATAACTCTAAATTTATTGACTTTTCAAACATTTTAATTTTGAGAAGTCTTTTGACCTATAACATAATATGCTTATTGATTCAGATTGTAATAAAAGAATTATCTATCTACATTCGCAACTGGTACTTATATTATAGTTGTAGTGTATGCAAATTTTAAATATGTATCTTTTGATATGATGGATTTTTGAAACATAAACCGTCACATCTGTGGCCTGTATCATCATAACGTGTTAGATTTTCTTTTCTTCAGCGGACCATAAATGCAGTTACTATCGATTAGGAGGTTTGCGGTTTATTTGTCGATCGAACATTAAAAGTAATTTTAAGACTCTTATTACACAAACAATAAAAAATAAAGGATAACTACTGGTAAGTATGACATAGTGAGATACACGTAAGTCTGCTATATATTTTTTTCTAACAAATAATTTTTCCTAATAGTTATCAAAGGTACCAAGATTATAATTTATCTATATAAAACCGGAAATATAGTAAATTATAAGACATTTTTGAAATAACTTTAACTTCAAACTAAAACTAACGATCTGTTAACACATTTAACAAAATACAAATAGTTGTAGTTAATGATAAGTCTAGTTGCAAAGGCAATAATTAAAAAAATGTTAAATACAGCTGCGAACGTTCGTATAATCGTGGTTTGTTATATTCGGGAATAATAATTTGTTACATGATGGAAAGCCCGGTGTTAATATTTGTCTTGATTGAAGGAAATTGCAATGTAAATATTTCTATTGTTTCACACATGTAATCAGAAATGATGACACTAATTAAATATCAAATATCAACAGATCAATGATCTGTATTTGCACTGTCCTCTGAGCATAGAAAAATGATAGTGCGGATGGGGCTACTATGGACGCATTCTTGTTCAAAGTTATATTTATTATAAGCATTTAGGGGTAGTGTGAATTTCTATACACCAATTCTGCAAAAAATGGTCTTTAAGTTTCAACTCAATATTTTTAATTACTTATTTATCTAACGATTGGTTCAACCAGATATTTAAATACAAATTGAAATACGTAATTATTGTTCATCCCTTCTGGTCGATGTGCTTATGTATAAAGCAGAGTTCATTCAGAATCTACATAGCTATAACAGACAACAAAAGAAAAAAGTACCTTGCGAAAATCATTCACTTCATTTTCACATATATTGATGAATACCAGTGAATTACCATACTAAGTATTGCAGTCTATACTTGCATCTTGTATGTCCTAGTGAACTTGAAATAAAGGAAATTACTGATTTTAGAAAGAATGCTTCTTACCTGGATCCTCCTTATTGAAACAGTTGGACGACTTCACACTAAAATCTATGTCAAACTGGATGTTTTCAACTTCTCAATTATTCCGTTTTACATTTCTCTACAGTAAAATACTCTCTGACCCGTCTTATGGGTTTTACCTACTTGAATAGATACATTATGCTCCTGCATATTAATTCTATACGGAATTTATATACAGAACTATGACCCTTACACAAAAACTACTCCAACAGAATTAAAACTAAAGGTCGTACTTTAACCTGGTTACTTTTTAAATTGTTATCTGGATGGAAAGTTGTCTCATTGGCACTCAAACCACATCTTCCCATATCTAATAAAGATTGAATAAATATGTACGGGTTCCACAGAACCCAGTGTCTTGCATACTTTTGCTGTTAATCGCAGGCTCAACAAAAATGAGGAAAATGAATAAGTTAAAAAATACTTTTGATACTATATTTTGATTGTTATCAATTTCTATTCAAGTTTGATGAAATCCATGATAATTTATGAATCTAACAAAGGTTTTAAAAACTTTAACTGTAGACTGTATGTTTTGATAGCTGTAAAAGTCCATGTATAAGTAAAATGCGGAAACACAGGTACATAATTAAAAAAAAATGAGAATCCTTTGTACTTTAAAAGATCCCGTCAGTATTGTATGGTCTATTATATGTCATTATGATATATTTCTATTATGAATTACTATATACGTTGAACCACAAACGTCAAAATCATTCAATCGCGTAATGGAATTTATTTCGGATTCTCATAAATTCTATCTATAACTTTTGGACTAGTTTGAATATCGGTCTATTTCTGTAATTTATTCTTACATACTTTTGATTTTTTAACCCTGTATACTTACATTGCCTATGTAAATTTTAAAATTGTTTGTATGCACATTGAACGACAAATTTATGTGACGTATAAAAATGTTCTGACGTCATACACTCAAATCAATCAATGTGTTCGTAGATAGTGGATGTTTTTGTGTTCTGTTAAATGGCTCCTTTTTATATTGTTATACGATGATGACTGATGTACCCATATTTTGACTATTTTATTAATTGTGACTGTTTATTTAACGCATCATGTAAAATTAGGTTTCATGAGTTGCAAATATTAACCCCTTTGGGTGTTAAATAGATCTATATATATATTGCTAGTTTAAAACTTTAGGTAATAGCCTCATTTTTAAGACCTTTTTGATTTAATAATACATTGACATTGATGTACCCATATTTTGACTATTTTATGTATTGTGTCTGTTTATTTAACGCATCATGTAAATAAAACGGAATTTGATAAGACTGTTATTAAAGTGAGGGATAAACGCTATAGAACCAGGTTAATCCACCATTTTCTACATTTGAAAATGCCTGTACCAAGTCAGGAATATGACAGTTCTTGTCCATTCGTTTTATATGCGTTTTGTTATTTGATTTTGCCATGTCATTATGGACTTTTCGAATTGATTTTCCTCAAAGTTTAGTATATTTGTGATTTTACTTTTTAGATCATCGATATTGATACATTTGATCCCAAATTTCACCGCTGATGAATTAAAAGGATTCAATTAATGATAGAACGTTGTAAAATACGGAGATTTAGAATTACAAATATGCACGAGGCATGGAGATATCGATGCCGCCAACACTGCTAAATGAATTTTGTCATTTTGATTTTAACATCATCTGAACAGTCCGCATAATTAAGTATACAGTCATGTTCAATCTTTTATCAAAGAATTTACTGCAAGCGAAATGTCTTAACAGTGTTGAGTTAACCACTGCTGATAGGTCTAAACATTGACTGTTAGACTTGAAATAAAATTTTAAAAAAATGAGCAGTTAAATTCAAAATGGCCACTTCAATTCAATATTAGTTAGCCAATTTAACTTGTCCAAAATAAAGAGAAATGGTATAATTGTAAAGCTGGTGACAATTAAGTTGAATCTCAAAAGAGGGACAAAAGTAACAAGAGGGACAGTCAAACTAATAAACCGAAAATAAACTGACAACCCCATGGCTAAAAATGAAAAAGACAAACAGACAAACAACAGTACGCATGACACATCATAGACAACTAAAGAATAAGCAACACGAACCCTACCAACAACTAGGGGTGATCTCAGTTAATCCGGAAGGGTAAGCAGATCCTGCTTCACATGTTGCACCGTCGTGTTGCTCATTTTATAACAAATCCGGTAAATAGTCTAATTCGGTAGGTAACATTCATGAATGGGAAGGGAATTGTATTTACGACGTAAGAAACATATCCGATATCATCTGTGAAACGTTTATTCCATAACGGCCAACCAACTCGTGATGGCGTCCGTAAAATTCACGAAGGGATGATTTCAACTTCATCATTTGGAACTCTTTGTTTAATAGCTTCCTTGTGAGCAGCAACCCTCTATCAAGAAAATCAAGAAAATCATGATGGGAATTAAAGCATGGGAATATTGCATCAATTGCGAGATGTATACCCCATATGCAGGTGCTGCTGGATTGTAGCTACTTAGAAATGGAAAGTTCTCAATTGGAGAGCCGAAATCATCTCTTTTGTCGTACAGTGATTTTTTCACCGACCCTCATTGTCAATTTCTAGATGTAATTCAAGATTTGAATCCCAAATGACGTGCATATAAGCAGCTATATGCCACTGTGCAGCATACAATATTGCGCAACATTTTTAAGGACATGACAATAGCTTTTTTGAGAATGCAGACATAATTAAATGAGAAATACAGAAGAGAGTGAGCCTTTTGGCGTTTTTGTAGTTACTGCACAGGGGTCATAAGTTTGATTTATTATTTCACAGTGTATGATATGAATACTTTATATGTGAATGATTAATTAGGTTTAGATTGGCCATGGAATTGGAAAGTTGAAGATGTCACATGTTACACCACGTGTTTGGCAGCAGTTGGTACAGGAGCGGTTGTTGGAACTCCTTTTGCAATATCAGCAGCAGGATTTGGCGCCGCTGGTGTTGTTGCTGGATCTATAGCTGCTAAAGTAATGTCCATGATAGGAGTTGTGCAGGCCGGTGGCTGGTTTGCCTTTTTTCAATCGGTTGGAGTTACTGGTGTTGGGGCAACGAGCAAAATGGTATTAGCCTCGACTGTTTCACCAATGTGTGCAGCTATATGTGGAAGTTCAGAGGAAATACAAGGTATTACAGTTTGTGAAATGACATTATCAGTGAAAAGGCTCCACAAATAAACGACATACATATTAAAAATAAACTGCAAAGTGTAAAAGAATAGGATGTATCTTATATGACAAAACAAACAGTGGTCAAATGCTTGAAATTATAATATCAATGAAAAGGCATATTTTCATATAACAGAAAGCGAAAAAGAAAAAGAAAAAGAAATCAAACGCTAGAATTTGAATAATCACCTGTTCAAAAATTTGGTTGTTTTATCTGTGTTAACATATCTTTGTCAATATAATGGAATTTTATTCGACTTTTATACAAGTGTAAGGTTTAGCTCGCTATAAAACCAGGTTTCATCCACTATTTTCTACATAAGACAGTACCGGTACATAGTCAGGAATATGACCGTTGTTATCCATTCATTTGATGTGTATGAGCTTTTGTGTTTCCCATTTGATAATTAAAGGACTTTGCGTTTTAAATTCCCTTGGAGTTCTGTAATTTTGTGATTTTTTCCCTGTTTGCCGAAAACTGTTTTCGCTTCAAATAATTGCTGTCAATTAAGAGATTTATATATTTACACGTTTATGTACTCGAACTTATTTAATATATTGCGGAAACAGTAGTTTTCGTGTAAGTTTATTATATATTACATTTTTTTCTAATTCAGATCTAAAATGCAACACTCATAAAATCGATGGAATGAAAGGCTTCGATGAAAATGTAATAAAAGCTGAAATAGTTAATAAAATAGATGAATGTGAAGGTCTATGCAACGATCAAAAAGATTGCAAGGCCTTCCGATATCTGTCGGAAAATAGGGTTTGTTTTGTTTACAAATCAAAACAGCATATTGAAGACGATATGAGGGAAAGCGGATTCTACGTTAAACGTTGCGTTTATGCTACATGAACACCACAAAAAATGCTAAAGGACGTGACGATGCAATTAAATCAATCAACACAGAATCATCTATTAAAGAATGTGAGAATAATTGCATTAAGTCAGACGACTGCAGTGCTGTTCATTTCGACGGAGAAAGGTGCTTCAAATTAAACGATGAAGTAAAACCATATGAGAAAACTGGCATTGATTTTTCAAGAAAGATCTGTGTTCAGTATACAGATTAAATTGAATCTGATGGCAACAGTCTAAAGATGCTTGTTCATGATAATGAATTTTTAATTGTTATGATATTATAGTAAATTAAAGACAAAGTGAAAAAATGATATACATTTGATTACACTTGATATCCTTTTCGTAGTAAGTGCGAATCTATTGCATACAGTTTTAGTTGAATAATGGGAAGAATACATTCGAAATCATCCTTCTTTGTTACTATTGCATTATAACAAATTTTTCTTATAAGCTTATACAGCAAAAACTAACACGGTAAAACACATAGGTTATATAAAGAACACACACAAAACCGTCAGATCATGAATAAAATAATGCTTCAATTAATAGGAGGTAAGCTTATGTCGTGCTCTTACATATACTTCACAGTCCTAGGTTGGAGAAGATTTACCAGAAAACATAGTCAAAGCCATAACTTTCTGTATTTGCTTGGCCCAAATTAGCAGCCTTTTAATCAGTGTCCGTCGCTTGTTGCTGTAGAGGATATTTGTTTTTTAGTTATTGTTTTAATCCTTATTCAAGCCGTTTTTCTCGTTGAATTGTTCTTTTTTTTTTAAATTTCTGTACCTATTAGAGATTAATATGCAGTGCGGGTTTTATAATTGTTAAATGTGACCCATAAATGTTATCTTCTCCATCATTTGGTCTGTTGGATTTGTTATCTCCTTGTCCAAAAAATCAAATATGTTTATCCCACAAAATAAAATCACCAATATACTGAACTCAGAGGAAAATCTAACCGGAAAGTTCATAATCACATGTCAAAATCAAATAGCAAAACACATCATAAACAAATGGACAAGAACTGTCGTATTCCTAACTTGAAGGCCGTACGGTTACCTATAGTTGTTAATGTTTGTGTCATTTTGGTCTTTTGTGGAAAGTTGTCTCATTGGCAATAATACCACATTTCCCTTTTTATATTGATACAGGCATTTTCAAATGTAGAAAATGGTGGATTAAACTTGGTTTTATAGCGCTACACCTCTCCCTTTGATAACAGTCTCATCAATTCCGTTATATTTACAGTGATGCGTGAACTAAACAGACATAATAAATAAAATAGTCAAAATATGGGTAAAGCATGCGCAGTCATCATCGTGTAACAATTTTAAAAGGAACCATTTAACAGAACACAACAACATCTATCCACAAACACATTCATTGATTCGCGTGTCTGACTTCAGATGTTTTTCATGCGTCACATAAATTTGTCGTTCAATGTATATACAAACAATTTAAAATTTTCACACGGACAATGTTAGCATAAAGTGTTAAAAAATCAAAACTACATGTATGTAAGCATTAATTTCAGAAATTGACCGAGAATTAAAATAGTCCAAAAGTTATACAGAAATTACAAGAATCCACAAATAGTTCAGTGCACTAAGCTTTTGAATAATTTTGACGTTTTTTTGTAATTCATAATGGAAATATATCAAACTGACGAGATTTTTTAAAGTACAGAGTCACGTTATAAGAACCAAAAAAACACAAAAAGTCGCATATACAAAACAGCAGATGATGAAATATAATACAAACACCTTGACGGGATGTTTAAGAATCGATCCACGTTAAGTGGATAACACATAAAACAATCCAAGTAATATTAATAATAGAACAAAGATAAAGGAAAGAAAAATATAACACGTTGTTAAGATGATGAACAACATTAATAAACAGAATCTAAACAGTAAGCACTTCAGTGATAGATACATTATGTCGTCATACAAAATAATGGACATATTAAACAAAATAAACAAGCCTAAAAAGTCTACAACGAAGAAAAAGGTTCTATTTTAGCATGATTTGCCAATATTATTAAGTAAGTATTTTAATAAAAGAACAAGTTTAGTGACTTGATCGTGATTTAAATTATATTTGAAGTCTGTTTTAATAATCTTGTAATTGTTATAACAAACATCAAATAACATATCTAAACCTAATCTTGATTTTTATATTATATTTTTAGAAGTTTACTTCTGAAGAAACTTTTGTGACCTTGATACAGTCGTTTGACCGATAGCTCGTGGATCTGTTGTGCGTATTAAGATGTGTTACATGTTCGTTGAACATTATTCTATATTAAGATGCCGTGCCAATAAGCATAGAGCTTCATACTGTACAAACATGGAATGTGCAAAAATTAAGATTTTGTTTAAAGTGCTCTTAATTGATTTGTTATACCATGAAAACATGTTAGCGAAAAAAAAAATCTTCGATCCCATCATTACATCTCGTATCTAAGGAAAACTTTTCCTTAGTTACGAGTCCAAAAAGCGTACTAAAATTAGACTAAAATCAACACACTTGCAGGCTACCTAGCGCAAACGTGTGACTAGGAGTGTGTGTGTTGTTTATAGTACAAAGTGAAGTTACAACTGCAAATCATATAAAACATTTTATCAGTGATGATGTTTTTGTATAACGTTGCTATGGCAACAGGAAAATGTAAAGACATTTGAATTGGAAATATTCAGGAATACGGCCTGATTTGTATCATATAAATACAAAATTCTGGACTAACAGTGATATGATGTATTATGTGATCCTAATATTAAATATCTATACTGTTAATAAAAAAAAGTTTTGGGAATTCTAGTCTTTAAAATCATCAACGGTAGTTTTTTTGTCTGTATAGCTATATACCATTTGTGTTCAAAGATTAATCTTTTGTTTATTCTTATTATACCCCCGCTTTGAAAAAAGGGGGTATACTGTATTAACTCTGTCTGTCCTTCCGTCAGTCCATCCGTCCCATGAATATTTTTCGTCACATTTTTCTCAGGAACTACACTACCACGATTTCTGAAATTTGGTTTCAGGCTTTATATAAGTCAGCTATACCGTTTGATGCGTTTTCAGATTCATCACTCGGCAACTTCCTGTTTTCCGAACACTTACATATTTTTACACTATTAACATTATCCACTTGCGACGGGGGGTATCATCAGTGAGCAGTAGCTCACAGTTTCACTTGTTTTGTTTACCTTACATACCATATTATGTTTGTCTTTATATCTAAGCTATTCTAGTAAAGGTCTTTATTTTATGTTAATGGAATTGTGCAGTCATCAATTTAAAAAAATGTCTTACTTAGGTAAAGTGTTTTCATTGTTATCAATAACATAGTGAAACCTGCAGTCTTACAAAACTCAGGTTGAAGCTTCTTCATTTACAAAAAACTACTAATAGTATACATTAATGTATATATTTTTATTAATGATTATCTTATTACAATATGTGCTTCGTCATTATGGTTTTATTTATTTTCAATGCTTCTAAAAAATTGAAAGTGGCTCAAATTTAAAATATCTTTTAAGGACATACAATTTATATTTATTATATATATAATCTTATTTTTTTCAGAGTTTAAATATACTGCAAGAGTAAAAAGATGTCACTTTGAAATACATATCTGATAAAGACCTCTCCTGTTTAAAATTTACCGCTGAAAGATCCTGAGGTGGTGGATGAATGATGACATGCAATAAGGACAAATATAACAAATGAATTTATAAAATAAATCTTGTATCAAAAGAAATATCATTGTATTACTATTTTTGATATTATTATTCCTGAGTAATTAAGTATTAATGTAATGGTTTATGAGGGTAATATATACATTTATATAACATATATGTATATATAATCACGGACCTTTGTTTTTTGATGACTTTGAACTTGTGAGAATTGTTTAAAACTATTCAACATCTTCTTTCCTTTCTGTGGTGTCAGGGAATAAAGTGCATGTCTTAGTTTTTATACAAACTGTGCAAATTCATTGAATGATTTGTCTTTTTATAGCTATTCACAACAAGAAAAACTACATGTTATTATAAAGTAAGACTATATCAAAAATGATAGGTGTCCACTTATAAATTAAATAGATAATTATGTCTATAGTTATTGTTAAATACAAGTGGACATACACAATCAATTCAGCTATTCCTTCTGCCAACAGGATTTTAAGATGTGACATTTATGGTCTAGATTTTTGACTCTGTACAAGCACCAAATGTTGTTTAAAGTAACAGTCAATGTATTTATTTAGATGTCTTCCATTTAACTTAACTATTTTGTTCATATGTGTATTGGTGAGAGGGAAAAACATTAAAAAAAAAATGTACACCCACACTGCCTGTTTACCATCTAACAACAGCAAAAATTTGGAAAGCAGGTAAAAAATGTGGTGTTTGTAGCTTTATAATAAATTTCATTATTATACTTTCAACTACTATTCAACCTTGAATCAACGTTGATTGGATGTTGAAACTTCAACGTTGAAATGACAACGTTAATTCCAACTTTCAAAATCAAACATAAATTTGCCATTGTTTCAACGTTGAGAAACAACCTTGTTTCAACGTTGTTTCAACTAAAACTTATAAAATTACTACGCTAGTACCGTATATACAATAATTTATCCCTATACTACGAAACGTTAGAAATTATACTTAATAAATATGTAAGTCAAACTTTTCAAACTTAAAGTAAACTCGTCTTCCAACTTTAAGTCGACACCATTACATATAGAATAATAATTTTCAAACTGAAAGGGTGTTTCATTTGTCGAAAAACTTCTAAAATTCTGTGACTTTATGGCGCAGTCTCTATTTCAATGCATCATTCTGTAATTATGAAGACATGTCGTCGTGAAACACAATGGTTTAACACTAACTGTTTCTGTAAGGTTCCTATGTGCAAAATGACCAAAAACTAGCCTTAGAGTTAAGTCCCTGCCAAACTGAAGTCTACATGTTTCAGCTCTGGGGTTCCCAGTGAAGACATATTTTTGGCATTTACACATTTGAAGTATGCAGCTACTAAATGAAACAAAAGATGAAAATCTTGACTTTTACTCGACTGTGAACATTTTTGAACTGCTTAGATATTTAAATGGAGCGAATAGACGCATTGGAAAAGTCGTATTTTTTAACCTACGATTTTCTATTTCGTTTGTTAGATAGACAGATTTGCCACCCATACAACTCTGACACTTAAATTCACAATGCCATCTGAATAAAAATAAATATTTAAAAATGATGTTAATCTTCCCTATAAAAGAAATAGAATAACTAACAATTTAAAGCCATTGATGTCCACCTTAAAGACACAGTACTTATAGTTTACATTCATAAAAATGACAGGAACTATATTTATAGACAACCGAAATACGAGCGACCCAACAGGTCATTTTTGAAAAAAAGATTTTTTTATTTTTTTTTATCAGGTCCATTTATCTTCTCTTCAGCTTTTATCAGCCTACAATAACACATTACTGCATGTTTGAAAATTTACAATGTCCATCAAAAACAAGTGTGGTGTAATAAAATTAACGGTACCAATTTTCTTGCACCAGACACGTGTAAACGTCAATGAGCCGCAACCTACCGAAAATAAACCCAAAAGACATGTGCAAGTTTGACGAGAAAGAGAGATGTGAGTTTCCCTCAATGGGACAGAATCCCAGCGACAAAATATATGTATGCATGAACTATTCACTTGGCTCATGCTACCACAAATTTATTTCCCTCTCGATTTTACGGTATTTTCCGATAATACAAATTACTGTTCGTATGAAATATCCAATAGTGATGAAAGTGGCATTAAACACCAATAATCAAGATATCGACCATTGTTTATTTCAGATCTTTTTCTACACCGATCATTGGTTTGGTAAACAAGAAACTATTAACTGGAATTGTTATTTCACTAGAGCAATGTTTTGCTTCACAAACTTATTACTATATCTGTTGCATTATGACTGTAATATTTGCCGCTGGTCATATAGCAGTTTCATTAAATTTATTGATTTCTTCAATACCTCGAACAAACGATGCCTTTAAACCCGGAATATTTTGAAAACGTCAATCGATTTTTTGTCCAAAAAAAATGTACATGAAAAGAAGTATAGTAAACTTATGATAAAGGGTTTTAAGGACAAATACATATAGGTAGGAGCTGCTTTTTAAGGTCTTTGTGTCCATCACAATTTAAGTGTGGAGACCTTTTGTTAATAAATATGTAAGTTGAACTTTTCAAACTTAAAGTAAACTCGTCTTCCAACTTTAAGTCATGACCATTACATATAGGATAATAATTTTCAAACTGAAAGGGTGTTTCATTTGTCGAAAAACTTCTAAAATTCTGTGACTGTATCGCGCAGTCTCTATTTCAATGCATCATTCTGTAATTATGAAGACATGTCGTCGTGAAACACAATGGTTTAACACTAACTGTTTCTGTAAGGTTCCTATGTGCAAAATGACCAAAAACTAGCCTTAGAGTTAAGTCCCTGCCAAACTGAAGTCTACATGTTTCAGCTCTGGGGTTCACAGTGAAGACATATTTTTGGCATTCACACATTTGAAGTATGCAGCTACTAAATGAAACAAAAAATGAAAATCTCTGGAAAATCTTGACTTTTACTCGACTGTGAACATTTTTGAACTGCTTAGATATTTAAATGGAGCCAATAGACGCATTGGAAAAGTCGTATTTTTTAACCTACAATTTTCTATTTCGTTTATTAGATAGCGAATTTGCCATCCATACAACTATGACACTTAAATTCACAATTCCATCTGAATAAAAATAAATATTTAAAAATGATGTTAATCTTCCCTATAAAAGAAATAGAATAACTAACAATTTTAAGCCATTGATGTCCACCTTTAAGACACAGTACTTATAGTTTACATTAATAAAAAATGACAGGAACTATATTTATAGACAACCGAAATACGAGCGACCCAACAGGTCATTTTTGAAAATAAGATTTTTTTAATTTTTTTATTAGGTCCATTTATCTTCTCTTCAGCTTTTATCAGCCTACAATAACACATTACTGCATGTTTGAAAATTTACAATGTCCATCAAAAACAAGTGTGGTGTAAACGTCAATGAGCCGCAACCTACCGATAATAAACTTAAAAGACATGTGCAAGTTTGACGTGAAAGAGAGATGTGAGTTTCCCTCAATGGGACAGCATCCCAAAGACAAAATATATGTATGCATGAACTATTCACTTGGCTCATGCTACCACAAATTTATTTTTCTCTCGATTTTTCGGTATTTTCCGACAATACATATTACTGTTCGTATGAAATATCCAAGAGTGTTGAACGTGGCATTAAACACCAATAATTAAGATATCGACCATTGTTTATTTCAGATCTTTTTCTACACCGATCATTGGTTTGGTAAACAAGAAACTATTAACTGGAATTGTTATTTCACTAGAGCAATGTTTTGCTTCACAAACTTATTACTATATCTGTTGCATTATGACTGTAATATTTGCCGCTGGTCATATAGCAGTTTCATTAAATTTATTGATTTCTTCAATACCTAGAACAAAAGATGCCTTTAAACCCGGAATATTTTGAAAACGTCAATCGATTTTTTGTCCAAAAAAAATGTACATGAAAAGAAGTATAGTAAACTTATGATAAAGGGTTTTAAGGACAAATACATATAGGTAGGAGCTGCTTTTTAAGGTCTTTGTGTCCATCACAATTTAAGTGTGGAGACCTTTTGTTAATAAATATGTAAGTTAAACTTTTCAAACTTAAAGTAAACTCGTCTTCCAACTCTAAGTCATGACCATTACATATAGAATAATAATTTTCAAACTGAAAGGGTGTTTCATTTGTCGAAAAACTTCTAAAATTCTGTGACTGTATCGCGCAGTCTCTATTTCAATGCATCATTCTGTAATTATGAAGACATGTCGTCGTGAAACACAATGGTTTAACACTAACTGTTTCGGTAAGGTTCCTATGTGCAAAATGACCAAAAACTAGCCTTAGAGTTAAGTCCCTGCCAAACTGAAGTCTACATGTTTCAGCTCTGGGGTTCCCAGTGAAGACATATTTTTGGCATTCACACATTTGAAGTATGCAGCTACTAAATGAAACAAAAAATGAAAATCTCTGGAAAATCTTGACTTTTACTCGACTGTGAACATTTTTGAACTGCTTAGATATTTAAATGGAGCCAATAGACGCATTGGAAAAGTCGTATTTTTTAACCTACAATTTTCTATTTCGTTTGTTAGATAGACAGATTTGCCATCCATTTAACTCTGACACTTAAATTCACAATTCCATCTGAATAAAAATAAATATTTAAAAATGATGTTAATCTTCCCTATAAAAGAAATAGAATAACTAACAATTTTAAGCCATTGATGTCCACCTTAAAGACACAGTACTTATAGTTTACATTAATAAAAATGACAGGAACTATATTTATAGACAACCGAAATACGAGTGACCCAACAGGTCATTTTTGAAAATAAGATTTTTTAATTTTTTTTATCAGGTCCATTTATCTTCTCTTCAGCTTTTATCAGCCTACAATAACACATTACTGCATGTTTGAAAATTTACAATGTCCATCAAAAACAAGTGTGGTGTAAACGTCAATGAGCCGCAACCTACCGATAATAAACTTAAAAGACATGTGCAAGTTTGACGTGAAAGAGAGATGTGAGTTTCCCTCAATGGGACAGCATCCCAAAGACAAAATATATGTATGCATAAACTATTCACTTGGCTCATGCTACCACAAATTTATTTTTCTCTCGATTTTTCGGTATTTTCCGACAATACATATTACTGTTCGTATGAAATATCCAAGAGTGATGAACGTGGCATTAAACACCAATAATCAAGATATCGACCATTGTTTATTTCAGATCTTTTTCTACACCGATCATTGGTTTGGTAAACAAGAAACTATTAACTGGAATTGTTATTTCACTAGAGCAATGTTTTGCTTCACAAACTTATTACTATATCTGTTGCATTATGACTGTAATATTTGCCGCTGGTCATATAGCAGTTTCATTAAATTTATTGATTTCTTCAATACCTCGAACAAAAGATGCCTTTAAACCCGGAATATTTTGAAAACGTCAATCGATTTTTTGTCCAAAAAAAATGTACATGAAAAGAAGTATAGTAAACTTATGATAAAGGGTTTTAAGGACAAATACATATAGGTAGGAGCTGCTTTTTAAGGTCTTTGTGTCCATCACAATTTAAGTGTGGAGACCTTTTGTTAATAAATATGTAAGGTAAACTTTTCAAACTTAAAGTAAACTCGTCTTCCAACTCTAAGTCATGACCATTACATATAGAATAATAATTTTCAAACTGAAAGGGTGTTTCATTTGTCGAAAAACTTCTAAAATTCTGTGACTGTATCGCGCAGTCTCTATTTCAATGCATCATTCTGTAATTATGAAGACATGTCGTCGTGAAACACAATGGTTTAACACTAACTGTTTCTGTAAGGTTCCTATGTGCAAAATGACCAAAAAATAGCCTTAGAGTTAAGTCCCTGCCAAACTGAAGTCTACATGTTTCAGCTCTGGGGTTCCCAGTGAAGACATATTTTTGGCATTCACACATTTGAAGTATGCAGCTACTAAATGAAACAAAAAATGAAAATCTCTGGAAAATCTTGACTTTTACTCGACTGTGAACATTTTTGAACTGCTTAGATATTTAAATGGAGCCAATAGACGCATTGGAAAAGTCGTATTTTTTAACCTACAATTTTCTATTTCGTTTGTTAGATAGACAGATTTGCCATCCATACAACTCTGACACTTAAATTCACAATTCCATCTGAATAAAAATAAATATTTAAAAATGATGTTAATCTTCCCTATAAAAGAAATAGAATAACTTACAATTTTAAGCCATTGGTGTCCACCTTAAAGACACAGTACTTATAGTTTGCATTCATAAAAATGACAGGAACTATATTTATAGACAACCGAAATACGAGTGACCCAACAGGTCATTTTTGAAAATAAGATTTTTTTATTTTTTTTATCAGGTCCATTTATCTTCTCTTCAGCTTTTATCAGCCTACAATAACACATTACTGCATGTTTGAAAATTTACAATTTCCATCAAAAACAAGTGTGGTGTAAACGTCAATGAGCCGCAACCTACCGATAATAAACTTAAAAGACATGTGCAAGTTTGACGTGAAAGAGAGATGTGAGTTTCCCTCAATAGGACAGCATCACAAAGACAAAATATATGTATGCATAAACTATTCACTTGGCTCATGCTACCACAAATTTATTTTTCTCTCGATTTTTCGGTATTTTCCGACAATACATATTACTGTTCGTATGAAATATCCAAGAGTGATGAACGTGGCATTAAACACCAATAATCAAGATATCGACCATTGTTTATTTCAGATCTTTTTCTACACCGATCATTGGTTTGGTAAACAAGAAACTATTAACTGGAATTGTTATTTCACTAGAGCAATATTTTGCTTCACAAACTTATTACTATATCTGTTGCATTATGACTGTAATATTTGCCGCTGGTCATATAGCAGTTTCATTAAATTTATTGATTTCTTCAATACCTCGAACAAAAGATGCCTTTAAACCCGGAATATTTTGAAAACATCAATCAATTGTTTATCACAAAAAAAATGTACATGAAAAGAAGTATAGTAAACTTATGATAAAGGGTTTTAAGGACAAATACATATAGGTAGGAGCTGCTTTTTAAGGTCTTTGTGTCCATCACAATTTAAGTGTGGAGACCTTTTGTTAATAAATATGTAAGTTAAACTTTTCAAACATAAAGTAAACTCGTCTTCCAACTTTAAGTCGACACCATTACATATAGAATAATAATTTTCAAACTGAAAGGGTGTTTCATTTGTCGAAAAACTTCTAAAATTCTGCGACTGTATCGCGCAGTCTCTATTTCAATGCATCATTCTGTAATTATGAAGACATGTCGTCGTGAAACACAATGGTTTAACACTAACTGTTTCTGTAAGGTTCCTATGTGCAAAATGACCAAAAACTAGCCTTAGAGTTAAGTCCCTGCCAAACTGAAGTCTACATGTTTCAGCTCTGGGGTTCCCAGTGAAGACATATTTTTGGCATTCACACATTTGAAGTATGCAGCTACTAAATGAAACAAAAGATGAAAATCTCTGGAAAATCTTGACTTTTACTCGACTGTGAACATTTTTGAACTGCTTAGATATTTAAATGGAGCCAATAGACGCATTGGAAAAGTCGTATTTTTTAACCTACGATTTTCTATTTCGTTTGTTAGATAGACAGATTTGCCACCCATACAACTCTGACACTTAAATTCACAATGCCATCAGAATAAAAATTAAATATTTAAAAATGATGTTAATCTTCCCTATAAAAGAAATAGAATAACTAACAATTTTAAGCCATTGGTGTCCACCTTTAAGACACAGTACTTATAGTTTACATTCATAAAAATGACAGGAACTATATTTATAGACAACCGAAATACGAGCGACCCAACAGGTCATTTTTGAAAATAAGATTTTTTTAATTTTTTTATCAGGTCCATTTATCTTCTCTTCAGCTTTTATCAGCCTACAATAACACATTACTGCATGCTTGAAAATTTACAATGTCCATCAAAAACAAGTGTGGTGTAATAAAACTAACGCTACCAATTTTCTTGCACCAGACGCGTGTAAACGTCAATGAGCCGCAACCTACCGAAAATAAACCCAAAAGACATGTGCAAGTTTGACGAGAAAGAGAGATGTGAGTTTCCATCAATGGGACAGCATCCCAGCGACAAAATATATGTATGCATGAACTATTCACTTGGCTCATGCTACCTTAAATTTATTTTTCTCTCGATTTTACGGTATTTTCCGATAATACAAATTACTGTTCGTATGAAATATCCAATAGTGGTGAACGTGGCATTAAACACCAATAATCAAGATATCGACCATTGTTTATTTCAGATCTTTTTCTACACCGATCATTGGTTTGGTAAACAAGAAACTATTAATTGGAATTGTTATTTCACTAGAGCAATGTTTTGCTTCACAAACTTATTACTATATCTGTTGCATTATGACTGTAATATTTGCCGCTGGTCATATAGCAGTTTCATTAAATTTATTGATTTCTTCAATACCTCGAACAAAAGATGCCTTTAAAGCCGGAATATTTTGAAAACGTCAATCGGTTGTTTGTCCAAAAAAATGTACATGAAAAGAAGTATTGTAAACTTATGATAAAGGGTTTTAAGGACAAATACATATAGGTAGGAGCTGCTTTTTAAGGTCTTTGTGTCCATCACAATTTAAGTGTGGAGACCTTTTGTTAATAAATATGTAAGTTAAACTTTTCAAACTTAAAGTAAACTCGTCTTCCAACTTTAAGTCGACACCATTACATATAGAATAATAATTTTCAAACTGAAAGGGTGTTTCATTTGTCAAAAAACTTCTAAAATTCTGCGACTGTATCGCGCAGTCTCTATTTCAATGCATCATTCTGTAATTATGAAGACATGTCGTCGTGAAACACAATGGTTTAACACTAACTGTTTCTGTAAGGTTCCTATGTGCAAAATGACCAAAAACTAGCCTTAGAGTTAAGTCCCTGCCAAACTGAAGTCTACATGTTTCAGCTCTGGGGTTCCCAGTGAAGACATATTTTTGGCATTCACACATTTGAAGTATGCAGCTACTAAATGAAACAAAAGATGAAAATCTCTGGTAAATCTTGACTTTTACTCGACTGTGAACATTTTTGAACTGCTTAGATATTTAAATGGAGCCAATAGACGCATTGGAAAAGTCGTATTTTTTAACCTACGATTTTCTATTTCGTTTGTTAGATAGACAGATTTGCCATCCATACAACTCTGACACTTAAATTCACAATGCCATCTGAATAAAAATTAAATATTTAAAAATGATGTTAATCTTCCCTATTAAAGAAATAGAATAACTAACAATTTTAAGCCATTGGTGTCCACCTTAAAGACACAGTACTTATAGTTTACATTCATAAAAATGACAGGAACTATATTTATAGACAACCGAAATACGAGCGACCCAACAGGTCATTTTTGAAAATAAGATTTTTTTAATTTTTTTATCAGGTCCATTTATCTTCTCTTCAGCTTTGATCAGCCTACAATAACACATTACTGCATGCTTGAAAATTTACAATGTCCATCAAAAACAAGTGTGGTGTAATAAAACTAACGCTACCAATTTTCTTGCACCAGACGCGTGTAAACGTCAATGAGCCGCAACCTACCGAAAATAAACCAAAAAGACATGTGCAAGTTTGACGAGAAAGAGAGATGTGAGTTTCCATCAATGGGACAGCATCCCAGCGACAAAATATATGTATGCATGAACTATTCACTTGGCTCATGCTACCTTAAATTTATTTTTCTCTCGATTTTACGGTATTTTCCGATAATACAAATTACTGTTCGTATGAAATATCCAATAGTAGTGAACGTGGCATTAAACACCAATAATCAAGATATCGACCATTGTTTATTTCAGATCTTTTTCTACACCGATCATTGGTTTGGTAAACAAGAAACTATTAATTGGAATTGTTATTTCACTAGAGCAATGTTTTGCTTCACAAACTTATTACTATATCTGTTGCATTATGACTGTAATATTTGCCGCTGGTCATATAGCAGTTTCATTAAATTTATTGATTTCTTCAATACCTCGAACAAAAGATGCCTTTAAAGCCGGAATATTTTGAAAACGTCAATCGGTTGTTTGTCCAAATAAAAATGTACATGAAAAGAAGTATTGTAAACTTATGATAAAGGGTTTTAAGGACAAATACATATAGGTAGGAGCTGCTTTTTAAGGTCTTTGTGTCCATCACAATTTAAGTGTGGATACCTTTTGTTAATAAATATGTAAGTTAAACTTTTCAAACTTAAAGTAAACTCGTCTTCCAACTTTAAGTCGACACCATTACATATAGAATAATAATTTTCAAACTGAAAGGGTGTTTCATTTGTCGAAAAACTTCTAAAATTCTGCGACTGTATCGCGCAGTCTCTATTTCAATGCATCATTCTGTAATTATGAAGACATGTCGTCGTGAAACACAATGGTTTAACACTAACTGTTTCTGTAAGGTTCCTATGTGCAAAATGACCAAAAACTAGCCTTAGAGTTAAGTCCCTGCCAAACTGAAGTCTACATGTTTCAGCTCTGGGGTTCCCAGTGAAGACATATTTTTGGCATTCACACATTTGAAGTATGCAGCTACTAAATGAAACAAAAGATGAAAATCTCTGGAAAATCTTGACTTTTACTCGACTGTGAACATTTTTGAACTGCTTAGATATTTAAATGGAGCCAATAGACGCATTGGAAAAGTCGTATTTTTTAACCTACGATTTTCTATTTCGTTTGTTAGATAGACAGATTTGCCATCCATACAACTCTGACACTTAAATTCACAATGCCATCTGAATAAAAATTAAATATTTAAAAATGATGTTAATCTTCCCTATAAAAGAAATAGAATAACTAACAATTTTAAGCCATTGGTGTCCACCTTAAAGACACAGTACTTATAGTTTACATTCATAAAAATGACAGGAACTATATTTATAGACAACCGAAATACGAGCGACCCAACAGGTCATTTTTGAAAATAAGATTTTTTTATTTTTTTTATCAGGTCCATTTATCTTCTCTTCAGCTTTTATCAGCCTACAATAACACATTACTGCATGCTTGAAAATTTACAATGTCCATCAAAAACAAGTGTGGTGTAATAAAACTAACGCTACCAATTTTCTTGCACCAGACGCGTGTAAACGTCAATGAGCCGCAACCTACCGAAAATAAACCCAAAAGACATGTGCAAGTTTGACGAGAAAGAGAGATGTGAGTTTCCATCAATGGGACAGCATCCCAGCGACAAAATATATGTATGCATGAACTATTCACTTGGCTCATGCTACCTTAAATTTATTTTTCTCTCGATTTTACGGTATTTTCCGATAATACAAATTACTGTTCGTATGAAATATCCAATAGTGGTGAACGTGGCATTAAACACCAATAATCAAGATATCGACCATTGTTTATTTCAGATCTTTTTCTACACCGATCATTGGTTTGGTAAACAAGAAACTATTAATTGGAATTGTTATTTCACTAGAGCAATGTTTTGCTTCACAAACGTATTACTATATCTGTTGCATTATGACTGTAATATTTGCCGCTGGTCATATAGTAGTTTCATTAAATTTATTGATTTCTTCAATACCTCGAACAAAAGATGCCTTTAAAGCCGGAATATTTTGAAAACGTCAATCGGTTGTTTGTCCAAAAAAAAATGTACATGAAAAGAAGTATTGTAAACTTATGATAAAGGGTTTTAAGGACAAATACATATAGGTAGGAGCTGCTTTTTAAGGTCTTTGTGTCCATCACAATTTAAGTGTGGAGACCTTTTGTTAATAAATATGTAAGTTAAACTTTTCAAACTTAAAGTAAACTCGTCTTCCAACTTTAAGTCGACACCATTACATATAGAATAATAATTTTCAAACTGAAAGGGTGTTTCATTTGTCAGAAAACTTCTAAAATTCTGCGACTGTATCGCGCAGTCTCTATTTCAATGCATCATTCTGTAATTATGAAGACATGTCGTCGTGAAACACAATGGTTTAACACTAACTGTTTCTGTAAGGTTCCTATGTGCAAAATGACCAAAAACTAGCCTTAGAGTTAAGTCCCTGCCAAACTGAAGTCTACATGTTTCAGCTCTGGGGTTCCCAGTGAAGACATATTTTTGGCATTCACACATTTGAAGTATGCAGCTACTAAATGAAACAAAAGATGAAAATCTCTGGAAAATCTTGACTTTTACTCGACTGTGAACATTTTTGAACTGCTTAGATATTTAAATGGAGCCAATAGACGCATTGGAAAAGTCGTATTTTTTAACCTACGATTTTCTATTTCGTTTGTTAGATAGACAGATTTGCCATCCATACAACTCTGACACTTAAATTCACAATGCCATCTGAATAAAAATTAAATATTTAAAAATGATGTTAATCTTCCCTATAAAAGAAATAGAATAACTAACAATTTTAAGCCATTGGTGTCCACCTTAACGACACAGTACTTATAGTTTACATTCATAAAAATGACAGGAACTATATTTATAGACAACCGAAATACGAGCGACCCAACAGGTCATTTTTGAAAATAAGATTTTTTAAATTTTTTTATCAGGTCCATTTATCTTCTCTTCAGCTTTTATCAGCCTACAATAACACATTACTGCATGCTTGAAAATTTACAATGTCCATCAAAAACAAGTGTGGTGTAATAAAACTAACGCTACCAATTTTCTTGCACCAGACGCGTGTAAACGTCAATGAGCCGCAACCTACCGAAAATAAACCCAAAAGACATGTGCAAGTTTGACGAGAAAGAGAGATGTGAGTTTCCATCAATGGGACAGCATCCCAGCGACAAAATATATGTATGCATGAACTATTCACTTGGCTCATGCTACCTTAAATTTATTTTTCTCTCGATTTTACGGTATTTTCCGATAATACAAATTACTGTTCGTATGAAATATCCAATAGTGTTGAACGTGGCATTAAACACCAATAATCAAGATATCGACCATTGTTTATTTCAGATCTTTTTCTACACCGATCATTGGTTTGGTAAACAAGAAACTATTAATTGGAATTGTTATTTCACTAGAGCAATGTTTTGCTTCACAAACTTATTACTATATCTGTTGCATTATGACTGTAATATTTGCCGCTGGTCATATAGCAGTTTCAATAAATTTATTGATTTCTTCAATACCTCGAACAAAAGATGCCTTTAAAGCCGGAATATTTTGAAAACGTCAATCGGTTGTTTGTCCAAATAAAAATGTACATGAAAAGAAGTATTGTAAACTTATGATAAAGGGTTTTAAGGACAAATACATATAGGTAGGAGCTGCTTTTTAAGGTCTTTGTGTCCATCACAATTTAAGTGTGGAGACCTTTTGTTAATAAATATGTAAGTTAAACTTTTCAAACTTAAAGTAAACTCGTCTTCCAACTTTAAGTCGACACCATTACATATAGAATAATAATTTTCAAACTGAAAGGGTGTTTCATTTGTCGAAAAACTTCTAAAATTCTGCGACTGTATCGCGCAGTCTCTATTTCAATGCATCATTCTGTAATTATGAAGACATGTCGTCGTGAAACACAATGGTTTAACACTAACTGTTTCTGTAAGGTTCCTATGTGCAAAATGACCAAAAACTAGCCTTAGAGTTAAGTCCCTGCCAAACTGAAGTCTACATGTTTCAGCTCTGGGGTTCCCAGTGAAGACATATTTTTGGCATTCACACATTTGAAGTATGCAGCTACTAAATGAAACAAAAGATGAAAATCTCTGGAAAATCTTGACTTTTACTCGACTGTGAACATTTTTGAACTGCTTAGATATTTAAATGGAGCCAATAGACGCATTGGAAAAGTCGTATTTTTTAACCTACAATTTTCTATTTCGTTTGTTAGATAGACAGATTTGCCATCCATACAACTCTGACACTTAAATTCACAATGCCATCTGAATAAAAATTAAATATTTAAAAATGATGTTAATCTTCCCTATAAAAGAAATAGAATAACTAACAATTTTAAGCCATTGGTGTCCACCTTAAAGACACAGTACTTATAGTTTACATTCATAAAAATGACAGGAACTATATTTATAGACAACCGAAATACGAGCGACCCAACAGGTCATTTTTGAAAATAAGATTTTTTTAATTTTTTTATCAGGTCCATTTATCTTCTCTTCAGCTTTTATCAGCCTACAATAACACATTACTGCATGCTTGAAAATTTACAATGTCCATCAAAAACAAGTGTGGTGTAATAAAACTAACGCTACCAATTTTCTTGCACCAGACGCGTGTAAACGTCAATGAGCCGCAACCTACCGAAAATAAACCCAAAAGACATGTGCAAGTTTGACGAGAAAGAGAGATGTGAGTTTCCATCAATGGGACAGCATCCCAGCGACAAAATATATGTATGCATGAACTATTCACTTGGCTCATGCTACCTTAAATTTATTTTTCTCTCGATTTTACGGTATTTTCCGATAATACAAATTACTGTTCGTATGAAATATCCAATAGTGTTGAACGTGGCATTAAACACCAATAATCAAGATATCGACCATTGTTTATTTCAGATCTTTTTCTACACCGATCATTGGTTTGGTAAACAAGAAACTATTAATTGGAATTGTTATTTCACTAGAGCAATGTTTTGCTTCACAAACTTATTACTATATCTGTTGCATTATGACTGTAATATTTGCCGCTGGTCATATAGCAGTTTCATTAAATTTATTGATTTCTTCAATACCTCGAACAAAAGATGCCTTTAAAGCCGGAATATTTTGAAAACGTCAATCGGTTGTTTGTCCAAAAAAAATGTACATGAAAAGAAGTATTGTAAACTTATGATAAAGGGTTTTAAGGACAAATACATATAGGTAGGAGCTGCTTTTTAAGGTCTTTGTGTCCATCACAATTTAAGTGTGGAGACCTTTTGTTAATAAATATGTAAGTTAAACTTTTCAAACTTAAAGTAAACTCGTCTTCCAACTTTAAGTCGACACCATTACATATAGAATAATAATTTTCAAACTGAAAGGGTGTTTCATTTTTCAAAAAACTTCTAAAATTCTGTGACTGTATGGCGCAGTCTCTATTTCAATGCATCATTCTGTAATTATGCAGACATGTCGTCGTGAAACACAATGGTTTAACACTAACTGTTTCTGTAAGGTTCCTATGTGCAAAATGACCAAAAACTAGCCTTAGAGTTAAGTCCCTGCCAAACTGAAGTCTACATGTTTCAGCTCTGGGGTTCCCAGTGAAGACATATTTTTGGCATTCACACATTTGAAGTATGCAGCTACTAAATGAAACAAAAGATGAAAATCTCTGGAAAATCTTGACTTTTACTCGACTGTGAACATTTTTGAACTGCTTAGATATTTAAATGGAGCCAATAGACGCATTGGAAAAGTCGTATTTTTTAACCTACAATTTTCTATTTCGTTTGTTAGATAGACAGATTTGCCATCCATACAACTCTGACACTTAAATTCACAATGCCATCTGAATAAAAATTAAATATTTAAAAATGATGTTAATCTTCCCTATAAAAGAAATAGTATAACTAACAATTTTAAGCCATTGGTGTCCACCTTAAAGACACAGTACTTATAGTTTACATTCATAAAAATGACAGGAACTATATTTATAGACAACCGAAATACGAGCGACCCAACAGGTCATTTTTGAAAATAAGATTTTTTTAATTTTTTTATCAGGTCCATTTATCTTCTCTTCAGCTTTTATCAGCCTACAATAACACATTACTGCATGCTTGAAAATTTACAATGTCCATCAAAAACAAGTGTGGTGTAATAAAACTAACGCTACCAATTTTCTTGCACCAGACGCGTGTAAACGTCAATGAGCCGCAACCTACCGAAAATAAACCCAAAAGACATGTGCAAGTTTGACGAGAAAGAGAGATGTGAGTTTCCATCAATGGGACAGCATCCCAGCGACAAAATATATGTATGCATGAACTATTCACTTGGCTCATGCTACCTTAAATTTATTTTTCTCTCGATTTTACGGTATTTTCCGATAATACAAATTACTGTTCGTATGACATATCCAATAGTGTTGAACGTGGCATTAAACACCAATAATCAAGATATCGACCATTGTTTATTTCAGATCTTTTTCTACACCGATCATTGGTTTGGTAAACAAGAAACTATTAATTGGAATTGTTATTTCACTAGAGCAATCTTTTGCTTCACAAACTTATTACTATATCTGTTGCATTATGACTGTAATATTTGCCGCTGGTCATATAGCAGTTTCATTAAATTTATTGATTTCTTCAATACCTCGAACAAAAGATGCCTTTAAAGCCGGAATATTTTGAAAACGTCAATCGGTTGTTTGTCCAAAAAAAATGTACATGAAAAGAAGTATTGTAAACTTATGATAAAGGGTTTTAAGGACAAATACATATAGGTAGGAGCTGCTTTTTAAGGTCTTTGTGTCCATCACAATTTAAGTGTGGAGACCTTTTGTTAATAAATATGTAAGTTAAACTTTTCAAACTTAAAGTAAACTCGTCTTCCAACTTTAAGTCGACACCATTACATATAGAATAATAATTTTCAAACTGAAAGGGTGTTTCATTTGTCAAAAAACTTCTAAAATTCTGTGACTGTATCGTGCAGTCTCTATTTCAATGCATCATTCTGTAATTATGAAGACATGTCGTCGTGAAACACAATGGTTTAACACTAACTGTTTCTGTAAGGTTCCTATGTGCAAAATGACCAAAAACTAGCCTTAGAGTTAAGTCCCTGCCAAACTGAAGTCTACATGTTTCAGCTCTGGGGTTCGCAGTGAAGACATATTTTTGGCATTCACACATTTGAAGTATGCAGCTACTAAATGAAACAAAAGATGAAAATCTCTGGTAAATCTTGACTTTTACTCGACTGTAAACATTTTTGAACTGCTTAGATATTTAAATGGAGCCAATAGACGCATTGGAAAAGTCGTATTTTTTAACCTACGATTTTCTATTTCGTTTGTTAGATAGACAGATTTGCCATCCATACAACTCTGACACTTAAATTCACAATGCCATCTGAATAAAAATTAAATATTTAAAAATGATGTTAATCTTCCCTATTAAAGAAATAGAATAACTAACAATTTTAAGCCATTGGTGTCCACCTTAAAGACACAGTACTTATAGTTTACATTCATAAAAATGACAGGAACTATATTTATAGACAACCGAAATACGAGCGACCCAACAGGTCATTTTTGAAAATAAGATTTTTTAAATTCTTTTATCAGGTCCATTTATCTTCTCTTCAGCTTTTATCAGCCTACAATAACACATTACTGCATGCTTGAAAATTTACAATGTCCATCAAAAACAAGTGTGGTGTAATAAAACTAACGCTACCAATTTTCTTGCACCAGACGCGTGTAAACGTCAATGAGCCGCAACCTACCGAAAATAAACCAAAAAGACATGTGCAAGTTTGACGAGAAAGAGAGATGTGAGTTTCCATCAATGGGACAGCATCCCAGCGACAAAATATATGTATGCATGAACTATTCACTTGGCTCATGCTACCTTAAATTTATTTTTCTCTCGATTTTACGGTATTTTCCGATAATACAAATTACTGTTCGTATGAAATATCCAATAGTGGTGAACGTGGCATTAAACACCAATAATCAAGATATCGACCATTGTTTATTTCAGATCTTTATCTACACCGATCATTGGTTTGGTAAACAAGAAACTATTAATTGGAATTGTTATTTCACTAGAGCAATGTTTTGCTTCACAAACTTATTACTATATCTGTTGCATTATGACTGTAATATTTGCCGCTGGTCATATAGCAGTTTCATTAAATTTATTGATTTCTTCAATACCTCGAACAAAAGATGCCTTTAAAGCCGGAATATTTTGAAAACGTCAATCGGTTGTTTGTCCAAAAAAAATGTACATGAAAAGAAGTATTGTAAACTTATGATAAAGGGTTTTAAGGACAAATACATATAGGTAGGAGCTGCTTTTTAAGGTCTTTGTGTCCATCACAATTTAAGTGTGGAGACCTTTTGTTAATAAATATGTAAGTTAAACTTTTCAAACTTAAAGTAAACTCGTCTTCCAACTTTAAGTCGACACCATTACATATAGAATAATAATTTTCAAACTGAAAGGGTGTTTCATTTGTCGAAAAACTTCTAAAATTCTGTGACTGTATCGCGCAGTCTCTATTTCAATGCATCATTCTGTAATTATGAAGACATGTCGTCGTGAAACACAATGGTTTAACACTAACTGTTTCGGTAAGGTTCCTATGTGCAAAATGACCAAAAACTAGCCTTAGAGTTAAGTCCCTGCCAAACTGAAGTCTACATGTTTCAGCTCTGGGGTTCCCAGTGAAGACATATTTTTGGCATTTACACATTTGAAGTATGCAGCTACTAAATGAAACAAAAGATGAAAATCTCTGGAAAATCTTGACTTTTACTCGACTGTGAACATTTTTGAACTGCTTAGATATTTAATTGGAGCCAATAGACGCATTGGAAAAGTCGTATTTTTTAACCTACGATTTTCTATTTCGTTTGTTAGATAGACAGATTTGCCATCCATACAACTCTGACACTTAAATTCACAATGCCATCTGAATAAAAATAAATATTTAAAAATGATGTTAATCTTCCCTATAAAAGAAATAGAATAACTAACAATTTTAAGCCAATGATGTCCACCTTAAAGACACGGTACTTATAGTTTACATTCATAAAAATGACAGGAACTATATTTATAGACAACCGAAATACGAGCGACCCAACAGGTCATTTTTGAAAATAAGATTTTTTTATTTTTTTTATCAGGTCCATTTATCTTCTCTTCAGCTTTTATCAGCCTACAATAACACATTACTGAATGTATGAAAATTTACAATGTCCATCAAAAACAAGTGTGGTGTAATAAAATTAACGGTACCAATTTTCTTGCACCAGACGCGTGTAAACGTCAATGAACCGCAACCTACCGAAAATAAACCCAAAAGACATGTGCAAGTTTGACGAGAAAGAGAGATGTGAGTTTCCCTCAATGGGACAGCATCCCAGCGACAAAATATATGTATGCATGAACTATTCACTTGGCTCATGCTACCACAAATTTATTTTTCTCTCGATTTTACGGTATTTTCCGATAATACAAATTACTGTTCGTATGAAATATCCAATAGATATGAACGTGGCATTAAACACCAATAATCAAGATATCGACCATTGTTTATTTCAGATCTTTTTCTACACCGATCATTGGTTTGGTAAACAAGAAACTATTAACTGGAATTGTTATTTCACTAGAGCAATGTTTTACTTCACAAACTTATTACTATATCTGTTGCATTATGACTGTAATATTTGCCGCTGTCACATAGCAGTTTCATTAAATTTATTGATTTCTTCAATACCTCGAACAAAAGATGCCTTTAAACCCGGAATATTTTGAAAACGTCAATCGATTGTTTGTCCAAAAAAAAATGTACATGGAAGAAGTATAGTAAACTTATGATAAAGGGTTTTAAGGACAAATACATATAGGTGGGAGCTGCTGTTTAAGGTCTTTGTGTCCATCACAATTTAAGTGTGGAGACCTTTTGTTAATAAATATGTAAGTTAAACTTTTCAAACTTAAAGTAAACTCGTCTTCCAACTTTGAGTCGACACCATTACATATAGAATAATAATTTTCAAACTGAAAGGGTGTTTCATTTGTCGAAAAACTTCTAAAATTCTGTGACTGTATGGCGCAGTCTCTATTTCAATGCATCATTCTGAAATTATGAAGACATGTCGTCGTGAAACACAATGGTTTAACACTAACTGTTTCTGTAAGGTTCCTATGTGCAAAATGACCAAAAACTAGCCTTAGAGTTAAGTCCCTGCCAAACTGAAGTCTACATGTTTCAGCTCTGGGGTTCCCAGTGAAGACATATTTTTGGCATTCACAAATTTGAAGTATGCAGCTACTAAATGAAACAAAAGATGAAAATCTCTGGAAAATCTTGACTTTTACTCGACTGTGAACATTTTTGAACTGCTTAGATATTTAAATGGAGCCAATAGACGCATTGGAAAAGTCGTATTTTTGAACCTACGATTTTCTATTTCGTTTGTTAGATAGACAGATTTGCCATCCATACAACTCTGACACTTAAATTCACAATGCCATCTGAATAAAAATAGATATTTAAAAATGATGTTAATCTTCCCTATAAAAGAAATAGAATAACTAACAATTTTAAGCCAATGATGTCCACCTTAAAGACACAGTACTTATAGTTTACATTCATAAAAATGACAGGAACTATATTTATAGACAACCGAAATACGAGCGACCCAACAGGTCATTTTTGAAAATAAGATTTTTTTATTTTTTTTATCAGGTCCATTTATCTTCTCTTCAGCTTTTATCAGCCTACAATAACACATTACTGAATGTATGAAAATTTACAATGTCCATCAAAAACAAGTGTGGTGTAATAAAATTAACGGTACCAATTTTCTTGCACCAGACGCGTGTAAACGTCAATGAGCCGCAACCTACCGAAAATAAACCCAAAAGACATGTGCAAGTTTGACGAGAAAGAGAGATGTGAGTTTCCCTCAATGGGACAGCATCCCATCGACAAAATATATGTATGCATGAACTATTCACTTGGCTCATGCTACCACAAATTTATTTTTCTCTCGATTTTACGGTATTTTCCGATAATACAAATTACTGTTCGTATGAAATATCCAATAGTGATGAACGTGGCATTAAACACCAATAATCAAGATATCGACCATTGTTTATTTCAGATATTTTTCTACACCGATCATTGGTTTGGTAAACAAGAAACTATTAACTGGAATTGTTATTTCACTAGAGCAATGTTTTGCTTCACAAACTTATTACTATATCTGTTGCATTATGACTGTAATATTTGCCGCTGGTCATATAGCAGTTTCATTAAATTTATTGATTTCTTCAATACCTCGAACAAAAGATGCCTTTAAAGCCGGAATATTTTGAAAACGTCAATCGGTTGTTTGTCCAAAAAAAATGTACATGAAAAGAAGTATTGTAAACTTATGATAAAGGGTTTTAAGGACAAATACATATAGGTAGGAGCTGCTTTTTAAGGTCTTTGTGTCCATCACAATTTAAGTGTGGAGACCTTTTGTTAATAAATATGTAAGTTAAACTTTTCAAACTTAAAGTAAACTCGTCTTCCAACTTTAAGTCGACACCATTACATATAGAATAATAATTTTCAAACTGAAAGGGTGTTTCATTTGTCGAAAAACTTCTAAAATTCTGTGACTGTATCGCGCAGTCTCTATTTCAATGCATCATTCTGTAATTATGAAGACATGTCGTCGTGAAACACAATGGTTTAACACTAACTGTTTCGGTAAGGTTCCTATGTGCAAAATGACCAAAAACTAGCCTTAGAGTTAAGTCCCTGCCAAACTGAAGTCTACATGTTTCAGCTCTGGGGTTCCCAGTGAAGACATATTTTTGGCATTTACACATTTGAAGTATGCAGCTACTAAATGAAACAAAAGATGAAAATCTCTGGAAAGTCTTGACTTTTACTCGACTGTGAACATTTTTGAACTGCTTAGATATTTAATTGGAGCCAATAGACGCATTGGAAAAGTCGTATTTTTTAACCTACGATTTTCTATTTCGTTTGTTAGATAGACAGATTTGCCATCCATACAACTCTGACACTTAAATTCACAATGCCATCTGAATAAAAATAAATATTTAAAAATGATGTTAATCTTCCCTATAAAAGAAATAGAATAACTAACAATTTTAAGCCAATGATGTCCACCTTAAAGACACGGTACTTATAGTTTACATTCATAAAAATGACAGGAACTATATTTATAGACAACCGAAATACGAGCGACCCAACAGGTCATTTTTGAAAATAAGATTTTTTTATTTTTTTTATCAGGTCCATTTATCTTCTCTTCAGCTTTTATCAGCCTACAATAACACATTACTGAATGTATGAAAATTTACAATGTCCATCAAAAACAAGTGTGGTGTAATAAAATTAACGGTACCAATTTTCTTGCACCAGACGCGTGTAAACGTCAATGAACCGCAACCTACCGAAAATAAACCCAAAAGACATGTGCAAGTTTGACGAGAAAGAGAGATGTGAGTTTCCCTCAATGGGACAGCATCCCATCGACAAAATATATGTATGCATGAACTATTCACTTGGCTCATGCTACCACAAATTTATTTTTCTCTCGATTTTACGGTATTTTCCGATAATACAAATTACTGTTCGTATGAAATATCCAATAGATATGAACGTGGCATTAAACACCAATAATCAAGATATCGACCATTGTTTATTTCAGATCTTTTTCTACACCGATCATTGGTTTGGTAAACAAGAAACTATTAACTGGAATTGTTATTTCACTAGAGCAATGTTTTACTTCACAAACTTATTACTATATCTGTTGCATTATGACTGTAATATTTGCCGCTGTCACATAGCAGTTTCATTAAATTTATTGATTTCTTCAATACCTCGAACAAAAGATGCCTTTAAACCCGGAATATTTTGAAAACGTCAATCGATTGTTTGTCCAAAAAAAAATGTACATGGAAGAAGTATAGTAAACTTATGATAAAGGGTTTTAAGGACAAATACATATAGGTGGGAGCTGCTGTTTAAGGTCTTTGTGTCCATCACAATTTAAGTGTGGAGACCTTTTGTTAATAAATATGTAAGTTAAACTTTTCAAACTTAAAGTAAACTCGTCTTCCAACTTTGAGTCGACACCATTACATATAGAATAATAATTTTCAAACTGAAAGGGTGTTTCATTTGTCGAAAAACTTCTAAAATTCTGTGACTGTATGGCGCAGTCTCTATTTTAATGCATCATTCTGAAATTATGAAGACATGTCGTCGTGAAACACAATGGTTTAACACTAACTGTTTCTGTAAGGTTCCTATGTGCAAAATGACCAAAAACTAGCCTTAGAGTTAAGTCCCTGCCAAACTGAAGTCTACATGTTTCAGCTCTGGGGTTCCCAGTGAAGACATATTTTTGGCATTCACAAATTTGAAGTATGCAGCTACTAAATGAAACAAAAGATGAAAATCTCTGGAAAATCTTGACTTTTACTCGACTGTGAACATTTTTGAACTGCTTAGATATTTAAATGGAGCCAATAGACGCATTGGAAAAGTCGTATTTTTGAACCTACGATTTTCTATTTCGTTTGTTAGATAGACAGATTTGCCATCCATACAACTCTGACACTTAAATTCACAATGCCATCTGAATAAAAATAAATATTTAAAAATGATGTTAATCTTCCCTATAAAAGAAATAGAATAACTAACAATTTTAAGCCAATGATGTCCACCTTAAAGACACGGTACTTATAGTTTACATTCATAAAAATGACAGGAACTATATTTATAGACAACCGAAATACGAGCGACCCAACAGGTCATTTTTGAAAATAAGATTTTTTTATTTTTTTTATCAGGTCCATTTATCTTCTCTTCAGCTTTTATCAGCCTACAATAAGACATTACTGAATGTATGAAAATTTACAATGTCCATCAAAAACAAGTGTGGTGTAATAAAATTAACGGTACCAATTTTCTTGCACCAGACGCGTGTAAACGTCAATGAACCGCAACCTACCGAAAATAAACCCAAAAGACATGTGCAAGTTTGACGAGAAAGAGAGATGTGAGTTTCCCTCAATGGGACAGCATCCCATCGACAAAATATATGTATGCATGAACTATTCACTTGGCTCATGCTACCACAAATTTATTTTTCTCTCGATTTTACGGTATTTTCCGATAATACAAATTACTGTTCGTATGAAATATCCAATAGATATGAACGTGGCATTAAACACCAATAATCAAGATATCGACCATTGTTTATTTCAGATCTTTTTCTACACCGATCATTGGTTTGGTAAACAAGAAACTATTAACTGGAATTGTTATTTCACTAGAGCAATGTTTTACTTCACAAACTTATTACTATATCTGTTGCATTATGACTGTAATATTTGCCGCTGTCACATAGCAGTTTCATTAAATTTATTGATTTCTTCAATACCTCGAACAAAAGATGCCTTTAAACCCGGAATATTTTGAAAACGTCAATCGATTGTTTGTCCAAAAAAAAATGTACATGGAAGAAGTATAGTAAACTTATGATAAAGGGTTTTAAGGACAAATACATATAGGTGGGAGCTGCTGTTTAAGGTCTTTGTGTCCATCACAATTTAAGTGTGGAGACCTTTTGTTAATAAATATGTAAGTTAAACTTTTCAAACTTAAAGTAAACTCGTCTTCCAACTTTGAGTCGACACCATTACATATAGAATAATAATTTTCAAACTGAAAGGGTGTTTCATTTGTCGAAAAACTTCTAAAATTCTGTGACTGTATGGCGCAGTCTCTATTTCAATGCATCATTCTGAAATTATGAAGACATGTCGTCGTGAAACACAATGGTTTAACACTAACTGTTTCTGTAAGGTTCCTATGTGCAAAATGACCAAAAACTAGCCTTAGAGTTAAGTCCCTGCCAAACTGAAGTCTACATGTTTCAGCTCTGGGGTTCCCAGTGAAGACATATTTTTGGCATTCACAAATTTGAAGTATGCAGCTACTAAATGAAACAAAAGATGAAAATCTCTGGAAAATCTTGACTTTTACTCGACTGTGAACATTTTTGAACTGCTTAGATATTTAAATGGAGCCAATAGACGCATTGGAAAAGTCGTATTTTTGAACCTACGATTTTCTATTTCGTTTGTTAGATAGACAGTTTCGCCATCCATACAACTCTGACACTTAAATTCACAATGCCATCTGAATAAAAATAGATATTTAAAAATGATGTTAATCTTCCCTATAAAAGAAATAGAATAACTAACAATTTTAAGCCAATGATGTCCACCTTAAAGACACAGTACTTATAGTTTACATTCATAAAAATGACAGGAACTATATTTATAGACAACCGAAATACGAGCGACCCAACAGGTCATTTTTGAAAATAAGATTTTTTTATTTTTTTTATCAGGTCCATTTATCTTCTCTTCAGCTTTTATTAGCCTACAATAACACATTACTGAATGTATGAAAATTTACAATGTCCATCAAAAACAAGTGTGGTGTAATAAAATTAACGGTACCAATTTTCTTGCACCAGACGCGTGTAAACGTCAATGAGCCGCAACCTACCGAAAATAAACCCAAAAGACATGTGCAAGTTTGACGAGAAAGAGAGATGTGAGTTTCCCTCAATGGGACAGCATCCCATCGACAAAATATATGTATGCATGAACTATTCACTTGGCTCATGCTACCACAAATTTATTTTTCTCTCGATTTTACGGTATTTTCCGATAATACAAATTACTGTTCGTATGAAATATCCAATAGTGATGAACGTGGCATTAAACACCAATAATCAAGATATCGACCATTGTTTATTTCAGATATTTTTCTACACCGATCATTGGTTTGGTAAACAAGAAACTATTAACTGGAATTGTTATTTCACTAGAGCAAAGTTTTACTTCACAAACTTATTACTATATCTGTTGCATTATGACTGTAATATTTGCCGCTGTCACATAGCAGTTTCATTAAATTTATTGATTTCTTCAATACCTCGAACAAAAGATGCCTTAAAACCCGGAATATTTTGAAAACGTCAACCGATTGTTTGTCCAAAAAAAACATGTACATGAAAAGAAGTATAGTAAACTTATGATAAAGGGTTTTAAGGACAAATACATATAGGTAGGAGCTGCTTTTTAAGGTCTTTGTGTCCATCACAATTTAAGTGTGGAGACCTTTTGTTAATAAATATGTAAGTTAAACTTTTCAAACTTAAAGTAAACTCGTCTTCCAACTTTGAGTCGACACCATTACATATAGAATAATAATTTTCAAACTGAAAGGGTGTTTCATTTGTCGAAAAACTTCTAAAATTCTGTGACTGTATGGCGCAGTCTCTATTTCAATGCATCATTCTGTAATTATGAAGACATGTCGTCGTGAAACACACTGGTTTAACACTAACTGTTTCTGTAAGGTTCCTATGTGCAAAATGACCAAAAACTAGCCTTAGAGTTAAGTCCCTGCCAAACTGAAGTCTACATGTTTCAGCTCTGGGGTTCCCAGTGAAGACATATTTTTGGCATTTACACATTTGAAGTATGCAGCTACTAAATGAAACAAAAGATGAAAATCTCTGGAAAATCTTGACTTTTACTCGACTGTGAACATTTTTGAACTGCTTAGATATTTAAATGGAGCGAATAGACGCATTGGAAAAGTCGTATTTTTTAACCTACGATTTTCTATTTCGTTTGTTAGATAGACAGATTTGCCATCCATACAACTCTGACACTTAAATTCACAATGCCATCTGAATAAAAATAAATATTTAGAAATGATGTTAATCTTCCCTATAAAAGAAATAGAATAACTAACAATTTTAAGCCATTGGTGTCCACCTTAAAGACACAGTACTTATAGTTTACATTCATAAAAATGACAGGAACTATATTTATAGACAACCGAAAAACGAGCGACCCAACAGGTCATTTTTGAAAATAAGATTTTTTTATTTTTTTTATCAGGTCCATTTATCTTCTCTTCAGCTTTTATCAGCCTACAATAACACATTACTGAATGTATGAAAATTAACAATGTCCATCAAAAACAAGTGTGGTGTAATAAAATTAACGGTACCAATTTTCTTGCACCAGACGCGTGTAAACGTCAATGAGCCGCAACCTACCGAAAATAAACCCAAAAGACATGTGCAAGTTTGACGAGAAAGAGAGATGTGAGTTTCCCTCAATGGGACAGCATCCCAGCGACAAAATATATGTATGCATGAACTATTCACTTGGCGCATGCTACCACAAATTTATTTTTCTCTCGATTTTACGGTATTTACCGATAATACAAATTACTGTTCGTATGAAATATCCAATAGTGCTGAACGTGGCATTAAACACCAATAATCAAGATATCGACCATTGTTTATTTCAGATATTTTTCTACACCGATCATTGGTTTGGTAAACAAGAAACTATTAACTGGAATTGTTATTTCACTAGAGCAATGTTTTACTTCACAAACTTATTACTATATCTGTTTTATTATGACTGTAATATTTGCCGCTGTCACATAGCAGTTTCATTAAATTTATTGATTTCTTCAATACCTCGAACAAAAGATGCCTTAAAACCCGGAATATTTTGAAAACGTCAACCGATTGTTTGTCCATAAAAAAATGTACATGAAAAGAAGTATAGTAAACTTATGATAAAGGGTTTTAAGGACAAATACATATAGGTAGGAGCTGCTTTTTAAGGTCTTTGTGTCCATCACAATTTAAGTGTGGAGACCTTTTGTTAATAAATATGTAAGTTAAACTTTTCAAATTTAAAGTAAACTCGTCTTCCAACTTTGAGTCGACACCATTACATATAGAATAATAATTTTCAAACTGAAAGGGTGTTTCATTTGTCGAAAAACTTCTAAAATTCTGTGACTGTATGGCGCAGTCTTTATTTCAATGCATCATTCTGTAATTATGAAGACATGTCGTCGTGAAACACAATGGTTTAACACTAACTGTTTCTGTAAGGTTCCTATGCGCAAAATGACCAAAAACTAGCCTTAGAGTTAAGTCCATGCCAAACTGAAGTCTACATGTTTCAGCTCTGGGGTTCCCAGTGAAGACATATTTTTGGCATTCACACATTTGAAGTATGCAGCTACTAAATGAAACAAAAGATGAAAATCTCTGGAAAATCTTGACTTTTACTCGACTGTGAACATTTTTTAACTGCTTAGATATTTAACTGGAGCGAATAGACGCATTGGAAAAGTCGTATTTGTTAACCTACGATTTTCTATTTCGTTTGTTAGATAGACAGATTTGCCGTCCATACAACTCTGACACTTAAATTCACAATGCCATCTGAATAAAAATAAATATTTAAAAATGATGTTAAAAGAAATAGAATAACTAACAATTTTAAGTCATTGATGTCCACCTTAAAGACACAGTACTTATAGTTTACATTCATAAAAATGACAGGAACTATATTTATAGACAACCAAAATACGAGCGACCCAACAGGTCATTTTTGAAAATAAGATTTTTTTATTTGTTTTATCAGGTCTATTTATCTTCTCTTCGGCTTTTATCAGCCTACAATAACACATTACTAAATGTATGAAAATTTACAATGTCCATCAAAAACAAGTGTGGTGTAATAAAATTAACGGTACCAATTTTCTTGCACCAGACGCGTGTAAACGTCAATGAGCCGCAACCTACCGAAAATAAACCCAAAAGACATGTGCAAGTTTGACGAGAAAGAGAGATGTGAGTTTCCCTCAATGGGACAGCATCCCATCCACAAAATATATGTATGCATGAACTATTGACTTGGCTCATGCTACCACAAATTTATTTTTCTCTCGATTTTACGGTATTTTCCGATAATACAAATTACTGTTCGTATGAAATATCCAATAGTGATGAACGTGGCATTAAACACCAATAATCAAGATATCGACCATTGTTTATTTCAGATATTTTTCTACACCGATCATTGGTTTGGTAAACAAGAAACTATTAACTGGAATTGTTATTTCACTAGAGCAAAGTTTTACTTCACAAACTTATTACTATATCTGTTGCATTATGACTGTAATATTTGCCGCTGTCACATAGCAGTTTCATTAAATTTATTGATTTCTTCAATACCTCGAACAAAAGATGCCTTAAAACCCGGAATATTTTGAAAACGTCAACCGATTGTTTGTCCAAAAAAAAATGTATATGAAAAGAAGTATAGTAAACTCATGATAAAGGGTTATAAGGACAAATACATATAGGTAGGAGCTGCTTTTTAAGGTCTTTGTGTCCATCACAATTTAAGTGTGGAGACCTTTTGTTAATAAATATGTAAGTTAAACTTTTCAAACTTAAAGTAAACTCGTCTTCCAACTTTGAGTCGACACCATTACATATAGAATAATAATTTTCAAACTGAAAGGGTGTTTCATTTGTCGAAAAACTTCTAAAATTCTGTGACTGTATCGCGCAGTCTCTATTTCAATGCATCATTCTGTAATTATGAAGACATGTCGTGAAACACAATGGTTTAACACTAACTGTTTCTGTAAGGTTCCTATGTGCAAAATGACCAAAAACTAGCCTTAGAGTTAAGTCCCTGCCAAACTGAAGTCTACATGTTTCAGCTCTGGGGTTCCCAGTGAAGACATATTTTTGGCATTCACACATTTGAAGTATGCAGCTACTAAATGAAACAAAAGATGAAAATCTCTGGAAAATCTTGACTTTTACTCGACTGTGAACATTTTTTAACTGCTTAGATATTTAAATGGAGCGAATAGACGCATTGGAAAAGTCGTATTTGTTAACCTACGATTTTCTATTTCGTTTGTTAGATAGACAGATTTGCCGTCCATACAACTCTGACACTTAAATTCACAATGCCATCTGAATAAAAATAAATATTTAAAAATGATGTTAATCTTCCCTATAAAAGAAATAGAATAACTAACAATTTTAAGCCATTGATGTCCACCTTAAAGACACAGTACTTATAGTTTACATTCATAAAAATGACAGGAACTATATTTATAGACAACCAAAATACGAGCGACCCAACAGGTCATTTTTGAAAATAAGATTTTTTTATTTGTTTTATCAGGTCCATTTATCTTCTCTTCGGCTTTTATCAGCCTACAATAACACATTACTATATGTATGAAAATTTACAATGTCCATCAAAAACAAGTGTGGTGTAATAAAATTAACGGTACCAATTTTCTTGCACCAGACGCGTGTAAACGTCAATGAGCCGCAACCTACCGAAAATAAACCCAAAAGACATGTGCAACTTTGACGAGAAAGAGAAATGTGAGTTTCCCTCAATGGGACAGCATCCCATCGACAAAATATATGTATGCATAAACTATTCACTTGGCTCATGCTACCACAAATTTATTTTTCTCTCGATTTTACGGTATTTTCCGATAATACAAATTACTGTTCGTATGAAATATCCAATAGTGATGAACGTGGCATTAAACACCAATAATCAAGATATCGACCATTGTTTATTTCAGATATTTTTCTACACCGATCATTGGTTTGGTAAACAAGAAACTATTAACTGGAATTGTTATTTCACTAGAGCAAAGTTTTACTTCACAAACTTATTACTATATCTGTTGCATTATGACTGTAATATTTGCCGCTGTCACATAGCAGTTTCATTAAATTTATTGATTTCTTCAATACCTCGAACAAAAGATGCCTTAAAACCCGGAATATTTTGAAAACGTCAACCGATTGTTTGTCCAAAAAAAAATGTACATGAAAAGAAGTATAGTAAACTTATGATAAAGGGTTTTAAGGACAAATACATATAGGTAGGAGCTGCTTTTTAAGGTCTTTGTGTCCATCACAATTTAAGTGTGGAGACCTTTTGTTAATAAATATGTAAGTTAAACTTTTCAAACTTAAAGTAAACTCGTCTTCCAACTTTGAGTCGACACCATTACATATAGAATAATAATTTTCAAACTGAAAGGGTGTTTCATTTGTCGAAAAACTTCTAAAATTTTGTGACTGTATGGCGCAGTCTCTATTTCAATGCATCATTCTGTAATTATGAAGACATGTCGTCGTGAAACACAATGGTTTAACACTAACTGTTTCGGTAAGGTTCCTATGTGCAAAATGACCAAAAACTAGCCTTAGAGTTAAGTCCCTGCCAAACTGAAGTCTACATGTTTCAGCTCTGGGGTTCCCAGTGAAGACATATTTTTGGCATTTACACATTTGAAGTATGCAGCTACTAAATGAAACAAAAGATGAAAATCTCTGGAAAATCTTGACTTTTACTCGACTGTGAACATTTTTGAACTGCTTAGATATTTAAATGGAGCGAATAGACGCATTGGAAAAGTCGTATTTTTTAACCTACGATTTTCTATTTCGTTTGTTAGATAGACAGATTTGCCATCCATACAACTCTGACACTTAAATTCACAATGCCATCTGAATAAAAATAAATATTTAAAAATGATGTTAATCTTCCCTATAAAAGAAATAGAATAACTAACAATTTTAAGCCATTGATGTCCACCTTAAAGACACAGTACTTATAGTTTACATTCATAAAAATGACAGGAACTATATTTATAGACAACCGAAATACGAGCGACCCAACAGGTCATTTTTGAAAATAAGATTTTTTTATTTGTTTTATCAGGTCCATTTATCTTCTCTTCAGCTTTTATCAGCCTACAATAACACATTACTAAATGTATGAAAATTTACAATGTCCATCAAAAACAAGTGTGGTGTAATAAAATTAACGGTACCAATTTTCTTGCACCAGACGCGTGTAAACGTCAATGAGCCGCAACCTACCGAAAATAAACCCAAAAGACATGTGCAAGTTTGACGAGAAAGAGAGATGTGAGTTTCCCTCAATGGGACAGCATGCCAGCGACAAAATATATGTATGCATGAACTATTCACTTGGCTGATGCTACCACAAATTTATTTTTCTCTCGATTTTACGGTATTTTCCGATAATACAAATTACTGTTCGTATGAAATATCCAATAGTGATGAACGTGGCATTAAACACCAATAATCAAGATATCGACCATTGTTTATTTCAGATATTTTTCTACACCGATCATTGGTTTGGTAAACAAGAAACTATTAACTGGAATTGTTATTTCACTAGAGCAAAGTTTTACTTCACAAACTTATTACTATATCTGTTGCATTATGACTGTAATATTTGCCGCTGTCACATAGCAGTTTCATTAAATTTATTGATTTCTTCAATACCTCGAACAAAAGATGCCTTAAAAACCGGAATATTTTGAAAACGTCAACCGATTGTTTGTCCAAAAAAAAATGTACATGAAAAGAAGTATAGTAAACTTATGATAAAGGGTTTTAAGGACAAATACATATAGGTAGGAGCTGCTTTTTAAGGTCTTTGTGTCCATCACAATTTAAGTGTGGAGACCTTTTGTTAATAAATATGTAAGTTAAACTTTTCAAACTTAAAGTAAACTCGTCTTCCAACTTTGAGTCGACACCATTACATATAGAATAATAATTTTCAAACTGAAAGGGTGTTTCATTTGTCGAAAAACTTCTAAAATTCTGTGACTGTATGGCGCAGTCTCTATTTCAATGCATCATTCTGTAATTATGAAGACATGTCGTCGTGAAACACAATGGTTTAACACTAACTGTTTCTGTAAGGTTCCTATGTGCAAAATGAGCAAAAACTAGCCTTAGAGTTAAGTCCCTGCCAAACTGAAGTCTACATGTTTCAGCTCTGGGGTTCCCAGTGAAGACATATTTTTGGCATTTACACATTTGAAGTATGCAGCTACTAGATGAAACAAAAGATGAAAATCTCTGGAAAATCTTGACTTTTACTCGACTGTGACCATTTTTGAACTGCTTAGATATTTAAATGGAGCGAATAGACGCATTGGAAAAGTCGTATTTTTTAACCTACGATTTTATATTTCGTTTGTTAGATAGACAGATTTGCCATCCATACAACTCTGACACTTAAATTCACAATGCCATCTGAATAAAAATAAATATTTAAAAATGATGTTAATCTTCCCTATAAAAGAAATAGAATAACTAAGAATGTTAAGCCATTGATGTCCACCTTAAAGACACAGTACTTATAGTTTACATTCATAAAAATGACAGGAACTATATTTATAGACAACCGAAATACGAGCGACCCAACAGGTCATTTTTGAAAATAAGATTTTTTTATTTTTTTTATCAGGTCCATTTATCTTCTCTTCAGCTTTTATCAGCCTACAATAACACATTACTGAATGTATGAAAATTTACAGTGTCCATCAAAAACAAGTGTGGTGTAATAAAATTAACGGTACCAATTTTCTTGCACCAGACGCGTGTAAACGTCAATGAGCCGCAACCTACCGAAAATAAACCCAAAAGACATGTGCAAGTTTGACGAGAAAGAGAGATGTGAGTTTCCCTCAATGGGACAGCATCCCATCGACAAAATATATGTATGCATGAACTATTCACTTGGCTCATGCTACCACAAATTTATTTTTCTCTCGATTTTACGGTATTTTCCGATAATACAAATTACTGTTCGTATGAAATATCCAATAGTGCTGAACGTGGCATTAAACACCAATAATCAAGATATCGACCATTGTTTATTTCAGATATTTTTCTACACCGATCATTGGTTTGGTAAACAAGAAACTATTAACTGGAATTGTTATTTCACTAGAGCAATGTTTTACTTCACAAACTTATTACTATATCTGTTGCATTATGACTGTAATATTTGCCGCTGTCACATAGCAGTTTCATTAAATTTATTGATTTCTTCAATACCTCGAACAAAAGATGCCTTAAAACCCGGAATATTTTGAAAACGTCAACCGATTGTTTGTCCAAAAAAAAATGTACATGAAAAGAAGTATAGTAAACTTATGATAAAGGGTTTTAAGGACAAATACATATAGGTAGGAGCTGCTTTTTAAGGTCTTTGTGTCCATCACAATTTAAGTGTGGAGATCTTTTGTTAATAAATATGTAAGTTAAACTTTTCAAACTTAAAGTAAACTCGTCTTCCAACTTTGAGTCGACACCATTACATATAGAATAATAATTTTCAAACTGAAAGGGTGTTTCATTTGTCGAAAAACTTCTAAAATTCTGTGACTGTATGGCGCAGTCTCTATTTCAATGCATCATTCTGTAATTATGAAGACATGTCGTCGTGAAACACAATGGTTTAACACTAACTGTTTCTGTAAGGTTCCTATGTGCAAAATGACCAAAAACTAGCCTTAGAGTTAAGTCCCTGCCAAACTGAAATCTACATGTTTCAGCTCTGGGGTTCCCAGTGAAGACATATTTTTGGCATTTACACATTTGAAGTATGCAGCTACTAAATGAAACAAAAGATGAAAATCTCTGGAAAATCTTGACTTTTACTCGACTGTGAACATTTTTGAACTGCTTAGATATTTAAATGGAGCGAATAGACGCATTGGAAAAGTCGTATTTTTTAACCTACGATTTTCTATTTCGTTTGTTAGATAGACAGATTTGCCATCCATACAACTCTGACACTTAAATTCACAATGCCATCTGAATAAAAATAAATATTTAGAAATGATGTTAATCTTCCCTATAAAAGAAATAGAATAACTAACAATTTTAAGCCATTGAAGTCCACCTTAAAGACACAGTACTTATAGTTTACATTCATAAAAATGACAGGAACTATATTTATAGACAACCGAAATACGAGCGACCCAACAGGTCATTTTTGAAAATAAGATTTTTTTTATTTTTTTTATCAGGTCCATTTATCTTCTCTTCAGCTTTTATCAGCCTACAATAACACATTACTGAATGTATGAAAATTTACAGTGTCCATCAAAAACAAGTGTGGTGTAATAAAATTAACGGTACCAATTTTCTTGCACCAGACGCGTGTAAACGTCAATGAGCCGCAACCTACCGAAAATAAACCCAAAAGACATGTGCAAGTTTGACGAGAAAGAGAGATGTGAGTTTCCCTCAATGGGACAGCATCCCATCGACAAAATATATGTATGCATGAACTATTCACTTGGCTCATGCTACCACAAATTTATTTTTCTCTCGATTTTACGGTATTTTCCGATAATACAAATTACTGTTCGTATGAAATATCCAATAGTGCTGAACGTGGCATTAAACACCAATAATCAAGATATCGACCATTGTTTATTTCAGATATTTTTCTACACCGATCATTGGTTTGGTAAACAAGAAACTATTAACTGGAATTGTTATTTCACTAGAGCAATGTTTTACTTCACAAACTTATTACTATATCTGTTGCATTATGACTGTAATATTTGCCGCTGTCACATAGCAGTTTCATTAAATTTATTGATTTCTTCAATACCTCGAACAAAAGATGCCTTAAAACCCGGAATATTTTGAAAACGTCAACCGATTGTTTGTCCAAAAAAAATGTACATGAAAAGAAGTATAGTAAACTTATGATAAAGGGTTTTAAGGACAAATACATATAGGTAGGAGCTGCTTTTTAAGGTCTTTGTGTCCATCACAATTTAAGTGTGGAGACCTTTTATTAATAAATATGTAAGTTAAACTTTTCAAACTTAAAGTAAACTCGTCTTCCAACTTTGAGTCGACACCATTACATATAGAATAATAATTTTCAAACTGAAAGGGTGTTTCATTTGTCGAAAAACTTCTAAAATTCTGTGACTGTATGACGCAGTCTCTATTTCAATGCATCATTCTGTAATTATGAAGACATGTCGTCGTGAAACACAATGGTTTAACACTAACTGTTTCTGTAAGGTTCCTATGTGCAAAATGACCAAAAACTAGCCTTAGAGTTAAGTCCCTGCCAAACTGAAGTCTACATGTTTCAGCTCTGGGGTTCCCAGTGAAGACATATTTTTGGCATTTACACATTTGAAGTATGCAGCTACTAAATGAAACAAAAGATGAAAATCTCTGGAAAATCTTGACTTTTACTCGACTGTGAACATTTTTGAACTGCTTAGATATTTAAATGGAGCGAATAGACGCATTGGAAAAGTCGTATTTTTTAACCTACGATTTTCTATTTCGTTTGTTAGATACACAGATTTGCCATCCATACAACTCTGACACTTAAATTCACAATGCCATCTGAATAAAAATAAATATTTAGAAATGATGTTAATCTTCCCTATAAAAGAAATAGAATAACTAACAATTTTAAGCCATTGAAGTCCACCTTAAAGACACAGTACTTATAGTTTACATTCATAAAAATGACAGGAACTATATTTATAGACAACCGAAATACGAGCGACCCAACAGGTCATTTTTGAAAATAAGATTTTTTTATTTTTTTTATCAGGTCCATTTATCTTCTCTTCAGCTTTTATCAGCCTACAATAACACATTACTGAATGTATGAAAATTTACAGTGTCCATCAAAAACAAGTGTGGTGTAATAAAATTAACGGTACCAATTTTCTTGCACCAGACGCGTGTAAACGTCAATGAGCCGCAACCTACCGAAAATAAACCCAAAAGACATGTGCAAGTTTGACGAGAAAGAGAGATGTGAGTTTCCCTCAATGGGACAGCATCCCATCGACAAAATATATGTATGCATGAACTATTCACTTGGCTCATGCTACCACAAATTTATTTTTCTCTCGATTTTACGGTATTTTCCGATAATACAAATTACTGTTCGTATGAAATATCCAATAGTGCTGAACGTGGCATTAAACACCAATAATCAAGATATCGACCATTGTTTATTTCAGATATTTTTCTACACCGATCATTGGTTTGGTAAACAAGAAACTATTAACTGGAAATGTTATTTCACTAGAGCAATGTTTTACTTCACAAACTTATTACTATATCTGTTGCATTATGACTGTAATATTTGCCGCTGTCACATAGCAGTTTCATTAAATTTATTGATTTCTTCAATACCTCGAACAAAAGATGCCTTAAAACCCGGAATATTTTGAAAACGTCAACCGATTGTTTGTCCAAAAAAAAATGTACATGAAAAGAAGTATAGTAAACTTATGATAAAGGGTTTTAAGGACAAATACATATAGGTAGGAGCTGCTTTTTAAGGTCTTTGCGTCCATCACAATTTAAGTGTGGAGACCTTTTGTTAATAAATATGTAAGTTAAACTTTTCAAACTTAAAGTAAACTCGTCTTCCAACTTTGAGTCGACACCATTACATATAGAATAATAATTTTCAAACTGAAAGGGTGTTTCATTTGTCGAAAAACTTCTAAAATTCTGTGACTGTATGGCGCAGTCTCTATTTCAATGCATCATTCTGTAATTATGAAGACATGTCGTCGTGAAACACAATGGTTTAACACTAACTGTTTCTGTAAGGTTCCTATGTGCAAAATGACCAAAAACTAGCCTTAGAGTTAAGTCCCTGCCAAACTGAAGTCTACATGTTTCAGCTCTGGGGTTCCCAGTGAAGACATATTTTTGGCATTTACACATTTGAAGTATGCAGCTACTAAATGAAACAAAAGATGAAAATCTCTGGAAAATCTTGACTTTTACTCGACTGTGAACATTTTTGAACTGCTTAGATATTTAAATGGAGCGAATAGACGCATTGGAAAAGTCGTATTTTTTAACCTACGATTTTCTATTTCGTTTGTTAGATAGACAGATTTGCCATCCATACAACTCTGACACTTAAATTCACAATGCCATCTGAATAAAAATAAATATTTAGAAATGATGTTAATCTTCCCTATAAAAGAAATAGAATAACTAACAATTTTAAGCCATTGAAGTCCACCTTAAAGACACAGTACTTATAGTTTACATTCATAAAAATGACAGGAACTATATTTATAGACAACCGAAATACGAGCGACCCAACAGGTCATTTTTGAAAATAAGATTTTTTTATTTTTTTTATCAGGTCCATTTATCTTCTCTTCAGCTTTTATCAGCCTACAATAACACATTACTGAATGTATGAAAATTTACAGTGTCCATCAAAAACAAGTGTGGTGTAATAAAATTAACGGTACCAATTTTCTTGCACCAGACGCGTGTAAACGTCAATGAGCCGCAACCTACCGAAAATAAACCCAAAAGACATGTGCAAGTTTGACGAGAAAGAGAGATGTGAGTTTCCCTCAATGGGACAGCATCCCATCGACAAAATATATGTATGCACGAACTATTCACTTGGCTCATGCTACCACAAAGGAGTAGGGGCAATAAGGCCCTTATTTGGCCCAAAAATTACTGCAAATTTAAAAGTTATAATACATATTCTTAAACTACTGAAAACTTGACTAAGTAATAAAGTACTAAGAAAAACAACACAAATTTGACATCGAACAAGTTACCATGGCAACAAATCATGACTTAATTTGCATATTTTGTTAAATTTCGTGATTTTCCTTGTTTTTTCATCAAATTTGAAGTATATTTTAGATTGAAAAAGTATGTGCGCAGTCAAGAAACAAGTTTATATTTGGTGAGATTATGCCAATAGTTATAATAAAGCTTCTGTTAAATTATTTTTTTGTTTCTCGGCTGCGCACGATGTTTCCTCAACGGAAATAAAGATAGAAAACTGCATAAATTCTGTATTTTCATCGTTTTTGTGAAAATAGTATACATTATGACGTAATTGTGACGTCATTAGATAAAAATCTTAATGTTTTTCATTTATATTTCTTGACCCTATGCATTTCTAAACACTATGTGCCAATTTAAAATAGTTATCAAACATTTTATTTTCTTGGGACAAAATTGGGCCTTAATGCCCCTACTCCTTTATTTTTCTCTCGATTTTACGGTATTTTCCGATAATACAAATTACTGTTCGTATGAAATATCCAATAGTGATGAACGTGGCATTAAACACCAATAATCAAGATATCGACCATTGTTTATTTCAGATATTTTTCTACACCGATCATTGGTTTGGTAAACAAGAAACTATTAACTGGAATTGTTATTTCACTAGAGCAATGTTTTACTTCACAAACTTATTACTATATCTGTTGCATTATGACTGTAATATTTGCCGCTGTCACATAGCAGTTTCATTAAATTTATTGATTTCTTCAATACCTCGAACAAAAGATGCCTTAAAACCCGGAATATTTTGAAAACGTCAACCGATTGTTTGTCCAAAAAAAAATGTACATGAAAAGAAGTATAGTAAACTTATGATAAAGGGTTTTAAGGACAAATACATATAGGTAGGAGCTGCTTTTTAAGGTCTTTGCGTCCATCACAATTTAAGTGTGGAGACCTTTTGTTAATAAATATGTAAGTTAAACTTTTCAAACTTAAAGTAAACTCGTCTTCCAACTTTGAGTCGACACCATTACATATAGAATAATAATTTTCAAACTGAAAGGGTGTTTCATTTGTCGAAAAACTTCTAAAATTCTGTGACTGTATGGCGCAGTCTCTATTTCAATGCATCATTCTGTAATTATGAAGACATGTCGTCGTGAAACACAATGGTTTAACACTAACTGTTTCTGTAAGGTTCCTATGTGCAAAATGACCAAAAACTAGCCTTAGAGTTAAGTCCCTGCCAAACTGAAGTCTACATGTTTCAGCTCTGGGGTTCCCAGTGAAGACATATTTTTGGCATTTACACATTTGAAGTATGCAGCTACTAAATGAAACAAAAGATGAAAATCTCTGGAAAATCTTGACTTTTACTCGACTGTGAACATTTTTGAACTGCTTAGATATTTAAATGGAGCGAATAGACGCATTGGAAAAGTCGTATTTTTTAACCTACGATTTTCTATTTCGTTTGTTAGATAGACAGATTTGCCATCCATACAACTCTGACACTTAAATTCACAATGCCATCTGAATAAAAATAAATATTTAGAAATGATGTTAATCTTCCCTATAAAAGAAATAGAATAACTAACAATTTTAAGCCATTGAAGTCCACCTTAAAGACACAGTACTTATAGTTTACATTCATAAAAATGACAGGAACTATATTTATAGACAACCGAAATACGAGCGACCCAACAGGTCATTTTTGAAAATAAGATTTTTTTATTTTTTTTATCAGGTCCATTTATCTTCTCTTCAGCTTTTATCAGCCTACAATAACACATTACTGAATGTATGAAAATTTACAGTGTCCATCAAAAACAAGTGTGGTGTAATAAAATTAACGGTACCAATTTTCTTGCACCAGACGCGTGTAAACGTCAATGAGCCGCAACCTACCGAAAATAAACCCAAAAGACATGTGCAAGTTTGACGAGAAAGAGAGATGTGAGTTTCCCTCAATGGGACAGCATCCCAGCGACAAAATATATGTATGCATGAACTATTCACTTGGCTCATGCTACCACAAATTTATTTTTCTCTCGATTTTACGGTATTTTCCGATAATACAAATTACTGTTCGTATGAAATATCCAATAGTGCTGAACGTGGCATTAAACACCAATAATCAAGATATCGACCATTGTTTATTTCAGATATTTTTCTACACCGATCATTGGTTTGGTAAACAAGAAACTATTAACTGGAATTGTTATTTCACTAGAGCAATGTTTTACTTCACAAACTTATTACTATATCTGTTGCATTATGACTGTAATATTTGCCGCTGTCACATAGCAGTTTCATTAAATTTATTGATTTCTTCAATACCTCGAACAAAAGATGCCTTAAAACCCGGAATATTTTGAAAACGTCAACCGATTGTTTGTCCAAAAAAAAATGTACATGAAAAGAAGTATAGTAAACTTATGATAAAGGGTTTTAAGGACAAATACATATAGGTAGGAGCTGCTTTTTAAGGTCTTTGCGTCCATCACAATTTAAGTGTGGAGACCTTTTGTTAATAAATATGTAAGTTAAACTTTTCAAACTTAAAGTAAACTCGTCTTCCAATTTTGAGTCGACACCATTACATATAGAATAATAATTTTCAAACTGAAAGGGTGTTTCATTTGTCGAAAAACTTCTAAAATTCTGTGACTGTATGGCGCAGTCTCTATTTCAATGCATCATTCTGTAATTATGAAGACATGTCGTCGTGAAACACAATGGTTTAACACTAACTGTTTCTGTAAGGTTCCTATGTGTAAAATGACCAAAAACTAGCCTTAGAGTTAAGTCCCTGCCAAACTGAAGTCTACATGTTTCAGCTCTAGGGTTCCCAGTGAAGACATATTTTTGGCATTTACACATTTGAAGTATGCAGCTACTAAATGAAACAAAAGATGAAAATCTCTGGAAAATCTTGACTTTTACTCGACTGTGAACATTTTTGAACTGCTTAGATATTTAAATGGAGCGAATAGACGCATTGGAAAAGTCGTATTTTTTAACCTACGATTTTCTATTTCGTTTGTTAGATAGACAGATTTGCCATCCATACAACTCTGACACTTAAATTCACAATGCCATCTGAATAAAAATAAATATTTAAAAATGATGTTAATCTTCCCTATAAAAGAAATAGAATAACTAACAATTTTAAGCCATTGATGTCCACCTTAAAGACACAGTACTTATAGTTTACTTCATAAAAATGACAGGAACTATATTTATAGACAACCGAAATACGAGCGACCCAACAGGTCATTTTTGAAAATAAGATTTTTTTATTTTTTTTATCAGGTCCATTTATCTTCTCTTCAGCTTTTATCAGCCTACAATAACACATTACTGAATGTATGAAAATTAACAATGTCCATCAAAAACAAGTGTGGTGTAATAAAATTAACGGTACCAATTTTCTTGCACCAGACGCGTGTAAACGTCAATGAGCCGCAACCTACCGAAAATAAACCCAAAAGACATGTGCAAGTTTGACGAGAAAGAGAGATGTGAGTTTCCCTCAATGGGACAGCATCCCAGCGACAAAATATATGTATGCATGAACTATTCACTTGGCTCATGCTACCACAAATTTATTTTTCTCTCGATTTTACGGTATTTTCCGATAATACAAATTACTGTTCGTATGAAATATCCAATAGTGCTGAACGTGGCATTAAACACCAATAATCAAGATATCGACCATTGTTTATTTCAGATATTTTTCTACACCGATCATTGGTTTGGTAAACAAGAAACTATTAACTGGAATTGTTATTTCACTAGAGCAATGTTTTACTTCACAAACTTATTACTATATCTGTTGCATTATGACTGTAATATTTGCCGCTGTCACATAGCAGTTTCATTAAATTTATTGATTTCTTCAATACCTCGAACAAAAGATGCCTTAAAACCCGGAATATTTTGAAAACGTCAACCGATTGTTTGTCCAAAAAAAAATGTACATGAAAAGAAGTATAGTAAACTTATGATAAAGGGTTTTAAGGACAAATACATATAGGTAGGAGCTGCTTTTTAAGGTCTTTGTGTCCATCACAATTTAAGTGTGGAGACCTTTTGTTAATAAATATGTAAGTTAAACTTTTCAAACTTAAAGTAAACTCGTCTTCCAACTTTGAGTCGACACCATTACATATAGAATAATAATTTTCAAACTGAAAGGGTGTTTCATTTGTCGAAAAACTTCTAAAATTCTGTGACTGTATCGCGCAGTCTCTATTTCAATGCATTATTCTGTAATTATGAAGACATGTCGTCGTGAAACACAATGGTTTAACACTAACTGTTTCTGTAAGGGTCCTATGTGCAAAATGACCAAAAACTAGCCTTAGAGTTAAGTCCCTGCCAAACTGAAGTCTACATGTTTCAGCTCTGGGGTTCCCAGTGAAGACATATTTTTGGCATTTACACATTTGAAGTATGCAGCTACTAAATGAAACAAAAGATGAAAATCTCTGGAAAATCTTGACTTTTACTCGACTGTGAACATTTTTGAACTGCTTAGATATTTAAATGGAGCGAATAGACGCATTGGAAAAGTCGTATTTTTTAACCTACGATTTTCTATTTCGTTTGTTAGATAGACAGATTTGCCATCCATACAACTCTGACACTTAAATTCACAATGCCATCTGAATAAAAATAAATATTTAAAAATGATGTTAATCTTCCCTATAAAAGAAATAGAATAACTAACAATTTTAAGCCATTGATGTCCACCTTAAAGACACAGTACTTATAGTTTACATTCATAAAAATGACAGGAACTATATTTATAGACAACCGAAATACGAGCGACCCAACAGGTCATTTTTGAAAATAAGATTTTTTTATTTGTTTTATCAGGTCCATTTATCTTCTCTTCAGCTATTATCAGCCTACAATAACACATTACTAAATGTATGAAAATTTACAATGTCCATCAAAAACAAGTGTGGTGTAATAAAATTAACGGTACCAATTTTCTTGCACCAGACGCGTGTAAACGTCAATGAGCCGCAACCTACCGAAAATAAACCCAAAAGACATGTGCAAGTTTGACGAGAAAGAGAGATGTGAGTTTCCCTCAATGGGACAGCATCCCATCGACAAAATATATGTATGCATGAACTATTCACTTGGCTCATGCTACCACAAATTTATTTTTCTCTCGATTTTACGGTATTTTCCGATAATACAAATTACTGTTCGTATAAAATATCCAATAGTGATGAACGTGGCATTAAACACCAATAATCAAGATATCGACCATTGTTTATTTCAGATATTTTTCTACACCGATCATTGGTTTGGTAAACAAGAAACTATTAACTGGAATTGTTATTTCACTAGAGCAAAGTATTACTTCACAAACTTATTACTATATCTGTTGCATTATGACTGTAATATTTGCCGCTGTCACATAGCAGTTTCATTAAATTTATTGATTTCTTCAATACCTCGAACAAAAGATGCCTTAAAACCCGGAATATTTTGAAAACGTCAACCGATTGTTTGTCCAAAAAAAAATGTACATGAAAAGAAGTATAGTAAACTTATGATAAAGGGTTTTAAGGACAAATACATATAGGTAGGAGCTGCTTTTTAAGGTCTTTGTGTCCATCACAATTTAAGTGTGGAGACCTTTTGTTAATAAATATGTAAGTTAAACTTTTCAAATTTAAAGTAAACTCGTCTTCCAACTTTGAGTCGACACCATTACATATAGAATAATAATTTTCAAACTGAAAGGGTGTTTCATTTGTCGAAAAACTTCTAAAATTCTGTGACTGTATGGCGCAGTCTCTATTTCAATGCATCATTCTGTAATTATGAAGACATGTCGTCGTGAAACACAATGGTTTAACACTAACTGTTTCTGTAAGGTTCCTATGTGCAAAATGACCAAAAACTAGCCTTAGAGTTAAGTCCCTGCCAAACTGAAGTCTACATGTTTCAGCTCTGGGGTTCCCAGTGAAGACATATTTTTGGCATTTACACATTTGAAGTATGCAGCTACTAAATGAAACAAAAGATGAAAATCTCTGGAAAATCTTGACTTTTACTCGACTGTGAACATTTTTGAACTGCTTAGATATTTAAATGGAGCGAATAGACGCATTGGAAAAGTCGTATTTTTTAACCTACGATTTTCTATTTCGTTTGTTAGATAGACAGATTTGCCATCCATACAACTCTGACACTTAAATTCACAATGCCATCTGAATAAAAATAAATATTTAAAAATGATGTTAATCTTCCCTATAAAAGAAATAGAATAACTAACAATTTTAAGCCATTGATGTCCACCTTAAAGACACAGTACTTATAGTTTACATTCATAAAAATGACAGGACCTATATTTATAGACAACCGAAATACGAGCGACCCAACAGGTCATTTTTGAAAATAAGATTTTTTTTTTTTTTTTTATCAGGTCCATTTATCTTCTCTTCAGCTTTTATCAGCCTACAATAACACATTACTGAATGTATGAAAATTAACAATGTCCATCAAAAACAAGTGTGGTGTAATAAAATTAACGGTACCAATTTTCTTGCACCAGACGCGTGTAAACGTCAATGAGCCGCAACCTACCGAAAATAAACCCAAAAGACATGTGCAAGTTTGACGAGAAAGAGAGATGTGAGTTTCCCTCAATGGGACAGCATCCCAGCGACAAAATATATGTATGCATGAACTATTCACTTGGCGCATGCTACCACAAATTTATTTTTCTCTCGATTTTACGGTATTTACCGATAATACAAATTACTGTTCGTATGAAATATCCAATAGTGATGAACGTGGCATTAAACACCAATAATCAAGATATCGACCATTGTTTATTTCAGATATTTTTCTACACCGATCATTGGTTTGGTAAACAAGAAACTATTAACTGGAATTGTTATTTCACTAGAGCAATGTTTTACTTCACAAACTTATTACTATATCTGTTGCATTATGACTATAATATTTGCCGCTGTCACATAGCAGTTTCATTAAATTTATTGATTTCTTCAATACCTCGAACAAAAGATGCCTTAAAACCCGGAATATTTTGAAAACGTCAACCGATTGTTTGTCCATAAAAAAAATGTACATGAAAAGAAGTATAGTAAACTTATGATAAAGGGTTTTAAGGACAAATACATATAGGTAGGAGCTGCTTTTTAAGGTCTTTGTGTCCATCACAATTTAAGTGTGGAGACCTTTTGTTAATAAATATGTAAGTTAAACTTTTCAAATTTAAAGTAAACTCGTCTTCCATTTTTGAGTCGACACCATTACATATAGAATAATAATTTTCAAACTGAAAGGGTGTTTCATTTGTCGAAAAACTTCTAAAATTCTGTGACTGTATGGCGCAGTCTCTATTTCAATGCATCATTCTGTAATTATGAAGACATGTCGTCGTGAAACACAATGGTTTAACACTAACTGTTTCTGTAAGGTTCCTATGTGCAAAATGACCAAAAACTAGCCTTAGAGTTAAGTCCCTGCCAAACTGAAGTCTACATGTTTCAGCTCTGGGGTTCCCAGTGAAGACATATTTTTGGCATTCACACATTTGAAGTATGCAGCTACTAAATGAAACAAAAGATGAAAATCTCTGGAAAATCTTGACTTTTACTCGACTGTGAACATTTTTTAACTGCTTAGATATTTAAATGGAGCGAATAAACGCATTGGAAAAGTCGTATTTGTTAACCTACGATTTTCTATTTCGTTTGTTAGATAGACAGATTTGCCGTCCATACAACTCTGACACTTAAATTCACAATGCCATCTGAATAAAAATAAATATTTAAAAATGATGTTAATCTTCCCTATAAAAGAAATAGATTAACTAACAATTTTAAGCCATTGATGTCCACCTTAAAGACACAGTACTTATAGTTTACATTCATAAAAATGACAGGAACTATATTTATAGACAACCGAAATACAAGCGACCCAACAGGTCATTTTTGAAAATAAGATTTTTTTATTTGTTTTATCAGGTCCATTTATCTTCTCTTCAGCTTTTATCAGCCTACAATAACACATTACTAAATGTATGAAAATTTACAATGTCCATCAAAAACAAGTGTGGTGTAATAAAATTAACGGTACCAATTTTCTTGCACCAGACGCGTGTAAACGTCAATGAGCCACAACCTACCGATAATAAACCCAAAAGACATGTGCAAGTTTGACGAGAAAGAGAGATGTGAGTTTCCCTCAATGGGACAGCATCACATCGACAAAATATATGTATGCATGAACTATTCACTTGGCTCATGCTACCACAAATTTATTTTTCTCTCGATTTTACGGTATTTTCCGATAATACAAATTACTGTTCGTATGAAATATCCAATAGTGATGAACGTGGCATTAAACACCAATAATCAAGATATCGACCATTGTTTATTTCAGATATTTTTCTACACCGATCATTGGTTTGGTAAACAAGAAACTATTAACTGGAATTGTTATTTCACTAGAGCAAAGTTTTACTTCACAAACTTATTACTATATCTGTTGCATTATGACTGTAATATTTGCCGCTGTCACATAGCAGTTTCATTAAATTTATTGATTTCTTCCATACCTCGAACAAAAGATGCCTTAAAACCCGGAATATTTTGAAAACGTCAACCGATTGTTTGTCCAAAAAAAAATGTACATGAAAAGAAGTATAGTAAACTTATGATAAAGGGTTTTCAGGACAAATACATATAGGTAGGAGCTGCTTTTTAAGGTCTTTGTGTCCATCACAATTTAAGTGTGGAGACCTTTTGTTAATAAATATGTAAGTTAAACTTTTCAAACTTAAAGTAAACTCGTCTTCCAACTTTGAGTCGACACCATTACATATAGAATAATAATTTTCAAACTGAAAGGGTGTTTCATTTGTCGAAAAACTTCTAAAATTCTGTGACTGTATGGCGCAGTCTTTATTTCAATGCATCATTCTGTAATTATGAAGACATGTCGTCGTGAAACACAGTGGTTTAACACTAACTGTTTCTGTAAGGTTCCTATGTGCAAAATGACCAAAAACTAGCCTTAGAGTTAAGTCCCTGCCAAACTGAAGTCTACATGTTTCAGCTATGGGGTTCCCAGTGAAGACATATTTTTGGCATTTACACATTTGAAGTATGCAGCTACTAAATGAAACAAAAGATGAAAATCTCTGGAAAATCTTGACTTTTACTCGACTGTGAACATTTTTGAACTGCTTAGATATTTAAATGGAGCGAATAGACGCATTGGAAAAGTCGTATTTTTTAACCTACGATTGTCTATTCTTTTGTTAGATAGACAGATTTGCCATCCATACAACTCTGACACTTAAATTCACAATGCCATCTGAATAAAAATAAATATTTAGAAATGATGTTAATCTTCCCTATAAAAGAAATAGAATAACTAACAATTTTAAGCCATTGATGTCCACCTTAAAGACACAGTACTTATAGTTTACATTCATAAAAATGACAGGAACTATATTTATAGACAACCGAAATACGAGCGACCCAACAGGTCATTTTTGAAAATAAGATTTTTTTATTTTTTTTATCAGGTCCATTTATCTTCTCTTCAGCTTTTATCAGCCTACAATAACACATTACTGAATGTATGAAAATTTACAGTGTCCATCAAAAACAAGTGTGGTGTAATAAAATTAACGGTACCATTTTTCTTGCACCAGACGCGTGTAAACGTCAATGAGCCGCAACCTACCGAAAATAAACCCAAAAGACATGTGCAAGTTTGACGAGAAAGAGAGATGTGAGTTTCCCTCAATGGGACAGCATCCCAGCGACAAAATATATGTATGCATGAACTATTCACTTGGCGCATGCTACCACAAATTTATTTTTCTCTCGATTTTACGGTATTTTCCGATAATACAAATTACTGTTCGTATGAAATATCCAATAGTGCTGAACGTGGCATTAAACACCAATAATCAAGATATCGACCATTGTTTATTTCAGATATTTTTCTACACCGATCATTGGTTTGGTAAACAAGAAACTATTAACTGGAATTGTTATTTCACTAGAGCAATGTTTTACTTCACAAACTTATTACTATATCTGTTGCATTATGACTGTAATATTTGCCGCTGTCACATAGCAGTTTCATTAAATTTATTGATTTCTTCAATACCTCGAACAAAAGATGCCTTAAAACCCGGAATATTTTGAAACGTCAACCGATTGTTTGTCCAAATAAAAATGTACATAAAAAGAAGTATAGTAAACTTATGATAAAGGGTTTTAAGGACAAATACATATAAGTAGGAGCTGCTTTTTAAGGTCTTTGCGTCCATCACAATTTAAGTGTGGAGACCTTTTGTTAATAAATATGTAAGTTAAACTTTTCAAATTTAAAGTAAACTCGTCTTCCAACTTTGAGTCGACACCATTACATATAGAATAATAATTTTCAAACTGAAAGGGTGTTTCATTTGTCGAAAAACTTCTAAAATTCTGTGACTGTATGGCGCAGTCTCTATTTCAATGCATCATTCTGTAATTATGAAGACATGTCGTCGTGAAACACAATGGTTTAACACTAACTGTTTCTGTAAGGTTCCTATGTGCAAAATGACCAAAAACTAGCCTTAGAGTTAAGTCCCTGCCAAACTGAAGTCTACATGTTTCAGCTCTGGGGTTCCCAGTGAAGACATATTTTTGGCATTCACACATTTGAAGTATGCAGCTACTAAATGAAACAAAAGATGAAAATCTCTGGAAAATCTTGACTTTTACTCGACTGTGAACATTTTTTAACTGCTTAGATATTTAAATGGAGCGAATAGACGCATTGGAAAAGTCGTATTTGTTAACCTACGATTTTCTATTTCGTTTGTTAGATAGACAGATTTGCCGTCCATACAACTCTGACACTTAAATTCACAATGCCATCTGAATAAAAATAAATATTTAAAAATGATGTTAATCTTCCCTATAAAAGAAATAGAATAACTAACAATTTTAAGCCATTGATGTCCACCTTAAAGACACAGTACTTATAGTTTACATTCATAAAAATGACAGGAACTATATTTATAGACAACCGAAATACAAGCGACCCAACAGGTCATTTTTGAAAATAAGATTTTTTTATTTGTTTTATCAGGTCCATTTATCTTCTCTTCAGCTTTTATCAGCCTACAATAACACATTACTAAATGTATGAAAATTTACAATGTCCATCAAAAACAAGTGTGGTGTAATAAAATTAACGGTACCAATTTTCTTGCACCAGACGCGTGTAAACGTCAATGAGCCACAACCTACCGATAATAAACCCAAAAGACATGTGCAAGTTTGACGAGAAAGAGAGATGTGAGTTTCCCTCAATGGGACAGCATCACATCGACAAAATATATGTATGCATGAACTATTCACTTGGCTCATGCTACCACAAATTTATTTTTCTCTCGATTTTACGGTATTTTCCGATAATACAAATTACTGTTCGTATGAAATATCCAATAGTGATGAACGTGGCATTAAACACCAATAATCAAGATATCGACCATTGTTTATTTCAGATATTTTTCTACACCGATCATTGGTTTGGTAAACAAGAAACTATTAACTGGAATTGTTATTTCACTAGAGCAAAGTTTTACTTCACAAACTTATTACTATATCTGTTGCATTATGACTGTAATATTTGCCGCTGTCACATAGCAGTTTCATTAAATTTATTGATTTCTTCAATACCTCGAACAAAAGATGCCTTAAAACCCGGAATATTTTGAAAACGTCAACCGATTGTTTGTCCAAAAAAAAATGTACATGAAAAGAAGTATAGTAAACTTATGATAAAGGGTTTTCAGGACAAATACATATAGGTAGGAGCTACTTTTTAAGGTCTTTGTGTCCATCACAATTTAAGTGTGGAGACCTTTTGTTAATAAATATGTAAGTTAAACTTTTCAAACTTAAAGTAAACTCGTCTTCCAACTTTGAGTCGACACCATTACATATAGAATAATAATTTTCAAACTGAAAGGGTGTTTCATTTGTCGAAAAACTTCTAAAATTCTGTGACTGTATGGCGCAGTCTTTATTTCAATGCATCATTCTGTAATTATGAAGACATGTCGTCGTGAAACACAGTGGTTTAACACTAACTGTTTCTGTAAGGTTCCTATGTGCAAAATGACCAAAAACTAGCCTTAGAGTTAAGTCCCTGCCAAACTGAAGTCTACATGTTTCAGCTATGGGGTTCCCAGTGAAGACATATTTTTGGCATTTACACATTTGAAGTATGCAGCTACTAAATGAAACAAAAGATGAAAATCTCTGGAAAATCTTGACTTTTACTCGACTGTGAACATTTTTGAACTGCTTAGATATTTAAATGGAGCGAATAGACGCATTGGAAAAGTCGTATTTTTTAACCTACGATTGTCTATTCTTTTGTTAGATAGACAGATTTGCCATCCATACAACTCTGACACTTAAATTCACAATGCCATCTGAATAAAAATAAATATTTAGAAATGATGTTAATCTTCCCTATAAAAGAAATAGAATAACTAACAATTTTAAGCCATTGATGTCCACCTTAAAGACACAGTACTTATAGTTTACATTCATAAAAATGACAGGAACTATATTTATAGACAACCGAAATACGAGCGACCCAACAGGTCATTTTTGAAAATAAGATTTTTTTATTTTTTTTATCAGGTCCATTTATCTTCTCTTCAGCTTTTATCAGCCTACAATAACACATTACTGAATGTATGAAAATTTACAGTGTCCATCAAAAACAAGTGTGGTGTAATAAAATTAACGGTACCATTTTTCTTGCACCAGACGCGTGTAAACGTCAATGAGCCGCAACCTACCGAAAATAAACCCAAAAGACATGTGCAAGTTTGACGAGAAAGAGAGATGTGAGTTTCCCTCAATGGGACAGCATCCCAGCGACAAAATATATGTATGCATGAACTATTCACTTGGCGCATGCTACCACAAATTTATTTTTCTCTCGATTTTACGGTATTTTCCGATAATACAAATTACTGTTCGTATGAAATATCCAATAGTGCTGAACGTGGCATTAAACACCAATAATCAAGATATCGACCATTGTTTATTTCAGATATTTTTCTACACCGATCATTGGTTTGGTAAACAAGAAACTATTAACTGGAATTGTTATTTCACTAGAGCAATGTTTTACTTCACAAACTTATTACTATATCTGTTGCATTATGACTGTAATATTTGCCGCTGTCACATAGCAGTTTCATTAAATTTATTGATTTCTTCAATACCTCGAACAAAAGATGCCTTAAAACCCGGAATATTTTGAAACGTCAACCGATTGTTTGTCCAAATAAAAATGTACATGAAAAGAAGTATAGTAAACTTATGATAAAGGGTTTTAAGGACAAATACATATAAGTAGGAGCTGCTTTTTAAGGTCTTTGCGTCCATCACAATTTAAGTGTGGAGACCTTTTGTTAATAAATATGTAAGTTAAACTTTTCAAACTTAAAGTAAACTCGTCTTCCAACTTTGAGTCGACACCATTACATATAGAATAATAATTTTCAAACTGAAAGGGTGTTTCATTTGTCGAAAAACTTCTAAAATTCTGTGACTGTATCGCGCAGTCTCTATTTCAATGCATCATTCTGTAATTATGCAGACATGTCATCGTGAAACACAATGGTTTAACACTAACTGTTTCGGTAAGGTTCCTATGTGCAAAATGACCAAAAACTAGCCTTAGAGTTAAGTCCCTGCCAAACTGAAGTCTACATGTTTCAGCTCTGGGGTTCCCAGTGAAGACATATTTTTGGCATTTACACATTTGAAGTATGCAGCTACTAAATGAAACAAAAGATGAAAATCTCTGGAAAATCTTGACTTTTACTCGACTGTGAACATTTTTGAACTGCTTAGATATTTAAATGGAGCGAATAGACGCATTGGAAAAGTCGTATTTTTTAACCTACGATTTTCTATTTCGTTTGTTAGATAGACAGATTTGCCATCCATACAACTCTGACACTTAAATTCACAATGCCATCTGAATAAAAATAAATATTTAAAAATGATGTTAATCTTCCCTATAAAAGAAATAGAATAACTAACAATTTTAAGCCATTGATGTCCACCTTAAAGACACAGTACTTATAGTTTACATTCATAAAAATGACAGGAACTATATTTATAGACAACCGAAATACGAGCGACCCAACAGGTCATTTTTGAAAATAAGATTTTTTTATTTGTTTTATCAGGTCCATTTATCTTCTCTTCAGCTTTTATCAGCCTACAATAACACATTACTAAATGTATGAAAATTTACAATGTCCATCAAAAACAAGTGTGGTGTAATAAAATTAACGGTACCAATTTTCTTGCACCAGACGCGTGTAAACGTCAATGAGCCGCAAACTACCGAAAATAAACCCAAAAGACATGTGCAAGTTTGACGAGAAAGAGAGATGTGAGTTTCCCTCAATGGGACAGCATCCCATCGACAAAATATATGTATGCATGAACTATTCACTTGGCTCATGCTACCACAAATTTATTTTTCTCTCGATTTTACGGTATTTTCCGATAATACAAATTACTGTTCGTATGAAATATCCAATAGTGATGAACGTGGCATTAAACACCAATAATCAAGATATCGACCATTGTTTATTTCAGATATTTTTCTACACCGATCATTGGTTTGGTAAACAAGAAACTATTAACTGGAATTGTTATTTCACTAGAGCAATGTTTTACTTCACAAACTTATTACTATATCTGTTGCATTATGACTGTAATATTTGCCGCTGTCACATAGCAGTTTCATTAAATTTATTGATTTCTTCAATACCTCGAACAAAAGATGCCTTAAAACCCGGAATATTTTGAAAACGTCAATCGATTGTTTGTCCAAAAAACAATGTACATGAAAAGAAGTATTATAGTAAACTTATGATAAAGGGTTTTAAGGACAAATACATATAGGTAGGAGCTGCTTTTTAAGGTCTTTGTGTCCATCACAATTTAAGTGTGGAGACCTTTTGTTAATAAATATGTAAGTTAAACTTTACAAACTTAAAGTAAACTCGTTTACCAACTTTAAGTCGACACCATTACATATAGAATAATAATTTTCAAACTGAAAGGGTGTTTCATTTGTCGAAAAACTTCTAAAATTCTGTGACTGTATCGCGCAGTCTCTATTTCAATGCATCATTCTGTAATTATGCAGACATGTCATCGTGAAACACAATGGTTTAACACTAACTGTTTCTGTAAGGTTCCTATGTGCAAAATGACCAAAAACTAGCCTTAGAGTTAAGTCCCTGCCAAACTGAAGTCTACATGTTTCAGCTCTGGGGTTCCCAGTGAAGACATATTTTTGGAATTCACACATTTGAAGTATGCAGCTACTAAATGAAACAAAAGATGAAAATCTCTGGAAAATCTTGACTTTTACTCGACTGTGAACATTTTTGAACTGCTTAGATATTTAAATGGAGCCAATAGACGCATTGGAAAAGTCGTATTTTTTAACCTACGATTTTCTATTTCGTTTGTTAGATAGACAGATTTGCCATCCATACAACTCTGACACTTAAATTCACAATGCCATCTGAATAAAAATAAATATTTAAAAATGATGTTAATCTTCCCTATAAAAGAAATAGAATAACTAACAATTTTAAGCCATTGATGTCCACCTTAAAGACACAGTACTTATAGTTTACATTCATAAAAATGACAGGAACTATATTTATAGACAACCGAAATACGAGCGACCGAACAGGTCATTTTTGAAAACCAGATTTTTTTATTTTTTTTATCAGGTCCATTTATCTTCTCTTCAACTTTTATCAGCCTACAATAACACATTACTGCATGTTTGAAAATTTACAATGTCCATCAAAAACAAGTGTGGTGTAATAAAATTAACGGTACCAATTTTCTTGCACCAGACGCGTGTAAACGTCAATGAGCCGCAACCTACCGAAAATAAACCCAAAAGACATGTGCAAGTTTGACGAGAAAGAGAGATGTGAGTTTCCCTCAATGGGACAGCATCCCAAAGACAAAATATATGTATGCATGAACTATTCACTTGGCTCATGCTACCACAAATTTATTTTTCTCTCGATTTTACGGTATTTTCCGATAATACAAATTACTGTTCGTATGAAATCTCCAATAGTGATGAAAGTGGCATTAAACACCAATAATCAAGATATCGACCATTGTTTATTTCAGATCTTTTTCTACACCGATCATTGAATTGGTAAACAAGAAACTATTAACTGGAATTGTTATTTCACTAGGGCAATGTTTTGCTTCAATAACTTATTACTATATCTGTTGCATTATGACTGTAATATTTGCCGCTGGTCTTATAGCAGTTTCATCAAATTTATTGATTTCTGCAATACCTCGAACAAAAGATGCCTTTAAACCCAGAATATTTTGAAAACGTCAATCGATTGTTTGTCCAAAAAAACAATGTACATGAAAAGAAGTATTATAGTAAACTTATGATAAAGGGTTTTAAGGACAAATACATATAGGTAGGAGCTGCTTTTTAAGGTCTTTGTGTCCATCACAATTTCAGTGTGGAGACCTTTTGTTAATAAATATGTAAGTTTAACTTTTCAAACTTAAAGTAAACTCGTCTTCCAACTTTAAGTCGACACCATTACATATAGAATAATAATTTTCAAACTGAAAGGGTGTTTCGTTTGTCGAAAAACTTCTAAAATTGTGTGACTGTATCGCGCATTCTCTATTTCAATGCATCATTCTGTAATTATGAAGACATGTCGTCGTGAAACACAATGGTTTAACACTAACTGTTTCTGTAAGGTTCCTATGTGCAAAATGACCAAAAACTAGCCTTAGAGTTAAGTCCCTGCCAAACTGAAGTCTACATGTTTCAGCTCTGGGCTTCCCAGTGAAGACATATTTTTGGCATTCACACATTTGAAGTATGCAGATACTGAATGAAACAAAAGATGAAAATCTCTGTAAAATCTTGGCTTTTACTCGAATGTGAACATTTTTGAACTGCTTAGATATTTAAATGGAGTCAATAGACACATTGGAAAAGTCGTATTTTTTAACCTACGATTTTCTATTTCGTTTGTTAGATAGACAGATTTGCCATCCATACAACTCTGACACTTAAATTCACAATGCTATCTGAATAAAAATAAATATTTAAAAATGATGTTAATCTTCCCTATAAAAGAAATAGAATAACTAACAATTTTAAGCCATTGATGTCCACCTTAAAGACACAGTACTTATAGTTTACATTCATAAAAATGAATGGAACTATATTTATAGACAACCGAAATACGAGCGACCCAACAGGTCATTTTTGAAAATAAGATTTTTTTTTTTTTTTTTATCAGGTCCATTTATCTTCTCTTCAGCTTTTATCAGCCTACAATAACACATTACTGCATGTTTGAAAATTTACAATGTTCATCAAAAACAAGTGTGGTGTTAACGTCAATGAGCCGCAACCTACCAATAATAAACCCAAAAGACATGTGCAAGTTTGACGTGAAAGAGGGATGTGAGTTTTCCTCAATGGGACAGCATCCCAAAGACAAAATATATGTATGCATGAACTATTCACTTGGCTCATGCTACCACAAATTTATTTTTCTCTCGATTTTTCGGTATTTTCCGACAATACAAATTACTGTTCGTATGAAATATCCAAGAGTGATGAACGTGGCATTAAACACCAATAATCAAGATATCGACCATTGTTTATTTCAGATCTTTTTCTACACCGATCATTGGTTTGGTAAACAAGAAACTATTAACTGGAATTGTTATTTCACTAGAGCAATGTTTTGCTTCACAAACTTATTACTACATCTGTTGCATTATGACTGTAATATTTGCCGCTGGTCATATAGCAGTTCCATTAAATTTATTGATTTCTTCAATACCTCGAAAAAAAGATGCCTTTAAACCCGGAATATTTTGAAAACGTCAATCGATTGTTTGTCCAAAAAAAATGTACATGCAAAGAAGTATAGTAAACTTATGATAAAGGGTTTTAAGGACAAATACATATAGGTAGGAGCTGCTTTTTAAGGTCTTTGTGTCCATCACAATTTCAGTGTGGAGACCTTTTGTTAATAAATATGTAAGTTTAACTTTTCAAACTTACAGTAAACTCGTCTTCCAACTTTAAGTCGACACCATTACATATAGAATAATAATTTTCAAACTGAAAGGGTGTTTCGTTTGTCGAAAAACTTCTAAAATTGTGTGACTGTATCGCGCAGTCTCTATTTCAATGCATCATTCTGTAATTATGAAGACATGTCGTCGTGAAACACAATGGTTTAACACTAACTGTTTCTGTAAGGTTCCTATGTGCAAAATGACCAAAAACTAGCCTTAGAGTTAAGTCCCTGCCAAACTGAAGTCTACATGTTTCAGCTCTGGGCTTCCCAGTGAAGACATATTTTTGGCATTCACACATTTGAAGTATGCAGATACTAAAGAAACAAAAGATGAAAATCTCTGTAAAATCTTGGCTTTTACTCGAATGTGAACATTTTTGAACTGCTTAGATATTTAAATGGAGTCAATAGACACATTGGAAAAGTCATATTTTTTAACCTACGATTTTCTATTTCGTTTGTTAGATAGACAGATTTGACATCCATACAACTCTGACACTTAAATTCACGATGCTATCTGAATAAAAATAAATATTTAAAATGATACTAATCTTCCCTATAAAAGAAATAGAATAACTAACAATTTTAAGCCATTGATGTCCACCTTAAAGACACAGTACTTATAGTTTACATTCATACAAATGAATGGAACTATATTTATAGACAACCGAAATACGAGCGACCCAACAGGTCATTTTTAAAAATAAGATTTTTTTATTTTTTTTTATCAGGTCCATTTATCTTCTCTTCAGCTTTTATCAGCCTACAATAACACACTACTGCATGTTTGAAAATTTACAATGTTCATCAAAAACAAGTGTGGTGTACACGTCAATGAGCCGCAACCTACCGATAATAAACCCAAAAGACATGTGCAAGTTTGACGTGAAAGAGAGATGTGAGTTACCCTCAATGGGACAGCATCCCAAAGACCAAATATATGTATGCATGAACTATTCACTTGGCTCATGCTACCACAAATTTATTTTTCTCTCGATTTTTCGGTATTTTCCGACAATACAAGTTACTGTTCGTATGAAATATCCAAGAGTGATGAACGTGGCATTAAACACCAATAATCAAGATATCGACCATTGTTTATTTCAGATCTTTTTCTACACCGATCATTGGTTTGGTAAACAAGAAACTATTAACTGGAATTGTTATTTCACTAGAGCAATGTTTTGCTTCACAAACTTATTACTACATCTGTTGCATTATGACTGTAATATTTGCCGCTGGTCATATAGCAGTTCCATTAAATTTATTGATTTCTTCAATACCTCGAAAAAAAGATGCCTTTAAACCCGGAATATTTTGAAAACGTCAATCGATTGTTTGTCCAAAAAAAATGTACATGCAAAGAAGTATAGTAAACTTATGATAAAGGGTTTTAAGGACAAATACATATAGGTAGGAGCTGCTTTTTAAGGTCTTTGTGTCCATCACAATTTCAGTGTGGAGACCTTTTGTTAATAAATATGTAAGTTTAACTTTTCAAACTTAAAGTAAACTCGTCTTCCAACTTTAAGTCGACACCATTACATATAGAATAATAATTTTCAAACTGAAAGGGTGTTTCATTTGTCGAAAAACTTCTAAAATTCTGTGACTGTATCGCGCAGTCTCTATTTCAATGCATCATTCTGTAATTATGAAGACATGTCGTCGTGAAACACAATGGTTTAACACTAACTGTTTCTGTAAGGTTCCTATGTGCAAAATGACCAAAAACTAGCCTTAGAGTTAAGTCCCTGCCAAACTGAAGTCTACATGTTTCAGCTCTGGGGTTCCCAGTGAAGACATATTTTTGGCATTTACACATTTGAAGTATGCAGCTACTAAATGAAACAAAAGATGAAAATCTCTGGAAAATCTTGACTTTTACTCGACTGTGAACATTTTTGAACTGCTTAGATATTTAAATGGAGCGAATAGACCCATTGGAAAAGTCGTATTTTTTAACCTACGATTTTCTATTTCGTTTGTTAGATAGACAGATTTGCCATCCATACAACTCTGACACTTAAATTCACAATGCCATCTGAATAAAAATAAATATTTAAAAATGATGTTAATCTTCCCTATAAAAGAAATAGAATAACTAACAATTTTAAGCCATTGATGTCCACCTTAAAGACACAGTACTTATAGTTTACATTCATAAAAATGACAGGACCTATATTTATAGACAACCGAAATACGAGCGACCCAACAGGTCATTTTTGAAAATAAGATTTTTTTATTTTTTTTATCAGGTCCATTTATCTTCTCTTCAGCTTTTATCAGCCTACAATAACACATTACTGAATGTATGAAAATTAACAATGTCCATCAAAAACAAGTGTGGTGTAATAAAATTAACGGTACCAATTTTCTTGCACCAGACGCGTGTAAACGTCAATGAGCCGCAACCTACCGAAAATAAACCCAAAAGACATGTGCAAGTTTGACGAGAAAGAGAGATGTGAGTTTCCCTCAATGGGACAGCATCCCAGCGACAAAATATATGTATGCATGAACTATTCACTTGGCGCATGCTACCACAAATTTATTTTTCTCTCGATTTTACGGTATTTACCGATAATACAAATTACTGTTCGTATGAAATATCCAATAGTGATGAACGTGGCATTAAACACCAATAATCAAGATATCGACCATTGTTTATTTCAGATATTTTTCTACACCGATCATTGGTTTGGTAAACAAGAAACTATTAACTGGAATTGTTATTTCACTAGAGCAATGTTTTACTTCACAAACTTATTACTATATCTGTTGCATTATGACTATAATATTTGCCGCTGTCACATAGCAGTTTCATTAAATTTATTGATTTCTTCAATACCTCGAACAAAAGATGCCTTAAAACCCGGAATATTTTGAAAACGTCAACCGATTGTTTGTCCATAAAAAAAATGTACATGAAAAGAAGTATAGTAAACTTATGATAAAGGGTTTTAAGGACAAATACATATAGGTAGGAGCTGCTTTTTAAGGTCTTTGTGTCCATCACAATTTAAGTGTGGAGACCTTTTGTTAATAAATATGTAAGTTAAACTTTTCAAATTTAAAGTAAACTCGTCTTCCATTTTTGAGTCGACACCATTACATATAGAATAATAATTTTCAAACTGAAAGGGTGTTTCATTTGTCGAAAAACTTCTAAAATTCTGTGACTGTATGGCGCAGTCTCTATTTCAATGCATCATTCTGTAATTATGAAGACATGTCGTCGTGAAACACAATGGTTTAACACTAACTGTTTCTGTAAGGTTCCTATGTGCAAAATGACCAAAAACTAGCCTTAGAGTTAAGTCCCTGCCAAACTGAAGTCTACATGTTTCAGCTCTGGGGTTCCCAGTGAAGACATATTTTTGGCATTCACACATTTGAAGTATGCAGCTACTAAATGAAACAAAAGATGAAAATCTCTGGAAAATCTTGACTTTTACTCGACTGTGAACATTTTTTAACTGCTTAGATATTTAAATGGAGCGAATAGACGCATTGGAAAAGTCGTATTTGTTAACCTACGATTTTCTATTTCGTTTGTTAGATAGACAGATTTGCCGTCCATACAACTCTGACACTTAAATTCACAATGCCATCTGAATAAAAATAAATATTTAAAAATGATGTTAATCTTCCCTATAAAAGAAATAGAATAACTAACAATTTTAAGCCATTGATGTCCACCTTAAAGACACAGTACTTATAGTTTACATTCATAAAAATGACAGGAACTATATTTATAGACAACCGAAATACAAGCGACCCAACAGGTCATTTTTGAAAATAAGATTTTTTTATTTGTTTTATCAGGTCCATTTATCTTCTCTTCAGCTTTTATCAGCCTACAATAACACATTACTAAATGTATGAAAATTTACAATGTCCATCAAAAACAAGTGTGGTGTAATAAAATTAACGGTACCAATTTTCTTGCACCAGACGCGTGTAAACGTCAATGAGCCGCAACCTACCGATAATAAACCCAAAAGACATGTGCAAGTTTGACGAGAAAGAGAGATGTGAGTTTCCCTCAATGGGACAGCATCACATCGACAAAATATATGTATGCATGAACTATTCACTTGGCTCATGCTACCACAAATTTATTTTTCTCTCGATTTTACGGTATTTTCCGATAATACAAATTACTGTTCGTATGAAATATCCAATAGTGATGAACGTGGCATTAAACACCAATAATCAAGATATCGACCATTGTTTATTTCAGATATTTTTCTACACCGATCATTGGTTTGGTAAACAAGAAACTATTAACTGGAATTGTTATTTCACTAGAGCAAAGTTTTACTTCACAAACTTATTACTATATCTGTTGCATTATGACTGTAATATTTGCCGCTGTCACATAGCAGTTTCATTAAATTTATTGATTTCTTCAATACCTCGAACAAAAGATGCCTTAAAACCCGGAATATTTTGAAAACGTCAACCGATTGTTTGTCCAAAAAAAAATGTACATGAAAAGAAGTATAGTAAACTTATGATAAAGGGTTTTCAGGACAAATACATATAGGTAGGAGCTGCTTTTTAAGGTCTTTGTGTCCATCACAATTTAAGTGTGGAGACCTTTTGTTAATAAATATGTAAGTTAAACTTTTCAAACTTAAAGTAAACTCGTCTTCCAACTTTGAGTCGACACCATTACATATAGAATAATAATTTTCAAACTGAAAGGGTGTTTCATTTGTCGAAAAACTTCTAAAATTCTGTGACTGTATGGCGCAGTCTTTATTTCAATGCATCATTCTGTAATTATGAAGACATGTCGTCGTGAAACACAGTGGTTTAACACTAACTGTTTCTGTAAGGTTCCTATGTGCAAAATGACCAAAAACTAGCCTTAGAGTTAAGTCCCTGCCAAACTGAAGTCTACATGTTTCAGCTATGGGGTTCCCAGTGAAGACATATTTTTGGCATTTACACATTTGAAGTATGCAGCTACTAAATGAAACAAAAGATGAAAATCTCTGGAAAATCTTGACTTTTACTCGACTGTGAACATTTTTGAACTGCTTAGATATTTAAATGGAGCGAATAGACGCATTGGAAAAGTCGTATTTTTTAACCTACGATTGTCTATTCTTTTGTTAGATAGACAGATTTGCCATCCATACAACTCTGACACTTAAATTCACAATGCCATCTGAATAAAAATAAATATTTAGAAATGATGTTCATCTTCCCTATAAAAGAAATAGAATAACTAACAATTTTAAGCCATTGATGTCCACCTTAAAGACACAGTACTTATAGTTTACATTCATAAAAATGACAGGAACTATATTTATAGACAACCGAAATACGAGCGACCCAACAGGTCATTTTTGAAAATAAGATTTTTTTATTTTTTTTATCAGGTCCATTTATCTTCTCTTCAGCTTTTATCAGCCTACAATAACACATTACTGAATGTATGAAAATTTACAGTGTCCATCAAAAACAAGTGTGGTGTAATAAAATTAACGGTACCATTTTTCTTGCACCAGACGCGTGTAAACGTCAATGAGCCGCAACCTACCGAAAATAAACCCAAAAGACATGTGCAAGTTTGACGAGAAAGAGAGATGTGAGTTTCCCTCAATGGGACAGCATCCCAGCGACAAAATATATGTATGCATGAACTATTCACTTGGCTCATGCTACCACAAATTTATTTTTCTCTCGATTTTACGGTATTTTCCGATAATACAAATTACTGTTCGTATGAAATATCCAATAGTGCTGAACGTGGCATTAAACACCAATAATCAAGATATCGACCATTGTTTATTTCAGATATTTTTCTACACCGATCATTGGTTTGGTAAACAAGAAACTATTAACTGGAATTGTTATTTCACTAGAGCAATGTTTTACTTCACAAACTTATTACTATATCTGTTGCATTATGACTGTAATATTTGCCGCTGTCACATAGCAGTATCATTAAATTTATTGATTTCTTCAATACCTCGAACAAAAGATGCCTTAAAACCCGGAATATTTTGAAAACGTCAACCGATTGTTTGTCCAAAAAAAAATGTACATGAAAAGAAGTATAGTAAACTTATGATAAAGGGTTTTAAGGACAAATACATATAGGTATGAGCTGCTTTTTAAGGTCTTTGTGTCCATCACAATTTAAGTGTGGAGACCTTTTGTTAATAAATATGTAAGTTAAACTTTTCAAACTTAAAGTAAACTCGTCTTCCAACTTTAAGTCGACACCATTACATATAGAATAATAATTTTCAAACTGAAAGGGTGTTTCATTTGTCGAAAAACTTCTAAAATTCTGTGACTGTATGGCGCAGTCTCTATTTCAATGCATCATTCTGTAATTATGAAGACATGTCGTCGTGAAACACAATGGTTTAACACTAACTGTTTCTGTAAGGTTCCTATGTGCAAAATGACCAAAAACTAGCCTTAGAGTTAAGTCCCTGCCAAACTGAAGTCTACATGTTTCAGCTCTGGGGTTCCCAGTGAAGACATATTTTTGGCATTCACACATTTGAAGTATGCAGCTACTAAATGAAACAAAAGATGAAAATCTCTGGAAAATCTTGACTTTTACTCGACTGTGAACATTTTTGAACTGCTTAGATATTTAAATGGAGCCAATAGACGCATTGGAAAAGTCGTATTTTTTAACCTACGATTTTCTATTTCGTTTGTTAGATAGACATATTTGCCATCCATACAACTCTGACACTTAAATTCACAATGCCATCTGAATAAAAATAAATATTTAAAAATGATGTTAATCTTCTCTATAAAAGAAATAGAATAACTAACAATTTAAAGCCATTGATGTCCACCTTAAAGACACAGTACTTATAGTTAACATTCATAAAAATGACAGGAACTATATTTATAGACAACCGAAATACGAGCGACCCAACAGGTCATTTTTGAAAATAAGATTTTTTTATTTTCTTTTATCAGGTCCATTTATCTTCTCTTCAGCTTTTATCAGCCTACAATAACACATTACTGCATGTTTGAAAATTTACAATGTCCATCAAAAACAAGTGTGGTGTAATAAAATTAACGGTACCAATTTTCTTGCACCAGACGCGTGTAAACGTCAATGAGCCGCAACCTACCGAAAATAAACCCAAAAGACATGTGCAAGTTTGACGAGAAAGAGAGATGTGAGTTTCCCTCAATGGGACAGCATCCCAGCGACAAAATATATGTATGCATGAACTATTCACTTGGCTCATGCTACCACAAATTTATTTTTCTCTCGATTTTACGGTATTTTCCGATAATACAAATTCATTTTCGTATGAAATATCCAATAGTGATGAAAGTGGCATTAAACACCAATAATCAAGATATCGACCATTGTTTATTTCAGATCTTTTTCTACACTGATCATTTGTTTGGTAAACAAGAAACTATTAACTGGAATTGTTATTTCACTAGAGCAATGTTTTGCTTCACAAACTTATTATTATATCTATTGCATTATGACTGTAATATTTGCCGCTGGTCATATAGCAGTTTCATCAAATTTATTGATTTCTTCAATACCTCGAACAAAAGATGCCTTTAAACCCGGAATATTTTGAAAACGTCAATCGATTGTTTGTCCAAAAAACAATGTACATGAAAAGAAGTATTATAGTAAACTTATGATAAAGGGTTTTAAGGACAAATACACATAGGTAGGAGCTGCTTTTTAAGGTCTTTGTGTCCATCACAATTTAAGTGTGGAGACCTTTTGTTAATAAATATGTAAGTTAAACTTTACAAACTTAAAGTAAACACGTTTGCCAACTTTAAGTCGACACCATTACATATAGAATAATAATTTTCAAACTGAAAGGGTGTTTCATTTGTCGAAAAACTTCTAAAATTCTGTGACTGTATGGCGCAGTCTCTATTTCAATGCATCGTTCTGTAATTATGCAGACATGTCATCGTGAAACACAATGGTTTAACACTAACTGTTTCTGTAAGGTTCCTATGTGCAAAATGACCAAAAACTAGCCTTAGAGTTAAGTCCCTGCCAAACTGAAGTCTACATGTTTCAGCTCTGGGGTTCCCAGTGAAGACATATTTTTGGCATTCACACATTTGAAGTATGCAGCTACTAAATGAAACAAAAGATGAAAATCTCTGGAAAATCTTGACTTTTACTCGACTGTGAACATTTTTGAACTGCTTAGATATTTAAATGGAGCCAATAGACGCATTGGAAAAGTCGTATTTTTTAACCTACGATTTTCTATTTCGTTTGTTAGATAGACAGATTTGCCATCCATACAACTCTGACACTTAAATTCACAATGCCATCTGAATAAAAATAAATATTTAAAAATGATGTTAATCTTCCCTATAAAAGAAATAGAATAACTAACAATTTAAAGCCATTGATGTCCACCTTAAAGACACAGTACTTATAGTTTACATTCATAAAAATGACAGGAACTATATTTATAGACAACATAAATACGAGCGACCCAACAGGTCATTTTTGAAAATAAGATTTTTTTTAAATTTTTATCAGGTCCATTTATCTTCTCTTCAGGTTTTATCAGCCTACAATAACACATTACTGCATGTTTGAAAATTTACAATGTCCATCAAAAACAAGTGTGGTGTAATAAAATTAACGGTACCAATTTTCTTGCACCAGACGCGTGTAAACGTCAATGAGCCGCAACCTACCGAAAATAAACCCAAAAGACATGTGCAAGTTTGACGAGAAAGAGAGATGGGAGTTTCCCTCAATGGGACAGCATCCCAGCGACAAAATATATGTATGCATGAACTATTCACTTGGCTCATGCTACCACAAATTTATTTTTCTCTCGATTTTACGGTGTTTTCCGATAATACAAATTACTGTTCGTATGAAATATCCAATAGTGATGAAAGTGGCATTAAACACCAATAATCAAGATATCGACCATTGTTTATTTCAGATCTTTTTCTACACCGATCATTGAATTGGTAAACAAGAAACTATTAACTGGAATTGTTATTTCACTAGAGCATTGTTTTGCTTCACAAACTTATTACTATATCTGTTGCATTATGACTGTAATATTTGCCGCTGGTCATATAGCAGTTTCATCAAATTTATTGATTTATTCAATACCTCGAACAAAAGATGCCTTTAAACCCGGAATATTTTGAAAACGTCAATCGATTGTTTGTCCAAAAAACAATGTACATGAAAAGAAGTATTATAGTAATCTTATGATAAAGGGTTTTAAGGACAAATACATATAGGTAGGAGCTGCTTTATAAGGTCTTTGTGTCCATCACAATTTAAGTGTGGCGACCTTTTGTTAATAAATATGTAAGTTAAACTTTTCAAACTTAAAGTAAACTCGTCTTCCAACTTTGAGTCGACACCATTACATATAGAATAATAATTTTCAAACTGAAAGGGTGTTTCATTTGTCGAAAAACTTCTAAAATTCTGTGACTGTATGGCGCAGTCTCTATTTCAATGCATCATTCTGTAATTATGAAGACATGTCATCGTGAAACACAATGGTTTAACACTAACTGTTTCTGTAAGGTTCCTATGTGCAAAATGACCAAAAACTAGCCTTAGAGTTAAGTCCCTGCCAAACTGAAGTCTACATGTTTCAGCTCTGGGGTTCCCAGTGAAGACATATTTTTGGCATTTACACATTTGAAGTATGCAGCTACTAAATGAAACAAAAGATGAAAATCTCTGGAAAATCTTGACTTTTACTCGACTGTGAACATTTTTGAACTGCTTAGATATTTAAATGGAGCGAATAGACGCATTGGAAAAGTCGTATTTTTTAACCTACGATTGTCTATTCTTTTGTTAGATAGACAGATTTGCCATCCATACAACTCTGACACTTAAATTCACAATGCCATCTGAATAAAAATAAATATTTAGAAATGATGTTAATCTTCCCTATAAAAGAAATAGAATAACTAACAATTTTAAGCCATTGATGTCCACCTTAAAGACACAGTACTTATAGTTTACATTCATAAAAATGACAGGAACTATATTTATAGACAACCGAAATACGAGCGACCCAACAGGTCATTTTTGAAAATAAGATTTTTTTTTTTTTTTTTATCAGGTCCATTTATCTTTTCTTCAGCTTTTATCAGCCTACAATAACACATTACTGAATGTATGAAAATTTACAGTGTCCATCAAAAACAAGTGTGGTGTAATAAAATTAACGGTACCAATTTTCTTGCACCAGACGCGTGTAAACGTCAATGAGCCGCAACCTACCGAAAATAAACCCAAAAGACATGTGCAAGTTTGACGAGAAAGAGAGATGTGAGTTTCCCTCAATGGGACAGCATCCCAGCGACAAAATATATGTATGCATGAACTATTCACTTGGCGCATGCTACCACAAATTTATTTTTCTCTCGATTTTACGGTATTTTCCGAGAATACAAATTACTGTTCGTATGAAATATCCAATAGTGCTGAACGTGGCATTAAACACCAATAATCAAGATATCGACCATTGTTTATTTCAGATATTTTTCTACACCGATCATTGGTTTGGTAAACAAGAAACTATTAACTGGAATTGTTATTTCACTAGAGCAATGTTTTACTTCACAAACTTATTACTATATCTGTTGCATTATGACTGTAATATTTGCCGCTGTCACATAGCAGTTTCATTAAATCTATTGATTTCTTCAATACCTCGAACAAAAGATGCCTTAAAACCCGGAATATTTTGAAAACGTCAACCGATTGTTTGTCCAAATAAAAATGTACATGAAAAGAAGTATAGTAAACTTATGATAAAGGGTTTTAAGGACAAATACATATAAGTAGGAGCTGCTTTTTAAGGTCTTTGCGTCCATCACAATTTAAGTGTGGAGACCTTTTGTTAATAAATATGTAAGTTAAACTTTTCAAACTTAAAGTAAACTCGTCTTCCAACTTTGAGTCGACACCATTACATATAGAATAATAATTTTCAAACTGAAAGGGTGTTTCATTTGTCGAAAAACTTCTAAAATTCTGTGACTGTATCGCGCAGTCTCTATTTCAATGCATCATTCTGTAATTATGCAGACATGTCATCGTGAAACACAATGGTTTAACACTAACTGTTTCGGTAAGGTTCCTATGTGCAAAATGACCAAAAACTAGCCTTAGAGTTAAGTCCCTGCCAAACTGAAGTCTACATGTTTCAGCTCTGGGGTTCCCAGTGAAGACATATTTTTGGCATTTACACATTTGAAGTATGCAGCTACTAAATGAAACAAAAGATGAAAATCTCTGGAAAATCTTGACTTTTACTCGACTGTGAACATTTTTGAACTGCTTAGATATTTAAATGGAGCGAATAGACGCATTGGAAAAGTCGTATTTTTTAACCTACGATTTTCTATTTCGTTTGTTAGATAGACAGATTTGCCATCCATACAACTCTGACACTTAAATTCACAATGCCATCTGAATAAAAATAAATATTTAAAAATGATGTTAATCTTCCCTATAAAAGAAATAGAATAACTAACAATTTTAAGCCATTGATGTCCACCTTAAAGACACAGTACTTATAGTTTACATTCATAAAAATGACAGGAACTATATTTATAGACAACCGAAATACGAGCGACCCAACAGGTCATTTTTGAAAATAAGATTTTTTTATTTGTTTTATCAGGTCCATTTATCTTCTCTTCAGCTTTTATCAGCCTACAATAACACATTACTAAATGTATGAAAATTTACAATGTCCATCAAAAACAAGTGTGGTGTAATAAAATTAACGGTACCAATTTTCTTGCACCAGACGCGTGTAAACGTCAATGAGCCGCAACCTACCGAAAATAAACCCAAAAGACATGTGCAAGTTTGACGAGAAAGAGAGATGTGAGTTTCCCTCAATGGGACAGCATCCCATCGACAAAATATATGTATGCATGAACTATTCACTTGGCTCATGCTACCACAAATTTATTTTTCTCTCGATTTTACGGTATTTTCCGATAATACAAATTACTGTTCGTATGAAATATCCAATAGTGATGAACGTGGCATTAAACACCAATAATCAAGATATCGACCATTGTTTATTTCAGATATTTTTCTACACCGATCATTGGTTTGGTAAACAAGAAACTATTAACTGGAATTGTTATTTCACTAGAGCAATGTTTTACTTCACAAACTTATTACTATATCTGTTGCATTATGACTGTAATATTTGCCGCTGTCACATAGCAGTTTCATTAAATTTATTGATTTCTTCAATACCTCGAACAAAAGATGCCTTAAAACCCGGAATATTTTGAAAACGTCAACCGATTGTTTGTCCAAAAAAAAATGTACATGAAAAGAAGTATAGTAAACTTATGATAAAGGGTTTTAAGGACAAATACATATAGGTAGGAGCTGCTTTTTAAGGTCTTTGTGTCCATCACAATTTAAGTGTGGAGACCTTTTGTTAATAAATATGTAAGTTAAACTTTTCAAACTTAAGTAAACTCGTCTTCCAACTTTGAGTCGACACCATTACATATAGAATAATAATTTTCAAACTGAAAGGGTGTTTCATTTGTCGAAAAACTTCTAAAATTCTGTGACTGTATGGCGCAGTCTCTATTTCAATGCATCATTCTGTAATTATGAAGACATGTCGTCGTGAAACACAATGGTTTAACACTAACTGTTTCTGTAAGGTTCCTATGTGCAAAATGACCAAAAACTAGCCTTAGAGTTAAGTCCCTGCCAAACTGAAGTCTACATGTTTCAGCTCTGGGGTTCCCAGTGAAGACATATTTTTGGCATTCACACATTTGAAGTATGCAGCTACTAAATGAAACAAAAGATGAAAATCTCTGGAAAATCTTGACTTTTACTCGACTGTGAACATTTTTGAACTGCTTAGATATTTAAATGGAGCCAATAGACGCATTGGAAAAGTCGTATTTTTTAACCTACGATTTTCTATTTCGTTTGTTAGATAGACATATTTGCCATCCATACAACTCTGACACTTAAATTCACAATGCCATCTGAATAAAAATAAATATTTAAAAATGATGTTAATCTTCTCTATAAAAGAAATAGAATAACTAACAATTTAAAGCCATTGATGTCCACCTTAAAGACACAGTACTTATAGTTAACATTCATAAAAATGACAGGAACTATATTTATAGACAACCGAAATACGAGCGACCCAACAGGTCATTTTTGAAAATAAGATTTTTTTATTTTCTTTTATCAGGTCCATTTATCTTCTCTTCAGCTTTTATCAGCCTACAATAACACATTACTGCATGTTTGAAAATTTACAATGTCCATCAAAAACAAGTGTGGTGTAATAAAATTAACGGTACCAATTTTCTTGCACCAGACGCGTGTAAACGTCAATGAGCCGCAACCTACCGAAAATAAACCCAAAAGACATGTGCAAGTTTGACGAGAAAGAGAGATGTGAGTTTCCCTCAATGGGACAGCATCCCAGCGACAAAATATATGTATGCATGAACTATTCACTTGGCTCATGCTACCACAAATTTATTTTTCTCTCGATTTTACGGTATTTTCCGATAATACAAATTCATTTTCGTATGAAATATCCAATAGTGATGAAAGTGGCATTAAACACCAATAATCAAGATATCGACCATTGTTTATTTCAGATCTTTTTCTACACTGATCATTTGTTTGGTAAACAAGAAACTATTAACTGGAATTGTTATTTCACTAGAGCAATGTTTTGCTTCACAAACTTATTATTATATCTATTGCATTATGACTGTAATATTTGCCGCTGGTCATATAGCAGTTTCATCAAATTTATTGATTTCTTCAATACCTCGAACAAAAGATGCCTTTAAACCCGGAATATTTTGAAAACGTCAATCGATTGTTTGTCCAAAAAACAATGTACATGAAAAGAAGTATTATAGTAAACTTATGATAAAGGGTTTTAAGGACAAATACACATAGGTAGGAGCTGCTTTTTAAGGTCTTTGTGTCCATCACAATTTAAGTGTGGAGACCTTTTGTTAATAAATATGTAAGTTAAACTTTACAAACTTAAAGTAAACACGTTTGCCAACTTTAAGTCGACACCATTACATATAGAATAATAATTTTCAAACTGAAAGGGTGTTTCATTTGTCGAAAAACTTCTAAAATTCTGTGACTGTATGGCGCAGTCTCTATTTCAATGCATCATTCTGTAATTATGCAGACATGTCATCGTGAAACACAATGGTTTAACACTAACTGTTTCTGTAAGGTTCCTATGTGCAAAATGACCAAAAACTAGCCTTAGAGTTAAGTCCCTGCCAAACTGAAGTCTACATGTTTCAGCTCTGGGGTTCCCAGTGAAGACATATTTTTGGCATTCACACATTTGAAGTATGCAGCTACTAAATGAAACAAAAGATGAAAATCTCTGGAAAATCTTGACTTTTACTCGACTGTGAACATTTTTGAACTGCTTAGATATTTAAATGGAGCCAATAGACGCATTGGAAAAGTCGTATTTTTTAACCTACGATTTTCTATTTCGTTTGTTAGATAGACAGATTTGCCATCCATACAACTCTGACACTTAAATTCACAATGCCATCTGAATAAAAATAAATATTTAAAAATGATGTTAATCTTCCCTATAAAAGAAATAGAATAACTAACAATTTAAAGCCATTGATGTCCACCTTAAAGACACAGTACTTATAGTTTACATTCATAAAAATGACAGGAACTATATTTATAGACAACCGAAATACGAGCGACCCAACAGGTCATTTTTGAAAATAAGATTTTTTTTAAATTTTTATCAGGTCCATTTATCTTCTCTTCAGGTTTTATCAGCCTACAATAACACATTACTGCATGTTTGAAAATTTACAATGTCCATCAAAAACAAGTGTGGTGTAATAAAATTAACGGTACCAATTTTCTTGCACCAGACGCGTGTAAACGTCAATGAGCCGCAACCTACCGAAAATAAACCCAAAAGACATGTGCAAGTTTGACGAGAAAGAGAGATGGGAGTTTCCCTCAATGGGACAGCATCCCAGCGACAAAATATATGTATGCATGAACTATTCACTTGGCTCATGCTACCACAAATTTATTTTTCTCTCGATTTTACGGTGTTTTCCGATAATACAAATTACTGTTCGTATGAAATATCCAATAGTGATGAACGTGGCATTAAACACCAATAATCAAGATATCGACCATTGTTTATTTCAGATCTTTTTCTACACCGATCATTGAATTGGTAAACAAGAAACTATTAACTGGAATTGTTATTTCACTAGAGCATTGTTTTGCTTCACAAACTTATTACTATATCTGTTGCATTATGACTGTAATATTTGCCGCTGGTCATATAGCAGTTTCATCAAATTTATTGATTTATTCAATACCTCGAACAAAAGATGCCTTTAAACCCGGAATATTTTGAAAACGTCAATCGATTGTTTGTCCAAAAAACAATGTACATGAAAAGAAGTATTATAGTAAACTTATGATAAAGGGTTTTAAGGACAAATACACATAGGTAGGAGCTGCTTTTTAAGGTCTTTGTGTCCATCACAATTTCAGTGTGGAGACCTTTTGTTAGTAAATATGTAAGATAAACTTTACAAACTTAAAGTAAACTCGTCTTCCAACTTTAAGTCGACACCATTACATATAGAATAATAATTTTCAAACTGAAAGGGTGTTTCATTTGTCGAAAAACTTCTAAAATTCTGTGACTGTATCGCGCAGTCTCTATTTCAATGCATCATTCTGTAATTATGCAGACATGTCGTCGTGAAACACAATGGTTTAACACTAACTGTTTCTGTAAGGTTCCTATGTGCAAAATGACCAAAAACTAGCCTTAGAGTTAAGTCCCTGCCAAACTGAAGTCTACATGTTTCAGCTCTGGGGTTCCCAGTGAAGACATATTTTTTGGCATTCACACATTTGAAGTATGCAGCTACTAAATGAAACAAAAGATGAAAATCTCTGGAAAATCTTGACTTTTACTCGACTGTGAACATTTTTGAACTGCTTAGATATTTAAATGGAGCCAATAGACGCATTGGAAAAGTCGTATTTTTTAACCTACGATTTTCTATTTCGTTTGTTAGATAGACAGATTTGCCATCCATACAACTCTGACACTTAAATTCACAATGCCATCTGAATAAAAATAAATATTTAAAAATGATGTTAATCTTCCCTATAAAAGAAATAGAATAACTAACAATTTAAAGCCATTGATGTCCACCTTAAAGACACAGTACTTATAGTTTACATTCATAAAAATGACAGGAACTATATTTATAGACAACCGAAATACGAGCGACCCAACAGGTCATTTTTGAAAATAAGATTTTTTTATTTTTTTTTATCAGGTCCATTTATCTTCTCTTCAGCTTTTATCAGCCTACAATAACACATTACTGCATGTTTGAAAATTTACAATGTCCATCAAAAACAAGTGTGGTGTAATAAAATTAACGGTACCAATTTTCTTGCACCAGACGCGTGTAAACGTCAATGAGCCGCAACCTACCGAAAATAATCCCAAAAGACATGTGCAAGTTTGACGAGAAAGAGAGATGGGAGTTTCCCTCAATGGGACAGCATCCCAGCGACAAAATATATGTATGCATGAACTATTCACTTGGCTCATGCTACCGCAAATTTATTTTTCTCTCGATTTTACGGTATTTTCCGATAATACAAATTACTGTTCGTATGAAATCTCCAATAGTGATGAAAGTGGCATTAAACACCAATAATCAAGATATCGACCATTGTTTATTTCAGATCTTTTTCTACACCGATCATTGAATTGGTAAACAAGAAACTATTAACTGGAATTGTTATTTCACTAGAGCAATGTTTTGCTTCACAAACTTATTACTATATCTGTTGCATTATGACTGTAATATTTGCCGCTGGTCATATAGCAGTTTCATCAAATTTATTGATTTATTCAATACCTCGAACAAAAGATGCCTTTAAACCCGGAATATTTTGAAAACGTCAATCGATTGTTTGTCCAAAAAACAATGTACATGAAAAGAAGTATTATAGTAAACTTATGATAAAGGGTTTTAAGGACAAATACATATAGGTAGGAGCTGCTTTTTAAGGTCTTTGTGTCCATCACAATTTAAGTGTGGAGACCTTTTGTTAATAAATATGTAAGTTAAACTTTACAAACTTAAAGTAAACTCGTTTACCAACTTTAAGTCGACACCATTACATATAGAATAATAATTTTCAAACTGAAAGGGTGTTTCATTTGTCGAAAAAATTCTAAAATTCTGTGACTGTATCGCGTAGTCTCTATTTCAATGCATCATTCTGTAATTATGCAGACATGTCATCGTGAAACACAATGGTTTAACACTAACTGTTTCTGTAAGGTTCCTATGTGCAAAATGACCAAAAACTAGCCTTAGAGTTAAGTCCCTGCCAAACTGAAGTCTACATGTTTCAGCTCTGGGGTTCCCAGTGAAGACATATTTTTGGCATTCACACATTTGAAGTATGCAGCTACTAAATGAAACAAAAGATGAAAATCTCTGGAAAATCTTGACTTTTACTCGACTGTGAACATTTTTGAACTGCTTAGATATTTAAATGGAGCCAATAGACGCATTGGAAAAGTCGTATTTTTTAACCTACGATTTTCTATTTCGTTTGTTAGATAGACAGATTTGACATCCATACAACTCTGACACTTAAATTCACAATGCCATCTGAATAAAAATAAATATTTAAAAATGATGTTAATCTTCCCTATAAAAGAAATAGAATAACTAACAATTTAAAGCCATTGATGTCCACCTTAAAGACACAGTACTTATAGTTTACATTCATAAAAATCACAGGAACTATATTTATAGACAACCGAAATACGAGCGACCCAACAGGTCATTTTTGAAAACAAGATTTTTTTTTTTTTTTTTTATCAGGTCCATTTATCTTCTCTTCAGCTTTTATCAGCCTACAAAAACACATTACTGCATGTTTGAAAAGTTACAATGTCCATCAAAAACAAGTGTGGTGTAATAAAATTAACGGTACCAATTTTCTTGCACCAGACGCGTGTAAACGTCAATGAGCCGCAACCTACCGAAAATAAACCCAAAAGACATGTGCAAGTTTGACGAGAAAGAGAGATGTGAGTTTCCCTCAATGGGACAGCATCCCAGCGACAAAATATATGTATGCATGAACTATTCACTTGGCTCATGCTACCACAAATTTATTTTTCTCTCGATTTTACGGTATTTTCCGATAATACAAATTACTGTTCGTATGAAATCTCCAATAGTGATAAAAGTGGCATTAAACACCAATAATCAAGATATCGACCATTGTTTATTTCAGATCTTTTTCTACACCGATCATTGGTTTGGTAAACAAGAAACTATTAACCGGAATTGTTATTTCACTAGAGCAATGTTTTGCTTCAATAACTTATTACTATATCTGTTGCATTATGACTGTAATATTTGCCGCTGGTCATATAGCAGTTTCATCAAATTTATTGATATCTTCAATACCTCGAACAAAAGATGCCTTTAAACCCGGAATGATTTGAAAACGTCAATCGATTGTTTGTCCAAAAAACAATGTACATGAAAAGAAGTATTATAGTAAACTTATGATAAAGGGTTTTAAGGACAAATACACATAGGTAGGAGCTGCTTTTTAAGGTCTTTGTGTCCATCACAATTTAAGTGTGGAGACCTTTTGTTAATAAATATGTAAGTTTAACTTTACAAACTTAAAGTAAACTCGTCTTCCAACTTTAAGTCGACACCATTACATATAGAATAATAATTTTCAAACTGAAAGGGTGTTTCATTTGTCGAAAAACTTCTAAAATTCTGTGACTGTATCGCGCAGTCTCTATTTCAATGCATCATTCTGTAATTATGCAGACATGTCATCGTGAAACACAATGGTTTAACACTAACTGTTTCTGTAAGGTTCCTATGTGCAAAATGACCAAAAACTAGCCTTAGAGTTAAGTCCCTGCCAAACTGAAGTCTACATGTTTCAGCTCTGGGGTTCCCAGTGAAGACATATTTTTGGAATTCACACATTTGAAGTATGCAGCTACTAAATGAAACAAAAGATGAAAATCTCTGGAAAATCTTGACTTTTACTCGACTGTGAACATTTTTGAACTGCTTAGATATTTAAATGGAGCCAATAGACGCATTGGAAAAGTCGTATTTTTTAACCTACGATTTTCTATTTCGTTTGTTAGATAGACAGATTTGCCATCCATACAACTCTGACACTTAAATTCACAATGCCATCTGAATAAAAATAAATATTTAAAAATGATGTTAATCTTCCCTATAAAAGAAATAGAATAACTAACAATTTTAAGCCATTGATGTCCACCTTAAAGACACAGTACTTATAGTTTACATTCATAAAAATGACAGGAACTATATTTATAGACAACCGAAATACGAGCGACCGAACAGGTCATTTATTTTTCTCTCGATTTTACGGTATTTTCCGATAATACAAATTACTGTTCGTATGAAATCTCCAATAGTTAGAGTTAAGTCCCTGCCAAACTGAAGTCTACATGTTTCAGCTCTGGGGTTCCCAGTGAAGACATATTTTTGGCATTCACACATTTGAAGTATGCAGCTACTAAATGAAACAAAAGATGAAAATCTCTGGAAAATCTTGACTTTTACTCGACTGTGAACATTTTTGAACTGCTTAGATATTTAAATGGAGCCAATAGACGCATTGGAAAAGTCGTATTTTTTAACCTACGATTTTCTATTTCGTTTGTTAGATAGACAGATTTGACATCCATACAACTCTGACACTTAAATTCACAATGCCATCTGAATAAAAATAAATATTTAAAAATGATGTTAATCTTCCCTATAAAAGAAATAGAATAACTAACAATTTAAAGCCATTGATGTCCACCTTAAAGACACAGTACTTATAGTTTACATTCATAAAAATCACAGGAACTATATTTATAGACAACCGAAATACGAGCGACTCAACAGGTCATTTTTGAAAACAAGATTTTTTTTTTTTTTTTTTATCAGGTCCATTTATCTTCTCTTCAGCTTTTATCAGCCTACAAAAACACATTACTGCATGTTTGAAAAGTTACAATGTCCATCAAAAACAAGTGTGGTGTAATAAAATTAACGGTACCAATTTTCTTGCACCAGACGCGTGTAAACGTCAATGAGCCGCAACCTACCGAAAATAAACCCAAAAGACATGTGCAAGTTTGACGAGAAAGAGAGATGTGAGTTTCCCTCAATGGGACAGCATCCCAGCGACAAAATATATGTATGCATGAACTATTCACTTGGCTCATGCTACCACAAATTTATTTTTCTCTCGATTTTACGGTATTTTCCGATAATACAAATTACTGTTCGTATGAAATCTCCAATAGTGATAAAAGTGGCATTAAACACCAATAATCAAGATATCGACCATTGTTTATTTCAGATCTTTTTCTACACCGATCATTGGTTTGGTAAACAAGAAACTATTAACCGGAATTGTTATTTCACTAGAGCAATGTTTTGCTTCAATAACTTATTACTATATCTGTTGCATTATGACTGTAATATTTGCCGCTGGTCATATAGCAGTTTCATCAAATTTATTGATATCTTCAATACCTCGAACAAAAGATGCCTTTAAACCCGGAATGATTTGAAAACGTCAATCGATTGTTTGTCCAAAAAACAATGTACATGAAAAGAAGTATTATAGTAAACTTATGATAAAGGGTTTTAAGGACAAATACACATAGGTAGGAGCTGCTTTTTAAGGTCTTTGTGTCCATCACAATTTAAGTGTGGAGACCTTTTGTTAATAAATATGTAAGTTTAACTTTACAAACTTAAAGTAAACTCGTCTTCCAACTTTAAGTCGACACCATTACATATAGAATAATAATTTTCAAACTGAAAGGGTGTTTCATTTGTCGAAAAACTTCTAAAATTCTGTGACTGTATCGCGCAGTCTCTATTTCAATGCATCATTCTGTAATTATGCAGACATGTCATCGTGAAACACAATGGTTTAACACTAACTGTTTCTGTAAGGTTCCTATGTGCAAAATGACCAAAAACTAGCCTTAGAGTTAAGTCCCTGCCAAACTGAAGTCTACATGTTTCAGCTCTGGGGTTCCCAGTGAAGACATATTTTTGGAATTCACACATTTGAAGTATGCAGCTACTAAATGAAACAAAAGATGAAAATCTCTGGAAAATCTTGACTTTTACTCGACTGTGAACATTTTTGAACTGCTTAGATATTTAAATGGAGCCAATAGACGCATTGGAAAAGTCGTATTTTTTAACCTACGATTTTCTATTTCGTTTGTTAGATAGACAGATTTGCCATCCATACAACTCTGACACTTAAATTCACAATGCCATCTGAATAAAAATAAATATTTAAAAATGATGTTAATCTTCCCTATAAAAGAAATAGAATAACTAACAATTTTAAGCCATTGATGTCCACCTTAAAGACACAGTACTTATAGTTTACATTCATAAAAATGACAGGAACTATATTTATAGACAACCGAAATACGAGCGACCGAACAGGTCATTTATTTTTCTCTCGATTTTACGGTATTTTCCGATAATACAAATTACTGTTCGTATGAAATCTCCAATAGTTAGAGTTAAGTCCCTGCCAAACTGAAGTCTACATGTTTCAGCTCTGGGGTTCCCAGTGAAGACATATTTTTGGAATTCACACATTTGAAGTATGCAGCTACTAAATGAAACAAAAGATGAAAATCTCTGGAAAATCTTGACTTTTACTCGACTGTGAACATTTTTGAACTGCTTAGATATTTAAATGGAGCCAATAGACGCATTGGAAAAGTCGTATTTTTTAACCTACGATTTTCTATTTCGTTTGTTAGATAGACAGATTTGCCATCCATACAACTCTGACACTTAAATTCACAATGCCATCTGAATAAAAATAAATATTTAAAAATGATGTTAATCTTCCCTATAAAAGAAATAGAATAACTAACAATTTTAAGCCATTGATGTCCACCTTAAAGACACAGTACTTATAGTTTACATTCATAAAAATGACAGGAACTATATTTATAGACAACCGAAATACGAGCGACCGAACAGGTCATTTTTGAAAACAAGATTTTTTTATTTTTTTTATCAGGTCCATTTATCTTCTCTTCAGCTTTTATCAGCCTACAATAACACATTACTGCATGTTTGAAAATTTACAATGTCCATCAAAAACAAGTGTGGTGTAATAAAATTAACGGTACCAATTTTCTTGCATCAGACGCGTGTAAACGTCAATGAGCCGCAACCTACCGAAAATAAACCCAAAAGACATGTGCAAGTTTGACGAGAAAGAGAGATGTGAGTTTCCCTCAATGGGACAGCATCCCAAAGACAAAATATATGTATGCATGAACTATTCACTTGGCTCATGCTACCACAAATTTATTTTTCTCTCGATTTTACGGTATTTTCCGATAATACAAATTACTGTTCGTATGAAATCTCCAATAGTGATGAAAGTGGCATTAAACACCAATAATCAAGATATCGACCATTGTTTATTTCAGATCTTTTTCTACACCGATCATTGAATTGGTAAACAAGAAACTATTAACTGGAATTGTTATTTCACTAGGGCAATGTTTTGCTTCAATAACTTATTACTATATCTGTTGCATTATGACTGTAATATTTGCCGCTGGTGTTATAGCAGTTTCATCAAATTTATTGATTTCTGCAATACCTCGAACAAAAGATGCCTTTAAACCCAGAATATTTTGAAAACGTCAATCGATTGTTTGTCCAAAAAAACAATGTACATGAAAAGAAGTATTATAGTAAACTTATGATAAAGGGTTTTAAGGACAAATACACATAGGTAGGAGCTGCTTTTTAAGGTCTTTGTGTCCATTACAATTTAAGTGTGGAGACCTTTTGCTAATAAATATGTAAGTTAAACTTTACAAACTTAAAGTAAACTCGTCTTCCAACTTTAAGTCGACACCATTACATATAGAATAATAATTTTCAAACTGAAAGGGTGTTTCATTTATCGAAAAACTTCTAAAATTCTGTGACTGTATCGCGCAGTCTCTATTTCAATGCATCATTCTGTAATTATGCAGACATGTCATCGTGAAACACAATGGTTTAACACTAACTGTTTCTGTAAGGTTCCTATGTGCAAAATGACCAAAAACTAGCCTTAGAGTTAAGTCCCTGCCAAACTGAAGTCTACATGTTTCAGCTCTGGGCTTCCCAGTGAAGACATATTTTTGGCATTCACACATTTGAAGTATGCAGATACTAAATGAAACAAAAGATGAAAATCTCTGTAAAATCTTGGCTTTTACTCGAATGTGAACATTTTTGAACTGCTTAGATATTTAAATGGAGTCAATAGACACATTGGAAAAGTCGTATTTTTTAACCTACGATTTTCTATTTCGTTTGTTAGATAGACAGATTTGACATCCATACAACTCTGACACTTAAATTCACAATGCTATCTGAATAAAAATAAATATTTAAAATGATGTTAATCTTCCCTATAAAAGAAATAGAACTAACAATTTTAAGCCATTGATGTCCACCTTAAAGACACAGTACTTATAGTTTACATTCATAAAAATGAATGGAACTATATTTATAGACAACCGAAATACGAGCGACCCAACAGGTCATTTTTGAAAATAAGATTTTTTTATTTTTTTTTATCAGGTCCATTTATCTTCTCTTCAGCTTTTATCAGCCTACAATAACACATTACTGCATGTTTGAAAATTTACAATGTTCATCAAAAACAAGTGTGGTGTAAACGTCAATGAGCCGCAACCTACCGATAATAAACCCAAAAGTCATGTGCAAGTTTGACGTGAAAGAGAGATGTGAGTTTCCCTCAATGGGACAGCATCCCAAAGACAAAATATATGTATGCATGAACTATTCACTTGGCTCATGCTACCACAAATTTATTTTTCTCTCGATTTTTCGGTATTTTCAGACAATACAAATTACTGTTCGTATGAAATATCCAAGAGTGATGAACGTGGCATTAAACACCAATAATCAAGATATCGACCATTGTTTATTTCAGATCTTTTTCTACACCGATCATTGGTTTGGTAAACAAGAAACTATTAACTGGAATTGTTATTTCACTAGAGCAATGTTTTGCTTCACAAACTTATTACTACATCTGTTGCATTATGACTGTAATATTTGCCGCTGGTCATATAGCAGTTCCATTAAATTTATTGATTTCTTCAATACCTCGAAAAAAAGATGCCTTTAAACCCGGAATATTTTGAAAACGTCAATCGATTGTTTGTCCAAAAAAAATGTACATGCAAAGAAGTATAGTAAACTTATGATAAAGGGTTTTAAGGACAAATACATATAGGTAGGAGCTGCTTTTTAAGGTCTTTGTGTCCATCACAATTTCAGTGTGGAGACCTTTTGTTAATAAATATGTAAGTTTAACTTTTCAAACTTAAAGTAAACTCGTCTTCCAACTTTAAGTCGACACCATTACATATAGAATAATAATTTTCAAACTGAAAGGGTGTTTCGTTTGTCGAAAAACTTCTAAAATTGTGTGACTGTATCGCGCATTCTCTATTTCAATGCATCATTCTGTAATTATGAAGACATGTCGTCGTGAAACACAATGGTTTAACACTAACTGTTTCTGTAAGGTTCCTATGTGCAAAATGACCAAAAACTAGCCTTAGAGTTAAGTCCCTGCCAAACTGAAGTCTACATGTTTCAGCTCTGGGCTTCCCAGTGAAGACATATTTTTGGCATTCACACATTTGAAGTATGCAGATACTAAATGAAACAAAAGATGAAAATCTCTGTAAAATCTTGGCTTTTACTCGAATGTGAACATTTTTGAACTGCTTAGATATTTAAATGGAGTCAATAGACACATTGGAAAAGTCATATTTTTTAACCTACGATTTTCTATTTCGTTTGTTAGATAGACAGATTTGACATCCATACAACTCTGACACTTAAATTCACGATGCTATCTGAATAAAAATAAATATTTAAAATGATACTAATCTTCCCTATAAAAGAAATAGAATAACTAACAATTTTAAGCCATTGATGTCCACCTTAAAGACACAGTACTTATAGTTTACATTCATACAAATGAATGGAACTATATTTATAGACAACCGAAATACGAGCGACCCAACAGGTCATTTTTAAAAATAAGATTTTTTTATTTTTTTTTATCAGGTCCATTTATCTTCTCTTCAGCTTTTATCAGCCTACAATAACACACTACTGCATGTTTGAAAATTTACAATGTTCATCAAAAACAAGTGTGGTGTACACGTCAATGAGCCGCAACCTACCGATAATAAACCCAAAAGACATGTGCAAGTTTGACGTGAAAGAGAGATGTGAGTTTCCCTCAATGGGACAGCATCCCAAAGACCAAATATATGTATGCATGAACTATTCACTTGGCTCATGCTACCACAAATTTATTTTTCTCTCGATTTTTCGGTATTTTCCGACAATACAAATTACTGTTCGTATGAAATATCCAAGAGTGATGAACGTGGCATTAAACACCAATAATCAAGATATCGACCATTGTTTATTTCAGATCTGTTTCTACACCGATCATTGGTTTGGTAAACAAGAAACTATTAACTGGAATTGTTATTTCACTAGAGCAATGTTTTGCTTCACAAACTTATTACTACATCTGTTGCATTATGACTGTAATATTTGCCGCTGGTCATATAGCAGTTCCATTAAATTTATTGATTTCTTCAATACCTCGAAAAAAAGATGCCTTTAAACCCGGAATATTTTGAAAACGTCAATCGATTGTTTGTCCAAAAAAAATGTACATGCAAAGAAGTATAGTAAACTTATGATAAAGGGTTTTAAGGACAAATACATATAGGTAGGAGCTGCTTTTTAAGGTCTTTGTGTCCATCACAATTTCAGTGTGGAGACCTTTTGTTAATAAATATGTAAGTTTAACTTTTCAAACTTAAAGTAAACTCGTCTTCCAACTTTAAGTCGACACCATTACATATAGAATAATAATTTTCAAACTGAAAGGGTGTTTCATTTGTCGAAAAACTTCTAAAATTCTGTGACTGTATCGCGCAGTCTCTATTTCAATGCATCATTCTGTAATTATGCAGACATGTCATCGTGAAACACAATGGTTTAACACTAACTGTGTCTGTAAGGTTCCTATGTGCAAAATGACCAAAAACTAGCCTTAGAGTTAAGTCCCTGCCAAACTGAAGTCTACATGTTTCAGCTCTGGGGTTCCCAGTGAAGACATATTTTTGGCATTCACACATTTGAAGTATGCAGCTACTAAATGAAACAAAAGATGAAAATCTCTGGAAAATCTTGACTTTTACTCGACTGTGAACATTTTTGAACTGCTTAGATATTTAAATGGAGTCAATAGACGCATTGAAAAAGTCGTATTTTTTAACCTACGATTTTCTATTTCGTTTGTTAGATAGACAGATTTGCCATCCATACAACTCTGCCACTTAAATTCACAATGCCATCTGTATAAAAATAAATATTTAAAAATGATGTTAATCTTCCCTATAAAAGAAATAGAATAACTAACAATTTTAAGCCATTGATGTCCACCTTAAAGACACAGTACTTATAGTTTACATTCATAAAAATGAAAGGAACTATATTTATAGACAACCGAAATACGAGCGACCCAACAGGTCATTTTTGAAAATAAGATTTTTTATTTTTTTTATCAGGTCCATTTATCTTCTCTTCAGCTTTTATCAGCCTACAATAACACATTACTGCATGTTTGAAAATTTACAATGTCCATCAAAAACAAGTGTGGTGTAAACGTCAATGAGCCGCAACCTACCGATAATAAACCCAAAAGACATGTGCAAGTTTGACGTGAAAGAGAGATGTGAGTTTCCCTCAATGGGACAGCATCCCAAAGACAAAGTATATGTATGCATTAACTATTCACTTGGCTTATGCTACCCCAAATTTATTTTTCTCTCGATTTTTCGGTATTTTCCGATAATACAAATTACTGTTCGTATGAAATATTCAATAGTGATGAACGTGACATTAAACACCAATAATCAAGATATCGACCATTGCTTATTTCAGATCTTTTTCTACACCGATCATTGGTTTGGTAAACAAGAAACTATTAACTGGAATTGTTATTTCATTAGAGCAATGTTTTGCTTCACAAACCTATTACTATATCTGTTGCATTATGACTGTAATATTTGCCGCTGGTCATATAGCAGTTTCATTAAATTTATTGATTTCTTCAATACCTCGAACAAAAGATCCCTTAAAACCCGGAATATATTGAAAACATCAATCGATCGTTTGTCCAAAAAAAATGTACATGAAAAGAAGTGTAGTAAACTTATGATAAAGGGTTTTAAGGACAAATACATATAGGTAGGAGCTGCTTTTTAAGGTCTTTGTGTCCATCACAATTTCAGTGTGGAGACCTTTTGTTAATAAATATGTAAGTTTAACTTTTCAAACTTAAAGTAAACTCGTCTTCCAAATTTAAGTCGACACCATTACATATAGAATAATAATTTTCAAACTGAAAGGGTGTTTCATTTGTCGAAAAACTTCTAAAATTCTGTGACTGTATCGCGCAGTCTCTATTTCAATGCATCATTCTGTAATTATGCAGACATGTCATCGTGAAACACAATGGTTTAACACTAACTGTTTCTGTAAGGTTCCTATGTGCAAAATGACCAAAAACTAGCCTTAGAGTTAAGTCCCTGCCAAACTGAAGTCTACATGTTTCAGCTCTGGGGTTCCCAGTGAAGACATATTTTTGGCATTCACACATTTGAAGTATGCAGCTACTAAATGAAACAAAAGATGAAAATCTCTGGAAAATCTTGACTTTAACTTGACTGTGAACATTTTTGAACTGCTTAGATATTTAAATGGAACCAATAGACACATTGGAAAAGTCGTATTATTAACCTACGATTTTCTATTTCGTTTGTTAGATAGACAGATTTGACATCCATACAACTCTGACACTTAAATTCACAATGCTATCTGAAAAAAAATAAATATTTAAAAATGATGTTAATCTTCCCTATAAAAGAAATAGAATAACTAACAATTTTAAGCCATTGATGTCCACCTTAAAGACACAGTACTTATAGTTTACTTTCATAAAAATGACAGGAACTATATTTATAGACAACCGAAATACAAGCGACCCAACAGGTCATTTTTGAAAATAAGATTTTTTTATTTTCTTTTATCAGGTCCATTTATCTACTCTTCAGCTTTTATCAGCCTACAATAACACATTACTGCATGTTTGAAAATTTACAATGTCCATCAAAAACAAGTGTGGTGTAATAAAATTAACGGTACCAATTTCTTGCACCAGACGCGTGTAAACGTCAATGAGCCGCAACCTACCGAAAATAAACCCAAAAGACATGTGCAAGTTTGACGAGAAAGAGAGATGTGAGTTTCCCTCAATGGGACAGAATCCCAGCGACAAAATATATGTATGCATGAACTATTCACTTGGCTCATGCTTCCACAAATTTCTTTTTCTCTCGATTTTACGGTATTTTCCGCTAATACAAATTACTGTTCGTATGAAATATCCAATAGTGATGAAAGTGGCATTAAACACCAATAATCAAGATATCGACCATTGTTTATTTCAGATCTTTTTCTACACCGATCATTGGTTTGGTAAACAAGAAACTATTAACTGGAATTGTTATTTCACTAGAGCAATGTTTTGCTTCACAAACTTATTACTATATCTGTTGCATTATGATTGTAATATTTGCCGCTGGTCATATAGCAGTTTCATCAAATTTATTGATTTCTTCAATACCTCGAACAAAAGATGCCTTTAAACCCGGAATATTTTGAAAACGTCAATCGATTGTTTGTCCAAAAAACAATGTACATGAAAGGAAGTATTATAGTAAGCTTATGATAAAGGGTTTTAAGGACAATTACACATAGGTAGGAGCTGCTTTTTAAGGTCTTTGTGTCCATCACATTTTAAGTGTGGAGACCTTTTGTTAATAAATGTGTAAGTTAAACTTTACAAACTTAAAGTAAACTCGTCTTCCAACTTTAAGTCGACACCATTACATATAGAATAATAATTTTCAAACTGAAAGGGTGTTTCATTTGTCGAAAAACTTCTAAAATTCTGTGACTGTATCGCGCATTCTCTATTTCAATGCATCATTCTGTAATTATGCAGACATGTCATCGTGAAACACAATGGTTTAACACTAACTGTTTCTGTAAGGTTCCTATGTGCAAAATGACCAAAAACTAGCCTTAGAGTTAAGTCCCTGCCAAACTGAAGTCTACATGTTTCAGCTCTGGGGTTCCCAGTGAAGACATATTTTTTGGCATTCACACATTTGAAGTATGCAGCTACTAAATGACACAAAAGAGGAAAATCTCTGGAAAATCTTGACTTTTACTCGACTGTGAACATTTTTGAACTGCTTAGATATTTAAATGGAGCCAATAGACGCATTGGAAAAGTCGTATTTTTTAACCTACGATTTTCTATTTCGTTTGTTAGATAGACAGATTTGCCATCCATACAACTCTGACACTTAAATTCACAATGCCATCTGAATAAAAATAAATATTTAAAAATGATGTTAATCTTCCCTATAAAAGAAATAGAATAACTAACAATTTTAAGCCATTGATGTCCACCTTAAAGACACAGTACTTATAGTTTACATTCATAAAAATGACAGGAACTATATTTATAGACAACCGAAATACAAGCGACCCAACAGGTCATTTTTGAAAATAAGATTTTTTTATTTTCTTTTATCAGGTCCATTTATCTACTCTGTAGCTTTTATCAGCCTACAATAACACATTACTGCATGTTTGAAAATTTACAATGTCCATCAAAAACAAGTGTGGTGTAATAAAATTAACGGTACCAATTGTCTTGCACCAGACGCGTGTAAACGTCAATGAGCCGCAACCTACCGAAAATAAACCCAAAAGACATGTGCAAGTTTGACGAGAAAGAGAGATGTGAGTTTCCCTCAATGGGACAGAATCCCAGCGACAAAATATATGTATGCATGAACTATTCACTTGGCTCATGCTTCCACAAATTTCTTTTTCTCTCGATTTTACGGTATTTTCCGCTAATACAAATTACTGTTCGTATGAAATATCCAATAGTGATGAAAGTGGCATTAAACACCAATAATCAAGATATCGACCATTGTTTATTTCAGATCTTTTTCTACACCGATCATTGGTTTGGTAAACAAGAAACTATTAACTGGAATTGTTATTTCACTAGAGCAATGTTTTGCTTCACAAACTTATTACTATATCTGTTGCATTATGATTGTAATATTTGCCGCTGGTCATATAGCAGTTTCATCAAATTTATTGATTTCTTCAATACCTCGAACAAAAGATGCCTTTAAACCCAGAATATTTTGAAAACGTCAATCGATTGTTTGTCCAAAAAACAATGTACATGAAAAGAAGTATTATAGTAAGCTTATGATAAAGGGTTTTAAGGACAATTACACATAGGTAGGAGCTGCTTTTTAAGGTCTTTGTGTCCATCACATTTTAAGTGTGGAGACCTTTTGTTAATAAATATGTAAGTTAAACTTTACAAACTTAAAGTAAACTCGTCTTCCAATTTTAAGTCGACACCATTACATATAGAATAATAATTTTCAAACTGAAAGGGTGTTTCATTTGTCGAAAAACTTCTAAAATTGTGTGACTGTATCGCGCATTCTCTATTTCAATGCATCATTCTGTAATTATGCAGACATGTCATCGTGAAACACAATGGTTTAACACTAACTGTTTCTGTAAGGTTCCTATGTGCAAAATTACCAAAAACTAGCCTTAGAGTTAAGTCCCTGCCAAACTGAAGTCTACATGTTTCAGCTCTGGGCTTCCCAGTGAAGACATATTTTTTGGCATTCACACATTTGAAGTATGCAGCTACTAAATGACACAAAAGATGAAAATCTCTAGAAAATCTTGACTTTAACTTGACTGTGAACATTTTTGAACTGCTTAGATATTTAAATGGAACCAATAGACGCATTGAAAAAGTCGTATTTTTTAACCTACGATTTTCTATTTCGTTTGTTAGAAAGACAGATTTGCCATCCATACAACTCTGACACTTAAATTCACAATGCCATCTGAATAAAAATAAATATTTAAAAATGATGTTAATCTTCCCTATAAAAGAAATAGAATAACTAACAATTTTAAGCCATTGATGTCCACCTTAAAGACACAGTACTTATAGTTTACATTCATAAAAATGACAGGAACTATATTTATAGACAACCGAAATACAAGCGACCCAACAGGTCATTTTTGAAAGTAAGATTTTTTTATTTTCTTTTATCAGGTCCATTTATCTACTCTTCAGCTTTTATCAGCCTACAATAACACATTACTGCATGTTTGAAAATTTACAATGTCCATCAAAAACAAGTGTGGTGTAATAAAATTAACGGTACCAATTTTCTTGCACCAGACGCGTGTAAACGTCAATGAGCCGCAACCTACCGAAAATAAACCCAAAAGACATGTGCAAGTTTGACGAGAAAGAGAGATGTGAGTTTCCCTCAATGGGACAGAATCCCAGCGACAAAATATATGTATGCATGAACTATTCACTTGGCTCATGCTTCCACAAATTTCTTTTTCTCTCGATTTTACGGTATTTTCCGCTAATACAAATTACTGTTCGTATGAAATATCCAATAGTGATGAAAGTGGCATTAAACACCAATAATCAAGATATCGACCATTGTTTATTTCAGATCTTTTTCTACACCGATCATTGGTTTGGTAAACAAGAAACTATTAACTGGAATTGTTATTTCACTAGAGCAATGTTTTGCTTCACAAACTTATTACTATATCTGTTGCATTATGATTGTAATATTTGCCGCTGGTCATATAGCAGTTTCATCAAATTTATTGATTTCTTCAATACCTCGAACAAAAGATGCCTTTAAACCCAGAATATTTTGAAAACGTCAATCGATTGTTTGTCCAAAAAACAATGTACATGAAAAGAAGTATTATAGTAAGCTTATGATAAAGGGTTTTAAGGACAATTACACATAGGTAGGAGCTGCTTTTTAAGGTCTTTGTGTCCATCACATTTTAAGTGTGGAGACCTTTTGTTAGTAAATATGTAAGTTTAACTTTTCAAACTTAAAGTAAACTCGTCTTCCAACTTTAAGTCGACACCATTACATATAGAATAATAATTTTCAAACTGAAAGGGTGTTTCGTTTGTCGAAAAACTTCTAAAATTCTGTGACTGTATGGCGCAGTCTCTATTTCAATGCATCATTCTGTAATTATGAAGACATGTCATCCTGAAACACAATGGTTTAACACTAACTGTTTCTGTAAGGTTCCTATGTGCAAAATGACCAAAAACTAGCCTTAGAGTTAAGTCCCTGCCAAACTGAAGTCTACATGTTTCAGCTCTGGGGTTCCCAGTGAAGACATATTTTTGGCATTCACACATTTGAAGTATGCAGCTACTAAATGAAACAAAAGATGAAAATCTCTGTAAAATCTTGGCTTTTATTCGAATGTGAACATTTTTGAACTGCTTAGATATTTAAATGGAGTCAATAGACACATTGGAAAAGTCGTATTATTAACCTACGATTTTCTATTTCGTTTGTTAGATAGACAGATTTGACATCCATACAACTCTGACACTTAAATTCACAATGCTATCTGAATAAAAATAAATATTTAAAAATGATGTTAATCTTCCCTATAAAAGAAATAGAATAACTAACAATTTTAAGCCATTGATGTCCACCTTAAAGACACAGTACTTATAGTTTACATTCATAAAAATGAAAGGAACTATATTTATAGACAACCGAAATACGAGCGACCCAACAAGTCATTTTTGAAAATAAGATTTTTTTTTTTTTATCAGGTCCATTTCTCTTCTCTTCAGCTTTTATCAGCCTACAATAACACATTACTGCATGTTTGAAAATTTACAATGTTCATCAAAAACAAGTGTGGTGTAAACGTCAATGAGCCGCAACCTACCGATAATAAACCCAAAAGACATGTGCAAGTTTGACGTGAAAGAGAGATGTGAGTTTCCTTCAATGGGACAGCATCCCAAAGACAAAATATATGTATGCATGAACTATTCACTTGGCTCATGCTACCACAAATTTATTTTTCTCTCGATTTTTCGGTATTTTCCGACAATACAAATTACTGTTCGTATGAAATATCCAAGAGTGATGAACGTGGCATTAAACACCAATAATCAAGATATCGACCTTGTTTATTTCAGATCTTTTTCTACACCGATCATTGGTTTGGTAAACAAGAAACTATTAACTGGAATTGTTATTTCACTAGAGCAATGTTTTGCTTCACAAACTTATTACTACATCTGTTGCATTATGACTGTAATATTTGCCGCTGGTCATATAGCAGTTTCATAAGATTTATTAATTTCTTCAATACCTCGAACAAAAGATGCCTTTAAACCCAGAATATTTTGAAAACGTTAATCGATTGTTTGTCCAAAAAAAATGTACATGAATTGAAGTATAGTAAACTTATGATAAAGGGTTTTATGGACAAATACATATAGGTAGGAGCTGCTTTTTAAGGTCTTTGTGTCCATCACAATTTCAGTGTGGAGACCTTTTGTTATTAAATATGTAAGTTTAACTTTTCAAACTTAAAGTAAACTCGTCTTCCAACTTTAAGTCGACACCATTACATATAGAATAATAATTTTCAAACTGAAAGGGTGTTTCGTTTGTCGAAAAACTTCTAAAATTCTGTGACTGTATCGCGCATTCTCTATTTCAATGCATCATTCTGTAATTATGAAGACATGTCGTCGTGAAACACAATGGTTTAACACTAACTGTTTCTGTAAGGTTCCTATGTGCAAAATGACCAAAAACTAGCCTTAGAGTTAAGTCCCTGCCAAACTGAAGTCTACATGTTTCAGCTCTGGGGTTCCCAGTGAAGACATATTTTTGGCATTCACACATTTGAAGTATGCAGCTACTAAATGAAACAAAAGATGAAAATCTCTGTAAAATCTTGGCTTTTATTCGAATGTGAACATTTTTGAACTGCTTAGATATTTAAATGGAGTCAATAGACACATTGGAAAAGTCGTATTATTAACCTACGATTTTCTATTTCGTTTGTTAGATAGACAGATTTGACATCCATACAACTCTGACACTTAAATTCACAATGCTATCTGAATAAAAATAAATATTTAAAAATGATGTTAATCTTCCCTATAAAAGAAATAGAATAACTAACAATTTTAAGCCATTGATGTCCACCTTAAAGACACAGTACTTATAGTTTACATTCATAAAAATGATAGGAACTATATTTATAGACAACCGAAATACGAGCGACCCAACAAGTCATTTTTGAAAATAAGATTTTTTTTTTTTTATCAGGTCCATTTCTCTTCTCTTCAGCTTTTATCAGCCTACAATAACACATTACTGCATGTTTGAAAATTTACAATGTTCATCAAAAACAAGTGTGGTGTAAACGTCAATGAGCCGCAACCTACCGATAATAAACCCAAAAGACATGTGCAAGTTTGACGTGAAAGAGAGATGTGAGTTTCCCTCAATGGGACAGCATCCCAAAGACAAAATATATGTATGCATGAACTATTCACTTGGCTCATGCTACCACAAATTTATTTTTCTCTCGATTTTTCGGTATTTTCCGACAATACAAATTACTGTTCGTATGAAATATCCAAGAGTGATGAACGTGGCATTAAACACCAATAATCAAGATATCGACCTTGTTTATTTCAGATCTTTTTCTACACCGATCATTGGTTTGGTAAACAAGAAACTATTAACTGGAATTGTTATTTCACTAGAGCAATGTTTTGCTTCACAAACTTATTACTACATCTGTTGCATTATGACTGTAATATTTGCCGCTGGTCATATAGCAGTTTCATTAGATTTATTAATTTCTTCAATACCGCGAACAAAAGATGCCTTTAAACCCAGAATATTTTGAAAACGTTAATCGATTGTTTGTCCCAAAAAAATGTACATGAATTGAAGTATAGTAAACTTATGATAAAGGGTTTTATGGACAAATACATATAGGTAGGAGCTGCTTTTTAAGGTCTTTGTGTCCATCACAATTTCAGTGTGGAGACCTTTTGTTAGTAAATATGTAAGTTTAACTTTTCAAACTTAAAGTAAACTCGTCTTCCAACTTTAAGTCGACACCATTACATATAGAATAATAATTTTCAAACTGAAAGGGTGTTTCGTTTGTCGAAAAACTTCTAAAATTCTGTGACTGTATCGCGCATTCTCTATTTCAATGCATCATTCTGTAATTATGAAGACATGTCGTCGTGAAACACAATGGTTTAACACTAACTGTTTCTGTAAGGTTCCTATGTGCAAAATGACCAAAAACTAGCCTTAGAGTTAAGTCCCTGCCAAACTGAAGTCTACATGTTTCAGCTCTGGGGTTCCCAGTGAAGACATATTTTTGGCATTCACACATTTGAAGTATGCAGCTACTAAATGAAACAAAAGATGAAAATCTCTGTAAAATCTTGGCTTTTATTCGAATGTGAACATTTTTGAACTGCTTAGATATTTAAATGGAGTCAATAGACACATTGGAAAAGTCGTATTATTAACCTACGATTTTCTATTTCGTTTGTTAGATAGACAGATTTGCCATCCATACAACTCTGACACTTAAATTCACAATGCTATCTGAATAAAAATAAATATTTAAAAATGATGTTAATCTTCCCTATAAAAGAAATAGAATAACTAACAATTTTAAGCCATTGATGTCCACCTTAAAGACACAGTACTTATAGTTTACATTCATAAAAATGAAAGGAACTATATTTATAGACAACCGAAATACGAGTGACCCAACAAGTCATTTTCGAAAATAAGATTTTTTTTTTTTATCAGGTTCATTTCTCTTCTCTTCAGCTTTTATCAGCCTACAATAACACATTACTGCATGTTTGAAAATTTACAATGTTCATCAAAAACAAGTGTGGTGTAAACGTCAATGAGCCGCAACCTACCGATAATAAACCCAAAAGACATGTGCAAGTTTGACATGAAAGAGAGATGTGAGTTTCCCTCAATGGGACAGCATCCCAAAGACAAAATATATGTATGCATGAACTATTCACTTGGCTCATGCTACCACAAATTTATTTTTCTCTCGATTTTTCGGTATTTTCCGACAATACAAATTACTGTTCGTATGAAATATCCAATAGTGATGAACGTGGCATTAAACACCAATAATCAAGATATCGACCTTGTTTATTTCAGATCTTTTTCTACACCGATCATTGGTTTGGTAAACAAGAAACTATTAACTGGAATTGTTATTTCACTAGAGCAATGTTTTGCTTCACAAACTTATTACTACATCTGTTGCATTATGACTGTAATATTTGCCGCTGGTCATATAGCAGTTTCATTAGATTTATTAATTTCTTCAATACCTCGAACAAAAGATGCCTTTAAACCCAGAATATTTTGAAAACGTTAATCGATTGTTTGTCCCAAAAAAATGTACATGAATTGAAGTATAGTAAACTTATGATAAAGGGTTTTATGGACAAATACATATAGGTAGGAGCTGCTTTTTAAGGTCTTTGTGTCCATCACAATTTCAGTGTGGAGACCATTACATATAGAATAATAATTTTCAAACTGAAAGGGTGTTTCATTTGTCGAAAAACTTCTAAAATTCTGTGACTGTATCGCGCAGTCTCTATTTCAATGCATCATTCTGTAATTATGCAGACATGTCGTCGTGAAACACAATGGTTTAACACTAACTGTTTCTGTAAGGTTCCTATGTGCAAAATGACCAAAAACTAGCCTTAGAGTTAAGTCCCTGCCAAACTGAAGTCTACATGTTTCAGCTCTGGGGTTCCCAGTGAAGACATATTTTTGGCATTCACACATTTGAAGTATGCAGCTACTAAATGAAACAAAAGATGAAAATCTCTGGAAAATCTTGACTTTAACTTGACTGTGAACATTTTTGAACTGCTTAGATATTTAAATGGAACCAATAGACGCATTGAAAAAGTCGTATTTTTTAACCTACGATTTTCTATTTCGTTTGTTAGATAGACAGATTTGCCATCCATACAACTCTGACACTTAAATTCACAATGCCATTTGAATAAAAATAAATATTTAAAAATGATGTTAATCTTCCCTATAAAAGAAATAGAATAACTAACAATTTTAAGCCATTGATGTCCACCTTAAAGACACAGTACTTATAGTTTACATTCATAAAAATGAATGGAACTATATTTATAGACAACCGAAAAACGAGCGACCCAACAGGTCATTTTTGAAAATAATATTTTTTTAATTTTTTTTATCAGGTCCATTTATCTTCTCTTCAGCTTTTATCAGCCTACAATAACACATTACTGCATGTTTGAAAATTTACAATGTTCATCAAAAACAAGTGTGGTGTAAACGTCAATGAGCCACAACCTACCGATAATAAACCCAAAAGACATGTGCAAGGTTGACGTGAAAGAGAGATGTGAGTTTCCCTCAATGGGACAGCATCCCAAAGACAAAATATATGTATGCATGAACTATTCACTTGGCTCATGCTACCACAAATTTATTTTTCTCTCGATTTTTCGGTATTTTCCGACAATACAAATTACTGTTCGTATGAAATATCCAAGAGTGATGAACGTGGCATTAAACACCAATAATCAAGATATCGACCATTGTTTATTTCAGATCTTTTTCTACACCGATCATTGGTTTGGTAAACAAGAAACTATTAACTGGAATTGTTATTTCACTAGAGCAATGTTTTGCATCACAAACTTATTACTACATCTGTTGCATTATGACTGTAATATTTGCCGCTGGTCATATAGCAGTTTCATTAAATTTATTGATTTCTTCAATACCTCGAAAAAAAGATGCCTTTAAACCCGGATTATTTTGAAAACGTCAATCGATTGTTTGTCCAAAAAAAATGTACATGCAAAGAAGTATAGTAAACTTATGATAAAGGGTTTTAAGGACAAATACATATAGGTAGGAGCTGCTTTTTAAGGTCTTTGTGTCCATCACAATTTCAGTGTGGAGACCTTTTGTTAATAAATATGTAAGTTTAACTTCTCAAACTTAAAGTAATCTCGTCTTCCAACTTTAAGTCGACACCATTACATATAGAATAATAATTTTCAAACTGAAAGGGTGTTTCGTTTGTCGAAAAACTTCTAAAATTGTGTGACTGTATCGCGCGTTCTCTATTTCAATGCATCATTCTGTAATTATGCAGACATGTCGTCGTGAAACACAATGGTTTAACACTAACTGTTTCTGTAAGGTTCCTTTGTGCAAAATGACCAAAAACTAGCCTTAGAGTTAAGTCCCTGCCAAACTGAAGTCTACATGTTTCAGCTCTGGGGTTCCCAGTGAAGACATATTTTTGGCATTCACACATTTGAAGTATGCAGCTACTAAATGAAACAAAAGATGAAAATCTCTGGAAAATCTTGACTTTTACTCGACTGTGAACATTTTTGAACTGCTTAGATATTTAAATGGAGTCAATAGACACATTGGAAAAGTCGTATTTTTTAACCTACGATTTTCTATTTCGTTTGTTAGATAGACAGATTTGACATCCATACAACTCTGACACTTAAATTCACAATGCTATCTGAATAAAAATAAATATTTAAAATGATGTTAATCTTCCCTATAAAAGAAATAGAATAACTAACAATTTTAAGCCATTGATGTCCACCTTAAAGACACAGTACTTATAGTTTACATTCATAAAAATGAATGGAACTATATTTATAGACAACCGAAATACGAGCGACCCAACAGGTCATTTTTGAAAATAAGATTTTTTTTTTTTTTTTATCGGGTCCATTTATCTTCTCTTCCCATTTATCTTCTCTTCAGCTTTTATCAGCCTACAATAACACATTACTGCATGTTTGAAAATTTACAATGTTCATCAAAAACAAGTGTGGTGTAAACGTCAATGAGCCGCTACCTACCGATAATAAACCCAAAAGACATGTGCAAGTTTGACGTGAAAGAGAGATGTGAGTTTCCCTTAATGGGACAGCATCCCAAAGACAAAATATATGTATGCATGAACTATTCACTTGGCTCATGCTACCACAAATTTATTTTTCTCTCGATTTTTCGGTATTTTCCGACAATACAAATTACTGTTCGTATGAAATATCCAAGAGTGATGAACGTGGCATTAAACACCAATAATCAAGATATCGACCATTGTTTATTTCAGATCTTTTTCTACACCGATCATTGGTTTGGTAAACAAGAAACTATTAACTGGAATTGTTATTTAACTAGAGCAATGTTTTGCTTCACAAACTTATTACTACATCTGTTGCATTATGACTGTAATATTTGCCGCTGGTCATATAGCAGTTTCATTAAATTTATTGATTTCTTCAATACCTCGAAAAAAAGATGCCTTTAAACCCGGAATATTTTGAAAACGTCAATCGATTGTTTGTCCAAAAAAAATGTACATGCAAAGAAGTATAGTAAACTTATGATAAAGGGTTTTAAGGACAAATACATATAGGTAGGAGCTGCTTTTTAAGGTCTTTGTGTCAATCACAATTTCAGTGTGGAGACCTTTTGTTAATAAATATGTAAGTTTAACTTTTCAAACTTAAAGTAAACTCGTCTTCCAACTTTAAGTCGACACCATTACATATAGAATAATAATTTTCAAACTGAAAGGGTGTTTCGTTTGTCGAAAAACTTCTAAAATTGTGTGACTGTATCGCGCATTCTCTATTTCAATGCATCATTCTGTAATTATGAAGACATGTCGTCGTGAAACACAATGGTTTAACACTAACTGTTTCTGTAAGGTTCCTATGTGCAAAATGACCAAAAACTAGCCTTAGAGTTAAGTCCCTGCCAAACTGAAGTCTACATGTTTCAGATCTGGGGTTCCCAGTGAAGACATATTTTTGGCATTCACACATTTGAAGTATGCAGCTACTAAATGAAACAAAAGATGAAAATCTCTGTAAAATCTTGGCTTTTATTCGAATGTGAACATTTTTGAACTGCTTAGATATTTAAATGGAGTCAATAGACACATTGGAAAAGTCGTATTATTAACCTACGATTTTCTATTTCGTTTGTTAGATAGACAGATTTGACATCCATACAACTCTGACACTTAAATTCACAATGCTATCTGAATAAAAATAAATATTTAAAAATGATGTTAATCTTCCCTATAAAAGAAATAGAATAACTAACAATTTTAAGCCATTGATGTCCACCTTAAAGACACAGTACTTATAGTTTACATTCATAAAAATGATAGGAACTATATTTATAGACAACCGAAATACGAGCGACCCAACAAGTCATTTTTGAAAATAAGATTTTTTTTTTTTTATCAGGTCCATTTCTCTTCTCTTCAGCTTTTATCAGCCTACAATAACACATTACTGCATGTTTGAAAATTTACAATGTTCATCAAAAACAAGTGTGGTGTAAACGTCAATGAGCCGCAACCTACCGATAATAAACCCAAAAGACATGTGCAAGTTTGACGTGAAAGAGAGATGTGAGTTTCCCTCAATGGGACAGCATCCCAAAGACAAAATATATGTATGCATGAACTATTCACTTGGCTCATGCTACCACAAATTTATTTTTCTCTCGATTTTTCGGTATTTTCCGACAATACAAATTACTGTTCGTATGAAATATCCAAGAGTGATGAACGTGGCATTAAACACCAATAATCAAGATATCGACCTTGTTTATTTCAGATCTTTTTCTACACCGATCATTGGTTTGGTAAACAAGAAACTATTAACTGGAATTGTTATTTCACTAGAGCAATGTTTTGCTTCACAAACTTATTACTACATCTGTTGCATTATGACTGTAATATTTGCCGCTGGTCATATAGCAGTTTCATTAGATTTATTAATTTCTTCAATACCGCGAACAAAAGATGCCTTTAAACCCAGAATATTTTGAAAACGTTAATCGATTGTTTGTCCCAAAAAAATGTACATGAATTGAAGTATAGTAAACTTATGATAAAGGGTTTTATGGACAAATACATATAGGTAGGAGCTGCTTTTTAAGGTCTTTGTGTCCATCACAATTTCAGTGTGGAGACCTTTTGTTAGTAAATATGTAAGTTTAACTTTTCAAACTTAAAGTAAACTCGTCTTCCAACTTTAAGTCGACACCATTACATATAGAATAATAATTTTCAAACTGAAAGGGTGTTTCGTTTGTCGAAAAACTTCTAAAATTCTGTGACTGTATCGCGCATTCTCTATTTCAATGCATCATTCTGTAATTATGAAGACATGTCGTCGTGAAACACAATGGTTTAACACTAACTGTTTCTGTAAGGTTCCTATGTGCAAAATGACCAAAAACTAGCCTTAGAGTTAAGTCCCTGCCAAACTGAAGTCTACATGTTTCAGCTCTGGGGTTCCCAGTGAAGACATATTTTTGGCATTCACACATTTGAAGTATGCAGCTACTAAATGAAACAAAAGATGAAAATCTCTGTAAAATCTTGGCTTTTATTCGAATGTGAACATTTTTGAACTGCTTAGATATTTAAATGGAGTCAATAGACACATTGGAAAAGTCGTATTATTAACCTACGATTTTCTATTTCGTTTGTTAGATAGACAGATTTGACATCCATACAACTCTGACACTTAAATTCACAATGCTATCTGAATAAAAATAAATATTTAAAAATGATGTTAATCTTCCCTATAAAAGAAATAGAATAACTAACAATTTTAAGCCATTGATGTCCACCTTAAAGACACAGTACTTATAGTTTACATTCATAAAAATGAAAGGAACTATATTTATAGACAACCGAAATACGAGTGACCCAACAAGTCATTTTCGAAAATAAGATTTTTTTTTTTTATCAGGTTCATTTCTCTTCTCTTCAGCTTTTATCAGCCTACAATAACACATTACTGCATGTTTGAAAATTTACAATGTTCATCAAAAACAAGTGTGGTGTAAACGTCAATGAGCCGCAACCTACCGATAATAAACCCAAAAGACATGTGCAAGTTTGACATGAAAGAGAGATGTGAGTTTCCCTCAATGGGACAGCATCCCAAAGACAAAATATATGTATGCATGAACTATTCACTTGGCTCATGCTACCACAAATTTATTTTTCTCTCGATTTTTCGGTATTTTCCGACAATACAAATTACTGTTCGTATGAAATATCCAAGAGTGATGAACGTGGCATTAAACACCAATAATCAAGATATCGACCTTGTTTATTTCAGATCTTTTTCTACACCGATCATTGGTTTGGTAAACAAGAAACTATTAACTGGAATTGTTATTTCACTAGAGCAATGTTTTGCTTCACAAACTTATTACTACATCTGTTGCATTATGACTGTAATATTTGCCGCTGGTCATATAGCAGTTTCATTAGATTTATTAATTTCTTCAATACCTCGAACAAAAGATGCCTTTAAACCCAGAATATTTTGAAAACGTTAATCGATTGTTTGTCCCAAAAAAATGTACATGAATTGAAGTATAGTAAACTTATGATAAAGGGTTTTATGGACAAATACATATAGGTAGGAGCTGCTTTTTAAGGTCTCTGTGTCCATCACAATTTCAGTGTGGAGACCTTTTGTTAGTAAATATGTAAGTTTAACTTTTCAAACTTAAAGTAAACTCGTCTTCCAACTTTAAGTCGACACCATTACATATAGAATAATAATTTTCAAACTGAAAGGGTGTTTCGTTTGTCGAAAAACTTCTAAAATTCTGTGACTGTATCGCGCATTCTCTATTTCAATGCATCATTCTGTAATTATGAAGAAATGTCGTCGTGAAACACAATGGTTTAACACTAACTGTTTCTGTAAGGTTCCTATGTGCAAAATGACCAAAAACTAGCCTTAGAGTTAAGTCCCTGCCAAACTGAAGTCTACATGTTTCAGCTCTGGGGTTCCCAGTGAAGACATATTTTTGGCATTCACACATTTGAAGTATGCAGCTACTAAATGAAACAAAAGATGAAAATCTCTGTAAAATCTTGGCTTTTATTCGAATGTGAACATTTTTGAACTGCTTAGATATTTAAATGGAGTCAATAGACACATTGGAAAAGTCGTATTATTAACCTACGATTTTCTATTTCGTTTGTTAGATAGACAGATTTGACATCCATACAACTCTGACACTTAAATTCACAATGCTATCTGAATAAAAATAAATATTTAAAAATGATGTTAATCTTCCCTATAAAAGAAATAGAATAACTAACAATTTTAAGCCATTGATGTCCACCTTAAAGACACAGTACTTATAGTTTACATTCATAAAAATGATAGGAACTATATTTATAGACAACCGAAATACGAGCGACCCAACAAGTCATTTTTGAAAATAAGATTTTTTTTTTTATCAGGTCCATTTCTCTTCTCTTCAGCTTTTATCAGCCTACAATAACACATTACTGCATGTTTGAAAATTTACAATGTTCATCAAAAACAAGTGTGGTGTAAACGTCAATGAGCCGCAACCTACCGATAATAAACCCAAAAGACATGTGCAAGTTTGACGTGAAAGAGAGATGTGAGTTTCCCTCAATGGGACAGCATCCCAAAGACAAAATATATGTATGCATGAACTATTCACTTGGCTCATGCTACCACAAATTTATTTTGCTCTCGATTTTTCGGTATTTTCCGACAATACAAATTACTGTTCGTATGAAATATCCAAGAGTGATGAACGTGGCATTAAACACCAATAATCAAGATATCGACCTTGTTTATTTCAGATCTTTTTCTACACCGATCATTGGTTTGGTAAACAAGAAACTATTAACTGGAATTGTTATTTCACTAGAGCAATGTTTTGCTTCACAAACTTATTACTACATCTGTTGCATTATGACTGTAATATTTGCCGCTGGTCATATAGCAGTTTCATAAGATTTATTAATTTCTTCAATACCTCGAACAAAAGATGCCTTTAAACCCAGAATATTTTGAAAACGTTAATCGATTGTTTGTCCCAAAAAAATGTACATGAATTGAAGTATAGTAAACTTATGATAAAGGGTTTTATGGACAAATACATATAGGTAGGAGCTGCTTTTTAAGGTCTCTGTGTCCATCACAATTTCAGTGTGGAGACCTTTTGTTAGTAAATATGTAAGTTTAACTTTTCAAACTTAAAGTAAACTCGTCTTCCAACTTTAAGTCGACACCATTACATATAGAATAATAATTTTCAAACTGAAAGGGTGTTTCGTTTGTCGAAAAACTTCTAAAATTCTGTGACTGTATCGCGCATTCTCTATTTCAATGCATCATTCTGTAATTATGAAGACATGTCGTCGTGAAACACAATGGTTTAACACTAACTGATTCTGTAAGGTTCCTATGTGCAAAATGACCAAAAACTAGCCTTAGAGTTAAGTCCCTGCCAAACTGAAGTCTACATGTTTCAGCTCTGGGGTTCCCAGTGAAGACATATTTTTGGCATTCACACATTTGAAGTATGCAGCTACTAAATGAAACAAAAGATGAAAATCTCTGTAAAATCTTGGCTTTTATTCGAATGTGAACATGTTTGAACTGCTTAGATATTTAAATGGAGTCAATAGACACATTGGAAAAGTCGTATTATTAACCTACGATTTTCTATTTCGTTTGTTAGATAGACAGATTTGACATCCATACAACTCTGACACTTAAATTCACAATGCTATCTGAATAAAAATAAATATTTAAAAATGATGTTAATCTTCCCTATAAAAGAAATAGAATAACTAACAATTTTAAGCCATTGATGTCCACCTTAAAGACACAGTACTTATAGTTTACATTCATAAAAATGATAGGAACTATATTTATAGACAACCGAAATACGAGCGACCCAACAAGTCATTTTTGAAAATAAGATTTTTTTTTTTTTATCAGGTCCATTTCTCTTCTCTTCAGCTTTTATCAGCCTACAATAACACATTACTGCATGTTTGAAAATTTACAATGTTCATCAAAAACAAGTGTGGTGTAAACGTCAATGAGCCGCAACCTACCGATAATAAACCCAAAAGACATGTGCAAGTTTGACGTGAAAGAGAGATGTGAGTTTCCCTCAATGGGACAGCATCCCAAAGACAAAATATATGTATGCATGAACTATTCACTTGGCTCATGCTACCACAAATTTATTTTTCTCTCGATTTTTCGGTATTTTCCGACAATACAAATTACTGTTCGTATGAAATATCCAAGAGTGATGAACGTGGCATTAAACACCAATAATCAAGATATCGACCTTGTTTATTTCAGATCTTTTTCTACACCGATCATTGGTTTGGTAAACAAGAAACTATTAACTGGAATTGTTATTTCACTAGAGCAATGTTTTGCTTCACAAACTTATTACTACATCTGTTGCATTATGACTGTAATATTTGCCGCTGGTCATATAGCAGTTTCATAAGATTTATTAATTTCTTCAATACCTCGAACAAAAGATGCCTTTAAACCCAGAATATTTTGAAAACGTTAATCGATTGTTTGTCCCAAAAAAATGTACATGAATTGAAGTATAGTAAACTTATGATAAAGGGTTTTATGGACAAATACATATAGGTAGGAGCTGCTTTTTAAGGTCTCTGTGTCCATCACAATTTCAGTGTGGAGACCTTTTGTTAGTAAATATGTAAGTTTAACTTTTCAAACTTAAAGTAAACTCGTCTTCCAACTTTAAGTCGACACCATTACATATAGAATAATAATTTTCAAACTGAAAGGGTGTTTCGTTTGTCGAAAAACTTCTAAAATTCTGTGACTGTATCGCGCATTCTCTATTTCAATGCATCATTCTGTAATTATGAAGACATGTCGTCGTGAAACACAATGGTTTAACACTAACTGTTTCTGTAAGGTTCCTATGTGCAAAATGACCAAAAACTAGCCTTAGAGTTAAGTCCCTGCCAAACTGAAGTCTACATGTTTCAGCTCTGGGGTTCCCAGTGAAGACATATTTTTGGCATTCACACATTTGAAGTATGCAGCTACTAAATGAAACAAAAGATGAAAATCTCTGTAAAATCTTGGCTTTTATTCGAATGTGAACATGTTTGAACTGCTTAGATATTTAAATGGAGTCAATAGACACATTGGAAAAGTCGTATTATTAACCTACGATTTTCTATTTCGTTTGTTAGATAGACAGATTTGACATCCATACAACTCTGACACTTAAATTCACAATGCTATCTGAATAAAAATAAATATTTAAAAATGATGTTAATCTTCCCTATAAAAGAAATAGAATAACTAACAATTTTAAGCCATTGATGTCCACCTTAAAGACACAGTACTTATAGTTTACATTCATAAAAATGATAGGAACTATATTTATAGACAACCGAAATACGAGCGACCCAACAAGTCATTTTTGAAAATAAGATTTTTTTTTTTTTATCAGGTCCATTTCTCTTCTCTTCAGCTTTTATCAGCCTACAATAACACATTACTGCATGTTTGAAAATTTACAATGTTCATCAAAAACAAGTGTGGTGTAAACGTCAATGAGCCGCAACCTACCGATAATAAACCCAAAAGACATGTGCAAGTTTGACGTGAAAGAGAGATGTGAGTTTCCCTCAATGGGACAGCATCCCAAAGACAAAATATATGTATGCATGAACTATTCACTTGGCTCATGCTACCACAAATTTTTTTTTCTCTCGATTTTTCGGTATTTTCCGACAATACAAATTACTGTTCGTATGAAATATCCAAGAGTGATGAACGTGGCATTAAACACCAATAATCAAGATATCGACCTTGTTTATTTCAGATCTTTTTCTACACCGATCATTGGTTTGGTAAACAAGAAACTATTAACTGGAATTGTTATTTCACTAGAGCAATGTTTTGCTTCACAAATTTATTACTACATCTGTTGCATTATGACTGTAATATTTGCCGCTGGTCATATAGCAGTTTCATTAGATTTATTAATTTCTTCAATACCTCGAACAAAAGATGCCTTTAAACCCAGAATATTTTGAAAACGTTAATCGATTGTTTGTCCCAAAAAAATGTACATGAATTGAAGTATAGTAAACTTATGATAAAGGGTTTTATGGACAAATACATATAGGTAGGAGCTGCTTTTTAAGGTCTTTGTGTCCATCACAATTTCAGTGTGGAGACCTTTTGTTAGTAAATATGTAAGTTTAACTTTTCAAACTTAAAGTAAACTCGTCTTCCAACTTTAAGTCGACACCATTACATATAGAATAATAATTTTCAAACTGAAAGGGTGTTTCGTTTGTCGAAAAACTTCTAAAATTCTGTGACTGTATCGCGCAGTCTCTATTTCAATGCATCATTCTGTAATTATGAAGACATGTCGTCGTGAAACACAATGGTTTAACACTAACTGTTTCTGTAAGGTTCCTATGTGCAAAATGACCAAAAACTAGCCTTAGAGTTAAGTCCCTGCCAAACTGAAGTCTACATGTTTCAGATCTGGGGTTCCCAGTGAAGACATATTTTTGGCATTCACACATTTGAAGTATGCAGCTACTAAATGAAACAAAAGATGAAAATCTCTGTAAAATCTTGGCTTTTATTCGAATGTGAACATTTTTGAACTGCTTAGATATTTAAATGGAGTCAATAGACACATTGGAAAAGTCGTGTTATTAACCTACGATTTTCTATTTCGTTTGTTAGATAGACAGATTTGACATCCATACAACTCTGACACTTAAATTCACAATGCTATCTGAAAAAAAATAAATATTTAAAAATGATGTTAATCTTCCCTATAAAAGAAATAGAATAACTAACAATTTTAAGCCATTGATGTCCACCTTAAAGACACAGTACTTATAGTTTACATTCATAAAAATGAAAGGAACTATATTTATAGACAACCGAAATACGAGCGACCCAACAAGTCATTTTTGAAAATAAGATTTTTTTTTTTTATCAGGTCCATTTCTCTTCTCTTCAGCTTTTATCAGCCTACAATAACACATTACTGCATGTTTGAAAATTTACAATGTTCATCAAAAACAAGTGTGGTGTAAACGTCAATGAGCCGCAACCTACCGATAATAAACCCAAAAGACATGTGCAAGTTTGACGTGAAAGAGAGATGTGAGTTTCCCTCAATGGGACAGCATCCCAAAGACAAAATATATGTATGCATGAACTATTCACTTGGCTCATGCTACCACAAATTTATTTTTCTCTCGATTTTTCGGTATTTTCCGACAATACAAATTACTGTTCGTATGAAATATCCAAGAGTGATGAACGTGGCATTAAACACCAATAATCAAGATATCGACCTTGTTTATTTCAGATCTTTTTCTACACCGATCATTGGTTTGGTAAACAAGAAACTATTAACTGGAATTGTTATTTCACTAGAGCAATGTTTTGCTTCACAAACTTATTACTACATCTGTTGCATTATGACTGTAATATTTGCCGCTGGTCATATAGCAGTTTCATAAGATTTATTAATTTCTTCAATACCTCGAACAAAAGATGCCTTTAAACCCAGAATATTTTGAAAACGTTAATCGATTGTTTGTCCCAAAAAAATGTACATGAATTGAAGTATAGTAAACTTATGATAAAGGGTTTTATGGACAAATACATATAGGTAGGAGCTGCTTTTTAAGGTCTTTGTGTCCATCACAATTTCAGTGTGGAGACCTTTTGTTAGTAAATATGTAAGTTTAACTTTTCAAACTTAAAGTAAACTCGTCTTCCAACTTTAAGTCGACACCATTACATATAGAATAATAATTTTCAAACTGAAAGGGTGTTTCGTTTGTCGAAAAACTTCTAAAATTCTGTGACTGTATCGCGCAGTCTCTATTTCAATGCATCATTCTGTAATTATGAAGACATGTCGTCGTGAAACACAATGGTTTAACACTAACTGTTTCTGTAAGGTTCCTATGTGCAAAATGACCAAAAACTAGCCTTAGAGTTAAGTCCCTGCCAAACTGAAGTCTACATGTTTCAGATCTGGGGTTCCCAGTGAAGACATATTTTTGGCATTCACACATTTGAAGTATGCAGCTACTAAATGAAACAAAAGATGAAAATCTCTGTAAAATCTTGGCTTTTATTCGAATGTGAACATTTTTGAACTGCTTAGATATTTAAATGGAGTCAATAGACACATTGGAAAAGTCGTGTTATTAACCTACGATTTTCTATTTCGTTTGTTAGATAGACAGATTTGACATCCATACAACTCTGACACTTAAATTCACAATGCTATCTGAAAAAAAATAAATATTTAAAAATGATGTTAATCTTCCCTATAAAAGAAATAGAATAACTAACAATTTTAAGCCATTGATGTCCACCTTAAAGACACAGTACTTATAGTTTACATTCATAAAAATGAAAGGAACTATATTTATAGACAACCGAAATACGAGCGACCCAACAAGTCATTTTTGAAAATAAGATTTTTTTTTTTTATCAGGTCCATTTCTCTTCTCTTCAGCTTTTATCAGCCTACAATAACACATTACTGCATGTTTGAAAATTTACAATGTTCATCAAAAACAAGTGTGGTGTAAACGTCAATGAGCCGCAACCTACCGATAATAAACCCAAAAGACATGTGCAAGTTTGACGTGAAAGAGAGATGTGAGTTTCCCTCAATGGGACAGCATCCCAAAGACAAAATATATGTATGCATGAACTATTCACTTGGCTCATGCTACCACAAATTTATTTTTCTCTCGATTTTTCGGTATTTTCCGACAATACAAATTACTGTTCGTATGAAATATCCAAGAGTGATGAACGTGGCATTAAACACCAATAATCAAGATATCGACCTTGTTTATTTCAGATCTTTTTCTACACCGATCATTGGTTTGGTAAACAAGAAACTATTAACTGGAATTGTTATTTCACTAGAGCAATGTTTTGCTTCACAAACTTATTACTACATCTGTTGCATTATGACTGTAATATTTGCCGCTGGTCATATAGCAGTTTCATAAGATTTATTAATTTCTTCAATACCTCGAACAAAAGATGCCTTTAAACCCAGAATATTTTGAAAACGTTAATCGATTGTTTGTCCCAAAAAAATGTACATGAATTGAAGTATAGTAAACTTATGATAAAGGGTTTTATGGACAAATACATATAGGTAGGAGCTGCTTTTTAAGGTCTCTGTGTCCATCACAATTTCAGTGTGGAGACCTTTTGTTAGTAAATATGTAAGTTTAACTTTTCAAACTTAAAGTAAACTCGTCTTCCAACTTTAAGTCGACACCATTACATATAGAATAATAATTTTCAAACTGAAAGGGTGTTTCGTTTGTCGAAAAACTTCTAAAATTCTGTGACTGTATCGCGCATTCTCTATTTCAATGCATCATTCTGTAATTATGAAGACATGTCGTCGTGAAACACAATGGTTTAACACTAACTGTTTCTGTAAGGTTCCTATGTGCAAAATGACCAAAAACTAGCCTTAGAGTTAAGTCCCTGCCAAACTGAAGTCTACATGTTTCAGATCTGGGGTTCCCAGTGAAGACATATTTTTGGCATTCACACATTTGAAGTATGCAGCTACTAAATGAAACAAAAGATGAAAATCTCTGTAAAATCTTGGCTTTTATTCGAATGTGAACATTTTTGAACTGCTTAGATATTTAAATGGAGTCAATAGACACATTGGAAAAGTCGTGTTATTAACCTACGATTTTCTATTTCGTTTGTTAGATAGACAGATTTGACATCCATACAACTCTGACACTTAAATTCACAATGCTATCTGAATAAAAATAAATATTTAAAAATGATGTTGATCTTCCCTATAAAAGAAATAGAATAACTAACAATTTTAAGCCATTGATGTCCACCTTAAAGACACAGTACTTATAGTTTACATTCATAAAAATGAAAGGAACTATATTTATAGACAACCGAAATACGAGCGACCCAACAAGTCATTTTTGAAAATAAGATTATTTTTTTTTATCAGGTCTATTTCTCTTCTCTTCAGCTTTTATCAGCCTACAATAACACATTACTGCATGTTTGAAAATTTACAATGTTCATCAAAAACAAGTGTGGTGTAAACGTCAATGAGCCGCAACCTACCGATAATAAACCCAAAAGACATGTGCAAGTTTGACGTGAAAGAGAGATGTGAGTTTCCCTCAATGGGACAGCATCCCAAAGACAAAATATATGTATGCATGAACTATTCACTTGGCTCATGCTACCACAAATTTATTTTTCTCTCGATTTTTCGGTATTTTCCGACAATACAAATTACTGTTCGTATGAAATATCCAAGAGTGATGAACGTGGCATTAAACACCAATAATCAAGATATCGACCTTGTTTATTTCAGATCTTTTTCTACACCGATCATTGGTTTGGTAAACAAGAAACTATTAACTGGAATTGTTATTTCACTAGAGCAATGTTTTGCTTCACAAACTTATTACTACATCTGTTGCATTATGACTGTAATATTTGCCGCTGGTCATATAGCAGTTTCATAAGATTTATTAATTTCTTCAATACCTCGAACAAAAGATGCCTTTAAACCCAGAATATTTTGAAAACGTTAATCGATTGTTTGTCCCAAAAAAAATGTACATGAATTGAAGTATAGTAAACTTATGATAAAGGGTTTTATGGACAAATACATATAGGTAGGAGCTGCTTTTTAAGGTCTTTGTGTCCATCACAATTTCAGTGTGGAGACCTTTTGTTAGTAAATATGTAAGTTTAACTTTTCAAACTTAAAGTAAACTCGTCTTCCAACTTTAAGTCGACACCATTACATATAGAATAATAATTTTCAAACTGAAAGGGTGTTTCGTTTGTCGAAAAACTTCTAAAATTCTGTGACTGTATCGCGCAGTCTCTATTTCAATGCATCATTCTGTAATTATGAAGACATGTCGTCGTGAAACACAATGGTTTAACACTAACTGTTTCTGTAAGGTTCCTATGTGCAAAATGACCAAAAACTAGCCTTAGAGTTAAGTCCCTGCCAAACTGAAGTCTACATGTTTCAGATCTGGGGTTCCCAGTGAAGACATATTTTTGGCATTCACACATTTGAAGTATGCAGCTACTAAATGAAACAAAAGATGAAAATCTCTGTAAAATCTTGGCTTTTATTCGAATGTGAACATTTTTGAACTGCTTAGATATTTAAATGGAGTCAATAGACACATTGGAAAAGTCGTATTATTAACCTACGATTTTCTATTTCGTTTGTTAGATAGACAGATTTGACATCCATACAACTCTGACACTTAAATTCACAATGCTATCTGAATAAAAATAAATATTTAAAAATGATGTTAATCTTCCCTATAAAAGAAATAGAATAACTAACAATTTTAAGCCATTGATGTCCACCTTAAAGACACAGTACTTATAGTTTACATTCATAAAAATGAAAGGAACTATATTTATAGACAACCGAAATACGAGCGACCCAACAAGTCATTTTTGAAAATAAGATTTTTTTTTTTTATCAGGTCCATTTCTCTTCTCTTCAGCTTTTATCAGCCTACAATAACACATTACTGCATGTTTGAAAATTTACAATGTTCATCAAAAACAAGTGTGGTGTAAACGTCAATGAGCCGCAACCTACCGATAATAAACCCAAAAGACATGTGCAAGTTTGACGTGAAAGAGAGATGTGAGTTTCCTTCAATGGGACAGCATCCCAAAGACAAAATATATGTATGCATGAACTATTCACTTGGCTCATGCTACCACAAATTTATTTTTCTCTCGATTTTTCGGTATTTTCCGACAATACAAATTACTGTTCGTATGAAATATCCAAGAGTGATGAACGTGGCATTAAACACCAATAATCAAGATATCGACCTTGTTTATTTCAGATCTTTTTCTACACCGATCATTGGTTTGGTAAACAAGAAACTATTAACTGGAATTGTTATTTCACTAGAGCAATGTTTTGCTTCACAAACTTATTACTACATCTGTTGCATTATGACTGTAATATTTGCCGCTGGTCATATAGCAGCTTCATTAGATTTATTAATTTCTTCAATACCTCGAACAAAAGATGCCTTTAAACCCAGAATATTTTGAAAACGTTAATCGAGTGTTTGTCCCAAAAAAATGTACATGAATTGAAGTATAGTAAACTTATGATAAAGGGTTTTATGGACAAATACATATAGGTAGGAGCTGCTTTTTAAGGTTTTTGTGTCCATCACAATTTCAGTGTGGAGACCTTTTGTTAGTAAATATGTAAGTTTAACTTTTCAAACTTAAAGTAAACTCGTCTTCCAACTTTAAGTCGACACCATTACATATAGAATAATAATTTTCAAACTGAAAGGGTGTTTCGTTTGCCGAAAAACTTCTAAAATTCTGTGACTGTATCGCGCATTCTCTATTTCAATGCATCGTTCTGTAATTATGAAGACATGTCGTCGTGAAACACAATGGTTTAACACTAACTGTTTCTGTAAGGTTCCTATGTGCAAAATGACCAAAAACTAGCCTTAGAGTTAAGTCCCTGCCAAACTGAAGTCTACATGTTTCAGCTCTGGGGTTCCCAGTGAAGACATATTTTTGGCATTCACACATTTGAAGTATGCAGCTACTAAATGAAACAAAAGATGAAAATCTCTGTAAAATCTTGGCTTTTATTCGAATGTGAACATTTTTGAACTGCTTAGATATTTAAATGGAGTCAATAGACACATTGGAAAAGTCGTATTATTAACCTACGATTTTCTATTTCGTTTGTTAGATAGACAGATTTGACATCCATACAACTCTGACACTTAAATTCACAATGCTATCTGAATAAAAATAAATATTTAAAAATGATGTTAATCTTCCCTATAAAAGAAATAGAATAACTAACAATTTTAAGCCATTGATGTCCACCTTAAAGACACAGTACTTATAGTTTACATTCATAAAAATGAAAGGAACTATATTTATAGACAACCGAAATACGAGCGACCCAACAAGTCATTTTTGAAAATAAGATTTTTTTTTTTTTATCAGGTCCATTTCTCTTCTCTTTAGCTTTTATCAGCCTACAATAACACATTACTGCATGTTTGAAAATTTACAATGTTCATCAAAAACAAGTGTGGTGTAAACGTCAATGAGCCGCAACCTACCGATAATAAACCCAAAAGACATGTGCAAGTTTGACGTGAAAGAGAGATGTGAGTTTCCTTCAATGGGACAGCATCCCAAAGACAAAATATATGTATGCATGAACTATTCACTTGGCTCATGCTACCACAAATTTATTTTTCTCTCGATTTTTCGGTATTTTCCGACAATACAAATTACTGTTCGTATGAAATATCCAAGAGTGATGAACGTGGCATTAAACACCAATAATCAAGATATCGACCTTGTTTATTTCAGATCTTTTTCTACACCGATCATTGGTTTGGTAAACAAGAAACTATTAACTGGAATTGTTATTTCACTAGAGCAATGTTTTGCTTCACAAACTTATTACTACATCTGTTGCATAATGACTGTAATATTTGCCGCTGGTCATATAGCAGTTTCATTAGATTTATTAATTTCTTCAATACCTCGAACAAAAGATGCCTTTAAACCCAGAATATTTTGAAAACGTTAATCGATTGTTTGTCCAAAAAAAATGTACATGAATTGAAGTATAGTAAACTTATGATAAAGGGTTTTATGGACAAATACATATAGGTAGGAGCTGCTTTTTAAGGTCTTTGTGTCCATCACAATTTCAGTGTGGAGACCTTTTGTTAGTAAATATGTAAGTTTAACTTTTCAAACTTAAAGTAAACTCGTCTTCCAACTTTAAGTCGACACCATTACATATAGAATAATAATTTTCAAACTGAAAGGGTGTTTCGTTTGTCGAAAAACTTCTAAAATTCTGTGACTGTATCGCGCATTCTCTATTTCAATGCATCATTCTGTAATTATGAAGACATGTCGTCGTGAAACACAATGGTTTAACACTAACTGTTTCTGTAAGGTTCCTATGTGCAAAATGACCAAAAACTAGCCTTAGAGTTAAGTCCCTGCCAAACTGAAGTCTACATGTTTCAGCTCTGGGGTTCCCAGTGAAGACATATTTTTGGCATTCACACATTTGAAGTATGCAGCTACTAAATGAAACAAAAGATGAAAATCTCTGTAAAATCTTGGCTTTTATTCGAATGTGAACATTTTTGAACTGCTTAGATATTTAAATGGAGTCAATAGACACATTGGAAAAGTCGTATTATTAACCTACGATTTTCTATTTCGTTTGTTAGATAGACAGATTTGACATCCATACAACTCTGACACTTAAATTCACAATGCTATATGAATAAAAATAAATATTCAAAAATGATGTTAATCTTCCCTATAAAAGAAATAGAATAACTAACAATTTTAAGCCATTGATGTCCACCTTGAAGACACAGTACTTATAGTTTACATTCATAAACATGAAAGGAACTATATTTATAGACAACCGAAATACGAGCGACCCAACAAGTCATTTTTGAAAATAAGATTTTTTTTTTTATCAGGTCCATTTCTCTTCTCTTCAGCTTTTATCAGCCTACAATAACACATTACTGCATGTTTGAAAATTTACAATGTTCATCAAAACAAGTGTGGTGTAAACGTCAATGAGCCGCAACCTACCGATAATAAACCCAAAAGACATGTGCAAGTTTGACGTGAAAGAGAGATGTGAGTTTCCCTCAATGGGACAGCATCCCAAAGACAAAATATATGTATGCATGAACTATTCACTTGGCTCATGCTACCACAAATTTATTTTTCTCTCGATTTTTCGGTATTTTCCGACAATACAAATTACTGTTCGTATGAAATATCCAAGAGTGATGAACGTGGCATTAAACACCAATAATCAAGATATCGACCTTGTTTATTTCAGATCTTTTTCTACACCGATCATTGGTTTGGTAAACAAGAAACTATTAACTGGAATTGTTATTTCACTAGAGCAATGTTTTGCTTCACAAACTTATTACTACATCTGTTGCATTATGACTGTAATATTTGCCGCTGGTCATATAGCAGTTTCATTAGATTTATTAATTTCTTCAATACCTCGAACAAAAGATGCCTTTAAACCCAGAATATTTTGAAAACGTTAATCGATTGTTTGTCCAAAAAAAATGTACATGAATTGAAGTATAGTAAACTTATGATAAAGGGTTTTATGGACAAATACATATAGGTAGGAGCTGCTTTTTAAGGTCTTTGTGTCCATCACAATTTCAGTGTGGAGACCTTTTGTTAGTAAATATGTAAGTTTAACTTTTCAAACTTAAAGTAAACTCGTCTTCCAACTTTAAGTCGACACCATTACATATAGAATAATAATTTTCAAACTGAAAGGGTGTTTCGTTTGTCGAAAAACTTCTAAAATTCTGTGACTGTATCGCGCAGTCTCTATTTCAATGCATCATTCTGTAATTATGAAGACATGTCATCGTGAAACACAATGGTTTAACACTAACTGTTTCTGTAAGGTTCCTATGTGCAAAATGACCAAAAACTAGCCTTAGAGTTAAGTCCCTGCCAAACTGAAGTCTACATGTTTCAGCTCTGGGGTTCCCAGTGAAGACATATTTTTGGCATTCACACATTTGAAGTATGCAGCTACTAAATGAAACAAAAGATGAAAATCTCTGTAAAATCTTGGCTTTTATTCGAATGTGAACATTTTTGAACTGCTTAGATATTTAAATGGAGTCAATAGACACATTGGAAAAGTCGTATTATTAACCTACGATTTTCTATTTCGTTTGTTAGATAGACAGATTTGACATCCATACAACTCTGACACTTAAATTCACAATAATAATGCTATCTGAATAAAAATAAATATTTAAAAATGATGTTAATCTTCCCTATAAAAGAAATAGAATAACTAACAATTTTAAGCCATTGATGTCCACCTTAAAGACACAGTACTTATAGTTTACATTCATAAAAATGATAGGTACTATATTTATAGACAACCGAAATACGAGCGACCCAACAAGTCATTTTTGAAAATAAGATTTTTTTTTTTTTATCAGGTCCATTTCTCTTCTCTTCAGCTTTTATCAGCCTACAATAACACATTACTGCATGTTTGAAAATTTACAATGTTCATCAAAAACAAGTGTGGTGTAAACGTCAATGAGCCGCAACCTACCGATAATAAACCCAAAAGACATGTGCAAGTTTGACGTGAAAGAGAGATGTGAGTTTCCCTCAATGGGACAGCATCCCAAAGACAAAATATATGTATGCATGAACTATTCACTTGGCTCATGCTACCACAAATTTATTTTTCTCTCGATTTTTCGGTATTTTCCGACAATACAAATTACTGTTCGTATGAAATATCCAAGAGTGATGAACGTGGCATTAAACACCAATAATCAAGATATCGACCTTGTTTATTTCAGATCTTTTTCTACACCGATCATTGGTTTGGTAAACAAGAAACTATTAACTGGAATTGTTATTTCACTAGAGCAATGTTTTGCTTCACAAACTTATTACTACATCTGTTGCATTATGACTGTAATATTTGCCGCTGGTCATATAGCAGTTTCATTAGATTTATTAATTTCTTCAATACCTCGAACAAAAGATGCCTTTAAACCCAGAATATTTTGAAAACGTTAATCGATTGTTTGTCCCAAAAAAATGTACATGAATTGAAGTATAGTAAACTTATGATAAAGGGTTTTATGGACAAATACATATAGGTAGGAGCTGCTTGTTAAGGTCTTTGTGTCCATCACAATTTCAGTGTGGAGACCTTTTGTTAATAAATATGTAAGTTTAACTTTTCAAACTTAAAGTAAACTCGTCTTCCAACTTTAAGTCGACACCATTACATATAGAATAATAATTTTCAAACTGAAAGGGTGTTTCGTTTGTCGAAAAACTTCTAAAATTCTGTGACTGTATCGCGCAGTCTCTATTTCAATGCATCATTCTGTAATTATGAAGACATGTCGTCGTGAAACACAATGGTTTAACACTAACTGTTTCTGTAAGGTTCCTATGTGCAAAATGACCAAAAACTAGCCTTAGAGTTAAGTCCCTGCCAAACTGAAGTCTACATGTTTCAGATCTGGGGTTCCCAGTGAAGACATATTTTTGGCATTCACACATTTGAAGTATGCAGCTACTAAATGAAACAAAAGATGAAAATCTCTGTAAAATCTTGGCTTTTATTCGAATGTGAACATTTTTGAACTGCTTAGATATTTAAATGGAGTCAATAGACACATTGGAAAAGTCGTATTATTAACCTACGATTTTCTATTTCGTTTGTTAGATAGACAGATTTGACATCCATACAACTCTGACACTTAAATTCACAATGCTATCTGAATAAAAATAAATATTTAAAAATGATGTTAATCTTCCCTATAAAAGAAATAGAATAACTAACAATTTTAAGCCATTGATGTCCACCTTAAAGACACAGTACTTATAGTTTACATTCATAAAAATGAAAGGAACTATACTTATAGACAACCGAAATACGAGTGACCCAACAAGTCATTTTCGAAAATAAGATTTTTTTTTTTTTATCAGGTCCATTTCTCTTCTCTTCAGCTTTTATCAGCCTACAATAACACATTACTGCATGTTTGAAAATTTACAATGTTCATCAAAAACAAGTGTGGTGTAAACGTCAATGAGCCGCAACCTACCGATAATAAACCCAAAAGACATGTGCAAGTTTGACGTGAAAGAGAGATGTGAGTTTCCCTCAATGGGACAGCATCCCAAAGACAAAATATATGTATGCATGAACTATTCACTTGGCTCATGCTACCACAAATTTATTTTTCTCTCGATTTTTCGGTATTTTCCGACAATACAAATTACTGTTCGTATGAAATATCCAAGAGTGATGAACGTGGCATTAAACACCAATAATCAAGATATCGACCTTGTTTATTTCAGATCTTTTTCTACACCGATCATTGGTTTGGTAAACAAGAAACTATTAACTGGAATTGTTATTTCACTAGAGCAATGTTTTGCTTCACAAACTTATTACTACATTTGTTGCATTATGACTGTAATATTTGCCGCTGGTCATATAGCAGTTTCATTAGATTTATTAATTTCTTCAATACCTCGAACAAAAGATGCCTTTAAACCCAGAATATTTTGAAAACGTTAATCGATTGTTTGTCCCAAAAAAATGTACATGAATTGAAGTATAGTAAACTTATGATAAAGGGTTTTATGGACAAATACATATAGGTAGGAGCTGCTTGTTAAGGTCTTTGTGTCCAGCACAATTTTAGTGTGGAGACCTTTTGTTAATAAATATGTAAGTTTAACTTTTCAAACTTAAAGTAAACTCGTCTTCCAACTTTAAGTCGACACCATTACATATAGAATAATAATTTTCAAACTGAAAGGGTGTTTCGTTTGTCGAAAAACTTCTAAAATTCTGCGACTGTATCGCGCAGTCTCTATTTCAATGCATCATTCTGTAATTATGCAGACATGTCGTCGTGAAACACAATGGTTTAACACTAACTGTTTCTGTAAGGTTCCTATGTGCAAAATGACCAAAAACTAGCCTTAGAGTTAAGTCCCTGCCAAACTGAAGTCTACATGTTTCAGATCTGGGGTTCCCAGTGAAGACATATTTTTGGCATTCACACATTTGAAGTATGCAGCTACTAAATGAAACAAAAGATGAAAATCTCTGTAAAATCTTGGCTTTTATTCGAATGTGAACATTTTTGAACTGCTTAGATATTTAAATGGAGTCAATAGACACATTGGAAAAGTCGTATTATTAACCTACGATTTTCTATTTCGTTTGTTAGATAGACAGATTTGACATCCATACAACTCTGACACTTAAATTCACAATGCTATCTGAATAAAAATAAATATTTAAAAATGATGTTAATCTTCCCTATAAAAGAAATAGAATAACTAACAATTTTAAGCCATTGACGTCCACCTTAAAGACACAGTACTTATAGTTTACATTCATAAAAATGAAAGGAACTATACTTATAGACAACCGAAATACGAGTGACCCAACAAGTCATTTTCGAAAATAAGATTTTTTTTTTTTTATCAGGTCCATTTCTCTTCTCTTCAGCTTTTATCAGCCTACAATAACACATTACTGCATGTTTGAAAATTTACAATGTTCATCAAAAACAAGTGTGGTGTAAACGTCAATGAGCCGCAACCTACCGATAATAAACCCAAAAGACATGTGCAAGTTTGACGTGAAAGAGAGATGTGAGTTTCCCTCAATGGGACAGCATCCCAAAGACAAAATATATGTATGCATGAACTATTCACTTGGCTCATGCTACCACAAATTTATTTTTCTCTCGATTTTTCGGTATTTTCCGACAATACAAATTACTGTTCGTATGAATATCCAAGAGTGATGAACGTGGCATTAAACACCAATAATCAAGATATCGACCTTGTTTATTTCAGATCTTTTTCTACACCGATCATTGGTTTGGTAAACAAGAAACTATTAACTGGAATTGTTATTTCACTAGAGCAATGTTTTGCTTCACAAACTTATTACTACATCTGTTGCATTATGACTGTAATATTTGCCGCTGGTCATATAGCAGTTTCATTAGATTTATTAATTTCTTCAATACCTCGAACAAAAGATGCCTTTAAACCCAGAATATTTTGAAAACGTTAATCGATTGTTTGTCCCAAAAAAATGTACATGAATTGAAGTATAGTAAACTTATGATAAAGGGTTTTATGGACAAATACATATAGGTAGGAGCTGCTTTTTAAGGTCTTTGTGTCCATCACAATTTCAGTGTGGAGACCTTTTGTTAGTAAATATGTAAGTTTAACTTTTCAAACTTAAAGTAAACTCGTCTTCCAACTTTAAGTCGACACCATTACATATAGAATAATAATTTTCAAACTGAAAGGGTGTTTCGTTTGTCGAAAAACTTCTAAAATTCTGTGACTGTATCGCGCAGTCTCTATTTCAATGCATCATTCTGTAATTATGAAGACATGTCGTCGTGAAACACAATGGTTTAACACTAACTGTTTCTGTAAGGTTCCTATGTGCAAAATGACCAAAAACAAGCCTTAGAGTTAAGTCCCTGCCAAACTGAAGTCTACATGTTTCAGCTCTGGGGTTCCCAGTGAAGACATATTTTTGGCATTCACACATTTGAAGTATGCAGCTACTAAATGAAACAAAAGATGAAAATCTCTGGAAAATCTTGACTTTTACTCGACTGTGAACATTTTTGAACTGCTTAGATATTTAAATGGAGCCAATAGACGCATTGGAAAAGTCGTATTTTTTAACCTACGATTTTCTATTTCGTTTGTAAGATAGACAGATTTGCCATCCATACAACTCTGACACTTAAATTCACAATGCCATCTGAATAAAAATAAATATTTAAAAATGATGTTAATCTTCCCTATAAAAGAAATATAATAACTAACAATTTAAAGCCATTGATGTCCACCTTAAAGACACAGTACTTATAGTTTACATTCATAAAAATGACAGGAACTATATTTATAGACAACCGAAATACGAGCGACCAAACAGGTCAATTTTGAAAACAAGATTTTTTTAATTTTTTTTATCAGGTTCATTTATCTTCTCTTCAGCTTTTATCAGCCTACAATAACACATTACTGCATGTTTGAAAATTTACAATGTCCATCAAAAACAAGTGTGGTGTAATAAAATTAACGGTACCAATTTTCTTGCACCAGACGCGTGTAAACGTCAATGAGCCGCAACCTACCGAAAATAAACCCAAAAGACATGTGAAAGTTTGACGAGAAAGAGAGATGTGAGTTTCCCTCAATGGGACAGCATCCCAAAGACAAAATATATGTATGCATGAACTATTCACTTGGCTCATGCTACCACAAATCTATTTTTCTCTCGATTTTACGGTATTTTCCGATAATACAAATTACTGTTCGTATGGAATATCCAATAGTGATGAAAGTGGCATTAAACACCAATAATCAAGATATCGACCATTGTTTATTTCAGATCTTTTTCTACACCGATCATTGGTTTGGTAAACAAGAAACTATTAACTGGAATTGTTATTTCACTAGAGCAATGTTTTGCTTCACAAACTTATTACTATATCTGTTGCATTATGACTGTAATATTTGCCGCTGGTCATATAGCAGTTTCATCAAATTTATTGATTTCTTCAATACCTCGAACAAAAGATGCCTTTAAACCCGGAATATTTTGAAAACGTCAATCGATTGTTTGTCCAAAAAACAATGTACATGAAAAGAAGTATTATAGTAAACTTATGATAAAGGGTTTTAAGGACAAATACACATAGGTAGGAGCTGCTTTTTAAGGTCTTTGTGTCCATCACAATTTAAGTGTGGAGACCTTTTGTTAATAAATATGTAAGTTAAACTTTACAAACTTAAAGTAAACTCGTCTTCCAACTTTAAGTCGACACCATAACATATAGAATAATAATTTTCAAACTGAAAGGGTGTTTCATTTGTCGAAAAACTTCTTAAATTCTGTGACTGTATCGCGCAGTCTCTATTTCAATGCATCATTCTGTAATTATGAAGACATGTCGTCGTGAAACACAATGGTTTAACACTAACTGTTTCTGTAAGGTTCCTATGTGCAAAATGACCAAAAACTAGCCTTAGAGTTAAGTCCCTGCCAAACTGAAGTCTACATGTTTCAGCTCTGGGGTTCCCAGTGAAGACATATTTTTGGCATTCACACATTTGAAGTATGCAGCTACTAAATGAAACAAAAGATGAAAATCTCTGTAAAATCTTGGCTTTTACTCGACTGTGAACATTTTTGAACTGCTTAGATATTTAAATGGAGTCAATAGACACATTGGAAAAGTCGTATTTTTTAACCTACGATTTTCTATTTCGTTTGTTAGATAGACAGATTTGCCATCCATACAACTCTGACACTTAAATTCACAATGCTATCTGAATAAAAATAAATATTTAAAAATGATGTTAATCTTCCCTATAAAAGAAATAGAATAACTAACAATTTTAAGCCATTGATGTCTACCTTAAAGACACAGTACTTATAGTTTACATTCATAAAAATGACAGGAACTATATTTATAGACTACCGAAATACGAGCGACCCAACAGGTCATTTTTTTAAATAAGATTTTTTTATTTTTTTTTATCAGGTCCATTTATCTTCTCTTCAGCTTTTACCAGCCTACAATAACACATTACTGCATGTTTGAAAATATACAATGTTCATCAAAAACAAGTGTGGTGTAAAGGTCAATGAGCCGCAACCTACCGATAATAAACCCAAAAGACATGTGCAAGTTTGACGTGAAAGAGAGATGTGAGTTTCCCTCAATGGGACAGCATCCCAGAGACAAAATATATATATGTATGAACTATTCACTTGGCTCATGCTACCACAAATTTATTTTTCTCTCGATTTTTCGGTATTTTCCGATAATACAAATTACTGTTCGTATGAAATATCCACTCAAACCTTTGTTATTCTATACCATTTATTTCATTTCGAATATCTACTGTAATATTTATTCCAGAAGCAATAATAACGTTAATTGGCCCGATAACCTGGTACATTCGGGGGGAAAACTTTGGTTGATTTGTACTTTTCATAACACGATCTAAACATTTAATTCTAAAAATAAATACTATCCTTTTAATACAACTGCGTAAAATGAACAGAGTTGTGTTGTCGGGGAATTTAGTTCTTTAATTAATTGCATGTTTATCACCAGCCCAGTAGTCAACACTTCGGTGTTGACATGAATATCAATGATGTGGTCATTTTTATGAATTTCCTGTTTTCAAAACTTTGAATTTTTCGAAAAACTATGGATTTTCTTATCCCAGGCATAGATTACCTTAGCCGTATTTGGCACAACTTTTTGGAATTTTGAATCCTTAATGCTCTTCAACTTTGTACTTGTTTGGCTTTTTAAATATTTTGATCTGAGCACCACTGATGAGTCTTATGTAGACGAAACGCGCGTCTGGCGTACTAAATTATAATCCTGGTAACTTTAATAACTAATTAGTCTTTACTTTATTTATATTACCCAGCAGTTGTGAACGGAATTAACGTGGTTAAAATTTGACACACATTATTGCTCAAATAGACAAGGGGCAGTCTTTGCAGTAACGTTTGAACTTTTGTCAATGTTGACGACCTAACTGCGACTTACAGTTGAAGAACAGTCATCAATGCGCTGCTCTATTGGTTTAAGTGTTTGTCATAACCATGTCATGAATAAGTACACACATCCTTTCTTTATGTTTGATTATGTGTGCATTTTCTCGTTTGAATTGTTTTACATTGTCATATCGGGGCCTTTTATAGCTGACTATGCGGTTTTGGCTTTACTCATTGTTGAAGGTCGTACGGTGACATATAGTTGTTAATGTCTGTGTCATTTTGGTCTCTTGTGGACAGTTTTCTCATTGGCAATCATACCACATCTTCTTTTTTATTCTTGAAGGCAAACGTTTATAAAAGTAAATATGACGTATTCGATTGCATCAAGATAGATAAATTCTTCATCAAAAACGAAGAAGAAGCAGAAGAATTAGTTGTAAGTGGCTTTGAACTAGCTGTCAGTTAACTGCAAGTACTCTCAGATATGTACCTAATGTATTTTTGTTGTTGTGATGTACAAGTACCCGGCCACGTCCACTTGTATTTTTGTCCATCTGATGAGTTAAGCTTTTTTCAACTGATTTTTATAGTTCGTTCTTATGTTGTACTGTTATACCACTGTCCAAGATTAGGGGGAGGGTTGGGATCCCGCTAAAATGTTTAACCCTGCCACATTCTGTATGTATGTGCCTGTCCCAAGCCAGGAGCCTGTAATTCAGTGGTTGTCGTTTGTTGATGTGTTACATATTTTTTTTTTTTGTACATTAATTAGGCCGTTAGTTTTCTCGTTTGAATTGTTTTACATTTTTCATTTTGGGGTCGTTTATAGCTGACTATGCGGTATGGGCTTTGCTCATTGTTGAAGGCCGTACGGTGACCTATAGTTGTTAATTTTTGTTCCATTTGGTCTCGTGTGGAGAGTTGTCTCATTGGTAATCATACCACATCTCTTCCTACTATGATTTTTATAGCATACTTCTGCTGTGTTGAAGACCAATTGGTGGCCTGGTGCTATTTGCAGCCTTTTGGTATGGTTGGTGTCTCTTTGACACTTTTCTTGTTTCTATTCTCTTTTCTCTATCTATTAAACAAAAAAATATTAAATTACAACAGTTTGGATAGTTAAGTATAAACATGAACTAATTAAAAGGATAAAACTGTTGTTACTTGTGCACAATGAAGATGAATATGAATTAAAATCATAAATGCAGATAATTTTATGAACATATAGTCTTACACAGCAACTTTAAGGTGGTACATAACACTGCAGGGAGATAACTCAATTGAATTTTCAATAAAGTGTGTGGTTCGATTTGTTTGTGTCAAAGAGTCAAAGTGAATAGATTTATTTAGTCTCAGCTTTACACCTTCTGAACAATATTGCCCCTTACATCGCCTATATTGAAATAGTCCAATATCTTAAAAAGTTCCGGGGAAACGGGATTAAATTATACTCAGAAAAAATGACAAGTTGTTTGATCGTGATTGCAAACAAATCCTTCTCTTTTATCAATACATTTTAGTTTTGGGTCAGTACCAAAAACCTAGGATAAAATTAATTTTGCTCGTTTAATTTTTCACACAATTTCGACAAAATACTCACTTTGACCCTTTTACTCAAGATACCAAAGGGACATTCAAACTCAAACGAAAAGTCGAAAATAAACTGACAACACCATTGCAAAAAACAAAGCAAAAAGATCAAAAGGCAAAAGGAAATTAAACGGATTAATACAAGCTATGTACAGTTTGTCTAAAAAAATCCAATAAATTCATTTATATTTACATGACAATATATTTTTTTGTTATGACGAATATATATCTATATATAAACTAGGCTCTTTAACAAGAAAAATCCAAAGTATTCTAAAAAAAAACCTATACGCTGTTTATAACATCTTATTTTAATTGTGTTACCTGTCCGACAATTTCATTTAGTTATGACTATCTTAATGCAAAAATAGCATTCAAGTTTTATATTTTAAAATGTGATTATACAAAACGTAACATAATGTTAACAAACGTACACACTGTACCTGGTTAGATACTTAGTCATATGAGAGGGTTTGGATGGGGTTAAATGATTAAAGAATAATGCCCTTAAAAAATGAAGATTAGAGAATAACGGGCCAAAAAAATGAAGGTTAGAGAAAAAAAAGGGGTAAATTTTTGGAAGATTTGAGAAACAAGGGGTTAATTTTTTAAAGATTAGAGAAAAAAGGGGTGAAAATTAAATGTTTACAGAATAACTAACAGAACACCCCCTCCCCCATCCAGACCCTCATATGTCACTTAAAAAAACACATTGTCATACATTTCTTCAGTATCAAGTTTTATACTTATGAAGAGCATTCTGGGAAATATTTACACTGGATAACAAGTACCTTTAAATTCGACAACTTTATTAGTTGTTACCACGAACAAATCTGAGGAGCCGACTCGTATGAATTCTCCGAAACCTACCGGTTAACCCGGTTGATCTCTAATTATTCTTCTACATTAGTTTTACAATAAACTCATCATAGATACCAGGAATAAATTTTGTATATACGCCAGACGCGCGTTTCGTCTACTAAAGGACTCATCAGTGACGCTCGAATCCAAAAAAGTAAAAAAGGCCAAATAAAGTACAAAGTTGAAGGGCATTGAGAAACAAAATTCCTAAATGTTTTGCCAAATCTAGCTAAGGTAATCTATGCCTGAGGTAGAAAAGCCTTAGTATTTCAAAATTTTGTAAACAGTTCATTTATAAATATAACCATATGAATGATAATTCATGTCGGCACAAAAAGTGCTGATTACAAATTATCATTGACGGTTAGTACAACAGAAATTATACAAAACATTCTTCAATTAGTGGTTTTTAAAACCCCGAGACAAAATCATATTTATAATAAAAACTGGTAATTTTATTAGTTAATATCCCGAAGACGTACGTGGACGTATATGTTTTTTTTAAGACAAAGTCGGATAAATACAAAATAGATATTTTCCAAATTGGCTGAAATCGGCTTAAAATCTTTATTAAACAGTATATAGGTGACTTTTTAATTCCCCGAAGATATCACCAGCCCAGAAGTCAGCACTTTTGTGCTGACACTAATTATCATTGATATGGTCATATTTATAAATTAACTGTTTACACAAGTTTGAATTTTTGAAAAGTGAAATAAACCGAGGTGAAAATGTGAAATTGGTCATTTTTCTTTTTTTTTTACAATGATTTCATTATTTTGCATCTACTTTTTGTGGGATTTGTAATATGTTTCATCACAATTGTCATGAACTGTTGAAACAGATTTTTTTAGTTCGATCAATTCTGTTGATGTAAATATACTTCTAAACCATGCTATAATAAACAATGGAAATCCTTGAATCGTGAAAGTGAGTTACTTTTATACTGTGGATTCATTTATTTTCGTGTGTATCAATTTTCGTGGATTGATGAAAATGTACATTTTCGTGAATATTTGATTTTGTGGTTTTGCCAATCTCTGTATACAAATTCTATTGAAATTATGTGATTTGTTCGACTGTACCAACGAAACCAATGACAATTGGAATCCAACGAATAATGATGAATGCACAGTAATTTAGATGTGGTCGTCCTGAACATGTTTGCCACTGGCCGACGTTAAGCAAACAACAATCAATCAGTCAATACTTTTATATGGCCGCAATTTATTATGTTCTGTTGTTTAAGGTGGTACCTAACACTACAGGGAGATAACTCTGTAAAATCAGCTAAACGTTTTAATTACGTTGTGTTGTTAAAGGGATATTAAGCTTCTCAATGATCAAAATAAGTGTTTGTCAAACTGCTATATAACCAGTGTAATTTTTCTGATCAAACGGTTGGTTCAAAATTCTTTAATTTTTTATATTTTTGTCAAAGGGTCAAAGTAAATACTTTGTCAAAATTTTAAGAAAATTAAACGAGCCAAATTAATTTTAGTTCAAGTGTTAGGTACCACCTTAACAACGGTTTTTAATTGTTGACATCAGGTTAATGCTGTATACAAATATTGATAAAGGTAGAATAGAATGATCAACATTAATAGCAAAAATAGTTTCATAAATATGTCTTGCATATGAAATTCAGTTTCTTATTACAGTCGAAATCATCCCATTTATATTGGTGTTTAGGCCATAGGTTAACACAAATAAAATTACTATTTCCTGGATCATAAAATTTCGGTTCTCCAGGTGCCCATCTTGTGTAGTTCATAGTTTTGGCATTTCCACCGGAAGTAAACCACATGTATCTGTACCGATTTCTTTTCCCGCCAATCCATACACTCGTTACTGAAACATAAAAAATTGCTATCTTCAACAGCGTGTACAAAGTTATTCATCGTGAAGTAAGGAAGATAACTCGTGATGCATTCATAGGCTGAGGTTTGAGTAAAATCGATTGATTTTAAAAGAAAACCATTTAGCTTTTTCAAAGTACAATCCATAGAATTCACAAGGTTGGACAAAAAAGACCATGGCAGCAGAGAAGATACCAAGTTCAGAGGGGGTAATCAATTACCAAAAACAGATGAAAGATAAACAACATATGGTTGACACAAAAACAACAAAACAACAAATCAACAGTAAAAAAATATATTTAAAAACTTAAGAATTAACAAAAGATTAACATAAGGCACAACTGGGTGTGAACTCAGAAAGTAAGGGTTGGCGGCTCCTGTTCCAATAGTTGAACGTTCATGTTGCTAACCCTGTTCATAACATAAGATAGGGATATTGTAGGTTGATATCATACAATAGACAGGTTATAAGTTCATTACATAAGATAGGGATATTGTATGTTCATAAGATAGAATAGGAAGGTTGTAAGTTGATAACAAAATAGGGATTTTGTAGGTTCATGATATATGATAGGCAGGTGGTATGTACATAACATATGATAGTACAGTTGTAAGCTTATAAAAAAGGATGGGATGGTGTAGTTTCATAACTTTGGAAAGTTATGTTGTACGCTCATAACATACGATACGAAAGTTGAAATGTCAAAACATATAATAGAGATGTCGTAGGTTGCATACATATGATTTGAAGGTCGTTAGTTCATAAAATATGACAAATTTGTGGCAGGTTCATAGCATATAATAGGGTTGTGTATGTTCATTACATATGATAGAAATGTTGTAAGCTCAAAACATAGGATAGGAAAGTTGAAATGTTGGAATATGGATGTTGTAGGTTCCTCATATATGATAGGAAGGCTGTAGTTCATTATATTGGGCAGGAAGGTTGTAATGTCAAAATATCCCAAATAGGCGAGTGATGTCATCATAAAATGTAGTGCACCCAACTTACACATAGCTAAATCACAATCCTTGTTTCCTAATCCCTTCGTATGAATGTATTACTGTTTTTAAATGTTTATGTCATGAACATGATGTTTGAAATAAAATATGTTCAAAGTAAATGAATGTTGTATGTACACGAAAAGGATATGAAGGATACATGTACAAACGATACCGAGGTTATACATACACAAGGAAAATATTTTATATAATGAACTGATTGACATAATTTAATGTTGTAAATGTGCTGTTACTTTTAAATAGATATGTCATGTGTTAACAAGTAAGACAGGTGTCAACAGATCAGTGAATGTCACACAGCAGGGTAAGTAGTTATGAAACACATCAGAAAGTTATACAATACCGTCTGTTTTCCTCAAAAGTGACCTACCGAATTATCGCAAGGTTTGTATATATATGTATACGAGCAATACAAAATTATCACCTATGGATGTTATCAAAATATCAGTATTTTGGAAAAAAATTGTGTTCACAAAGCAATAAGACGTATATATCATGAAAGATAAAAAATAGTACTTATCAGTACAAGTATAAGTATTTACAGTTTATCTCTGTTTATCTCTAAAGTGAGGGTACCAAAATTGCGCCTATTTTGACAGTTTTACAACCTACGTTTTTGTATGATCCACACAAAAGTTTCCATTATGTGTTCATTTTGAAGATGTATCCTTATTTAATATATAGTCCCACCAATTTGATTTTGAATCCTTATTGAAATTGGGTACTCGTTGCAATTTGGTTATTGTGACATTAACTATAATACTTTTCAAGATAATATCCAATAATCGCAAAACTTCCTTAAAATTACCAATTCAGTGGCAGCAACCCAACAACGTGTTGTCCGATTTGTCTGAAAATTTCAGGGCAGATAGATCTTGACCTGATAAACAATTTTTTTCTGAAAGATTGTCTTATTGCTTTTGAGTTGATGCGGATAAATTTCATATGTATATCTTTAGATTTTATGATTGTTATTTTTTTTATAAGTGTTTTCTTTTCTTTCTTTCTGAATGTTACAATACTATGTTGTACCTATCTGCTAGTATTTATTGAGTCTATCCAGTAGTATTACAATTGGTCTTTATAATATTTGGGAAAGACTGTGAATCATAAATAATATAGTTAAATGGATTGTATAGTTAATTTGAGATAGTTAAAAGATTATATGTTTTTCCGATGAGTAGATTTTAACCCTTTCACTACATTTTTAATTCTTTAATGGTTATATATCAAACCCTCTAAATTTCCCTGGTATTTGATCAGACAATAATGCACGTCATAAAAGGCTTTAGGCTTTTGAATAAATAAAACATGCCAATTTTAAGAGATGCTTAAATAATAGGATATATGACTAACTACAATCCAGCAACAAAATCACCAAAAAAACTTCTTTAGGACACCTTAGCTTTAACAATGGACATTTTTCTTAAGAAACCCAATGACATAGAGGTTAACAAATTCATAATAAATTCATTCAACATTTAGTTATCTTACAAAAAAAAGAAATGTTATACTTATTTATAAATGGTTATCAAATTATTACATTGCAAAAGAAATATAAACATGTCCCAATTACCTCTTTGTTCATATTGTTTATATTTGATTTACATTTACAAATATAGTGTGATTTTTCTAACTAAGGCGAACAATGCTTCAATAAAAAGCGTGCGAATGTTTTATTAAAATGCAAACCTGTATGCAAACGACTGTAATCAGCCAGCCATACTGCTTCATTTTCTGAATAAATATCTGCAAGTGATCCACTCTGCATTTTGCATTGTGCCTACAAAAAAAAACTCTTAATTCAATTTTTTTAAACACATTTTTTTTTAATAATGCAAATATTTCGGTAAACAGAGGTTGAACTTACACATGTGAGGGACAAGCCACGTAATAGTACATGTACCTTATTGATACACCGTGTCTTCGTCTTTTTATCCGTTTACAGTTCACGCAATTTTCTAAGGTTTTGTTGTTTAGTTTGTATATTAAAAAGGATTCACGAGATTTTAACACAAGCAAATTACTAATGCAAATTTTACCTTTACGCAAATTCAGGACAGGGGGCCGTAGACGCTATTTTTTGCATATTATCAGGTATAAAGATTTATAGCTTCATAATGAGAAAATTTCAAATATTTGTGGTATTTTTGTTCATTTTGTTTTTATTTGGGAGGGATGGGGAGGGTTCTTCTGATTCAGCCGTTCTGTAAAGTAATTTGAATACCAGAGACAGAATCTTGTTAATTTTTGCCTAATCAGAAAGATCCAAACAATGATATTTAGCTGTATATTAAAAGGTTATCTTTTCAATAAACTAAGATTTAACGTGTTAAATTATGTGCATCCACGCTTTTCTCGATTACCGTTCGTCATGAACCTTTAAACATTTCAATTTGAAAGCAAATGTCATGAACTATTGCAGTTTTTAAAACAACAATGAACGAACATAGAATAGCCAAATCATCCTTGTTTTATGAAATATATTAATGTAACTTTCGAAAGTTTAAAAAAAAGTAAAATCACAAAAATACTGAACTCCGAGGAAAATTTGAAACGGAAATTCCCTTATCAAATTGCAAAATTAAAAGCTTAAACACATCAAACGAATTGACAACAACTGTAATATTCCTGAATTGGTACATGCATTTTGTTTGGGTATGAAATGGTGGGATGAACCTGGTTTTAAAGCTAGCTGAACCTCTCACTTGTACGACAGTCGCATTAAATTACATTATATTAACATCGATGCGTGAACAAAACAAACAGATATACTAGGTAAAAATGTCAAAAATACAGCAGTCAACATTTTGTTACAGTCCTTACTACTAGAAAAGTATTTTACAAAGTATGTCCGAACTTAACCGCTGGCTATAAAACTTAGGAAAGTCATGGCATCAAACCATAGCTATAAACTGGAAATAACACTTAAAAAATTCGGTATGTCCAAAACGTTTAACATCTAACAGTTGTTACTTTTGTGAAAAAAAACCCAGAAAATGCACGTTAAATTGTTGTTTAAATTTTCAAGATCTTTAACACAGAGATTTCAGCCTCAATTTGGAAACAATATAAAAAGCAGTAGTTGTGGTTTGACAGCCAATGAGGAAAATATTTATTCAAAACGAAAGGAATTGGATATTTAATGATCCTATACCATTTTTAAAATCACAACCTTTAAAAAGAATTTATAGGATTATTACGTATGCATTGATCTTTTCTATATAGTTATCAAAGGTATCAGGATTATAATTTAATACGCCAGACGCGAGTTTCGTCTTCATACGACTAATCAGTGGCGCTCAGATCAAAATAGTTATAAAGCCAAACAGTGCAAAGTTGAAGAGCATTGAGGACCCAAAATTCCAAAAAAATGTGCCAAATACAGCTATGGTAATATATTCCTAGGATAAGAAAATTCTAAATTTAATCTGTTCTGTAAATAAAATCTCCAAACACATTTAGATGTAATAAACCGTCTGCGGGGGAAAAAGCTGTAAAATTGTTTATACTTGGCATCTTACTTTTGTTCTCGTACCATGAATGAGGAAATCAGTAGAATACATGTCTGTGTTCAAATTAGGTCAAAACCGTTGCCAGTGGACTATTATTGCCTAAGTGGTATTATCCGTGAATTAAACAGGTTTTTTTTTTTATCCCGGTATGAATCAAATCATACATTTTCTTTCTCTAAATTTCGATTGCATTAATTTTGAAAATTATCTTTTTCTACAACGCAATGTTTACTTGAGGCAGTTTAACTTTTTAGTTTTAGCCCTTTTGATACTTCATATTTAAACATTGAGACAGGTAATATAGCTGTAAAAGGATTTTCCTCTACTTTTCCATTTTTATCTTGTGATAATGATTCACTACACCCTTTCTTCCAATTTTGTTGTAATCATGAAAAGGGAGTGTTCGTTGTTCACAAGATTTTTGTATTTAAACACTATGTGTGAATTCTTTATTAACAGTTTGTAATTTTAGTATTTGCGTACCGCCTCTCTGAATTTATCTTTATCATGAACGTTTACACCAAAAATATTGAGACCTAATCTTTTCCTCGGTTTTAGTTTGTAAACCGGGTAGATTTTTCTCTCAATCGATTTATAACTTTTGAACAACGGTATACTACTGTGGCCTGTATTTCTGTATTACTAACCAAACACGTGATGAGCAATATGATCAAAGGGGGTATAAAAGATAAACATCAACTATGCCTAAGTAAATTTGAACATGTTACTTTTATATTATAAATTTTCAATCTATCAACAAATAACTCAACTTCAAAACTCATACCTTTTTTTTTTAAATTTAAATGTATAGTATAGCTTTTATAGTATTATATGATCTTTAATGATTGCTATTGATATATGCAAAACTTAATCCTTTTCGCTATATGTTTAAGTGACGTTAACATCCCCAAACGAATTATAATCAAAGTAATATTAAAGACCAAAAAAACAGTGCATGGCAGTAGATATTAGGAAAAAGTAAAATCACAACAATACTGAACTCAGAGGAAAATCACTTCGGAAAGTCCCTAATCACATATCAAAATCAAATGACAAAACACATCAAAAACGAATGGACAACAACTGTCATATTCCTGACTTGGTACAGGTATTTTCAAATGTAGAAAATGGTGGATAAAACCCGGTTTTATAGCGCTAAACCTCTGACTTTGTACGACAGTCTCATCAAATTCTGTTATATTTACAATGATTCTTGAACTAAACAGACATAATAAATAAAATAGTCAAAATATTGGTACAGCATTCTTAAACAGAAACAGAAAGTATCAACGTTCAACTTAGTATCGTCCTTATCTTAAAAATAGGAAGTTCAGTTTCGTTCCTAGCACACCTTACGGTCGACCTATAGATTTATCACTGAACGGTTCAAAATATGGAAAACAAACGAGATTTATGTAGGAAGCGAACGGACTGTTAGGTGGATTTTGACACCAGAAAAACAACAAATATAAAAAAGAAAATGTGGTATAAATGCCAATGAGCCACTCTCCACGAGAGACCAAAATGACACAGAAATTAAAAACTATCAGTCACTATGCGGCCTTCAACCATGAGCAAAGACTGCAACAAGATGAAAAGCTTTGTAAATACCTGTTCAATGTTTATTATATGTGGTTCTAGAATTACCTGTGCACTATTCCATGACAAACGTTGTCTACTAAAACAAAAGCATGCATCAAAGTCGTCACGTCGCATCCAGCCTCCGGCGCAGTTCATAAGAGAATCATCTGCCAATCCTATTAACAATTAACAATGATTATGCGAATATATATAATTTGTTAGTTTGTACAAAATAACATTCCTACATGCAGAACTATTGTTTTTACTTAACTAAACAAATAAGAAAAGTTTTCTCTTGTTTAGCCTGTCGCATGTTCATACGTTCATGCATTGCAGATATACATTAAACAGATGAAAAGTTTTTGTAATGACATAAAAAATCAATTTCAGACAAAGTAAAAGTGTTAGATTTAATCGGAAAGTGCTAAATACTAGAGTGAAGTTTATAGGTTAAATTTTTGAATTTGTATAGAACCTGATGAAAGAAGTTTGTAACGAAATATTGACCTCTAGACGGATTCCATATCCTTTATCTGTATGACTATTACATCTAGAGTAACTCAAATACCCGTATGTTGATTATTTGTGAGGGGAAAAATGTGTACTCATAATAATGTGTAAAACATACATGTGTTTAATATTGATGCAGTAGAAAGAAAGTTTCTAATTGATATTAAGTGATATCGATTTTAAATCAAAATTTGTTATTCTTTTGTTGGAAATTTAAGTCCTAGTATTTAGTCCAATTATTTAACTCATTATTCATTGGATCACTGCCATGTAAATGGAGCATTATATATTTCAAATGATTCCGCGTAATGTTAGCACAAGAAATTTGTTAGATTGATTCAGAGAAAAAATTGCCATTTGTTAGTAGCGAAATGTTAAATAAAGAGATGTGGTGTGATGGCAAGAAGTAACTATCCCCAGAGACAAAACAGTGTAGATGTTAGCAACTGTATGTCACCACATGGCCCTCAACAATGAGCAAAACCCATACCGCATAGCATGATATTAAAGGCACTGACATAAAAGTATGTAAAACAGTTCAAATGAGAAAATCGTAAATGCTTGTCTCAAGAACTAAATAACAGTTGAAACACAAATATGACACACATTAACAAACAAATAAAAAAGACAAAAATAACGTGTAAAAGAGCAGATAGCAATTGAAGAAGAAAATAAAGAGCAGAAAAAACTTGCATAAAAAGTAAATTAATACAAAAGTAAAGATCCCCTCCCAACCCCTTCCAGAAGTTCTTTTTATCTCTAAAAGATTTTTAATTATGATAATAACCTGGACAACAGCTGGATGATGAGCAATTTATGTGATCAATACTTTTTCCTGCGCAGTTTTGTCCGCCATATTGAGGATGTGGATTAGAACATTGCCGATGACGTAGACGGGTACCAACACCACACGTGACACTACATGGTTCCTGCATCCAAACACTCCATTTACCATCAACTGGAAATATACACCGCGAATTTAAATATTTAACGAATTGCAAATTTTCTATAGGAATGTATGCAGACTTCGGTGTTGACATGAATATCAATAATGTGGTCATTTTTATAAATTTCCTGTTTACAAAACTTGAAATTTTTCGAAAAACTAAGGATATTCTTATCCCAGGCATAGATTACCTTAGTCGTATATGGCATAACTTTTTGGGATTTTGGATCCTCAATGCTATTCAACTTTGTACTTGTTTGGCTTTATAACTATTTTTATCTGAGCGGCATTGATGAGTCTTATGTAGACGAAACGCGCGTCTGGCGTACTAAATTATAATCCTGGTACCTTTGATAACTATTTGCCAAAATCACGAAATTAGATATACACGAATATGCAAGTTTTTCTCAAACCACGACATTAGTACCCACGAAAACAAATGAATCCAAAGTATACGTTTTTATCTATAGGAATTTGCAAGACAAAGCATCCAGGGTGCGGTATAGATCATTAATTAGTTTCACAATCTATATGTTTTATAATTTCGTTGTTTACAAACAACATTCAAATACCATTTCACAGTAAGTTGAAGATCTGTTGTGAAGGGAAAAGTTAGATAACCATTTTGGACCACGTGTTAAAAAATAGAAACCCAAAAGAATACTTAGACTCTGAATCGGTGAATTGCACAAAATAATATGTCTCACATAGTGTTGTGAGTTGTAGTTAATTGTAATCAAATAAATAGTGGGTTTTTTTTAAATTAGAAAGTTGTATATTGTATTAATCAACCACGGAAGATTTGATGATATCGTCTAAGCGTGCTTGCCTCAGTGTTGTGTAGTTACCAGAATGGTAAATTAAAACCTTGAAAACTGATTTGCTTTATGTATATGGCATTTAGGAGGTAGAACATAAATTGGACGGCTCGGAGTGAGAATATTGATTCCAGTTAGGTTGACATTGTCGAACTGTTTTCTAAACTTTCATTGTGTACCAACAAGTGCAAATTCGATTCAGTATATTGGTCAAGTGAAAAAAGGCATTATGTTTATGCAATTTAAACATCTCATCAGCCTGATCGAATATGTATTTAAGCTTATATTTCATGTTAAGCAGCCATCCATCATCTCCATCACACAATCCCATAAAAACAAATGTTTTGGGTTTTCATTCAATTGATATAAACGTATATTTTTACAAATCCGTAAAACTAGTATCTGCAACAACATGTTCGCTTTGGTTTGCTTTGTTTTTATTTGTTTATATTTTACTCTTCTAGCATTAAGTTGACACAAATCTGAGTACAATGCGTCACATCGAGTTTTAATTCACTGATGGCGAAATCACAGCACAACGCGGAATGTTTTTATACCATCTATATTTAATATAAATTGTTTTTAAAAACAAAAAGTAAAAAAAAAATGTTATTTTTACAAGTCGTCAAACTGCGATAACGAAAACAGGTGATCAATTATACTTTGAAGATCAGTTTATTTTTTTTGGTATGACAAACTGTAATAGACTATTTAATAGCCAGTACTTCGGTACTAGCATGAACATACGGATTTTTTGAGTAATTAAAATTTGCTATTACAAAATTTTAGAAATTATTATAAATTAAGGAATGTATCTCCCTCATGCAAAGCTCTGATTTCTTTCACGGATTTGGCTATACTTTTTGGACCTTTTGGATTATAGCTCTTCGTCTTTTATATAAGCTTTGGATTTCAAATATTTTGGCAACGACCATCACTGAAGAGACATGTATTGTCGAAATGCGCGTCTTGTGCAGGACAATTGGTACCGTTAATGTTATTACTACCACTGTGTCGATGCCTCTGCTGGTGGACTATTAGTTCCCGAGGATATCACACACACACAGTAGCCAGTACTGCGGTACTGGAATGATAATACGGTTTTTGTTGTGTTATCAAAGTTTGCTGTTTCATAATGTTAGAAATTATTATAAATTAAGGAATGTATCTCCTTCATGCAAAGCTTTTAAGTATGTTGGCAACGAGCATCACTAAAGAGACATGTATTGTCGAAATGATCATCTGGTGCAGGAAAATTGGTATCGGTTATGTTATCAAACTAGTTAAGCAGCTTACCACACAAATCATGCAAATGGTGATACAAGCATGAAACTTTGTAAGAACATGCCTTTAGGTGTATGTAATCATATTAGGGGGTAGCCACGAATAAAAATCATCCGATCATGGCGGCCATCTTGGATATTCGAAATGACGTCTTCACAGGGAAAAAACATCTTATTTATGGCCGGTTGTGCTTGTATTTTATCCAAAATGTTACAAAATGGAGTAAATCATTGTTATATAAGATGAAGTGTCACTTTCGGTCAAATATCGGTCGATAAACCACTCCTGGTTTTATGAATATCCCGAAAATGACTGTTTTATAACCCGAATAATATAGGTTAGTACATCAAATAACATAATTAGAAAAGTAATCTTAAATTTAAACAAATTCTAGAATTGAGGTCTCTCTATATTGCGTAAATTTATTCATGTTACACACACACTCTTCGTGCACTTCTCTAATCGTTGATTAGTTTCACTCGGTTCTTGTTTGCTGCTGCATTTACTTATTGCTGAGATAGTATTTGCGTTATTATTCTATAAGTTCATTGTTGATTACTTTTGTTTATATAATATTAGTTACTTAGGTTTTGAAATGGCAAAAATATCCCTCTTTGTCATGAACTAAGTGCCCTCTCTATCCCTCTTGATATTCGGCGATTGAACCACGGAGATGGTATTGAAAGCACAATGAAAAAAAATAAAATGCCAAGTACCAAAATTTGTGTAGGATAAAGTTTAATAATAGTCAACTTGAGAGTTCCCAGATAATGTGACCGATACCATCTCGAAGTTCAAGTGATTGTACGTCTCCTAAACTTTTAAGGTGTACTCCTTGTTCTGAAGATCAACAACAAAATCCAGTTGAAAATGTGCATCAATGTTTCATTTGTGATAAAGAGTCACCTTTATCTGTCTTAAGAGAGGCAATGACAATGAAACTAAACTAACGACTAGTGAATTGTTCAACAGCTCTTCAGGATAAACAACTGTTGGCAAAGCTGATTAGTGGTGATGTTATAGCACAAGAGATGAAGTATCACCCGTCTTGTCTCGCAGCTGTATATATAAGAGAGAGATCAAAGAAGAGACAAACAGAGAACGAAAGCAGTTGCACACAGGAAGAAACTATAATGTAGACACTGCATTAGCTGAGCTGATCATATACACTTTTGAAACTCAAAGAAACTCTGGAGAGTCGGTTGTGGTTCGATTAGCAGACCTGGCAAACATGTACGAGGAAAGATTGGCACAGCTTGGTTCTTCTTCTGCACAGGTACATTCTACAGGACCCAAGGACAAGCTATTGCAAAAGATGTCAGAATTAGAAGCACAAACAAAGGGCAGATATGTACTTTTGATGTTTGAAAAAGATAAAGGACCAGCTATAGCTTTAACTTGTGATTATAATGACACCATGCATATGGCAAAGACGGCCGATATGATTCGCTGCCAATTAGCTACAACGAAGTCAATACAACATTTTCTGGATCCTTGGTTTCTGAAGATATCGATGATTGCTTACTTCTTCCATTGTTACAGTTGGTGAAAATGATAGAACATGGACCTGATATCAAATCGCAGTTAGACAACGTTTCTACAAAGTCTGACTCAGCTCTGATTCAGTTTTTAATGATTAAGTATCAGCCAAAAGGTTACAGTTACAGTACAACAAAGACATTCAGCTGATCGTGAGACACTATTTTGTGTGTATCTTGGACTGTTACTCTTTGCAAAAACCAGGAAAAGAAGCTAATAGATACATTAATTCAACATGGGTTATGTTTCTTTTACGGTTGGGTACTTGAAATATCAACTCAACTAGGTGAAGCTGTTGTTGAACGTTATTTAAATGAAGGTGTGATGTGCCCGCCTTTTTTAAAGAGCAAAGTGTTTACCACAGCTGCAGTCGACAACATAGATCACAACCCAAGCTCAACAACATCAAAATCATCTTTTCATGGGACCGGAATCTTTTGCAACATCCAATGAAAGATAAAAAAAAGGAGTTAGAATGGATGAGTTTATATTATCTACACATAAACCAAAATCTAAAACGGTACCTGAGCTCCCTGCTGCTTATATGAATATAAAACCTGCATGTCTTAAAACAAAAACAGAACCTCTCATTCTGCCTGACTATACTTCTAAAATACTTAACCACGGTTATATATTCATGAGTTTGCAAAATGAGTATGAGTGGTTAAATACGGTGAGGTTAACAAGTGAAGATATTACGTCAGAAAATATTTAATGGTCATCATTTCATTCTTCAGAGAGACGTGGACCAACTGTTGAAGTGAGAAAGTAAACAGGGGTTTCCCTGCATGGTTTTTTTTAGTCGGGGAATAACCCCTAGTTTTTAGTACGAAACTGTTTATAAGCTTCTTAATGCATTTATCAAGAACAAGCTCACTCAGTTGCTACCATAAAACATTTGAAGGATAAGGTTAGGGATGTTGTGACGTTTTTGAATCTTGGTCAAACTCTAAGAGAAGAACCTCAGACAGACAGTAGTTGTTGATGGTGCGGCCGGCACTGGTCAATTCAAGACCACCGCCTGGAACATACACTTTTTGTGCTTACGCAAAAGGTGTGATTTTGATGTAAATTATCCACCTTACTTCAAAACATGCCAGATAAGCTGTTATCTATGATATTTACATAGCAAACAGCCTAAAAGCACAAACACGTAAATCGATGGGTGCTGGGTACAGGAGAAAAGTTGTCGGCACCAGTACAAATCCAAAATCCTGGTCAATCTTCCTTCGAGTGGACGAAAATAAAACGGAATTGTTTTATTTCCTTGCCGACAAAATTTCCTTGATTCAATCTGACAAAATTATTTTTGTGACAAATGGCGAAATTGTTATGAAAAATTCTGATGATGACCATGATGATTTCAGTCCGTGTAATCAAGAGGAAGCAGACACAAGGACAGTTGTTCATATCAAAAGTGCAGCTGCCAAAAGGTGTAAGTCTTCATTGATAATCAGCTCAGACACTGATGTAGTGTTTTTGGCGGTGTCTCTTTTCAAAACACCTCAAGTAGAAAAACTTTGGGTTGCCTTTGGAAAAGGAAAAGACCTGTGATGGCTTCCGATTCACGAAATTAATCATGCTCTTGGTCATAAATCAGAAGCTTTGCCATTTTTTCATGCTTTTACTGGATGTGACACGGTCTCCGCTTGTCATGGAAAGGGGAAGAAATCGGCATGGCAGACGTGGGAAATATTTGATGATGAAACCGAGGTTTTTAAACGATTAAATAAGAAACCTGAATTGGTTAGTGCCGCTGATATAAAGTTAATAGAGGCATTTGTTGTGGTTATGTACGACAGAACTACACTAATATTTGACATCAACGAATCCATGTATGGGGACAGGCATTCATACATGATCTACATCTACCTAGTCCTGGTGATTTGGGATGGGTTAAGGAGAACGCAGATGGAATGTGATTTCCTTATTGGACACAATTAGCAGCAATTGCTGCATCTTGCCAGGAGTTACACAAATGTGGCTGCAAAAAACTTGTTCTGGTATATTGAAGCTGGCTTGACCTATACAACATTGTGTTCATGTGGCTGTTAAAACGGAATACATCGGATATACCGTAGATTATTACACTGATCAGTCCTCCAGCATGTTTAACACAATTATCGATATATCAAACGGACATTTTTATCATATATTTATACCACTTTTATTTCACTCTAATGTAACAACTTTTTTGACCCAAACCGGAAGTGGTGATTGTTTTTTACAATTGTTGTCTGTTTTACCTATTTTCATATCATTTTATTGTATTTCAAACAGTTTTTATAACATATATAGCGTTAAAAATGGTTAGGACAGTTTTTCAAACACAAAGATTGGGCGAAATGATGTCAATTTTTAATTCAAGATGGCCGCCGTGAAAAAAATCGAAAACATGTTGGCTACCAATCCAATATGATAAAGTACTTCCTAATGAACGTTCATGCCAGATCCCTTGCTTGTATCACAATTTGCATGATTTTGGCAAATTTCGGTACTAAGCCGCCCCACTAATATAACGGTTCATAGTTACTGTATATTTCTGGAAGTAATGCCGCTGTGTGTGGTAGATATAAAAACTGTTTTTAATCATACCAAACATAACATCATTCGTGTCATGTGTTTTATCTTTTCATTTTGCTATTTGATTAGGGACTTTCCGATTTGAATTTTCCTCGGAGTTCAATATTTTGGCGATTTTACTGACGTTAAATTGCAAATTGTTGAAAATAGTTACTGTTTACCTAATAATCGAACTATCTTTATTAATAGTGGGGCGGCTTAGTACCGAAATTTGCCAAAATCATGCAAATTGTGATACAAGCAAGGGATTTGGCATGAACGTTCATTAGGAAGTACTTTATCATATTGGATTGGTAGCCAACATGTTTTCGATTTTTTTCACGGCGGCCATCTTGAATTAAAAATTGACATCATTTCGCCCAATCTTTGTGTTTGAAAAACTGTCCTAACCATTTTTAACGCTATATATGTTATAAAAACTGTTTAAAATACAATAAAATGATATGAAAATAGGTAAAACAGACAACAATTGTAAAAAACAATCACCACTTCCGGTTTGGGTCAAAAAAGTTGTTACATTAGAGTGAAATAAAAGTGGTATAAATATATGATAAAAATGTCCGTTTGATATATCGATAATTGTGTTAAACATGCTGGAGGACTGATCAGTGTAATAATCTACGGTATATCCGATGTATTCCGTTTTAACAGCCACATGAACACAATGTTGTATAGGTCAAGCCAGCTTCAATATACCAGAACAAGTTTTTTGCAGCCACATTTGTGTAACTCCTGGCAAGATGCAGCAATTGCTGCTAATTGTGTCCAATAAGGAAATCACATTCCATCTGCGTTCTCCTTAACCCATCCCAAATCACCAGGACTAGGTAGATGTAGATCATGTATGAATGCCTGTCCCCATACATGGATTCGAATTCGTTGATGTCAAATATTAGTGTAGTTCTGTCGTACATAACCACAACAAATGCCTCTATTAACTTCATATCAGCGGCACTGACCAATTCAGGTTTCTTATTTAATCGTTTAAAAACCTCGGTTTCATCATCAAATATGTCCCACGTCTGCCATGCCGATTTCTTCCCCTTTCCATGACAAGCGGAGACCGTGTCACATCCAGTAAAAGCATGAAAAAATGGCAAAGCTTCTGATTTATGACCAAGAGCATGATTAATTTCGTGAATCGGAAGCCATCACAGGTCTTTTCCTTTTCCAAAGGCAACCCAAAGTTTCTCTACTTGAGGTGTTTTGAAAAGAGACACCGCCAAAAACACTACATCAGTGTCTGAGCTGATTATCAATGAAGACTTACACCTTTTTGCAGCTGCACTTTTGATATGAACAACTGTCCTTGTGTCTGCTTCCTCTTGATTACACGGACTGAAATCATCATGGTCATCATCAGAATTTTTCATAACAATTTCGCCATTTGTCACAAAAATAATTTTGTCAGATTGAATCAAGGAAATTTTGTCGGCAAGGAAATAAAACAATTCCGTTTTATTTTCGTCCACTCGAAGGAAGATTGACCAGGATTTTGGATTCGTACTGGTGCCGACAACTTTTCTTCTGTACCCAGCACCCATCGATTTACGTGTTTGTGCTTTTAGGCTGTTTGCTATGTAAATATCATAGATAACAGCTTATCTGGCATGTTTTGAAGTAAGGTGGATAATTTACATCAAAATCACACCTTTTGCGTAAGCACAAAAAGTGTATGTTCCAGGCGGTGGTCTTGAATTGACCAGTGCCGGCCGCACCATCAACAACTACTGTCTGTCTGAGGTTCTTCTCTTAGAGTTTGACCAAGATTCAAAAACGTCACAACATCCCTAACCTTATCCTTCAAATGTTTTATGGTAGCAACTGAGTGAGCTTGTTCTTGATAAATGCATTAAGAAGCTTATAAACAGTTTCGTACTAAAAACTAGGGGTTATTCCTCGACTAAAAAAAACCATGCAGGGAAACCCCTGTTTACTTTCTCACTTCAACAGTTGGTCCACGTCTCTCTGAAGAATGAAATGATGACCATTAAATATTTTCTGACGTAATATCTTCACTTGTTAACCTCACCGTATTTAACCACTCATACTCATTTTGCAAACTCATGAATATATAACCGTGGTTAAGTATTTTAGAAGTATAGTCAGGCAGAATGAGAGGTTCTGTTTTTGTTTTAAGACATGCAGGTTTTATATTCATATAAGCAGCAGGGAGCTCAGGTACCGTTTTAGATTTTGGTTTATGTGTAGATAATATAAACTCATCCATTCTAACGCCTTTTTTTATCTTTCATTGGATGTTGCAAAAGATTCCGGTCCCATGAAAAGATGATTTTGATGTTGTTGAGCTTGGGTTGTGATCTATGTTGTCGACTGCAGCCGTGGTAAACACTTTGCTCTTTAAAAAAGGCGGGCACATCACACCTTCATTTAAATAACGTTCAACAACAGCTTCACCTAGTTGAGTTGATATTTCAAGTACCCAACCGTAAAAGAAACATAACCCATGTTGAATTAATGTATCTATTAGCTTCTTTTCCTGGTTTTTGCAAAGAGTAACAGTCCAAGATACACACAAATTAGTGTTTCACGATCAGCTGAATGTCTTTGTTGTACTGTAACTGTAACCTTTTGGCTGATACTTAATCATTAAAAACTGGATCAGAGCTGAGTCAGACTTTGTAGAAACGTTGTCTAACTGCGATTTTATATCAGGTCCATGTTCTATCATTTTCACCAACTGTAACAATGGAAGGGGTAAGCAATCATCGATATCTTCAGAAACCAAGGATCCAGAAAATGTTGTATTGACTTCGTTGTAGCTAATTGGCAGCGAATCATATCGGCCGTCTTTGCCATATGCATGGTGTCATTATAATCACAAGTTAAAGCTATAGCTGGTCCTTTATCTTTTTCAAACATCAAAAGTACATATCTGCCCTTTGTTTGTGCTTCTAATTCTGACATCTTTTGCAATAGCTTGTCCTTGGGTCCTGTAGAATGTACCTGTGCAGAAGAAGAACCAAGCTGTGCCAATCTTTCCTCGTACATGTTTGCCAGGTCTGCTAATCGAACCACAACCGACTCTCCAGAGTTTCTTTGAGTTTCAAAAGTGTATATGATCAGCTCAGCTAATGCAGTGTCTACATTATAGTTTCTTCCTGTGTGCAACTGCTTTCGTTCTCTGTTTGTCTCTTCTTTGATCTCTCTCTTATATATACAGCTGCGAGACAAGACGGGTGATACTTCATCTCTTGTGCTATAACATCACCACTAATCAGCTTTGCCAACAGTTGTTTATCCTGAAGAGCTGTTGAACAATTCACTAGTCGTTAGTTTAGTTTCATTGTCATTGCCTCTCTTAAGACAGATAAAGGTGACTCTTTATCACAAATGAAACATTGATGCACATTTTCAACTGGATTTTGTTGTTGATCTTCAGAACAAGGAGTACACCTTAAAAGTTTAGGAGACGTACAATCACTTGAACTTCGAGATGGTATCGGTCACATTATCTGGGAACTCTCAAGTTGACTATTATTAAACTTTATCCTACACAAATTTTAGTACTTGGCATTTTCTTTTTTCATTGCGCTTTCAATACCATCTCCGTGGTTCAATCGCCGAATATCAAGAGGGATAGAGAGGGCACTTAGTTCATGACAAAGAGGGATATTTTTGCCATTTCAAAACCTAAGTAACTAATATTATATAAACAAAAGTAATCAACAATGAACTTATAGAATAATAACGCAAATACTATCTCAGCAATAAGTAAATGCAGCAGCAAACAAGAACCGAGTGAAACTAATCAACGATTAGAGAAGTGCACGAAGAGTGTGTGTGTAACATGAATAAATTTACGCAATATAGAGAGACCTCAATTCTAGAATTTGTTTAAATTTAAGATTTAATCAAAAAAAGGAAATAGAAATAACAAACCATCGTCGTTTTTAAAATTATTCAGCAGTGACTGGTTTGATCAACAAATTAAGAAAAATAAAATCACAAAAATACTGAGTTCCGGAGAAAATTCAAAGGAAAAGTCCCTAAGCAAATGGCAAAACGAAAGCTCAAACTCATCAACCAAATGTACAACAACAGTTATTGTCATATTTTTATATTTGGTAAAGGCATTTACGTAGAAAATGATGAGCTTAATCTGATTTTATACCTAGCTAGACCTCGCACTTGTATGCGTTACATTTTCTTACATTGTTTTTTTTTAAGTTTGGACTTCTATGTAATGAAGTTTGTTGTTACGTTTCAAATTGTCAATGAAAACAGTGTTTTGTCGGTTCTGTTTCGTGTATTTTGCATAGTGATGTTTTTGCTGTCAAATCCACAATGGCAAAAAGAACGGTTCATTTAAACATTCGGTGCTGCACAAAATATTATTAGGACAATTGGAGATGATACTTTATCATGATAACAAGTTCTTTGTAAATCATTAGATCAAGCAAAAAACCAAAAACCATGGATATTAAAAAACGATTGGTTTCGATATAAAATAAGTTGAACCTATTACATGTTTACATGTACGATAGAAATCAGATACCACGCAGAGTGCTGTCTTAATTTATCTCTCTATGTTTTGTTTCTTTTCATGGAATATGTGTTCTCGTAAGATCATGAAAGTCAACAAAATTGAAACGTGTTTTCTTTTTGCAGTTCGTATGTTAGCCTATTTATTTCTATAGTTCTTTTAATTGTTGTTGTTTGGTCGCTGTATCCATGACGTAAATGTTCACCTTTAACCTTCTTATCCTTACTTACCGGAACAGTGTTCACTAAAACAATGTCTTCGTAAAATCTCAGTTTCATTATCTACACATTGAACATTCTGTGGACATATACTGGTTCTGATCCCTTCCTGTACACCAACACCACATGTCTTGGAACACGATCCCCATTGCCAGGCACTAAATCTTATATTTATGCCATCACCATATTTTAATGAATCAGCTAAAAAGTGTGAATGCTTGAAATATATATTTTGTTCTATATATTCTAAATTAAACATTTAGTTAATATTATGTTGTGTCTCTAAATACATATCAGTTTCCTGAAACATACACATCTTTTGTTCGTTTGTGTTTGATGGCTAGTTGGATCCTGCGTTTTACATTTTCGAAAGTCAGCTTTCTTTTAAGCTATCTGTCCAATACCAATTTACCTATTCGTATCATTATTATTTTTTTCGTGTTTTCTAAAATATTGTTCTACATAATATATGTTCGAATGGAACACAATAGTAGATTAAAAAAGTTCCTGAGAACTTCAATTACCTGATATGTATTCCTTCTCCATTAATTAACTTACAGGAACACAAAACACCATACAGTGTGTTTCTATAATGACTCGAAAGTACACATAGAGTAATTATCAAAGGTCATGTATATCATGCTATTGTTTACACCTGAGAGCATTTTAAAAAGTAAGCACGTGTAGTTTCTTCAAAAGTTAACATACATTCTGTGAAATGTATGAAGATAGAAAACAGGTTGTTAATCTTTCGCATATAACTGATGACGAGTATTTGGTTTTATCCAGAGGTTTGAAATTCGTTCCTTCACCGTCAGTCAAAAGGGCATAGCAGAACTTATTATGCAAATTCGAAAATTTCGAAACAATCTCAGTCTTTCACAAAGGTTCGGCATATATTTTTTGGTGAATGATGAATCATTAGTCATTAAGAAAGCCGATAAAAGTAACAATTTTTTTTTTTTAATAAGGTCAATTACCTTCTTGAAGGCGATCGCCAATTAAATACTCAACATTACACCAAATTGGAAAACTTTGACCTAAATGCACTTAGATGTAATATCAATACATATGTCAAAGGCATGTACACCAAAGGTGTTATAGATTACTCCATATTTAATTACCTTAATAATGGTAATCAAATTGATTATAGGCCTGGGTATGTGCGTATCTTTCCTAAAATACACCGATTAAATGAATCAGAATTAGTAAAAATCAATAAATATGGGTTTAACATTGACAACATAATGCCGCCATGTCGGCCAATCATATCTCAGATTGGTACTGTCACAGAATTTATTGGACGCTACATCGATTATTTTTAGTACCTATGGTACAAAAACAACACACATATATAAAGAATACGTCTGATCTAATATAAAAGTTTGAAAGAATTAAGCCTTTTGCAGATTGCTGGCTGTGTAGTTTTGATGTAGTATCAATGTACACTAACTGTCCGAATGATGAATTATTATCGGCAATTAGAATTTCGTATGATCAGTTTGATAAATCAAATCACAAAATCAATATGCCCACCGACAGATGATTTAATCTATCTCCTCAGATCAATGAGGAATATGGAAGGTATCGTGATGATATTATATTTATATATCACGGCGATTCGAAGGAAAGAAAGGATTTGCTAGAGTTAGCAAATAATCATCATCCGTTCCTGAAATTCACACTAGAATTCTATGTTTCCTATGTTTTATTAAAACATTCAGTTGGTTTTTTTTCTTTTTCGGAAAGAAGTAAAAATAACAAAAATACGAAAATCCGAGGAAAATTCAAAACGGTAAAATCAAAACAAATCAATCGACAGGACAACAACTGTCATATTCCTGACTTCGTACATGCATTTCGTTTGTAAAAAATGGTTGATTAAACCTGGTTTTATAGCTACCTAAACCTCTTACTGTTATTGCAGTCGCATCAACCTCTAATATTTACAACGATGTGTGAATAAAACAAAAAGACATAATATATAAAAATGTAATAAAATATGGGTACAGCAGTTAACATTGTGTTATAATCCTAATCAGTATAAAACAAAATATAAACATGAACTAGTGTTTGCTTAGAGAGTGCTTACAGAGAGCCGTGGTGAAGTGGTTAGTGCATCGGACTACTAACACAAAGGTTCCTGGTTCGATTCCCGTTTGGGATGAAAATTTCAGGAACTAAATTTTCGGCTCTCCCTCGACACCATTTGCGAGTATGGTCTTGAGAAATCAATGATAGTCCGACGGAAGGGGACGATAAATGGAAAGAGTAGGCTAATGCCGCTACAAGGCAGAACTCGAACCCTCAAAGTGGAAAGAGATTAATATAAGATGCAAAACTTCTTTCCTAATCCACTATAAATAAATATGTTTAAACTAGGTGTTTTCTTATTAAATGATTTATCTTGATTATCCATTAAAATAAGTATTCCTTGCATTTCTGCTACACTATATATACAAGGAAATTGTCTAACGCAATTATATTTATGGAAATACTGTCACATAATTATCTTTCAAGGAATTTAGCCTACATGCAAATGATTCCTGAAATTTCTATTACATAGTTTTTATTCTAGGAACTTCTCTTACATGTTTATCATCCCTGGAGTTTTTATTACATACTTCTTATTATTCAAAGAATTCTCTTATATAGTTATTATTCCAGGAACTTCTACTGTATATATATCATTTCTGGAATTTTTTTAACATGATTAATATTATTATTCACAGAAATTATTTTTCATGTATATCATTCCAGGAATTTTTATAACATAGTTATTATCATTCCAGGAACATCTCTGAAACAAAACTCATAAAAAATTGTTAATCCTTTACATCATTGCTGGTTCTGAAGTTCCTTTTGCTATAATATAAGACTTACAACTACTAATATTTAAAGACTGCAATCGTTTACACTATTTTCTTGCTGTTTATTTATGCACCAAAAGTGGTGACAGATATATGTATCAAGTGGACATAAAAACTGACAGTTCACAAAATGTTAAAAGGAAAACTAAATATAAAAAAGAAGATGTAGTATGATTGCCAATAAGACAACTATGCACAAAAAATCAAAATGACACAAACATTAACAACTATAGGTCACCGTACGGCCTTCAACAATGAGCAAAGCCCATGCCGCATAGTCAGCAATAAAAGGCCCTGATAATAAAGACTGAGCTAGAGGAATCCCACCAAAATCTAGAGGTGATCTCATGTGCATTGAAAGTATATTGCCCCATAATACTGTTATAGAACACATTATTCATTGTGCATCTTATTATTCTAATTTGTATTTTAATCATTCTAAGAAATAAAAATAAATGGTTCTCAAGAACTCAAGAGATCTACTTGAATTATAGTTCAGTATTTCATTACCTAAGTTAAGATAAGAGTTAATAGTTTGTGCAATGTATTTCTCAAGTATAAAGGTTATGTACTTTTATAAATTTATGATACAAATGTACATTTAAACGCATTAATTTATCAAAATAGTTAAGGTCGATTTTCTTAAATTGATTTTTTTTCACGTGAGGTCAAAATTTGATTTTGTGAATATGAATATTGAAGAGTCCAAATACTGCGTTTGATTCCGATATTGCAAATTTTATATATTTGGTTTTGATGTTATATTTGTTATTCCCATAGGATTTTCATGTATTTGGTTTTGATGTTATATTTGTAATTCTCATCGGATTTTGTCTAATGCTTAGTCCGTTTCTGTGTGTGTTACATTTTAGTCGTTGTTCTCCTCTTATATTTAATGCGTTTCCCTCAGTTTTAGTTTGTTACCCCGATTTTGTTGTTTGTCCATGGATTTATGAGTTTTGAACAGCGGTATACTACTGATTATTTATTTATAGCACTTCTTATTCAAGCACGTTTTAATGGAAAGACTTTCTTAAAAACATGAATTGGTCTTATAAAGGAAACAAAACAAACATGTAGGTTTACTTCCAACATAATTTGGGTTTTTGTTAAGAAAGTTTGACAATTCCTAGCCATTTAATTTTAGATTTGGGCGTCTGTTAAATAATTCAAAATAATCTTGGCATCATTTTGCATTTAAGAATGTGTCATATTGTGCATTCAAGTTAAAGGAAAGATTAGAAATTCGTTTTGAGATCACTTCCAGTTTTTTGGTGAGGTTCTTGTAGCTTACTCTTTAGTTTTCTATATGTATGTAGTGTCTTGTGTACTTTAATCTGTGTATCTATTTGTCTTTTTCTTTATAGCCATGACTTTGTCAGTTTATTTTCTACCTATGAGTTTGTTTGTCCCTCTTGTATCTTTTAAACCTCTTTTTCGACATGACACTAATAATACAGCAATTCAAACGGTATTGGACCTAATTATTTACAAATTTTATGTCGATTGACAGGTATTTGAAATGACATTCGTAGACCATCATTGTTGATTACTATATTGGCATGAATTAACAAACTTTTCTAAAATTGTCCGTTTATAAATTGATAAATCATTTAGAAACTAAGGTTACAACTCCCTCAGGCAAAGTTGAATTTAGATGAACTTGGCTATTTATTTTAGGTATTTTTGATATAAAGCTCTTGAACGGTTTCGGTACTTATACATCTACAGATTTCAAATGTTTGACTTTGAGCATTCCTGGTGAGGGTAAACCAGGAAAAGTGCTTCGAACGCATAGACATATTAAACGCGTTGTTTTCAATTTTTGTTGTCACTATATTGTTAATTTTTGCAAAAATAAAATTCAGAGGACTTATTCCTTATATTGTCATGAGCTAGGTTAATATTATACACATATATAACAAGTTGTAAACAGTGACAAGGACACATTAACTTATGTTAAATATCGTCGTTGTTACATATATTTTACCTACTAAATCATGGTGAAAGGTTGGTATTTTGATATACATTTTTACTTTTCGGTTCATCTCATACCTTGCTTAAAAACACCTGTCATATAAAAGAGGCTCATAATGGGTTGGTTACCATTTCTCTAGCATGGCGTTCATTATCACTGAACTTGTTTAGGGGCCATCTGATGGACGCATTTGAGTGCGGGAATTTCTCGCTGCATTAAAGACCTGATGGTGACCTTCTGCTGTTGTCTGTTCTATGGTCGGGTTGTTGTCTCTTTGACACGTTTCCCATTTCTATTCTCAATTTTATTTATTGTGTTTTGTCATTTACTCTATTCTTTATTTATCATGCTCTTATTCTCTATATTTATTTTGTATTGCCCCATTATTCTCTTTTGTTTTCTTTATTTTGTGGATCTACCTTTTTCTTTGCTTTATTTTCTTTCTCTTTATTCTGCACTTTGTGCCCATCATGCTCTTTTTTATCAATCCATTCTAGCCCCTCAGGAAATCTTACCGGATAAATAATTATATTCAAGTTTTAAGTGCAGTTAAACCAACATATTAAAGTGTATATTTTAATTAATTATGTTTATATACATCTGTATTGTAAATACAGGTAAATACATTTGTATCCCATTTTCAAAAGCCTATTTTTCTATCATTTAAAAAAAAAGGAAATCGTACAAGATAGTTCATTATAATCAAGTTATAAATGCAGTTAAACCATAACAGTAACGTGCATATCTTAACTAATTATGGTTATACACATGTGTTTTGTAAATACAGGTAAATAAAATATATACCATTTTCAAAAGCTTATTTTTGAATCATTAAAAAGCAGTGTAAAATTTCCAAATATGCAATTAAATGTTTATCAGAAATGGGAATCACTTACCTAATGGACTTTCCGCTTCTGGTTTGTCGTTCAAGTATGGTGCAATGATCAAAAATAAAGATAAACTTAGCAGTACAGATAACGAACTGCCAACAATTATACCAGACACACACGATCTCCAGTTAACTTGTAGCAAAAAATGATATAGTCTTTGTCTCTTGACTGAAGCAGAATTAGAGCTGTTGAAAAGCATATCATTGTCCATTTCAATTTGATTTCACAGATAACACAGATGCACATACATCTAGGCAAGAAAGACGCCTTTCATTTGACGTAAACAACATGAAAAGTGTTGCACTTGTAACTATTTAAAATAATAAATCGGTACTCTCGTGTGATGTCATTAATACTTACAAGTAAGATCCGACATCCTTATTTACTTAGATTTCACACTTACCAGCTTGTTTGTGTTATCAGGTCTTTTCACTATTCTGTATAAAGACCTGTTATATTTTCTCTGATTTTTTTTTGATTTTCTTCTTCCGCAAAATTTGTAACATGCCCTGTTTTGTGGTTTCGAAAGATGTCGCTTAGATTTTTTGTTTATGATATCGAACAGTTATTGCGCTTTTGAGACTGACCCTGTTTAGTTTAAGACTATTTATTGTAAGAGTTATCTCCCCAGACACTGTTTATTTGTGGTAAGATCTCCTCCGTAAAAAAAACTAAAATTTACCAAATTGTTCGCTATAACCATTGTTTAATTGTTCTATTTTGACGGAAGCGATACGAAGACTTCATGAGATAGTTTTTTGCCCTAATGCATTTGAAATTAGTGATATGCAATTCTAACTGGTAAACAGTTAGTTATAGAGACCTAGGGTCTGATGATTTTAGGTCCGTTGGGTCAAAGAATAGTAAACTTTGTCAAAGTCAAATTCTAAATTTCAGGAACTCAATTTTCGGCTCTCCCTTGACACCATTTGCGAGTATGGTCTTGAGGAAACGATGATAGTCCGTCGGAAGGGGACGATAAATGGCTGACCCGTTTTTTAGAGAGAGCCATATCTCTTGCACGTAAAAGACACCCTTGTAGATTTCGAAAAAGAGTAGGCTAATGCCGCTACAAGGCAGAACTCGCACCCGCAAAGTGGAAAGGGATTAATATAAGTTGCAAAACTTGTTTCCCAATCCACTATAAATAAATATGTTTAAACTAATTTCTGACTTTTTGTTGTTTCTTGACTTACTCTATCACTTTTAAAGATATACATAAAAAAAACTTGCGTAAAATTTCGCCTAATTGTGATTCAGATATGATACATTTGGTCTGAAACAATTCAATGAATTTCTATAAGAGTTATTGGATCTGATACGATTCAATTTAAGGTTAATTGATTATTACTCCAACGTGGTACATGATAATGCCAAAGGGTCTTTTGCAAACTGTTTTTTATCCCGTGAACAAATATCAACCGGAAGTGACCTTGAGTAAACCGGAAGTAATTATTTTCGAACTTCTTTCATAGTAAAGTCCATCAAAACTGAATATTTTTTAAATATGCATACATAAACCGATCACTTGAGACAGGGAGTGAATGTTACTGAACCGGAAGTACCTTATTTTCCTATATTTCGGGAAAAGTATATAGAAACCCTATATATTTGGAATCAGTTTAAAAACAACTATCATGTGAGACTGGAAGTGACATTTTTAAACCAGAAGTTGACAATTACCTCCCTTATTTCAGGCATAAATGCATAGAATCATTTATTTATAAAATCAGTTGAAGAAAAACGTTGCGTGGATGCCAAAAGTAAAACTGAATAAACCGAAAGTAGCTTCTCATTAATAACTTATGAAAATGATATAAAAAGACTTTCAGAGAACAATAGGCTTTTGATTATTATCAATTATGATAGGAATTGTTCCATGAAACTTCATTTTAGTTCAACAAATCTTCAAAAATTAATTTTCGAAAATTTTAAATTTACATTAGGAAATGTGCTTGTATAACTTAATTTTGTTATGATTATGATACGACTTTGACGATTTTTACTTCAAATTTGTATAACATTTTTAAGAAATTGACGTGAACTTCATGTTTAATTGGGTATACTGTGGCCGAGTTGGCTAAGAAGTTCCGTATCACAAGCCTGTATTTATTGAGGACGTGCGTTTAAAATTACAACGACTACAATAAATTGCTAAAAGACTAATATCAGCTACTGTTATATGTACTAGACGATTGAGATTTGAAATAAATTTATTGTATCATTCCTTTTCATACATTTTGTCAATTAATTCATTTAAAAAGTTAACCGCACTTTCTCTTCCATGATGTCCGTCTTTGTGACTGGTTTGTTGTGATGTAGAAATATTGTTTGAAACCTGTAAAATAAGAAAAACATATGGACACTTAATTTCTATTGCAAATATATTTTTTCTAAATATTAAGAAGTGTTATTCTGATTTTTCATGAATTATTTATTCAACGTTACGGGTCATACATTTAGAAATCGACACTTTACTTCAGATTCATTTTCTAGATTTCGCCGATTATAATTTAAAAAATCATTGATCAAACAACAAATGTTCTTTCACACAATTTTTAAATAATTTGAACTGACATCTTCTTTATTCAGGTAAACTTCTGAAATCTTTTTTCAAATTTTCAAATTCTACATTGTTTGTCTGTGTTCGCTGGTAAATAAGCTTGGGAATTAATAATCGATGTTAAATTCTATGACTGTTGAAGAGTGTACTTCAGTGATATTTAAAAAGATATGATGCTTTAAGTCGAAAGAGTTAAAAAATAAAAATAATGATAGATTATAGAGCTCCTTTTCGAGATATTTGGTTTTTTTTCAATGGCGGGAAAAGGCTGACTCGGACTTTTACATTATGTTTGAATTGGTATTAATCAATTAGAGGAAAATCAATTCGGAAAGTTCATAATCACATGGCAAAATCAAATAACAAAACACATTAAAAACGAATGGACAAGAATCCTCATATTTAATGAAACTTTGGTAAAAAAAAACTTTCAGGAGCCATTGAAGACTTATATGTTAAGATAATGTATTATGGTGCATCATACTTTACCCTTTATCGTTTGAAATAAACCAAACAGAATGATTCAATAAACGGTTATTACTTCAAACTTTAAACAACGAACTTTCTCTTAGCTACGACTGTTATACTTACTGACATGGTTAAGGGTAAATCAAATCTGTCTGATGGATTTGTTCGTAAGTAAGACCACAGGAAAGCACAGATAGTCACCAAGAACACACACCCACAGAAGATACCAATGAAAATAGGGATGTTTTTAACAGTTATTATATCTATGAAATCATCAGTCTGTGTTGAATTTGATATATTGTTATTAACGTCAAGTGTGGCTAAAATAAAAATAATAAAATGTTAAAAACGGTCATGCTTCGTTAACTATAGAATGCAGCTTTTACGTTAATGCTATAAAGACAAATCTTTGTTTGGCTTGCTTGCTTTGTATGTATAAATAAATGTAAAAGCTGTAAAAATATATAAAAAAATACCGTATTATATACATTTGACAGTTACCTAGCTATTAAAGACATTCAAGTTTAAAGGATTAAGTAATATTCAGACAATGCATGTGAAAATTACAGCTACGATGTGACTTGTGTTATCAAGTTTTGAGGCAGAGAAGACCGTTATTTGATTACAAATTTGTATTTGATCACTGGGTGTATAGCATGTTATCAATAATGTACACAAATTTTGAAATGTTTAGAGAATATATGCATATATGTACTTTATGTCCTATTCAAAACAAAGTGCTTTCAAACCTAAATCTGTTGAACAATTACGAACAATAAATATTCGTTTAATAACATTGTGTTTATGACTGTCTAAGAGCGTAATTATTTCCTCTATACTAGTTTCGGTTCTTTTCCATTTTTCAAACCTTCCATTTGATCATTCAAACCGGTGCCTAACTTGTCAATCCGGTGCCTAACTTGTCAATCCGGTGTCTAACTTGACAATCCGGTGTCTAACTTGTCAATCCGGTGCCTAACTTGTTCGTTTATGAAACTGGACTTTCGGTATTCTAAACATTCCCATAAACGCGGAAATTGGTTTTATGGAAACAGATGTACATTTGAAATGTACATTTAAATTAAGAGCAAAAGTAGTTTACCGCTTTTCAGTATTCATGAAATGATAGATAAAGTAAAAAAAAATATGGGTAACAAACTAAAAACGGGGGAGACACATCAACTATGAGTTGAAAACAACGAAAACACAGAAATACAACAAAAAAAAAACATACATAGAATGTTATTTTGTTTATAACGACTGCCATATTTTGACTAGGTACTGGATATTTCAATAAAGACATGGTAGGTTGAACCTGAATGTATTGCCAGCACAACCTTCCGTTTATATGGAAAAAAAAATCTTACTAAATAAAAATTATAAAAAAACATAACTCAGTCTTTATTACATTCCTTAAACTAATAAAGAAACTTACCTGGCACAGTTCCATTGACAACTACATCTCTCTGTTGCATTTTGCTGCAAATATCAATAAGGTTATATATATATATATATATAAATATCTTAAGATAGCAAATTAGAAATGAAAAGAAATTTAAAACAAGTACATGCTGTTAAAAGTAAAATTACAAAAATATTGAACTCCGAGGAAAATTTAAAATTGAAAGTCCCTAATCAAATAACAAAATCAAAGGATACAACACATCAAACGAACGGACAACAACTGTCATATTCCTTACATGGTAGAAGCATTTTCAAAAGGTAGAAACAATTTATTTACCTACAACATATTTATTAAATTTATATATGTAATTTTTTTGGTTTTTGTTTTCGCTATATTTCATGTTTTGAAACTCGTTTGGTGTTATCACTTTTTAGAAAAAGAGGGAGTCGAGTTTTCTGTTTGTTTGTTTTGATCACATCTACAAACAATCTCCGGCGCAAAGTTCATACCCATTCCATATATGCTCCGCAATACTGCACTTCATATTGAACGGAATGGATATAATCTCTGCTTTTTTTTTTATAAAAACGAGGCTTTGTCTAGCAATTCTATCCTTTTTCGACCCGGGTACACGTGAAATCTATGTTTTCTACTAATGCAACTCTTTAAACGGTTATTTATGTGATATTTTAAGACCAAAATAAGAATAATAAAATCAAAATTGTGGACGTAAAATAAATTCCACGATTACGAACTCTTGAATCACCCCAGTAACCATAGGAAGCCAATGTAAAGCTCAACGTATAGTCAAGTTGCAATTTACTGTATAATCTTCACTCATTGTCAAAACAAAGACTCAATGCTTTCCATATTTTCCAGTAGCGAGACAATTTGAAACGCAACAATTGACAATAGAAACGTCTGAAAAGGAACAATTTGCTGTCATTGCAACAACACACATAGATTTGTATCCCAAAATAATTTTGATGAATACTGTATATGAATATTGCATAAGAAATACAGGATAGGACAAAACCTGTTGAAAAGTTGCTAAAAGTTTGTTATTTATTCCATAACTACATCTATAATAATCAACTTACTTTTGTTATATATTTCAAATCTTGAATGAAGAATTTCGTCTTGGATTGGCACTATTTTGAAAAGCCTTAAATTGCTGATACTTTATATAAAATTTTACCATTTTGTTATATCGGTTAACCGCCTTTATTTAACACCGTAACTTCACACAAGAGAAGGCAGATGCAGTCTACATATTCTAACCTTTCGAAAGTGTTGATTATATATATATCTTCCGGTCCCGATGACAGCAATGTAAATAGTTTGGTTCAATTTTGATGTTTTTATCATAAACCTTACATTTAGTATCCATCTACTATTACATAATACCGAAAGTTAATCAACAAAAAAAGAGAAAATGCATTACGTCCTTTTCGAATGAATATGTTTTTGGATGTAGACATGTTGCTTAATGTAGTGGTTCATTGCATCTGAAACTATTTTTTGTTAATGATTATTCATAACGTGTTTCTTGATTTCATTTAAATATTTTTGGCTGTAAGTGTAAATATTTGAGAATTAGAAATGATCTGATAAACCCTTTGTATATGGCAATGTTATTGGTTTCCTTGTAAATAACAGTATCTATAATATATTAAAAGGATAATAGTAGATACTAAAAAATATCGAAAAGTAGAACATATTACACCAGTCAGAAACACACAACTCCCATAAAATAGGTGGGTTAAAAAGAAGAAGAAAACAACACATCTAGACAAATGTTGAATAGTAATTACAAAAAGCCTGTCTTGGTCTGCATGATGACCGCACAATTGAACAAGGAAAGTCGTATCGTTTACACCAACCACAAACACACCTCCACAAATTGTGGTTGACTGGCACGCACTATGTTGGTGTTAAACTCTTTGTATGTGCCTATCTACACAAAATATCGTCAGAGCAAGACCCACAGTGAAAAAAGCATGCACACTCCTGCATAATGACACCAAACCTTAACATGAAAAGTAAAACAGTCATACCAAACAAGAACAGCCAACTCCACCAGAAATAGGCTGGTTAAAAAAACTGAAAAAGAACAAAGAGGCAGTCTGGCACAAAATATGGTAGGGTTAAACCAATTACACGAGTACAAAAACAACTTACCCTATGCCAATCTAGACCACATGTCTTAAGTACCGCATAAAAAAGACAAGCATAGTCCTGCATGGTACCTGCAAAGCTAAACAAGAACATTAAAGATGCTTCAGAAAAACCGGTCAAAACGATTGATTGATTAATTGTTGGTTGCTTTACGTCGCATTAGCACCAAAAGGCTATATCGCGGTGATCTGTCAAAATGAGCTTGCTTCCACAAACAGTAACCATGGTTTAGGTAAATTATTAACATATGTGAGTCAATACAGTTTGGTTGTATTTTTCCATATGTACCGACAAAGAACCTTTCTGACTAGTGTAAGTCCTACAAAAGTATAAGTATTCTTTTGTTTTTGAATCAGCAAATTTAGAAAGAGTATAGACAATAACTGGTGAGTGTCTTTAAATATCAGCTGTGAAACAGGAGAAATAGTTCACTCACTACTGGGTTAAGCCTCGTATAAATACAGATCTTAATAACAATGGTTGAGAAAAAAATTATACAAACATAGCAAACAAGCCAAACAAAGATTTGTCTTTCTAGCATAGATGTAAAAGCTGTAAACTATAGTTAACGAAGCATGACCGTTTTTAACATTGTATTTATTTTTATTGTTAAAAAATAGATAACAACTTAAATATTCCTGAATAGGTACAGGCATTATCTTTTGTATGAAATGGTGGATGAACCTGGTGTTATAGTTAGCTAATAATATCACTTATATGACAGTCGCATTCAATTACATTATATTAACATTGATGCGTGAACAAAACAAACAGACATAAAAGGTCAAAATGTCAAAAATACAGCAGTCAATATTTTGCTACAATCCTAATCACAGTAAAATCTGACTAAACCGAACCCTTCGGGACAAGATTTTGTTCGGTTTTGGCAGGTATTCGGTTTAATCAGGTTCACAACGCATATATTGTACAATGTGATATGATTGGTCTTCAGAACAAGTTTTGATTAGACAGGTTTCAGGTTTATTCAGGGTTCGGTTTAATCAGGTTTCACTGTATTACTAGAAAAGTATACAAAGTATGTCCGAACTTGACCACTGGCTATAAAACTTGCGAAAGTCATGACATCCAACCATTACTATAAACTGGAAATGACACTTTATAAATTTGGTACGTCCGAAACGTTAAACGTCTAACAGATATTACTTGTGTGAAAAAGGAACTAGAAAATGCACGTTAATTTGTTGTTTGAATTTTTTAAGATCTTTTAGACAGAGATTTCAGCAATTTGGAAACGATTTTAAAGAAGTAGTTGTGGTTTGGTCAATGAGGAAAATATCAATTCGAAACGAAATGAAATAAATATTTAAAGATCCTATACCAGTTTTAAAATCATAACATTAAAAAAGAATTTATAGGTTTATTACTTGTGCGTGGATCGTTTCTATAGGGTTATCAACGTTAGCAGGATTATAATTTTATACGCCATACGCGTGTTTCATCTACATACGACTCATCATTGACGCTCAGATCAAAATAGTTATAAAGCTTAACAAGTACAAAACTGAAGAGCATTGAGGATTCAAAATTCCAAAAAGGTGAGCCAAATACAGCTAAGGTAATATATTCCTGAGAAAAGAAAATTCTAAATCAAATCTGCTCTATAAGCAAAAACGCCAAACATTTTATAATGTAATATACCGTCTGCTTGGGAAACATCATCATATAATTTGAAATTTAAAGCTGTAAAATTGTTACCATGAATGAGGAAATCAGTAGAATACATGTCTGTGTTCCAATTATGTCAGAACCGTTGCCAGTAGACTATTAGTAGAGTGGTATTATTCACGAACTAACCAGTTCTGTTGTCTTGGTATGAATCAAATCATACATTTTCCTTCTCTTAATTTCGATAGGATAAATTTTGTAAATAAACTTTTTCTACAACGTAATGTTTACTTGAGGCAGTTTTGCTCTTCGGTGTTAGCCCTTTTGATATTTCATATTTAAACAATGAGACGGGTAATATAGCTATCAAAGGATTTTCTCCTACTTTTCCATGTTCATGTAATCTTGAAAACTAAGAAGAAGATGACCGTTTCATGCTTTGCCTAGCAGGATATTCACTACACCCTTTCTTATCCAATGTTGTTGTAATCGTGAATAGAACGTGTTCGTTGTTTACAATATTTTTGATTTTAAACACTATGTGTGAATTTTTAATTAACACTTTATAAGTGAGTGCATGCGTGGAAAGCTATATGATCAAAAGGGGTATAAAAGATAAACTTCAACTATGCCTAAGTAAAGTTGAACTTTCCTATTTTTTTTTTTTTTTTTTTAATCTATCAACAAATAATTCATCTTCAAAACTCTACCTTTTTTTATTAAAATTTGTAGTATAGCTTTTATAGTATTATATGATCTAGGCTTTACGCTATTGATATTTGAAAATTTTAATCCTTTTCGCTAAGACCAAAATGACACAGAACTTAAAAACTATTAGTCAGTATACGACCGTCAACAATGAGCAAATACTGCAACAAGATGCAAAGTTTTGTGAATACTTGTTCAAGTGTTTATCATATGTTGTTCAAGAATTACCTGTGCACTATTCCATGACAAACGTTGTTTACTAAAACAAAAGCATGCACCAATGTCGTCACGTCGAATCCAACCTCCGGCGCAGTTCATAAGGGTATCATCTGTCAATCCTATTAACAATAAACAATGATTATGCAAATATATATAAATTGTTCGTTTGTACAAAATAACATTCCTACATGCAGAATTATTGTTCTGGTAATTGTTTTTTTGCTAACTAAACAAATAAGAAAAGTCGTATCCTGTTAGCCTGTCACATGTACATATGTTTATGCATTGCAGATATATACATTAAACTGATTTTTTTATGACATTAGAAAATTATTTCAGAATAAATATAAGTGTTAAATTTAAATAAAATCTTTACTTATATTATGAACTCACTATCAAATTGATCCAAAATCTTTACCAATATTATGAACTCACTATCAAATTGATTCCTAATCTTTGCCAATATTATGAGCTCACTGTCAAATTGATTCCAAGTTTTGACCTATATTATGAGTCACTATCAAATTGATTCCAAATCTTTACCAATATTATGAACTCACTATCATTTTTTTTTTCAAATCTTTACCAATATTATGAACTCACTATCAAATTGATTTCAAATCTTTATCAATATGATCAAACTCACTATCAGATTAATTCCAAATCTTTACCAATAGTATGAACTCACTATCAAATTGATTCCAAATCTTTACCAATATTATGAACTCACTATCAAATTGATTCCAAATATTTATCAATATTATGAACTCACTATCAATTTGATTCCAAATCTTTATCAACATGATGAACTCACTATCAAATATGCATAAAATATTTACCAATATTATGAACTGACTATCACATTGGTTCCTACCACAAAAGTGCAAAATATAAGATTGAAGGTTTTTATTTATGTTTTTTTTTGTAATTAATTATTTTTGATGATGAAACATGTGAAATTACAAACTGCAGTATTTGATACACATTATAAATATAAAGCAATACTTGAAAGATTAATGAAGTCATCAGGATATAATTAGTTATAAATATAAATATTACAAATGATTTTGTTAAATATTTAAATAAAAGCTATTTCGAACAAATGCCATTTCTGATCCATTTTTACTTTTTGTAAAAGGGTTAAGAAACATTGATTATTTTTCTATATTAATCCAATATTTTAGATATTTAACCCCACCATATTTTGTGAGGGAGTTGTTCTTACCCCTACATTTGTAAATATAATGTAAGAGTAACAACAAAATATATTAACTGTCGACAAAATCCTCAGACACTAAGATTGAAGTTTATAGATTTGTAAGTTAAACAATGCTGTTTAACTTTTTAATTTGTATATGACCTGATAAAGTAAGATTGCTATCAAAATATTGACCTTTATGCTGAATATCTGTATGACTCTAACAACTAGAGTAGCTTAAATACCCGTATATTGATCATTTGTGAGAAGAAAAAAAATGTACACATACTAATGTGTAGAACATACATGTCTTTAACATGGATGCAGCAGAATGAGATTGACGTTAAGCAACCAACAATCAGTCAAGCAATGGGTGCAGTAGAAAGAAAGTAATTGATATTAAGGATGTTCGCTTGTCATGTTTTTGAGTTTTTGTCAGATTTTAAGAATCCTCTGGTTTTATCCACTTAAATGCATTAAAACAATTTCCCCATTAACCCCTATTATTCTTTTAAAAAATATTTAACATGTATAATGATAAACCATTTGGTAAAGTCTCATAAAATCCTTGTTATTTTTTTATGGTTTTAAGCACTTAAACTTGTCAATGATAAAGCTATGAAAATTCAAGAGAGATCATTTCCCGCCAAAATTTCAATGGTTAATATCTCGAAATCAAGCACATTAACCTATATTTTTACTTTGCTCTTTTGGTTCCTTTAATAATCCCCTATCAATATATACTAATGTTATGAATTGCCTGTTGTTTTAAATATGGGTAGCGAACCTCTAAAAGTGATATCGATTTTGATCTGAGCGTCACTGATGAGTCTTATGTAGACGAAACGCGCGTCTGGCGTATAAAATTATAATCCTGGTACTTTTGATAACTATTTACACCACTGGTTCGATGCCACTGCTGGTGGACGTTTCGTCCCCGAAGGTATCACCAGCCCAGTAGTCAGCACTTCGGTGTTGACATGAATATCAATTATATGGTCATTTTTATAAATTTTCTGTTTACAAAACTTTGAATTTTTCTAAAAACTAAGGATTTTCTTACCCCAGGAGTAGAATACCTTAGCCGTATTTGGCACAATTTTTTGGAATTTTGGATCCTCAATGCTCTTCAACTTTGTATTTGTTTGGCTTTTTAACTATTTTGATCTGAGCGTCACTGATGAGTCTTATGTAGTCGAAACGCGCGTCTGGCGTATAAAATTATAATCCTGGTACTTTTGATAACTATTTACACCACTGGGTCGATGCCACTGCTGGTGGACGTTTTGTCCCTGAGGGTATCACCAGCCCAGTAGTCAGCACTTCGGTGTTGACATGAATATCAATTATATGGTCATTTTTATAAATTTTCTGTTACAAAACTTTGAATTTTTCTAAAAACTAAGGATTTTCTTACCCCAGGAGTAGATTACCTTAGCCGTATTTGGCACATTTTTTTGGAATTTTGGATCCTCAATGCTCTTCAACTTTGAATTTGTTTGGCTTTTTAACTATTTTGATCTGAGCGTCACTGATGAGTCTTATGTAGACGAAACGCGCGTCTGGCGTATAAAATTATAATCCTGGTACTTTTGATAACTATTAAATGAGTAAAACATTTCAAATGAGAAAATCGTAAACGCTAGATTCAAGAACAATCTAACAATTGAAACACAAATATGACACATATCAACAATCGACAATTTTAGGGTTTAAAGGGCAGAGAATAAGGAGAAAGATGAAAAAACAAAGGAAATAATATAAGTAATTGAGAAACCTAGGCAAAAAAATAAAAAGAAATGGCAAAAATAACGTGTAAAAGAGCAGATACATGTAACAGTTGCAGAAAGAATTAATACCGAAATAAAAAATATCTCAACCCCTTCCAGGAGTTTATGTATCTCTAAAAGATTTTTATTATGATAATAACCTGGACAACAGCTGGATTGTGTGCAATTTATGTGATCAATACTTTTTCCTGCGCAGTTTTGTCCGCCATATTGAGGATGTGGATTAGAACATTGTCGATGACGTAGACGGGTACCAACACCACACGTGACACTACATGGTTCCTGCATCCAAACACTCCATTTACCATCAACTGGAAATATACACCGCGAATTTAAATATTCAACAAATTGCAAATTTTCAAACTTTACCAAAATCACGAAAATAAATATCCACGAATATTTCAGTTTTCCTCAAACCACAATAATAAGAACCCACGAAAATAAATGAATCAAAAGTATAAGTTTTTATCTATAGGAATTTGCAAGACAAAGCTTTCAGGGTGCGGTATAGATCATTAATTAGTTTCACAATCTATATGTTTTATAATTTCGTTGTTTACAAACAACATTCAAATACCATTTCACAGTAAGTTGAAGATCTGTTGTAAAGGGAAAAGTTAGATAACCATTTTGGACCACGTGTTAAAAAATAGAAACCCAAAAGAATACTTAGACTCTGAATCGGTGAATTGCACAAAATAATATGTCTCACATAGTGTTGTGAGTTGTAGTTAATTGTAATCAAATAAATAGTGAGTTTTTTTTAAATTAGAAAGTTGTATATTGTATTTATCAACCACGGAAGCTTTGATGGTAACGTCTAAGCGTGCCTGCCTCGGTGTTGTGTAGTTACCAGAATGGTAAATTAAAACCTTGAAAACTGATTTACTTTATGTATATGGCATTTAGGAGGTAGGACATAAATTGGACGGCTCGGAGTGAGAATATTGATTCCAGTTAGGTTGACATTGGCGAACTGTTTTCTAAACTTTCATTGTGTGCTAACAAGTGAAAAATTCGACTCAGTATATTAGTCAAGTGAAAGAAGGCATAATGTTTATGCAATTCAAGCATCTCCTAAGCCTGATCGAATATGCATTTAAGCTCATATTTCATGTTTAGCAGCCATCCATTATCTCCATCATACAATCCCACAAAAATAAATGTGTTGGGTTTTCATTCAATTGATCTCAACGTTTATTTTTACAAATCCGCGTTTGTTCGCTTTGATTAGTTTTAATTTGTTCATATTTCACTCTTCTAGCATAAGTTGTCCATCAATCTGTTGTTCATTTTCATCAACACTGACATTTATTGCCGCAACGTAAACAATATCAGACGAGATCTTTGTATGGTACAGGTCGCCAAAATGCATCTCGAATTATTTCAAACTGCTTTTGTTTTAGAAAAAGCGCATTGACTATAAGCAGAAAATATGTTAGTTATTTAAATGGTTTAAGTATTATGTGTTCGCCATTATAATCATCTAACTGCTAAGATCATTAGATTACTTTCGTATGTTCATATTTACTGTTGCTATTGACACAAATCTGAGTACAATGCGTCAACCTCGAGTTTAAATTCACTGATGGCAAAATACGTGCACAATGCAGGATGTTTTCATTGTATTTATATTTAATATAAATTGTTTTTAAAAACAAAAAGTAAAAAAAAAATTGTTTTTTTACAAGTCGTCAAACTGCGATAACGTAAAAAAGGTGATCATTTTCACTATGAAGATCAGCTTGTTTTTGTTTGTATGACAAACTGTAATAGACTATTTAATAACTTCGGTACTGGCATGAAAATACGGATTTTTTGTGTTATTAAATTTAGCTGTTACAAAAGGTTAGAAATTATTAATTAAGGAATGTATCTCCCTCTTGCAAATCTCTTATTCCTTTCACGGATTTTGCTATACTTTTTGGGACTTTTTTTTTTATTATAGCTCTTCATCTTTTATATAAGCTTTGGATTTCAAATATTTTGGCCACAAGCTTCACTGAAGAGACATGTATTGTCGACATGCGTATCTGGTAAAGGAAAATTGATACCGTTAATGTTAGTAAACTATATATAACGGTTCACAGTTACTGTTTATTTTTGGTAGCAATGCCACTGTGTGTGGTAGATATATAAATTGTTTTTAATAAAACCAACCATAATATTGCAGTTTTTTGCTTTCTATTCATAATTTTATGTTATGATATTTTGATTAATGAGGTTCATATTGACATGCTGGTTCAAGTAGTGTTTGTTTGGGGGGCAGCCGGAGAACGCCACCGGTGTTGGGAATTTCTCGCTGCATTGAAGACTTATTGGTGACCTTCTTCTGTTTTCTGTTCTATGGTCGGGTTGTTGTCTCAATGACACATTTCCCAGTTTCCATTCTCAATTGTATTCTCATTTTAACGGACATTGACTGTACATCGCCTGAACCAATTCAGAAATATGACAGTTGTTGTCCATCATTCTTTTGACGTGTTTTATCTTTTCATTTTGCCATTTGATTAGGGACTTTCCGGTTTTGAATTTTCCTCGGAGTTCAATATTTTTTGTGATTTTACTGAATGGAAGGTAAGTTTCAAATTGTTGAAAATAGTTTCTGTTTTACCTAATAATAGAACTAGCTTTATTAAATACTTGTAGATAAATTACTTCCGTTAAATTTTTAAAAATCTAATAATGTGTAATTATTCCCTCTCCTGAGTAAAGTCATCAAAAAATTGAAATAGAAATGACAAAGCATCGTCGTTTTTAAAATTATTCAGCAGTGACGAAATTGATCAACACATTGTGAAAACTAAAATCACAAAAATACTGAGTTCCGAGCAAAATTCATAGTAAAAGTCCCTAATCAAATGGCAAAACAAAAGCTCAAAGTCATCAACCAAAATGGACAACAACAGTAACTGTCATATTTTTAAATTGGTAAAGGCATTTAATTAGAAAATGATGAGTTAAATCTGGTTTTAGATCTAGCTAGACCTCTCACTTGTATTAGTTACCCTTTCTTACATTGCTTCTTTTTTTAAAGTTATTTTTACTTTCGGGCATTGAGTTCTAAGTTTGGACTTCTATGTAATGAAGTTTGCTGTAACGTTTCAAATTGTCAATGGAAACAGTGTTAACTCGGTTCTTTTTCGTGTATTTTGCATAGTGATGTTTTCCCTGTCAAATCCACAATGGCGAAAAGAACGGTTCATTTAAACATTTGGTGTTGCACAAAAATAGTATTAGCACAATTGAGGAAGAAACTTTATCATGATAACAAGGTCCTTGTTAATCATTAGATCAAGCAAAAAAACAAAAAACAAGGATATTAAAAACGATTGGTTTCAATAAAAATAAGTTGAACCCATCACATGTTTACATGTATGATAGAAATCAGACACAACGCCAAGTGCTGTCTTGATTTATCTCTGTAAGTTTTGTTTCTTTTCATGGAATATGTGTTCCCGTAAGATCTTGAAAGTCAACAAAATTGAAGCGTGTTTTTTTGTTGTTGCAGATCGTATGTTGACCTATTTATTTCTATAGTTCTTTTGTTGTTGTTTGGTTGCTGTCTCCATGACGTACATGTTCACCTTTAACCTTCTTATCCTTACTTACCGGAACAGTGTTCATTAAAACAATGTCTTCGTAAAATCTCCGTTTCATTATCTACACATTGAACATTCTGTGGACATATACTGGTTCTGATCCCTTCCTGTACACCAATACCACATGTCTTAGAACACGATCCCCATTGCCAGGCACTAAATCTTGTATTTATGCCATCACCATATTTTAATGAATCAGCTAAAAAAGTGTGAATGCTTGAAATATATTTTGTTCTATATATTCTAAATTAAACATTTAGTTAATATTATGTTGTGTCCCTAAATACATATCAGTTTCCTGAAACATACACATCTTTTGTTCGTTTGTGTTTGATGGCTAATTGGATCCTGCGTTTTGTATTTTCGAAAGTCAGCTTCCTTTAAGCTATCTGTCCAATACAAATTTACCTATTCGTATCATTATTATTTTTTTCGTGTTTTCTAAAATATTGTTCTGCATAATATATGTTCGAATGGAACACAATAGTAGATTAAAAAAGTTCCTGAGAACTTCAATTACCTGATATGTATTCCTTCTCCATTAATTAACTTACAGGAACACAAAACACCATACAGTGTGTTTCTATAATGACTCGAAAGTACACATAGAGTAATTATCAAAGGTCATGTATATCATGCTATTGTTTACACCTGAGAGCATTTTAAAAAGTAAGCACGTGTAGTTTCTTCAAAAGTTAACATACATTCTGTGAAATGTATGAAGATAGAAAACAGGTTGTTAATCTTTCGCATATAACTGATGACGAGTATTTGTTTTTATCCAGAGGTTTGAAATTCGTTCCTTCACCGTCAGTCAAAAGGGCATAGCAGAACTTTTTATACAAATTCGAAAATTTCGAAACAATCTCAGTCTTTCACAAAGGTTCGGCATATCTTCTTTGGTAAATGATGAATCATTAGTCATTAAAAAAGCCGATAAAAGTAACAATTTTGTTGTTTTAAATAAGGTCAATTACCTTCTTGAAGGCGATCGCCAATTAAATACTCAACATTACACCAAATTGGAAAACTTTGACCTAAAAGCACTTAGATGTAATATCAATACATATGTCAAAGGCATGTACACCAAAGGTGTTATAGATTACTCCATATTTAATTACCTTAATAATGGTAATCAAATTGATTATGGGCCTGGGTATATGCGTATCTTTCCTAAAATACACCGATTAAATGAATCAGAATTAGTAAAAATCAATAAATATGGGTTTAACATTGACAACATAATTCCGCCATGTCGGCCAATCATATCTCAGATTGGTACTGTCACAGAATTTATTGGACGCTACATCGATTATTTTTAGTACCTATGGTACAAAAACAACACACATATATAAAGAATACGTCTGATCTAATATAAAAGTTTGAAAGAATTAAGCCTTTTGCAGATTGCTGGCTGTGTAGTTTTGATGTAGTATCAATGTACACTAACTGTCCGAATGATGAATTATTATCGGCAATTAGAATTTCGTATGATCAGTTTGTTAAATCAAATCACAAAATCAATATGCCCACCGACAGATGATTTAATCTATCTCCTCAGATCAATGAGGAATATTGAAGGTATCGTGATGATATTATATTTATATATCACGGCGATTCGAAGGAAAGAAAGGATTTGCTAGAGTTAGCAAATAATCATCATCCGTTCCTGAAATTCACACTAGAATTCTATGTTTCCTATGTTTTATTAAAACATTCAGTTGGGTTTTTTTCTTTTTCGGAAAGAAGTAAAAATAACAAAAATACGAAAATCCGAGGAAAATTCAAAACGGTAAAATCAAAACAAATCAATCGACAGGACAACAACTGTCATATTCCTGACTTCGTACATGCATTTCGTTTGTAAAAAATGGTTGATTAAATCTGGTTTATAGCTACCTAAACCTCTTACTGTTATTGCAGTCGCATCAACCTCTAATATTTACAACGATGTGTGAATAAAACAAAAAGACATAATATATAAAAATGTAATAAAATATGGGTACAGCAGTTAACATTGTGTTATAATCCTAATCAGTATAAAACAAAATATAAACATGAACTAGTGTTTGCTTAGAGAGTGCTTACAGAGAGCCGTGGTGAAGTGGTTAGTGCATCGGACAACTAACACAAAGGTTCCTGGTTCGATTCCCGTTTGGGATGAAAATTTCAGGAACTAAATTTTCGGCTCTCCCTCGACACCATTTGCGAGTATGGTCTTGAGAAATCAATGATAGTCCGACGGAAGGGGACGATAAATGGAAAGAGTAGGCTAATGCCGCTACAAGGCAGAACTCGAACCCTCAAAGTGGAAAGAGATTAATATAAGATGCAAAACTTCTATCCTAATCCACTATAAATAAATATGTTTAAACTAGGTGTTTTCTTATTAAATGATTTATCTTGATTATCCATTAAAATAAGTATTCCTTGCATTTCTGCTACACTATATATACAAGGAAATTGTCTAACGCAATTATATTTATGGAAATACTGTCACATAATTATCTTTCAAGGAATTTAGCCTACATGCAAATGATTCCTGAAATTTCTATTACATAGTTTTTATTCTAGGAACTTCTCTTACATGTTTATCATCCCTGGAGTTTTTATTACATACTTCTTATTATTCAAAGAATTCTCTTATATAGTTATTATTCCAGGAACTTCTACTGTATATATATCATTTCTGGAATTTTTTTAACATGATTAATATTATTATTCACAGAAATTATTTTTCATGTATATCATTCCAGGAATTTTTATAACATAGTTATTATCATTCCAGGAACATCTCTGAAACAAAACTCATAAAAAATTGTTAATCCTTTACATCATTGCTGGTTCTGAAGTTCCTTTTGCTATAATATAAGACTTACAACTACTAATATTTAAAGACTGCAATCGTTTACACTATTTTCTTGCTGTTTATTTATGCACCAAAAGTGGTGACAGATATATGTATCAAGTGGACATAAAAACTGACAGTTCACAAAATGTTAAAAGGAAAACTAAATATAAAAAAGAAGATGTAGTATGATTGCCAATAAGACAACTATGCACAAAAAATCAAAATGACACAAACATTAACAACTATAGGTCACCGTACGGCCTTCAACAATGAGCAAAGCCCATGCCGCATAGTCAGCAATAAAAGGCCCTGATAATAAAGACTGAGCTAGAGGAATCCCACCAAAATCTAGAGGTGATCTCATGTGCATTGAAAGTATATTGCCCCATAATACTGTTATAGAACACATTATTCATTGTGCATCTTATTATTCTAATTTGTATTTTAATCATTCTTAAGAAATAAAAATAAATGGTTCTCAAGAACTCAAGAGATCTACTTGAATTATAGTTCAGTATTTCATTACCTAAGTTAAGATAAGAGTTAATAGTTTGTGCAATGTATTTCTCAAGTATATAGGTTATGTACTTTTATAAATTTATGATACAAATGTACATTTAAACGCATTAATTTATCAAAATAGTTAAGGTCGATTTTCTTAAATTGATTTTTTTTCACGTGAGGTCAAAATTTGATTTTGTGAATATGAATATTGAAGAGTCCAAATACTGCGTTTGATTCCGATATTGCAAATTTTATATATTTGGTTTTGATGTTATATTTGTTATTCCCATAGGATTTTCATGTATTTGGTTTTGATGTTATATTTGTAATTCTCATCGGATTTTGTCTAATGCTTAGTCCGTTTCTGTGTGTGTTACATTTTAGTCGTTGTTCTCCTCTTATATTTAATGCGTTTCCCTCAGTTTTAGTTTGTTACCCCGATTTTGTTGTTTGTCCATGGATTTATGAGTTTTGAACAGCGGTATACTACTGATTATTTATTTATAGCACTTCTTATTCAAGCACGTTTTAATGGAAAGACTTTCTTAAAAACATGAATTGGTCTTATAAAGGAAACAAAACAAACATGTAGGTTTACTTCCAACATAATTTGGGTTTTTGTTAAGAAAGTTTGACACTTCCTAGCCATTTAATTTTAGATTTGGGCGTCTGTTAAATAATTCAAAATAATCTTGGCATCATTTTGCATTTAAGAATGTGCCATATTGTGCATTCAAGTTAAAGGAAAGATTAGAAATTCGTTTTGAGATCACTTCCAGTTTTTTGGTGAGGTTCTTGTAGCTTACTCTTTAGTTTTCTATATGTATGTAGTGTCTTGTGTACTTTAATCTGTGTATCTATTTGTCTTTTTCTTTATAGCCATGACTTTGTCAGTTTATTTTCTACCTATGAGTTTGTTTGTCCCTCTTGTATCTTTTAAACCTCTTTTTCGACATGACACTAATAATACAGCAATTCAAACGGTATTGGACCTAATTATTTACAAATTTTATGTCGATTGACAGGTATTTGAAATGACATTCGTAGACCATCATTGTTGATTACTATATTGGCATGAATTAACAAACTTTTCTAAAATTGTCCGTTTATAAATTGATAAATTATTTAGAAACTAAGGTTACAACTCCCTCAGGCAAAGTTGAATTTAGATGAACTTGGCTATTTATTTTAGGTATTTTTGATATATAGCTCTTGAACGGTTTCGGTATTTATACATCTACAGATTTCAAATGTTTGACTTTGAGCATTCCTGGTGAAGGTAAACCAGGAAAAGTGCTTCGAACGCATAGACATATTAAACGCGTTGTTTTCAATTTTTGTTGTCACTATATTGTTAATTTTTGCAAAAATAAAATTCAGAGGACTTATTCCTTATATTGTCATGAGCTAGGTTAATATTATACACATATATAACAAGTTGTAAACAGTGACAAGGACACATTAACTTATGTTAAATATCGTCGTTGTTACATATATTTTACCTACTAAATCATGGTGAAAGGTTGGTATTTTGATATACATTTTTACTTTTCGGTTCATCTCATACCTTGCTTAAAAACACCTGTCATATAAAAGAGGCTCATAATGGGTTGGTTACCATTTCTCTAGCATGGCGTTCATTATCACTGAACTTGTTTAGGGGCCATCTGATGGACGCATTTGAGTGCGGGAATTTCTCGCTGCATTAAAGACCTGATGGTGACCTTCTGCTGTTGTCTGTTCTATGGTCGGGTTGTTGTCTCTTTGACACGTTCCCCATTTCTATTCTCAATTTTATTTATTGTGTTTTGTCATTTACTCTATTCTTTATTTATCATGCTCTTATTCTCTATATTTATTTTGTATTGCCCCATTATTCTCTTTTGTTTTCTTTATTTTGTGGATCAACCTTTTTCTTTGCTTTATTTTCTTTCTCTTTATTCTGCACTTTGTGCCCATCATGCTCTTTTTTATCAATCCATTCTAGCCCCTCAGGAAATCTTACCAGATAAATAATTATATTCAAGTTTTAAGTGCAGTTAAACCAACATATTAAAGTGTATATTTTAATTAATTATGTTTATATACATCTGTATTGTAAATACAGGTAAATACATTTGTATCCCATTTTCAAAGGCCTATTTTTCTATCATTTAAAAAAAAAGGAAATCGTACAAGATAGTTCATTATAATCAAGTTATAAATGCAGTTAAACCATAACAGTAACGTGCATATCTTAACTAATTATGGTTATACACATGTGTTTTGTAAATACAGGTAAATAAAATATATACCATTTTCAAAAGCTTATTTTTGAATCATTAAAAAGCAGTGTAAAATTTCCAAATATGCAATTAAATGTTTATCAGAAATGGGAATCACTTACCTAATGGACTTTCCGCTTCTGGTTTGTCGTTCAAGTATGGTGCAATGATCAAAAATAAAGATAAACTTAGCAGTACAGATAACGAACTGCCAACAATTATACCAGACACACACGATCTCCAGTTAACTTGTAGCAAAAAATGATATAGTCTTTGTCTCTTGACTGAAGCAGAATTAGAGCTGTTGAAAAGCATATCATTGTCCATTTCAATTTGATTTCACAGATAACACAGATGCACATACATCTAGGCAAGAAAGACGCCTTTCATTTGACGTAAACAACATGAAAAGTGTTGCACTTGTAACTATTTAAAATAATAAATCGGTACTCTCGTGTGATGTCATTAATACTTACAAGTAAGATCCGACATCCTTATTTACTTAGATTTCACACTTACTAGCTTGTTTGTGTTATCAGGTCTTTTCACTATTCTGTATAAAGACCTGTTATATTTTCTCTGATTTTTTTTTGATTTTCTTCTTCCGCAAAATTTGTAACATGCCCTGTTTTGTGGTTTCGAAAGATGTCGCTTAGATTTTTTGTTTATGATATCGAACAGTTATTGCGCTTTTGAGACTGACCCTGTTTAGTTTAAGACTATTTATTGTAAGAGTTATCTCCCCAGACACTGTTTATTTGTGGTAAGATCTCCTCCGTTAAAAAAACTAAAATTTACCAAATTGTTCGCTATAACCATTGTTTAATTGTTCTATTTTGACGGAAGCGATACGAAGACTTCATGAGATAGTTTTTTGCCCTAATGCATTTGAAATTAGTGATATGCAATTCTAACTGGTAAACAGTTAGTTATAGAGACCTAGGGTCTGATGATTTTAGGTCCGTTGGGTCAAAGAATAGTAAACTTTGTCAAAGTCAAATTCTAAATTTCAGGAACTAAATTTTCGGCTCTCCCTTGACACCATTTGCGAGTATGGTCTTGAGGAAACGATGATAGTCCGTCGGAAGGGGACGATAAATGGCTGACCCGTTTTTTAGAGAGAGCCATATCTCTTGCACGTAAAAGACACCCTTGTAGATTTCGAAAAAGAGTAGGCTAATGCCGCTACAAGGCAGAACTCGCACCCGCAAAGTGGAAAGGGATTAATATAAGTTGCAAAACTTGTTTCCCAATCCACTATAAATAAATATGTTTAAACTAATTTCTGACTTTTTGTTGTTTCTTGACTTACTCTATCACTTTTAAAGATATACATAAAAAAACTTGCGTAAAATTTCGCCTAATTGTGATTCAGATATGATACATTTGGTCTGAAACAATTCAATGAATTTCTATAAGAGTTATTGGATCTGATACGATTCAATTTAAGGTTAATTGATTATTACTCCAACGTGGTACATGATAATGCCAAAGGGTCTTTTGCAAACTGTTTTTTATCCCGTGAACAAATATCAACCGGAAGTGACCTTGAGTAAACCGGAAGTAATTATTTTCGAACTTCTTTCATAGTAAAGTCCATCAAAACTGAATATTTTTTAAATATGCATACATAAACCGATCACTTGAGACAGGGAGTGAATGTTACTGAACCGGAAGTACCTTATTTTCCTATATTTCGGGAAAAGTATATAGAAACCCTATATATTTGGAATCAGTTTAAAAACAACTATCATGTGAGACTGGAAGTGACATTTTTAAACCAGAAGTTGACAATTACCTCCCTTATTTCAGGCATAAATGCATAGAATCATTTATTTATAAAATCAGTTGAAGAAAAACGTTGCGTGGATGCCAAAAGTAAAACTGAATAAACCGAAAGTAGCTTCTCATTAATAACTTATGAAAATGATATAAAAAGACTTTCAGAGAACAATAGGCTTTTGATTATTATCAATTATGATAGGAATTGTTCCATGAAACTTCATTTTAGTTCAACAAATCTTCAAAAATTAATTTTCGAAAATTTAAAATTTGCATTAGGAAATGTGCTTGTATAACTTAATTTTGTTATGATTATGATACGACTTTGACGATTTTTACTTCAAATTTGTATAACATTTTTAAGAAATTGACGTGAACTTCATGTTTAATTGGGTTTACTGTGGCCGAGTTGGCTAAGTAGTTCCGTATCACAAGCCTGTATTTATTGAGGACGTGCGTTTAAAATTACAACGACTACAATAAATTGCTAAAAGACTAATATCAGCTACTGTTATATGTACTAGACGATTGAGATTTGAAATAAATTTATTGTATCATTCATTTTCATACATTTTGTCAATTAATTCATTTAAAAAGATAACCGCACTTTCTCTTCCATGATGTCCGTCTTTGTGACTGGTTTGTTGTGATGTAGAAATATTGTTTGAAACCTGTAAAATAAGAAAAACATATGGATACTTAATTTCTATTGCAAATATATTTTTTCTAAATATTAAGAAGTGTTATTCTGATTTTTCATGAATTATTTATTCAACGTTACGGGTCATACATTTAGAAATCGACACTTTACTTCAGATTCATTATCTAGATTTCGTCGATTATAATTTAAAAAATCATTGATCAAACAACAAATGTTCTTTCACACAATTTTTAAATAATTTGAACTGACATCTTCTTTATTCAGGTAAACTTCTGAAATCTTTTTTCAAATTTTCAAATTCTACATTGTTTGTCTGTGTTCGCTGGTAAATAAGCTTGGGAATTAATAATCGATGTTAAATTCTATGACTGTTGAAGAGTGTACTTCAGTGATATTTAAAAAGATATGATGCTTTAAGTCGAAAGAGTTAAAAAATAAAAATAATGATAGATTATAGAGCTCCTTTTCGAGATATTTGTTTTTTTTCAATGGCGGGAAAAGGCTGACTCGGACTTTTACATTATGTTTGAATTGGTATTAATCAATTAGAGGAAAATCAATTCGGAAAGTTCATAATCACATGGCAAAATCAAATAACAAAACACATAAAAAACGAATGGACAAGAATCCTCATATTTAATGAAACTTTGGTAAAAAAAAACTTTCAGGAGCCATTGAAGACTTATATGTTAAGATAATGTATTATGGTGCATCATACTTTACCCTTTATCGTTTGAAATAAACCAAACAGAATGATTCAATAAACGGTTATTACTTCAAACTTTAAACAACGAACTTTCTCTTAGCTACGACTGTTATACTTACTGACATGGTTAAGGGTAAATCAAATCTGTCTGATGGATTTGTTCGTAAGTAAGACCACAGGAAAGCACAGATAGTCACCAAGAACACACACCCACAGAAGATACCAATGAAAATAGGGATGTTTTTAACAGTTATTATATCTATGAAATCATCAGTCTGTGTTGAATTTGATATATTGTTATTAACGTCAAGTGTGGCTAAAATAAAAATAATAAAATGTTAAAAACGGTCATGCTTCGTTAACTATAGAATGCAGCTTTTACGTTAATGCTATAAAGACAAATCTTTGTTTGGCTTGCTTGCTTTGTATGTATAAATAAATGTAAAAGCTGTAAAAATATATAAAAAAATACCGTATTATATACATTTGACAGTTACCAAGCTATTAAAGACATTCAAGTTTAAAGGATAAAGTAATATTCAGACAATGCATGTGAAAATTACAGCTACGATGTGACTTGTGTTATCAAGTTTTGAGGCAGAGAAGACCGTTATATGATTACAAATTTGTATTTGATCACTGGGTGTATAGCATGTTATCAATAATGTACACAAATTTTGAAATGTTTAGAGAATATATGCATATATGTACTTTATGTCCTATTCAAAACAAAGTGCTTTCAAACCTAAATCTGTTGAACAATTACGAACAATAAATATTCGTTTAATAACATTGTGTTTATGACTGTCTAAGAGCGTAATTATTTCCTCTATACTAGTTTCGGTTCTTTTCCATTTTTCAAACCTTCCATTTGATCATTCAAACCGGTGCCTAACTTGTCAATCCGGTGCCTAACTTGTCAATCCGGTGTCTAACTTGGCAATCCGGTGTCTAACTTGTCAATCCGGTGCCTAACTTGTTCGTTTATGAAACTGGACTTTCGGTATTCTAAACATTCCCATAAACGCGGAAATTGGTTTTATGGAAACAGATGTACATTTGAAATGTACATTTAAATTAAGAGCAAAAGTAGTTTACCGCTTTTCAGTATTCATGAAATGATAGATAAAGTAAAAAAAATATGGGTAACAAACTAAAAACGGGGGAGACACATCAACTATGAGTTGAAAACAACGAAAACACAGAAATACAACAAAAAAAAACATACATAGAATGTTATTTTGTTTATAACGACTGCCATATTTTGACTAGGTACTGGATATTTCAATAAAGACATGGTAGGTTGAACCTGAATGTATTGCCAGCACAACCTTCCGTTTATATGGAAAAAAAATTCTTACTCAATAAAAATTATAAAAAAACATAACTCAGTCTTTATTACATTCCTTAAACTAATAAAGAAACTTACCTGGCACAGTTCCATTGACAACTACATCTCTCTGTTGCATTTTGCTGCAAATATCAATAAGGTTATATATATATATATATATAAATATCTTAAGATAGCAAATTAGAAATGAAAAGAAATTTAAAACAAGTACATGCTGTTAAAAGTAAAATTACAAAAATATTGAACTCCGAGGAAAATTTAAAATTGAAAGTCCCTAATCAAATAACAAAATCAAAGGATACAACACATCAAACGAACGGACAACAACTGTCATATTCCTTACATGGTAGAAGCATTTTCAAAAGGTAGAAACAATTTATTTACCTACAACATATTTATTAAATTTATATATGTAATTTGTTTGGTTTTTGTTTTCGCTATATTTCATGTTTTGAAACTCGTTTGGTGTTATCACTTTTTAGAAAAAGAGGGAGTCGAGTTTTCTGTTTGTTTGTTTTGATCACATCTACAAACAATCTCCGGCGCAAAGTTCATACCCATTCCATATATGCTCCGCAATACTGCACTTCATATTGAACGGAATGGATATAATCTCTGCTTTTTTTTTATAAAAACGAGGCTTTGTCTAGCAATTCTATCCTTTTTCGACCCGGGTACACGTGAAATCTATGTTTTCTACTAATGCGACTCTTTAAACGGTTATTTATGTGATATTTTAAGACCAAAATAAGAATAATAAAATCAAAATTGTGGACGTAAAATAAATTCCACGATTACGAACTCTTCAATCACCCCAGTAACCATAGGAAGCCAATGTAAAGCTCAACGTATAGTCAAGTTGCAATTTACTGTATAATCTTCACTCATTGTCAAAACAAAGACTCAATGCTTTCCATATTTTCCAGTAGCGAGACAATTTGAAACGCAACAATTGACAATAGAAACGTCTGAAAAGGAACAATTTGCTGTCATTGCAACAACACACATAGATTTGTATCCCAAAATAATTTTGATGAATACTGTAAATGAATATTGCATAAGAAATACAGGATAGGACAAAACCTGTTGAAAAGTTGCTAAAAGTTTGTTATTTATTCCATAACTACATCTATAATAATCAACTTACTTTTGTTATATATTTCAAATCTTGAATGAAGAATTTCGTCTTGGATTGGCACTATTTTGAAAAGCCTTAAATTGCTGATACTTTATATAAAATTTTACCATTTTGTTATATCGGTTAACCGCCTTTATTTAACACCGTAACTTCACACAAGAGAAGGCAGATGCAGTCTACATATTCTAACCTTTCGAAAGTGTTGATTATATATATATCTTCCGGTCCCGATGACAGCAATGTAAATAGTTTGGTTCAATTTTGATGTTTTTATCATAAACCTTACATTTAGTATCCATCTACTATTACAAAATACCGAAAGTTAATCAACAAAAAAAGAGAAAATGCATTACGTCCTTTTCGAATGAATATGTTTTTGGATGTAGACATGTTGCTTAATGTAGTGGTTCATTGCATCTGAAACTATTTTTTGTTAATGATTATTCATAACGTGTTTCTTGATTTCATTTAAATATTTTTGGCTGTAAGTGTAAATATTTGAGAATTAGAAATGATCTGATAAACCCTTTGTATATGGCAATGTTATTGGTTTCCTTGTAAATAACAGTATCTATAATATATTAAAAGGATGATAGTAGATACTAAAAAATATCGAAGGTAGAACATATTACACCAGTCAGAAACACACAACTCCCATAAAATAGGTGGGTTAAAAAGAAGAAGAAAACAACACATCTAGACAAATGTTGAATAGTAATTACAAAAAGCCTGTCTTGTTCTGCATGAAGACCGCACAATTGAACAAGGAAAGTCGTATCGTTTACACCAACCAAAAACACACCTCCACAAATTGTGGTTGACTGGCACGCACTATGTTGGTGTTAAACTCTTTGTATGTGCCTACACAAAATATCGTCAGAGCAAGACCCACAGTGAAAAAAGCATGCACACTCCTGCATAATGACACCAAACCTTAACATGAAAAGTAAAACAGTCATACCAAACAAGAACAGCCAACTCCACCAGAAATAGGCTGGTTAAAAAAACTGAAAAAGAACAAAAAGGCAGTCTGGCACAAAATATGGTAGGGTTAAACCAATTACACGAGTACAAAAACAACTTACCCTATGCCAATCTAGACCACATGTCTTAAGTACCGCATAAAAAAGACAAGCATAGTCCTGCATGATGACTGCAAAGCTAAACAAGAACATTAAAGATGCTTCAGAAAAACCGGTCAAAACGATTGATTGATTAATTGTTGGTTGCTTTACGTCGCATTAGCACAAATGGGCTATATCGCGGCGATCTGTCAAAATGAGCTTGCTTCCACAAACAGTAACCATGGTATAGGTAAATTATTAACATATGTGAGTCAATACAGTTTGGTTGTATTTTTCCATATGTACCGACAAAGAACCTTTCTGACTAGTGTAAGTCCTACAAAAGAATAAGTATTCTTTTGTTTTTGAATCAGCAAATTTAGAAAGAGTATAGACAATAACTGGTGAGTGTCTTTAAATATCAGCTGTGAAACAGGAGAAATAGTTCACTCACTACTGGGTTAAGCCTCGTATAAATACAGATCTTAATAACAATGGTTGAGAAAAAAATTATACAAACATAGCAAACAAGCCAAACAAAAATTTGTCTTTCTAGCATTAATGTAAAAGCTGTAAACTATAGTTAACGAAGCATGACCGTTTTTAACATTGTATTTATTTTTATTGTTAAAAAATAGATAACAACTTAAATATTCCTGAATAGGTACAGGCATTATCTTTTGTATGAAATGGTGGATGAACCTGGTGTTATAGTTAGCTAATAATATCACTTATATGACAGTCGCATTCAATTACATTATATTAACATTGATGCGTGAACAAAACAAACAGACATAAAAGGTCAAAATGTCAAAAATACAGCAGTCAATATTTTGCTACAATCCTAATCACAGTAAAATCTGACTAAACCGAACCCTTCGGGACAAGATTTTGTTCGGTTTTGGCAGGTATTCGGTTTAATCAGGTTCACAACGCATATATTGTACAATGTGATATGATTGGTCTTCAGAACAAGTTTTGATCAGACAGGTTTCAGGTTTATTCAGGGTTCGGTTTAATCAGGTTTCACTGTATTACTAGAAAAGTATACAAAGTATGTCCGAACTTGACCACTGGCTATAAAACGTCATGACATCCAACCATTACTATAAACTGGAAATAACATTTTATAAATTTGGTACGTCCGAAACGTTAAACGTCTAACAGATATTACTTGTGTGAAAAAGGAACTAGAAAATGCACGTTAATTTGTTGTTTGAATTTTTTAAGATCTTTTAGACAGAGATTTCAGCAATTTGGAAACGATTTTAAAGAAGTAGTTGTGGTTTGGTCAATGAGGAAAATATCAATTCGAAACGAAATGAAATAAATATTTAAAGATCCTATACCAGTTTTAAAATCATAACATTAAAAAAGAATTTATAGGATTATTGCTTGTGCGTGGATCGTTTCTATAGGGTTATCAACGTTAGCAGGATTATAATTTTATACGCCATACGCGTGTTTCGTCTACATACGACTCATCATTGACGCTCAGATCAAAATAGTTATAAAGCTTAACAAGTACAAAATTGAAGAGCATTGAGGATTCAAAATTCCAAAAAGGTGAGCCAAATACAGCTAAGGTAATATATTCCTGAGAAAAGACAATTCTAAATCAAATCTGCTCTATAAGCAAAAACGCCAAACATTTTATAATGTAATATACCGTCTGCTTGGGAAATATCATCATATAATTTGAAATTTAAAGCTGTAAAATTGTTACCATGAATGAGGAAATCAGTAGAATACATGTCTGTGTTCCAATTATGTCAGAACCGTTGCCAGTAGACTATTAGTAGAGTGGTATTATTCACGAACTAACCAGTTCTGTTGTCTCGGTATGAATCAAATCATACATTTTCCTTCTCTTAATTTCGATAGGATAAATTTTGTAAATAAACTTTTTCTACAACGTAATGTTTACTTGAGGCAGTTTTGCTCTTCGGTGTTAGCCCTTTTGATATTTCATATTTAAACAATGAGACGGGTAATATAGCTATCAAAGGATTTTCTCCTACTTTTCCATGTTCATGTAATCTTGAAAACTAAGAAGAAGATGACCGTTTCATGCTTTGCCTAGCCGGATATTCACTACACCCTTTCTTCTCCAATGTTGTTGTAATCGTGAATATAACGTGTTCGTTGTTTACAATATTTTTTGATTTTAAACACTATGTGTGAATTTTTAATTAACACTTTATAAATGAGTGCATGCGTACTGACTCTCTATATGTATCTTCATCATAAACGCTTACACCCAAAATATTGAACCTTATTTTTCCTTCGGTTTAAGTTTGTAACCCGTTTTTTTTCTCTCAATCGATTGATGACTTTTAAACAACGGTTTACCACTGTTGCCTGTGTTTCTTTATTACTACCCAAACATGTGGAAAGCTATATGATCAAAAGGGGTATAAAAGATAAACTTCAACTATGCCTAAGTAAAGTTGAACTTTCCTATTTTTTTTTTTTTTTTCAATCTATCAACAAATAATTCATCTTCAAAACTCTACCTTTTTTATTAAAATTTGTAGTATAGCTTTTATAGTATTATATGATCTAGGCTTTACGCTATTGATATTTGAAAATTTTAATCCTTTTTGCTAAGACCAAAATGACACAGAACTTAAAAACTATTAGTCAGTATACGACCGTCAACAATGAGCAAATACTGCAACAAGATGCAAAGTTTTGTGAATACTTGTTCAAGTGTTTATCATATGTTGTTCAAGAATTACCTGTGCACTATTCCATGACAAACGTTGTTTACTAAAACAAAAGCATGCACCAATGTCGTCACGTCGAATCCAACCTCCGGCGCAGTTCATAAGGGTATCATCTGTCAATCCTATTAACAATAAACAATGATTATGCAAATATATATAAATTGTTCGTTTGTACAAAATAACATTCCTACATGCAGAATTATTGTTCTGGTAATTGTTTTTTTGCTAACTAAACAAATAAGAAAAGTCGTATCCTGTTAGCCTGTCACATGTACATACGTTTATGCATTGCAGATATATACATTAAACTGATTTTTTTATGACATTAGAAATTTATTTCAGAATAAATATAAGTGTTAAATTTAAATAAAATCTTTACTTATATTATGAACTCACTTTCAAATTGATCCAAAATCTTTACCAATATTATGAACTCACTATCAAATTGATTCCTAATCTTTGCCAATATTATGAGCTCACTGTCAAATTGATTCCAAGTTTTGACCTATATTATGAGTCACTATCAAATTGATTCCAAATCTTTACCAATATTATGAACTCACTATCATTTTTTTTTTCAAATCTTTACCAATATTATGAACTCACTATCAAATTGATTTCAAATCTTTATCAATATGATCAAACTCACTATCAGATTAATTCCAAATCTTTACCAATAGTATGAACTCACTATCAAATTGATTCCAAATCTTTACCAATATTATGAACTCACTATCAAATTGATTCCAAATATTTATCAATATTATGAACTCACTATCAATTTGATTTCAAATATTTATCAATATTATGAACTCACTATCAATTTGATTCCAAATCTTTATCAACATGATGAACTCACTATCAAATATGCATAAAATATTTACCAATATTATGAACTGACTATCACATTGGTTCCTACCACAAAAGTGCAAAATATAAGATTGAAGGTTTTTATTTTTTTTTTTTTTTGTAATTAATTAATTTTGATGATGAAACATGTGAAATTACAAACTGCAGTATTTGATACACATTATGAATATAAAGCAATACTTGAAAGATTAATGAAGTCATCAGGATATATTTAGTTATAAATATAAATATTACAAATGATTTTGTTAAATATTTAAATAAAAGCTATTTCGAACAAATGTCATTTCTGATCCATTTTTACTTTTTGTAAAAGGGTTAAGAAACATTGATTATTTTACTATATTAATCCAATATTTTAGATATTTAACCCCACCATATTTTGTGAGGGAGTTGTTCTTACCCCTACATTTGTAAATATAATGTTAGAGTAACAACAAAATATATTAACTGTCGACAAAATCCTCAGACACTAAGATTGAAGTTTATAGATTTGTAAGTTAAACAATGCTGTTTAACTTTTTAATTTGTATATGACCTGATAAATTAAGATTGCTATCAAAATATTGACCTTTATGCTGAATATCTGTATGACTCTAACAACTAGAGTAGCTTAAATACCCGTATATTGATCATTTGTGAGAAGAAAAAAACTGTACACATACTAATGTGTAGAACATACATGTCTTTAACATGGATGCAGCAGAATTAGATTGACGTTAAGCAACCAACAATCAGTCAAGCAATGGGTGCAGTAGAAAGAAAGTAATTGATATTAAGGATGTTCGCTTGTCATGTTTTTGAGTTTTTGTCAGATTTTAAGAATCCTCTGGTTTTATCCACTTAAATGCATTAAAACAATTTCCCCATTAACCCCTATTATTCTTTTAAAAAATATTTAACATGTATAATGATAAACCATTTGGTAAAGTCTCATAAAATCCTTGTTATTTTTTTATGGTTTTAAGCACTTAAACTTGTCAATGATAAAGCTATGAAAATTCAAGAGAGATCATTTCCCGGCAAAATTTCAATGGTTAATATCTCGAAATCAAGCACATTAACCTATATTTTTACTTTGCTCTTTTGGTTCCTTTAATAATCCCCTATCAATATATACTAATGTTATGAATTGCCTGTTGTTTTATATATGGGTAGCGAACCTCTAAAAGTGATATCGATTTTGATCTGAGCGTCACTGATGAGTCTTATGTAGACGAAACGCGCGTCTGGCGTATAAAATTATAATCCTGGTACTTTTGATAACTATTTACACCACTGGGTCGATGCCACTGCTGGTGGACGTTTCGTCCCCGAGGGTATCACCAGCCCAGTAGTCAGCACTTCGGTGTTGACATGAATATCAATTATATGGTCATTTTTATAAATTATCTGTTTACAAAACTTTGAATTTTTCTAAAAACTAAGGATTTTCTTACCCCAGGAGTAGATTACCTTAGCCGTATTTGGCACAATTTTTCGGAATTTTGGATCCTCAATGCTCTTCAACTTTGTATTTGTTTGGCTTTTTAACTATTTTTATCTGAGCGTCACTGATGAGTCTTATGTAGACGAAACGCGCGTCTGGCGTATAAAATTATAATCCTGGTACTTTTGATTACTATTTACACCACTGGGTCGATGCCACTGCTGGTGGACGTTTCGTCCCCGAGGGTATCACCAGCCCAGTAGTCAGCACTTCGGTGTTGACATGAATATCAATTATATGGTCATTTTTATAAATTTTCTGTTTACAAAACTTTGATTTTTTCTAAAAACTAAGGATTTTCTTACCCCAGGAGTAGATTACCTTAGCCGTATTTGGCACAATTTTTTGGAATTTTGGATCCTCAATGCTCTTCAACTTTGTATTTGTTTGGCTTTTTAACTATTTTGATCTGAAAGTCACTGATGAGTCTTATGTAGACGAAACGCGCGTCTGGCGTATAAAATTATAATCCTGGTACTTTTGATAACTATTTACACCACTGGGTCGATGCCACTGCTGGTGGACGTTTCGTCCCCGAGGGTATCACCAGCCCAGTAGTCAGCACTTCGGTGTTGACATGAATATCAATTATATGGTCATTTTTATAAATTTTCTGTTTACAAAACTTTGAATTTTTCTAAAAACTAAGGATTTTCTTACCCCAGGAGTAGATTACCTCAGCCGTATTTGGCACAATTTTTTGGAATTTTGGATCCTCAATGCTCTTCAACTTTGTATTTGTATGGCTTTTTAACTATTTTGATCTGAGCGTCACTGATGAGTCTTATGTAGTCGAAACGCGCGTCTGGCGTATAAAATTATAATCCTGGTACTTTTGATAACTATTTACACCACTGGGTCGATGCCACTGCTGGTGGACGTTTTGTCCCCGAGGGTATCACCAGCCCAGTAGTCAGCACTTCGGTGTTGACATGAATATCAATTATATGGTCATTTTTATAAATTTTCTGTTTACAAAACTTTGAATTTTTCTAAAAACTAAGGATTTTCTTACCCCAGGAGTAGATTACCTTAGCCGTATTTGGCACATTTTTTTGGAATTTTGGATCCTCAATGCTCTTCAACTTTGAATTTGTTTGGCTTTTTAACTATTTTGATCTGAGCGTCACTGATGAGTCTTATGTAGACGAAACGCGCGTCTGGCGTATAAAATTATAATCCTGGTACTTTTGATAACTATTAAATGAGTAAAACATTTCAAATGAGAAAATCGTAAACGCTAGATTCAAGAACAATCTAACAATTGAAACACAAATATGACACATATCAACAATCGACAATTTTAGGGTTTAAAGGGCAGAGAATAAGGAGAAAGATGAAAAAACAAAGGAAATAATATAAGTAATTGAGAAACCTAGGCAAAAAAATAAAAATAAATGGCAAAAATAACGTGTAAAAGAGCAGATACATGTAACAGTTGCAGAAAGAATTAATACCGAAATAAAAAATATCTCAACCCCTTCCAGGAGTTTATGTATCTCTAAAAGATTTTTATTATGATAATAACCTGGACAACAGCTGGATTGTGTGCAATTTATGTGATCAATACTTTTTCCTGCGCAGTTTTGTCCGCCATATTGAGGATGTGGATTAGAACATTGCCGATGACGTAGACGGGTACCAACACCACACGTGACACTACATGGTTCCTGCATCCAAACACTCCATTTACCATCAACTGGAAATATACACCGCGAATTTGAATATTCAACAAATTGCAAATTTTCAAACTTTACCAAAATCACGAAAATAAATATCCACGAATATTTCAGTTTTCCTCAAACCACAATAATAAGAACCCACGAAAATAAATGAATCCAAAGTATAAGTTTTTATCTATAGGAATTTGCAAGACAAAGCTTCCAGGGTGCGGTATAGATCATTAATTAGTTTTACAATCTATATGTTTTATAATTTCGTTGTTTACAAACAACATTCAAATACCATTTCACAGTAAGTTGAAGATCTGTTGTGAAGGGAAAAGTTAGATAACCATTTTGGACCACGTGTTAAAAAATAGAAACCCAAAAGAATACTTAGACTCTGAATCATCGGTGAATTGCACAAAATAATATGTCTCACATAGTGTTGTGAGTTGTAGTTAATTGTAATCAAATAAATAGTGGGTTTTTTTTAATTAGAAAGTTGTATATTGTATTAATCAACCACGGAAGATTTGATGATATCGTCTAAGCGTGCTTGCCTCAGTGTTGGCATAGTTTCCAGAATGGTGAATTAAAACCTTGAAAACTGATTTGCTTTATGTATATGGCATTTAGGAGGTAGGACATAAATTGGACGGCTCGGAGTGAGAATATTGATTCCAGTTAGGTTGACATTGTCGAACTGTTTTCTAAACTTTCATTGTGTACTAACAAGTGAAAAATTCGACTCAGTATACTAGTCAAGTGAAAGAAGGCATAATGTTTATGCAATTTAAGCATCTTCTCAGCCTGATCGAATATGCATTTAAGCTGATATTTCATGTTTAGCAGCCATCCATCATCTCCATCATACAATCCCACAAAAATAAATGTGTTGGGTTTTCATTCAATTGATCTCAACGTTTATTTTTACAAATCCGCTTTTGTTCGCTTTGATTAGTTTTAATTTGTTCATATTTCATTCTTCTAGCATAAGTTGTCCATCAATCTGTTGTTCATTTTCATCAACACTGACATTTCTTGCCGCAACGTAAACAATATCAGACGAGATCTTTGTATGGTACAGGTCGCCAAAATGCATCTCGAATTATCTCAAACTGCTTTTGTTTTAGAAAACAAAAGCACATAGACTATAAGCAGAATATATGTTAGTTATTAAAATGGTTTAAGTATTATGTGTTCGCCATTATAATTATCTAACTGCTAATATCATTAGATTACTTTCTTATGTTCATAATTACTGTTGCTATTGACACAAATCTGAGTACAATGCGTCAACCTCGATTTTAAATTCACTGATGGCGAAATACGAGAACAATGCAGGATGTTTTTATTTCATTTCTATTTAATATGAATTGTTTTTAAAAACAAAAAGTAAAAAAAAAATGTTTGTTTACAAGTTGTCAAACTGCGATAACGAAAAAAAGGTGATAATTTTCACTATGAAGATCAGTTTGTGTTTGTTTGTATGACAAACTGTAATAGACTATTTAATAGTAGCCAGTACTTCGGTACTGGCATGAAAATACGCATTTTTTTGTGTTATTAAATTTAGCTGTTACAAAATGTTAGAAATTATTATAAATTAAGGAATGTATCTCCCTCTTGCAAATCTCTTATTCCTTTCACGGATTTTGCTATACTTTTTGGGACTTTTTTTTATTATAACTCTTCATCTTTTATATAAGCTTTGGATTTCAAATATTTTGGCCACGAGCTTCACTGAAGAGACATGTATTGTCGAAATGCGTATCTGGTGAAGGAAAATTGATACCGTATATTTCTGGTAGAAATGCCACTGTGTGTGGTAGATATAAAAATTGTTTTTAATAAAACCAACCATAACATTGCAGTTTTTTTCTTTCTATTCATAATTTTATGTTAAGATATTTTGATTAATGAGGTTCATATTGACATGCTGGTTCAACTAGTGTTTGTTTGTGGGGCAGCCGGAGAACGCCACCGGTGTTGGGAATTTCTCGCTGCATTGAAGACTTATTGGTGACCTTCTGCTGTTTTCTGTTCTATGGTCGGGTTGTTGTCTCAATGACACATTCCCCAGTTTCCATTCTCAATTGTATTCTCATTTTAACGGACATTGACTGTGCATCGCCTGAACCAATTCAGAAATATGACAGTTGTTGTCCATCATTCGTTTGACGTGTTTTTTCTTTTCATTTTGCCATTTGATTAGGGACTTTCCGTTTTGAATTTTCCTCGGAGTTCAATATTTTGATGATTTTACTGAAGGGAAGGTAAGTTTCAAATTGTTGAAAATACTTTCTGATTTACCTAATAATCGAACTGGCTTTAATAAATACTTGTAGATAAATTACTTCCGTTAAATTTTTAAAAATCTAATTATGTGTAATTATTGCCTCTCCTGAGTAAAGTCATAATAAAAAGGGAATAGAAATGACAAAGCATCGTCGTTTTTAAAATTATTCAGCAGTGACTAGTTTGATCAACAAATTGTGAAAAATAAAATCACAAAAATACTGAGTTCCGAAAATGGCAAAACAAAAGCCCAAACTCATCAACCAAATGGACAATAACAGTAACTGTCATATTTTTATATTGGTAATGGCATTTAATTAGAAAATGATGAGTTAAATCTGGTTTTAGATCCAGCTAGACCTCTCACTTGTATTAGTTACCCTTTCTTACATTGCTTCTTTTTTTTTAAGTTATTTTTACTTTCGGGCATTGAATTCTAAGTTTGGACTTCTATGTAATGAAGTTTGTTGTAACGTTTCAAATTGTCAATGGAAACGGTGTTTACTCGGTTCTTTTTCGTGTATTTTGCATAGTGATGTTTTAGCTGTCAAATCCACAATGGCAAAAAGAACGGTTCATTTAAACAATTTGTGTTGCACAAAAATATTATTAGCACAATTAAGGAAGAAACTTTATCATGATAAGAAGGTCCTTGTAAATCATTAGATCAAGCAAAAAAACAAAAACAAGGATATTAAAAAACGATTAGTTTCAATAAAAATAAGTTGAACCCTTCACATGTTTACATATATGGTAGAAGAGCTGTCTTGATTTATCTCTGTAAGTTTTTTTTCTTTTCATGGAATATGTGTTTCCGTAAGATCTTGAAAGTCAACAAAATTGAAGCGTGTTATTTTGTTGTTGCAGTTCGTATGTTGACCTATTTATTTCTATAGTTCTTTTGTTGTTGTTTGGTCGCTGTCTCCATGACGTATATGTTTACCTTTCACCTTCTTATCCTTACTTACCGGAACAGTGTTCACTAAAACCATGTCTTCGTAAAATCTCCGTTTCATTATCTACACATTGAACATTCTGTGGACATATACTGGTTCTGATCCCTACCTGTACACCAATACCACATGTCTTTGAGCATGATCCCTATTGCCAGTCACTAAATTTAATTTCTATGCCATCAATATCTTTTAATGGAGCAGCTAAAAAAGTGTGAAGGTTTAAAAGATATATTTTTTTATATTCTCAATTAAACATTCAGTGTATATTATGTTGTGTCCCTAAAAAAATACATATAAGTTTCCTGAAACATACAATCTTTGTTCTTTTGTGTTTGATGGCTAGTTGGATCCTCCGTTTTGCATTTTCGCCAGTCAGCTTTTTTTTCATCTGTCCAATACATATTTACCTATTCGCATCATTATTATTTTTGATGTGTGCCACTAAATTATATTTCAAAAAATATATTAGTTTAAGGTAAAAACAAAGGCGACAATTATTTTAATACTCACCAGTGAAGGAGGAAGAGAGATGATTTTTTTTAAACCTTTAACATCAATATAATACTTAAAACATAAAGGTCTAATTTACGAAAATATATAACACATTGATGCCATGTCCATTTTGGTAGAGCAATTGTAAACACCATTCGTTTTTTTTGGCGACGCGTAATTTCAACTCTACCTCACATCCTGGACTTTGAGAATATAATCCGTTTTAAAATACCATTTATAATTATTTGATTTCCTTGGTATGTTCGTAGTGAGGAAGATTATTTTAAAAAAAGTTTATAAATAATTTAACTCTACCAGTATTGTTTATTCATATATACATATACCGTGAACATGTCACAAATACTATACACCCGTTGTCTCATTGCCAGTCATGTCAGATCTCCTTATTCTGACGTTATAATGAGAGAAAAGAAATGTCAAACCCTCCCGCTGCCAGAACTACAAACAATTGTCCTACAAGTGGGAGGTTAAGATAGCCACAAAACCAGATGTAATCCACCATTGTTACATAACTAATGCCTGTACCAAGACAACAATATGACAGTTGTTCTCCATTTGTTTGATGTTATTTAGCTTACGAGTTTGCCATTCGTTAAGGGCTTTTCTGTTTTGAATTTTCACTGGAGTTCGGAATTTTTTGTTTATTTTATTTGTTAAACATAAATGGTTGCATTGCATGTGCTTCGACATACGGTAGCTGTGTGCCTGTATATGGTTCTGCATAATAAATTTTTCACATGAGAACTTAGATTACGTATTCTTTCTGTATTAATTAATTTACAGAAACACTAAACACAATACAATGTATTTCTATAATGACTGGAAATTACGCATAGAGTAGTTCTTAAAGGTTATACTAAAAGATTCATGTATTTCATGCTATTATTTAAACCTGAGAGTCTTTTAAAAAGTAAGCACGTGTAGTTTCTGTGGAATGTATGAAGATAAACACATAAATATAAATGATAGAACTTACACACATAGAGCATGTAAAAGTAAGAAGCAATTTTACATTCATAAGCAGCATTAATGGCATATGATTTTTTAACGTAAAACTTTAAACATCAATTATTCTCATAACCTTCCTATGATTAATAAAAACATTGAGTTTTCCTTGCTCGAAAAAAAGTAAAAGTAACAAAAATACGAAACTCCGAGGAAAATTCAAAACGGTAAAATCAAAAGTCAAAACACATCAATCGAATGTCCAACAACTGTCATATTCCTGACTTCGTACATGCATTTTAGTTTGTAGAAAATGGTTGATAAGACCTGGTTTTATATCTACCTAAACCTCTTACTGTTATGACAGTCGCATCAACTTCAATTATATTTACAACGATGTGTGAATAAAACAAACAGACATAATAGGTAAAAATGTCAAAAATATGGGAACAGCAGGTGAATTATTCCTTGCATTTCTGCTACATTATACAAGGAAACTGTCTAACGCAATTATAATTATGGAAATTCTGTCACATAATTATCATTCAAGGAATTTAGCCTACATGAACATGATTTCTAGAATTTCTATTACATAGTTTTTATTCCAGGAACTTCTCTTACATGAATATCATCCCTGGAGTTTGTATTACATATTTCTTATTATTCCTAGAACTTCTCTTACATAGTTATTATTCCAGAAACTTCTACTGTATATATATCATTCCTGGAATTTTTATAACATAATTAATATTATTATTCACAGAAATTCTCTTTCATGTATATCATTCCAGGAATTTTTATAATATAGTTTTTATCATTCCAGGAACATCTCTGAAACAAATCTGATAAAAAATGGTTAATCCTTCAAATCATTGCTTGTTCTGAAGTTCCTTTTGCTATGATATAAGACTTACAACTTCTAATATTTTAAAAACTATAATCGTTTATACTATTTTCCGTGCTGTTTATTTATGCACCATAAGTGGTGACAGAGACATGTATCAAGTGGCCATAAAAACTGACCAGTTCACAGAATTTTGAAAGGAAAACTAAAGACTGAGCAAGAGGAAACCAAAAACAAGAGGTGATCTCATGTGCATTGATAGGATATTGCAAAAATACTGATATAGAACACATTATTCATTGTGCATCTTATAATTCTAATTCGTATTTTAATAATTCTTAAAAAATAAAAAATAATTGGTTCTCTACAAATTATCACATGTAACAATAGTTACACTTTTGTATGACAAATACTTAGAAATAGCTTGTGCGGTAGAATTTTACATTTGTATACAGTCTTTGCACTAATATGTTACTCGAGAGATCTACTTAAATTATTGTTCAGTACTTTAATTCCATAAGTTAAGATAAGAGTTTATAGTTTGTGCAATGTTTTACGCAAGTATAAAGGTTTATGTACTTTTATAAATTGATGATACATTTAAACGCATATCAAAATAGTATAGGTCTTTTTTCTTAAATTTAATTTTTAGAATAGGAATATTGAAGAGTCGAAATACTGCGTATAATTCGGATATTGCAAAGTTTACAACACTTTCAATTCAAACACGTTTTAATGGAAATACGTTCTTAAAAACATGAATTGATCTTATAAAAGAAACAAAACAAACATGTATAATTTACTTCCAACATAATTTGGATTTTTATTAGAAAAGTTCGACATTTTGTTTTTAGATTTGGGTGTCTGTTAAATAATCTAAAATAATCTTGGCTTAACATCAGTTTGCCTTTTAGAATCTGCCATATTGAAATCCCCCCCAGTTTTTGGTGGGGATCTATTTGCTTAGTCTTTAGTTTTCTTTATGTATGATGTGTCTTGCGTACTTTGATTTTTCTCTCTGTTTGATTTCTTCCTTTATAGTCATGGCTTTTTCAGTTTATGTTCTAACTATGAGTTTGATTGTCCCTCTGGGATCTTTTAAACCTTTTTTTTTTACATGGCACTGATAATAAAGCAATTCAAACGGTATTGGACCTAATTGTTTACAAATTTTATGTCGTTTGACAGGTATTTGAATTGACATTTTTAGACCATCAATCTAATGTTGATTACTATATATGCATGACTTAACAAACTTTTTTTATAATTGTCCGTTTATAAATTTTGAAATTATTTAGAAACTAAGGTTACAACTCCCTAAGGCAAAGTTGACTTTAGATGAATTTGGATATTTATTTAAGGTATTTTTGTCATAAAGCTCTTCAACCGTTTCGGTTCTTGTACATCTTCGTATTTCAAATGTTTGACTTTGAGCGTTCCTGATGAATATAAATCAAGAAAAGTGCTTCGGACGCATAGAAATTATTAAACGTGTTTGTTTTCAATTTTTGTTGTCACTATATTGTTAATTTTTGCAAAAATAAAATTCAGAGGACTTATGCCTTATATTGTCATGAGCCTATGTTAACATTATACACATATATAACAAGTTGTAAACAGTGAGAAGGACACATTAACTAATGTTAAATATCGTGTTTGTTACATATATTTTATCTACTAAATCATGGTGAAAGGTTGGTATTCTGATATACATTTTTACTTTTTGGTTCATCTCATACCTTGCTACCAAAAAAAACAAAAAAAACACCTGTCATATAAAAGAGGCTCATAATGGGTTGGTTACCATTTTTCTAGTATGGCGTTCATTATCACTGAACTTGTTTAGGGGCCATCAGATGAACGCATTTGAGTGTGGAAATTTCTCGCTGCATTGAAGACATGATGGTGACCTTCTGCTGTTGTCTGTTCTATGGTTGGGTTGTTGTCTTTTTGAAACATTCCCCATTTCCATTCTCAATTTTATTTATTGTTTTTTGTCATTTACTCTATTTTTTATTTATCTTGTCTCTTATTCTCTATATTTATATTTTATTGCCCCATTGTTCTCTTTTGTTTTCTTTATTTGGTGGATCTACTTTTTTCTATGCTTTTTTTCTTTCTCTTTATTCTGCAATTTTTTCCCATCATGCTCTATTTTGTCAATCCATTATACCCCCTCAGGAAATCGTACAGATAAATAATTATATTCAAGTTTTAAGTGCAGTTAACCCAAAATATTAAAGTGTATATTTTAATTAATTATGTTTATATACATCTGTATTGTAAATACAGGTAAATACATTTGTATCCCATTTTCAAAAGCCTATTTTTCTATCATTTAAAAAAAAAGGAAATCGTACAAGATATATCATTATAATCAAGTTTTAAATGCAGTTAAACCATAACAGTAACGTGCATATCTTAACTAATTATGGTTATACACATGTGTTTTGTAAATACAGGTAAATAAAATATATACCATTTTCAAAAGCTAATTTTTGAATCATTAAAAAGCAGTGTACAATTTCCAAATATGCAATTAAATGTTTACCAAAGATGGGAATCACTTACCTAATGGACTTTCCGCTTCTGGTTTGTCGTTCAAGTATGGTGCAATGATCAAAAATAAAGATAAACTTAGCAGTACAGATAACGAACTGCCAACAATTATACCAGACACACACGACCTCCAGTTAACTTGTAGCAAAAAATGATATAGTCTTTGTCTCTTGACTGAAGCAGAATTAGAGCTGTTGAAAAGCATATCATTGTCCATTTCAATTTGATTTCACAGATAACACAGATGCACATACATCTAGGCAAGAAAGACGCCTGTCATTTGACGTAAACAACATGAAAAGTGTTGCACTTGTAACTATTTAAAATAATAAATCGGTACTCTCGTGTGATGTCATTAATACTTACAAGTAAGATCCGACATCCTTATTTACTTAGATTTCACACTTACTGATTTTATTTTGATTTTCTTCTTCCGCAAAATTTGTAACATGCCCTGTTTTGTGGTTTCGCAAGATGTCGCTTAGATTTTTTGTTTATGATATCGAACAGTTATTGCGCTTTTGAGACTGACCCTGTTTAGTTTAAGACTATTTATTGTAAGAGTTATCTCCCCAGACACTGTCTATTTGTGGTAAGATCTCCTCCGTAAAAAAAAACTAAAATTTATTTTACCAAATTGTTCGCTATAACCATTGTTTAATTGTTCTATTTTGACGGAAGCGATACGAAGACTTCATGAGCTAGTTTTTTGCCCTAATGCATTTGAAATTAGTGATATGCAATTCTAACTGGTAAACAGTTAGTTATAGAGACCTAGGGTCTGATCAAAGAATAGTAAACTTTGTCAAAGTCAAATTCTAAATTTCAGGAACTCAATTTTCGGCTCTCCCTTGACACCATTTGCGAGTATGGTCTTGAGGAAACGATGATAGTCCGTCGGAAGGGGACGATAAATGGCTGACCCGTTTTTAAGAGAGAGCCATACCTCTTGCACGTAAAAGACACCCCTGTAGATTTCGAAAAAGAGTAGGCTAATGCCGCTACAAGGCAGAACTCGCACCCGCAAAGTGGAAAGGGATTAATATAAGTTGCAAAACTTGTTTTCCAATCCACTATAAATAAATATGTTTAAACTAATTTCTGACTTTCTGTTGTTCCTTGACTTACTCTATCACTTTTAAAGATATACATAAAAAAACTTGCGTAAAATTTCGCCTAATTGTGATTCAGATATGATACATTTGGTCTGAAACAATTCAATGAATTTCTATAAGAGTTATTGGATCTGATACGATACAATTTAAGGTTAATTGATTATTACTCCAACGTGGTACATGATAATGGCAAAGGGTCTTTTGCAAACTGTTTTTTATCCCGTGAACAAATATCAACCGGAAGTGACCTTGAGTAAACCGGAAGTAGTAATTTTCGAACTTCTTTCATAGTAAAGTCCATCAAAACTAAATATTTTTTAAATATGCATACATAAACCGATCACTTGAGACAGGGAGTGAATGTTACTGAACCGGAAGTACCTTATTTTCCTATATTTCGGGAAAAGTATATAGAAACTCTATATATTTGGAATCAGTTTAAAACAACTATCATGTGAGACTGGAAGTGACATTTTTAAACCAGAAGTTGACAATTACCTCCCTTATTTCAGGCATAAATGCATAGAATCATTTATTTATTAAATCAGTTGAAGAAAAACGTTGCGTGGATGCCAAAAGTAAAACTGAATAAACCGAAAGTAGCTTTTCATCAATAACTTATGAAAATGATGTAAAAAGACTTTCAGAGAACAATAGGCTTTTGACTATTATCAATAATGATAGGAATTGTTCCATGAAACTTCATTTTAGTTCAACAAATCTTCAAAAATTAATTTTCGAAAATTTAAAATAAAATTAGGAAATGTGCTTGTATAACTTAATTTTGTTATGATTGTGATACGACTTTGACGATTTTTACTTCAAATTTGTATAACATTTTTAAGAAATTGACGTGAACTTCATGTTTAATTGGGTAACTGTGGCCGAGTTGGCTAAGTTGATCCGTATCACAAGCCTGTATTTATTGAGGACGTGCGTTTAAAATTACAACGACTTCAATAAATTGCTAAAAGACTAATATCAGCTACTGTTATATGTACTAGACGATTGAGATTTGAAATAAATTTATTGTATCATTCCTTTTCATACATTTCGTCAATTGTTTCATTTAAAAGATTAAAAACACTTTCTCTTCCATGATGTCCGTCTTTGTGACTGGTTTGTTGTGATGTAGAAATATTGTTTGAAACCTGTAAAATAAGAAAAACATATGGACACTTAATTTCTATTGCAAATATATTTTTTCTAAATATTAAGAAGTGTTATTCTGATTTTTCATGATTTATTTGTTCAACGTTACGGGTCATACATTTAAAAATCGACACTTTACTTCAGATTCATTTTCTAGATTTCGCAGATTATAATTTTAAAAATCATTGATCAAACAACAAATGTTCTTTCACACAGTTTTAAATAATTTGAACTCACGCCTTCTTTATAAAGTTATATACATTGTTTGTCCGTGTTTGCTGGTAAATAAGCTTGAAAATCGTACACGCCACGTTTATCGCTGTTAAATTCCATGACTGATAAAGGATTTACTTCAGTGATATGTAAAAAGAAATGATGCTTTAAGTCGAAAGAGTTAAGAAATAAAATAAGCTTAAAATAAAGATAGATTATAGAGCTCCTTTTCGAGATATTTGGTTTTTTTCAATGGCGGGAAAAGGCTGACTCGGACTTTTACATTATGTTTGAATTGGTATTGATCAATTAGAGGAAAATCAATTCGTAAAGTTCATAATCACATGGCAACATCAATTAACAAAACACATAAAAAACGAATGGACAAGAATCCTCATATTTAATGAAACTTTGGTAAAAAAAAACTTTCATGAGCCATTGAAGACTTATATGTTAAGATAATGTATTATGGTGCATCATATTTTACCCTTTATCGTTTTCTTTATTTTGTGGATCTACCTTTTTCTATGGTTTATTTTCTTTCTCTTTATTCTGCACTTTGTGCCCATCATGCTCTATTTCATCAATCCATTCTAGCCCCCCCAGGAAATATTACCGGATAAATAATTATATTCAAGTTTTAGGTGCAGTTAAACCAACATATTAAAGTGTATATTTTGATTAATTATGTTTATATACATCTGTATTGTAAACACAGGTAAATACATTTTTATCCCATTTTCAAAAGCCTATTTTTCTATCATTTAAAAAAAAAGGAAATCGTACAAGATAGTTCATTATAATCAAGTTTTAAATGCAGTTAAACCATAACAGTAACGTGCATATCTTAACTAATTATGGTTATACACATATACCATTTTCAAAAGCTTTTTTTTGTATCATTAAAAAGGAAGCAGTGTAAAATTCCCAAATATGCAATTAAATGTTAATCAAATATTGGAATCACTTACCTAATGGACTTTCCGCTTCTGGTTTGTCGTTCATGTATTGTACAATTATAAAAAATAAAGATAAACTCAGCAGTACAGATAAAGAACTGCCAAAAATTATATCATTGTCCATTTCAATTTGATTTCACAGATAACAATTTTGTGCACATACATGTAGGCGAAAAAGACGCCTTTCATTTGACGTAAACAACATGAAAAGTGGTGCACTTGTAACGATTTAAAAATAATTCGGTACTCTCGTGTGATGTAATTAATACTAACAAATAAGATCCTACATCCTTTTTTACTTATATTTCACACTTACTAGCTTGTTTATTTTATTAGGTCTTTCCACTATTCTGATTTTTTTTTTGATTTTCTTCTTCCGCAAAATTTGTAACATGCCCTGTTTTGTGGTTTCGCAAGATGTCGCTTAGATTATTTTCTTATGTTATCGAACAGTTATTGCGCTTTTGAGACTGATCCTGTTTAGTCTAAGACTATTTATTGTAAGAGTTATCTCCCGAAACACTGTTTCTTTGTGGTAAGATTTTCTTCCTAAAAAAACTAAAATTTATTTTACCAAATTGTTCGCTATAACCATTGTTTTTTCTTCTATTTAGACGGAAGCGATACGAAGACTTCATAGGATAATTTTTTGCCCTAATGCATTTGAAATTGATATGCAATTCTAACTGGTAAACAGTTAGTGATAGAGACCTAGGGTCTGATGATTTTAGGTCCATTGGGTCAAAGAATAGAAAACTTTGTCAATGTCAAAAGTCAAGGTCAAATTCTAATTACTGACTTTCCCTTGTTTTTTACTTACTCTATCACTTTTAAAGATATAAATAAAAAGAACTTGTGAAAAGTGTTCGCCTTATTGTGATGCAGATATGATACATTTGGTCTGAAACAATTCAATGAATTTCTATAAGAGTAATTGGATCTGATACGATTCAATTTAGGGTTAATTGATTATTACTCCAACGTGGTACATTATAATGCCATAGGGTCTTTTGCACCACTATTGCTTATCCGTGAACTCGGCAAATACCAACCGGAAGTGACCTTGAGTAAACCGAAAGTAATTATTTTCGAACTTCTCTCATAGAAAAGTACATAAAAACTTAATATTTTTTAAATATGCATACATAAACCTATCACTTGAGACCGGGAGTGAATTTTACTGAACCGGAAGTACCTTATATCTCCTATATTTCGGCAGAAGTATATAGTAACCCTATTTATTTGGAATCAGTTGAAAAGCAGCTATCATGTGAGACCAGAAGTTGACAATTACCTCCCTTATATCAGGCACAAATGCATTGAATCATTAATTTATTAAATCAGTTAAAGAACTAGAGGCTCTAGAGAGCCTGTGTCGCTCACCTTGGTATATGTGAACTAAACAAAGGAGGCAGACAGTTCATGACAAAATTATGTTTAGATGATTGTGATGTGTTTGTACATCTTACTTTACTGAACATTCTTGCTGCTTACAATTATCTCTATCTATAATGAACTTGTCCGTGTAGTTTCTGTGGAAAATGTTAGTAAAAATTTTCATATTTTATGAAAATTGTTAAAAATTGATTATAAAGGACAATAACTTCTTAGGGGGTCAATTGACCATTTTGGTCATGTTACTTTATTTTTGAGTCTTAAATTGCTGTACATTATTGCGGTTTACAGTTTATCTCTATCTATAATAATATTCAAGATAATAACCCAAAACAGCAAAATTTCCTTAAAATTACCAAATTAGGGGCAGCAACCTAACAACGAGTTGTCCGATTCATCTAAAAATTTCAGGGCAGATAATCTTGACCAAATAAACAATTTCACCCCTTGTCAGATTTGCTCTAAATGCTTTGGTTTTTGAGTTATAAGCCAAAAACTGCATTTTACCCCTATGTTCTTTTTTTAGCCGTTGCTGCCATCTTGGTTGGTTTGCCCGGTCACAAAACACAATTTTTAAACTAGATAGCCTTAAATGATATGTTTGGTAAAATTTGGCCCAGTAGTTTCAGAGGAGAAGATTTTTGTAAAAGTTAACTAAGATTTACGAAAAATGGTTAAAAATTGACTATTAACGGCAATAACTCCTAAAGGGGTCAACTGACCATTTTGGTCATGTTCACTTATTTGTAAATCTTACTTTGCTGAACATTATTGCTGTTTACAGTTTATCTCCATCTATAATAATATTCAAGACAATCACCAAAAACAGTAAAATTTCCTTAAAATTACCAGTTAAGAGGCAGCAACCCAACAATGGGTTGTCCGATTCATCTGAAAATTTCAGGGCAGATAGATCTTGACGTGATAAACAATTTTACCCCAGATTTGCTCTAAATGCTTTGGTTTTTGAGTTATAAGCCAAAAAACTGCATTTTACCCCTATGTTCTATTTTAAGCCATGGCGGCCATCTTGGTTGGTTTGCCCGGTCACAAAACAGAATATTTAAAAAAGATACCCCAATGGTGATTGTGGCCAAGTTTGGTTAAATTTGGCCCAGTAGTTTCAGAGAAGATTTTTGTAAAAGTTAACGACGACAGACGACAGACGACAGACGATGGACGACGGACGACGAGGTAAGCTAAAAATGTTGCTTGGATACCAAAAGTAAAACCAAATAAACTGAAAGTAGCTTCTCAGCAATAACTTATAAAATTGATGTAGAAAGACTTTAAGAGAACAATAGGCTTTTAATTATTATCAAAGTTTTTTAACGATTTTGACAATTGTATTTGAAAATTATTTAACAAGATGATAGGAATTATTCCATGAAACTTCATTTGAGTTCAACAAATCTTCGAAAATTTAAAATTTACATTAGGAAATGTGCCTGTTTTACTTAATTTTGTTATTGTGATACGACTTTGACGATTTTTACTTCAAGTTTGTATCACATCTAAAAAAAGTTCAACTCCGTATCACAAGCCTGTATTTATTGAGGACGTGAGTTTTAAAATTACAACGACTACAACAAATTGATAAAAGACTTATATCAGTTACTGACATGCTGGCTTCATACAGTTTTATCAAAATATTATGTCTCCATCATATGAAATGTTAAAGCATAATCTCTCCTATTATGTATCAAGTATCTTGTGATCATAAATTATACGAGAAGAACAAAACTAGCATTTGTTTTAGTTCTTTTACCAAATGTGTCCGATTCCTGATTATGCCTACACATTTACCACTGCTTGTTTTATCTTCAACCAGGCTGTTCGATATCTCGGTTTATTAATGTTAACTGTTTTTCATGTCGGGACCGACCGTTGCACTGTTTTTTTAAAGACATTAGATGACCTATATTAGCTTATATAATACGGCATTTGGGCTCTGGTGAAAAGTTAGTTCAAATGATCGAAGTTTTCGGGGTAAACGGTACACAATTTATCTTCTGTTTTCTTTTCTCCATGGAGACTTTGGAAATAGATACTCATACAATTGATAGGACAACCGAAACCTAATGGCATGTTAGTTGTTTGACCTTCTGTTTATGATGATCTGATAATATGATGGTCGTTCTGGGATAAACAGAATACAAAATAATTGGCAAAAACCCAAATCTAGACCCTTTGTTATATATACCTGACGATTGAGATTTGAAATAAATTTATTGTATCATTCATTTTCATACATTTCGTCAATTGTTTCATTCAAAAGATTTAACACACTTTCTCTTCCATGATGTCCGTCTTTGTGACTGGTTTGTTGTGATGTAGAAATATTGTTTGAAACCTGTAAAATAAGAAAACATATGGACACTTAATTTCTATTAAATTCTATTGCAAATATATTTTTTCTAGATATTAAGAGGTGTTATTCTGATTTTTCATGAATTATTTATTCAACGTTACGGGTCATACATTTAGAAATCAACACATCACTTAAGATTCATTTTCTATATTTCGCAGATTATAATTTAAAAAATCGTTGATCAAACAACAAATTTTCTTTCACACAATTTTAAAATGATTTGAACTGACATCTTCTTTATCCAGTTTGACTTCTGAAATAATTTTTCAAATTTTAAATTCTACATTGTTTGTCTGTGTTTGCTGGGAAATAAGCTTGAAAATCGTAAACGCCAAGTCTAATGCTGTTAAATTCCATGACTGATAAAGGATTTACCGCAGTGATATGTAAAAAGAAATGATGCTTTAAGTCGAAAGAGTTAAGAAATTAAACAAGCTTAATATATTGATAGATAAAAAAAAAAATAAAAAAAAAATATTGAGCTCCTTTTCGAGATATGTGGGATCTTTTTCAAGGGCGGGAAAAGGCTGACTCGGACTTTAACCTTACGTTTGCATTGGTATTATTTTGGTATCATATCGAAAGAAAATAAATCTAGAACAAAGTAAAATCACAAAAATACTGAACTTAGAAGAAAATCAATTCGAAAAGTCCATAATCACCTCGCAAAATCAAATAACAAAACACATCAAAAACGAATGGACAAGAATCCTCATATTTAATGAAACTTTGGTAAAAAAAATCTTTCATGAGCCATTGAAGACTTATATGTTAAGATAATGTATTATGGTGCATCATATTTACCCTTTTTCGTTTGAAATAAACCAAACAGAATGATTCAATAAACGGTTATTACTTCAAACTTTAAACAACGACCTTTCTCTTAGTTACGACTGTAATACTTACTGACATGGTTAAGGTTAAATCAAATCTTTCTGATGGATTTGTTCGTAAATAAGAACACAAGAATGCACAGATAGTCACCAAGAACACACACCCACAGAAGATACCGATAAAAATAGGGTTGTTTCTAACAGTTATAATATCTATGAAATCATCAGTCTGTGTTGAATTTGATATTATGTTAACAGCGTCAAGTGTAGCTACAATAAAAATAATAAAATGTTAAAAACGGTCATGATTCGTTAACTATAGTTTACAGCTTTTACATTAATGCTAGAAAGACAAATCTTTGTTTGGCTTGTTTGCTATGTTTGTATAATTTTTTTCTCAACCATTGTTATTAAGATTGTTATTAATATATGCATATATGCACCTTATATCTTATTCAAAACAAAGTGCTTTTAAACCTAAATCTGTTGAACAATTACGAACAATAAAGATTCGTTAAATAATATTGTGTTTATGACTGTCTAGCCATTTATTTTACATAAATAAGGCCGTTAGGTTTCTCGTTTGAATTGTTTTACATTGTCTTATCGGGGCCTTTTTATAGCTGACTATGCGGTATGAGATTTACTCATTGTTGAAGGCCGTACGGTGACCTGTAGTTGTTAATGTCTGTGTCATTTTGATCTTTTGTGGATAGTTGTCTCATTGGCAATCATACCACATCTTCTTTTTTTATAAGAGCGATATTATTACCTCTAAACTGGTTTCGGTTCTGATCGATTTTTCATACCTTCCATTTGATCATTCAATCCGGTGCCTAACTTGTTCGTTTATTAAACTGGGTTTTTAGTATTTTTAACATTCCCATAAACGCGGAAATTGGTTTTATAGAAACAAGTGTACATTTGAAATGTACATGTAAAATAAGAGCAACATTAGTTTACCGCTTTTCAGTATTCATGAATCGATAGATAAAGCAAAAGAAAAATATGGATTACAAACAAACACCGGGGGAGACACATCAACAATGAGTTGAAAACAACAGAAACACAGAAATACAACCACAAGAAAACCGCCAACATACATAGAATGTTATTTTTGTATAACGTCTGCCATATTTGACTAGGTACAGGATATTTCAATAAAGGAATGGTACGTTGAACCTGGATGTATTGCTAGCACAACCTTCCTCTTATATGTCTTATTAAATAAAATTATAAAAAAAATAAGTCAGTCTTTATTAAATTCCTTAAACTGATAAAGAAACTTACCTGGCACAGTTCCATTGACAACTACATCTCTCTGTTGCATTTTGCTGCAAATATCAATAAGGTTATATATATATATAAATATCTTAATATATCAAATTAGAAATGAAAAGAAATTTAAAACAAGTACATGCTGTTAAAAGTAAAATTACAAAAATATTGAACTCCGAGGAAAATTTAAAATTGAAAGTCCCTAATCAAATAACAAAATCAAAGGATACAACACATCAAACGAACGGACAACATCTGTCATATTCTTTACATGGTAGAAACATTTTCAAAAGGTAGTAACAATTTATTTACCTACAACATATTTATTAGATTTATATATGTAATTTGTTTGGTTTTTGTTTTCGCTATATTTCATGTTTTGAAACTCGTTTGGTGTTTTCACTTTTTAGAAAAAGAGGGAGTCGAGTTTTCTGTTTGTCTGTTTTGATCACATCTACAAACAATCTCCGGCGCAAAGTGCATACCCATTCCATATATGCTCCGCAATACTGCACTTCATATTGAACGGAATAGATATAATCTCTGCGCCGGAGATTGATCTACGAATGTAAAATGTGCTCCCTTTTTTATGAAAACGAGGCTTTGTCTAGCAATTATATCCTGTTTCGACCCGGGTACACGTGAAATCTATGTTTTCTACTACTGAGACTCTTAAAACTGTTATATATGTGATATTTTAAGACTCAAATAAGAATTATAAAATCTGAAGTGTTGACGTAAAATAAATTCCACGATTACGCACTCTTCAACGACCCCAGTAACCATATGAAGCCAATGTTTAGCTCAACTTATAGTAAAGTTGCAATATTCTGTATTTTCTTCACTCATTGTCCAAACAAAGACTCAATGTTTTCCATATTTTACAGTAGCGAGACAATTTGAAACGCGATAATTGACAATAGAAACGTCTGAATAGAATACACATAGATTTGTATCCCAAAATGATTTTGATGAAATACTGTAAATGAATATTGCATAAGAAATACAGGGTAGGACGAAACCTGTTGAAAAGTTGCTTAAAATTTGCTATTCATTCCATAATTACATCTATAATAATCAACATACCTTTATTATATTTTTTCTAATCGTGAATGAAGAATTTCGTCTTGGATTGGCACTATTTTGAAAAGCCTTAAATTGCTGATACTTTATATAAAATTTTACCATTTTTTTTATCGGTTAACCGCCTTTATTTAGCAACTTCACTTCACACAAGAGAAGGCAGATGCAGTCTCCATGTTCTAACCTTTCGAAAGTGTTGATTATTCAATTATCAAGTATATATATACAACTCGTCTAAACATCAACCCACAATGTTAGATCTGTAAATTTGCTTTCACAAATTTTTTGTTCTTCCCTCGCCTGGATTCGAACCCATGCTGCTGTGATATCGTGACACCAAATCGCCTGCACTGCAGCCGTCCCACTAGACCACACGACCACATGGGCTCTCATATATATCTTCCGGTCCTGGTGACAGCAATGGAAATAGTTTGGTTCAATATTGGTGTTTTTATCATAAACCTTACATTTAGTATCCATTTACTATTACACAATACCAAAAGTTAATCAACAAAAAAAAGAGAAAATGCATTACGTCTTTTTCAAATGAATATGTTTTTAGATGTAGACATGTTGCTTAATGTAGTGGTTCATTGCATCTGAAACTATTTTTTATTTATGATTATTCATCACGTGTTTCTTGATTTCATTTAAATATTTTTGGCTGTAAGTGTAAATATTTGAGAATTAGTAATGATCTGATAAACCCTTTGTATATCTTGTAAGCGTGTCTTGTTCTGCATGATGACCCCGCAATTGAACAAAGAAAGTCGTATCGTTTACACCAACCACAAACCTACCTCAACACATTGTGGTTGACTGGCACGCACTATGTTGGTGTTAACCTCTTTGTATGTGCCTATCTACACAATATATCGTAAGAGCAAGACCCACAGTGAAAAAAGCATGCACATTCCTGCATAATGACACCTAACCTTAACATGAAAAGTAAAACAGTCATACCAAACAAGAACAGCCAACTCCACCAGAAATAGGCTGGTTAAAAAAATGAAAAAGAACAAAGAGGCAGTCTGGCACAAAATATGGTAGGGTTTAACCAATTACACGAGTACAAAAACAACTTACCTTATGCCAATTTATGCGCATGCGTGGCTGAATGAATGAACGACTTTTTTGGCTGGAGAAAGAAATTGTTTCTCTTAGAAATTACGAAACATCTAAGTATAAAAATTGCTCACAGTTCAAAAATCTACATTAGTAAAACACCACTGAGCTCAAAATCTGTTTAATTATCTCACAAAAAGTTTAAACAAAATTCGTCTTGAAACAAAGACTACCGCATATACCAATGACAACATATAAACATCCGGTATAGAAACTTCCGGTCTATTTCTTGGCATTACTTTATACTGTCTTGCTACCTATACTTCATATTACTAACAGGCTATCTATATCTTCCCCAAGCTGTGACCCTGAGGAGCCCAGGGTACGAAGATTATACAACCCCAGGTATTTTATGTTATCTGATTAAGTTGCACACTTCCAAACTCGTGCACTCTGTATCTATATAAAAAATATATGCACAAAAATCAAAAGGTTATAACTTAGTAAACAACTATGAATTTGCATATCACAATCTATGTGTTGATTTCATTGATGATTAGCATAAATATTTATATTACACCACACACAAACAAACACTCAAATGAAAACTGTAGTATTCAGCATACACAGATAACATCAACATACTCCATCAACATGAGACTTGTACTGGAGAAACTTAAATACAAAGATATCAAACATACAAATACATACCTGCTTATTCTGCTCATAACAATAGCAGGAGACACCGAACTAAATCCAGGTCCACGTGCACCTAGGTGGCCCTGCGGGACATGTAACAAAGCTGTCACATGGAAACACAAAGCAATTTGTTGTGATACATGTCAGCAATGGTATCATATAGATTGTCAAGGAATAAATTCTGGCATGTACTCTTGTATGGACTCATCAAACATTTCTTGGGATTGCATCCAATGTGGAATGCCAAATTTCTCATCATCTCTATTTAATATGTCATCAATAGAAACAAGTAATCGATTCTCAAGCCTAAGTGAACATTCATGTATGAGCCCTGGAGAACCAAAAGCAACTTCATCTCCGAAAAAGAAAAGTTATAAACCAGGGAGAAAAACACCCAAACATACACCACTTAGAGTACTTAACATAAATTTCCAATCAATAAAAAACAAAAAACCTGAACTAGAAGAGATCTTAGACTCTGTTAAGCCAAATATTATATTTGGAACTGAAACTTGGCTAGATAAAGAAACATCCTCATATGATTTCTTTCCAATATCTGACTACAATGTATACAGGAAAGATCGCCCACCAAATGAAAAAAATCAAAGCCATGGTGGTGTCCTAATTGCCATATCAAAAGACATCATATCTGATGAAATCTCAGAACTTCAAACAAACTGTGAAAATGTATGGGCTGAAGTAAATATAGCCAACTCCAGAAAATTAATTCTTGGTTGCTACTACAGACCACCTTCAGACACAGGTTCTTCACTTGAAGAACTTAATACATCTCTAAGCCGTACAAATGGGAACTCAAAAGCAACTATAATCTTAGGGGGGGATTTCAACCTTGGTCATATAGACTGGCAAATACCATCAGTAATTCCTGGAAAGCCAGATAACAAACAACACCAAATTTTAATTGACATAATAAATGACCACTCCCTGGAGCAAATAGTAGACAAACCAACAAGAGGTGAAAGAATACTAGATCTTATCTTAACAAATGCACCAAACATAAAAAATAAACTGGAATTAATGCCACCTATTGGTAATGCAGATCATGACATCGTATTCACTGAATGTTCAATATCACTGAAAAGAAACAAAAAACCAGCAAGACAAATTTGCCAATTCAAAAAAGCAAACTGGGAAAACATTAAATCAGACATACAAGTACTAGAAGGAAAGATTAAAACTATATACAATACAAGTAACACCAATGAACTTTGGCAAACATTCAAAGAAGACCTTATAAAGACAATCAGTACTAATATACCACAAAAACAAATAACACATAAAATGAAATTGCCTTGGATCACAGACCAACTAAGAATCAAGATTAATAAAACTAAACGTCTGCACAAAAAATCAAAGAAAAATCATCATCTGCAAATTAGATACAAACATATGAAAAAAACATTGCAGGCAGATATGCGTTCAGCCTATTGGCATTATATTGAAAACATGATCCTAGACCTCCCAATTGAAGAACTTGGAACCACCAACAGAAAGCACACACCAAAAAACTTGTTTTCATACATCAAGAGCATGAGAAATGATAATTCAGGTGTAGCTGCACTAAAAAAGGATGGATTGCTCGTAACAAACACCAAAGATAAGGCAAACATCCTCAACCAGCAATTTCAAAATGCATTCTCTACTGAATCATCTGCAGATCCAATACCAGTAAAAAACTTATCATCACATCCACAAATGAATGAAATTAAAATATCAGAAAAGGGCGTCAACAAACTTCTTCACAATATTAATCCGAATAAAGCCACAGGCCCTGATGAACTATGTGGAAAGGTATTAAAGGAAATGAAAGATCATCTCAGTCCTATCATCACACTCATATTTCAAAAATCTATTAACACTCATAAAATACCTACAGACTGGAAACATGCAAATGTCTGTCCTGCATTCAAAAAAGGCGACAAAAACAATGCCATAAATTACAGGCCTATTTCACTAACATGTATACTTTGCAAAATAATGGAGCATATCATAGCTAGTCAAGTAATGGAACATCTTGAAAAAAACAATATTTTATATGATTTACAACATGGCTTCCGATCAAAACGTTCTTGTGAGACACAACTATTATCTTTCATTCAGGACCTTGCAAGAGACAACAACATTAACATACAAACTGATGTCGTTGTGATGGACTTTGCCAAAGCTTTTGACAAAGTCCCTCACAAAAGATTACTTTACAAATTAAAATACTACGGCATAGACAATAATACCTTGGAATGGATTGGTGACTTTTTAAACAACCGTACACAAACAGTCATGCTAGATGGAGAACAATCAGAAAAAATTGGGGTAACATCTGGGGTACCACAAGGCACTGTCCTTGGCCCAATTTTATTCCTCATTTACATAAACGATTTCCCAGAATACTTACAACACAGCACCTTAAGATTATTTGCCGATGACAGCATCATCTATAGAAACATCAAAAACACAGATGATGCTGCCAAACTACAACAGGATTTAAATTCAGCGGCACAATGGGAAAAAGACTGGTTAATGTCATTCCATCCAGACAAATGCTCCATACTTAGAATTACACAAAAAAAGAAACCAGTCAACCATGACTACATCCTACATGGTCACATTCTCCAAACTGAAACAGCTACAAAATATTTAGGCATAACCATCCAATCTGATCTAAAATGGAATAAACACATCAATAATGTAACAGCTAATGCAAACAGACAACTGAATTTTCTCAAACGTAACCTTAAAGTTTCATCACAAAAAATCAAAGAAAGGGCATACATGTCTTTAGTTAGACCTAAGCTTGAGTACAGTTCTTGCGTCTGGGACCCTCACACAAAAAGTCAAATCAACCAAATTGAGATGGTCCAACGCAGAGCTGCTCGCTACACATGTAATAAATATCACAATACCAGCTCTGTCTCAAACATGCTTGATCACCTACAGTGGCCTACATTAGAACTGAGACGTATACAAACAAGACTAGTGGTATTCTATAAGATCATACACCAACACATAGCAATTTACCCTAAAGATCTTCTAGTTAAATCAGACAGTAGAACAAGATATAAACATACAAACCACTTTAAACAAATTCAAACAAATAAAGATTCATACAAGTTTTCATTTTATCCACATACAATAGTACAATGGAACCTACTTCCTACATCAGCAATCCTTTGTACAACAGTCGACGGCTTCAGAGAGCAGATTTCTATATCTGCTCTTTCACAAATATTCTAAAAATGCATAACATGTACATAGTTTTAACAAGAAATATACATAGGATAACAATCCAAAAAAAAAAAAAATTTAAATCACTGTTATATTTTTTAATTTAATTATTTTTTCTAAGCACCAATGCAATGTAACGTAATATTACTGCAAATTTATTTCTTTTTTAATTGTAAATAAGCCACGCATGCAACGGCACGTAATAGTCAAAGTTGTGACTGAGTGCGGAAATATGAAGATAGATAGATAGACCATATGTCTTAAGTATCGCATACAAAAGACACGCATAGTCCTGCATGATGACTGCAAAGCTAAACAAGATAATTAAAGATGCTTCAGATGGAAAAACCGGTCAAAATGATTGATTGATTGATTGTTGGTTGCTTTACGCCGCATTAGCACAAAAAGGCTATATCGCGGCGATCTGTCAAAATGATTTTGCTTCCACAAACAGTAACCAAGGCCTAGGTAAATTATTAACATATGTGATCCAATACAGTTTGGTTGTATTTTTCCATATGTACCGACAAAGAACCTTTCTGACTAGTGTAAGTCCTACAAAAGTAGAAGTATCTATTGTTTTTGAATCAGCAAATTTAGAAAAAGTATAGACAATAACTGGTGAGTGTCTTTAAATATCAGCTATGAAACAGAAAAAATAGTTCACTCAAGCTCGCATTACAATTGAGTTAAGCCTCGTATAAATACAGATGACATTTTTTAAAGGAACTCAATAGTTATTGTCGTTATCTTGTTATTGATTTTGTACATTGTTTTGTTGTTTATTTTGAAAAGAAACAGTCGTATTTATTGCATTTTTTTTCCGATTTAAAATATAGTAGTTTATGTTTTTCACCTTTGAGGCATAGTTATATTTATAAATACAGATGATATGTTAAAGAACTCAATAGCGATTGATTTTGCACATAGTTTTTGTTTTTAATGACAGAAAAAGTCAAATATATTGCATTTATTTTCGTTGAAAATATAGTAGTTATAGTAGTTGATAGTACACTCCTAGTCAATTAAGATTGGATGCGAGTGCACCTGCAAGAGCGGTGTTCAAACTCACAACCTCAGTGTTGACTGGCTAGTGATTACAGTAGTAACGACTAAGACCACTCGGCCACCGAGGCCCCTGACCTTTTATGTTTATAGAGTCGTATAAAACAAGTTTCACTCTTTTAAATATATGGATTCTGATTTTTGTTCGCCTTTGTTTTTTACTATTTTATAAATATTTACATTTTTATTTTGTATGGCTCCAAACTTTTTTCAAAAATATTTTGAAGAACTTAACAACGAGTGTAATAAAGTTCATCAGCACAACCTTTTCTACTTTTAAGCATTACATTGTTCATATAATAGACGGTGACTATCGACATCAACTTAGTAAAAGGCTTCTGATATCAGACAGGCTATAACAGAATGTCGCGGAATTAAATGTGTCTGTGAGTGTTCAACACTTCCCTTTACTTGGGGGCAGTATGAAATTATATGAAGTTCAGAGTTACAAGATAATAAATGTCTAAAGTTGCCATAAAGTCATGTTAGAAAGTTAAACAGAACTGTTTTTGTCAAAGTTTAATTCTATGACGTTGATTTTTACATCCAAAAAAGGTCAAGATAAGGGATTTTGGTGAAATATGACAAAATCAGCTAGATCTCGGCCAAATAAAGGACCATGAAACATAGAGCGCACGCGTCGACAAGCTTAAGATTCAAATAAGAAATTCGAAATGTCTTAACAAACATTATTTTAAAAGATCTTTGTTGTCGACGTATGCGCTCTATTTTTCCTGTCCAGTGATCTATGGAAATTCACCCATTTTCATTGATTTTTTGTGAAAAATCGATATGAGTACAACTTGTGACGTCATAATGAAACGCAGAAACGTAAAATTTTCAACAAAATGGTTTATCCTAGCTAGTCAATGTGTTGGCTATAATTTAGCGTGATATTAGTCGATAAATCCGAATTTTAAATTTACGCAAAAAACGGGGCCAGTTTATGACCTTATCGAACATACTCCTTTACTGTGTGACTCATTCTGAAATATTTTGTTTTGAATATTTTTCACAGCTTTCGAATATCAAACAAACATTTTTGGTAGTATTGCACTGTTTGTAGAAGGTATATAATATGGAAGATCATTTTACCTAAAACTATAGTATTTCATAGTATTTATATTTTATGTAAGATCTTGCCTAAAATTCTATGTGCTGATTTGGATGTGCAGATTTTCGAATCAGGAAATGGCCTTCAAATAGACCCTTATAACGTGCACACATTTTTGAAGGTGTTATTTTAGATATATTTCAAAACAATGTACTGTGGATTCATTATTATTCGCTGTATACCAAATTTCGTGGGTTTCGTGGGTGCAGGTGAACCACGAATTAAAATGTTCAACGAATATCATATTTACAATAGGCGTTGTATACGGAGATTGGCTTAACCACGAAATCAAGTATCCACGAATATGCAAGTTTTCAGCAATCCACGAAAATTGATACCCACGAAAATAAATGAATCCAAAGTAACCGAATCGTCTAATTTTCGTAAATGCTTTATAGACATAAAAAGATGTGGTTTGAGTGCCACAGACACAACTCCCCATGAATGTAAAAGTAGACCGATATAAGTAAAAAGTACAGCCTTAAACACGGAGCCTTGGCTCATATCAAACAGGAATCTATAAAAGGCCATGGATCGAACCATTACTCCCAAGCGCTCGAGGCGAATTTCAAAAATGTGCTACAATTAGGTTACAATATTCTTTTTTTTCGTTCAGTTTTACAATTTTTTGGATTTTTTTATCTTCAATGCTCTTCAACTGTGTACTTGCTTGGCTTTATAAATATTTTGATATGAGCGTCACTGATGAGTCTTTTGTAGACGAAACGCGCGTCTGGCGTACTAAATTATAATCCTGGTACCTCCGAATACTAATTACAACGGCATATTTTCGGCGTCAAATAAAAGTTATAAAAATAATATCACTGTTTATTGCAAACAAAATCGTATCAGCGCTGAAATGATTGATGCTGTATCAGAATAACAAAACATATTATTCAAAAGGATACAAACTTCCCAAGGACTTGTCTTATATCTATACGGTTTCGGTTTGACAGATTTGAAGTCATATCATTCGATAATCTTTTAATAGGTGTCCAGTTTTACCATTTACAATATCGAAAACCTCTAATTTAAGTTTCTATTTTATTTCGTCGTTCGATAGTAAACAGAAAATGGTTGTGATGTTCGATTTAATGATCCGTTCAAACCCCCTTGTGTTTTTTTAAATAAAGTATCAGAAAAGACATTTTCAAGTTTATCTCTATGTTTTGTGTTTGAAAGTTTATCTGTTTCTTTCCTGTCATGTAATATTGTCATTTAAGTGTTATATTCAAAATTATCATAAAAGCGCAATGTTTGGCTAGCCACAAAACAAGGTTCAACCCACCATTTTTTGTTCTTAAAATATCTTGTACCAAGTCAGGAAAATGTCAGATGTTATGTTATATTTCGTTTCTGTGTGTGTTGCATTGTCTTCTCTTTTTTTTTCACATCAGTTTTTCAGTTGTTCCTTGTTTTCCTATTTTCCCCTCGGTTATAGTTTGTAACCCGTTTTGTTTTTCTTTCAATCGATTTATGACTTTCGAACAGTGGTACACTACTGTTGATTTTTTTTTCTTTTACGTTCATTTTTTTTTCATATTTTCTTATTTGCTAGTTATATGGTGTGTCGTGTCTACATGCCGTTTTGTGTTTCTTACCTTCTTTTTTTTTCTACTTTTTTTTTTTAACCATTTTATATTTGTTATATTTTTTTCCATCTGATGAGTTAAGCCTTTTCAACTAATTTTTATAGTTCGTTCTTATGTTGTACTGTTATACCACTGTTAAGGGGCGGGTTGGGATCCCGCTAACATGTTTAACACCGCCACATTATTTATGTTTGCGCCTGTCCCAAGTCAGGAGCCTTTGAATTCATTGGTTATCGTATGTTTATGTGTTACATATTTGTTTTTCGTTAATTTTTTAACTTGAATAAGGCCATCAGTTTTCTCGTTTGAATTGTTTTACATTGTCTTGTCGGGGCCTTTTATAGCTGACTACGCGGTATGGGCTTTGCTCATTGTTTAAGACCGTACGGTGACCTATACTATAGATGTTAATGTCTGTGTCATTTTGGTCTTTTGTGTTTAGTTGTCTCATTGGCAATTATACCAGATCTTCTTTTTTATATACAGTTGTTTGCTTTCATAGTGATTAAGATGATAACACAATGATAACGGCTGTTCCCAAATTTTGGACCTTTTTACCTATGAAGGTGATTGTTTTGCTCATAAATTGAGGTCAATTAAGTAGAATTATTCACAGCTGTCATACAAGTGGATGGATCAGCTAGCTTTAGTTTATTCAACACCATTTTCTACATAAAGAAACGCCTGTCCTAAATCAGGAATATAACAGTTGTCTTCCATTTGTTTGATGTTTATTGAACTTTTGACATTGTCATTTGTTAAGGAACTTTTCGTTTCGAATTTTTATAATAGTTTGGTATTTTATTTTTTAATGCATACTTACTGGAACAATGGTCACCAAGTCTCCGTCTGTGTATGTTTTCAGTTGCATCATTCGGTCTTGTACAATCAAACCACATAAATAAACTCATCATAGATACCAGGATTAAATTTTGTATTTACGCTAGACGCGAGTTTCTTCTTCAAAAAACTCATAAACAAAGTCAACAGTAGTATACCGCTATTCGAAATTCATAAATCGATTGAGAAAAAAACAAATCCGGGTTAACACAAAAACTAAGGGAAACGCATCAAATATAAGAGGAGAACTACGACACAACAGAAACACAACATTAAGATGTAACACACACAAAAAGGAACTATAATATAACAATGGCCATTATCCTGACTTGGTACAGGACGTTTTAAGAAAACTATAGTGGGTTGAACCTGATTTTATGGCAATGTTAAATGTAACATTGAAATGACAACATTACATGACAGGACTAAAATACAAAAAATGGGAGAACATATAGGACAGAGAAACACACGAAAAATATCTAACAAAAGGTACCAGGTTTAAGATTTAATACGTCAGACATGCGTTTCGTCCACACGTGACTAATCAGTGACGCTCAGATGAAAAAAGTTCGAAAGCCAAAACATGCACAAAGTTGAAGAGCACCGAGGACCAAAAGTTCCAAAAAGTTGTGACCAACACAGCTAGGTGTTCTGCCTGGGATAAGAACATCCTTATCATTTAGAATAATTCATAGTTATACAAACAGTAAATTTTATAAAATGACTATATAATAGATATACATGATAAAACCAAAGTGGTGACTAACTAAAGAATAAAAACGGATACATAACATAAAACAACCTATACCAGCACATAAAAATACACAGCCGAGTTAGCCAGAGCCATCAGTGACGCTCGAATCCAAAAAAGTTAAAAAGGCCAAATAAATACAAAGTTGAAGAGCATTGAGGACCAAAGCTCCAAAAGTTTTGCCAAATACAGCTAAGGTAATTTATTCCTGAGGAAGAAAGCCTTAGTATTTCAAAAATTCAAAAGTTTTGTAAACAGTTAATTTATAAATATGACCATATCAATGATAAATTATGTCAGCACAAAAGTGCTGACTACTGGGCAGGTAATACCCTCGGGGAATCATAACTCCACCAGCAGTGGCATCGACCCAGTGGTTGTAAATAAACTCATCACAGATAGTAGGATTGCATTTTGTATTTATAAGAATATACTGGTCCTGATAAGCAGGTCATATTTGCAGCTTGAAGTTATATTTAAATGCAGCATCAACATACAACAAATATCACCTTGTCTTTTTACAATTAAACAACAAACCTAATTAAATCTAGCTAGATCAAATTAAAAATTCAATACCCGACGATAAAAATCTCTCAAACTTATATCATCAAAAACTCAAATAAGAGTTAAAGACGGTTGCTTGTCACTGCTCACATATATTTCAGACATGTCTGTCTCTTGGTATTGAGTATCCAATATGCAAAATATATACATAAATCAAATTGGCGCAAACTAAATATTTGTATTTTACAACTAATTCTTAATTACATAATTAAGAGATATGTGCACGATGACAGTGTCCATTCGAATTTGTTTCTCTATTCCAAAACGTGCACATTGAAATCAACATCTGCATCTTTAATAAACACTTCTTACATAAAAAGTAAACACATGGAAAAACGCATATCGACATAACACCTGCATCTTTAATCAACACATTTTAAATAAAAAAAATATATAAATCAATTGAAAACTGCACATCAAAAATCAACACCTCCATCTTTTATTAACACTTCTAACATGAAAAAAAATATAAATAAATTACATAAAAACTTTGTAAGATTTAATTGGTTTGTTTTTTAGTCTGCAATTGGTTCACTGAGGTGAAAATCCAGATCAAATTAAAAATTCAATACCCGACGATAAAAATCTCTCAAACTAATATCATCCAATAAATCAAATAAGGGTTAAAGACGGTTGCTTGTTGCTGCTCACATATATTTTGGATATTGCTGTCTCTTGGTAGTGAGTATCCAAATACGAAGCATGCTTTGTTTTTTTCTGTTTTGTCTTCGATTTTTATACCTAAAAGTAGAGTTATTATATTTTTTGAAATTTCCAATCTGCAAAATATATACGTAAATCAGATTGGCTTAAATCAAACTATTTGTATTTAACAACTAATTCCTAATTTCATATTCAACAGATATGTGCATGATTGCAGTGTCCATTTGAATTTTTTTCTCTATTCCAGAACGTGCACCTTAAAATCAACATCTGCATCTTTAATCAACACTTCTTACATAAAAGGTAAACACATAAAAAAAAAAACGCATATCGACATAAACACCTGCATCTTTAAGCAACACTTCTTAAATAAAAAAAATATATATAAATCAATTGAGAAAACGCACATCGAAATCAACACCTCCATTTTCAATTAACACTTCTTACATAAGAAATATAAATATATTACATAAATTTTGTAAGAATTAACTGACTTGTTTTCTTGTATGCAATTGGTTCACTGACGTTTCATCGGTCTCAATTTCTCAGCAAGCATTTTTCAAATTCTCCAAACAAAACTTGTTTAAATGTACCAGAGAACAAATGTCTATGGATAACATCTAATTATACACATGGAAAAAAGTATTGCAACACCTTGATTTTTCAAAACTTGAAAAATCAGCCTCCTTTTTTTGATGATATATAATAAGATATTTGTATAATATTATTGAAACATAGTTTATGATATCATTGGCATTGAAACGAACAAAAAGTGTTTAAAAAAATGATTTATATAACCACAATTTTAATAACAAAATGAAGTGTTTTTTGTACAAAAAAATGCATTTTACAACTATGACTGTAGTCGAACTTTACAATGTCAGGCATTTCAAAATTAATCTTCAGATGACTGTTCACATCATGGTTGATCGTTATACGCCAAAGAATTAGTACTTTGTGCGCAACCTCCATTCAAACGGATAACTGCATCTTAACGTCTTCTGATTCATGCCAAAAATCGACTAATTTGTTGCTAAGGTAGCAGCAACCATTTCTGATGAAAGGCATTGTTTATTTTATGATGTGTTTGAACTGGGGTGTCCTTTCGCGCACTTCCCGCCCAATAGTGATCCATATATGCTCGATATTGTTCAAATCTGGGCTACAATCCGTCAAAGGAAGATGACCCGAATTCCATTGGAACAATGAATCTTCCTCCACGATGCTAATTTTCAATTTTAGCGAGTTCTGCACTACATTGGATACGGAAAACTGTGTATCTGTTCGTAAGCAAAGGTCTCCGAAATGGTCTTATAGCACGATAACCAGTAGCGATGAGTCGATCTCGAACAGTTCTTGTTAAAAGGCTCCTGTATGCCCACCACTCTCTTTTTGGGATTGTATTGTATGCAATGGGTTTCCTTCTGACCAACCTTTATTATGCTTGATTTTCCCTAGCAAATGGTATAGGGGGTCTTCTTTATCTCGGAAGGTCTTTAACATCGTTTAGTGCCATTTTTTATTCTCCAAACGACTTATAGTGGAATGGTGATGACCAACAATACGTGCAGTTGTTACAGCGACATCTTTGCTTCTCTCATGCCGACAATCTGTCATCTTGCTGTAGTTTAGAGTTGTCGAGGACCCATTACAAGGTGTCAATCACATAACTTTAAAAATTTGGTTACCTAAAGTGTTGAAAACAATGAGGATGAAAACATATGTTTTGCTGTTTACGGGTTCAGTAGCTGCATGTGCAGATAAAAACTTACCGAGTCGATATTTATTGATTAAACTCAGGTGATACTTCAATAATGTTAAAGTAGTTCTATTTTACCAAATTATATCACAAAAAAATAAAAAGTGTTTTTTTAATTTCAATTTCAATTTGGTGTTGCAATACTTTTTTCCAAGTGTATATAATGATTTTTAAATCTGATAATGTACTCTGAACCTACAAACGTTCTTTCTGATCTGACACCATTCAATGTCACGCTTAGTTGTTTTAAAGATATAACATGGTAGATCTAAAACATCTATATAACAAAGTAGTTCAGATATATATATAGATATTATCGAAAAAAGATATTAAAAGAAATTATGCATCGTTCATTAAATGGGAACAAAATGATATGCCGGTATCTTTGAATAATACATTTCAGTGTTGCCAACACACACATATAATTTCTGTTATAAAACCTGTTTCAGTAATCAAATTATAGGTATGATAAACATCTTGATATGTCAAAATCTGAACGAGTAATCATTGTTACGACGTAGACAAAAAAAAATCGAATTTAATAATTTCTTATCTGCTCATAGATTTGTTAAACAAACTGATCATCGTTTTTCAATAAAAATGTCCATAATCGGTATAAACTTGGTATAAGGTTCGGATCAAAATAAAAGGACTTGTATTTCTCCTTTAATTTTTCAGACTTGCTAAAATAAGATTTTTTTTGTTGGATTTCGCCAACCAGTTTAAAGGCTGTTCCTATACAGTTAAAATTTTCAGCAAGGGAATAATTATCAGGGTTAAAATGTTCATCTTTACTGGCTTTTATCATCTCATGTACTGCTGTTTTACTCTCTGAATCTTGTTTTAAATGATATAGACACAAGAAACGTAGAAACTGTGCATAAACAGGTGGAGTAATGTAGGCCTGAAATGTAGCCTGTACCCCAAGTTCTAAAGGGAAAACTTTAGATCCCAAATAAAATGATATCTCATCAATAGCATTACGTCTGTACAGATATCTGTCTTTGAACAAGTGGTGTTCTATTTCTGCCTTCTCAACCTCATGCATATTTATGCTGTTAAATAGGTTCTTACCCTGAAATAGTTTATTGGGTGAACAATTTACTGACGCATGGGATATAAGGCAAAGTGCTGCTTCATACTGACAGAAATAGTAAAAGTATGTAGCTAAATACAGCCAACCACAAACAGAATCTGCATTTGTTCCAAGGATAAAATACGGTAAATATTGTTTCTGTAATCTATAAATTCTTTTGTTTGTTTTGTATTCTGCGATATCCATAGTTTTCCCAACATGTTGACAAAATCTAGTAAAAACTGTGAATATTTCAAAGCTGTCAGACTTAATTTTTAAGAATCGCTGAAGTATAAGTCGTCCTCTGTCTTTTGTTTCATTCGAATGTAGACCTTCGAGACTTTGTAAAAGACTTATCATTCCTGCAAACCGAAGAATAGCCCTCGAATTTAGTGTATTCAATGTATTCATTCTGCATAAAAGTATTTCACTATTCGAAAATTTTGAAACAAAAGTTTTCCCGAAAAAATTTGACAGCGTCTTGCAATTTGTGAAACATATCAATCCCTTCAAACACAAATCATTAAGACAATTTATCAGCTCCAGTTGTTGATCTTTGTTGAATCTATGTGCAAACATGTTGTTCTCAATTATGAAATAATGAGGGAGAAATTCGTACTGGATACAATATATTAGGCGTTTTATACATTTAATAAAACAGGGCCACAAATTTTCTGGCCGCCAAATTGAAGGGACACATTCCTCAGAAACCCAAAACATTATGTTTTTCAAAAAATATGAACATAACAGCTCGTTTATACCTATTTTCGTGTTAATCATTTCCTTTAATACAAGTTTCATCAGAGCATAGCATAAAAGTTGCGTGTGTGAAAAGGAATATATTAGATGTTTCTCTGCTACAGAAAATGAAATTCTCCATTCTAAATGTTCATTTGGTGACTCTTTACAACCGACTGGTACCAATAGAATTCCATAACTAGATACATGTGACACCAAACTTGCCGGAGGCCAGAAGCGAGCCCTCCGTATCCACGGCTGGGCTTGTTGTATCCATTCCGGGCATCTAAAAGTAGGAAGAACGTCTAAAGTACGATTGTCTGAAACACTAGGACCATGTAATTCAGCATGTGTAAATTGTTTTGCAACTAACAAAAACCAAAATCTTACATCACCACTCTCGATACAATACTTTCCTTCATGCATAACGCACAATATTTTAATAATGGGAGAGTTTTGATGACTCTGTCCTTTCAGTTGTGTAAAGCCTGGATTACAGTCTTCTGTGTTCATACAAAACCTGTTTGGAATCGTCAGGTCGTCAGTTGGCTCTTCATTTACAATTACAGAAGGAAGTAGAAGCATTGCATCAAAATCACTACCCATTTCTAAACCTTCTGCCTTACTTCCACTACTTATAAATACAACATCATTTCTTTCCATAAAGCAATCTAATGAAGCGTAGTACTGTCGCCTTAACTTGACCACCTCCTCTGTGCCTATGCTTTCACACAAGCAGTGGTACAATGTTCTGGATACTTCTATGTCTGCTGTCATTGCTATAAAATAAGTAAAAAAACATTATTATGATTAGAGTCTCCCAAATACTTATAATAGACTTTAATCATACTAATTCCATCTCTGTGGAGTAGCTAAATGTAGTTGTACATTCTACTGTCAATGCATTGATTCAAAATTCTTGTTTAAGTAGGAAGTAATTTCTAAAATATGCACATCAATTAGATTTCATGGCAAATACCTATTTTGTTATTCCCTTGTTGACAAACTTCTAAGATTAAGGAAGTTCTCTACTCAGTTTTAAAAAAATCAAGCCTTTCATAACATTAGTATATACTGATAGGGGATTAATAAAGGAACCAAAAGATCAAAAATAAGTTAAAGGTCAATGAGCTTATTTTCGAGATATTTAAAACTATTGAAATTTTGGCATGAAAATGTTCTCTCTTGAATTTTCATAGCTTTATCATTGACAAATTCAAGTTCTCAAAAACTGTTCAAAAATAACAAAGAGTTTATAAGAATTTAACAGATGGCTCATAATTATACAGGTAAAAGATTTATAAAAGAAAAATGGGGGTTAATGGGCAAAAAGTTTAAATGCATTCAAATGGATAAAACCAGAGAAATTCCGAAAATCTGACAAAAATTCCAAAACATGACAAACGAACATCTTGAAGTGTTTAAACTATTGCATCTTGATTTCTTTATATTGTCTACCTGGAGTTTATTTGATTCCTTCTGTTGAACATTTTTGATTTTATACTTGTATTTACAAAAGGATAACTGAAATTAAAAGACAACTGTTTCCTCTAATTTATATTAACAATCTCATTCAAAGGAAAGTTAATTGTAGCGATAACAGGAGAAGACGGTTTTTATTTTTAATCACTATCACTTTCAACTGCGCGTATCTTTAAACATTAATATATTTAAATTATTGAAATTTCCACAATTTCAGCATTTTAGTTAAATTTTAGACGGTTTCCGTTTTAAATGAAAGTGGCCGCATTTGTGTTCATTCCTAATATTGAAATGTAAGTTGCATTTGATTATAATACATAACATATATAAAGGTTGAGTATGAACACGGATACGGTCACTTTCTTTTTTGACAAAAACAATCTGGAAAGTGACATTTTTTGGCATATTTGATAGATTTTTCATATTAAAGCTAGAATCGGAGCGTTTTCGATGAGTAAATCAGTTAAAATCTTTTACAGATAAAACTAGTTGAATCAACTGAAATAGACACTAAAGTGTTTGAAAAGTTTCCAAAATCTTTCGTCAGATGAACATGAAATTTGAGGCCAAAATCGGCCCTTACCGGACCTCCTCCTTTGTAGGAAATTAATCCTACATTGCAATGCAATAAAAACACTTGTTCATTAACATATTTTTGTGGTGTTTCTAAGCACTATTATCTTTTTATATTGTGTTATTTTAAACCTCAATATATCGCTCGGGCAAAAATAATCACGAATATAATGCCTAACCATGTTAAAACTACAATAACGTATAGCTTGCATCAATTATTTCTTAATTTTTAATAAAGTACTGCACAGGATAAAACATTATTCATGCAAAGTATTTCTTTATTTAAAACAAAGATAAATTCTTCACAATTTTTAGAAAAGTGCAAATTTAAGAAAGGCTAATAGGGGGGAGGTCAATGTTGGTATAACACCTATACATATATCAGTTTATATACCCTGGAAAGCAAGAACCGCAAACAAAACACTTATACGTCGATTAAAACAAGAATTTATATAAACATTAATCGCTTTTTTGATTTTATTTCCTGATTATAGATTATTTATTAATAAATGTATAAGACACTTTCTTTCAATTGACTAAAAAGCAATCGAGAAATAATCAGAAATCAGAAATGTAGTTGCAGAAATGCCCAAGTTAAAAGAAGTTTTCAGTATTATTCACACAGATACTTTATAATACCATCAATGTTGTATTGGAGGTGATGGCATTATTTATTTATAATGAAAAACTATTTGTAAATAGAAAAAAACTTCAAAATAAGTTGAGCCCTGACTATCAAAGATCTTCTGTCTACAAGAAAACTCCTAAACTAAATGATTAAGATATGTCAACAAACAACCATCGACGATGTTCCGGATTTTCAACCAGTACAATAAGTATATATTGTGATCAGAATATTTGAATTATTTTTACATATGTCTTTCGCTTCTTACTAATTAAGTCATTTACTTTGAATTTTGAAGACAGGAAATCAGTGTTTAATATAGTTGTACTCACCATTTTGCTGAAAATCGTATAATTAAGCTATAACAAATATAAAGTCATTTCAGAAAAGAAAATAATAGATGAATGGGTCAGTATTTCCTTTATACCGCTTCGTTGAATATTTATTCAACACAATCAGTCAATCGGACTTGACTTGCATAACATTTACCTGATTATGGTTGATTTATGTCTTTAAATTCTTTTGTTTCGTGCAGCTGATTTTATAACATGTACAAATTAACTAGGTAGGTGACAATATGAAGGTAAACAGATTACAAAATATTTGAATACTGCAAACTGTGATATGTCATATAATACAATTAACGGTACCAATTTTCTTGCACCAGATGCGCATTTCGACAATACATGTCTCTTCAGTGATGCTCGTGGCCAAAATATTTGAAATCCAAAGCTTATATAAAAGATGAAGAGCTATAATCCAAAAGGTCCAAAAAGTATAGCCAAATCCGTGAAAGGAATCAGAGCTTTGCATGAGGGAGATACATTCCTTAATTTATAATAATTTCTATCATTTTGTAACAGCAAAATTTTGATAACACAAAAAATCCGTATTTTCAAATAAGCTTCTTCCTCTTGTGTGTGTCATACACTTATGAAATTATTACCCTTAAAAACGGGAATTTGCCTTTAAAACTTAAAGTCAATACGTAATAGATTGTCAATTTTGTGAATGTAAGATACATAAACATTGTTAAGTGTAAATGTATTACATTTTAAAATCTGAAAACCCTTTCCAAATTATTATAAAAGCTGGACGATAAAAAACAATGATCAATACTAAAATTTAAGAAACTGATAATGAATGAGAATATCATAGGATTGAAAATTATAATGAAGAACACGACGAATAGTGCATGCGAAGTTGTATCTGCTCACTTTTGAGGATAACGTAAGATCGTATTTGTCCTATTTTTTAGTTATTGTATAGTTCTACTGTTTATTTTCTTGTTTTGTTTGCTGACATGAAGTTGTTAGTATCTCTTGTACTGGATTTTAGATTTTTCATTGGTATTTTCTGCCTCTTTTTATGATTGTTTATCGATCATCCAGCTGTCTTTATCACTCATGTCATTTCTAATATAATTACAAATCACGGATTTTTAAAAGTCATATACGTTGACCCGGTTATATTACCGACGTCATTATGTATGAACCGACGTTAATAAGTTTGACCTGAACTTAACCAGACATCTTCCTGTTTGTTGGGGAAACAAATAAAATACTTGTTTCCATCATGTTAATACACAAATACAACCCGATAAATCGATTATCTGGTTATCTGCAGATTGATATTTTAAAATAAAAGCTGCCCGACACAATATAAATCCTTTTCGAACTCGGTCACCTAGCTCACTTGAAAAAAAGCTTCATATCGTGACTCGCAGCTGATTGTTTACGATATCAGTATGCAGACAAATTCTTGATCAGTATCAAAATCTTGTGAAAGTAAATAACTAAAATAACAACTCCAAGGAAAATTCAAAAAAAGGAAAATTATAAAAAAAGGGATAAAATCAAACTTTATCAACCAACGGAACGTGTGAAAAAGAATATCAGGTCATAGCAGAAATCTGTACTAGTTCATTGAAAATGGACGTCAAACTTAACTCCGAAACATACCCAAGAACTAATTGTTTTTAAAATACAAGACTTACAAAGGCCAGAGGCTCCTCACAAACAAAAGTTTCAAAAAAGTATCGGGGTAAAACATATGTTTTGAGATCTCAACCCTCCCTTATACCTCTGACTAAACAGAGAATAAACAATCATACGGCAATATTTACAGTAAAACTCAGCTCTTTCGATAGAATCATTAATGTCAAGTTCACTGAAATATATGACATACAAGCACACTTCAGAAAAGTTGGTTTTTGCTTGACAGAACATTATCAATGTATTTAAAGTTCAGATGATTTTGTATACTGTGTGTTCATAATCATTCGTTTGATACCAATTTCTGATAAAATTACATATCACGGCATTTTGAAGTCATATACGTTTACCCGGCTTTATTACCGACGTCAATATTTATGTACCGACGTTTATAAGTTTGACCTGACCTTTACAATACATGTTCCTGTTTGCTGGTTAAACAAATAAAACACTTGTTTGCATTATGTTAATACATCAATACCACCCGATAAATCGATGATCGTGTTGTCTGCATATTGATATCTTAAAATATATCCTTTTCGAACTCAGTCGCCAAACTCACTTGCCAAAAAGCTTCATATTGTGACTCGCAGCTGATTTTTTACGATATGCAGACAAATCCTAAATCAGTATCAAAATCTTTTGAAAGAGAATAAATAAAATAATAATTTCGAACTCCAAGGAAAATTCAAAAAAGGGAAAATTATTAAACAGGAGAAAAATCAAACTTTATCAACGAGTGAAAAAGAATGTCAGGTCAAAGCAGAAATATGAACTAGTTCATTGACGTCGTAACTACTATCTCCTTCCCTTTCATGAATGTTACCTACCAAATTAGACTATTTACCGGATTTGTTATTACATAAGCAACACAACGGGTGCCACATGTGGAGCAGGATCTGTTTACCCTTCCGGAGCACTTGCGATCACCCCTAGTTTTTTGTGGGGTTCGTGTTGCTTATTCTTTAGTTTTCTATGTTGTGTCATGTGTTCTATTATTTGTCTGGTTTTTGTTTAATTTTAGCAATGGTGTTATCAGTTTATTTTCGATTTATAATTTTGACTGTCCCTCTGGTATCATATCCCACTTTTAAAAATGGACGTCACACTAGACTCCGAAAATACAAAAGAACTAAAAAATAAATAAAAAGTCTCGGACTTAAACATATTTTGTGATATCTCAATTCTCCCTTATACATCTGATCAAACAAAGATAAACAATCATACCGCAATAAGTAAAACTCAGATCTTTTTGTTGTAAAACCCTCAATGACAAGTTTACTGAAATATATGACATGCAAGCACACATCTAAAATGTTGGTTATTGTTTGACAGAACATTATCAATGTATTGAAAGCGACATTAAACAATCCTCAACATACTTGTTTTTTTTTTTAATTTGAAAGGAATTTTATGTATAATGTCATTTAAAAAAAGACTTACAGAAAGGGTTTACAAGTAAACCATTGAGAAACCAACCGCTTTGAATAGTACGTCATGCAATATGCATGTTTTGATACAGCATATTGATACTATGGGATTCTGTCTGTTCTTTGTTTAAATTATATATATTTTATAATAATTTTATACTTGTCTTTTGAAATTATGTGTCTTAACAATTTTTTATTCAGGTTATACTGCTGAAGTGTACAGATTTTTGTTTTGTGTTTCTTAAATCTTATGATTTGTCTAGATACCAAATGTGTGGTGCACGCAAAAGTTGAAATATGTGTTGGGTGTTGGCGGTTAGTTCGATCTGTTCTACTTTCCATTTTGTTGTTGTATTTTCTATTATCTTTTTTCATGCATTAAAGGTAAAATTAATATAAAACAAATTGCTAATTCAAATACCCTTTACGAAAGGTGAAACAAATGTTCTTTATCTATAAGTAAAGTTTCAAAAATGTATCAGCATTGATTAAATAGAAAAACAACATAGCTAATGTACTAATACAAAAATGATCAATTAGATTCAGATCCAGATCCAGAAATTACTTATGACTGTCTGTCTTCTTGGCTGCTTATCTTTTTCTTATATCACAATATTGGTCAACTCTACTTGTATGACATTTACAGTATATCGGTTAAACATCTCTTTGTTTTTACATAATCACTGTTAACAGTTTGAAAACTATTTTTGCATTGTTGTTAATGTGATGTGAAGTGTTATGTTTCTTTTTTTTTTAAATAATCACTGCATGGTAACATTAACACATTAGTGAGAGCATGACGATTGGATAATTCGGCAATATCATATGTGAACTTTTATGGTAGGCGGAATCCCAAATCAAAATGGCAAATGACGTCTAAAACCAGCTATTTAAAAAATGTGCAAATTCAAGAAGAAATCTTTTCCGATCGAGAATTCAGGAAACAACAAACTTTAAACATCTTTGCAGAAGTCGTTTGGTCAACCTTAACGGTAAGATAGGCATAATTGATAAGATAGAACAAATGTATTGTAATTGTTTTATATCTGACTGTTTCAAATTGTTTTAAAGCATCCTATCAAAGTGACAGTAATAAAACAAACCTTCTTTTTGAGTTACTAGTATTCCATTTTTCCAAGTTTTAATAAGCTTCCATTGACTATTATTACGTGAGAAATATTCTACCAGCAGGAAATTCATATTGTCTTGTATAGACGGTCAGTGACCAGGATTGTTCTTGATACTTGTACAATTCTGTATGCGCAATTAAACTTTTGCTTCATACGTTCACTAGTGTTGTTAAAATAAAGCAAAATGTTTACGTTCACTGCTTCAGATTCATTATCGTTTTACCGTAATATTTTTTTTAAGAGTTGCAGAAAGGTGATGGGGAATATGTCAGAGAAACAACAAAACGACCAAAGAGCAGATAACAGCCGAAGGCCACAAACGGGTCTTCAATGCGTTAAGAAAATTACGCTACAGAAGTAGTCTTCAGCTGTCCCCGAAATAAATGGTGTACTATTTCAGTGACATTTAGTCATACTAAACTTCAAAATTATAAATGAGCTAAAATCTAAAACAAAAACTCGATTTACAAACAACCATGCATTGATTCAAAACATTTATTTCATGTGTACCTAGATCGACTTGCATTCTTCCTTGGCCTTTGTTTGTCTTGTATTTTTTTAATTTTAGTTTCTTTATCACTGAACTAGTATATTTTTGTTGAGGGGCCAGCTGAAGGACGCCTCCGGGTGCGGGAATTTCTCGCTACATTGAAGACATGTTGGTGACCTTTTGCAGTTGTTTTTTATATGGTCGGGTTGTTGTCTCTTTGACACATTCCCCATTTCCATTCTCAATTTTATTCCTGTTTCGAAGGCACGTACAAATACACTTTGCACATTTTAAATGATATTATCAAACGAGATATATATAGTATGATATCCAAATGACTAATATTTCCAGCATATTATAGATTTTTCATTATTTTTCGTTTCTTCTGTGCAATATTGATATTGTTATTCCTTTTATAACCTAGCAAAAGAGGGGCGAAAGATACCAAAGGGTCATTCAAACTCATACATGTAGATCGAAAATAAACTAACAACACTATGGCTAAAAAAGAAAAAGACAAACAGACAAAAATTAGTACACAAGACACAACATAGAAAACTAAAGATTTACCAACACGAACCCAAGAAAAAACTAGGAGTCTTCTCAGATGATCTAAAACAATATATATCTTTACGATATTTTCTTACTTCTTTTTGCAGCACAATGCAACAAATAGACGAAGCAGCCAATGCAACCATAAAAGGTAATATCATTTACATATCAAGTACATGTCATTTGATTGCAAATAAGACAACTATTCGTCAAAGTTCAAATGAAGTGGATAAAAGTAACAAAAAAGTTTTAAACAATGAAAAACCAAACATTACGTTAAGTCGTGTCCCAAATGAGAAAACTAAGTATCCTTTGTTAAACTAATTATACTTAACTTATATTTATTCAAATATGACAATAGGATGCATAAATTGAATTTTCAGCTTTCTAAGTATTAAGGCATTATCGGTTTTGACACCACGATCAAGAGTTATCATAGCTAGTAAGTTACAAAATATATGTCGGTATGACCTTTTTTCATCTTATTTTTTATTTCAGCTATATTTGATCGAGTTAACATAACTATTAATTCAACACAGACTGATGAAGTTTTTGACGTTTTTGCCTTTTATGAAAACAACCCTAGAATTATTAGTGTTTTCATTGGATGTATGTTCTTAACTGGTTTTTGTGTATTCCTGTGGTGTTTCTTTCGAACAAATTCAACAGACAGATTTGCTTTTAGTTTTACAATGTCAGTAAGTATGATTGCTTTATTAAATTGCAGGCTTGTCTTTTAAGACATTAATCATTTGTGGTGTGCATAGGGGTGAAGTGGGGTGGGGGGAAGTAGGTAAATAAATAAATGATTCCAATTTCTAGTTCTAGAAAATAATTATTGTCACTGTATAATATTGACAAAACAGTTTGTTTAACTTAACTTTCATTTTTTTTAAACATGCTCAGAAAACTCCCGCTCTCTCCAATTATATTGATTTATGCCTTCACAGAACGAACTGAATTGATTATTGATTGATTTAACATTGATTTACCAAGACGTGTAAAATATCTAAAAATCGTTTTTTTCCAAACACCCACAGATATATAAGGAATTTCCAGTTAAATGAACAAATATTCTAATAAGAACAAGGTGAAAACAAATCCGGGTCACGGACTAAAACCGAGGAAAACACATCAAATATAAGAGAAAAAACAACGAAACAACAGAAAGATTAAAGTGAAACAAAAAACCAAACGACAATGCAACACACACGACAACGAACTATAACATTGCAATTAAAATTTTCCTGACTTGGTTCAGGACATTTTAAGAAACAAAAGGTGGATTGAAACTAGTTGTGTGCCGCTTTCATGGCAAATTGAAAACAAAACCACTAAAATGAAAACATCTCATGACAGGATTACAATACAAATAAATGAAAAAGCATTCTGAATATATAGAAATGAAAACTTGATTTAAAACAAAAGTTATGATTACTATTATTTATTTATTACACAGGTTTCGAACAATAATTCAACGTCGATACAGCCCAACCATAAAGATGGACAACTTGCTAAAGAAAGTGCCTTTAATTTATTAAATGAAACAATTACGGAATGCTATGAAATAGAATAATGCCAAAAAACTATTACCATCGAATATTAGTCATTTAATAATACATTTGTCGTTATCCATTGTGGTTTTGTCTGTAATTGATTGTATAAAGATATCATACCAAATATAAAAAATAAGATATGGTATGATTGCCAAAGTATTCTCCTTTGAATTGTTTTACATTGTCTATCGGGGCCTTTTATAGCTGACTATGCGGTCATACTGATATCGTAAAAAATCAGCATCGAGTCACAATATGAAGCTTTTTGTAAAGTGAGGTAGGCGACCGAGTTTGAAAAGGATTTATACTGTGTACATCAGCTTATATTTTAAGACATCAATATGCAGACAACAAGATAATCGATTTATCGGGTTGTATATTCGTATTTACATGATAGAAACAAGTGTTTAATTTGTTTCACAAGCAAACAGGAATATGTTTGGTCAAGTTTGGGTCAAACTTATAAACGTCGGTAATGTTGCATCGCCACCGCAGGCGTGTATCTCCAGTCAGCGCATTGACTGCTTATAGGACGAGAACATATCAAGGTGTAAATATATACTTTTAAAAAGGGGTTCGATCTGCTCACATGTAACTCTAACTGTGTATGCCTCACAGAGACATAAAACTGATAAAAGTTCACATCCTGTTTATTTCAGTAGTAAGGCACAACATGAATTTATGCATTTTGACAATGGTAAATAATTATTCTGTAAACTTATATGATATCTATAAATATATACATAAGGAATCCCAAGACGATACATAAAATTTAAAAAATCAATATCATACGTTACTTGTTATATTTTCGATGGGGTGCATAAACACCTGAGGTTCAATTGCACCTAAGTTTTAGGTTATGGTATATAAATGAGGTGCGGTTGCACCAAGGTTCAATTAAGGTATATAAATGAGGTGTAATTACACCAAGGTTAAGTTACACCCAAAGTTCCTGTGCACCCAAGGTTCAGGTGACAGTATATACAAAAACGAGGTGATGTTGCAGCAAGGTTTACAATTAAGTAATAAATGGTCATCTCTAATCATATGCATTGCCGAGGCAATGTATATAAATGTTGCCCTGTACGGTGCAGATACACCGAAAAAAATAGATGTGATGCGCCAAATTAAAACTCGGAGCACCGTTACATTTGAATACCGCTAAAAACAGATTAACTGAGGTAAACGAATCAGTTCAATGGTAAAATCATTTAACTATTAAATGTAATATATCTTCATAACTTTTCTCTAAAAGATACATAATTCACGAAACTATTAAATAATTATTGGTGCACCCGGTGCAACGCAGCTTAACTCCCGGTGCCAACAGTATAAAAGAATGGTTTCCTTAATAAAAACACACAAATAAAGATACATAAAAAGGCATAATTATATTAAACTATCACGCAAACGTACCATTGCTACATCTGAAGAAATATTCTGCTGCGACGTCATAAAGAAATAATCTAGTTAAACTGCGACTAAAATTGACGTGTCTCAAAAAGTGAAGTGAGAAGAATGAGTACGCTGACGTCGCTTTATATATAGAATAATATTGACCAATCAAATAAATCGGTTTGCGATCTCCGGGCAAACGTGCTCATTTCCGCAAAGATGCCGGTTCTACGTATCCTCTGGGCACTTATGCACAACATTACAAATAATTCAGACTTCACAAAGGATTCACACCTAACTAGATGAATAAATAAATGTATTACAAAGTAAGTAATGCAGGATAAAAGTCGTGACATAATGTAATGTAAGTGAAATTCCATACTGAAGTGGTTCGTGTCCCGACAAAAATGGACATTCTGAACTGCAAGTAAAAAGTGAAAGTAGACTCAAACTACAGTATAAGAGCTAACACATACAAGAATAAGTCCTTAAACAATTTGGAAGTACACACTACTTTGATTTCTACAACATCAAGTCATAATTATTACATATGAGCGTAAATTACTAATTTTGGGGTCCCTTCAACATGTATAAACGACACGTAACAAATCAATTTCCGATGACATTCCAGAAATGTACTTACACATCAGGTGTAAACAAACGGATAACTTACAATGGAACCAGAATGGATTTAATAGGAGTGTGAATAACGAAATATCTTATCAACTATAGATAATAACAATATAACATTTGAGACCATTTTAACTTATTTATGGATCATGAAAAGGACATATTAAGGATACTAAAAAACCAATTTCTGGCCGGCAAAACAGTAATATAGCCGGATTAACGTTTATGACAATACGACGGGTTCCACATTAGAAGCAGGATCTGCTAACCCTTCTAAAGCACTTGGATCACCTCCAGATTTTGGTGCGGTTCGTAATGCTTATTCTTTAGTTTTCTATACTGTGTCTTCTGTACTATTATTTGTCCGTTTGTCTTTTTATATTTAGCCATGGCTTTGTCGGTTTATCTATGAGTTTGACTCTCCCCCTGGTAACTTTCGTTCCTCTTTCAAAAAGCCGTGATATGTAATTTTATTAGAAATGACATATCACATGAGTGATAAAAACAGTGGGATGCTCGATAAGTAATCATATAACTAGACAGAAGATACCAATGTAGCAACCAAAGCCAGTACAAGAGACACTGACAGCTTCATTGCTGCAAACAAAACAAGAAAATAAATGGTGGAACTATACAGTCATAAATAAACCGAGTAATACTGAAGGGTGAGCAGATCCGACTCCGCATGCATCATTCGTCGTGTTCTTCCAATGGAATTTTAAATCCTGTGATATTCTCATTTAGACATGCCACAATCGATGAAAACCAGATCAGTTTCTAACATTTTAGTATTGATAATTTTTTTATCGTTCAGCTTTTATAATAATTTGGAAAGGGTTTTCAGATTTTAAAATATGATACATATACACCTAAAAATGTAAATGTATCTTACATTCACTAATATTGACAATCTATTCCGTATTGACTGTAAGATTTAGAGGCAAATTCCCATTTTAAGGGTGATATTTTCATAAGTGCATGACACACACATGATGAAGCTATAATGACATATCACTGTTCAAATATTTTTATACTGCCTAATAAATTATTACATGTTATAAAATCAGCTGCACGAAACGAAAGTATTTCAAGACACATATCAACTCTAATCAGGCAATTGTTATGCAAGTCAAGTCCGAATGACTGATTGTGGTGAATAAATATTAAACGAAGCGGTATAAAGGGAATACTGACCCATACATCTATTATTTGGTTTTCTGAAATGAGTTTATATTTATTATAGCTTAATTATAATCTATTCAGTAAAATGGTGAGTACAACTCTATTAAAGACTGATTTCCTGTCTTCAAAATTCAAAGTAAATGACTTAATTGGTAAGAAAATGAAAGACATGTGTACAAATTGTTCAAATTTTCTGATCACGGTATACTGTATGTGCTGGTTAAAAATTAGAAACATCGACAATGGTGGTTCATCGTCATATCTTGTTTATTTAGTTTCGGATTTGTTTTCAGACAGAGCATCTTTAATGGTCAAGGGTTCAACTTATTTAGAAGTTTATTAATTTACAAATCATTTTTGGGAATTTTTCTGAAGATCTGTTACAATTCATCGAAAAATATATTGATTAACAAATACTTAGTAGCCATTTTTTGTAGTTCAAGACCAGGTGTGTTGATCAAAAGATGTCTTTTCTGTCGTTTAGTTGTGTTTTATTTCTATTTAATGTAGATGTTCAAATGGGCTGTTTTAAGCAACGTGATGACATTCAATTAAAATCTAAGTTTCAATTAAATTAAAATATATTTGTTGGAATCAGAAAGATCGACTTTTCGTCTCTTATTGACGTCCGGCGTTGAAATAAGAGAGAAATATACCGTCTTCATATAGTATATTTAATATTGATGCCCTCTAATTTAAGTATATTTTTTTTATTTAGTCTATAATTCATGTTTTTTTATTTTGGCGTATTTGTATGAACAATGCTCTAATGATTATTTGGGTAAGTTAAACAATGATGTATTCATATTACTAAATAAAGAATTTCGTCTTTTATTGAAGTGGATTTTTTTATTTTTTGCTGCTATTACAAACATTTTTTATTGATTTTTATTGATTGTTTTACATGAAACACATTGATTAGATTAAAAGAAATTGTTATGAAATTTATTTATTTGGTTAATCAATTTAAATCCAACAGTGCATATAACATGCAAAATTAGGGACTTCATTCTTTTTAAGATTTAAATGATGCACTAAACAAAGCTGACACACTAGGTTATCAATAGTCCATTTGCCAATTTCCGATTTGATTATATTATTACACACTTTTCAAACAAAGTATGATCCTTCGTCAATCGTATACTGGTTCCATACCGGACAAAGTTGGCTTTTGCAAATGCAAAGCATGATGAATTGAAAGTGATGTATCGGCGGTTAAACTAATTTTTCATGAAAAATAATTTCTGATGTCAAAAGTAATTAGCTAAACAACAAGTTAATGTAATTAAAAGATTTAAAAACCTTATAGATTACTGCCATTACTCACAGGTAAATTTGCTTTTTCTGCTAGCTCTACATTGTAAATAAAAATTAATGTCCCTCATAAAGGGAGACAATAACAATAAAGGTCTCTAATAATAGGGTCAATTACGGGAAGTGCCAAACAGCCTATTGGTAAAATGCCATAAATCAAATAGTGATTGACTCTCCTAAAGACTTGTTTCTATGCATGACGTCAAAGCTAACGTTGAAAAAGAGAACAAAAATCTAACCTTGATATTTGACAGTGATGTCAGCTTGGACTCTAATTTGAAGACGGGACGTCAATGTGAAACCATTTGATCTTTGCTGTGTATGTATTAAATATATAACTACATCAACTTATTTTTGTTCATGCAAATAGCTTATCAATTTGCGAGTGAATGTCGATGTGAGTTCCTGTAGTGTACATTTTTTATTTCAAAATCAGAGAAAGTTATATCATTAAAACGAATATGAATAATGTCATCCCCTCCAATGCAATGTTGGAGGTTTTCTTGAATATCTACAGAATGATAGATGTGAGAATAATAGAGAAAATGCTGCAACTACATTTCTATATTATGATTATTTGGTGGATGCTAAAAGGAAAATCACAAAACATACTGAACTCCAAGGAAATATCAAATGATAAAACTTATAAAACAAATTGACAACAAATGTCATTCTCCTGACTAGGCAATTGCAACAAATGTCTCATGAAAATTATAATAAATAAATTACAATCACAAAATAAAATCAAACAACCGATTTATGTTTAAATGCTTTCTTATATACTATGTTTTAAAGTATTTGTGTTTTTCTTGCGGTTCTTTCTTTCCAGGATAAATGGAAAAATATTTTTATAGCAAAACCTGAAGATATTTCAAAAATTCAACATTTTGTAAACAGTTAATTTATAAATATAACCATATCAATGATAATTCATGTCAGCACAAAAGTGCTGACTACTTGGCTGGTGATACCATCGGGGAAATAAATCGACACCATCAGTGGCATCGACCCAGTGGTTGTGAATAAACTCATCATAGATACCAGGACTAAAGTTTGTATATACGCCAGACGCGTGTTTCGTCTACAAAAGACTCACCAATGACGCTCGAATCCACTCAAATGTTAAAACGGCCAAATGAAATACGAAGTTGAAGAGCATTAAGGACCAACATTTATAAAAGTTTTACCAAATACAGCTAAGGTTATCTATGCTGAGGTAGAAAAGACTTAGTATTTCAAAAATATTCAAAATTTTGTTAACAGTTAATTTATAAATAGCGTTTATCAATGTTTCAAGATACACGGAGTTGAAAGTGATAGCAATTGCTACAAGTTAACTTTTCAAATTGAATTACTGTGGATTTATTATTTTCGTGGATATCAATTTTCAATTCAATTCAGTTCAAAGCTTTATTTATAGTCGGCATGTTACATAACAAATAACCATAAGCTATCTGAGATATTATAACAGACACATGTTCATGGGATGAGGAAAACTTGCCTTTCCGTGGATATTTGTTATTGTGGTCTTGCTTATAGAAAATCAGTTAATTGTTAAACTTTACACACGAAAATTGGTATCTAACGAATACTAACGAATCCACACTAGTATTGGTTATATATATTAAAGTAAACAGTCTCAGTTATCCATTTGAAAATATAAGTCTTAAACCTAAAATGATCAACAGAAGTCGTCGAATAAACTCCAGGCAGAAAAAATGAAGGAAATCATATATGCAATGGTTTTAACATTTAAACATAGTAACTTGTCGAAAAGGGACTAAAAAAATAGTTTTTTTCTCAATTAAATATATGTTCATTTTAGAATCTACTTCCTAATTCACCAATATTATTTAACCACTGCATTATTCAATATTGTTGAACCAATTCATTTTTTTACATAAATACGGCCGTTAGGTTTTTCGTTTGAATTGTTTTACATTGTCTTATCGGGGCCTTTTATAGCTGACTATGCGGTATCGGCTTTGCTCATTGTTGAAGGCAGTACGCTGACAAATAGTTGTTAATGTTTGTGTTACTTTGGATTTTGTGGATAGTTGTCTCATTGGCAATCATACCAAATCTTCTTTTTTATATTGACAGTAGAATGTACAACTATATGGCGCTACTCCAAACGGATGGAGTAAGTATAATTTAAGTCAAGTATAAATATTTGCGAGACTGTAATCTTAATAAATTTTTAAAACTTATTTTAAAGCAATGACAGCAGAAATTCAAGTATCCAAAAAATTGTACCACTGCTTGTGTGAAAGCATAGGCACAGAGGAGGTGATCAATTTAAGGCGACAGTACTACGCTTCATTAGATTACTTTATGGAAAGAAACGATGTTGCATTTATAAGTAGTGGAAGTAAGGCAGAAGGTTTAGAAATGGGTTGTGATTTTGATGCAATGCTTCTACTTCCATTCGTAATTGTAAATGAAGAGCCAACAGACGACCCGACGATTCCAAACAGGTTTTGTATGAACACAGAAGACTGTAATCCAGGCTTTACACAACTGAAAGGACAGAGTCATCAATACTCTCCCATTATTAAACTATTGTGCGTGATGCATGAAGGAAAGTATCGTATCGAGAGTGGTGATGTAAGATTTTGGTTTTTGTCAGCTGCTAGAAAATTTACACAAGCCGAATTACATGGTCCTAGTGTTTCAGACAATCGTAGTTTAGACGTTCTGCCCACCTTTAGGTGCCCAGAATGGATACAACAAGCCCAGCCGTGGATACGAAGGGCTCGCTTCTGGCCTCCGGCAAGTTTGGTGTCACATGTATCTAGTTATGGAATTCTATTGGTACCAGTCGGTTGTAAAGAGTCACCAAATGAACATTTAGAATGGAGAATTTCATTTTCTGTGGCAGAGAAACATCTAATATATTCCTTTTCACACACGCAACTTTTATGCTATGCTCTTATGAAACTTGTATTAAAGAAAATGATTAACACGAAAATAGGTATAAACGAGCTGTTATGTTCATATTTTTTGAAAAACATAATGTTTTGTGTTTCTGAGGAATGTGTCCCTTCAATTTGGCGGCCAGAAAATTTGTGGCCAAGTTTTATTTAATGTATAAAACGCCTAATATATTGTATCCAGTACGAATTTCTCCCTCATTATTTCATAATTGAGAACAACATGTGTGTACATAGATTCAACAAAGATCAACAACTGGAGCTGATAAATTGTCTTAATGATTTGTGTACAAATGCAGATTCTGTTTGTGGTTGGCTGTATTTAGCTACATACTTTTACTATTTCTGTCAGTATGAAGCAGCACTTTGCCTTATATCCCATGCGTCAGTAAATTGTTCACCCAATAAACTATTTCAGGGTAAGAACCTATTAAACAGCATAAATATGCATGAGGTTGAGAAGGCAGTAATAGAACACCACTTGTTCAAAGACAGATATCTGTACAGACGTCATGCTATTGATGAGATATCATTTTATGTGGGATCTAAAGTTTTCCCTTTAGAACTTGGGGAACAGGCTACATTTCAGGCCTACATTACTCCACCTGTTTATGCACAGTTTCTACGTTTCTTGTGTCTATATCACTTAAAACAAGATTCAGAGTGTAGAACAGCAGTACATGAGATGATAAAAGCCAGTAGAGATGAACATTTTAACCCTGATAATTATTCCCTTGCTGAAAATTTTAACTGTATAGGAACAGCCTTTAAACTGGTTGGCGAAACCCAACAAAAAAATACTTATTTTAGCAAGTCTGAAAAATTAAAGGAGAAATACAAGTCCTTTTATTTTGATCCGAACCTTATACCAAGTTTATACCGATTATGGACATTTCTATTGAAAAACGATGATCAGTTTGTTTAACAAATCTATGAGCAGATAAGAAATTATTAAATTCGAGGTTTTTTTTGTCTACGTCGTAACAATGATTACTCGTTCAGATTTTGACATATCATATGATATCATACCTATAATTTGATTACTGAAACAGGTTTTATAACAGAAATTATATGTGTGTGTTGGCAACACTGAAATGTATTATTCAAAGATACCGGCATATCATTCTGTTTCCATTTAATGAACGATGCATAATTTCTTTTAATATCTTTTTTCGATGATATATATATCTATATCTGAACTACTTTGTTATATAGATGTTTTAGATCTACCATGTTATATCTTTAAAACAACTAAGCGTGACATTGAATGGTGTCAGAGCAGGAAGAACGTTTGTAGGTTCAGAGTACATTATCAGATTTAAAAATCATTATATACACTTGGAAAAAAGTATTGCAACACCAAATTGAAATTGAAATTAAAAAAACACTTTTTATTTTTTTGTGATATAATTTGGTAAAATAGAACTACTTAAACATTATTGAAGTATCACCTGAGTTTAATCAATAAATATCGACTCGGTAAGTTTTTATCTGCACATGCAGCTACTGAACCCGTAAACAGCAAAACATATGTTTTCATCCTCATTGTTTTCAACACTTTAAATAACCAAATTTTTAAAGTTATGTGATTGACACCTTGTAATGGGTCCTCGACAACTCTAAACTACAGCAAGATGACAGATTATTGGCATGAGAGAAGCAGGCATGTCGATGTAACAACTGCACGTATTGTTGGTCATCACCATTCCACTATAAGTCGTTTTGAGAATAAAAAATGGCACTAAACGATGTTAAAGACCTTCCGAGATAAAGAAGACCCCCTATACCATTTGCTAGGGAAAATCAAGCATAATAAAGGTTGGTCAGAAGGAAACCCATTGCATATAATACAATCCCCAAAAGAGAGTGGTGGGCATACAGGAGCCTTTTAACAAAAACTGTTCGAGATCGACTCATCGCTACTGGTTATTGTGCTATAAGACCATTTCGGAGACCTTTGCTTATGAACAGATTCACAGTTTTCCGTATCCAATGTAGTGCAAAGCTCGCTAAAATTGAAAATTAGCATCGTGGAGGAAGATTCATTGTTCCATTGGAATTCGGGTCATCTTCCTTGGACGGATAGTAGCCCAGATTTGAACAATATCGAGCATATATGGGACACTATTGGGCGGGAAGTGCGCGAAAGGACACCCCAGTTCAAACACATCATAAAATAAACAATGCCTTTCATCAGAAATGGTTGCTGCTACCTAAGCAACAAATTAGTCAATTTTTGCCATGAATCAGAAGACGTTAAGATGCGGTTATCCGTTTGAATGGAGGTTGCGCACACAAAGTACTAATTCTTTGGCGTATAACGATCAACCATGATGTGAACAGTCATCTGAAGATTAATTTTGAAATGCCTGACATTGTAAAGTTCGACTACAGTCATAGTTGTAAATGCATTTTTTTGTACAAAAAACACTTCATTTTGTTATTAAAATTGTGGTTATATAAATCATTTTTTTTTCAACACTTTTTGTTCGTTTCAATGCCAATGATATCATAAACTATGTTTCAATAATATTATACAAATATCTTAATATATATCATCCAAAAAAAGAGGCTGATTTTTCAAGTTTTGAAAAATCAAGGTGTTGCAATACTTTTTTCCATGTGTATAATTACATGTTATCCATAGACATTTGTTCACTGGTACATTTAAACAAGTTTTGTTTGGAGAATTTGAAAAATGCTTGCTGAGAAATTGAGACCGAGGAAACGTCAGTGAACCAATTGCATACAAGAAAACAAGTCAGTTAATTCTTACAAAATTTATGTAATTTATTTAGATTTTTTTTTAAGAACTGTTAATTAAAAATGGAGGTGTTGATTTCGATGTGCGTTTTCTCCATTGATTTATATATTTTTTATATAAGAAGTGTTGATTAAAGATGCAGGTGTTTATGTCGATATGCGTTTTTTATGCATTTACCTTTTATATAAGAAGTGTTGATTAAAGATGCATGTGTTTATGTCGATATGCGTTTTTTATGCATTTACCTTTTTTGTAAGAAGTGTTGATTAAAGATGCATGTGTTTATGTCGATATGCGTTTTTTATGCATTTACTTTTTATATAAGAAGTGTTGATTAAAGATGCAGGTGTTTATGTCGATATGCGTTTTTTATGCATTTACTTTTTATGTAAGAAGTGTTGATTAAAGATGCAGGTGTTTATGTCGATATGCGTTTTTTATGCATTTACTTTTTATGTAAGAAGTGTTGATTAAAGATGCAGGTGTTTATGTCGATATGTGATTTTATGCATTTCCTTTTTTATGTAAGAAGTGTTGATTAAAGATGAAGGTGTTGGTTTTAATGTGGTTGTTTTGAAACAGAGAAATAAGTTCGAATGGATACTGCAATCGTGCACATATCTCTTGAAAATGAAATTTAGAATTAGTTGTAAAATACAAATAATTAGTTTGTGCCAATCTGATTTACGTATATATTTTGCATATTGGAAATTTCAATAAATATAATCACTCTACTTTTAAACATAAAAATAAAAAGCAGAAATGACAAAGCATGCTTCGTTTTTGGATACACAATACCAAGAGATAGTAATGTATGAAATATATGTAAGCAGTGACAAGCAATCGTCGGGTATTGAATGTTAAATTTGATGTAGATTCAATTTGGTTTGTTGTTTAATTGTAAAATGACAAGGTTACAGAATATTTGTTGTATGTTGATGATGCACTTACATTTAACTTCAAGATGCAAACATGACCTGCTTATCAAAACCAGTATATTCTCATAAATACAAAATGAAATCTTGGTATCTGTGATGAGTTTATTTACAACCACTGGGTCGATGCCACTGCTGGTTGAGTTATGATTCCCCGAGGGTATCACATGCCCAGTTGTCAGCGCTTTTGTGCTGACTTAAATTATAAATGAAATTGTCATATTTATGAATTAACTGTTTATTCTAACATGACGTCCTTCAAACGCTTTGAGTACACACCCGTGGTAAAATATGAATATATTGTATTGGCTGTTCCGATCGTACTCCCACGTAATATGTTTTTTTATGAATGAAATACCGGAAGTCATAGAATGATGACGTTAAAATTTAAGCATTTTACGGGAAAATACACTCTTTTGATACCGAAAATCATGACAACAAGGAAACGTAAACAAACGATGCTAAAATGTGGTATAAGCCCACTTTTTATAAACATAAGAGACATATAAGTAAATTATCATTGAAATTCATCCAAATCTGTCTAATTAAGTTTTGTGAATAGTTTTAGCATGTCACGTATTCTATTTGCTCCGTTCTTTTACGCCAATCTAAAAGTGCGTTAATTTATGGGAACGGCAAATAATGGCCATCACCTAGAGCGCTTCGATCCAAAACAATTGCCGTATTTGTCCTATTAGAATTGAAATAATTCATGGGGGCTTGAATATATCTAGATTTTACCATGGGTTGTCCCTTTATGCCGATATTTTACCCCTATCGCTCAGGGTAAAATATTAAAGGGCCAACCCGTGGTAAATTAACGATATATTCAAGCCCCCATGAATTATTTCTTAATTAACCTAGCCGTGTTGGTCAAAACTTTATGGAACTTTTGGTCTCGGTGCTCTTCAACTCTGTGCATGCTTTGGCTTTCGAACTTTTTTCTTTTTCATCTGAGTGTCACTGATTAGGCACGTGACTACGAAACGCATGTCTGACGTTTCAAATTTTGAACCTTGTTCCTTTTATTAGTTATTTTTCGTGTGTTATTCCTGTCCTATATATTCTCAAACACACCATTTTTTTTCTGAAATGTCCTGTACTAAGTCAGAGAATGGCAATTGTTCTGTTATAGTTCCTTTCTGTGTGTTTCTGTTGTGTCGTAGTTCTCTTCTTGTTTTAATTTTAGTTTGTAACCCGAATTTGGTTTTTTTTTTCTCAACGATTTATGAATTTCGATCAACGGTATACTACTGTTGCCTTTATTTATGAGTCTTTTGAAGACGAATCGCGCGACTAGCGTAAATTCTAAATTTAATCCTGGTATCTAATGTGAGTGTAGTTATGTGGTATGTATTGTACAAGACCGAATGATGCAACTGTAAGCATATACAGACACAGAATTCGTGACCATTGTTCCAGTAAGTATGCATTAAAAAATAAAATACCAAACTCATATGAAAATTAGAAACGAAAAAAGTTCCTTACCAAATGACAATGTCAAAAGTTCAATAAACATCAAACAAATGGAAGACAACTGTTATATTCCTGATTTAGGACAGACGTTTCTTTATGTAGAAATGGTGTGGAATAAACTAAAGCTAGCTGATCCATCCACTTGTATGACAGCTGTGAATAGTTCTACTTAATTGACTTCAATTTGTGAGCAAAACAAACACCTTCATAGGTAAAAAGGTTCAAAATTTGGGAACAGCCGTTAGCATTGTGTTATCATCTTAATCACTATAAAAACAATCAACTGTGTCTTCTACGAAACATAAAATGGTTAAAAAAAAAGTAAAAAAGAAAAAATACACAAAACGGAATGTTGACACGACACAAATAAGAAAATATGAAAGAAAAGAATAAAAAAAATGTAAGTCAAAGAAAAAACCTCCAGATAAAGGCAGCAGTAGTGTTCCGCTGTTCGAAAGTCATAAATCGATTGAGAAAGAAAAAAACGGGTTACAAACTAAAACCGAGGAAAAAATAGGAAAACAAGGAAACAACTGAAGTGCAACAAAAAAACAGAAGACAATGCAACACACAGAGAAACGAGCTATAATATAATAAATGACATTTTCCTGACTTGGTACGAGACATTTTAAGAAGAAAACATTGGTGGGTTGAACCTTGTTTTGTGGCTATCCAAACATTGAGCTTTTATGATAATGTTGAATATAACACTTAAATGACAATATTACCTGACAGGAAAGAAACAGATGAACTTTCAAACACAAAGTGACTTCAAATCTGTAAAAGAGAAACCGTATAGATATAAGACAAGTCCTTGGGAAGTTTGTTTCTCTTTTGAATAATATGTTTTGTTATTCTGATACAGCATCAATCATTATAGTACTAATACGATTTTAATTGTTTTCAATTAACAGTGATATTATTTTTATAACTTTTATTTGACGCCAACAATATACCGTTGTAATTAGTTATCGGAGGTACCAGGATTATAATTAAGTATGCCAGACGCGCGTTTCGTCTACATAAGACTCATCAGTGACGCTCATATCAAAATATTTATAAAGCCAATCAAGTATACAGTTGAAGAGCATTGAAGATAAAAAAAAATCCCAAAAATTGTAAAACTTAACGAAAAAAAAACAACCAAAAAAGAATATTGTTACCTAAATGTAGCACATTTTTGAAATTCGCCTCGAACGCTTGGGAGTAATGGTTCGATCCATGGCCTTTTATAGATTCCTGTTCGATATGAGCCAAGGCTCCGTGTTTAAGGCTGTACTTTTTACTTAAAATGGTCTACTTTTACATTCATGGGGCGATGTGTCTGTGGCACTCAAACCACATCTTTTTATTTTTTAAAGCATTGACGAAAAATAGGCGATTCGGTTACATTGTTTTGAAATATATCTGAAATTACACCTTAAAAAATGTGAGCACTTTATCAGTGTCTATTTGAAGACCATTTCCTTATTCGAAAATCTGCACATCCAAATCAGCACAAAGAATTTTAAGCAAGATCTTACATAAAATATAAATACTATGAAACACTATAGTTTTAGGTAAAATGATCTTCCATATTATATACCTTCTACAAACAGTGCATAGAATTTTAAGCAAGATCTTACATAAAATATAAATACTATGAAACACTATAGTTTTAGGTAAAATGATCTTCCATATTATATACCTTCTACAAACAGTGCAATACTACCAAAAATGTTTGTTTGATATTCGAAAGCTTTGAAAAATATTCAAAACAAAATCAGAATGAGTCACACAGTAAATTTATATACATATACATTTTATATATATAATTATTCTTCAAAGGGTCAATTCGCTCTAATGTGTGATAATTACAGCTTTAACACTTGTGTAAAACAATGCAATGTTATAATCTATTTTTCTATCTTGACACCGTTTTTCCAGTTCACTGAAACATCATTTATGGGAACAAGCAAAATTGAAAAAACATTGCATCAGACATTTAATTTTTTTGTGATTATACCTTTTTCATAACACTTCTTATTTTATTTTTCACAAAAACATATATAATTAAACTTTTCATAGATATTAGGATCGCAAATTTATATTTACACCAAACGCGCGTATCGTCTACACAAAACTCATCAGTGACGCTCGAATAAAAAAATGTTTAAAAGGCCAAATAAAGTAAGAAGTTGAAGAGCATTGAGTACCCAAATTCCTACAATTTGTGCTAAATACAGCTTTGGATAAGTTTGTTTTCTCTGCATCGGTAGATTTCCAGTTGATGAAAGGGAAAAGAAGTTTGGATGTTTAAAAACATGATGAATTATTTCCCTTATTTAGGAATATTATTGTGACCTAATGTTATAACGCACAACAAAGCTATTTTCTATGAAATTAAAGAATTTGTAGACTGCATTCCTAATATTTCCAAATGGTATGCACATTTATTGCCTAAGTAACAAAACGAGTTTACACGAGAATAACACATTTTTCAAAATGAACTTACTTTATTTAAATCAAACAGACAAAAATGGCATTTTTTGAATTTATCTATTTCAATTTCATACGAGAAACTCTTTTCAAAACTTTATCACTAATGGAACGATTTTTCATTCTTTATGGTCACTCTTACTTTTTTGACGATGATATCCTTTAGCCACATCTCATTTTGTCTTTTTAAAAAGTTCTTTAGTCAGTTTGTACATTGTGCTATTCCATTACTGCCCCAAGTAAAGAGAAGTGTTGAACACTCACAGACACATTTAATTCCGCCACATTCTGTACGAGCCTGTCTGATATCAGAAGCCTTTTACTAAGTTGATGTCGATGGTCACCGTCTATTATTTGAACCATGTAATGCTAAAAAGTAGAAAAGGTTGTTTTGATGAACTTTATTACACTCGTTGTTAAGTTCTTCAAAATATTTTTGAAAAAAGTTTTTAGCCATACAAAATAAAAATGTAAATAATTATAAAATAGTCAAACAAAGGCGGAAAAAAATCAGAATTAATATATTTAAAGGAGTGAAAATTGTTTTATACGACTCTATAGACATAAAAGGAGAGGGGCCTCGGTGGCCGAGTGGTCTTAGTAGTTACTACTGTAATCACTAGCCAGTCAACTGAGGCTGTGAGTTTGAACACCGATCTTGCAGGTGTACTCGAATTCAATCTTAATTGACTAGGATTGTCCTATCAAAGGTCGGTGGTTTTCTCTGGGCACTCCGGCTTCCTCCACTAATAAACACTGGCAGCTACGAAAAAGCCTAAATGCAGTGCTTAAAAGTGGCGTTAAAACACCAAAAAACAAAATAAAAAAACATAAAAGGACAACAATGTTCATCATCTCTACTCATACGTAAAGAAATAAATACAAAATTAAAACAAAAAGGGAAATGCACAAATGATGTCATTTGTAAGTCATTCGAATCGTTACCCCTATAACATTTCATTGATTTCTGCCATGTATGCGATAGTCTTATTATCACTGCTTTCTTACAGGTTTCAAGTTAAGACAATTAACTATGCATTGACAACTGAATATAGAAATTAGAAATTAAAAATAATTGACCAAGGAGGGGTATGTTAGCAATGACATTCATTTATAACTATGTTGTGTTTTGTTTACTTTTGTTTATCATTTGGTCTAGTTTTTGTCAAGGCGACTGAGAATATTTTAAACATATGAGATTGAATGCCCCTTTGGTATCTGTCGAGAACTTTTACATTTTAATCGTGTAAGGAATTATCCATAGTTTAATTGATTACCAGTCTGCTTCCAATAACTATGCACTCTTTTATAACTACTTTATCGTCGGACTGTTTTTGTTTTTCAATTATTATTTAGTACATAAATAAGAACAATGCTTTTCCCGTTTTAACTGTTTAACATTCTGTCATTTTTGGGCTTTTTATTTCATATCCCAAATTTATTAGTTGTGCTTACTGTTGAAGTTCATACTGTTAACTATAGTTGCTAACATCTACCTCATTTTGGCCTCTGACATATATTCATATCGTCTTTTTATTTTTATATAATTACATTAGATGTATGTTTCATTATAATACTTTATTCTGATCGGCTAACTGCACATCACTTGTAATTCCTTAAACAATTGCATTACTCAATAAAACTTACCATTCACGATAACAGGTGGTCCCACAATAAAGTGCACAGGTGAATTAAATAAAAAAAATTATAAAATTTGTGTTTTCATAATCATTGCTAAAAAAATGTAATTATAAGTATTGAATGCTTCTTTTTGTAACTTCATAGGGTAAACTCCGAAACAGTGATGACATCTGACTACGCTTCTTTACAGAGAAAGGGAAGTATGACCCGAACGATAACGCTGTAAGGAGTTCATAGGGTTGTAAAAGCGCGTCATACAAAATGTATTTCGGTCAACGCTTTTACACCCCAAATTGTGTATGTGGATAGGGTTTATGAAGATTAACTTTATGCTGCTATGTTATTAGAAATAATTATTTACCTTCGGTAAAGTATTATTGTTACCATGGGAGATTCGTGTCGGCATACCGGTCATGAGCTGTTTTTTTTTATATATTACTATGCCTCAGAGGTAAAAAAAACAATAACTACTATATTTGCAACGAAAATAAATGCAATATATTTGACTTTTTCTGTCATTCAAAACAAAAACTATGTGCAAAATCAATCGCTATTGAGTTCTTTAACATATCATCTGTATTTATAAATATAACTATGCCTCAAAGGTAAAAAACATAAACTACTATATTTTAAATCGAAAAAAAAAATGCAATAAATACGAATGTTTCTTTTCAAAATAAACAACAAAACAATGTACAAAATCAATAACAAGATAACGACAATAACTATTGAGTTCCTTAAAAAAATGTCATCTGTATTTATACGAGGCTTAACCCAGTTGTAATGCGAGCTTGAGTGAACTATTTTTCTTGTTTCACAGCTGATATTTAAAGACACTCACCAGTTATTGTCTATACTTTTTCTAAATTTGCTGATTCAAAAGCAACAGAATACTTATACTTTTGTAGGACTTACACTAGTCAGAAAGGTTCTTTGTCGATTAATATGGAAAAATACAACCAAACTGTATTGGATCACATATGTTAATAATTTACCTAGGCCATAGTTACTGTTTGTGGAAGCAAGCTCATTTTGACAGATCGCCGCGATATAGCCTTTTTGTGCTAATGCGGCGTAAAGCAACCAACAATCAATCAATCAATCATTTTGACCGGTTTTTCCATCTGAAGCATCTTTAATGTACTTGTTTAGCTTTGCAGTCATCATGCAGGACTATGCTTGTCTTTTTTATGCGGTACTTAAGACATATGGTCTAGATTGGCATAGGGTAAGTTGTGTTTGTACTCGTGTAATTGGTTTAATCCTACCATATTTTGTGCCAGACTGCCTCTTTGTTCTTTTTCAGTTTTTTTAACCAGCCTATTTCTGGTGGAGTTGGCTGTTCTTGGTTGATGTGACTGTTTTACTTTTCATGTTAAGGTTTGGTGTCATTATGCTGGAGTGTGCATGCTTTTTTCACTGTGCGTCTTGCTCTTACGATATATTGTGAAGATAGGCACATACAAAGAGTTTAACACCAACATAGTGCGTGCCAGTCAACCACAATTTGTGGAGGTAGGTTTGTGGTTGGTGTAAACGATACGACTTTCCTTGTTCAATTGCGGGGTCATAATGCAGAAAAACATGCTTTTTGTTATTGCGTGCAATTCTATTCAACATTTGTCTAGATGTGTTGTTTTCTTCTTCTTTTTAACCCAACTATTTTATGGGAGTTGTGTGTTTCTGACTGGTGTGATCTATTCTACTTTTCGATATTTTGTCGTATCTACTATTATCCTTTTAATATATTATAGATACTGTTATTTACAAGGAAACCAATAAAATTGCCATACACAAAGGGTTTATCAGATCTTTACTAATTCTCAAATATTTACACTTACAGCCAAAAATATTTAAATGAAATCAAGAAACACGTTATGAATAATCATAAATAAAAAATAGTTTCAGATGCAATGAACCACTACATTAAGCAACATGTCTACATCCAAAAACATATTCATTCGAAAAGGACGTAATGCATTTTTCTCTTTTTTTGTTGATTAACTTTCAGTATTGTGTTATAGTAAATGGATTCTAAATGTAAGGTTTATGATAAAAACACCAATATTGAACCAAACTATTTCCATTGCTGTCATCGGGACCGGAAGATATATATATATAAAGACTTATTTGTTAGAGCTGACGTTTCCTCAAATAAAAGCTGTTCAACTGCAGGATGGTGCAAGTCATGTGGTAACAGACGTTGCCTGACTTGTCAACAAATACTGAATACTCAAACATTCACTTGCCACTCGACTGGGTCTGTGTACACTATATATTGCAATGTAACTTGCAAAACCCAGAATGTTGTATACCTCCTTCAGTGTCGATGTGGCATGCAGTATGTTGGCGAGACAGAGCAGCCATTTAACAAACGCATGAATGGTCATCGAAGTGACTACACTTGCAAGCCCGACCTACCCGTAAGTCGTCATTTGAGATCACCTGGACACACACAAGCTGATCTCAAAAACCTTACCATCACGATCATAGACCACAACGAGTGTTGGTCGAAGGTCGACAGAGTCGCTCGGGAAAGATTTTGGATAAGAAAGTTACGGACAGTCTCCCCAGAGGGCATAAATGAAAAAACATAGAACGAGTCCCTCATTTTCCTGTGACCACCTGTTTTAAACAACGCCGGATTTAGTCCTGGCTTTACAGTTCGAAATTATTTTTAAAATTACCGTTTAAATTACAGGTTTTCATTGATTCGGGATGATGTATAAGTACATTGCCACGTTCAATTATTTAAGCTCAATATACAAAACTTATTTTTTCAATCACTATTAGACTGCTATTCGTTTGGAAGGCTTTAATATGTAGTTTCCGTTGTAATTGCCCTACCGTTGTCTAATTTATACCATCCTGGATCGGTAAGGACATTTTTGATTATTTTGATTTTTTTGTTTGAGGACTGCCCTTAATGCAGTTATTACGTCTCAACTGTCACATCCTTTGGAAATCTAAAGTTGTGCCATTTCACATCGTAAATAACTATTTTTATTTTTGGCATATTTCTGTAGTCTTTGCGGTGTGTTTGGAAATTTTAAAATTGTTCCAGCGTTCGCTTAAATTGTATAAATCAAGATTTTGATAGTCTCAATTTGAATTGACATGATTCATTTGACATCGTGCTATTATTGAAGAAGGATATCTGTTATCCGAAATATCTAATATTTGTATATTTTATAGTTATTTTATGGTGATGTTGTACCCTTTTTGACTTGTTATATATTATATTTTGTAGTGTACAGAATCATATTACATGATCCATCGCCTTGTAAGATTGATCGTTGACTATTTATTCAGTCATTTTATATATATATATATATATATATATATATATATATACTTGATATTTGAATAATTAACCCTTTCGAAAGGTTAGAACATGTAGACTGCATCTGCCTTCTCTTGTGTGAAGTGACGGTGCTAAATAAAGGCGGTTAATCGATAAAAAAAAATGGTAAAATTTTATATAAAGTATCAGCAATTTAAGGCTTTTCAAAATAGTGCCAATCCAAGACGAAATTCTTCATTCAAGATTAGAAAAAATATAATAAAGGTATGTTGATTAATATAGATGTAGTTATGGAATAAATAACAAACTTATAGCAACTTTTCAATAGATTTTATCCTATACTGTATTTCTTATGCAATATTCATTTTCATCTATGTGTATTCTTTTCAGACGTTTCTATTGTCAATTATTGCGTTTCAAATTGTCTCGCTACTGGAAAATATGGAAAGCATTGAGTCTTTGTTTGGACAATTAGTGAAGAAATTACAGTATATTGCAACTTTACTATAAGTTGAGCTAAACATTGGCTTCATATGGTTACTGGGGTTGTTGAAGAGTGCGTAATCGTGGAATTTATTTTACGTCAACACTTCAGATTTTATAATTCTTATTAAAGTCTTATAATATCACATAAATAACCGTTTTAAGAGTCACAGTAGTAGAAAACATAGATTTCACGTGTACCCAGGTCGAAACAGGATAGAATTGCTAGACAAAGCCTCGTTTTCATAAAATAGCACATTTTACTTTCGAAGATCAACCTCCGGCGCAGAGATCATATTAATTCCGTTCAATACTTCGTAACATTACACTCAATATAAAGTGCAGTATTGTAGAGCATGTATGGAACGGATATAAACTCTGCGCCGGAGATGGTTCGTAGATGTGATAAAAAAAACCCAGAAAACTCGACTCCCTCTTTTCCTAAAAAAAGATAAAACCAAACAAGTTTTTAAACACAAAAATATAGCAAAACAAAAACCAAACAAATTACATATATAAAACTAATAAATATGTAATGGTTAATAAATTTTTACTACCTTTTGAAAATGCCTCTACCATGTAAGGAATATGACAGTTGTTGTCCGTTCGTTTGATGTGTTGTATCCTTTGATTTTGCCATTTGATTAGGGACTTTCCATTTTAAATTTTCCTCGGAGTTCAGTATTTTTGTGATTTTACTTTTAACAGCGTGTGCTTGTTTTTAATTTCTCTTAATTTCTAATTTACTATATTAAGATATTTATATATATATATAACCTTATTGATATTTGCAGCAAAATGCAACAGAGAGATGTAGTTGTCAATGGAACTGTGCCAGGTAAGTTTCTTTATATGTTTAAGGAATGTAATAGAGACTGACTTATGTTTTTTATGATTTTTATTAAGTAAGACTTTTTTCCATATAAGCGGAAGGTTGTGCAATACATTCAGGATCAACCTACCATGTCTTTATTGAAATATCCAGTACCTAATCAAAATAGTGCAGTCGTTATCAACAAAATAACATTCTATGTATGTTGGCGGTTTTTTTTGTTGTATTTCTGTGTTTTCGTTGTTTTCAACTCATAGTTGATGTGTCTCCCCCGGTTTTAGTTTGTTACCCATATTTTTTTTTACTTTATCTGTCATTTCATGAATACTGACAAGCGGTAAACTACTGTTGCTCTTAATTTAAATGTACATTTCAAATGTACATCTGTTTCCATAAAACCAATTTCCGCGTTTATGGGAATGTTTAGAATACCGAAAGTCCAGTTTCATAAACGAACAAGTTAGGCACCGGATTGACAAGTTAGACACCGGATTGTCAAGTTAGACACCGGATTGACAAGTTAGTCACCGGATTGACAAGTTAGGCACCGGTTTGAATGATCAAATGGAAGGTTTGAAAAATGGAAAAGAACCGAAACTAGTTTAGAGGAAATAATTACGCTCTTAGACAGTCATAAACACAATGTTATTAAACGAATATTTATTGTTCGTAATTGTTCAACAGATTTAGGTTTGAAAGCACTTTGTTTTGAATAGGACATAAAGTACATATATGCATATATTCTCTAAACATTTCAAAATTTGTGTACATTATTGATAACATGCTATACACCCAGTGATCAAATACAAATTTGTAATCATATAACGGTCTTCTCTGCCTCAAAACTTGATAACACAAGTCACATCGAAGCTGTAATTTTCACATGCATTGTCTGAATATTACTTTATCCTTTAAACTTGAATATCTTAAATAGCTAGTTAACTGTCAAATGTATATAATACGGTATTTTTTTATATATGTTTACAGCTTTTACATTTATTTATACATACAAAGCAAGCAAGCCAAACAAAGATTTGTCTTTATAGCATTAACGTAAAAGCTGCATTCTATAGTTAACGAAGCATGACCGTTTTTAACATTTTATTATTTTTATTTTAGCCACACTTGACGTTAATAACAATCAAATTCAACACAGACTGAAGATTTCATAGATATAATAACTGTTAAAAACAACCCCTTTTTTATTGGTATCTTCTGTGGGTGTTTGTTCTTGGTGACTATCTGTGCTTTCCTGTGGTCTTACTTACGGACAAATCCATCAGAAAGGTTTGATTTAACCTTAACCATGTCAGTAAGTATTACAGTCGTAACTAAGAGAAAGGTCGTTGTTTAAAGTTCAAATCATTTAAAAATTGTGTGAAAGAACATTTGTTGTTTGATCAATGATTTTTTAAATTATAATCGGCGAAATCTAGAAAATGAATCTGAAGTAAAGTGTCGATTTCTAAATGTATGACCCGTAACGTTGAATAAATAATTCATGAAAAATTAGAATAACACTTCTTTATATTTAGAAAAAATATATTTGTAATAGAAATTAAATGTCCATATGTTTTTCTTATTTTACAGGTTTCAAACAATATTTCTACATCACAACAAACCAGTCATAAAGACGGACATCATGGAAGAGAAAGTGTGTTAAATCTTTTAAATGAAACAATTGACGAAATGTATGAAAATGAATGATACAATAAATTTATTTCAAATCTCAATCGTCAGGTATATATAACAAAGGGTCTAGATTTGGGTTTTTGCCAATTATTTTGTATTCTGTTTATCCGAGAACGACCATCATATTATCAGATCATCATAAACAGAAGGTCTACCAACTAACATGCCATTAGGTTTCGGTTGTCCTATCAATTGTATAAGTATCTATTTCCAAAGTCTCCATGGAGCAAAGAAAACAAAAGATAAATTGTGTACCGTTTACCCCGAAAACTTTGATCATTTGAACTAACTATTCACCAGAGCCAAATGTCGTATTATATAAGCAAATATATGTCATCTAACGTCTTTAAAAAAACAGTGCAACGGTCGGTCCCGACATGAAAAACAGTTAACATTAATAAACCGAGAAATCGAACAGCCTATAAAACAAGCAGTGGTAAATGTGTAGGCATAATCAGGATATGGACACATTTGGTAAAAGAACTAAAACAAATGCTAGTTTTGTTCTTTTCGTATAATTTATGATCACAAGATACTTTATACATAATAGGAGAGATTGTGCTTTAACATTTCATATGATGGAGACATAATATTTCGATAAAACTGTATGAAGCCAGCATGTCAGTAACTAATATAAGTCTTTTATCAAGTTATTGTAGTCGATGTAATTTTAAACTCACGTCCTCAAGAAATACAGGCTTGTGATACGGAGTTGAACTCTTAAGACAACTCGGTCACAGTATACCCAATTAAACATGAAGTTCGCGTCAACTTCTAAAAATGTGATACAAACTTGAAGTAAAAATCGTCAACGTAGTATCACAATAACAAAATTAAGTTATACAGGCACATTTCCTAATTTACATTTTAAATTTTCTCAGATTTGTTGAACTCAAATGAAGTTTTATGGAACAATTCCTATCATCTCGTTAAATAATTTTCAAATACAATTGTCAAAATCGGTAAAAAAAACTTTGATAATAATTAAAAGCCTATTGTTCTCTGAAAGTCTTTCTACATCAATTTTATAAGTTATTGCTGAGAAGCTACTTTCGGTTTATTCGGTTTTACTTTCGGTATCCAAGCAACGTTTTTCTTTTCTTGATTTAATAAATTAATGATTCTATGCATTTGTGCCTGATATAAGGGAGGTAATTGTCAACTTCTGGTCTCACATGATAGTTGTTTTTCAACTGATTCCAAATAAATAGGGTTACTTTATTCTTCTGCCGAAATATAGGAGATATAAGGTACTTACGGTTCAGTAAAATTCACTCCCGGTCTAAAGTGATAGGTTTATGTATGCATATTCAAAAAAATATTAAGTTTTTATGTACTTTTCTATGAGAGAAGTTCGAAAATAATTACTTCCGGTTTACTCAAGGTCACTTACGGTTGGTCTTTGCCAAGTTCACGGATAAGCAATAGTTTGCAAAAGACCCTATGACATTATCATGTACCACGTTGGAGTAATAATCAATTAACCTTAAATTGAATCGTATCAGATCCAATTACTCTTATAGAAATTCATTGAATTGTTTTAGACCAAATGTATCATATCTGCATCACAATAAGGCGAACACTTTCCACAAGTTTTTTTTTTATATATATCTTTAAAAGTGATAGAGTAAGTCAAGGAACAAGGGAAAGTAAGAAATTATAATTTGACCTTGACTTTTGACCTTGACAAAGTTTTCTATTCTTTGACCCAATGGACCTAAAATCATCAGACCCTAGGTCTCTATTACTAACTGTTTACCAGTTAGAATCGCATATCACTAATTTTAAATGCATTAGGGCAAAAAACTATCCTATGAAGTCTTCGTATCGCTTCCGTCTAAATAGAACAAAAAACCAATGGTTATAGCGAACAATTTGGTAAAATAAATTTTAGGTTTTTTAGGGAGAAGATCTTACCACAAAGAAACAGTGTTTCGGGAGATAACTCTTACAATAAATAGTCTTCGACTAAACAGGGTCAGTCTCAAAAACGCAATAACTGTTCGATAACATAAGAAAATAATCTAAGCGACATCTTGCAAAAACACCAGAAACAGGGCATTTGTGATAGTTGTCTCATTGGCAATCATACCGCATCTTCTTTTTTATATGTTACAAATTTTGCGAAAGAAGAAAATAAAAAAAAAATTAGAAAAAAATATCATGGGTCGTTATACAGAATAGTGGAAAGACATAATAAAATAAACAAGCTAGTAAGTGTGAAATATAAGTAAAAAAGGATGTAGGATCTTAATTGTTAGTATTAATTACATCACACGAGAGTACCGAATTATTTTAAATAGTTAGAAGTGTACCACTTTTCATGTTGTTTACGTCAAATGAAAGGCGTCTCTTTCGCCTACATGTATGTGCACAAAATTGTTATCTGTGAAATCAAATTAAAATGGACAATGATATTCTTTTCAATAGCTCTAATTCTGCTTCAGTCAAGGGACAAAGACTATTTCAATTTTTGCTACAAATTAACTGGCGATCGTGTGTGTCTGGTATAATTGTTGGCAGTTCTTTATCTGTACTGCTAAGTTTATCTTTATTTTTGATTATTGCACCATACTTGAACCACAAACCAGAAGCGGTTAACATTATCATTAACATTAACATTTAATTGCATATTTGGGAATTTTACACTGCTTTTTAATGATACAAAAATAAGCTTTTGAAAATGGTATATATTTTATTTACCTGTATTTACAAAACACATGTGTATAACCATAATTAGTTAAGATATGCACGTTACTGTTATGGTTTAACTGCATTTAAAACTTGATTATAATGATATATCTTGTACGATTTCCTTTTTTTTAAATGATAGAAAAATAGGCTTTTGAAAATGGGATAAAAATGTATTTACCTGTATTTACAATACAGATGTATATAAACATAATTAATTAAAATATACACTTTAATATGTTGGTTTAACTGCACTTAAAACTTGAATATAATTATTTATCTGGTAAGATTTCCTGAGGGGGTATAAGGGATTGACTAAATAGAGCATGATGGGCAAAACGTGCAGAATAAAGAGAAAGAAAAAAAGCATAGAAAAAAGTAGATCCACCAAATAAAGAAAACAAAAGAGAACAATGGGGCAATAAAATATAAATATAGAGAATAAGAGACAAGATAAATAAGAATAGAGTAAATGACAAAAAAAAATAAATAAAATTGAGAATGGAAATAGGGAATGTGTCAAAAAGTCAACAACCCGACCATAGAGCAGACAGCAGCAGAAGGTCACCAACAGGTCTGCAATGCAGTGAGAAATTCCAACACTCAAATACGTCCATCAGATGGCCCCTAAACATGTTCAGTGATAATGAACGCCATACTAGAGAAATGGTAACCAACCCATTATCAGCCTCTTTTATATGACAGGTGTCAGGATTTTTTTTTTATTTTTTTTTTTTTGTAGCAAGGTATGAGATGAACCGAAAAGTAAAAATGTATATCAAAATACCAACCTTTCACCATGATTTAGTAGATAAAATATATGTAACAAACGACGATATTTAACATTAGTTAATGTGTCCTTGTCACTGTTTACAACTTGTTATATATGGGTATAATGTTAACATAGGCTCATGACAATATAAGGCACAAGTCCTTTGAATTTTATCTAAATTCAACTTTGTCTGAGGGAGTTATAACCTTTGTTTCTAAATACATTATACATTTATAAACGGACAATTATAAAAAAGTTTTTTAAGTCATGCTAATAAAGTAATCAACATTGGATTGATGGTCTACGAATGTCTATTCAAATACCTGTCAATCGACATAAATTTGTAAACAATTAGGTTCAAAACCGTTTGAATTGCTTTATTATCAGTGTCATGTCGAAAAAAAGGTTTAAAATATCCCAGAGGGACAATCAAACTCATAGGTAGAACATAAACTGACAAAGCCATGACTATAAAGGAAGAAATCAAAGTACGCAAGACACATCATACATAAAGAAAACTAAAGACTAAGCAAAATGATCCCCACCAAAAACTGGGGGTGATTTCAATATGTCAGTTTCTAAAAGGCAAACTGATGTTAAGCCAAGATTATTTTAGATTATTTAACAGACACCCAAGTCTAAAAACAAAATGGCTAGGAAGTGTCGAACTTTTCTAAAAAAATCCAATTTATGTTCGAAGTAAACCATACATGTTTGTTTTGTTTCTTTTATAAGATCAACTCATGTTTTTAAGAACGTTTTTCCATTAAAACGTGTTTGAATTGAAAGTATTGTAAACTTTGCAATATCCGAATCATACGCAGTATTTCGACTCTTCAATATTCGTATTCTAAAAATCAAATTTTTACCTCACGTGAAAAAAAAATCAATTGAAGAAAAGACCTAAACTATTTTGATAAAATTGATGCGTTTAAATGTATCATCAATTTATAACAGTACATAACCTATATACTTGCGTAAAACATTGCAAAAACTATAAACTCTTATCTGAACTTAGGGAATTAAAGTACTGAACTATAATTTAAGTAGATCTCTCGAGTAACATATTAGTACAAGCACTGTAAACAAATATAAATTCTACCGCACAAGCTATTTCTAAGTATATGTCATTCAAAAGTGTAACTATTGTTACATGTGATAATTTGTAGAGAACCAACTATTTTTTTTATTTTTTAAGAATAATTAAAATACAAATTAGAATTATAAGATGCACAATGAATAATGTGTTCTATAACAGTATGTTTGCAATATCCTATCAATGCACATGAGATCACCTCTAGTTTTTGGTGGGATTCCTCTTGCTCAGTCTTCAGTTTACCTTTCAACATTCTGTGAACTGGTCAGGTTTTTTTATGTCTTTTTTTTATACATGTATCTGCAACCTCTTTTGGTGCATAAATAAACAGCAAAGAAAATAGTATAAACGATTGCAGTCTTTAAATATTAGTAGTTGTAAGTCTTATATTATAGCAAAAGGAATTTCAGAACCAGCAGTAAGTTTTGTTTTAGAGATGTTCCTGGAATGATAATAACTATGTTATAAAAATTCCTGGAATGATATACATGAAAGATAATTTCTGTGAATAATAATATTAATTATGTTAAAAAAATTCCAGAAATGATATATTTACAGTAGAAGTTCCTGGAATAAAAACTATATAAGAGAAGTTCTTTGAATAATAAAAAGTATGTAATAAAAACTCCAGGGATGATATACATGTAAGAGAAGTTCCTGGAATAAAAACTATGCAATAGAAATTCCAGGAAACATTTTGATCTGAGCGTCACTGATGAGTCTTATGTAGACGAAACGCGCGTCCGGCGTATGAAATTATAATCCTGGTACTTTTGATAACTATTTCATGTAGGCTAAATTCCTTGAATGATAATTATGTGACAGAATTTCCATAAATACAATTGCGTTAGACAATTTCCTTGTATAATTATAATTTAGCAGAAATGCAAGGAATACTTATTTTAATGGATAATCAAGATAAATCATTTAATATGTAAACACCTAGTTTAAACATATTTATTTATAGTGGATTAGGAAACAAGTTTTGCAACTAATATTAACCTCTTTCCACTTTGAGGGTGCGAGTTCTGCCTTGTAGCGGCATTAGCCTACTCTTTTTCGAAATCTACAAGGGTGTCCTTAACGTGCAAGAGATATGACTCTCTCTCTTAACACGGGTCATCCATTTATCGTCCCCTTCCGACGGACTATCATTGTTTTCTCAAGACCATACTCGCAAATGGTGTCGAGGGAGAGACGAAAATTTAGTTCCTGAAATTTTCATCCCAAACGGGAATCGAACCAGGAACCTTTTTGTTAGTATTCCGATGCACTAACCACTTCACCACGGCTCTCTGTAAGCACTCTCTAAGGAAATAAAATTGAGAATGGAAATGGGGAATGTGTCAAAGAGACAACAACCCGACCAAATAAAAAACAACATCAGAAGGTCACCAACAGGTCTTCAATGTAGCAAGAAATTCCCGCACCGGAGGCGTCCTTCAGATGGCCCCTAAACAAACATATACTCGTTCAGTGATAATGAACGCCATACTAATTTCCAAATTGTACACAAGAAACTAATATAAAAATAATACAAGACTAACAAAGGCCAGAGGCTCCTGACTTGAGACAGGCGAAAAAATGCGGCGGGGTTAAACATGTTTGTGAGATCTCAACCCTTCCCCTATACCTCTAACCAATGTAGAAAAAATAAACACTAGTTCATGTTTATATTGTGTTTTATACTGATTAGGATTATAACACAATGTTAACTGCTGTACTTATATTTTATTACATTTTTATATATTATGTCTTTTTTATTTATTCACACATCGTTGTAAATATTGGAGGTTGATGCGACTGCAATAACAGTAAGAGGTTATGGTAGCTATAAAACCAGGTTTAATAAACATTTTTTACAAACGAAAATGCATGTACGAAGTCAGGAATATGACAGTTGTTGTCCTGTCGATTGATTTGTTTTGATTTTACCGTTCTTTCAGAAAAAGAGAAAAAAAACCTGAATGTTTTAATTAAACATAGGAAACATAGAATTCTAGTGTGAATTTCAGGAACGGATGATGATTATTTTCTAACTCTAGCAAATCCTTTATTTCCTTCGAATCGCCGTGATATATTAATATAATATCATCACGAAACCTTCCATAGAAAAATATATTTTTTCTATGTTCAAACTTTCTGTCATAATTTTATACATGAGTATATCACAAATTTACGGGCTTGGCACTGCTCCTATCGCGGCTCCTATTGTTTGCTTATATAGCTGTCCATTAAAATCAAAAATGTTGTTCTCTAAAATTGGTCTGAGGAGATAGATTAAATCATCCGTCGGTGGGCATTTGATTTTGTAATCCGATTTTTCAAACTGATCATACGAAATTCTAGCTGCCGATAATAATTCATCAATCGGGCAATTCGTGTACATTGATACTACATTAAAACTACACAGCCAGCAATCTGCAATAGGCTTAATTCTTTCCAACTTGTATATTAGATCAGACGTATCCTTTATATATGTGTTTTGTTTTTGTACCATAGGTATTAACAAATAATCGATGTAGCATCCAATAAATTCTGTGACAGTACCAATCTGAGATATCATTGGCCGACATGGCGGCATTATGTTGTCAATGTTTAACCCATATTTATTGATTTTTACTAATTCTGATTCATTTAATCGGTGTATTTTATGAAAGATACGCATATACCCAGGCCCATAATCAATTTGATTACCATTATTAAGGTAATTAAATATGGAGTAATCTATAACACCTTTGGTGTACATGCCTTTGACATATGTATTGATATTACATCTATGTGCTTTTAGGTCAAAGTTTTCCAATTTGGTGTAATGTTGAGTATTTAATTGGCGATCGCCTTCAAGAAGGTAATTGACCTTATCTAAAACAACAACATTGTTACTTTTATCGGCTTTCTTAATGACTTATGATTCATCATTCACCAAAGAATATATGCCGAACCTCTGTGAAAGTCTGAGATTGTTTCGAAATTTTCGAATTTGCATTGAAGATAGTTAGTGCTTTGTTTTAAACAGGTAATTTACAAGGGTGTTGCAGGTTAAAGGTGGCGTATGTCCAGATTTAACTCGGAAGGGAGGAATTTCATCCAAGTTACCATGACATAAGTAACGAAATCTCTTTTTTCTGGCTAATTCATCAAAATCATGTAATAAGTTCTGGTTTGCCCTTTTGACTGATGGTGAAGGAACGAATTTCAAACCTCTGGATAAAACCAAATACTCGTCAATAGTTATATGCGAAAGATTAACAACCTGTTTTCTATCTTCATACATTCCACAGAATGTATGTCAACTTTTGTAGAAACTACACGTGCCTTCTTTTTAAAATGATCTTAGGTGTAAACAATAGCATGATATACATGACCTTTGATAATTACTCTATGTGTACTTTCGAGTCATTATAGAAACATATTGTATGGTGTTTTGTGTTGCTGTAAGTTAATTAATGGAGAAGGAATACATATCATGTAATTGAAGTTCTCAGGAACTTTTTTATTCTACTATTTTGTTCCATTCGAACATGTAGTATGCAGAACCATATTTGGCAAACACAAAAAAAAATTATGATAAGAATAGGTAAATATGTATTGGACAGATAGATTAAAAGAAAGCTGACAGTCGAAAATGCAAAACGCAGGATCTAACTATTCATCAAACACAAACGAACAAAGATGTGTATGTTTCAGGAAACTGATATGTATTTTTTTTATGACACAACATAATATTAAGGTGGCTCGGGACTATTCGACTGCGCATAATTTCACTCATGAATTACAAAAGTATTTGTCGTAAATTCGATATGATTTTTTTTAGATATTTTGATTGATAAGAAATGTTAAATCATTGAAGTCATGTGACTTATAGAATATTTTCGTTATTATCCGTATTTGTTAAAGGGTCAAAATGACATTTCACCCATTTTCACCATTTTCACGCCAAAATTTGGGTTTTAAAGTCATATGAAATGAGCGAGTGGTGACAAATAATGTTTATCCAATTCTTAAACCAATGCATGTATATAACATAAACTTAGTCCTCTGTGAACGATTTTATCATTATTTTCGCAAATATATCATATAAATTTTGTTTTAATTCGAGGTTCTTATGACTTTAAGGCAAAAAAAAATTTCTTTATCGGTGACATATGTTTTTTTTTGCTCATTCTTTGATGCAATATTTCAACTTTTTATATTACAGATTTGGACAAAATGTCATAGAACATTTTTTTGATATTCCGATAAAAGTATGTCAACACCTCTTTTTTCGCTATCATTTCATTGAAAAATGTTCCCTTTTACATAGATATAGGAAGATGTGGTGTGAGTGCCAATGAGACAACTCTCCATCCAAGTAACAATTTAAAAAGTAAACCATTATAGGTTAGAGTACGGCCTTCAACACAGAGCCTTGGCTCACACCGAACAACAAGCTATAAAGGGCCCCAAAATTACTATAATTGTAAAACCATTCAAACGGGAAAACCAACGGTCTAATCTATATAAACAAAACGAGAAACACGTATATATAACATAAACAAACGACAACTTCTGGACATCAGATTCCTGACTTAGGACAGGTGCAAACATTTGCAGCGGGATTAAACGTTTTAATGGATCCAAACCTTCTCGCTTTTTCTGAAACAATAGCATAACATCACAACATAGAAAAACACACGATAACATATCAATTGGCAGACTTAACTCAATCAAAAAACGTATGATTACACAATGAACGAATAAATTTGATCTGCGATATCTGAATACAAATGCACAGTTAATTAAATATTAGAGACAAACATACCTGTTTAAAAGTAAAATGTTGGGCTGAAATGGTCCGTTACCCCCTATTTTTTACCGACAAATTTGATTCACTTTCTGTAAAGAATAAAATAACAAAAAATACAGCACTTCTGATAGAAACTTCGAATAGGCCGAGCCACCTGAATTGAAGGTTTAATTCAGAATAAATCAATAAATATCTTTCAAGCATTCATATTTTTCAGCTGATTCATTAAAAGATATTGATGGCATACAAATAAGATTTCGGCTTGTGTTGTGTATTTTTCTTTATATTTATTGTAACTTTTATTTTTTTGCTCTTTTCTTTTTAGTTTGTTTATCTCTTTACAATATTTTATTCTCTCTGTCTCGGATATGAAATTCTTTTGTTCTGTAATTAATATTTTACCTATTTATTGACAAATTACCATATGGTTTTTTTTTTTCATTTTAGATAATTATTCACTTTCTATTTGATTATAACTACTTTTATATATTGCAGTTCTTATCGTGGTTTCTATGATTCTATCTATTTTCGAAATTTTTAATTTGGTTATTTTGTTTTGTCCTCTGATCTTAAAACATACAATCGAACCGTACTTGTTATTTAAAACCAATGAAATATCGTTCACATATCATATGATGATACGAATTGCTTTCAAGTCCGATGGCCTAGGAGGATGATTGGCCTAATTAGTTCATATAAAGTGATAAAAAGCATGGTAATTTTAAGATACGCTCGTGACGAGATTTGTTCGACTCCGATGCTAATCGACAGTTTTTGCAACTATTTTAACTTAAGGTCGCCTGATGTCCGGCTTCTCCTACCTTTGATGACAGGTCAATAAAATACAACAAATGTCGCTTATACTTGATGTGGTGTTTAACACCAAAACAAAAAACAAACTTTTAGAAATTTTGAAAATACATATATGTATAGCGTCCCGAATCGAAAACGTTTAAAAAGTAAGACAATTGCTCAGTGGACAAACTTGCAAGACATTTGAATTGTTAAAAGACGAAGTCATTTCAACTTAACAGCTTATCAAAAAGTATGTTATCGTATTGTGGGGTGAAAGCACAATTACGAAAAAGCACTGTTTTATATGCTACAAATTGAATATTTAATAAAATGACGTTGAAACTGACAGTGTTTTTGTAAAAAGCGGCGAAATTCGACATTGGACAATCTTGCAAGACATTTTCCCGAGGCCAATGCGTTTTTATTTGTGGTGCGAGTGCTGTAAAATTCCGGATTTAAAATGGTCTATCTAAGCACATTTGTAGGAATAATTTATAAATTTTTTTTTTTATATCATCTGATATTTATATTCATAACTAATTATATCCTGATGACTTCATTAATCTTTCAAGTATTAAAATAATTAATTACAAAAAAAAAACATAAATAAAAACCTTCAATCTTATATTTTGCACTTTCGTGGTAGGAACCAATTTGATAGTGAGTTCATAATATTGGTAAATATTTTATGCAATTTGATAGTGAGTTCATCATGTTGATAAAGATTTGGAATCAATTTGATAGTGAGTTCATAATATTGATAAATATTTGGAATCAATTTGATAGTGAGTTCATAATATTGGTAAGGATTTGGAATCAATTTGATAGTGAGTTCATACTATTGGTAAAGATTTGGAATCAATCTGATAGTGAGTTTGATCATATTGATAAAGATTTGAAATCAATTTGATAGTGAGTTCATAATATTGGTAAAGATTGGGAAAAAAAATGATAGTGAGTTCATAATATTGGTAAAGATTTGGAATCAATTTGACAGTGAGTTCATAATATTGGCAAAGATTAGGAATCAATTTGATAGTGAGTTCATAATATTGGTAAAGATTTTGGATCAATTTGATAGTGAGTTCATAATATAAGTAAAGATTTTATTTAAATTTAACAATTATATTTATTCTGAAATAATTTTCTAATGTCATAAAAAAATCAGTTTAATGTATATATCTGCAATGCATAAACGTATGTACATGTGACAGGCTAACAGGATACGACTTTTCTTATTTGTTTAGTTAGCAAAAAATCAATTACCAGAACAATGATTCTGCATGTATGAATGTTATTTTGTACAAACTAACAAATTATATATATTTGCATAATCATTGTTTATTGTTAATAGGATTGACAGATGATACCCTTATGAACTGCACCGGAGGTTGGATGCGACGTGACGACTTTGGTGCATGCTTTTGTTTTAGTAAACAACGTTTGTCATGGAATAGTGCACAGGTAATTCTTGAACAAAATATGATAAACACTTGAACAAGTATTCACAAAACTTTGCATCCTGTTGCAGTATTTGCTCATTGTTGACGGTCGTATACTGACTAATAGTTTTTAAGTTCTGTGTCATTTTGGTCTTAGCGAAAAGGATTAAAATTTTCAAATATCAATAGCGTAAAGCCTAGATCATATAATACTATAAAAGCTATACTATACATTGTAATAAAAAAGGCAAGGTTTTGAATTTATTTGTTGATAGATTTGAAAAAAAAGGAAAGTTCAGCTTTACTTAGGCATAGTTGAAGGTCATCTTTTTTCCCCTTTGATCATATAGCTCTCTACGTGTTTATGTGGTGATACAAAAATACAGGCAACAGTAGTTCACAGCTACTTTTACATACTAGGTACTATTTCTGTACTAAAAATCTGTAGTACTGGAAATTTACTTTTGGTATTCAGTACTATTTTGTTTCTTTAAAATTATTGTAATATTTAGGTACCTGTATTTTCCAGTACTTCATTTGAACTTGAAATGTAGGTACTACAAATCTTTGGTTACTACCGTTACATTTTCAGCATTTTGAAAGTTTTTCTATTTCAAATCTCTTATAATTATGATTTTCAAAAATGGAATATTGTATTATTTCTGTACCAAAATATTAAGTACAAATCAAGTACTGTAAAAGACAAGTCCCTAAATATTACAATAATTTTAGAGTAAGGCAATAGTACTAAATATTAAAAGTAAATTTCCAGTAGTACATAATAAAAAAAAAAGGTAGAGTTTTGAAGATGAATTATTTGTTGATAGATTGAAAAAAAAATAAAACGAAATAGGAAAGTTCAACTTTACTTAGGCATAGTTGAAGTTTATCTTTTATACCCCTTTTGATCATATAGCTTTCCACATGTTTGGGTAGTAATAAAGAAACACAGGCAACAGTAGTAAACCGTTGTTTAAAAGTCATCAATCGATTGAGAGAAAAAAAACGGGTTACAAACTTAAACCGAAGGAAAAATAAGGTTCAATATTTTGGGTGTAAGCGTTTATGATGAAGATACATATAGAGAGTCAGTACGCATGCACTCACTTATAAAGTGTTAATTAAAAATTCACACATAGTGTTTAAAATCAAAAATATTGTAAACAACAAACACGTTCTATTCATGATTACAACAACATTGGAGAAGAAAGGGTGTAGTGAATATCCGGCTAGGCAAAGCATGAAACGGTCATCTTCTTCTTAGTTTTCAAGATTACATGAACATGGAAAAGTAGGAGAAAATCCTTTGATAGCTATATTACCCGTCTCATTGTTAAAATATGAAATATCAAAAGGGCTAACACCAAAGAACAAAACTGCCTCAAGTAAACATTACGTTGTAGAAAAAGTTTATTTACAAAATTTATCCTATCGAAATTAAGAGAAGGAAAATGTATGATTTGATTCATACCGAGACAACAGAACTGGTTAGTTCGTGAATAATACCACTCTACTAATAGTCTACTGGCAACGGTTCTGACATAATTGGAACACAGACATGTATTCTTCTGATTTCCTCATTCATGGTAACAATTTAACAGTTTTAAATTTCAAATTATATGATGATATTTCCCCAGCAGACGGTATATTACATTATAAAATGTTTGGCGTTTTTGCTTATAGAGCAGATTTAATTTAGAATTTTCTTTTCTCAGGAATAGATTACCTTAGCTGTATTTGGCTCACCTTTTTGGAATTTTGAATCCTCAATGCTCTTCAATTTTGTACTTGTTAAGCTTTATAACTATTTTGATCTGAGCGTCAATGATGAGTCGTATGTAGACGAAACACGCGTATGGCGTATAAAATTATAATCCTGCTAACTTTGATAACCCTATAGAAACGATGCACGCACAAGTAATAATCCTATAAATTCTTTTTTAATGTTATGATTTTAAAACTGGTATAGGATCTTTAAATATTTATTTCATTTCGTTTCGAATTGATATTTTCCTCATTGACCAAACCACAACTACTTCTTTAAAATCGTTTCCAAATTGCTGAAATCTCTGTCTAAAAGATCTTCAAAAATTCAAACAACAAATTAACGTGCATTTTCTAGTTCCTTTTTCACACAAGTAATATCTGATAGACGTTTAACGTTTCGGACCAAATTTATAAAGTGTTTTTTCCAGTTTATAGTAATGGTTGGATGTCATGACTTTCGCAAGTTTTATAGCCAGTGGTCAAGTTCGGACATACTTTGTATACTTTTCTAGTAATACAGTGAAACCTGATTAAACCCAACCCTGAATAAACCTGAAACCTGTCTAATCAAAACTTGTTCTGCAGACCAATCATATCACATTGTACAATATATGCGTTGTGAACCTGATTAAACCGAATACCTGCCAAAACCGAACAAAATCTTGTCCCGAAGGGTTCGGTTTAGTCAGATTTTACTGTGATTAGGATTGTAGCAAAATATTGAGTGCTGTATTTTTGACATTTTGACCTTTTATGTCTGTTTGTTTTGTTCACGCATCAATGTTAATATTATGTAATTGAATGCGACTGTCATATAAGTGATATATTTAGCTAACTATAACACCAGGTTCATCCACCATTTCATACAAAAGATAATGCCTGTACCTATTCAGGAATATTTAAGTTGTTATCTATTTTTTAACAATAAAAATAAATACAATGTTAAAAACGGTCATGCTTCGTCAACTATAGTTTACAGCTTTTACATCTATGCTAGAAAGACAAATTTTTGTTTGGCTTGTTTGCTATGTTTGTATAATTTTTTTCTCAACCATTGTTATTAAGATCTGTATTTATACGAGGATTAACCCAGTAGTGAGTGAACTATTTCTCCTGTTTCACAGCTGATATTTAAAGACACTCACCAGTTATTGTCTATACTCTTTCTAAATTTGCTGATTCAAAAACAAAAGAATACTTATACTTGTGTAGGACTTACACTAGTCAGAAAGGTTCTTTGTCGGTTCATATGGAAAAATACAACCAAACTGTATTGACTCACATATGTTAATAATTTACCATGGTTACTGTTTGTGGAAGCAAGCTCATTTTGACAGATCGCCGCGATATAGCCTTTTTGTGCTAATGCGACGTAAAGCAACCAACAATTAATCAATCAATCGTTTTGACCGGTTTTTCCATCTGAAGCATCTTTAATGTTCTTGTTTAGCTTTGCAGTCATCATGCAGGACTATGCTTGTCTTTTTTATGCGGTACTTAAGACATGTGGTCTAGATTGGCATAGGGTAAGTTGTTTTTGTACTCGTGTAATTGGTTTAACCCTACCATATTTTGTGCCAGACTGCCTCTTTGTTCTTTTTCAGTTTTTTTAACCAGCCTATATCTGGTGGAGTTGGCTGTTCTTGTTTGGTATGACTGTTTTACTTTTCATGTTAAGGTTTGGTGTCATTATGCAGGAGTGTGCATGCTTTTTTCACTGTGGGTCTTGCTCTGACGATATTTTGTGTAGATAGGCACATACAAAGAGTTTAACACCAACATAGTGCGTGCCAGTCAACCACAATTTGTGGAGGTGTGTTTGTGGTTGGTGTAAACGATACGACTTTCCTTGTTCAATTGTGCGGTCATCATGCAGAACAAGACAGGCTTTTTGTTATTGCGTGCATTACTATTCAACATTTGTCTAGATGTGGGTTTTTTTCTTTGACTTTTTAACCCACCTATTTTAGGGGAGTTGTGTGTTTCTGACTGGTGTAATATGTTCTACTTTTCTATATTTTTTAGTATCTACTATTTTTCTTTTAATATATTATAGTTACTGTTATTTACAAGGAAACCAATAACATTGCCATATACAAAGGGTTTATCAGATCATTTCTTATTCTCAAATATTTACACTTGCAGCCAAAAATATTTAAATGAAATCAAGAAACACGTTATGAATAATCATTAACAAAAAATAGTTTCAGATGCAATGAACCACTACATTAAGCAACATGTCTACATCCAAAAACATATTCATTCGAAAAGGACGTAATGCATTTTCTCTTTTTTTGTTGATTAACTTTCGGTATTGTGTAATAGTAGATGGATACTAAATGTAAGGTTTACGATAAAAACACCAAAATTGAACCAAACTATTTCCATTGATGTCATCGGGACCGGAAGACATATATACTTGATATTTTAATAATCAACACTTTCGAAAGGTTAGAATATGTAGACCGCATCTGCCTTCTCTTGTGTGAAGTGACGGTGTTAAATAAAGGCGGTTAACCGATAAATAAAAATGGTAAAATTTTATATAAAGTATCAGCAATTTAAGGCTTTTCAAAATAGTGCCAATCCAAGACGAAATTCTTCATTCAAGATTTAAAATATATAACAAAGGTATGTTGATTATTATAGATGTAGTTATGGAATAAATAACAAACTTTTAGCAACTTTTCAACAGGTTTTGTCCTATCCTGTATTTCTTATGCAATATTCATTTACAGTATTTCATCAAAATTATTTTGGGATACAAATCTATGTGTGTTGTTGCAATGACAGCAAATTGTTCCTTTTCAGATGTTTCTATTGTCAATTGTTGCGTTTCAAATTGTCTCGCTACTGGAAAATAGGGAAAGCATTGAGTCTTTGTTTTGACAATGAGTGAAGATTATACAGTAAATTGCAACTTGACTATACGTTGAGCTTTACATTGGCTTCATATGGTTACTGGGGTGATTGAAGAGTTCGTAATCGTGGAATTTATTTTACGTCCACAATTTTGATTTTATTCTTCTTATTAAAGTCTTATAATATCACATAAATAACCGTTTAAAGAGTCACAGTAGTAGAAAACATAGATTTCACGTGTACCCGGGTCGAAACGGGATAGAATTGCTAGACAAAGCCTCGTTTTCATAAAAAAGCACATTTTACATTCGTAGATCAATCTCCGGCGCAGAGATTATATCCATTCCGTTCAATATGAAGTGCAGTATTGCGGAGCATATATGGAATGGGTATGAACTTTGCGCAGGAGATTGTTTGTAGATGTGATCAAAACAGACAAACAGAAAACTCGACTCCCTCTTTTTCTAAAAAGTGATAACACCAAACGAGTTTCAAAACATGAAATATAGCGAAAACAAAAACCAAACAAATTACATATATAAATTTAATAAATATGTTGTAGGTTAATAAATTGTTACTACCTTTTGAAAATGCTTCTACCATGTAAGGAATATGACAGTTGTTGTCCGTTCGTTTGATGTGTTGTATCCTTTGATTTTGTTATTTGATAAGGGACTTTCAATTTTAAATTTTCCTCGGAGTTCAATATTTTTGTAATTTTACTTTTAACAGCATGTACTTGTTTAAATTTCTTTTCATTTCTAATTTGCTATCTTAAGATATTTATATATATATATAACCTTATTGATATTTGCAGCAAAATGCAACAGAGAGATGTAGTTGTCAATGGAACTGTGCCAGGTAAGTTTCTTTATATGTTTAAGGAATTTAATAAAGACTGACTTATTTTTTTTATAATTTTATTTAATAAGACATTTTTTTCCAAATAAGCGGAAGGTTGTGCTAGCAATACATCCAGGTTCAACCTACCATTCCTTTATTGAAATATCCTGTACCTAGTCAAATATGGTAGACGTTATGAAAAAATAACATTCTATGTATGTTTGCGGTTTTCTTGTGGTTGTATTTCTGTGTTTCTGTTGTTTTCAACTCATAGTTGATGTGTCTCCCCCGGTTTTTGTTTGTAATCCAGATTTTTCTTTTGCTTTATCTATCGATTCATGAATACTGAAAAGCGGTAAACTAATGTTGCTCTTATTTTACATGTACATTTCAAATGTACACTTGTTTCTATAAAACCAATTTCCGCGTTTATGGGAATGTTAAAAACACTGAAAACCCAGTTTAATAAACGAACAAGTTAGGCACTGGATTTAATGATCAAATGAAAGGTATGAAAAATCGAACGGAACCGAAACCAGTTTAGAGGTTATAATATCGCTCTTATAAAAAAGAAGATGTGGTATGATTGTCAATGAGACAACTATCCAAAAAAGACCAAAATGGCACAGACATTAACAACTACAGGTCACCGTACGGCCTTCAACAATGAGTAAATCTCATACCGCATAGTCAGCTATAAAAAGGCCCCGATAGGACAATGTAAAACAATTCAAACGAGAAAGATAACGGCCTTATTTATGTAAATAAATGGCTAGACAGTCATAAACACAATATTATTTAACGAATCTTTATTGTTCGTAATTGTTCAACAGATTTAGGTTTAAAAGCACTTTGTTTTGAATAAGATATAAGGTGCATATATGCATATATTAATAACAATCTTAATAACAATGGTTGAGAAAAAAATTATACAAACATAGCAAACAAGCCAAACAAAAATTTGTCTTTCTAGCATTAATGTAAAAGCTGTAAACTATAGTAAACGAAGCATGACCGTTTTTAACATTGTATTATTTTTATTGTAGTTACACTTGACGCTGTTAACATAATATCAAATTCAACACAGACTGATGATTTCATAGATATTATAATTGTTAGAAACAACCCTATTTTTATCGGTATCTTCTGTGGGTGTGTGTTCTTGGTGACTATCTGTGCATTCTTGTGGTGTTATTTACGAACAAATCCATCAGAAAGATTTAATTTAACCTTAACCACGTCAGTAAGTATTACAGTCGTAACTAAGAGAAAGGTCGTTGTTTAAAGTTTGAAGTAATAACCGTTTATTGAATCATTCTGTTAGGTTTATTTCAAACGATAAAGGGTAAAATATGATGCACCATAATACATTATCTTAACATATTAGTCTTCAATGGCTCATGAAAGGTTTTTTTTACCAAAAGTTCATTAAATATGAGGATTCTTGTCCATTCGTTTTTTATGTGTTTTGTTATTTGATTCTGCCATGTGATTATGAACTTTCCGAATTGATTTTCCTCTAATTGATTAATACTAATTCAAACATAATGTAAAAGTCCGAGTCAGCCTTTTCCCACCATTTAAACAACCCAAACATCTCGAAAAGGAGCTCTATAATCTATCATTATTTTAAGCTTATTTTATTTCTTAACTCATGCTATTTCGACTTAAGGGGGTAGACCTTGGTCCAAGGAGATAACTCTTTAATTCAGTGATGCGTTTGTAATAGTCGAGTTTTATTAATGTATTTTAAGCATTTACCTGAAACAGATTGAAAAAAATCTATGTATCCTAGAAGCTTAGATGGTATTTATGAAAATGGCTGACACAAACGTACTGATGATTTTAAGAGTTGTTTCCCTTAACCTAGGTCTACCACCTTAAAGCATATTTTGTTTTGAAATACCACTGAAGTACACTCTTCAACAGTCATAGAATTTAACATCGATTATTAATTCCCAAGCTTATTTTCCAGCGAACACAGACAAACAATGTAGAATTTGAAAATTTGAAAAAGTTTACCTGGATAAAGAAGATGTCAGTTCAAATTATTTAAAAATTGTGTGAAAGAACATTTGTTGTTTGATCAATGATTTTTTAAATTATAATCGGCGAAATCTAGAAAATGAATCTGAAGTAAAGTGTCGATTTCTAAATGTATGACCCGTAACGTTGAATAAATAATTCATGAAAAATCAGAATAACACTTCTTAATATTTAGAAAAAATATATTTGCAATAGAAATTAAGTGCCCTTATGTTTTTCTTATTTTACAGGTTTCAAACAATATTTCTACATCACAACAAACCAGTCACAAAGACGGACATCATGGAAGAGAAAGTGCGGTTAATTTTTTAAATGAAACAATTGACAAAATGTATGAAAATGAATGATACAATAAATTTATTTCAAATCTCAATCGTCAGGTATATATAACAAAGGGTCTAGATTTGGGTTTTTGCCAATTATTTTGTATTCTGTTTATCCCAGAACGACTATCATATTATCAGATCATCATAAACAGAAGGTCTACCAACTAACATGCCATTAGGTTTCGGTTGTCCTATCAATTGTATAAGTAAAATTGAGAATGGAAATGGGGAATGTGTCAAAGAGACAACAACCCGACCAAATAAAAAAACAACAGCAGAAGGTCACCAACAGGTCTTCAATGTAGCGAGAAATTCCCGCACCCGGAGGCATCCTTCAGTATCTATCTATTTCCAAAGTCTTCATGGAGAAAAGAAAACAGAAGATAAATTGTGTACCGTTTACCCCGAAAACTTCGATCATTTGAACTAACTATTCACCAGAGCCCAAATGCCGTATTATATAAGCAAATATAGGTCATCTAACGTCTTTAAAAAAACAGTGCAACGGTCGGTCCCGACATGAAAAACAGATAACATTAATAAACCGAGAAATCGAACAGCCTATAAAACAAGCAGTGGTAAATGTGTAGGCATAATCAGGATTCGGACACATTTGGTAAAAGAACTAAAACAAATGCTAGTTTTATTCTTCTGGTATAATTTATGATCACAAGATACTTTATACATAATAGGAGAGATTGTGCTTTAACATTTCATATGATGGAGACATAATATTTCGATAAAACTGTATGAAGCCAGCATGTCAGTAACTGATATAAGTCTTTTATCAATTTATTGTAGTCGTTGTAATTTTAAAACTCACGTCTTCGATAAATACAGGCTTGTGATAGTACGGAGTTTAACTTTTTTTAGATGTGATACAAACTTGAAGAAAAAAATCGTCAAAGTCGTATCACAATAACACAATTAAGTCATACAGGCACATTTCCTAATGTAAATTTTAAATTTTCGAAGATTTGTTGAACTAAAATGAAGTTTCATGGAATAATTCCTATCATCTTGTTAAATAATTTTCAAATACAATTGTCAAAATCGATAAAAAACTTTGATAATAATTAAAAGCCTATTGTTCTCTGAAAGTCTTTCTACATCAATTTTATAAGTTATTGCTGAGAAGCTACTTTCAGTTTATTCGGTTTTACTTTTGGTATCCAAGCAACGTTTTTATTTCACCTCGTCGTCCATCGTCCATCGTCTGTCGTCTGTCGTCGTTAACTTTTACAAAAATCTTCTCTGAAACTACTGGGCCAAATTTAACCAAACTTGGCCACAATCACCATTAGGGTATCTTTTTTAAAAATTGTGTTTTGTGACCAGGCAAACCAACCAAGATGGCCGCCATGGCTAAAAATAGAACATAGGGGTAAAATGCAGTTTTTGGCTTATAACTCAAAAACCAAAGCATTTAGAGCAAATCTGACATGGGGTTAAATTGTTTATCACGTCAAGATCTACCTGCCCTGAAATTTTCAGATGAATCGGACAACCCATTGTTGGGTTGCTGTCCCTAAATTGGTAATTTTAAGGAAATTTTGCTGTTTTGGGTTATTATCTTGAATATTATTATAGATAGAGATAAACTGTAAACCGCAATAGTTTACAGCAATTTAAGACTCAAAAATAAGTTAAATGACCAAAATGGTCAATTGACCCCCTAAGAAGTTATTGTCCTTTATAATCAATCTTTAACAATTTTCATAAAATTTGTAAATTTTTACTAACATTTTCCACTGAAACTACACGGACAAGTTAATTATAGATAGAGATAATTGTAAGCAGCAAGAATGTTCAGTAAAGTAAGATGTACAAACACATCACAATCACATCAACACAATTTTGTCATGAACTGTCTGCCTCCTTTGTTTAATTCACATATACAAAGGTGAGCGACACAGGCTCTCTAGAGCATCCAGTTCTTTAACTGATTTAATAAATTAATGATTCAATGCATTTGTGCCTGATATAATGGAGGTAATTGTCAACTTCTGGTCTCACATGATAGCTTTTTTCAACTGATTCCAAATAAATAGGGTTACTATATACTTCTGCCGAAATATAGGAGATATATAAAAAAATATTAAGTTTTTATGTACTTTTCTAATTTCTAATTTTCCAATTGTGAACTTTCCATTTCTTAGTAGCAACATTCCAGCAGCACCTGCATACGGGGTATATATCTCTCAATTGATACGATATTCCCGTGCTTGCATTTCCTATCATGATTTTCTTGATAGAGGGTTACTGCTCACAAGGAAGCTATTAAATCAAGAGTTCCAAATGGTGAAGTTGAAGTCATCCCTTCGTAAATTTTACGGACGCCATCACGAGTTGGTTGACCGTTATGGAATAACCATTTCACATATGATATCGGATATGTTCCTTACGTCGTAACTACAATCCCCTTCCCTTTCATGAATTTGACCTACCGAATTAGACTATTTACCGGATTTGTAATCACATAAGCAACACGACGGGTGCCGCATGTGGAGCAGGATCTGCTTACCCTTTCGGAGCACCTGAGATCACCCTAGTTTTTGGTGGGGTTCGTGTTGTTTATTCTTTAGTTTTCTATGTTGTGTCATGTGTACTATTGTTTTTCTGTATGTCTTTTTCATTTTTAGCCATGGCGTTGTCAGTTTGTTTTAGATTTATGCGTTTGACTGTCCCTTTGGTATCTTTCGTCCCTCTTTTTCTATGAGAGAAGTTCGAAAATAATTACTTTCGGTTTACTCAAGGTCACTTCCGGTTGGTATTTGCCGAGTTCACGGATAAACAATAGTTTGCAAAAGACCCTATGGCATTATCATGTACCACGTTGGAGTAATAATCAATTAACCCTAAATTGAATCGTATCAGATCCAATAACTCTTATAGAAATTCATTGAATTGTTTCAGACCAAATGTATCATATCTGCATCACAATAAGGCGAACACTTTTCACAAGTTCTTTTTATATATATCTTTAAAAGTGATAGAGTAAGTCAAAAACAAGGGAAAGTCAGAAATTAGAATTTGACCTTGACTTTTGACATTGACAACGTTTTCTATTCTTTGACCCAATGGACCTAAAATCATCAGACCCTAGGTCTCTATCACTAACTGTTTACCAGTTAGAATTGCATATCACTAATTTCAAATGCATTAGGGCAAAAAATTATCCTATGAAGTCTTCGTATCGCTTCCGTCTAAATAGAAGAAAAACAAATGGTTATAGCGAACAGTTTGGTAAAATAAATTTTACTTATTTTAGGAAGAAGAGCTTACCACAAAGAAACAGTGTTTCGGGAGATAACTCTTACAATAAATAGTCTTAGACTAAACAGGATCAGTCTCAAAAGCGCAATAATTGTTCGATAACATAAGAAAATAATCTAAGCGACATCTTGCAAAACCACAAAACAGGGCATTTGTGATAGTTGTCTCATTGGCAATCATACCACATCTTCTTTTTTATATGTTACAAATTTTGCGGAAGAAGAAAATTAAAAAAAAAAATTAGAAAAAATATCATGGGTCTTTATACAGAATAGTGGAAAGACCTAATAAAAAAAAACAAGCTAGTAAGTGTGAAATATAAGTAAAAAAGGATGTAGGATCTTATTTGTAAGTATTAATTACATCAGACGAGAGTACCGATTTATTATTTAAATAGTTACAAGTGCACCACTTTTCATGTTGTTTACGTCAAATGAAAGGCGTCTCTTACGCCTACATGTATGTGCACAACATTGTTATCTTTGATATCAAATTGAAATGGACAATGATATTCTTTTTAACAGCTCTAATTCTGCTTCAGTCAAGAGACAAAGACTATATCAGTTTTTGCTACAAGTTAACTGGAGATCGTTTGTGTCTGGTATAATTGTTGGCAGTTCGTTATCTGTACTGCTAAGTTTATCTTTATTTTTGATCATTGCACCATACTTGAACGACAAACCAGAAGCGGAAAGTCCATTAGGTAAGTGATTCCCATCTTTGGTAAACATTTAATTGCATATTTGGGAATTTTACACTGCTTTTTAATGATACAAAAATAAGCTGTTGAAAATGGTATATATTTTATTTACCTGTATTTACAAAACACATGTGTATAACCATAATTAGTTAAGATATGCACGTTACTGTTATGGTTTAACTGCATTTAAAACTTGATTATAATGATATATCTTGTACGATTTCCTTTTTTTTAAATCATAGAAAAATAGGCTTTTGAAAATGGGATACAAATGTATTTACCTGTATTTACAATACACATGTAGATAAACATAATTAATTAAAATATACACTTTAATATGTTGGGTTAACTGCACTTTAAACTTGAATATAATTATTTATCTGTACGATTTCCTGAGGGGGTATAATGGATTGACAAAATAGAGCATGATGGGCAAAAAGTGCAAAATAAAGAGAAAGAAAAAAAACATGGAAAAAAATAGATCCACCAAATAAAGAAAACAAAAGAGAATAATGGGGCAATAAAATATAAATATAGAGAATAAGAGACAAGATAAATAAAGAATACAGTAAATGACAAAAAACAATAAATAAAATTGAGAATGGAAATGGGGAATGTGTCAAAGAGACAACAACACGACCATAGAACAGACAACAGCAGAAGGTCATCATCAGGTCTTTAATGCAGCGAGAAATTCCCGCACCCAAATGCGTCCTTCAGCTGGTCCCTAAACAAGTTCAGTGATAACGCTATACTAGAGAAATGGTAACCAACCCATTATGTGCCTCTTTTATATGACAGGTGTCAGGGAAAAATGTGTTTTGTTTTGTTTTTTGTAGCAAGGTATGAGATGAACCTAAATTTTGTTAAGTAAAAATGGATATCAAAATAACAACCTTTCACCATAATTTAGTAAATAAAATATATGTAACAACGACGATATTTAACATTAGTTAATGTGACCTTGTCACAAAGATTGAAAACAACACGTTTAATATTTCTATGTGTTCGAAGCACTTTTCTGGGTTTACATTCATCAGGAATGCTCAAAGTCAAACATTTGAAATCCGAAGAAACCGTTCAAGAGCTATATGTCCAAAATACCTAAAAAAAATAGCCAAGTTCATCTAAATTCAACTTTGCCTGAGAGAGTTGTAACCTTAGTTTCTAAATAATTTATAAATTTATAAACAGAAAATTTTAGAAAAGTTTGTTAATTCATGCCAATATAGTAATCAACAATGGATTGATGGTCTACGGATGTCAATTCAAATACCTGTCAATCGACATAAAATTTGTAAATAACTAGGTCCAATAACGTTTGAATTGCTGTATTATTAGTGTCATGTCGAAAAAGAGGTTTAAAAGATATCAGAGGGAAAATCAATCTCATAGGTAGAAAATAAACTGACAAAGTCATGGCTATCAAGAAAAAGACAAATAGAGAGACACAGATTAAAGTACACAAGACACTACATACATATAGAAAACTAAAGAGGAAGCTACAAGAACCCCACCAAAAACTGGAAGTGATCTCAAAACGAATTTCCAATCATCCCTTTAACTTGAATGCACAATATGGAAGATTCTTAAATGCAAAATGATGATAAGCCAATATTATTTTGAATTATTAAAAGACGCCCAAATCTAAAATTAAATGGCTAGGGAGTGTCAAACTTTCTTAACAAAAACCAAACTTATGTTGGAAGTAAACCTACATGTTTGTTTTGTTTCCTTTATAAGATCAATTCATGTTTTTAAGAACGTCTTTCCATTAAAACGTGCTTGAATAAGAAGTGCTATAAATAAAGGCAACAGTAGTATGCCGCTGTTCAAAACTCATAAATACATGGACAAAAAACAAATCGGGGTAACAAACTAAAACTGAGGGAAACGCATTAAATATAAGAGGAGAACAACGACTTAAATGTAACACACACAGAAACGGATTAAGCATAAGACAAAATCCGAAGTCAGGAATATGACAGTTGTTGTCCTGTCGATTGATTTGTTTTAATTTTAGCGTTTTGAATTTTCCTCGGATTTTCGTATTATTGTTTTTTTTACCTCTTTCCAAAAAAGAAAAAAAACCTGAATGTTTTAATAAAACATAGGAAACATAGAGTTCTTGTGTGAATTTCAGGAACGGATGATGATTATTTGATAACTCTAGCAAATCCTTTCTTTCCTTCGAATCGCCGTGATATATTAATATAATATCATCACGATTCCTTCCATAGAACAATATATTTTTTCTTTGTTCAAACTTATAATGAATTTCTTTCATAATTTTATACTTGAGTATATCACAGATTTCCGGGCTTGGCACTGCTCCTATCGCGGCTCCTATAGTTTGCTTATATAGCTGTCCATTAAAATCAAAACTGTTGATCTTTAAAATTGATCTGAGGAGATAGATTAAATCATTCGTCGGTGGGCATTTGATTTTGTAATCTGATTTATCAAACTGATCATACGAAATTCTAATTGCCGATAATAATTCATCAATCGGACAATTAGTGTACATTGATACTACATCAAAACTACACAGCCAGCAATCTGCAATAGGCTTAATTCTTTCAAACTTGTATATTAGATCAGACGTATACTTTATATATGTGTGTTGTTTTTGTACCATACATTGTAGGTACTAAAAAATAATCGATGTAGCGTCCAATAAATTCTGTGACAGTACCAATCTGAGATATGATTGGCCGACGTGGCGGCATTATGTTGTCAATGTTAAACCCATATTTATTGATTGTTACTAATTCTGATTCATTTAATCGGTGTATTTTAGCAAAGATAGGCATATACCCAGGCCCATAATCAATTTGATTACCATTATTAAGGTAATTAAATATGGAGTAATCTATAACACTTTTGGTGTACATGCCTTTGACATATGTATTGATATTACATCTAAGTGCTTTTAGGTCAAAGTTTTCAAATTTGGTGTAATGTTGAGTATTTAATTGGCGATCGCCTTCAAGAAGGTAATTGACCTTATCAAAAACAACAACATTGTTACTTTTATCGGCTTTCTTAATGACTAATGATTCATCATTCACCAAAGAATATAAGCCGAACCTCTGTGAAAGACTGAGATTGTTTCGAAATTTTCGAATTTGCATTGAAGATAGTTAGTGCTTTGTATTAAATAGGTAATTTGCAAGGGTGTTGCAGGTTAAAGGTGGCGTATGTCCAGATTTAACTCGGAAGGGAGGAATTTCATCCAAGTTACCATGACATAAGTAACGAAATCTCTTTTTTATGGCTAATTCATCAAAATCATGTAATAAGTTCTGCTTTGCCCTTTTGACTGACGGTGAAGGAACGAATTACAAACCTCTGGATAAAACCAAATACTCGTCAATAGTTATATGCGAAAGATTAACAACCTGTTTTCTATCTTCATACATTCCACAGAATGTATGTTAAATTTTGTAGAAACTACACGTGCTTACTTTTTAAAATGCTCTTAGGTGTAAACAATAGCATGATATACATGACCGTTGATAATTACTCTATGTGTACTTTCCAGTCATTATAGAAACACATTGTATGGTGTCTTGTGTTCCTGTAAATTAATTTATGGAGAAAGAATACATATCATGTCATTGAAGTTCTCAGGAACTTTTTTAATCTACTATTTTGTTCCATTCGAACATGTATTATGCAGAACCATATTTTGGCAAACACAAAAAAAACCAATAATGATAAGAATAGGTAAATATATATAGGACAGATAGATTAAAAGAAAGCTGACAGTCGAAAATGCAAAACGCAGGATCTAACTATTCATCAAACACAAACAAACAAAGATGTGTATGTTTCAGGAAACTGATATGTATTTTTTTTAGGGACACACAATAATATTAACTAAATGTTTAATTGAGAATATAGAAAAAAATATCTTTCAAGCAATCACACTTTTTTTAGCTGATTCATTCAAAGATATTGATGGCATAAAAATAAGATTTGGAAACTGGCAATGGGGATCGTGTTCCAAGACATGTGGTATTGGTGTACAGGAAGGGATCAGAACCAGTATATGTCCACAGAATGTTCAATGTGTAGATAATGAAACGGAGATTTTACGAAGACATTGTATTAGTGAACACTGTTCCGGTAAGTAAGAATACGAAGGTTAAAGGTGAACATTTACGTCATGGATACAGCGACCAAACAACAACAATTAAAAGAACTATAGAAATAAATAGGTTAACATACGAACTGCAAAAAGAAAACACGTTTCAATTTTGTTGACTTTCATGATCTTACGAGAACACATATGCCATGAAAAGAAACAAAACATAGAGAGATAAATTAAGACAGCACTCTGCGTGGTATCTGATTTCTATCGTACATGTAAACATGTGATAGGTTCAACTTATTTTATATCGAAACCAATCGTTTTTTAATATCCATGGTTTTTGGTTTTTTGCTTGATCTAATGATTTACAAAGACCTTGTTATCATGATAAAGTATCATCTCCAATTGTCCTAATAATATTTTGTGCAGCACCGAATGTTTAAATGAACCGTTCTTTTTGCCATTGTGGATTTGACAGCGAAAACATCACTATGCAAAATACACGAAACAGAACCGACAAAACACTGTTTTCATTGACAATTTGAAACTTAACAACAAATTTCCTTACATAGAAGTCCAAACTTAAAAAAAACAATGTAAGAAAGGGTAACGCATACAATTGAGAGGTCTAGCTAGGTATAAAATCAGATTAAACTCATCATTTTCTACGTAAATGCCTTTACCAAATATAAAAATATGACAATAACTGTTGTTGTTCATTTTGTTGATGAGTTTGAGCTTTCGTTTTGCCATTTGCTTAGGGACTTTTCCTTTGAATTTTCTCCGGAACTCAGTATTTTTGTGATTTTATTTTTCTTAATTTGTTGATCAAACTAGTCACTGCTGAATAATTTTAAAAACGACGATGGTTTGTTATTTCTATTTCCTTTTTTTGATGACTTTACTAATAAATGGGAATGATTACACTGTTTTAGATTTTTCTAAATTTAACGAAAGTAATTTATCTATAAGTATTTAATAAAGATAGTTCGATTATTAGGTAAACAGTAACTATTTTCAACAATTTGCAATTTACCGTCAGTAAAATCGCCAAAATAGTGAACTCCGAGGAAAATTCAAATCGGAAAGTCCCTAATCAAATAGCAAAATGAAAAGATAAAACACATGACACGAATGATGTTATGTTTGGTATGATTAAAAACAATTTTTATATCTACCACACACAGCGGCATTACTTCCAGAAATATACAGTAACTATGAACCGTTATATAGAAGCTTTAAAAAATTAGATCAAGATAATTTTATTTCAGACTTAGAAAAAATAGAATTTTCTAAAATAATAGATCAAGATGATATAAATCAAGCATATTCAGATTTTGAAAAGGCTGTGGTAAATGTTTTAGACCAACATGCTCCTTTGAAAAAAAGAAAACAATGTAAACAACCAGCACCATTTATGAACCAGGAGCTACGAAAAGCAGTGTAAAATAAACTGTACAATAGGTATAACAAACAAAAATCAGGTAATAACTGGGAACTCTATAGACAACAGAGAAATCTAGTCAATAAAATAAAGAAAAAATCCATTAAAACATACTTTTGCATATGCGGAACAAAAACATCTGATTTCTGGCCTACTATTAAACCTTTTATTACAAACAAAGGTAGCAACTTCACAAAAAATACCATTCTATGTGATTAAGAAAACATAATAAGTGACTAAAAGAAATAAGCAGAAAACTTCAATGACTTTTTTATAAATGTGGCTAAAGATATTGGCAACAACACACCTGCTAATAAATAACCATCCAAGTGTTAAAAAAATGCATGAAAACAAAACTGCCCAACAACAACTAGAATTTAGTGCCATCTCAAATGAATTTGTAGATAAAAAACTTAAAAATTTAGACATAAAAAAGGCAACAGGAATAGATGGCATATCAGTTAAAGTTCTAAAACTAGCACAACCAGTTATCACAAAACCAATATTTGAATTGATAAACAAGACTATAAAATCAGCCACTTTTCCAGACAAATTCAAAGAGGCACAAGTTGTACCATTGCATAAAAAGAACAATGTACTTGATGTGGGCGACTATAGACCAGTAAGTATAGTTCAAGCAATTTCAAAAATGTTTGAACGAGCAATTTACAAACAGCTAGTTGAATACTTCAATACACGTTTTCATCCATACTTGTCTGCTTTTCGACCAAAATATGGATGTCAAACTGCTCTACTCGGGATTATAGAGGACTGAAAAATGGCACTTGATCAAAATAAGTTTATTGGTTCAATTCTAATGGATCTATCTAAGGCTTTCGATTGTTTCCCTCACGATCTTCTACTGCTTAAGCTTGAAGCATATGGTCTTTCAACTTCCTCATTAATACTCATTAAAAATAACTTATCTAACAGGAAACAATGTGTTCGAGTTGGCTCTAGTCTGAGCAATTGGCAAAACATATACAAAGGAGTACCACAAGGTTCTATTCTAGGTCCTATACTGTTTAACATTTTCATTAATGACATATTTCACTTCACCACAAACAGTTCACTCTACAATTACAATGTATGCTGATGACAACACATTATCTTATGCAAATAGAGATATAGACACCGTTATCTCCACACTCGAAAAAGACAGTTTGGCTCTGATAGAATGGTTTTCTTTCAATCAAATGAAGGCAAACCCTGAAGAATTTCAAGCTTTGGCAATTGTCAAAAAAACAATGGACAAAAACATTACATTTGATCTAGCAGGTAACAAAATAAAATGTGAAAAAGAGGTCAAACTATTAGGCATCACCATTGACTTTGAACTAAATTTCAACACGCATATATCAAACATCTGCAAAAAAGCATCCAGACAACTAAATGTATTAAATAGTTATCAAAAGGTACCAGGATTATAATTTAGTACGCCAGACGCGCGTTTCGTCTACATAAGACTCATCAGTGACGCTCATATCAAAATAGTTATAAAGCCAAACAAATACAAAGTTGAAGAGCATTGAGGATCCAAAATTCCAAAAAAGTTGTGCCAAATACGGCTATGGTAATCTATGCCTGAGATAAGAAAATCCTTAGTTTTTCAAAAAGTTCAAAGTTTTGTATACAGGAAATTTATAAAAATGACCACATTATTGATATTCATGTCAACACCGAAGTGTTGACTACTGGGCTGGTGATACCCTCGGGGACGAAACGTCCACCAGCAGTGGCATCGACCCAGTGGTGTAAATAGTTATCAAAAGGTACCAGGATTATAATTTAGTACGCCAGACGCGCGTTTCGTCTACATAAGACTCATCAGTGACGCTCATATCAAAATTGTTATAAAGCCAAACAAATACAAAGTTGAAGAGCATTGAGGATCCAAAATTCCAAAAAAGTTGTGCCAAATACGGCTAAGGTAATCTATGCCTGGGATAAGAAAATCCTTAGTTTTTCAAAAAGTTCAAAGTTTTGTATACAGGAAATTTATAAAAATGACCACATTATTGATATTCATGTCAACACCGAAGTGTTGACTACTGGGCTGGTGATATTAAAAAGACTTGCCAAATACTTAAACAAACTTGGAAAATGAACAATATATCACTCCTTTATCATGTCAAACTTTAATTTCTGCTCATTGTCCTGGCATTTCTGCAGCAAGGCCAACACTACAAAAATTGAAAAAGTACAAGAAAGAGCACTTCGCTTCATTTACCAGGATCACAATAGCACATATGAAGACTTACTTTTAAAATCAAAAATGCCATCACTTAAATTAAGACGCCTAAGAACCATGGCAATAGAGGTCTTTAGAACAGTTAATCATGAAAATCCAGTGTACCTCCATGACCTTATAAATATTTAAAAAAAAAAATATTCTTTCAGATACCAAAATTTAGCTGAAATACCTGACGTAAGAACAACAAGGTATGGCTTGAAATCTTTCAGGTATTCTGCTGCCAAACTATGGAATGAGTTGCCAAACCACTTTAAAACTGAAACATGTTTTATCCAATTCAAGAGTCTAATAAACTCATGGAATGGCAACTCATGCCATTGCAATGCATGTGCTTAGTTTTATTTATTTTATATTACAGCTTGAAATATAATAGTGCTGCTTCTTGTAAATGTTTGCTTAGCTTTTTATAATTTGTGAATGCTGTGCTTTAGTTTTCATGTTTGCTTTTAGTGTTTATGCATGTGTATAATATAGTATTTAAATAGTGCAGCCTAAATGTGCATGAAATGTATGTTCTATGTCTTTTATGTTTTAATATTTGTATTGTGTATGATTGTTATGTAAATGTATGCATTTGTCGATTATAAAATCTCAGAGAGCTTATGTTTATTTGTTATGTGACATGCCGACTATAAATAAAGCTTTGAATTGAATTGAATTGGTAAAACAGATGTACAAAAAAAATAATTAATATGTTTGTGTGTTGAAGTTTTATATAACTTGATTTCTGACAAAACTTGATAATATTAACACCTTTAAAAGTAAAAGCACCCACGATGTAGCAGACTTTTTTTATTGATGTCATTGTGATCTGAAGTTTTGAATAATTTGATATTTGAATATTAATACTGATGACACTACTGATCGGGCGGAGCTTACGTTTTAATTTGCATAAGGATAGTCTATTCGAAGATGTTAAGGATGTTATCCGTTATGATTATCATTAATTTTCAATTACCTAGCAGTGTCACCAAAAGGATATACCATTGAATATAAACTCATCATAGATACCAGGACTAATTTTGTATATACGTCAGACGCGCGTTTCGTCTACAAAAGATGCATCAGTGACGCTGGAATCCCAAAACTAAAAAGGTCAAATAAATTACGAAGTTGAAGAGCATTGAGTGTATTAAATGGGACGAATAACTGAACACTTCATTGATGAGTTCATCCTGGAATACCTGTCTATAGATGGACTGCTTTTAAATAATCAAACCGGTAAAATCCCGTCCAGTCAAGTGAAATAAATCAAGTAAAACTGTACCTGCCGTATCGTTTGTCACTTTGTATGGTAATAGATTAGTGGTTATCCAATTTAGGAATGACTCCTAAAATTTTATGTTGATGCTTTTAAAAACAGAGTTAATCCAAAAAGAAATTATCTAATCAACAGTAAAGGTATTTTGATTACTATAAATGAATGTCAGGAAATAATAAATTCAAAACAACTTTTATATAACAAAAAGGTCAACATTAACGGTTAGAATGGCGAAACGATAAAAAAAAATGCAAGTTATAAAGCAAAATCGAGGAAAACACAGCAACTATTAGTGGAAAACGACGGAATAACAGAACATTAAACTGCTTAAAAAAACAAACGACAACATATTTAGAAACATAAATACCCTAATTCTAACTTGTCAGAGGACATTTAAAAACAATTTGGGTTGAACCTTGTTTTAAAAGAGGTGCATTTCCTGCTATCACGTTTGTCATGAAAACAAATATAAATTTCCCAAAATTTTTCCCCAAAACAGTCTTTTGAATATTCGCCTACATTTATCATGTCAGTAAATATATCATTAATCGCGTCTTTGGTGAAATGTCTTTTGAAACTTAAACACTTGGACATTTCGACATCAGTTTTGATTTTTTTCACAAACGTTTTTGCATTCAAGAAAGTTTTTTAAGGCCATATGAGTGAATCAAGTCGAATAGGGTGTTGTTACTTCATAGTCCTCTTAAAAATAATCATTTTACTGGCCGCCAAACTAAATCACAACAATTTTACACAATTTATTTAAACTCCAAACAATTAAATCTAAATAATGTATCAGAGTAATCCCGCTTTACGCACATTAATTTTATATATTCTGAGGAGAGTTGAACTCTATATATAATATTTGATATCATTTACGACAACATAAAATCGTAAAGACTAATCTTGCATATGAATACCGAAAAGTACAATGTACGACCTGTATACTATAGAAGCCTGCCAACTGCAAATTATAAACATAACATATGTACACTTCATTAACCTTTAGTCTGTTACCTGGACAACTTAGGTAATTATATACAGGAAATGTTTTGGAATAAAACGTTTATATGTGTTAAGGGAAAAACAAAGGAAAAACAAAAACACTGAAATGAAAAAAAAAACAAACGTCAACGCAACATCCATAGAAACGAACTATATTCCTGGTTTGGCATCCATAGAAACGAACTATAGGGTATCAAATGCTACATTCCTGGCTTGGCATTCATAGAAACGAACTATAGAATATCAAATGCTATATTCCTTGCTTGGCATCCATAGAAACGAACTATAGGGTATCAAATGCTATATTCCTGACTTGGCATCCATAGAAACGAACTATAGGGTATCAAATGCTATATTCCTGGCTTGGCATCCATAGAAACGAACTATAGGATATCAAATGCTATATTCCTGGCTTGGCATCCATAGAAACGAACTATAGGGTATCATATGCTCTATTCCTGGCTTGGCATCCATAGAAACGAACTATAGGGTATCAAATGCTATATTCCTGGCTTGGCATCCATAGAAACGAACTAAAGGGTATCAAATGCTATATTCCTGGCTTGGCATCCATAGAAACGAACTATAGGATATCAAATGCTATATTCCTGGCTTGGCATCCATAGAAACGAACTATAGGGTATCATATGCTCTATTCCTGGCTTGGAATCCATAGAAACGAACTAAAGGGTATCAAATGCTATATTCCTGGCTTGGTACAGATGTTTAAATAAGAGGACGGGACGTTGTTTTAGGCACTGACGATTTATTTATCTCATGTATTAAGAGGAAGGGGAAATATATATATTATTTGATTCCAATTTGTTAAAAAAAATATCCCGAAAAGAAATGAACAAAGAAAACATATTGCTTCCATTGAAAGTTAGGAAAATATTAAAAGTAGGCATATAGTTCAATAAAAACAATCTTGTCACTGTATGTTATTGATAAAGAATAGTTTGCTTTTTATCAAAGTAGATGACTATGTTTTACCGTAAAAAACTGAACTCAAGTTACGCTATTCAATCTATAAAATTGAGATGTGGAAATGTGGAATGTGTCAAAAAAAACGACATCAACCCAATCATAGAGCAGACAACAGCCGAGGGCCACCAAAGGCTCTTCAATGAAGCGATATATTCACGCAACCGGAAGCGTCCTTCAGCTGGCATCAAACCAAATATGTATACTATTTCAGTGATCATGGACCTCAAACTATAGTAGTCTCCTCTATGTTATATAGACGTTTTGCTGTTATATGTGTATCATTGTTGTGCAATGTTTTTCAACCTGTAAAACGTTTTAAATCAGTTGAAATATTTGACCTGGATACAAAATAAAATGCAGTGAAAAAGATAGTGTGTGATGAATACAAAATTGAATGCAATCGAAAACAAAATAACAAACAAAACTGATAATTTTAACACTCATGAAACATCTGAACTCTAAAAATGAAAACAACGATTATTTAAAGCATGTGCTTAAAACAACTTTTTTATTTTAGTGTGAAAGAAAATATCTATCACATTAAATGACCATGATGTTCCTTTTGCACCATCTTAAGGTATTTATATTTCACAACTTGTTCGCTATGCCGTGTCTGTTGTGACGTTTTTGATTTTAACGAACGCAACCTATGTTTTACTGGTAAATTATTAAACCAGGGATATCGTTACCATAAATTACTTAAAACCTTTACTAAATTTTTCCATGGATATAAGATTTGGTTTTGCAGTTTGGTTGTACCTATAGAAAACTTATTTCAAACGGGTTAGCACATCTTCAATTTTACGGAAATGTTGTTAACCGTGTCCGGAAATTTAGAATTGATCCATGTAAGCTTGTTACTCCTTTAAATAAACTTATTCTAAAAGGTTACCTATTCAACACTGTAATAAGATCATTATATATTGTTTTTATTTGTATAAATATTGATTTTGTTATCAGTAGATTAAAAGCTAACTAAATATTACTAGTATGTTATATACATATACATTTTCATGGATCTACAATCTGTCGATACCTGTAACCTGGCATTGCACAAGGTCATGTTTTTCTCTGGCTGTTTATGACGTCTTTACACTAAATCCATTGTATGTTGGATATGTACGGATTAGTTGTTTAGACTTAGAGGCATGATCTTTTTATTAGTTGTTAGTGGCTTTGAACTGGCTGTCAGATAACTGCGAGTACTCACAGATCTGTTCATTTTGTCTTTTTGTGTCGGGATTTATAAGTACCCGGCCACGTCTACTTGTATTTTGTCTATCTGATGAGTTAAGCCTTTTTCAACTGATTTTTATAGTTCGTTCTTATATTGTACTGGTATACCACTGTCCCAGGTTAGGGGGAGGGTTGGGATCCCGCTAACATATTTAACCCCGCCACATTACGTATGTATGTGCCTGTCCCAAGGCAGGAGCCTGTAATTCAGTGGTTGTCGTTTGTTTATGTGTTACATATTTGTTTTTCGTTCAGTTTTTTACATACATAAGGCCGTTAGTTTTCTCGTTTGAATTGTTTTACATTGTCTTATCGGGGCCTTTTATAGCTGACTATGCGGTGTGGGCTTTGCTCATTGTTGAAGGCCGTACGATGACCTATAGTTGTTTATGTTTGTGTCATTTTGGTCTTTTGTGGATAGTTGTCTCATTGGCAATCATACCACATCTTCTTTTTTATATATGACAGCTATTTGGAATTCTATATGAATGCTTTTACAGCTATTATTTGTTTCCAGGACTCAAAATGATCTGGGAAGATAAAACTTGAAGAATAACACAACGGCAAAACATAGTCGTAACGTCTCTAGTACGAATTTAAGTTATCTCAAATAATTTTTAAATATTCAAAGGTTTGTGGAATGGACGAATACACAATTTATATGCAACTACATGTATATGTTAAAATGAAGCAAAGTTTACCAAAGGGACATAGTTCCTTTATCAAGCAAAATAATACTTACAGAGATATGGCAAATACAAAAACCCACAACTAACAGAAAACAAGTCCGCAAGACATTGAATATAGAAAAAAAAGTAAAATCCCAAAAATACTGAACTCCAAGGAAAACTAAAAATGGAAAAATCAAAAGCTCAAACACATCACACGAATTGACAACAACTGTCATATTTCTTACTTAGAAAACTAAAGTTTAAACAACACTTACACATCCACAAACCATGTGTGATTCAAAAAGAATATATAGTTCCTGCTCCACAAGTGACACCATTCGTTTTGCATACAAGAACAATTTAGAACAATTTCATTGATATCTGTTATGTTACAATCTATAAATATACGACGTAATTGTGGTCACGACATTTGAAATATATTCGGGGTAATATGTGGCATAGATATTAAATTACGATCAACCAAATCATGATGGCCTACAAAATTTGTTGGAAGTATTATCTTCAATTCACCAATAGCTTCCTTGTTTTCATAACATTTGTGAAGAAACGCAATCCATGATAGGAATGGACTAACGGAATTAAAATCGGTATCTCTGGCATTACTATCATGGGGAGACAAATAAGCCAGATGCATCATGGGGAGACAAATAAGCCAGATGCATCATGGGGAGACAAATAAGCCAGATGCATGTGTATATACGTCAATCATCATTCATTTTAATGAAACTAGTTAAACGTAAATAATGTAAATATAAGTAGATGTGATAATACATGTACAACCTGTACAGCTTAAATTGTACATTTATCAGTTGAAAACAGACTCGAATGTATAACTGGTTTAATAAAGAGCGTCGTTTGACTATGTTGATATTTTGGGTACGAAACCTTGCCTGGTCGGAATGCAGACTTGAAATATGATGACATGTGTGCCTCACGATTTGACCATTCAAGAAACCTTCCAATGACTCTTTAATAGTCATAAGAGTGATATGATGCAATAGATTTTTTGTTTTAATGTTCTGCTTTCTTCCAGTTCCACCCCCGATTTATTCGGATTTTTTTAATTTTCGATGGTTAAGAGGTTTAATTTGTTAATATTTGTGCATGAGGTTTAACTGATTGATTATTTTATTTGATGGTGTTTGAGCGATTTTTTAGGGGAATGGGTTTCGCAACACAGGTATATTTTTGTCAACTGTCTCACTCAGATTGGTACTTAAGTGCTTTGATATTGTAAAATCATTTCAGTTAGGATTGTAGGCCTTAAGGATTTTTAATAAAATTGTTAACGAATTGAAGTTCTTGTACTTTATTCAAAATCAATTAAATGACGACATACAAATACAAAACAATTGTAACACTAAGCTGCATACATGGTTATTTTGATTTATTTACAGTTTTTGGTAATAAGATAATTCGTTTACATGTCTCTATCCACACATATTGGCGCATGAGGGCATTTTATAATAAGGGGACAGTTGAGACCCGTCTTTTTGTACGCCTGCGCAAATACCTGCATGCGTCAACATGTATTTGAATGATAAACATTCGAACATGTATTTTAAAACGCTGTGGATTTCCATGCTTTCATTTCAGAAGATCGAAATCTGATAATTTTATTGCTTCATTCTCTTTCAGAAACTTCTATGATTGTTTCATTCTCTTTCAGACACTTCTATGATTGTTTCATTCTCTTTCAGACACTTCTATGATTGTTTCAGCTCTTTCAGACACTTCTATGATTGTTTCATTCTCTTTCAGACACTTCTATGATTGTTTCATTCTCTTTCAGACACTTCTATGATTGTTTCATTCTCTTTCAGACACTTCTATGATTGTTTCATTCTCTTTCAGACACTTCTATGATTGTTTCATTCTCTTTCAGACACTTCTATGATTGTTTCATTTAAAAGTTTAAAAGCACTCTCTCTACCATGTTGTCCATCCTTATAGTTGGTTTGTTTTGCAGTTGAGTTATTGTGTGAAACCTGTAAAATAAAACATAACAAATTAAACATGTGCTTAATTTGTTAACAGTTCAAATTTTGAGCGGTAAGGATAATTACCCCAGTCTAGATAAATAAACTCATTTAACGGCCCAAACATCTGTCAAAGTCTTTTTTTTCAACCTGAGCATTTTTTTTTATTTTATTAATTTTTTTTCAAATTATGTCGTCTAGAGTACTCTGTGAAATTGATGATAGAAACAGGTGAACATTTCTAGATCCCAAATTTGTGTCCGTGGGTACGTAAATGTGTGGTGTTAATCTGTTGTTGGCAGTAAGTTCTATTCATTAGCGCCTTTATAGATAAACCTTCAATACAGATATATTATGAAAGCGTACCAAACCACCTTTCTTCGGTCCCTATTAACAACGTCAATACCTCTAAGTTGAATGGTTGTACTTACCGATAATGAGAAGCTAAGGTCAAATCTTTCTGATGGATTCGTTCGAAAGAAAAACCATAGGAATATGCTGAAACCAATCAAAAACACACACCCACAAAAGATACCAACAAATATCGGGTTGTTTTCAAAAGTTATAATGTCAAATAAATCTTCATTCTGTGTTGAATTAAAGGTTCTAACATCGTCTGTATAAAATGTAACTGAAATAAAAACAAGATTTAAAACAAAAATACATTCAGTGTTATTTATATTCACAATTACTTATTATTTTCTCTTGTTTAACCGTAGCATAATCGACTACTAGTATCAAAACATTTCACTACAATGATAAATTAGAATGTTTAGAAAGTTTCAGAATTAGGAATCCATTAAGATTTACATTTTTAAAACTAAGCAGACAACTATAACGAATAATTCGAACCTCACCAGGGCCATTCAATTTATTTAAGGAATGACTGTAATATTTTTTCTGTTTATGAAGAAATAACATAAAAAAATTGGTGCACACTGTTAAATAACCCGCTACGCACGTTATTCAGTGTGCACCAATTTTTTTATGTTATTTCGAATGGACAGAAAAAATATTACAGTCATTTCTAATAATTAAATTCTAAATTCCATTTTAAACCGCATAAAACTATGAAAAAACGTTGATGACGTCACGGTCACATGACTAAATAATGTCTATGGGCTCATAACAAAATGACGTGGGCCAATCAGAAGACGCGTTACATTCAAAATTAAATTATATAATAATAAGCGTTCAATCAATCAATGGATACAAACACTGCAGTTTTAATGTTATACATACTTTTGTTGTTTGTAGTTTCTTTGTTTCTGTTTTTGTTTGTTTTCTTGGCATAGTCAGTTTGTTTTCGGCTTATGAGTTTGAATATAATTTGGTGACGTTTGCCTTAGCATATACTATAATAATGTTTTTAAATGTATTGTTAAATGGCTTTAAATGAAAATATATTAAAGAAAATGTATGTGCGACGCGCTTAAAAATGCCACCACTGAAATATTATGGCTGAAAAAAATGCTGACTAGTTTTGATTGTAATTTTCAGTATCAACATGAAAGACTTGCTATTGTCGTATTTATTTGTCAGATGTTCGAGTAAATATAGATAGAATAAGTTTTCCAAGAAATTTTGTGCGACTATCTTGTTTTTATTTAACCCTATGAATTGAATTAATTTCATGAAAAAATAGTCTCTAGCTCAAAACACCTTTTAGCAATTACTGAAATTATAAAATCGTTTCATATAACCATGCGTACGACTGTATCAGTGTGCAATCTTATGTTAGACGAATACATCGTTTTAATATCTCTTTCAGTAAAAATCAAGTCAGAATTACTTCTTATATTTTTTAAGATCTTAAAATTGCATTTAGGATAAATGTATAGAACATTACCTTCAAGGGTATTGTTGGCTGCTTCCTCTGGTTGTTGCATTTTTAAGCAAGAACGAATGGTATTGCTGTTGTTGTTGACTTTTTCAAAATCAAAATATTCTGTAATAGAAAGAGAAAAATATAAAAATTAAGAGCGATAAGATGTTGAACATGCGTTGGTCGTTATACATGCACTATAAGAATTCGGTTTTTTTTTTTGGTTAATTTAAATTGTTTTCTGTTTTGGTTTAGTTTTGAAAGAGACATTTAATTTAAATCAACAGACATAACGTAAGAATTGAGGATCGAATCTCAATAAGAAAACTATTGGTCAATTAAAGTCATTATTTCGATTTGAATCTAATGGTAACATGCTACAAACAACACTAAGAATACCATAGAAAGTGTAACTGCTGATAAATATCAAAACAACATTTTTGAAATTTCTTTCAAAAGTTCTTTATTGAATAACATACCTTCTATATTCTTTTCGTGAGTGAACGAGTTTCTTTGGACTGGCACTGTGTTTCAAAGGACTCAATATACTGAATGTTTAATGAAACAATAAGCAATGTTTATAGTTGACAGACACCCACTTTTAATTACTACAAAAAAAACTGTGAGAAAATGGGCGTCGAAAAACATGTTCTTATTTTCAAATAGGTGTTGAGGTTGGCCATACATTTACAAATTTACCTTATATAAAACTTTAATTCACAAGAATTCGAATTAACACATTGTTATATGTAGCCATTGGCTTTGCTCCAAGTTGACTGCACTAGGTGCGGATTTGATAAAAATAAAAATGTCTTTTCGGTGATGGTCTCCTACAAATCAAAATGTAATTAATTAATCCTTTATTAAATTTATATTTTTTTTAAACATCTATTCACGTTTCGATTGAAAATGTAATGCACAGTTAGATTGACCTTTGCATTTTGGAACCTGGCGTCACAGTCATAAAACTTTCGAGCATGATTTGTGTACTCAGACTTGAAAATCAACCAATCAAATTGCTGGATTTCATGTTTCGAGCATGATTTTTGTGCTAAGAGCACTGAACAAACTTTTGTGCATTTTTTGCAAGTTTTCAACTTTCAATATAAAACACAATGATCAACATCTGGATGCTATGTAACGATGATGGTCCAGTTCACGGATAAATTTACTAATTCAATATATCACACAAATTCATTTATTAAAATCTAAGGTCCACCTGGTTTATTTATTTATTTATTGTGCATTCAAGGCCAGGTATGCATAATTTATTCCATAATTAAAATGAAAATGAAAATAAATCCAACAAAAATCACGCATAAATAAAGGCAACATTAGGATACCGATGTTAAAAACTCATGAATCGATTGAAAAAAAAAATCCGGGTCACAAACCAAAACACAGGGAAAGTGTGTCCACCCAAACAACAACTTTGGACATAATTATCCAACATGACGTTTTAAATTACAAAATTTGAAATCTCATAAATAGATTAATAAGACAAATGAAGGTTACAAACACACCTAGGGTGAGATGCAAGATCTTCAATGGAGTGGGAACGGTTTGGCATGCTACAAAACCAGCTTCAATCAACCATTTTATTCTTAAAATGTCTTGTACCAAGTCAGGAAAATGGCCATTGTTATATTATAGTTCGTTTCTGTGTGTGTTCTATTTTAATGTTGTGTTTTTGTTGTGATTTTGTTCTCCTCTTGTATTTGATGCATTTCCCTCAGTTTTAGTTTTTAACCCGGATTTGTTTTTCTCAAACGATTTATGACTTTCGAACAGCGGTATACTACTGTTGCATTTAAATATCCATAGAATATGCATATTTCTAGCTAAATATAAAAAAAACGATGATAACATACATCATCTAGTATGCAAATACGCATATATTCAGAAACACAAGGGCAAAATAGAACAGAATCGCTCTAGTCTGCTAAACCGACCATTCTGGTGACCAAATATTTTACATATGTCTTAGCAATTAATGGCATCCACTTTATATTATAGTAGATAGTTATCAAACCGTTCTTATTTGTATTCATCCAAAAATGAATGAAAAGTGACGTGGAGAAATTTATCAGACCGAATATTTGGAGCTTTAATTTTTATCACTAGCTATAGTGTGTTTGTCGGTTACGACACCGCTTTATTATGTACATATATATTCAATATAAAGCGTTATCATCCTTTACACTACTAGAACCCGACTAAATACGACTTTTCTATTTAACGAGTGCTTTCTTGTGTCGTGCCTTTGATGTGTCGAATGTTTAGCGAACACGTGTCTATGGAAACAATATCAAATACTTAGGGCAATAGTGATACCAAGGTCAACTGCTTTTCATCGCTGAACATGTTCATAAACCAAAGTTGTCTTATTGAAGCAATAACTTGTTATATTTGCTGCACCTAAAAACAAATATCATCACTGCTCTTAAAGAAAACTAATATCTTAAGGATCTTGAAGGTACTAACAGTTATGAAAACATGGAAAAAATTATCATAGAACAATAACACACTGACGAATAAAGGCAACAGTAGTAAACCGCTGTTCAAAAAACGAACATCAATGGCAAAAAAACAAAATAGGGGTAACAAACTTAAACTAAGAGGAAACGCATTAAATATAAGAGGAGAACAACGACACAACATTAAAATGTAACACACACAGAAACGGACTAAGCATTAGACAAAATCCGACGAGAATAACAAATATAACATCAAAACAAAATAAATATATTTGGTATAGAAAAGTACCGTGACACGTCTTATAGTAATGTGAATTCACACTCAAATATAAATTCCACGTCAATAGTAAATTCACAAAACTCCGAGGGAAATTCAAAACTGACCGTCCTTAATCAGAGGGCAAAATCAAATGACAAAATACATAAAACGAACGGACAACAGCTGTCATATTCCTGACTTGGTACATGCCTTTTTAAATGTAGAAAATTGTGGATTGATTTTGATAAAGTGACGTGGAGAAATTTGTCAGACTGAGTATTAGGAGCTTTTTTTATCACTTGTGTGTTTGTCGGTTACAATACCGCTTTATTGTGTAAATAAATATTAATCATCCTTTACTCTACTAGAAACAGACTTAATACGACATTTTTATTCAACAAGTGCTTTCTTTGGTATTTAGAAGTACGATGTGTAATTCATGTGTAAAGTCATTGACGCGTCGAACGTTTAGCGAGCACGTGTCTCGAAAAACAATAGCAAATAATTAAGGCATCAGTGATATCAAGGTCAGCTGCATTAAATCGCTGAACATGTTCATGGACCAAAGTTGTCTTATTGTTGCAATAACTGGTTATATTTGCTGCACTTAAAAAATAATATCACCTGCTCTTAATAGAAAACTAATATCGTAGAGGTCTTAAAGGTGCTAACAGTTATGATATCTCGCTAACTAGTCTTTTATTGAAGAAAGATAGTTTGTTAAACCAATATGTGTCATACCAGTCAACAAGTGTATGTATTAGCATTGTCAATTATGATATTTTATTAAGTATGATTTGCACCAACATGTACGAATTTCAAACGCAACATGTTTTTAGGTTATGATTTGATGAATCGTATTGCGAAGCAAATGAATACTTTTCTGTATACTTATAGATTATTACAATTAGTTTGATTTGTTGGAGCTTTTTGCCATTTTGCGTAGAGAATTTTCGTTGAAAATTTTCTCGGAGTAGGTTTATTAGTTCTTCTTTTTTTCTCGAATACACGAGATACCAGTTAAGTCAATTTGTCTGTAAATTCGCATTATGGCCTATTCTTTATTCTGAAGTTTCCAATGACCCATATATTCTATTCTTGGTTCTGTGCGTTTTAAAGTTAGTATACAAACATATAATTTGCCAATGATTTAAAAACTCAGAAAGATTACGAAGTTCCATACTGTAAAGTAAGTATAAAACTTATATATACGATGCATAGCATCCAATGTTATGCAATGTCTTTCACGAGCTAGTAGCTGTTATTAAATAAAACGAAAATGTTTTAATTTGTCCAAGACACGAAGAAGTAACTATATCGTATTGATATCGATATTAGCTTTTTCACTATACCCATTCATATACTTTATCAATTGCCCTGGTTCATCTGTTTGAGTGGGTATCGACGATATCGTATCGATTCGATTTTCAGGTAACTACTACAAATCCCCATTTATCTACTTCATGAATAACAGTAAGTTGTCCCGCTTTATATGTAGGTATCGATATCAACGATATCAACGGTGTCGATTCGATATCAACATTTAAATTTCCCTTGTCGCATGCGTAACGTGTAGAATTCATTTTTTTACTTTGTATCGATTTTGCCTTAAACTAGAGTCTATATTTCCTTTGTAATATGTTGTTTCGATTCAAAACTTTGTATTCTTTTCAAACAAGTTTCAATTTGTTCAAATATTAATTCAAAAACATTATGTTTGTTTCGCTTTGTTCAATATATTTTCCTCTTAATATGCTTACTTTGCAAGAGCCTTTTCAATAAAAACATAAGAAGAATAAAAGTAGTTCTTGGCTCGCGAACCTATATGTAAGTTTAAAAACAAAAATGCAACCACCTTAAATTGAATTTGTTTCTGTCAATATCAAACTTTAAAGCTGAAACATCTTATTCATTGTGATAGCGATGGTTTAAAGTTATTATTATATTACGCTTAAGAAGTTGACGACGAAAATTAACAGAATACTCATGAAGATATTCTTCATATTAAGGCCAAACTTTCCTTTTACATTCAATATCCACGTATTTGTTTCAGATGCACAAATCATCAGTTAAAGATTTGACAAATGTTTTACCAGTTTACCTTTTTACAAATTTTGGTATATTCGTCGTTTTCAGTTATTTTTATATATCAAAGAGGCACTAGCTACGAGATATATAAAAATTCAGATACATTATTTTTTTTTGTTCAATCATTAATGAAATAGAAATAATGAAATTAATATTCGCTTTTAGCAGCCAGTATGGTTTAATTTTGTTAAAATAAGCTAAAAAGTATTGATTATTAATTATTCACTTGCAAGTAAATAATTCGACCTTATTGAATCCGTATTCATGTGAACTTCAATTTTACCCCTTAGCTTACGATTGACAACACGTGAATTGTATGTGAAAAGAATGTCAACACTGAAAGAGAAACAAAGTTAAATCATATGATAGACTTATTCGATCCACAAAAAATCTTTCTTATACAGGTACAAACGATGATTAACGTTTACTTTTCATCTAAACTATGGAATTAAATAACCCTAGATAAATCCAACAACACCAGTTATCTATTTATATCTATATTTATGTTTACATCGCTTATATAATCATCGGATGACTTTAGATGTCAACTCGATAGTTAATTAGATAGCCTCTAGACTAAAATAAACACGAAACTAAGCTACCTATTTTCCTGCCCGTGGCGTGTTAATTGATTGTTTTAGACTTTTAATAGTTAGGATAAAGGTTTCACACTGTTATAATTCAAATATGAGAATTTGAATAAAATCGGTCAACACGATTCTACCAAATGACGTAGAAGTTTATAATTTATATAGGTCATCGTAATGATTTAACACTGAGAAGAACTCATAACGTAGTTAAGTAGAGAGCCGTGGTGCAGTGGTTAGTGCATCGGACTACTAACACAAAGGTTCCTGGTTCGATTCCCGTTTGGGATTAAAATTTCAAGAACACCATTTTCGGCTCTCCCTTTGACACCATTTGCGAGTATGGTCTTGAGGAAACGATGATAGTCCGTCGGACGGGGACGATAAATGGTTGGCCCGTGTTAAGAGAGAGCCACATCTCTTGTACGTTAAAGACACCCTTGTAGATTTAGAAAAAGAGTAAGCTAATGCCGCTACAAGGCAGCACTCGCACCCGCAAAGTGGAAAGGGATTAATATAAGTTGCAAAACTTGTTTCCCAATCCACTATAAATAAATATGTTTAAACTAACTCATAACGCATAGTGGACTTTCAAACCTAGAAATAACAAATGTATAACAATTTGAACCATGAAATTATGTTTAAAACATATTATGTCTGGGTTTTAATGTTTTAAGCAAAAGTCGATATCGATTCGAAATCATGTCGACATTTTTTATATCGACGATATCGACATCTGTGTATGCCTTGGTGTGTCCTTGAGGTTTAAAGCCAACATCGATATCGATTCCATATCGTGTCGACATTGCCGATATTGACGAAATCAGCATCTGGATAAATCTTGGAAATGATTGCTTCTCGTGGATGAAAAAAGTGAAGTAATTGAACAAGCATTTGTGTCGATTCCAGAACTGTGATGTTCCAGCTAGTCTTTTCTTAACGAGGTGCGTTTGACAGATTGTATGTAGAAAGTTTATATGTTGATCTTTAGATAATAAAATTGAGAATGGAAATGGGGAATGTGTCAAAGAGACAACAACCCGACTAAATAAAAAAAAAACAGCAGAAGGTCACCAACAGGTCTTCAATGTAGCGAGAAATTCCCTCACCCGGAGGCATCCTTCAGCTGGCCCCTAAATATATACTAGTTCAGTGATAATGAACGCAATACTAATTTCCAAATTGTACACAAGAAACTAAAATTAAAATAATACAAGACTAACAGTACAGATTTGCTTTCTCGTTGATATAAACATCGTATATCCGTAAATGCAATACGACAGCAGCATATACCTTACTTCTAATTGTTGCTAAATGTATATAGAGTTATATTAAGCGTCTGCGGAAGGTTTGTTTATTTTGTTTTTAACTAAAGTATTATACTAGTAACTTTATCAGTTATCCATTAATTAAAAAAAAAAATACTATATACAAAAATTTACGATAACGTTTTGGTGGATTCTTCTTGAAAATGTGAGAGTATTTGTTTTCATAGGAACAATGTTGCGAATCATTATTCGTTCTAAATAAATAGGTCATGATAGGGAAAATATTAATAGTTATCAAAAGTACGAGGATTATAATTTAGTACGCCAGACGCGCGTTTCGTCTACATAGGACTTATCAGTGACGCTAATATCAAAATAGTTATAGAGCCAAACAAGTACAAATTTGAAGAGCATTGAACATCACTTTGTCTTTGAATAAAGTATGTTTAAATTCTCATATGTTTTCGTATTCTGATGTGTATAAACTAACTCCTAGCCATATGATTTGGAAAAGTATGCATGTGTTCGTCTCTTCTTTTATGTATTTCCAAGTGGCTTGCTAAATCATGTATCACCAGCCCAGTAGTCAGCACTTTTTGTGCTGACATGAATTATCATTGATATGGTTATATTCATAAATTATATGTTTACAAAATTAAGAACTTTTGAAATACTAAGGTTTTTCTACCTCAGTCATAGATTACCTTTGCTGAATTTGGCAAAACTTTTAGGAATTTTAGTCGTCAATGCTCTTCAACATCGTACTTTATTTGGCTTTTTTAGCATTTTAGGATTCAAGCGTTACTGATAAGTCTTTTGTAGACGAAACGCGCGTCTGGCGTATATACAAAATTTAGTCCTAATCTATGATGAGTTTATTTAGTATTCAAAAACTTATATTAGATATTTGTTTTGAGCAAACAATATTACGATGGTTTAGTTAACACATGTTTTATGAAAAAAATAATAATGTTTATGTAAACAATAAGTGTTGATGTGGGACATTGGACATAGTTTTAACAAAGGTTTTTCAAAGGTAACAATAACATATTATATTACGGATTACACTTGTGTCGAGGTTTTTGATTGGATAACAACACAGTGTATGTCAGTATATATATAGGAAACTGCCGGGGTATATACGACGTTTTTATCCCCAATTGGAACCTCAAAAACGTCATCATTACACTGGTTACTAAGTGACGTAGTCAAAAGCTATCAGACTGTCAGAGGCTCACAGAGGAAAAATTATGACGTGCTTCAGTCAATAATACATTTTTGATACAAAATCACGCAATTAACACTTTATATACTTAAATTTAATGTTGAAAGGGTTATTATGAACTATAACATACACGATAAAATTATATTCACAGCAAATGAGAAAATCCTTCACGTATGCCAAACATATCCGGTTGGGTTTTCAACTTATATATATGTCAGTGTCAACAAGTACTTGCACTGGAAAATAACTTTAAATCAGGGGTAATCCGTAATATATGTGCAATTCAGGTCTCAGAAAGGGTATATACTGTGACATTCCCGGTTTAGGGCTTATATCCCCTTAGCCGTCGGCCAAGGGGATATAAACTCTAAGCCGGGAATGTCACAGTATATAACCGAAGGGGATATAAGCTCTAAGCCGGGAATGTCACAGTATATACACTGTCTGAGACCTGAATAACATATAATATTATCAACATAAGGGTATAAAATATCACAATTCTAACAGATTTTAAAAAAGATAAAATATTTCCTTTTCTAGTTTCATTCAGAAATTGACGTAATTCATCTGTCTTTTATTTGAGAAAACTGTTATATCTAATTGTTTTTCACAATAGTCAACAGGTGTATGATAAAACATTAATTATCGTGACACATATTGACCTAAATGTAAATGGTATAAACTTGAATTGTATTGCGAAAAATAATTTTCATAAACCAAACAAAGACAATTATGCAAGATTGATTTCTGGAAATTAGGAATAAATACAAACACTTTCCTAAATAAAAGCAACAATAGTCAGCCGATGATAAAATCTAATCAATTGATTAAGAATATACAAACAAATCGAGAGGGAATTGCATGACCTCCAAAAATAGTGCTGCACAAGAGAGAGAGAGAGAGAGAGAGAGAGAGAGAGAGAGAGAGAGATGTAACTGAAATGTGATTGGTATTAAAAAGATACAATAAGGTCACAGTAAAAAAAAGAGTAACAACATCCCATTGGCGAATCATAGTTTTTCTGGTTATATATACGTTGAACATAAGTTAATGAACAAAGACGTCCATTGTTAACTTTTAATGTCAATGGAAGAAAATTTTGAATGTTACATTTTCGTAAATAGCTAAATATTTGCATTAAGGTATTTTCTAAAGTATCCAACTTTCTGGTGCAACATAAATTTTGACGTTGAACACGATATGTCGTAAGTATGTTTATTAAGAATTTATTATCCGTTGAATCAATTCGTTTATTTGATTAAATTCGACTTTGAACTACATTTGAGCAGCTGCAAGTACCTTTATAGGTTGTTTTCAAACCTCATAAGGCTTACAGCTCTTTGTAAGAACCAGACAGAGTGTGATACATGAAGGTTTCAGATTTTTTCTATAATTGGTCTAGTAGAAGCAATATATGAAAAATGCTCAAAAAATAATTTTGAGTAGGAAAATATGAGTGGTTGCCATGGTAACGGACACTCTATTTTGTGGTCGTTAAGCATGGTAAAATCTTTCAAAAATCAGCTAAATCACCTCAATTCAGAGCCTGATTATGAATCAAATCGTGAATTTTTCTTTAATTTTCATATGTAACATTGATAGAACTTGGTTTAAGCTTCATTTTAGTGAAGATTGCATGTGAATCAAATTTGTAATTTTTTTGTAACATTTTGTGAAAAAATGCATTTTTTCAACTTTTCTGAAAATGGGATTTTTGTTGAATTACTCCATTTTCTCTGGTGTTTTTCAGAAAAGTGCAAATGTGTACAGAATAGTTAGCACTGTAGTTATGAAGTTTGGATACTACTTTACCAAATTTAATAGAAAAATGTGTGGGATTTTTTTTAGTTTTATCACCATAGCAACCGATTTTTTCCTTGGAAACGGATTTTTTTTTGCAGAATATTGCAGTTTAAGAGCTAAAATGTCCTGGATTTTCCATAGCCGATTAGAAAAATACATAAAAGCTAACGCAAACTTTGAATTGCAATCGTCAAGTGTTGTTGACTTCAATTTTTACCACGGAAACACATATTATCCTTAGCAACATCCACTCTGAAATTGCATAAATAGAAACTTATGTAAAAAATACATAAATATAGGGTGTTTATTTTCAAATTGGAATATTACTGCTTTGCTTCACTTACGGTCTATTCTGTTTATTTCATAAGTTTCAACAAATGTAATATATAATGTAATATTATGGTTGGAAGGTTAGAAAAGGGGGGAAGGGGGGGGGGGGGGGTACGTTTATTTTTTAAATATATCATACATGTAGATTCTTGAAAAGATTATGTTTGGTCCGAGAGCCTGATTATAAATAGAATCATTTTTTTTCAGAAATTTTATATATATAAGATCGATAATTTATAGCTTGGGTTTAGCTTCAGAGGTTAGTTAAGGTACATTGCAGTTCTTTAGCCATGTTATTGATTTTTTTGTCAGGTTTTCGGAAACCTCAGGTTTTATTCATTTGAATGCCTTAATAAAATGGTATTGACCCCCATTTATCTTTTTATAAATCTTTTACATGTATAATGATAAGCAATCTGTTAAAGTTTTATAAAATTCAAATTATTTTTTGATAGTTTTGAGAATGTAAACTTGTCAATGAAATAGCTAAGAAAAGTCAAGAGAGACTATTTTCCCGCCAATATTTCAATGGCTAATATCTCGAAATCAAGCACATTGATCTGTATATTTTTTTACTCTTTTGATTCCTTTATTAATCCCCTATCGATATCCACTAATATTTAAATTGAAAGATTGAAAATAATGTCATACAATTGTGAAACTCCAAGTCAAATGGACAAATTTATCTTTCTGCTTTAAAATGAATTTTTAATAAGCAAACATTTTTTTTTAAATGTCAGAATATGATCAAGATTCTTTGATAGAAAGTCATTGAATTTTCATTTCGATATAATGAAGTATTTTTTAAGAAACTTGGATAGCAATTTAAATAGAGAGAACATAATTTTATTAATAACACATCTTCATTCTATATAGATTTCTTGCCAACCTACTTTACACAAACGAGAGCTTACTTTGGTAGTATATTTATATTCGGTTATAGCTATATTAGCAGGGTTGAATTTTGTTTTCCCGTATAACCGCAATTTACTCAATTTTCTTTGTAAAATTGAGAATGGAAATGGGGAATGTGTCAAAGAGACAACAACCCGACCAAATAAAAACAACAGCAGAAGGTCACCAACAGGTCTTCAATGTAGCGAGAAATTCCCGCAGTCAAAGGCGTCCTTCAGCTGGCCCCTAAACAACATATACTAGTTCAGTGATAATGAACGCCATAATATATATATACTAGTAGTAACAAGGATATCGTTTCTGTGGGGCCTTTGTAGTTTGCTGTTCATGCAGTGTAAGCTAACGCTCCGTGTTGAAAACCGTATTTTGGCCAATGATGGTTTACTTTTCGGAATAGTGACTTAGATTAAGAGTTTTCTTATTGGCATTCATTCCACATTTTCTTATATTATTCTGCTCATTATTGAAGTCAATGATATGATCTAATTATTCAAGGATTTTACTTTACAATGACTACAATAGTGATACATTTTAATATATACAGCCTCTTCTATTAATAACAACTGTTTCCTTTGAATCTTAAATAAAAAATAAGATAAAACAAAGGTTTGCAGTATTTCGTAAAGGTTTGCGTTGTAACTCAAACATTGGAAGAAAAATTTGAAAAAAATATGTGGCACTAATACGCTTCCGTAGATTTTAAGAAAGGTAGTGCATATGTTAGTTAAGAATCAGTGCTCACCCATTACATTAAGAATTGAAAAATCTAAATGTACAGCTGATAGAGTTGAGGATGAGTGTCATTTTTCAATCGAATGCTCACTTCATAACAATTTGAGGGAGGAACTCTTTCAGCACATTTCTAGCACATCTCGATGTTAACACAAGAAAAATTGACTTTTATGGGGAATACTGACGATTGTACTGTTAAAAAATAGTTTTTTTGAATTATGTAGTACATGTCTTGATACTGACTGTTATTTGAGAAATATATTTTTTTTTCTTCTATTTTGTTTTGGCTCCGATTGTGACTGAGGCTTATGGTGTTGTAAAGATAATTGCATCATATTATTATTGTTATAAAGTCTTTATGTTGTTCCAATCATTATACCGCCGCTTCAAAAAAGTGGGGTATACTGTTTTGCCTCTGTCTGTCTGTCCGTCCTTCCAACCGTCCAGTTCATCCCTCCGTCCCATGGATATTTTCGTTGAATTTTTTGAACTGCTTTTCAAGGATTCCTCAAAGGTTTATTGAAGTCGGCTATATCGTGTGATAAGCTTTCAGATTCATCACTAAACCACTTCCTGTTTACCGAACATTTTTCACATGACAGCCAAGTTAAAAAAAAGTAGTTTGCACCATCACTGGTTGTTTATATGCTCTTTATAGACCCTTTAATTTGGAAAAATGAAATTTCTGTTCTGTTTTAATTTATATACAAATTTCGAATTGAGTATATAGAAAGTATTCAAACTACCTAAGCCTGATGTTATATATACAGAACTATTTCTTTAAAAACATGTTTTTATATCTAAACGTAATAATACAGACAGACATTTTTGTTTTATCCTGTTACCCTTATGCTTGACTTCATAAGTGTTGAAATTGTGGATTGTCGGAGTATTGGGCTGTCGGACCTATAGGTTTTCGGACTAATGGGTTGTCCGACCAAAGGGCTGACGGACTAAATGGCTATTGGGCTAATGGACTGTCGGACCAATGGGCTGTCGGAATAATAGCATGTAACCTATATGGGCCAGTTAACTAAAGAAATTTCTAAAAGTTACCATTTGATCTTAGGAGAACCTTTCTGGAGCCCTCTTTTCGTCATACATACACTACTATATTTTTCGACTTTCGTGTAGATTTTGTAGACCCAACAACCGATTGACTGATTCATTTGAAAATTTCAGGGCAGATAGATCTTGAGCTGATTAACATTTGTATCCATTGTCATATTTCTTCAAAATGCTTTGGTTTTTTAGTTATAAGCCAAAAACTGCATTTTACCTCTATGTTCTATTTTTAGCCGTGGCGGCCATCTTGGTTGGTTGACCAGGTCACGCCACACATTTTTTAAACTAGATACAACAAAGATGATTGTGGCCAAGTTTGGATTAATTTGGCCCAGTAGTTTCAGAGGAGTAGATTTTTGTAAAAGATAATTTTAATTTACGAAAAATGGTTAAAAATTGACTATAAAGGGCAATAACTCCTAAACGGATCAACTGACCATTTTCGTCACGTTGATTTATTTGTAGATCTTACTTTGTTGAACATTATTGCTGTTTACATTTTATCTCTATCTATAATAATATTCAAGATAACAACCAAAAACAGCAAAATTTCCTCAAAATTACCAATTCAGGGGCAGCAACCCAACAACCGATTGACTGATTCATCTGAAAATTTCAGGGCAGATGGATCTTGACCTGATTAACATTTTCACCCCCATGTCAGATTTGCTCTAAATGCTTTGGTTTTTGAGTTATAAGCCAAAAACTGCATTTTACCCCTATGTTCTATTTTAGCCGTGGCGGCCATCTTGGTTGGTTGACTGGGTCACGCCACACATTTTTTAAACTGAAATAAATGATGATTGTGGCCAAGTTTGGTTTGATTTGTCCCAGTAGTTTCAGAGGAGAAGATTTTTGTAAAAGCTAACGCCGGACGACGACGGACGCAAAGTGATGAGAAAAGCTCACTTGGCCCTTTGGGCCAGGTGAGCCAAAAATAAGATTGGTATGTACTGCGCTGTTTCTGGTGTTGCAGTTAATTGAATGTATGGAATGTGTATTCAAATTATTACTGTTATTAATCTTGTATTTATGCAGACATTCTCAGCTTAGTGGTTTCATTCCAAATCTCGGGATTAATGCAGTCTTTTGTAAAGGTTAAAGAGACAGATACAGAAAATAAGGGCGTAATTCATGTAAAGGTTAAAAAAAAACGTTGAGAGTAGCAAAGCATTTTTTTTGAAGATTCATCCTAAAAAAATGATACCTCTATTTACTGGTTTACTATCTTAAAAGAGAGGATGGGGATTTCAGAAGGATAAGAAGTGTGCTTCAGCTGAACCCCCTCCCTAAAACACACACACACAACAAGATATAATGTTATCGGAATCTAGAACTTGTGAGATATATGTAGAACGACCCATAGTAAGGAATGATTCCTTATTGATACAATTATATTGCTTTATAATTCTGATTTGGTACTTTTGCCGGTAATAGCATAATTATTCTACCGGGATTAACACAATTCCAACTTAGCAGATGTATTCTATTTGTCTATCTCAGAGATCCTGAATTTCAATTTCAGGAAAGCAGTTATTGATGAAATGTGAATAGCTACATGTATATATTGAGAGGATTCCATTATACTGGACTTCCGATATTAGCTATCACCCATTGCGTATTATTATTTTTAAAATCACCACTAACGTAAAATGTGTTCAATTTGCCTGTCCGTCTATATCCACCCGTCCATCACACTTCAGTTTCAGTTTAGAAATGTTTTGACCAAATGATTCTATTAATGGTTTGTTAATATTATGTTACGGATCAATTTTGTGATTTATGCTGGTGGAATAACATCTCATCTGCCATAAGAAATTAAGATTTTTTTTACATTTGTTAGGGCCATATATCTCTCGTCTTTCCATAAGCCAGGTTGACCCAGCTATTGCAATCCCATGAAGTTCATCATCTGTCAACCTTAAACCAAATGCTCCACAGGGCACAGCTTTATACGACCGCAGAGTTCAAACCCTGAACAGTTGGGGCAAGTATGGACACAACATTCAAGCTTGATACAGCTCTGAATTTGGATTGCGATTAAATAGTTGACAAAACATAGTTTTCTGACCCAGAATAAATGTGGTATGAGAACTAGAACTCAAAAACTTAAAAATTGGACATTTACCTATTATGGTCCAATATCCAAAATCTAAATACATGATTAGATTCAGCATATCAAAGAACCCCCAAGAATTCAGTTTTTGTTAAAATCAAACTAAGTTTAATTTTGGACCCTTTGGACCTTAATGTAGACCAATTTGAAAACGGGACCAAAAAATGAAGAATCTACATTCACAGTTAAGATTCGGCATATTAAAAAACCCAATTATTCAATTTTTGACGAAATCAAACAAAGTTTAATTTGGACCCTTTTGGTCCCTAATTACTAACCTGTTGGGACCAAAACTCCCAAAATAAATTCTAAACTTCCTTTATGGTCATAAACCTTGTGTTAAAATTTCATAGATTTCTATTTACTTATACTAAAGTTATGGTGCGAAAACCAAGAAAAATGCTTAATTGGCCCCTTTTTGGTCCCTAATTCCTAAACTTTTGGGACCAAAACTCCAAAAATCAATCCCAACCTTTCTTTTGTGTTCTTGAACATTGTGTTTGAATTTTATAAATTTCTATTCACTTATACTGAAGTAATTGTGTGTAAACCAAGAAAAATGTCTAAATGGGCCCTTTTTTGGCCCCTAATTCCTAAACTATAGGGACCAAAACTCTTAAAATCAATCCCAACCTTCTTTTTGAGGTAAATAACCGTGTGTTTAAATTTCATAGATTTCTATTAACTTACAATAAAGTAAAAGTGCGAAAACCATTGTTTTTTCGGACGACGAAACGCAATTAACTTTTCAAATATCTACTTGTATGCAACATTTGAAAAAATCAACTTACCCCCTCCCCCCTATTTCCAAGCACGCCCCCCCCCAACCCTAATGTTTTATGACATTACATTTATTGAACAATCTGAAGACAAAATCCCAGAAAAGACTGTGAGTGAAGCAAAGAATGAAGTCATATTCCAATTTGAACCCTTTATTTATCTATTTTTTTCACATAAATTTCTATTTATGCAGTTTTTTAGTGGATGTTGCTATGGATAATATGTCTGTTCGTGGTAACTATTGAACTCAACAACACTTAACGATTGTAGTTTAAAGTTTGCATTAGCTTTTATGTATTTTTCTTATCAGTTATGAAAAATTCAGGACATTTAAGCTCTTAAACTGCAATATTCTGCAAATGAAAACTCCGTTTCCAAGGAAAAAATCGGTTGCTATGGTGATAAAACTAAAAAAAATCCCACACATTTTTCTATTAAATTTGGTAAAGCAGTATCCAAACTTCATAACTACAGTGCTAACTATTCTGTACACATTTGCACTTTTCTGAAAAACACCAGAGAAAATGGGGTAATTCAGCAAAAATCCCAATTTCAGAAAAGTTGAAAAAATGCATTTTTTCACCAAGTTTTACAAAAAAAATACAAATTTGGTTGACATGCAATTTTCACTAAAATGAAGCTTAAAGCAAGTTCTATCAATGTTACATATGAAAATTAATGAAAAATGCATTGTTCTATTCATAATCAGGCTCTGAAATGTGGTGATTTACTTGATTTTTGAAAGATTTTACAACGCTTAACAACCAAAAAATTGTGTGTCCGTTACCATGGCAACCACTCATAATTTCCCACTCAAAATTATTTTTTGAGCATTTTTCATATATAGCTTCTACTAGGCCAATTATAGATAAAATCTGAAACCCCCCATGTATCACATGTATATGGCACACTGTCTGGTTCTTATAAAGAGCTGTACTTAATGTTTGAGCAATATGAATTACAAAATTACGCATAAAGCAGATGTTAACACTGAAAAGTAGATGGTGACATTATGTTATTCTACATTCTTATTTCTGTTCATGACATTGTTTTTTTTCTATTTTGAATTATAAGTATAACTTTTGACATTGCACATTCGAATTAAAAAAAAAATGAGGGAGAGAAAATTTCTAATTTTCAGCTTGTCATTAATTATCATCAGCTTTACATAAATAAAGGCAACAGTAGTATACCGCTGTTCAAAACTCACAAATCCATGGACAAAAAACAAAATCGGGGTAACAAACCAAAACCGAGTGAACTGTGTTCATTTTGACACTTCCCACTTCCAGTTTATATATATAACTGTGTTAATAAGAGTCTACCTTCTCGTCTCCCTTCAAACAAATCGTTCAATCTTGAAAATTCTACATTCAGCTTTACTTATTTGCATAACCCGCTGAATTTATTTGCCCCTGTCTTTCGTCAGGAATTTGATGTTCAGTGGTTGTCGTTTGTTTATGTGGTTAATAAGTGTTTCTCTTGTCTCTTTTTTTATATATAAAAATTAGACAGTTTGTGCTCCTGTTTGAATGATTTTTTCACAAGTCTTTTTTGGGGCAGTTTATAGCTTGCTGTTCGGTGTGAACCAATGGCTCCGTGTTGAAGACCGTACTTTGACCTTTAATGGTGTACCGTTACAAATTGTGACTTGGTTAGAGAGTTGTCCCATTGGCACTCATGCCGCATCTTCTTATTTCATTGTTCGATAATGATCAGGATTTTGTTTTGTTTTTTTGCTGTCGTGAACATTTAAAAGGTTTATCATTTTCAACAATAGGTTTAGGTTTATAGATTTATATTGTTTGATCTAACCTCGCAAATATATTGAGTGTTTGTGTATATTTTTATGATATGAATATCCACATGATCCAATAGATTATTTTTCCTGTTGGTGACATATGAATGTGTTCGTATATCAATAAAGGCACCAGTAGTATTCCGCTGTTCGAAAGTCATAATTCGATTGAGAGAAAACCAAATTCGGGTTACAAACTTAAACTGAGGGAAACGCATAAAATATAAGAGGATAACAACGAATCAACAGAAACAAAACATTGATATGTAAAACACGCAGAAACGAACTATAAAATATCAATGGCCATTTTCCTGACTTGGTACAGGACATTTTAAGAAAAAAATGGTGGGTTGAGCCTGGTTTTGTGGCATGCAAAACCTCCCGCTTAAAAATATTTTAAATTTAAATGTCCATATAAAACTCATCTAGAGATCATATCTGGAACCAGTATGTCAACATCAAATTATCTATGAAAATTATATATCTCCCCAAAAGAGGAACAGCTGTATTCATAAAGTGCATCCTTTAATGTTACATTGATTAGAACATTTTTGTTGCTTTGCATGTAATATAAAGTAAAAAAGATTTTAAAAAAAATCTTTTGTGTTTTTGTTATGCATGCCCTGATATTATTTCATGGATAGATATCAATGTCATACTTTTGCTCTTATGAGAGATTATGACATATTAAAAGTGGAATATTCCAAAGCACATGATTGCGAATCGGAGCCTGACCTATTCCGGTCTTTAGATAAAAAAAAAATGGCACACTATTTAAATATATATTTAATTATGTGTTTTGGAATGTATCTTCTTTTTATCTGTTATATTTTTTTTGTCCGCTGGGTTCAACTCACGACTCACGAAAGTCCAATTGGAGCTATGATGTGCTGGGCCCTGTTAATGTTAGTTTTCTGTTATATGAAAAGGGTTGCAAAAAATCGAATCTATTCTACATTTGAAAATTCCTGTACCAAGTCAGGAATATGACAGTTCTTGTCCTTTCGTTTTTTATGTGTTTTGTCATTTGATTTTGCCATGTGATTATGGACTTTCCGATTCGATTTTCCTCTGAGTTCAGTATTTTTGTGATTTTACTTTTTGCAGCTAATAGTTCTTAGAGATTGCGTACTACTTTTGTTTACCTATATATTTTACACGTAAGTTTGATATTATTTAAATTTGAATGTTTCTGTTAATTTGCTTTATTTGTATCTTATCTACTATTTGCAATCCGCATGAAGGCAAGCATATTGCTAAAGTTTAGTGTTGGCGTTTGTATAAACATACGTTAAGTTTGACGTCAATGTCTGCATTTGTAATTAATATTCTATTGGGGTGGTGGCTTAACGTCATTACAAAAATAGCATGGGTTTTTGTGCTTATTTAACATCATCTAGTTATTATATGAAGAATGAGAAGTGAGTGTAACTTTACGAAATATTTGCTTGTGTTGAAATTTGATGTTCTCTGTTGCATGTTTTGTTTAATTTATGACATGAGCGTCACTGATGAGTCTTATGTAGACGAAACGCGCGTCTGGCGTACTAAATTATAATCTTGGTACCTTTGATAACTATTATGACAATCTTGATACTGGTATTGTAAAATTGTATGTATAAACTCGAATATCTTATTGTTGAAGGCCGTATGGTTACCTATAGTTGTTGATTGCTTTGTCATATGGTCTCTTGTGGAGAGTTGTCTCACTGGCAATCATACTATATCTTCTTTTTTTATATCATGTTGCTAACCATATATTTTATATTTTCTAGGGTGGTTAAATTATATCTTATTGGTGCTTTCCTCAATCTATTATTCAATCAGAACAATTTATCAACACATTTATAGATATACATTTTAGAGGCTTTGTACGGGATACTCTTATGTGCATTACTCTCAACTTGTAGTACAATGAGCGTCTGGCGCAAATACAAAATTTCAATCATGCTATCTTTCAATAGCTCATTCATATCAAAATTTAGTTAAAAGATTGTTGTTTTTATATCGGAACGAAAATTGGAATTTCTTAATGTAAAAGAGGGACAAAAGATACCCCAGGGACCGTCAAACTCGTAGATCAAAAATAAACTGACAACCACATGACTAAAAAATAAAAAGACAAACGAGCAAATAATAGTACACAGGACACAACATAGAAAACTTATGCCTAAGCAACACGAACCCCACCAAAAACTGGGATGATCTCAGGTGCTCCGTCGTGTTGCTCAAAACGAAATCAGTCTTTACCAATGCAGTAGTGTTCAGACATTTCATTTGTAGTCAATATACACATGTGTAGTCATTATGCGAGTTTTAGATTTGTTATGCAGAGCTTTGGTGATTAACTGAAACCAACACTTTGACTATGACTGAAACAAATCGCAAACAAGATGTCTCGAAAAACGATGCAAATTCGTTAACATTCTGATAATTTCCAACGCTTTAAATGAAATACTTAACACGATGAAATTGTTTGAAACTATTCAAGGTAGGGACATTGTTTTCAACCGGTTATTTTAAGTTATATAATTAGCTGAGTATAGCCAGTTTTAATTACCTCTAAAGCATGAAATCCGGTTAGATCTTCAAAAATGGAACAACCAATATTTTTGGGGAATTAGACTCTAGATGCTGAAAATATCATTTTTTATATGAAAATGGTATGAGTTTTGCTTAATAATCTGAAAAGTATTACTTTTTCCTAACTTTGTCTCAACACTTTTAATTATTTAAAATTATTCCGGTGTTCCCTGAATTTGTGCCTTTACAGTCTGAACACAGTCTACATATAAACTAATCACATTCCAAAAAAAATAACAATCAATGGATTGGTCGCAACTGTAATATTCTTAACGCCTTCTGATATTGTCTTCCATCTTCAAAAGTCTTGTGAACTGTCTATATGAATTCTATAGTCTACAGATGGATTTGCGTTAATTCTTATTCTTTTTTTTAATCACAATAATACAATATCAAATGAAAACTAGTGAAATGGTAAAAATATGGAACTTGCATTTGTAAATAAAAGTTTACAATAAAAAAAAGCATCATTGACACTGCTTGCTATACTGTAGTGCAGTCAAATCTTTTTTGTATTGAATTTTCAATTACTAACTGTAAATAATATGCTCGTTTTGTTTCTATCTATTTCTGTGTGATTTTTCCAAAAACATATCTTTTTTGATATGATGCCTCTAAGTTTTTCACTCATAATTACATATATAATAAAATTAGAAGCACAGCCAATTACCATGCATATTTTTAAAACCTCCATTAAAAGTTTCAAATGTTCAAGGCTTATATTAAAATTTCCCCAGACGATGTTCAATAGATAGTTCATAGGTTCAGAGTAAGGAGTAGATCCAAGAATTAAAAAGGGTAGAATATTGAACAACAGAGGGAAAATACTATCGCCACAATACTCGTGTCTGCCTTCAAAATCTATGTAAATGTCAAAGATATCACCGTCATTTACTTCATTGCAATAAAGGGTAGTAAGAAATCTCCGAAATCTTTCACTAGAGCTGTCTTTCCTTGGTGCTTCAATCAACTGTCCCGCGTTGCTGATCAAATCTTCATACCTATTCTTGATCTTGTCTTCAATTTCTTGATTAATATTCCACATATAACCTGACCATTCCGCAGAGTATCCCACATACTCTTCAATTTCTTCCTGAATTTTAGAGCTGTTAGTTACTTGGAAACATGAAATTATCTCCCTTTTTATGTTCCATTCGGAAATGAATTCATCCTCGATTCTTTGATAACATGCCAACATTTCATATTCTATTTCTTTACCAACCTTATAGGATGCTATGTTATCATTGCTTGTATCATACATGAATGTTTTAAAAAGAGTTCCATAAATAACAAGTCTAGGTAGTTCTGACAATAGAAATATACTCATTACAGACAGAATTAACATGCAAGACTTCTTTTCACTGTTAGATATTTTGGCATGACCTCTGACATGCTTCCGGCTGCACAAAATAAATACAATGTAACAAGCAGATGAAATCATCACTGCGATAGCTAGTGTAAGCAAAATGGCGAACAAGATTGGATAAATGGTAAGAACATATCTTTCAATTGTTTTTGATGGTTTTGTCACAAAACATGTATCTTCAGTGTCGGATATTATACTTACTACAAACATTCTTGGGATATTTAAAGCCATCGCAAATAAAAAACAGGAACAACAAGTAATGACTGACTTACGATTTGTTATGTTTATTTTAGTCCATATTGGCAATGATAAAGCTAGTATTTTCTGTATTCCAAGTGAAGTTGTCAATAGAACAGATACGAGGTGAAAATTATCAGCTAAGTGGCTCAAACAGTAGTGCACAACGCAATACGGATATTTCAGGTCTACAAGATTCTGTGTTTCTTCAATTGAAATTTCCATTTCATATCCATGAGTATAAGAATAGGTAGTTACTACACTAGGGGAACCAGGTTCGCCGATGTTTTCGTAAAACAAATTAAAAATCGGTTCCATACCGTATGTACATAATGCGGTTATACCATCTGCAACAGCCAAACCTTGCATTAAAATTGTTGACGGTGTTCTTATTTTCTTATCAAACAAAGTCACAAAGACTAAAATGTTCATTACAGTTGAAATGTAACATAAACTTGGTCCGGCTACGATATTTAACCCAAATGGAACTCTTGCATACAAAGTGAATAACATGGTTAAAGACTCCCTCTAAACTAAAAACATAATATTTTCAATAAAATCGATATTTCCAATCAGTTCTTAAATATTGCGTGTCCGTGCAGTTTTTGTTTTCTTTTAATCTTCATGTTTGCTGTTTCGTTCATTTATAATACCTAAAACCATTAACCAAATTAAAAATGAAACACACATGATATTCGCTAAAGCATTTGACTTCATTTTCGTAAATAATTCAAAGCTTTTGATCTGAACTGGACAATTATTGCTCTCCCAGACGTACGAGGAAGTGGTGACTATTGATGTTTGTTTAGTGATTCCTTTGTTTACAATATTTCAGAAATTTTGACGTGCTGTTAATATGAAAATAATGTTGCTTTTTCATTTCTTTTTTGTCACGTTTTTTGTATTGATTAGTTAAAAATGTAAATCATTTAATTTAGAATGATGATAAATGCAGGCAACTGTTATATACCGCTGTTCAACAGTTATAATTCGATAACGCAAAATTGAATCTGGGTAACAAACTAAAACCGGGTTGGAAATAATTAACTATAAAAGGAAGACAACGGAACAACAGAAACACTGAACTACAGAAACACTGAACTTCAACAAAAGTAAACCCTAACGTACATAGAAAACGATGTCTGATAACAACTTTTCTGAAATGGTACAAAACAGTTTAGGAAAACTAGAGGGTTAACCATAGATGACACACACCTAGTCATACTATTTTAATTTGCCTTATGTCAGTATTCCAGACATGTCTTAGATAAATTAAAATCAGATGAATGGAGAGAAAGAAGATACTAAGGGACATACAACCCTAGATCAAGATTTCGAACATCAGAAAAAAAACATCATTACAAGTAATGATACCAGCCTTACCATTCAGAACCTCAAGCAGGAACTCCATTAAATGGGTATAAGAACCGAAATAGCACTATAATTCTTAAAAAAAAAAAGCCAAATCAATCTAAACTCGACTTGATTGAATTAGTTCTACTTCATGACAATTTTTTATTTCATTATTCATGTATGTGTGTCTGTTTGATATTTTGTAATTGTTTGTTATATTTCATTGTATTTCATGAGGGCCTCAGGGAAGATTAGCTTTATAGCTAACTGCGTAACCCTCTTTAAATAAAGAATTATTATTATTATTATTATTAGTTACTTGCAAATAGTTATCAAAAGTACCAGGATTATAATTTTATACGCCAGACGCGCGTTTCGTCTACATAAGACTCATCAGTGACGCTCAGATCAAAATAGTTAAAAAGCCAAACGTTAAGCTGGCATCCTTCGTAATGCTTATTGGAAGTAAAAATTCTGTCATTGAACTCATTCGGTGATATCCTATTTAGGCGATGATGTGATAATTGAAATAAGTGAAGTATTCCCTGGTCATCTGAGAAACAGATATAATGGTTTTACACTAGTAATTTTGGGGCCCTTTATAGCTTGTTGTTCGGTGTGAGCCAAGGCTCCGTGTTGAAGGCCGTACTTTAATCTATAATGGTTTACTTTTTAAATTGTTATTTGGATGGAGAGTTGTCTCATTGGCACTCACGCCACATCTTCCTATATATATGTATATATATAAAGGTCAAACAAATAATGACGGCGTCCGTAGAATGTTTGAAGTGATAAGTTACAACCGTACAACATCATAACCATTTGTTCAATAGATTCCTTCTAAGCATCAACTCTTCATCACAGAAAACAAAATAAAAAATGCAAACCCTGGAATATTGTTGGGAATGTGGAATCCGTATGAAGACGCTGCTGGAATGCTGCTTGACATTAATAAAAGTTTTAATATAGGATCAATTTTAGTCAGTTCAAAACACTATCCTATAGTATTAGTTAGGGCTCACAATTACTTAGAACAAAACTCAAATTGAGTTTAAATGCAGAAATACAAAACATTAATTCCGGTCTTGCATTAAATCATGAGTTATCGAATAGATGTGTATTCACAGTTATAAGAAGAGTTATTGATTAATGATTTATATTTAATCCACCGTGAATTTCACTTCTTTCTTTTATTTACTATAACTGTACATTTGACTGTATTTTATTAACACAATCGTCATGTCAAAATAAAGAATTGAAAACCTTTACTTGAATTACAAAGAACATAATTATTGCAGTAAATTTTAAATAAACACTATGTTCCACTTCCATTCGATACAGTCATAAATGGTTTGATATTAAAATGTCAGCTCTAAAGCGATATTACATCGCGAATTATGTCATTGTTCATCGTTTGAGCATTTCGATCTAGAAGTTGGGGATTTGGAAAAACACGGGGCTTCGTTATCTGAAATTGTTTTCCATCTTTCCAAACAGCAATAGGTATAATAACCTTCTTAATTCGTCTGATTTGAGATCTACCATCTTCCAGGTCATGGTCAACATCTATAATTTTCAAAACTGTGATGTCAGCTGATTTACCAGAAGTTAGACTTCCAATGACATTTTGCCATTTAATTGCACGTGCTGGCGTTAAGGTGGCTGCTTTTATTATTTCTGTTATAGGCATGCCAATGTGTAAAAACTTAGACATAATTGTTGGGAGATCATATACTGGACCTTCATGGTTTCCTGTGTGTAAATCACTCCCAATTATATCTGGCCAAAATCCTGATTTCGCACAAATTTCGGCAACAGGCCAACTAAAAGCTTTTTGACCATGACCGACGTCAAAAAGAACTCCTCTTTGTTTTGCTGCGATTACATCTGGATAAATGGATTTCGTGGAGGCATCTATAATAGTACTTTTGTGTCCAATAAATGTGTGCGTATAGATGTCACCAGGACGCAGATCACGCGGGCAGCACATTATGGATGAAGTTTCTGAATCAAATAAATAATAATGCAATTAACTATGGCATAATGAATGCACAACCAGAACATATTGCAGTTTGTATTGGTCGTACTGAATTTGATTTGATAAGTCTAGAAGGTATATAGTTACGATACTGTTATTAATGATTGCATATGTTGGCGTTAATATTGTTCACTTATAAGGTCTTTGCATCGGAACTAAACACAGTTTTTTTAAATAGTTGTTGGCATGACACGGTTTTTGTTCTTCTCATATACATGTATGTTATGATGGTATAATACTAAACCTCTAACCGGAAGGATGGTGTCTAATATTCATATGATGAAGACATAATCTTTGAATAAGTTTAATTGAAATCTGGAGCTGGCATGTCAGTTAAATGCTAGTAGTCTGTTGTTATTTATGTATTATTGTCATTTTGTTTTTTGTTTTCTTTGGTTACATCTTCTGCATCAGACTCGGACTTTTCTTGAACTGAATTTCAATATGCGTAATGTTATGCGTTTACTTTTCTACATTGGCTAGATGTATAGGGGAGGGTTAAGATCTCATAACCATGCTTAAGCCCGCCGCATTTTTGCGCTTGTCCCACGTCAGGAGCCTTTTGTCTTTGTTAGTCCTGTAATATTTTTAATTATAGTTTCTTGTGTACAATTTGGAGTTTAGTATGACGTTCATTATCACTGAACTAGTATTTTTATTTGTGTGGGGGCCAGTTGAAGGACGCTTCTGGGTGTGGGTTTTTCTCTCGCTGCATTGGAGACCTGTTGGTGACCTTCTGCTGTTGTTTGTTCTATGGTCGGGTTGTTGTCTCTTTGACACATTCCCCATTTCCATTCCCAATTCTATTTGAATTTGTCTTAACAGTATTGATGAGCACTTTAATATTTGAATGTGGACTACAATAACATTAAAAGAGGGACGAAAGATACCAAAGGGACAGTCAAACTCGTAAATCTTAAACAAACTGACAACGCCATGGCTAAAATGAAAAAGACAAACAGAAAAACAATAGTACACATGATACAACATAGAAAACTAAAGAATAAACAACACAAACCCCATAAAAAACTAGGGGTGATCTCAGGTGCTCCGGAAGGAACATTAAATATCGACGATATAAATGTGAATATTCTTAACTGTATAAATTTACCATGAGTGTGATGCTTTAAGACTTCTTGTCTGGATATATATTAACCGTTTTGCGAAGTTTGATTTTTAACTTAAGCCAAACAAAATTGTATGTGTGGTTCCAGTTACACTACCTACCCTAAATATATGTCTTAATAACAGCATACCCTTAAGATTATATTATCTTTTTTCACTGTTAAATATAAAAAAAAAAGATGTGGTATTATTGCAAATGAGACAACTATCCAGAAAAGACCAAAATGACACAAAGTCAGAGTGTGTTTCCCTTTGACTCAAAACATAAAAAAAAATAAAAAATATAAAAAAAAAATTCTAACTATCTACCGTATTATTTTTTTTAATGTAATTGCAACCACACATATTATTTTCTTTGACTTTATAGATTAACTGAAATATACCATCTGACTGTGTTGGTATTGTCGATATGGTATGGTGAACCATGAGTGGAAGTCTAACTCGTGTTGATGCTTCCAACGATCTCCTGAAACATATGTCATGATGAAGATATAATTTTAAATACCGAATAAAATGTCATTACATAGCAATCAATGAGTGTGTTACAGTCAAATGTTAATCATGTATACAGAATATAATGATTTGTTAGGAATGACATTCATGTTTACAAAACCAGACAACACTCCAATAAAGAAATCATAATTGAATAAAAGAAAACAGATCGAATTTAAAAAAAAAAATGGAAATGTTGGACGGATTGTCAAGTGTATTGGCGTTCTGTTCAGTTTTCGTGAGTTCAACTTCATTGGCTTTCGATACAGATCCTTATCGCGATTTGTAGGTTTAAGTTCAGTTTTAACCTTTAAAATAATGATATATTTCAATTTTGATGTTGTAGGATTTCAGATATGAAATTCACGCTTCAAGTTTTAAATCTACATCACAGAATTACCTGAATGCCTCTTCTTCATTTTGTCCACCATTAGATATAGTTTCAGAAAGTCGCACTTTTACACCAACTATCATGTCTCTGTTAGTTTCAATACATTTTACGCATGCGTCAACGTTAACTTGATTTAAAGAGTCGATTTCTCCGCCTGAAACTAAAAGAAGTCATATGGTTACTTGTATTTTGTCGACTACATAGTTAGACTAACAAGTAAAATCACAAAAAAACTAAACTCCGAGAACAATTCGAGATAAAAAATTCCCTAAACAAAATCACAAAAATCAAAGGCTAAAACACATCAAACAAATGGATTACAACTGTCATATTCCTGACTTAGTACAGGAATTTTCTTATTTTAAAAAATCAACAAAGTTAACCCGTGTCCTTGCTACATGCATGATAAACTATTACTTGCTAAATATTTCAAACAATGAACTCAACTATTACCTCCAGCAGCACACCCAGAAGAAGCTAAACCATGCTGAACTATGTGAAGAAAACATAACACTCGTGTGTGGCTTTTTTCTGCTATGAATTTTCTCAAACCAGGAAAAGTCGATTCTCCTAGAAAATAGACAAGGTTACGATAACGTATAACCTACAAATGGTTCTTTTAATGTAAAAAAAATATGTTATTTTGATAAGCTTTGACCTTTATCCAAAGACTGGATTTTTTTTAAAATATCTTTATTATCTAATAGTACGTTTTTGTCAGTTAAAACTATTTGAAATGATTCCAAGATTGATTTTACTGTCATTATCCAATCACCTTTGTGGTATTTAAATACCTATTGCCTGACCAGTATAAAAAGTGGTCAACACAATTTGGCCATTTAAATTGTACTATAGGTATTGTGAGAGCTCATCAACAGGTGGTCATTTAACTATCTAGTAAAAAATCTTCACTATTCCTAAAAGGTAAAATTTAAATAACTGATAACTAGCTTGCTTTCCTCATGTATCATGACCAATGTTCTGAATAGACTATTATATTTAGGTATGGGACATTTTAAGTCATTTTTAGTGTCTCTAACCAGTGAAGATGGAAATTTCAATCAGTGAATTTAGTTTATAAAAAAGTAGATATATGTTTGCCTCATGGTGGTTTTAATGTGGAATGTATTTTAAGTTTCTGATTCATGATATGGAATTAAAGTGTTTGTGAAATGGATTGTTTTGGATAGCCCATCTAATTGTTAACAATTCTATGAGATGAATTATGTGTGGCTTGGTGTTTTTTAATGGGATATATTTTCATGTTATATTACGATTCCTGAAATGGAATGGTTAATTGCTGCTAAGTTTCATTTAATATTCTGGATCTACTTCAATTGGAATATCTGTTAAAATTTTATTTTTGATATATCAAAAAAAAGTACAAATGCCTAAGTGAATAGAAATTTAAGCGCTATTTTCTTCATGATGAAAGTGGGATTTACCAGCAATGATTTATTTGTGATTGTAAGCAAAATAAATAAATTTACAATAAATAGAACAAACTGTGTATAAATGAAAATGTTCCATATCTAAATAGAATAGTCTGTTCAGGATATTGGTCATAAGGAAAGCATGCTAGCTATCATTCATTTAAATTAGCTTTGTCAAAAACAAACCAGGTAAATCTACAGGTAGTTAAATGACCGGTTGAAAATAGCTCTCACAATACCTATTTTACAATTTAAATTGACAAATTGTATTGACAATTTATAAACTGGTCAGGCAATAGATAATTTGCTACCACAAAGGTTATTGAATAAGCACAGAAAAAGAGCCAGATATTGTTTATATCGTTTAATAAATTTTGCATTGTTTTTTTCATATTTGCTTAATCGATATTTAAATTATCTAATTTCTGACTCCAAATCGTTTAATTTTGAGAATGCCTGTTCCCCAGTGAAGATAAATCAAGGAAAGAGTTCAATACGCCTCAAACGTTTCTTTATAGTTGATCATCAGTCATATGGGTCCGGTCCAGTCTTACTTCGATATGAGTTAATAATATATATCTATTGGTTGAAAGGGAAGATGAAAAACACATACCAGAACTTCCTGCATCTACAACCGTAGTCACTCCTCTTGACAGACATGATTTATCCGGGTTAATCCCGAGAGGAGTCGCATGTTCGTAGCAATGGACGTGACAGTCGATTAATCCAGGGGTTATTAAACAATCCGTTGCGTCAAATTCGTTTATGGCTTGTATATTATTAAGATCTGCTCCCACAGCTTGAATTACACCGTTCGAAACTGCTACGCTTCCAGTAAAGTCTAATCCATTGGCCGGATCAATAATTCGTCCATTTCTAATCAAAATATCAGCATGTGTCATTTTGATTGATAAAATTTTTACTGTGTTGGCTTCGTATTTCAAAACGTTATCTATTCTTCAATATTTACAATGGTCACATATAGGTCAGATTGATATATTGTGCCTTATTTTTCGAGTTATACAGATAACAACATGTCAGCAGGTTTTAATGGTGAACATGAAATATTCAAAATGAAGGTTTTAATGTACAAGACGCAATTTCCGATATAAGACTGATGAATACGAAACTCAAATAAGAATGTGGAGCTATTTGTTTTATTATATCAAATTTCCATTTACTAAACCTTCCATTACAATTTTGCGCGATTTCATGTTGTTTTATATGATTGGTTTCTTAAAAGATATTCATATAAACATTATTGTTTTTTTTTCAAAAAAGCTTTTTAATTTGGTACACAACGCGCATCGTTCATCTACTTAATGCTCACCAGTGCTCGAATTACAACAAGTAGAGACAATATCAATGATGAGGTTGACGTATATTGAAAAACAAAACTTTAATAAAGCTGTTCTACGTCTGGGGTTGGGGACGTTTTGGTTTCAAATAATAAAAATATTGAATGACCAGTAAGTTTCATTTTTCGTATTTGATATTAATATTGTGTCGATGTTACTTATAATTCGTAAGTAAAAGATACCTGGTGTTTTTATATGAGGTAATTTGAACATAAGCAGTACATTCAGGTCACGAAGCATTTAACAGATGACGAATTAAGATTTTCGTCAATTTATGTGTGTATGTCGCAACATGTATAAATATGAAACGTGTCTTGTTGATATTATAATTTCCTTCCTAAATATTTGAAGTAGTCTTTTTTGTGAAGTACAACTCTTGAACCATACATTTTATTAATTTTGCGATAAACGGTCTTTAATTCAATTTGAAAATAAGGTCATGAACAGGGATCGATTTAGGGTTCTACGTTCCTTACGTCGTAACTACAACCCCTTCCCTTTCATAAATGTGACCTACTGATTTAGACTATTTAACGGATTTGATAACACATAAGCAACACGACGGGTGCTACTTGTGGAGCATGATCTGCTTATCCTTCCGGAGCACCTGATATCACCCCCAGTTTTGGGTGGGGTTCGTGTTGTTTATTCTTTGGTTTTCTATGTTGTGTCATGTGTACTATTGTTTGTCTGTTTGTCTTTATTTCATTTTTAGCCATGGCGTTTTCAGTTTGTTTCAGATTTATGAGTTTGACTGTCCATTCGGTATCTTTCGTCCCTCTTTTCTAACTTTGCATGTAATTGCTTTTCGACTGTAACCGTAGAGATAAAAAAAAAAGAACATATAAATGTTTAAAAGGTAATAGTTAAAGACTTCATCAACATGAGTTCGAATCTGATGACATGGCAAGTCTAGATAGATGCATGATTGGTATAAGTTTCGTGCTAGTTCATGATAGATCAAAGTCTTTGTAATGGGTCGGTAGACAGTTGATATTGAAAGAAGTCCACCAGAAACGACCCTGTGAAAACCCAAACGGATTTATTCCACGTATGTAATTGACAAAAGAAATCATATATCTTTGAAAGCAATGTAACAAAACCTGTTATGTAACACCGAAAGTGATATTGTATAAACTGGACTTGATCAATTATAATCCTGGTACCTTTGATAACTATATATCCCAATTTCACAAGTTTCGCCTCTATTAGTTGTCTGTTGAATGTTGATACATTGCCATTATTTCGTGAGGTTGTCGAGGGATTTTAAAGTAGCATGGTGCTATATAATCATCAAGTGTAAATGAATCTTGTTCGATGAAATAAAAAGAACAAAGTAATGAATCAGTTTTGAAATTGGCGATTCCATATGAGAAATCAACTTTATTTGTAATGACATAGGCAACACGACGGGTGCCGCATGTGGAGCAGGATCTGCTTTCCCTTCCGAAGCACCTGAGATCACCCCTAGTTTTTGGTGGGGTTCGTGTTGTTTATTCTTTAGTTTTCTATGTTGTGTCATGTGTACTATTGTTTTTCTGTTTGTCTTTTTCATTTTTAGCCATGGCGTTGTCAGTTTGTTTGAGATTTATGAGTTTGGCTGTCCCTTTGGTATCTTTCGTCCCTCTTTTAAGTAGCGTCTTCTAAATTTCATATTAACATTACTTTCATTCGAGATATTTCAATTCCTATTAGTATGGTATGGATTTAAAGACCATGAGTTTATCTATAGAAGTAAACAATCGCACTTATAAAAAAAATATCATGTATACTGAATATAGATAAAAGCAAATGAGATAGAAACCCAACGAACAACGACACATCAGGTAACAGACAGAGCTTTGATGAGGGAAGGGGAGAATACCCGCTATGGAAACAACTGCTATTTAATGTTCAGAGTACATGCACAATCGAAAAATCTATGTGTTGAACTAGTGATTCTACTATTTAGCATTACAGACATTCAAGCTGTATGAAAAGTTATAAACAATAGTAAATTTTACATGTGCGAACATAGAGTATTACTTTTAACATACAAACTTTACAGCCGATTTTGTTAGATCACAATAGTAAACTAGACCGATAAAATGACGGAGACACGGCAAATCAGAAACGGTATTTTGATAGTTGCATTTATTTAAATTGCGTATAAAGACGATGTACAGTAATTAAGATGTTGTTTTAAATTGTATATATGTTTTGTGATGTGTTTTATTTTATAGTTTTAATAAATATATGACGAGAAGAACTCTAAAGTGCGATGGGGAAGCTAAAGTACGATGGTCATGCTAAAGTCCGATGGTCTACGCTAAAGTCCGATGCTTCCATACGCTAAAGTGCTATTGTCTGCGAAAGTATAGACGTACGAAATGTAGTTGGATTTTGACGTTCACAGTCGTTTATAATACAAACCAAAAATAAACATGCCGGAAAATGAAATTAATATTGGAAGCAAACATATGCATAATAATGTTTACGTTATCGTTAAAACGTTGTATATTTTATTGAAGAGTATAAACGTCGGTAAAATAAACTAAAAGGTACACTTTTTCAAGCGTAAATCATAAATTGTCCATTAAAACATCAGTGTGTACATTGTAGTAAAATATAACATGTATTAATACTCGCTACAAAAAAGGGGAAAGCTCGAACAACAACCCCTTTTTCTCGCATTTAAATTAAAGCTAGTACAGATAAATTTTATTTATTCCGACAATGACCCTAATTTTGTATTTATAACTGACATCTTTAAGGGGATGTATTTACATAAAAAGGCTGTGTAAACGGCAAGCTACATCAATTATCCAAAACTGCCCTTGTACTGAACATGCATGAAATATTTGCAACTGGACGTGAAACAACCAACAATCAATCCAATACAACCGAATCGTTAAAAATGCATTTTAAGGAAATATAGTATTGTGTGACACCTAAATAACATTTTGAGCAATTATTACTAGGTCAGTCTTCTAAATTTAAAAAAAGTTACATATGACTACCGTTAGAGTAAAAGCAAAGCTATCGCATTATATGTAATATCATAGCAAACTAGATTTTGAAAAAGACTTGTTTTTAACATTAGTGCCCTTGAACCTTTCTCTTTTGCTCCAACGCACTTAGCGTGCAATACCATAGCACTTTAGCAAACAAACAACCATCGTATTTTTAAGGAATAATAAAAATGTAAAAGGAATTAATATAAAGTTAGATGGGAAAAGTCATAGTATCAAGATTTCACAATTAGCAGACGACACAACACTATTTTGCAAGGATAAACACGATGTGGTAGGTGCAATGAACGAAATAGAAATTTTTGGTTCTTTTTCATGTTTACTACTAAATAGAAATAAAACAGAGGGATTATGGATTGGGAAATGGAAATCTTGTAAAGATAAAATTGTCGGGATTAAGTAGGGAGATAAACCTATTAAAGCTTTAGGGGTGTTTTTCGGACATGACAAAGAAGAATGCATAAATTTAAACTGGAATGGTAAAATAGAAAAAATGAATAAATTATTTATGATATGGAAAAAACGAAATCTTTCAATTTTAGGAAAAATCCTTATTATAAAGACTTTAATATTGCCTTTGTTTACTTTTTTGGGAAGCTTCTGTCTAACTCCCGAAAATTATCTAGAGGAAATAGAAAACAGTAGCTATAAATATATTTGGGATCGGAAACCAGACAAGGTTAAAAGAAACATGATGATTGGTCCATATGAGAAGGGGGGTCTTAAAATGGTAGACCTTAAAAGTTATTTTGTGGCTTTAAAAGCATCATGGGTAAACAGATTGGTAAATGGTAAACTTGAGACTTGGGAGCTTATACCATTTAAATACTTAAATGTCTCAAACAATATTTTGTCAATCTTTAATATGAATTTCAGTGATATTAAATCTTTAAAATACCTTAAAGATATTCCTGCGTTTTTATTTACATAAATGATGTCTTAGATGATAAAATGTCATTATCGGAAAGCTACATTCTAAACAAATTAAAGTTCAAAATAAACTGGATCGCCGAATTTCAAAAATTAAAAAAATCTATACCAACAGAATGGATTCAAGTTGTTCAAAAAGAGAATTCTGTCAAAACTACAATTAATATTCAGAGAAATAAAATCATATGGAAAAATAATTTAATTGAGACTACATTATTAACAAATAAAATGTTATACAACTCTTTGATAAATATAAAACTAGAGTCGTCAATAGGGATAAACAGATGGCTTAGAATCCTACCAAAACAAGAAACTCTTAATTTGAATTCATTGTACAAATTTATTTTTGAATATATGACTGAAAATAAATTAAAAATATTTAGATGGAAATGATTACATTATATTGTTCCAACTAAAAAATTGTTATTGCAGTGGAAAGTAACTAAGACAGATAGGTGTAATTTTTGTAAGCAAGAAGAAGATTATGCTCACTATTTTCTGAACTGTAGATATTTTAATAAATTTTGGCAAAAACTCTATGAACTCTTTAAAAGAAGTAAAATAGATTTTGATATTAAATTGCAACATCTGGTATTTGGATATAAAATCACAGATAGTAATTATTATTTTTGAATTATTTACTAACAGTATTAAGATTTTCTATATATAAGTCATACTATGTATCCGAGCAGAGAACAAAAACTGTTGATGTCTTTAGTATTTTAGAAAATGAATTTAATAAAAGAATAGATGCATATAAACCAAGATGTCCAATGTTATTGTCAATTAGAAAGAATTTTTAGCATTGATAAATCTCTGCATAAGACAACTTATACAACCATTATATTATCTTTTATAAGTTAATAAGTTGGGTCAGCTGTTTATTTCCCTGGATAATCAGTGGAGTGTAACAGGGTAAATCAAGAGAAGCTTGGACTCTTGGTGAAAATTGTAACAAGCAAGATTAGATGAATAAATATTATTATGTTGTTAAAAAAAACAAAAGAAACATCGTACTTTAGCGTAAACTCCATCGTACCTTAGTGTACATCGCACTTTAGTGTGACCATCGCACTTTAGTGTGACCATCGCACTTTAGAGTCCTACATATATGACGAGAAGAAAAAATAAAACAGTATTGTGTAAATAACAAAATTAGTTTTTTAACAGTGTTGGTTCATCGTTGTTTTTTTAACCATAAAAATTGTTTTAAGGTGTTAATCAATGACACTTGATGGAAATAAAATTAAAAAAAAGAGAACTCACATGGCTCGTTTTTTAGCAGTACATTCAGGTCATGAAGCAATTCCAGTTGACGAACAAATATTTTTGTCAATTTATGTTTAAAAGGCGCAAAATGTATTTATATATGAAACATGTGTTGTTGATATTATAGTTTCCCTTCCTGTATATTTAAAGTATGCAGTTTTTGGTAGTTAAACTCTTGAACCATTCATTCTAATAACCTTGCGATAAATGGCTTTAACTTGAAAAGAAGGTCATGGTCAGAGATCGAAATTAGGGTTCTACTTTTTGAACTTTGCATGTTTTAAAAAAAAAAACAATGAACTGTTTAAAAAGTTATAGTTTAAATATATGAATTATAAGTATAAGTTTCATGCTAGTTCATGATCAATCAAAGTGTTTGAAAGGGGTCGGTAGACAGTTGATCTTGACAAAAAGTCCACCAGGAGCGACCCTGTGTAAATGATTAATTTCACGTATGTAATTCACAAAAGAAATCATGTATCTTTGGAATCAGTGTAACAAAACCTGTTATGTGACACACAATGTGATTTTGTATTAACTGAACTTGACCAATTATATCACAATTTTACAAGTTTCGCCTCTATGAGTTTTCTAGTAAATGATAATGTATAGTTATCGTTTCGTGCGATTTGAGATTCACATGGTGCTAAACATTCATCAAGCGTTAATGAATCATATGCGATTAAATAAACAACAATACTATAATGAATCAGTTTAGAAATTTGCGATTCCATATGAGAAATCAATTTTAAATAACGTCTTCATTTCATATTTACATTACTTTCATCCGAGAAATTGCAATTCCTACAAGCTTTCTGGTGTGGATTTAAAGACCATGGGTTAATCTGTAGTAAATAACAATCGAACTGATAAGAACATCATGTAAACTTGATAATGATAAAAGCAAATTAGATATAAACCCAACTTACAAACTCGACAAGTCAGAGAAAAACAGTTTAACACAATATGTATATAAAATACAATAGTACAAATAGCCTAGTCGACAAAAGTTGTGAATGATTCATTAGAGTTTTTGTGTGGGTTTTTTTTTGGGGGGGGGGGTATCAACAATGTGTAGTGGAATCAACTGATATTCAATACCCAATGTTCAGAGTACAGGCACATTCGAATAAACGTTATGGGTTAAACTAGGGATTCTACCATTCCATGACAAACATCCAAGTTGTATACCATCTAGTTTATGTTGACTTATTTGTACTGTGTATAAAAAGGTATTTTAAACAAAAGTACATTTAGAAAGTTCAAAACACCTGAATATTATTCAAACGCTGCGTTGGTAAAAGTTCTCACGTTTGTCGCAATAGGAATACTTTCTTGAGAAGAAAAAAGAAATGTTTTTTTTTTTACTTAAATAATCATTTATCTAACAGTTTTTGGTGTCTGATTAATCATTTTTTTATAACCATAAAAATAAAAATAGAAAATAGAAAAAAAACAGAATACACTTAACACTTTTTTTCAACCTTCTTAGTGCGTAGATAAATTTTAAAACATTGTCCAGAAACGGGTCAATTTCATTAAAAATACCAAAAACAGTAAATTGTTATTCAGTCTTGTATAACAGCATGTTAACTCAGATAATTGAAGAATTATGAAAAATAAAGTACAGATGTTTATTTTTTTTCAATCAACGTAATTTATATGACATGACGTAACGTCATAATGATGATCACGTCACGTTCCAAGGAAGTTTTGCGCTATTCAATAAGTCAAAGCACTTTGCAGCGTTTTGAAGGAAACTTTCAGTTTTTACAAAACAGCCTTATACTTGACAAAATTTCAAGTCAGATTTACTTATTTTCGGTTGGTCATCTTAGAATAGATAAAATCAAATATTTCATTGGATAAAGCACACATTAAAAAAAAAGATGGCATTGCGTATTTTAAGTGTACTTCAACGAACATGACATATACAACATGACAAATAATGTTAATAAAACATAAAGCAAAATAAGAGAAAATTTATTATATGCTGTATCTATAACTATAACTCTATTGTTTGTATAGTATTTCATTTATTTATGGTACTGACACTAAGCATTGTTTTGAACTTTGTGGTTTTCTCATTGTGAATTTAATGAATGTACGGTTGCCTGTAATAACAATGTACTTATATCCACTTCATTTGTTGTATCAGCTTCTGCAAACCAAAAACATAATACCAGATTTTCATCCTCAAATAATTTTATTATTCCAAAACCAAATACACAGTTGTATAAGTCTAGTTTCTCATACACTGGACCAAAAGTGTGGAATGCTCTTCCTAATTCAATAAAGAAATCAAATACAGTATCCGAATTTAAACATAAATACAAATCTATGTACTTTTAACATTTATACCATCATATTTGTACTGTAATGCCATATCATAATTGCTTATTGTATTTTAAATTGTATATAATCTTTATTTATCATTATTATTGATGCATTGTTTATTATTAATGTAATTATTTTTGTATTAAGAGAGCCTTATTGAAAATTGGTGTAATTCAAATGAGTTACTCTCTCTAAATAAAGATATTATTATTATTATTATTATTTGAACTTTGGTGGATAGTTGTCTCATTGCCAATCATACCACCTCTGACATCTCATTTTTTATATTTAAATGCTTGTCTCATATATTTACAAATTTGGTTGGTATGAACTATTTTATTTTGATAAATTAAATATGAAACTGATTTGATAACATTAACTTTAACCAATTTTTGAAAACTTAAACATAAATTCTCCCGATGGTGTTTATATTGGGGACATTATACAAGGAAATGCGCACAATATTCTGCGTTATCTCCGTAAAATATACAGAAACTTTCAGTTGCTAGTGCTTTATGTAAACTGTGTATCACCCCGTTTCAATAGCAAGTTAGTGTACACTTATTTTTGATTCGTAAGAAGAAAGCTCTCATATTTTCGAATAACATTGCATAGGTAAGCTTTTTAAAAGTCGATTAAACAAGTTATATAAACCTATCTGAGTTAAATAGTGCTGCATTAGGTTAACTATGCTCAAGTTGATATAATGTTATAATGGATGTATGTGCCCCAACATAAATATCGCCACATCTAAAAACAAACAATTGTATTGGCTTAACTATGACGCAATCCATTTTCAGTCTTAATTTCTTAAGAAAGACACATTTAAGATTAATGGTGTTTACACATGCACACTTTACATCCTTTGTTTAATATAAATGTTTAAAGATGCCAAAAATATGTCAATGCTGTGAAATGTTTTGCTATGTATACTGTAAAATGGAGCTGTCTCCATAAATATTTTCAATCGGTGATACACCCCCTGTAATCGTCTTGTTCCCTTTTCTGTGTAGAAGATGGCTGTACCTACGCTAGTGTCATCACTTGAAACATTTCTTGGGTTTAGTACTGTTATTCTTTATTTAAGTTATACTGATGTTCAGTAGTTGTCGTTTGTTGGTGTGGTTCATAAGTGTTTCTCGTTTCTCCGATTTTAAGTAGACTAGACCGTTGGTTTTTCCGTGTTATTTTTACACTATAATTGTTTGGGGTCCTTTATAGCTTACTGTTCGGTGCTGCATGTTGAATCGTGTACTTTGACCTATCATGGTTTACTTTTATAAATTGTGCCTCGGATGAAGAGTTGTCTCATTGTCACTCAAACCACCTCTTTTTATATCTATTCATATCATATTTCATTAGTACTATTCATTATCATATCACATTGATGCTTGATCAATCCAAATCAAACACACATTTTTACCTGCATGCTTACTTTTTACCACTATGAAATCCCTTCTTAACTGTAATATCTTTGCATAGCTGTTTTTTTATTCAGGTGTTGGAATCTGTGGATGGTGTGCGCTATTAGTTACAATTTTACATATTTGATTTTTCTGTTTCTTATGTTTTAGTTTCGGTTCTAATAGTTTCGTTAATAACTGTTTTATTTCTTTGTTTACTATTGTTCAGTGGTATATTTATACTATTTGTAAACATCAATATGTATAAATTTATAGGATAAATAATTAGAGGGCCCTTCCAAATTTATATGCGTACTTCAATGTAATATTTACACATATTTAGAAAAGATATTTTATTAAATATACATCTTTCGATTTTTTTCAACACCCTCCCCCCCCCCCCCAATCCACCCTCAACTTATATAGCACGTGAAGTATACTAAGGAAAACATAGTTTTTTTGTTTAAAGCACCGTATTCAGTATCAGCATGATAGATCATTATATGAGTTTTAAAAATGTTTACTGGTTTCAAATTTAAACATCGTATGGTGTTACTTCATTGAATAAAATATGTAAAAGAATTTCAAAACTTGCCGTTAAAAATGTGAAACTCTGATCCTCTATTGGTATAAATACAGTTCCAATGTGGTGTAACTTCGAGTCATCACAATTTACGGGTTATAAAATTATATATATAATAAGAACATTTGTTCTGAAAGGTTGATAGGCAGGATACAAAAAACTATAACACAAAATAGATTAAGTTAGACATAAGTTTTCAGCAGCAAATATTTCAAATTCATAGTTTAGCCAATAAAATGGTTTTGTTTTCAGGTGTGGCGATGTTTATGTCGGGCACATACATCCTTGATAAAAATATATCAACTTGAGCATAGTTAACCTTATAACAAAGCACTATAATTTACTCAGATTGGTTTGTATAATTTGCTTAATAATCGTTTGACTTTTAAAAAAATTACCTATGCTTTGTTATACCAAAATATAAGAGCTTACTTCTTACGAATCAAAAATAAGTGCACAATCACTTGCTATTAAAACGGGGTGATACACAATTTACATAAATCACTAGCAACTAAAAGTTTCTGTAAATTTTACAGAGATAACGCAAACTATTGTGCGCATTTGCTTTTATAATGTTCCCAATATAAAAAACTTCGGGAGAATTAATGTTTAAGTTTTCAAAAATTGGTTAAAGTTAATGTTATCAAATCAGTATCATATTTAATTAATCAAAATAAAATGGCTGATGCCAACCAAATTTGTAAATATATGAGACAAGCATTTGAATATAAAAAAGGAGATGTCAGATGTGGTATACGGATTGGCAATAAGACAACTATCCACTAAAGTTCAAATGAAGTGGATATAAGTACATTGTTATTACATGCAACCGTACAGTCATTAAAATAACAATGAAAAAACCACAATTAAAAGTTCAAAACAATGCTTAGTATCAGTTAGTATATCGTAAATAAATGTCTAAATGAGGAACTTTACAAAAATCAAACTTGTAGTTATAGATACAGCACATAATAAATGTTCTCTTATTTTACATTATGTTAATTTTTTCTATTATTTGTCATGTTGTTTATGTCATGTTTGTTGAAGTACACATGGAATACGCAATGCCATCTTTTTTTTAATATGTGCTTTATTCAATGAAATACTTGATTTGATCTATTCTAAGATGACCCACCGAAAATAAGTAAATCTGACTTGAAATTTTGTAAAGTATAGTGCTGTTTTGCAAAAACTGAAAGTTTTCTTCAAAACACTGCAAAGTGCTTGACTAATTGAATAGCGCAAAACATCCGTAGGACGTGACGTGATCATCATTATGACGTTACGTCATGTCATATAAGTAACGTTATTTAAAAAAAAAATAAACATCGATACTTGATGTTTCATAATTCTTCAATTATTCGAGTTAACATGCTGTTATAAAATACTAAATAACAATTTACTGTTTTTGGTATTTTTTACTGAAATTGACCCGTTTCTGGACAATGTTTTAAAATTTAGCTACGCACTAAGAGGGTTACTGATTTTTTTTTTTTTAATTCTGCAAAGGTTAAGAACTGCATATTCAATGACAATACCTAAATGGTGAAAGTAGTGATACGAAAACCTTAAAAAAACAGTTATTTAAGTACTATCAAAAAAGAAATCTTAAGAGTTAAGTCTAATATTTGTGTGAATAAAAGTCGTGTATTTTGAGGAACAAGACACTGCGGTCGTCTTCTAAAAAAAACCCATATAACTAAGAAATAATTCATGGGGGCTTCAATATATCGTAATTTTACCACCGGTTGCCCTTTATGACAAGTATGTTTTCCTGAGCGATTGGGAAAGGTAAAATATCGACATAAAGGAACAACCCGTGGTAAAATCACGATATATAGTCAAGCCTCCATGAAATATTTCGATTCTAATAGGACACATACGGCAATTATTTTGGATCGAAGCGATCTAGGTGAAAGCACATATTTGCCGTTCCCATGAATAAACGCAATATTAAATTGGCGTAAAAGAATGAAGAAAACACAATAAGTGACATGCTTTTTACAATAACGTATTTAGACAGTTTTGAATGAATTTAAATGGTAATTTAAAGATATGTCTTATATGTATGTGAAAACAATTGTTTACACCACATTCTAGCATGGTTTGTTAACATTTCCTTGTTGTGATGATTTTCGGATTCACAAGCGTGTATTTTCCCGTAAAATGCCTATATTCTAACGTCATCGTTTTATGACGTCGAGTACCTCATTCATAAGAAAAAAAGCTTATGACGTGAGAGTGCGATCGGAACAGCCCTGGCGATATATTCATATTTTACCACGGGCTTGTACTCAAAGCTTTGAAGGACGTCATGTTAGAATGAGAAATATATATTTTTCAAATTATAGAATTCAACTGACGAACTAGGGATATATTCTATTGTGACGAAAGAGCTCAGTGATGTGAAAATTATTGTCCAAAACGTTGAATGAGTGAAAACATCATTTTATCAATAAAATAAACAATTTGAAATAAAAGTCGATTATCAAAAACTGCAAGGTCAAGTTCACACTTTTTGGATATATTTTTTTTTCTAATTGATAGAATTTGTCTCATTGAGAAACATGGACAACATGAACAATTCACAAGTAAGTCGGCTTTGTTGCATGTTGTAACAAATAATTTACAACAACAAGAAGCTACCACATAACAGAAGTATACAGCTGTTCAAAATTCATAAATCGATTGAGTGAAAACAAACATAAACCAAGGGAAACGCATCAACTGTGAGAAGAAAACAACGAAGCAACAAAAGCAAACGCCAACATACATAGAACATGTTTATAAGATAACAACTGCCATCATCCTGACACCAGGTATAAGACATTTTAAAAACAGTAGGGTTTTTTATGCTAGCTAAACCTCCCGCTGAAATTATAAAGGTACCTTGTGGAGAGTTTTCTCATTGGCATTCATACCACATCTTCTTCCTTTTTTATGAATAGCAATACTACGTGCCCGCAATATAGCACATACAGTCGCAAAAACACCAAGCATAGAGAAACGCATAATCAAATGATATTATACTACATTAGTAACATGTAAATCGCAAAATTGAATTTTGAGACAGGCCCAAAGTGAAGGTAGGAGGAGTACAGAATTTTAGGTTTCGGGCATAGCAAATATTGAAAACATGCCACACAGCCATATATTTTGACCTTTCAATAAAAGAGTTGTGCCTATCAACTTTCCGTTACATGATACAACTACCATCTACTTTAGGTTGACTTATTTGAACTTTGTATAAAAATGTATTAACAAAAGTAAATTTAGAAAGTTTAAAACACCTGACTATTATTCAAACGCTGCATTGGTAAAAGTTCTCACGTTAGTCACAATAGGAATACTTTCTTGAGATTACTAATGCCATAATACAAGTCCAATTAACGACAAAACTAATCAACTTGTTTTTATTCGAGCGTCATTGGTGATTCTTTTATAGACGAAACACTCGTATGGCGCAAATGAAAAATTTCAATCCTGGTATATATGATTAGTTTCTGTACATATATGTACGTAACTATACCCGTGATCAAGGAAAAAACACAATCAATTTTTGATATATAGAAAGGGCACAGTTTTGATAAAGTTACCGAGGCACGGCATAAAAAAAACGGTATTTGGATAATTGCATTTATTCAAAATCGCATAGAAGAGGATGAACAATAATTCAGATGCTGTTGTAAATTGTATATCTGATCTGTGATATTTTGTATATAGCTTCATAAAATAAATATCGAGAAGAAAAAAAGAAATGGTTTTGTGTACTTAAAGAATCATTTATATAACAGTTTTTGGTGTCTGTTTTTATAACCATAAAAATGTGTTTAGATGTTAATTAATTACACTTGATGAAAATAGAAAATAGAAAAAACAGTATTCACTTAACACTTTTTTTAAGGCTGATATTTTTTTTTAAATTCTGCAAAGGTTGAGAAGTGCAAAGAGTTGAGTCTAATTGTTTTTGTACGCCAGACGCGAGTTCGTGAAAAAATTACTCATCCGTCATGCTCGAACAGAATAAAAGTCGTGTATTTTGAGGAACAAGACACTGCGGTCGTCTTATAACAAAACAATATAATTAAGAAATAATTCATAGGGGCTTGAATATATCGTTATTTTACCACCGGTTGGCCCTTTATGACAAATATTTTATCCTGAGCGATAGGGAGAGATAAAATATCGGGATAAAGGAATAGTAGTATAAAGCGTAGAACAATCAATGGTCTTAATGTTGCTAAAGAAAATTGCAGAGATTGAGATCTAAGACTAAGCAGAGGATCTTTAGAGTTTTTGAAAATCCACATCTGATTTACACCACTCAGCCTTGTTGAACTTTTCTTATCACTATATTTTGGAGTTATCACTGATGAGTCTTATGAAGACGTAACACGAGTCTGGCGAACTAAATTATAATCCTGGTACCTTTGATAACTATTTGCTGTAAGAGTATAGTAGACAGCACTTCCGAAAGATGTGTATTAAAACATCCTGATGATCCAATTATGCAACGTTCGTTATACGGATTTTTTAGAAGTTTTGTTATCAAGTTCTAGTTTAATGACGGGAGATTTTCTTCGTTTTCTTTAATGAAAGTACATAAACAAATCAGATCAGAGTATGCAGGATTACCAGTTTTGTGAGACATTGCAAATAATTGTTTTTACATACGAAATCAATATTATTAGAGACTGTATCCCCTGGAACAACGACATATTTGTCATGCAAAGAGGATAAAGCATCCAAAACATCTGAGCTCTATGTTGCGTCATGTGAACTATTGTTTGTCTGGTTTATTTTTCATTTTTAGCCATGGCGTTGTAAGTTTATTATCGAATTATGAGTTTGACTGTCCCTCTGGTATCTTTCGTTCCTCTTTCTTGTATAAGTTAGAAACTCTTGTGTTCTTAGTGCGTCGCAGTTTTTAAATGCACGTCCGAATGCATGAATGAATAGCTATTATTCATCCAGATAAAGTGTACAGTTCTGGTTCGCAAAATAACAGTAACACGGGTATTCCGTAAATCATATTGAAATTAACCATGGATAATAATTTGAAAAAAGCATAATAAAAAATACGCAAAGTCACACTTGACCCTCATTTTCTCACCAGAATCAATTTTCTTTAACTTGTGTTCTTATATTTCCAGTCATGCATTATGATGCATGATTTACAGTTGTTAATTTGTTGGGTTTTTTTCCTCCTCAATCAGTCCTTTTTATCATCATCAAATTCATGAATTGAGGGAAGGGCTTATTTCAGATTCAATCATAGAACCTGATATCCCTTGGTGTTTCTTACTTTTATTAAATTAGATAGAATGCAAACATTTCTTATAGAATAATGCATGTATGTATCATAGAACACATTAATTCGGTTGAAAATATTATGGAAATCTGTCAGACGATGCTTTTCCCAAATAAAGAATATGAAATTTGTTTTTCATTCGTTTTGATGGTTGTTATAGTCGAGCGTTTGATTTTGTCACGTAAAGTGGACTCCACCTTTCTGATTTGCTATAAGTAAAGGCAACAGTAGTATATAGCCATATAAGTCATTGTTTTTAAAAATATGTGTTCATAATTCAAATGCATGACAATAGCTAAGCCTTGGTGTTGAATAACAGCTAACGGCATAAATAAGTTTCGTAACACTTTAAGATTGTTGTGGTGACGAAATCGCCATATTTCGCAGGTGCAATGTAAGTAAGTAAAGACGACACTAGTTTACGTGATACGTATATTCAAATCACGTAATTCGATTAACAAAAGAAAAATCAAGGTAACAAACATATCAAGCGGGAATCACATTAATTAAAAAAAAAGTGAGACCGAGTGTGTCGGAAGTGTACCACGCTTTATTGTAGATTGTTGTGGTGACGAAATCGTCACCTTACGTAGGTGCAATATTCGTAAATAAAGGCGACCCTTGTTGACCAATATCCAAATCACGTAAATCGATTAACAAAAGAAAAATCAAGGTAACAAACATATCAAGCGGGAATCACATTAAATCTTAAATAGATGAGACCGGGGGTTGAAGTCATAAGACTTTGCTCAGTGCTCGGAGCACAAAAGTCATGCTCGAAGCATGAAATCCAGCGTTTTTATTGGTTGCCTTTGGAGTAGTACATCAAACTGACTCAAAAGTTTTATATCTTCAAGGCCTGGCAAATTCACATTTTATTCCGCATTCAAGAGTACTTTCCACGATCGAAATACAATAATCAATATTAGCCAATTTTATATTTTACATTTTAATGATAACGATGTACAGTTAATTTCGTCTTTTTAATGTTTTCTAAAAATACATAAAAAAGGTAGTATATCGCTGTTCAAAAACTCAGAAATCCATGGATAAAAAAAAATCGGAGTAAATATTTCAAAATATGTAAGGAAATTTAAAAGTCATTTGAAAGATTTATTACCCTTAGTTGATAGTGTACATACGTATATTATATTTGAGCTACACACAAATACAGTAGTATACCGCTGTTTAAAAGTCAAACATCGATGTGAAAATGACAAAACAACTTCCTAAAATATGCTAATTTACAATTTACCAAGAAATAAGGACACATCAATGCCTTATCAAATCTTCATCTTACATTAGTTATCTTGATGAAAAACAAGTATCGAAATCCGGATAAATAAAGATGAAATCAGGGAATTCCTGTAAAATATCACTGTTATTTACCATACTCCAGATATTTTCAAACCGGAAAGTACCTAATCAAATAGAACAATCAAAAGCTCAGACACATCAAACCAGTTGATAACAACTGTCATATTCTTGACTTGGTACAGAAATTTGCATATGTACATATAGGACCGGACTGTGATTTAAAAAGTATACTTAAAAATTAGTCAAATGTAAAAGAAGACATTTTATACTAGCAAATTGACATATACATGTATATTTTTGCAATTGAAATTCACACAGGTGGAATTTCTACAAGATCACAAGATGGTATAAGTTCATTCGGCGGTATTTCATCTCTTATTACTAGTTTATGCCACTCCGGTGCATTGTTAGCTCGAGCATAAAGATTTGGAAAGTGTTTGGGATTTGTAATATCAAAGCGTCTTCCTGCTTTCCAAACAGCTACAGGTTTAATAAGTTTTGATATTTTTCTTAATTGAGATTGAGAATCTTCAAGGTCAATGTCAACTGCGACTATTTTCAACACGGTAATATCAGCTGTCTTCCCAACTGTCAGAGAACCAATCGAATTTGACCATTTAATTGCACGTGCTGGGGTATAGGTGGTTGCCTTGACTATGTCGACCAAAGGCATTCCAGTATGCAAGAACTTCGACATAACTAATGGTAGATCGTATACCGGACCATCGTTGTTTCCTGTATGCAGATCAGTCCCAATAATGTCAGGCCAAAAGTTCGCTTTTGCACAAATTTCGACGACCTTCCAACTAAAAGATCCTTGTCCGTGGCCAACATCAAACAAAACACCTCTTTTACTAGCATCCAATACATCCGGATATATTGTATCAGTCTTTTCGTCCAAAATAGTGCCTTCATGAGCATGGAATGTGTGAGTATAAATGTCACCTGTGCGCATGTCTTTTGGGCAACATAACGTCGACGACTTTCCTGAAATATCATAATAAAATTAAATTAATAAATGATAAGATAGATTAGTGTCTCCTTTTTCTAAAATATGTACAAATTACATAAAGTTACTGTTGCCTATAGTTGCTTGCCTCCACAGTTGAACTTTGGTGGTAAGTTGTCTAATTTGTAATCATACACCATACCCTTATTTTCATATTCAATGAAAACTACGATTTTCGTTTATCTAACTTCATTTGTTACTTTTGTGGTAATAACTGAACACATTGCACAAGATCATGTTTTCTCTGACTGTTTATGACGTCTTTATACTAAATCCATTGGATGTTATATGTGTACTGATTGATAATTTAGTCTTAGATGCATGATTTCTTTTAGTAGTTGTAAATGGCTTTGAACTAGCTGTCAGTAACTGCGAGGTATCTCAGATCTGTGTCTTTTTGTTGTTGGGATGTACAAGTACTCGTCTAAGTCCCTTTGTATTTGTAGTATTTGTATTTGTATCCATCTAATGAGTTAAGCCTTTTTCAACTCATTTATATAGTTCGTTCTTATGTTGTACTGTTACATCACTGTCCCAGGTTAGGGGAGAAACGGGATCCCGCTAACATGTATAACCCCGCCACATTCTCTATATATGTGCCCGTCCCAAGTCAGGAGCCTGTAATTCAGTGGTTTTCGTTTGTTTATATGCGACATATTTGTTCATCGTTCATTGTTTGTACAAAAATTATGCCGTTAGTTTTCTCGTTTGAAATGTTTGGCATTGTCAGTTTGGGGCCTTTTATAACTGACTATGCAGTATGGGCTTTGTGCATTGTTGAAAGCCGTACGGTGACCGTTGGTTGTTAATTTCTGTTAATTTCCGTGTCATTTTTTTTCTCTTGTGTAAAGTTGTCTCATTGGCAATCACACCACATCTTTTTTTATGTTTATTTGATACCTGATATGAATGATATATATTAACCCTTGCATTGTACTGGTATTTAGACTTGTACCTACCATCTGACTGTGTAGGTACAGTAGATAATGAATGATGAACCATTAGTGGTACTCCCGCTTGTTTTGATGCCTCAAGAGATCTCCTGAAATATGTATTCTATGTTTTATTTCTGACACGTAGTGATGTCGTTTTAGCAATATTTGTTTAACCTTGTCATGAAGCGGGAAGTTTTGGCTAGCCTTAAAATGGGGTTGAACCCACATTTTTATCTTAAATGTCATATACCAATTTGAAATGTGGCAGTTATTATCAAATAGTTTGTCTTTATGTATGTTAGCGTTTGTTGCAATTAAGTGTGCCTGTTGTTATTTTGTTTCTTCTGAAAAATGATATGTTTCCCTCGGTTTTAGTTTGTAGCCCTGATTTGTTTTCTTTCAATAGATTTGACTGTTTAACACTGGTATACTACTGTTGCCTTTATTTATTAAGGAGAAAAAGCTTTCATACCATTTGTCAGCAATCTGTTTATGACATTATAACGTAAGAAAAAACGCCGCCAGAAAAGAAATTATGATTGCTACTGCCAGCACTTATGCAAGCGGAAAACATTTCCGATTATTATGTAGAGAAAACTAACTGTTTGATATATAAAAACTCCTTGCAAAAATGTATGTTTGAAAAAAAAGGGCAATCTCTAAATGCATTGCAAAACCCTAAATATCGCATGGATTGGAGTTTTAATGTTTGTTCGATAAATCTTAAAAACAAAACAAACCGCTAAATATATAAATATATATACAAATATTTGTGGGAAGAAAAGGTGTTTATTTCTGAATACATTGGAAACAGCTTATTTTCGCATGAAGTGGAAATATCTTGGTGTCATTGATATCTATCCAAATTTCATCAACACAGCATCAGATTATCAAGCACTTAATACATATGAATTAAGTTATCGTGCAAGGGATGAAGAGGTGAGCACGTGCTTGCTTATGCAATGAACTTAAATAGTCTTCAAACAAAAGAAAAATAGTATAGAAATTTATAAATTTTTATAACGGCAATGTTCGCTTTCAACATTTTAATCATCATATCGTACTGTGTATGTGTGGTTATATAGTCAAATCATATAAAAAATCGGAGATCCCATCTTGCACGTTCAATGGCTAACAATACAAAACAGATATTACTTTATAAACTCATTTTGTCTAAAAGCAGAGGATTTCTACTGTAGTTATATTATAAAAACAACATTTTTGTTATTACTATCAGTTAATATCGAATGTCACTTTAAGACTTCATACATAAAGATTTGAAGGTAAAATACCAAAAATAACTGCAAGGAAAATTCAAAATGGAGATTCCTCAATCAAATGAAATCAACAAAAACCTTTAAGACATCAAACGAATGGTAAAACAACTGTCATATTCGGTCATTTTCTTATGTAGAAAATGGAGGATTGAACCTGGTGTTATAGCTAGCTAAACCTCTCACTTGTATGACAGTCGCATCAAGTCGTTTTAAGACATCAAACGAATGGGAAAACAACTGTCATATTCGGTCATTTTCTTATGTAGAAAGTGGAGGATTGAACCTGGTGTTATAGCTAGCTAAACCTCTCACTTGTATGACAGTCGCATCAAGTCGTTTTAAGACATCAAACGAATGGGAAAACAACTGTCATATTCGGTCATTTTCTTATGTAGAAAATGGAGGATTGAACCTGGTGTTATAGCTAGCTAAACATCTATGATTAAAGGAATAGGACCAAAAATATCAAACTCCGATTTATAAAACAGAAATAGCTTCAACATACGATAAAACAAAAAACTTAAAACACATAAAACGATTGATAACTGTCATTCCTATGTTTTTCCTAATGCAGAAAATAGTGGATTGGACCTGGTTATATTGCTAGCTTAACCTGTCACATTAGAATGTAAAAAAAAAACATGCCAAACTACAATGAATTTTAAACGAAAAATGTTTAAGTAATGACAAAACCAAAAGCTAAAACACAACAAACGAATGGATAAACTGTCATTTTCATACATTTCATTATGTAGAACCTGATTTTATATCTAGCTAAACCTCTCACTTGTGTGACAGTCGAACATAATTCCATTGAATTGACACCACATATGTTTTTACTGACAATAACGGATCTCGGCGATTTTGCTATCGCTTCCTGGTATGTATTTAAGATATACATTAAAAAGTTACCTATAGGCTTCTTCTTCATTTTTCCCTCCATTAGCTATTGTTTCAGAAAGTCGAACTTTGACACCAACTATCATATCCCTGTTAGCTTCAATACACTTAACACATGCTTCAACACTCACTTGATTTAATGAATCGAGTTCACCACCTGGAGCTGTAAGAAGTAAAAAATAACTTGAACGTGTGACTCAAACATTAAGTACCTCTAATGAGTTTTTAATATGTATTCAGATATATGAAAAATTTATTTTCATGTTTCTTTGCAACCTATGTAATTCATCTTTTGCCCTTTTTAGCATTTTTTTTATTCGAGCGTCATTGGTGAGTCTATAGTAGACGAAACGCGCGTCTGGCGAAAATTTAAAATTTTAGTCCTGGTATCTATGATGGCTTTATTTACAACTACTAGGTCGATGCCACTGCTGGTGAAGATTCATTTCCCCGAGGGTATCACAAGCCCAGAGGATATCACAAGCCCAGAGGGTATCGTAAGCCCAGAGGGTATCATAAGCCCAGTAGTCAGCACTTTTGTGTTGACCAGACTTATCATTGATATGTTTATGAATAAAAACTAACTGTTAACAAAACTTTTAATTTTTTAAATACTAAGGCTTTTCTAACTCAGGAATAGATTACCTTATCTGTATTTGGCAAAACTTTTAGGAATTTTTGGTCCTCAATGCTCTTTACTCTTTATACCTTATGTGTTTTGTAGGAATTTGTTTGTTTTGAATTGGGTTTCGTATTGTCGCATAAGTTTGCTTTATGGTCTTTCTCTATAATTAAACAAACATACATTTATAATCTACCTTTCCATAAATTTTACCAAACAATCATTTACACTTGCCATCTTCTGTAAATGTACGCAGATGAAGCTGTATTTGCTACAGTATCTTCTCAAAGACCAACAAAAATGTGTTTTGCAAAGACAGACAAAGAATGTGCGATATACATGGCAAGAAAGAAGAACCTTATCAACTTGTGCAGGATTTCGTCGATCAAAAATAACTAACGTTAACTAACCAGGAAACAAATGTCTATTCAACTTTTGAAGCAAGATTTTTATAAATAAAAACTAACTGTTAACAAAACTTTTAATTTTTGAAATACTAAGGCTTTTCTACCTCAGGAATAGATTACCTTAGGTGTATTTGGCAAAAATTTTCGGAATGTTTGGTTCTCAATGCTCTTTAACTTCATATTTTATTTGGCCTTTTAAATATTTTTTTATTCGAGTGTCACTGATGAGTCTTTAGTAGACGAAACGCTCGTCTGGCGTAAATATCAAATTTTAATCCTGGAATCTATGATGAGTTCATTAAAACATAAGAATTATTTTTTAGAAGAAATAATTCATTGAGTTTTGAAACATACCTCCAGAGGCACACCCAGAAGAGGCTAACCCATGTTGAACAATGTGGAGAAAGCATAACACTCTTGTATTACTTTTTTCTGCAATAAATTTCCTCAAGCCTGGAAAAGTTGATTCGCCTAGAAGATAAATAAAGCTGAAGTAATATAAACATTTAGAAAAGATAAAGTTTAGACATATCGACAACATGGTTTGATAATAATTTTCATTTTTTTTCTTTCTGTTTAACAATAACGATTTTGAATTTAAACAAGTATGATGTGTATAAGCAGCTTACTTTGATTACTTTGATAATACAATTCAAATAATAATTTAAATTTGCGTTCAAGGAGTCTTCATTCTAAAATTGAATGAAGGTTCATGTACGAATGTCAGTAATCGACTTTTAAATGTTAAGAACTATTTAGAACACTTTCAGCAGAGGATTCAGCACTTGTCGGAAAACAGTGACGAACTTTTTATACCCATAAAAATGAAATACGAAGTAAAAGATGTTTATCAAAATATCATGTTTCGTTAACAATCTATATACATATGCTACTTACTTACTCCTCAATCAAATATCTTAATACATTGTACATTTAAAGACTCAAATGATAATAATCAAAACCAAAATATACTTCAGAAGTACATACCAGAACTTCCAGCATCTACAACTGTCGTCACTCCTCTGGATAGACAGCTTTCGTCCGGATTAATCCCGAGAGGTGTCGCATGCTCGTAGCAATGCACGTGACAGTCGATTAGACCAGGTGTTATAATGCAGCCCGTTGCGTCAAACTCCCTTGCAGCTTGAATATTCAAATCTGTTCCTACAGACTGTATTGTGCCGTTCAAAACTGCCACGCTTCCGGTAAAGTCAATATTATTTGCAGGATCAATAATTCGTCCATTCTTAATGATAAGATCTGCTTGTGTCATACTGATAGAAATGATAGACGGCTGTCTTCTAGATTTTCTTTCGTTTTTCTATACGAACTTGAACGATATCTGTAGATTGAAACGCTATCTATGTCTTACATGTACACACATTTTAAACTAAACGATCAGGTAAATTTATCTCGACCTATTTAAATATCGTTACAGCGTATTACATAATCGGGAATGTTTCCGATTTAACATGACCGATATGATATTTGTGTTACTCTAAGTACATGATTTTCTTTTCATAAATATGAAATAATCTAGGTTTTCTTAATGTGCAAACACGTCTTTTACTGAATTTTGAACTAATAGATTAGCATGTCTATTATGATGAGTTATTGTTCATCACAATTCAATTTTAGGAAGCTTGTTAAAGGGAAATCACACTATTGTTTATACGCATCGCTCTCGGCGCCGCCATAGTGTCGTAACTGTATTATGACGTCGCCGTTTTCGAATCCGCCGTAAAGGTTGCTAATTTATGAAAAAGCGAACGCTCGAAGGCATGTTCCACTAAACTTTCGACAGGAGACATGATAATGGACATATATATCATATTTTTTACAACTGATATGTTGTACTAGCGAGTTTCTAGATTGTATTGGGGTTTACCTGCGGAAAACAAAATAATGGGCAAATACTGCAGAATAAAAGAAAAAAAAAGATTGAATGATGAGGTGCTAACATATAAAGAATAAAAAAATATTGGAAACACGAAATAAACATTAATAAATGAATGACCCACTATCCAGACAAATATGATAAGAAGGATCTACCAATACAAAACACATAAATATCATGCATAATCAGAACTAAGAACGTTGGAATTTCATAGCATATTCAATGTAACTTATATTACCTCTCCGACCATTTTCTCGATAACGAAGTCGGTGGCATATAATTTTTTTTTATATTTTCTGATGTATATGTTCAATATCTAATTGAATTGTAAATTTCCAAAAATATTATGGACTCAGCTTGATCTTATGTGCAAAAATGAAAATGACTCGAAATGGACAAAATGTATGGCAAAAAATAGCCGAAAGTGGTCAAGAAATGGCACAACTTTGGCAGCGTATCGCCGCGATGCGGTATGTAGGGTTCAGCGTATATTTTCGGCGGGGGGGGGGGGGGGAGGTACATATAGACCAAGAGTACCAGCATGTTAGCGTATAGCAATCGGAATTTTTCAACTTTCAGTTTTCTTATATCACATGCATGCAACGTCATAACTATTATAGTCTTATATACTACATGTATAAATAATTCATCAATCATTTCATTTCATTTAAGTATTTATCCGGCTCAGCATGTCGGGTTTTTATAAAGCAGAGTCAAAATGAAATTCATATGTTCTAGTTCTGAATATGCATTAAACTTGCCACTGGACGTAAATGTGTGAAGTCCTATTTGAAATCGTTATTTATTTCACATGTAACGACATAAATGATCTAAGTGTCGTCCATCTTTCCCAAATGTTCCTTTGATATCTAAGGCCTCTAAACCCTGAACAGTTGGGGCAAGTTTGGATACAATATTTGAGTTTGATACGGTCTAAATTTGGATTGTGATACAATTTTTGACATAATATATGTTTCTGACACAAAATAAATGTGGTCAAAGGTATAAAAAATCTATTGTGCAATACTGTGCATTTGGAGATTTCTTTTCGAGATATTTCAACAAATTTGCAAAAAAATAAAATAAACGCCACCCCCTCCCCTTTTGGAGTAATTACCACCAAACTCAATCCCAGCCTTCCCTGTGAGGTGTGGAACCTTGTAGTACAATTTTAGTTAGATCCATGACACAAGTTATTGTAAAATTATTAATAGTAATTTCAGTAAAATGCTTGTTTGTGGCCTCTAATTCCTGAACGTTTTGCGCAATAACATGTACCCCTTAAATCAATTTCAGCCTTTCATTTGTGATATGAAACCTTGTGGTCAATTTCAGAAAGATTCATTACTTCTTAATGTCATATTAGAAATTTGTGAAAATCATACGTCGTAACCGGGCGTATAATAATTCAACACGTTCTATACATTTGACTTTACCAGTCACCAACAAGAGAAATATTTAACACTCTTACACACACACAAACACATGTCTTTATGTAGAGATATCCACATGTCTCACAGAGTATTGCTAAACTGTAACAAACACATTAATGGTCCGTCTGGTGAAAGAATATTCCACTCATATAGACAAATGTTTGGTGCTGATGCCCATGTAATATTTGCCACTGAAATTTTTGAAAAAATCAGAAAATGCAGAAAACAATGGTAAAAAAAAATAATTAAAACATGTAGTAATAAAAGTTCAGATGTAGGTTCGAGTTTAGATCACTCAATGTGATCACTCTCGACAGTGATAAAGGTATATTGTCGGAGACCGTGACTGAAAACTACATCCAGTTTTTTTACTCTTTATTGTTTGGTTCTTTAAACAAAAATAGCCAACATGATATATCAGAGAGTGCTTAAATATTGGCACACAAATTCAATTAATTATTTTCAAATTAACTATTATTAATGAGGGATGGGGCAGAGCGGTCCTGATCCCGAAGTCCCGAGCTCAAAAACATGAAATCCCGAGGTCCAGAATTAAAAAAAAAAATCCTGACAACCCGAACATCGAAAAAAGAAATAACAGATTCCGAAAGGGTCAATTCCGAAATCCCGAGCTTAAAAACACCTGATCCCCACGTCCCGAAAAATAAAGGTCCTGTCCCCCTCAATAATCAGTATTGGCAAACATATGTGCATTTACCACGATGACAATGAAAGATAAATGTGATAAAAGAATATACATTCAAACAAAAGGAGGTACACCAACAGAAAATAGAAACCACATTCTTACTCTTAAATAAATTTCATCGGATCTCAAAATTTAAACTCTCAACAGAATTTTTACTCTATCTAACAGTATAACTCAAGAAGTTTCTAAGTGTAACTCGAGCTTAAACTAGAAATCTTACTGGAAAAAATATTCGAAATCAAAATAAAACTGAAAACTCGAACTTAATTTGTGTCGATTCTGGAGCGTTGTGTTATAACAGAAATGTTAGCCAATTTTAAATTTCTTCCGTAAACGGTGTCATTGAGAGCTTTTTTTTAAGTGCCGAGTTTGTGGCTTTTTAAACACGGCAATTCTGGTTTTATCTTCCCCACGGTGCAATGGACAAGTTAGTGAATTTATTCTGTTTGTAGTCTAAATGGAACGTGTTACTTTTCAGCCTAGATACCCTCAATCTTCCGAAGTAGAAGATTCTAAATCTGCAAGCCGTAAATTAATTTTTTAATACAGCATGAGGCACACATTAGTTTTTCCTAAACAAAAAATGCAATTAAAAATTATAGATGACTCTAACTTTGACACTTACTTTTTAATAAACGGTTTCTGAATGTTTAATAATGAATAATCAAAATACCGTAAAAAAATATTGTAATATACAAAAATATATGAAATTTTAACCCAATAGTTCAAAGCATTGCAAGAAATGCTGCTATGCTAGCAACGTCGTTCCATAACGTAAGGAGAAAAGGTTATAATTCCCGCCAAAAATTGACAATAAGATTATTTCCACTGTAGCGGATTTAAATTATCGGTGACCCCCCTTTTTTAGTAATGCTTTTAAAATCTCCCCTGAGGCTGCAACTAATGCAGAAGTTTGAAGGAAAAAACATTAGTAGATTTTTTTTATTTCAAGAAAAATCTATAATAAACGGCAATTAAAAATGGCGGGAAATGTAAAAAGGCCTTAAAAAATAAGGAAAGTGAGAAAAATAAATGTGTATAAGATAAAATTTCCAATTGACTGTTTTAGTTAAACCAGTTAAACATCGTTTTTTTAATAATTTTGCCTTCTTTTAGCATTTTTGAGCGCTATTTCTATATTACAGTATAACGCAATTTTTTACTTTTTGATGACGTCATATCTCGAAAACAACATCGGTGACCCCAATTTTTTTTTCGCCTAAAATATTAAAATAATTATGATCTGTCTAAATTCGAAATTTCAATGGATTATTATTAATAGTTTAAATAGTGTGATTTCCCTTTAAAACGTTAAATGGATATGCAAATATAATGTAAAATTTATGATTTGTAAATACGAATGATATTGAAAAAAATCTTAAATGATTGACAGAAGTATAGCATATGAACCGATTGTTGTGTCAAATATTGGATAAAACTACATTTCTAGTTATGCCAATTTTTTCACTAATTTGGATTCCTTTCGGCAGCTTTTTAAAATAAGTGTTAGTTGTATGAAATGAAAAAAAGAATGACAGATGTATATTTATATGAAATAATTGTTTGAGACGAAATATTGATGGAAGTATGTTAGTCGGGTAGTTGTCTCTTTGGCAGATTCCCCATTTCTATTCTTATTTATAAGTTTTTTTTATTTATTACAGTACTCATTAACGGTAGAGCAATGAAATATAGTGTTTCTTAAAATATATTTTCCGTTGGTCTTTTTAAATTCCGGTATTGGCTATGATCTTTTTTCCTATTTTTCGAGACAAAAAAAAACATCAAAGATACTAGGCTATTAGCGCGTTGCATTCATATTAGAATCAATGATGCCATATTTGCCTGGGGTAAAAAAAAATAACATTCGATTTTCATATCGCCGGGTCGTCAAAAAGTTCGACTAAAACACTATACATAGTTAATAACGTATTGTTTTCTGTATTAACAAATGGCATTCAGAAATATTGTAGTGAAGTATTTTCAACCAGCGCTGTCAAGCAGATGTGAAATTCGAAAGGTCTACATCAAAATCTTCATTCACGATCGTTACTATTTTGCAGTAATTTCAAACCTGTGGTCTGATTTTCTACACTTCACACTACCATTGGTCATGCTACATCGACTACATCTCCTGATCAAACAAAGCTTTTTTCTGCAAAATGGCAATAGTAGATACAAATTCCTAAAAAAAAATACAGGTAATACAAAATCTTACCTATGTCAAGGAATTTGTATCTTTTTTTGTTGTTATTTCCAAAACCTGTAAAATTTCTTCACATTCTGATTTGTTTTAAGAGGAATCTTTATACCTTATGTGTTTTGTATGAATTTGTTTGTTTTGTATTGGGTTTCTTATTGTCGCATAAGTTTGCTTTATGGTCTTGACTTTTTCTCTTTAATTAACCTAACATACATTTATAATCTACCTTTCCATAAATTATGGTTAATTCTACCAAACAATCATTTACACTTGCCATCTTCTGCAAATGTACGCAGACGAAGCTGAATTTGTTACAGTATCTTCAAAAGATCAACAAAAATTTGTTTTGCAAAGACAGCCAATGAATGTGCGATATTCATGGCAAGAATGAAGAACCTTATCAACTTGTGCAGAATTTCGTCGATCAAAAATAACTAACGTTAACTAAACAGAAAACATGTATCTATTCAACTTTTGAAACAAGATATTCGCTCTCAGAAAATTCTCCAAGTAACGTGTTTAACGACCGTGATTCTAGTCATACTGACAGTGCATTGCTGGGTTTATGACCTTCGGTTCTCTTATAAGTACCATATTGTCGAGATTTATCTTTTGAACAAGATGTTTAAAACAAATTAATTCCTGTGACTAGTTACATTTTCAACAGATAAAAATTTTCTTTATTGTAAACATAAGCGTTGGTAAATGGAAAGAGATTGTGTGTAAACATCAGAACAATTAGAACCAGGTGAATTCTCAGTTAATGGTGCAGTATCACTGAGGGATAAAATCGGGCACAGATTCGTCTCCGGTTTCATATGCTCAAACAGATCATGCAGAACAACAAGTAGAAAACAAAACATGCTATAAATTTCCTTATCCACCGAACTTAGTTTCTGCTGAAAAAATGGGAAAAGACAACCAACTTGTTCAATGCGAGGTAACTCTTGTATCTAATTAGATGGGAAGCAACTCTGATTACCTTGTAAGATTTAAAGTTAGGTAACTCTAGTTTGATATTGTCTACTTGATGGGAACTTACTCGTGTTGTCTTAGAAAATATATAAATTGAAAAAGTAGTTATATGCTTAGTTAACGTAGGAGATGACCATTGTAAATAATTGTTTAGCAGAATAAACCATAATTAATGGTAAGGCAGATAATACATTTGTGTTCGCTCATTTATAGAGAGCAAGTTAAGACCATAAAGGCAAGCTTATGTGACAATAAGAAAACCAATACAAAACAAACGAACCTTCAAAACAAATAAGGTATAAAGATACCTCTTAACCCGAATCAAAATGTGAAGAGATGTTATAGGTTTTGGAAATAACAACCACAAAAAGCTATATCAAACTAACAACTATGATATAAATAGATACAAAAGAATATCGTATGAGTACTGTTTCTTAGCGAATATGTAAGACAGCTTAAAATAAACCAACTGTTATTTTCTGTGCTTTAAAATTTACTAAAAGTAGTATTAACGAAATCAGTTTGACGTGGCGGTCATTCATTCTAAAACAAGATGGCTACCAATAGAAATAATGTCTACCATATGTCTATACTGCAGATGAATTAATACAAAGAATAACTATCTGAAAAACAACAAAAGCAAAACTATAATCGACCATTTTAATATAGTATTAAACGCTGGTAGCAACTCATGTCCTACTGAACTATCTTTGAACTAAGAGTTAATTAACATACAAGTAAGGAGCTTATGTTATTGAAAACCACGAGGTAGATGTACAAGTGCTAGATAATGGATATTAGACAATGGACATCAATTGCAAATGAAAAGGTTTTATGTTAACATCGAACAATGGGTATATAAAGACCGAACATAATTTAATTGAACAAAGTTGACTTCATCAGTGTGAAGCCTGTTTATTCATTATAGATACACCCAGTAAAGCAAACATAGAACAGTGTGGGAAGACAGACTTGAGAAAATAAATCTAAATACATAGAAGCACTAAAATATATCTTGCTCCAAAAATACCACATCTCATTATTATATACCGATGGGTAAGGCTGGTTGCAACAAGACACAAACATAGAAATATAATACAAATAAACAATAAAAAAAATGAACTAGGTACGATCAAAAAGCAAAAGTAAGAAACAGAAATCATGGGCTATGATATGTAAAACCAGATGTAAACACACATTGGAGAAATACATATAACAGTGATGATAAAATCAACTACACTGTGTCTAAACCACACCGGCAGAATTTGATCGGACTCGATGGTATCTAACGTCCGGCACAATGACGGAACATCAATAGACAGAAGAAAGATAGGTTTCTCCTCATTTTCTTATTTTTTTAATGATATCGAAGAATATATATACATATACAACTATTTTCTATTGTGAGATGCAATATTTTCTACAACCGTTCTATATTAACAGAGAAATAAGTCAAAATGCATGTCAAAATGACGAATTGAGTGAACCTTGCCTCGAAATTGTTTAATTTCTCTTTAAATTGTTCACATTGTACGGAAAGAAAGGTACGAGAAGATAGATACTGACACGGAGATTGCAAAACTAGTCATTATGAGCATCTCAATACTTGTATTTATGTGTATGGAACGAAAGAAATGGGTCATGTCAAATAAAAATACACCGGTTTCGTCATTGTTGTTTACTACACAACACCCGGTTTCGTCTATATATATCACCCGGTTTTTTATATTTTTTTAAAACCAACGATTTATGAAAAGCAACGTTAACACGGATCTGAACATTGTCTTTCGAAAGAATTTAAATATATATGTATTATAAAGTAAACTTGGCGTGTTTACATTTATTTACATAGGTAATTATAGTACTACACATTTTCCTAATGAAAGTCGTATCCGTTATTTCACTGATCTTCAAACTAATTTTAAATGGAATATAAATACTCAATAGCAAATACTGATATCTAATTATTTTTTTAACATTAACATTATGATATTTTTTTTATATAGGTTTTGAGATACATCGCAGTATGTGACCCCCCCCCCTTTTTTTTTTTACAAAGAAAACCTAATTAACGCTTAAAAAACAAAATTTAAAACATCACCTTAAAGTATGCAGAAGTTAAGATTTATATTACTAAGAAGTGTGTAAAGTTTGATGCAATAATGATTAACCATTTTGAGATATGGCGCGACATGTTAAAAAAAACCCACTCCTGTTTTACTTACAAAGTTCTGTAACTCAAACAGATTTAATTTGATTTTCACTAAAAGGTTTACAAATCGTTTGACCATTTCAAGAAATAACTTTATTAAGTTTCATGAAAACTAGATAAGCTGTTCTCAAGTTACGGTGCGACATGTTTACGCTGGACAGAAAGATAGACGGATAGCTAGACGGACGGACGGACCGAATGACTGATAGATGAAGGAACGGACGGATGGAAGGACGGATGGACAGACGGGTGTATACAATAATACGTCCTGTCAAAATTGGGATGGGCGTGTAAAAACGCAAAGAAATGAAAAAAAATCGTAATTAAAGGTCAATAAGTTTTATTAGGATATCGGCCAAGTCGATTTATTTGTATATTTGTCTGCCTTATCATTTTCCTATATAACTTTTATATATATTTAAGAAAATGGAAGGAAATCGATAAAAAGAACTTGATATACGGCATTTATTATAATAAACATAATCCAACTCACATAATCCGATTTCCCGGGTGTCCCTGTTTTCTCATTTCTTACAATATTTTAATTCGTTATACACTTTATAAGATAAGTGGCGAATCTAGATGACGTATAGGTTGCACGCCCCGACCCCACCTTCGGTTGCCAAAATATTGATTCCTGTATTTAACGATTTTGTAAAGCAAAAAATAATCAAAATATTGTTCGACTCGCTACGCTCGGCGGTATGTACAAGTTGTTCGAAATACGCCCACTTTGAAATAAACTGAATCCGTCTGTCCGTATATATTGTCAAAATATATTGACCAACGTCAGTGTACGATCATCATAACACAATGGCGACAGTACAGATTCGTTTTTTTTAATAATGTTAACAAAATGAATAAATTACTATTGAATTTTATCGATGACCTGAGACTATTATACTAATTTGTTCATAGCAATATAGTTACAATTAGTGATAAATAAATTTTATTTTAATGCATGGTAGTTGTAATCCTACATTCTATGTCGATTATGCATGCAGATACATTTGTCTTATCATCAACGTTTATCCTTATGCCCGCGTCACACTGTCCCGATATTTACGCCGATGGCAACACGATTATGGAAATTTTCAAAATCGGGACTGATCGTATCAAGATCGGGCTATTCGTAGTGCCATCTTTAACCATCATAGAACCATCGGCCACTTTTTCTAGCATTCGGGGACAACTTCGGGAAGGGTTCTAAATTTTTTAACATGTTAAAAAATCCCCGAAGGTGCGTCCGATGCCGAGGGTTCGTATTGAGTTCGTATCACCATCCTCACCATCGTAATGCCACCGGGAATGCATCTTTGAACATCGTATTGCATTCGTGTTTCCATCGTTTCCATCGGGCAGTTTTGACATTACGATGTCTACACGAATGAATCACGAAGCTACCCAAAGGTCTTACGATGGCAACACGACTTCGTGAAGACCTCGTAATCCCGTCTTGTTGCCATCGGATAAAAGTACAATGGCGACAAGATGGAACTACGAAGACAATAAATCCAGCTAAATGTAGGTTAATTTTCTAGCTTTAATAAATATAAAGTGCCATGCGCGATATGCTCTGGTCAGTGTTAAGTGTTATACGACAGTTAAGAAAGACGTTAACTAAACATGGAGCTCATATCATATGATTCTATGAGAACAACAAAGGCTACAGCGTTGTTTTTATTAATTCAAATGGAACAATAAGAGCAGCTATTACAGGCTCAAGATTTACTTTAACAAGTAAAACAATATTTTTTGTCAATTTTTTATATCAAGTAACATAATGAAAATCATAAACGCGCCTCGTACACCAACACTGCAGATGCACGTATATAGGGAAACCAACTTTTTCTTCATTATTCTGATTTTTTATGTTTACTCGATAACCATTTTGTTTTCTATATGTTATATTTTGCTGCATTCGTTGCTTTCCCCACATTTTTTCCTTTTGTCTATATTATTATGATATTCTCCTGGAAAGAGCTCCTTCTGAATAAAAGGGATCAACGAACCCATTGCCTTACCTTTTAAAAGATAGATCAGTAAACATGGGCATAATTATGGGTGATTATTCAGACTAGTGCACACATTCTACAGTTCAAACAAGGCAATGCCGAGCGTGGCATCCCCTCATATGTAACGTATTGGGACAAATATGGACACTATATTTGTATATGACAATGCAGAAAATGGTAAATTGAATATGCATATTTGATACATAAACTTTTTTTTAGAAATCAACCAAAACATTCAGTAACTGGAAATACCTTTAATATTGTCTTTGGAACCAGCAAGTAAAAAAAATAGCAACCAATTTCCTGTGTATTATGCTATTTCAAGGAGAAAAACAAGTCCATCTGCATGGCCTTGACCTTTGGCCTTGAACGTAAAACATCTCACATCATTACATGGAGGAACAATATACCAAATGTGGTTAAAATCTTTTGAAGCATATTGGTTTTAGAGTGTCCACAAGGGTGATAATGCCTTGTATTACAACTGCCACTGTGACCTTGACCTTTGAACTTTAAAGTCAAAAGTGCTTAAGATATTCTTAACGAGTTACACCATACCAAGGCTTGAGAATTTTGGTTCTAGATTGTCCATAACAATTTTATCTACACGCAACTTACATGTAGAAGGCGAGGGGATAATAAACTAAATTTTTACAAGAATTAGAGAAAAAGGTCGATTTCCCGCCATGCATGGCAGACTTGTACAGAGACGATATGTTGTCGAAATTCAGTTCGTTTAATAAAAAAGTTCACAACAGGTAGAACGCATTTTTAGATCGTTTGTATACTTGTACAATGTATTATGTACATACATGTATTTTACCTTTATCTAGCTTGTTTATTTTCTAGAGAAGATGGGACCATATAATTTAAATGCATCGTAAGCTGTACACGACGTCTTTTAGACATCGCATGGCCATCGCGCCATCATTTTAATCCCTCGTGTAGCCTTCGTGATCCACCGTGTAGGCTTCGGCTGAGATATGAAGCTTAAAAACCCGCCTTCGGTTAACCTTCGTATGTCCATCTTTTGCTATAGTATATAATTTCGGCACCATCGTATGGACTTCGTTATTCATCGTACTTGCTTCGGTCACTTATTGGTATTTTAACGAGATCGGGACCAACTTCGTACGAACTTACAATTTTCGCATTCGGGTGTCCATCGTATATAAATATCGGGACAGTGTGACACGGGCATTAAGAAGATTTATTTTTAACGATGGTAGAAAAGATTACATACATGGAATGATTAGATTATTTATAAAGGTGTCCATTCTTTTGTGCGAGAAAATCACATATCAATTGTGTGTTTCGATTTTTAAGACCGTAAACTTTAATTTCAAGTTTAAACATGTTCAACATATTTTCCCATAACTCATATAGAAAACGCATATTTAAAGAGCTTTAATCTCAATATGCTGTTAAAAAAGTTCGGAATGCAAATCAAAATTAAAATATTTGAGTTCTATAAGAGTAGGAATTTGCTTATTATTTATTTGAATCTGAGACTCATATAAATAATAAGCCGCTGTCCGGTGAACGAACTTGTCTTCGAACGACCCACAAAACTCCTTTTGAACTCTGAAATTAAATAATCAATTGTAATGTAATGCGATTATGATTTTTTTTATTTGACCAAACCGGGTTATGCATTTTGAAATCTATGACGAAACCGGGTTGTATACATTGACGAAACCGGCCAGTTCCATTTTGACATGACCCATTTCTTTCGTTCCATACACATAAATACAAGTATTGAGATGCTCATAATGACTAGTTTTGCAATCTCCGTGTCAGTATCTATCTTCCCGTACCTTTCTTTCCGTACAATGTGAACAATTTAAAGAGAAATTAAACAATTTCGAGGCAAGGTTCACTCAATTCGTCATTTTGACATGCATTTTGACTTATTTCTCCGTTAATATAGAACGGTTGTAGAAAATATTGCATCTCACAATAGAAAATAGTTGTATATGTATATATATTCTTCGATATCATTAAAAAAATAAGAAAATAAGGAGAAACCTATCTTTCTTCTGTCTATTGATGTTCCGTCATTGTGCCGGACGTTAGATACCATCGAGTCCGATCAAATTCTGCCGGTGTGGTTTAGACACAGTGAACTAGGAACAACCATAAAGTAATGTAAAAATAGTTCCGATAGGTAAAAACATGTTTTATGACCCGAAAGATATAACCTGTGAGTTATCAAACAATCCTCAAATAAACAAAAAATCAATGGGCATTTAAATTTATCTTCTGTTATTTATATAAATGCCATGTTTACACAAATAAGCCACTGTTGTAAATTCTACCAATGTATTTTAAATGAGGTTCTTTGGAGGGTTAAATAACAGCTTTTAGAAAGTTTTGTATTTGGATTTTGGAGTATATTCGCTTGTTTAATCCATAAGATCCCTTTCGTTTGAAATTTTATCGTAATAGATGTGTCCCACAACAGTATTCGCTCCTCTAATTAGACTTTTTTCATCCAGATTACTCCCAAGCATGATTTGTACATGACAATCGATTAGACCGGGCGTTACTAAGCAACCTGTTGCATTGAATTCCGTTATTGCTTCAACTTTTAAATCAATCCCTACTGTTTGGATAATACCGTCGTTAATGACTATGTCTCCGTTGAAATCGACATTATTTGCAGGATCAATAATTCTTCCATTTCGGATCACAAGATCATGGCGTGTCATTAGAACTGAATCGATTTTCGCTGTTTTAGAATCTGAACACTGGTCTTGGTCATTGACAGGTGTAGGCAAACTTACAAATAGAAAATTGAATAAAAGACAGATATCGATCTGTTGGCAAGAGTTAAACTTGTATTACGTGTTGGTATAAGGATAAAATATACATAAGCAGATTGTATCGTGACCTGAATATTAAATAGCCTCCATGATAGAAGATCTTATCTGTCCTTGGGGGGAAATACTCGTCGTTACAAATGTTGTCAAAACAACTAAATTATTCAGGATGCTTTCCCTTAAGTGTTATTTTCAACCGAGAGATTCAAATTCGAGTTATGCGGTTATCGAAAGATCTCACGCAATTAATAAGTATATTTTTGGTTCGAATGACTAGTTTCGTTTTATGTAAATCGTTTATGTATATTTTCCTGTCAAGTACCTTTAATAGTGGAGTATATGTCTCTAATACATATTCTAATTGTGTCCTGCATACTGTGTTCTCAATACGTGTTTTGATAAAAGTTTACCCCCATCCGAAGCATGGTGACGGGAAAAAAAACACGTTACATGTTGCATATGAAAAGGTTGAATATTTTTTTAGATATCTTGTTCAACCAGATGATTAACAAATTTCACACAAAAAGGACAGGAATTCGTGATGGGTTATTCTAAGCTTGAAACCTTTCAGAGATAATCGAAAAACTGCTCATTAGGGGACAACCATTCGAATATGTAAGTAGGCAGGAGGATTTTGAAGTGAATAACTCGAATTGGAAGGAATTGAAACTAAGTACGTTTGCACAGGACAATATGAAAATGAATTATCTCTCAAATACAATGCAGGAAAAAAGTGCGTAAAAAAATGAAATAAATGACCAATCTGGAAAAATTCTTGACCAACCCTACCCAGAATATCATATTGTCCTAAGCTTGGATTTATTAGCTTTATTAAGTATAAGTTATGTTCTAGTCATAAAGTAAATCAAATCTTATGAAAAATAATTTGAATATTCCAAATAAAAAAGGTATTGACCACTTTCAGGGTTTAAATGAGAATAATACCATTTATTGTGTTTCCTATAATCTTGTTTCAAAGGAAATAGTCCTTTAATTCTTGATTTAACCTGGATTATCGTTATTAAAACCAAGTTTGCATTCATTTTCTATATAGTCTAGTTATACATTGATTCAAATTAACTTAGTTTCTAAATTCGTCACCGAATAATCACATGTTGGTAATCTTCTTTCAAAACAAACCACAAATTATTCCATACACGCCCGCATTGTCATATTCTATACATGTTGAAATGATATCATTTTGATATAGTACTATTGTATGCTTTGGTTACGTTTATACTTCTGGGTATTTGGTTTTGACTTTGCTCATTAATATATATAAGGAAGTCTTGGAGCTTGTTGAGTCATGAGCAATTTGCACAAATTTAATCGATGCCGTATGATGATTTAATAAAATAAAATACATTTGAATGGCCATAGCTAACATTTCAATTAACAAATTAGCATATTCACTTTATCTGCTTTGAATTCAATACAAGCATTCATTTTAAAGCATTTCTTCGGGTTGTACAATAATCAATAGTTAAGTACCGTCGCTGGTATCAATTTCTGAACTACTTCTGTTAAAAAAGGTAATATGGACGGTTTAAAGGTAATGCATTTTCCGTATTCAGCTCCCATTTGATGTTGTAAGCAATCCTTCATCTTCTTCTTATAACTCGTCCACATTTGGTATATCTCGTGTTGAAAGATGAACAACAAATCATAAGGTTCTACATATGTTTTGTGTTTTTATTCAATTTATTCAAATAATGCATCAACAAAACTTTTATTTTTCCTAAATCCAGCACCTGCAACAACTGTAACCAAGTTGGGTGTGGTGCCTATTGCTTTGGTGTATATGCTAATTTAATTTTTTTCATTTTATACTACTCTTGCAATATTTGATAAAATAAGTTTCTCCTTCAACCAGTTGTTCATTTTTATCATCATCGACATGTATTGTCGCAACGTCAACAAATTTCTATTATCAGACGACACCTTTGTGTGATATCAAAAGAAACCAGGTCGCCTAAATTCATATAAAATTATCTAAAACTGCTTTTGTTGTAGAAACAAAAGCGCATTGGCTATTAGCAGAAATAGGTTAGTTATTGGAATGGTTCAAGTATAATAATTGTTTGTTCGTCGTTATAATTATCTAACTGCTAAAATCAATAGATTCCTTTCATGATGTTCATAATTACTGTTGCTATTGACACAAATATGAGTACAATTCGTCCACATCGAGTTTCATTTCACTGATTTCCAATATCGAGTACAACGCGTTTTCATCGAATTTCAAATTACTGATTTTCAAAAACGAGTACATCGATGTTGAACGTGAGAAAATTAAAACAAATTGGATCCCATTTGTGATATGAGTCTTAGAAAATCGCATTTGCATTTTTAACGTATAAGTTTTTATATGTTTAGTTTAATCTGTGCGATAATGCCTAATGTGTAAAACCAGTTAATGGTACATTCTTGTGGACCAAAAAAGACTTGCAAAATGAAAATCAGACTCATCGCTGGGTTTGGTGTTCTCATTGTTACTGGACGCTGACACTTGGAGCCGATATTTAGAAATTATGTTTGTGTTCCTGATTTGGTGCATAGTTTTAACGGCAACAAAATTCAAATCTTTAATCTTCTCAGTTTACCATTTTGCGATTGATGATTATCTTTATATTGAAATTCTTCTCTTATATAGATATCCAAAATACCTGACTTAAATTTTATTATGTCGACGTTAAGGATATCAAAACATTTTTAGCCTGACTTTTTCGACATTATTAAACCTAAATTTTGCTTTGTGTTTGTTGGCATTCAAATGGATGTTGTGACGTTCCAATGGCGTACTCTTATCTTAACTTTTGATTTTGACAGTCAGGTTTTATGGACTTCCCACTTTTTGAAATCAGTTTGGAGTTCGTTGATTTGTTGCATTGATACTAAATTTTTTTTACTGGAATTCCTGTAGAATAAATAGATTCTCGCAAATAAGCAATACATGCTAACAAAATCATATATGTTTCCTGAGATATTCAAGTTTAATTTCGCAATTACTGGTGTCTTAATATGTATATGTGAAGTGATGTCCATCATTACTGATAATAATCATTGTTAATATTGATTCGCCTATCAGAAACTGAATATTGCGTTGCGTGGCTTTTTGATCTGTTTGTTTTATAGCAGTAAATTTGACATTCGTCTATTGATTTGTTAAATACATGAGGTATTTTGTTCCATTATGCTTACTATGTTGTTGAGATGAATTGCTTGGCTATCTAATCAGCTTTCACGGTTTAGAGGACTCTTTGTGGGTATTGTTAATTCCATTTAGATAAATTGCATATAACAGAGTTTTGGTCGATATGACAATTGATCATACGAGTTTCCATTTGGATGTCATACTTTTTGTCATTCAATTTGATGTTATTTTATTACTTAGAAAACAACAACTCTAATTGGATCACACAAAAAAAGTATTATTTGGATTTCCAACACAAAAACAAATCATGAAACTAATCATTATTCACAATAAGTTTAACTGCACTCGCCTGGTGCCATCTCATATTTTGTCATTTTAGTTGACGTTTAAACAATTGTTGAACGAAACTTCAATTTGACAGTAAGATTAGGAATAAAGTAAAGCGAAATTAATGAATCTTTTCAAATATATCTTTTCGATCGATGTTCATACAAACAAATTTAAGGATAGTTAGTATATCCTATATCTCGGAAGATCGTCATGCTGCCTTGCGTGTACATCCATCTTTTTAAGTTGCCACTAGGAATTGTACATGTTTTACAACAAAACTTACCATGTACCTCTATCTATCATTGATCAGCATTAATCATCATTTGGTTCCAATTGTATTTAAGAACGTATGATTGGGAGTATAAGTATCCTTACCTTAACCTTAATTCTCTCCGCGCCAGAAGTCGTATAAGGCCTCCGCGCTGCTTTTCTATATGTTGCCGCTGTTTTGGCTACGTTCCAACTTGTCCATCCTTGTTGGTTCCTTTCTCTCTCTGTTGTTCTTCTCCATGTAGTTGTTGGCCTTTCTCTAGTTTTCCCCTTCAGGTGCCCATTGTAGAGCTACATAGCTGTTGTATTCTCTTTCACGCCTTAATATGTGTCCGATACATGTCCACCGTGTCCTTCTGATTTCAAAAGCGATGTTTCTGGTGTTAGCAATTTCGTTTACTGTTTTGTTCAATGTTTTACTTTGCCATCTTATTTTTATGATTTTTCTTATGCATTGGTGTTCTACAGTATTTAGTTTCTTTTCTTCAATGTTTGTTAGTTTCCATGTTTCGCATCCAAACAATGATTGGATGTATAAATCTACTTTATTTAAATTTGACAACCCTAAAGTACTTTTTCTGATGAGTGTTTTTTTTTTCCTGATTGTTTGTTATTTGTAACTATAAGAATCTTGTTCTAACTTATGGTGATATTCTTCAATGTTAATTCCAGCAACGTTTTATATGTTCTTGATCATTTGGAAAGTTCTGTATATGCACAATCATAATTCATGTTATCCATTATCTCCAAAATAGTCTCACTCGCCACTGTACTTTCTATTTTTATTCTGTTTTATAACATTATAATATAAATTATTCACCATAACCCTCCAGGGACGATGTTTTTATCTTCTCCCTATATCGGTAAAGTAAAGCTATATTTAGTTCTAGCTCTCTGTCTTAATGTTGTTTCTGTTTATAATCGACCATTATCAATAAATCATTTTTTTCAATATCAGTTTGGTATTTTGAGTATTGACTGGTCACGTTAGACCGACATTGTCTGTTTTTTTCTCTCCCACGCTGTTTTACAAAAGTGTATTCGATCACGTATTCGATATGTTATCATTTGTCCTACCATTTCGGTGGTAGTGTGAGCCCCAACAATGCAAGAGGACTTTTGGGTGATGTTCGATCGGAATAAAAGAAACAGCTTAATATGTTATTAAATGTTTCGTGTTCGTGTATGACGACATATATATTCCAACAGTCGTAACCACAACCTCGTCTTCCCCGAATTTGACCTATCGAATTCGACTAAAGACCGAATATTTTCTGACTTATACTCAACACGACGTATTTCACATGTGCATAGAGCAGGCTATGCTTACCCTTGCAGAGGAAATGAAGTCATTCTGGCTTATATTGGGATTCGTGTTGTTCAGTTTAGTTGTCTGTTGTGTTTTGTATACTGTTGTTTTCTTTTGGTTCTTTTCTTATTTGCCATGACGTTGTATCTAAGATATGTTGTTTATTTTCGAATCATGAGTTTAAGGAAGCTGGCCGGTCATGTTTTGGAATTTTTGTCAAATTTTCGGAATCCTCTGGTTTTGTCCATTTGAATGCATTAACAAATATTGCCCAGTGACCTTCATTTTCCTTTTCATAATTCTTATACATGTATAATGATAAGCTGTCTGTTAAAGTCTTTTAAAATTTTAATTACTTTTTGATAGTTTTTGAGGACTTTAACTTGTCAATGATAAAGCTATGAAAAGTCGAGAGAGAACATTTTCCCTCCAAAATTTCAATGGCTTATATATTGAAAACAAGCACGGTGACCTATATATTTTTTTTACTCTTTAGATTCCTTTATTTATCCCTATTAATATAAATTAGTGTTTTGAAAAGTTAATTACTTTAAAACTGAGAAGCGAACTCCCTTAAATGTCCCTTTGGTATCTTTCGCCGCTCAGTTATGTTTTCGAAAAGAGCAGATCCTTATTAGCTTCGAGTCATGATAATCTGCTTGGAGGCTCGCATGACAAATATGTGACTCAGGTTGTCACTCTTGTTCAATGCAAGTTAGATTTATCTAAATTATCGTGTGTTTTCCATGAATATACATGCAATGTTTGTATCCCTCCTATTGCTCCCTTGGTACTTATTTTAATATTAAAGTATAAATTCGTCATCAGCTGTCGTCATGATCAAGTGTCCATGCATATGAGATTGGCATAAAGACATGATAATGAAATCTGCTTATTTTATAACAAAATTAGAAAAAATTGTAATGTTTTAAAGTTTCACTTTCTAATGAGTCTCTGTGAATATTTCAGCCAAACTGCGGAGTGGTAGAATATATTATTTTTTGTTTGTTTGACATCATACAGTCATATGTATATTAAATATGAATGAATATCATGCCAGCTAGGTTTTGATTTTCATTAAATATAAATTCTTCAATTGATTCGTTCTTATTCAAAGATATCTAAATCATCTTAAAATTTAACACTCCTACATCAGATTCTATTAATGTTTCATAAAAGATTTCCAATAAATGAGATCATCAAATTTCTTCTATTTAAATCTGCTTACTTGGTAGGTTGTGGTTTTAAACATCGAATCGATAAACTACTGCAGTCGATATCTGTGTATTTCTCAAATGCTAGAATTGACGTCTTCAAAATATGTCTGTCATAAGAAAATCTTTAGTATTCTGAAAAATTCATACGTTTGTAAACAGGAAATTTAAAAAATGACCATTAATAAATTGATATTCATGTCAACACCGAAGTGTTGACTACTGGGATGGTGATACTGTTGGGGACGAAACTTACACCAGCAGTGCAATCGACCCAGTGATGTAAAAAGTTATCAAAGGTACCAGGTTCATAATTTAATACGCCAGACGCTCGTTGACGCGTGTTTCGTCTACGCAAAGTCATGAACAAACTTATCGAAGAAATCAACGTTTACCACGTTTAGAAGGATAAATCAATAGCAAAGGTGTATGGGATCGGAAGTAAAAGGAAAAAGCCAAAAGATTGATCTCCTATATATTAGAGGCAACATTAGTAAACATATAAAGTATATAAAACACATAAATCCTTTAAAAAGATATAAATCAAGGTGAAAATATAAAGATCGCATCCGCTCAAAAATGATAGACGGGTTAGCGTCGCCTGAAACGCATGCATTCACCACCATGGAAATCCACAATCAGTCAAAATATATGAATATCCTTATCGTGTAAATATATTATGAAGACTGTTGATGACGTCTTTATACTAAATCCCCTTAAAGTGTCCTGAATGATACTTTTCATGTAGAATAAATTATGACTGCTTAGTTGTTATTGGCTTTGAACTTGCCTTTAGTAACAGTGGATACTGCGTGTATGTTGTCTTTATGTTAGACGGTTCTTGGGTTGTTTATTTTTAGCGTCATGCTATAGTCTTTGGTCATCCATTTCCAACTGATGTCTACAATTTGTTTCATGTTGGCATGTTGCATTACTGTCCTAGCTTAGAGGAGGGTTGTGCATTAACAAACATCTATAACCCCGCCACATTATATATGTGCATACCCCGCCACATTGTATAACTGTATGTGCCTGTCCAAGTTAAGATATGCCCTGTAATGAAAAGCAATATACTGCTTTGTATATATGCTACATCTGTCATTTTATCCAGTGCAATCAAAGCAAATAATAATGTAATGGTTTTCGTTGGTTGATGGCCGCCATACTTATTTTTCGTTGAACATTTGGCAAATTATTGGACCAATTAGGGGTCCAAGTTGTAAAGTTGAAGTAATCGATTCAGTCATTTCACAAATGTTTGTATGAGTTGGTTGACTATTATGGTGACTCTGTGTCACAGGTGACCTCGGATATGACCCAATTTCTTGAAACACCACTCATTTTCTAGTAACCATGAGCAACATGACACGTGACACTAGTCGAACAAGTGTTGATTTATGCTTCAGTTTTACAGATTATTTATTGTCCTTTCGTTATATATACCCTAGCCCTAGTCTAGCCCTCTGTAATTTGATCATAGTTGCCTAGACTCCACAATTAATTTGACAAACTTCAATTATCCTCGTCCTTATTTTCAATATGCTCTGTTGTATTGGTCCGTTGGTTGAAACTGAGCTGTTTCGAGTATTTTCTAAAACTGACAAATGATAAAAATTAATATTATAGCACTATATACTAAAGGAACGACCATTTAATGTGTTATGGTTTTTTCCTAACATATTTTTTTTATCCCCAAATTGATGACAAAAACCATAACCTCCCACTGAAGTTAAATGCTTGCTCCCTAAAGCAGTACTAAAAGAACAAAACAGTATTCGAATCATCCAATGCATTGTTAATCGTTGTTAAATATTTTGTATACATCAAGTTTTATACTGTGTTCATAGGGTGTGCTGCTAATTAATTGTCACAGGCTAGGAGAAGGGTTGGGCACCCTTTGACATGCTTAACCCAGCCACGTTTCATTCTGTAAGTGTGTGTCCCATGTCAGGAGTCTCTTTTAAATGTGTGTATTCCTATTTCATAAATTCAGCAGCATAATTTGTTTTAATATGACAAGCAGACTCGGACTTCTCTTGAACTGAATTTTAATGTGTGTATTGTTATGCGTTTACTTTTCTGCATTGGCTAGAGGTATGGGGGGAGGGTTGAGATCTCACAAACATGTTTTACCCCGCAGCATTTTTGCGCCTGTCCCAAGTCAGGAGCCTCTGGCCTTTGTTAGTCTTGTATTATTTTAACTTTTAGTTTCTTGTGTACAATTTGGAGTTTGGTATGGCGTTCATTATCACTGAACTAGTATATATATTTGTTTAGGGGCCAGCTGAAGGACGTCTCCGGGTGCGGGAATTTCTCTCTGCATTGAAGACCTGTTGGAGACCTTCTGTTGTTGTCCTCTCTATGGTCGGGTTTGTTGTCTCTTTGACACATTCCCCATTTCCATTCTCAATTTTATACACATTTTGGTTCCTGTTTGTGTCTTTTTTTGCGAAGGGATGAATATTTAGTTCTCATAGACGTGAAATATGTTGGTGATCGTTGGTATCTGAAGAAAAATTATGTAACTGATTTTATTACGCAACTAATATGGGGTATCAAATATGGAAATATCAGGTATAATTTTCATCGGTAAATATCGAATTTTAGCTTAAGTTGTTATTTTTATTTACAAGTGAGCCTAACATTGGTATCTTATTGTGAAATATGTTGATTGTAATGTAAATGTACAAAGAGCCAGTTGTGTTAAACTGTGCAACCGGACATAGAGGATCCAAGAAGACAATACATATACAGGAAAACAATCGCACAAGACATGTGTGCGACCAAGCTAAGATAGACATATGATACACACACTGAACTCTTTTAAGGTACATGACAATTTGAACTTCAACCGAAAGCGAGGTTGGTGTTATGTGCTCTGAAATGAAAAGCTTCGTTTACATGCTGCATCAGTCAATTCACACTGTGTAATCCGTGACATTTCGTGGACACAAAAAAAAACGGCAAAGAAACAAAAACCAAGGAACAAATTAACACCACACATAAAACAGGCTCTTTATAAGGAAAATCGAAAGCATACCAAATCTATCCATTGTTCAATCTAATATAAAGTAAGTGTTCATTCATTCAATATTTAAAGTACTTTAATAAAGGACAAGGTACGATAAGGGCCGTTTCAGTGCCCCTTTTTCCAGAATTTTTAAACTTTGAAGTTGATACCCACCAAGCCTGTGTAATGAACTGCACTATCTGCTCGTCCTTGTAGAACCTTATTTTTAGGCGTTATGTACTCAAATATGTTCAAACTTAAACAAAGAGACAACAACTCGACCTTAGAGCAGACAACAACCGAAGGCCACCAATGGGTCTTCAATGCAGCGAGAAACTATCGCACCCTGAGGCAGAAACCATTTGCCTGATTTTCGGGGGAGGGGGGGGGGGGGCTATGTTGGTTTTTTTTTGAAAAAAAGTTTGTTTCCAGTTTTTGGTGGAAAAAAAGAACCCCGAGAAAAAAAAATTGTTTGTTTCACCCTCAGTTGCCACTATATGTAATGCTAAAATTGAAAGAAAAAAATTGTTTTCGGTTTGTAGCTAAAACAAAATAGATTGTTTTTCGCCGAAGGCGAAAAACAACTTTGTACAGAAAAAAAACATAGCCCCCCCCCCCCCCCAGAAAATCAAATGGTTGCTGTCTTAGGCATCTTTCAGCAGGCCCCTTAACAAATATGTATACATGTTCGGTAATAATGGATGTCATACTAAACTCCGAATTATACACAAGAAACTGCAACTTAAAATCAAAGGTCAGTGAATTATTCGAATGTACCTTATATCCTAATATACACGAGGGTCTATATGGGAGCCCTCCTTTCTGTGTTCTTATTTATGCCACTATTCTCTATTTCTTGTTTCATCTGCCCCTTTTTATTTTGTCTACCTTTTTTGCCCGTTATTCACTACTTTTCATACGAGCATATAATTGTTCACTATTCTTCATGTTTTAGTCCAATCATTCTCTAATCAGTTAACCCACATATAAGGACCCTCATATATCAATGAAAATTCAAATGAACAAGTCAATGTCATATCAAATTGTATATGGTTTGTAGTATAGACAGTGCCGGGAGAAGTGCAGATGATTTTACCTAGCACTTGATAACATGCCCTTATTTTTGTGTTTTTACTAAGTTGCTTATGCATGCGCGGATCCGGGAGTTGGAACCCCTCTTGTTTGGACGATCAATATATTTTAATGGGGACATGTAGTTGGACCTCCTCTTTGTCCTTGGTTAGGACCCCCCTTTTTTAAATGGCTGGATCCGCCCCTGTAATGATTGTTGTTCCTAAAGAAAGTTTACTCAAAATGTGTATGCATTCATGATTTATAGCTAATTTCCTCGTACATGTGGAGCAAGACTTTGGTTAGCTTGCATGCTTTGTTTATAAAAAAAAAAGACGATGTGGTATGATTGCCAATTAGACAACTCTCCACAAGCGACCAAAATGACACAGCTTTTATCAACTATATGTCATCGTACGGTCTTCAACAATGGGCAAAGCCCATACCGCATAATCAGCTATAAAAGGCCACGAAATGACAATGTAAACAATTAAAACGAGAAAACTAACGGCCTCATTTATGTACAATTGTAATTGGGATAACGTCCAATCAAATTTAAATATGAAATACAGGTCTAACTATGCCTATTTATATTGTTTAAAGATATCAATCTTAACTATTAAGCTCGCATACACGTTTATATACTTTATCATGACAAACAAAGCAAGCAAGCGAACAAAAGTTTTACTCTTCACGCTTTAGAAATAAGCTCTAAAACATAAAAGAGATATGATTTGATTGGTTAGAAATATATGTCACTGTACCGACTTGAACAATGAGAAAAGTCTATACCATACCGTAAACAGTCAGCAGCGCCTATATACTCCTAATCTCCTAATTGATACATATTCCCGGGCTTGTTTTTTTTTTCTATTATGATTTCCTCGATAGAGGGTTAAGCTATTAAACCAAGAGTTCAAAATGGTGAAGTTGAAATCATCCCCTCGTGAATTCTACAGACGCCATCGCACGAGTTTGTTAATTGTTACGGAATATTCGTTTGTAATAATATGAGCAACACGACAGGTGCCACATGTGGAACCGGGTTTGTAATAATATGAGCAACACGGCAGGTGCCACATGTGGAGGATGATCTGCTCACCCTTCTGTATCACATCAGATCACCTCCAGTTTTGAGTGGGGTTCGTGTTGCTTATTCTTTAGTTTTCTATGTTGTGTCTTGTGTACTATTATTTGTCTTTATTTTTTTAGACATGGCGTTGTCAGCTTGTTTTCAATTACGAGTTTGGATATCTTTCGCCCATCTTCTATTAACAAAAGTCCAAATGAAATGGGTGTGATACATAATAAACAATCGTACGACGACCTTAACACCATGAGAAAACCCCATATACCGTATAGTCGGCTACGAAATTCCAAGAAAATTAAAAAAAAAAAAAGATGAGAAAACGAACGGTGATCTATCTCTGTAGTAAGGCACTGCATGGCCCTCAAGGCATGACCATTCATCTTTTTATTACATGAATTGACTGATGTTTAACCTCTGTCTCCACTGGAGATGAATGTTCTTATGGTGTTTTCTTACATAAAAAAGTGTAAAGCGCTAATAAGATTTCAAAAGGGTATCTCATAGCGCTAATAAGATTTCAAAAGGGTATCTCATACATTCTACAGGGGCGGATCCAGGATTTTCAGTTAGGGGGGGCGCAAATGTTATTTTCGCCGAGTGGAGCGAGGCGAAAAAATTTTGGAGGTTGTTTTAGGTAAAACTATTGACATATTCTTCTAAAGGGGTGAAATGTAGATATCTCGAACTATTGTGTGGTAAAATTAGCGATAAATGAATGTTTCAAGCTGAAACCGCCTTAATCCACACCCAACAACAATCTACAGATAGACGGGAGGACAGACGGACGCAAAGTGAGACGAAACAGATCATAATTGCTCACCTGACCAATATATTTTTACTATCGATTTTTAAATGTCTTTTCATACTGTGTTCGCCATAAACTAAAATAAGTAAAGAATGGGATGCATTTACGCAGTTATATTTATTTTCTTGGGATCACAAGCATACAGTAATACGGTATAGAATTCGGCTAAATATTTAGGTTGCAAGTGAGAAATAAATATAGACACAGAGATACAAATTAATAAACTAACCTTTCGCTTAAAACAGTATGTCTATCTTTCATTACAGTACCGATATTATAAAAAAAAAATCTCGCTGCTTTCTTGATGAAATTGTGAAAGTGAGTAAGGGATGTTTTGGAACTTCGATTTTCAAACAAATTGATTATAAAAACCGCAAATACAATGTATTTTTTTTTCTTTTAACTTCTAAAAACCTATTATAATTGTCAGCAAACGCAGCTCCGCGTTTGACACCTTCCTTCCTTTGAAATTATCTATAGAACTTTAATAAAGCGTAGGTCAGTTGATTAATAATCACGTTGATTCTGTTAAACTGACTGTTTTATATACTTCAATTTGTCACGTTAAAAAAGATTGAATGGTCTCTTCTGATACTTAAATATGTTGAAGTCAACCTATGCTTTGCAAATTTTAGGGGGGGCGCACGCCCGCCACGCCCCCGCCTAAATCCGCCCCTGTTCTACATTAGCTATATGTTAGTTAATACAAATGTCAGTTCAGGAAATTATTGGGGGCCCTCATTATTGTGTATTAATATCTGTATTTACTTTCCTGGGACGGTCTAAATGTCACATTTTAATATGCCATACATACATCCAAGGTCCTATTTCAATAATTCGAAGATTCACGATAACTTGGAAATCCCACTTCCTAAGATGACTGTCTACAAAGAAATGTATAATTTCGCGGTTAAATCTGACCTTCATTTAGATAATATAAACTTTGAGATAGTCCCTACTTGTCGTGTTTGTTGTCATAATTTATGGGTTATTATATTATACCTGTACAACAGTGTTGGTTGGAAACGAACATTCAAATTTAATCATTGTGATTTAGAACAGGCGAGATTAAAATAATTTAATGGTATAATGTCGCCACGTCCCTCTCAAATATACACTGTATATAGATTAAACAAGTAAACACGATGAATTTATAGATTTATCTATCGGTCCCAGATCTTCACCAACGAAATTTGATATTTCAGTCAATAAGTAAATTTAGATAAAGACGCAATTGTTTAGTTTATTTGATTTTTTTTGCAGGGACTTTAAGTTAGCTAGGTTGTTCTCAAGAAAGGATTATGTAACCCTGTGATGAAGTAATTCTTTGTGTGGGACAATAGCAAGGGTTTAAATAAAGTTCTGCAGTTTTGAATAAATCAGATAAATAATAATATTAAGAATAGTACTCTTTCAGACTAATGACAATCAAAATACTCGACCTGCGATAAAGAATAACCCTGACTGCACAATGTTAAAGAGGGACGAAAGATACCAAAGGGACAGTCAAACTCATAAATCTAAAACAAACTGACAACGCCATGGCTAAAAATGAAAAAGACAAACAGACAAACAATAGTACACATGATACAACATAGAAACCAAAGAATAAACAACGTAACCGGTGGTCTGGTTTAAAGAGAGAAAGAAACTTATTAGAGAAATGTGTTGAGATTGAGAGTTGTTTGAAAGGACATGTTTCAGATAAATTTCCCTCGACAATTCATACATATAATGTCCGATGAGCCACTTCAATTCTTTGTGGTAGGGTTGGTCATCTGTTACATGTAGTACCCAACCCTTTTCATGTAGTTATTTTAAATAGTTATACAAAATCCGATGTACTCTTTTTATATATATATATATATCTTCTTTACAAAAATAAATCTAGTTTATATTATGATATTTCATGGAAAGTTAACTAGAGTTATCAATTTTTAATACCCGATTCTTTTTGACTGAGGTCTTTATTGCGTCTTTAATTAAAAATTTAACACTTCAGACGCTTATAAATGATATTTGTAGGCTACATTTCTCAACCTTAATAAACTAATATAAAACATGAAGCTTGAAATAGTGCGACTTGTCACGTCCACTTATAACAAAGTCGAATCACATCTTCTTGATCCTTCTATGTTGTTTATTTATATGTATGTATAAATGCATCAGTATGGAAACTTCATGTATACCAATATTATGGCTGCCTGGTTTTGACTGATAAATGATCAATATTCATATTTATTATATGTATTGTGTTTTTTGACACACTACCAAATTTCTTTTCCTTATCCGCTTATAAATACGTTTTCGTCTGTTGTTATCTGTATTCTATCTATACACACTTCATGTACACAGTTTTCTCAACAGTTCAATACACAAAGTAAAATGACTGGCTTGTTTCCAATATGGCTGATTTTCAAATATTAAAAGCACTTTTGATCCATTAGCTTTACTTGATCGCCGTTAGATTTATATTAATTACATTTTGTTGATAACCACTTACACGTACGTGTTAAAACATGCCACAAAATATTGATCCGATTAAATTTATACATTATGTGCCATTGTTTTGAGAAAGCCCCAAGCTGTGTTAATTATAAATCATGTGACTATTCTTTCGGTCGAAGGTCACGTGTTATCGTGACGTCAACGAGGCCATGAATTTTTTACTACACAGCTTTACAGAGAAGGAATATTGACTATGAACAGTATAATGCAATGTGATTTTGTGATGCTTTTGCATTTTATTTAACGTGATGTAGCAAATTCAAGAAATGGTTCGAGAAACCAGATATCTCTTAGTTGGGAATTTACCCGAAAATGTTACCGAAGAGGAGATATCGGAATATTTTAAAAGGTGAGTTTTGCCTTGGGTTCGAGCACGTTGACGAAATGAGGTCAACATTGTGGGCGCGATGAGACCAACGAATCCACGGATTATTATCAAACACGAGAATTTATTAGAAATTTTGTGTTTTATGTCGTAAATTCATAGTATATTGTGATTTATGGAGTATATTAGAAATAAATTCCGTTTTTGTTGTGGATTATTTTTTACCAATCAGTGTTCGTCCGAGCCACGTCTTCCTTCAATGAATGCGTGTAATTTTTATTTCACCTTTCTTTTGATATTGTGGAATATATATATACATATATTAGAATATACAATAATTTGCTTCTTGCAATTGGATTTTATTAGTTTATTTAGCTTAGAATTTTATTTTTAGAGTGTGTGTTGTGTTATGAATGTTGTATAATTGGATGTCCAGACGGGCAGATGGCATCATTAATTTATAATGAAATAATGCATTAATTTGTTAGTCATGAGTAATGGTACTCAGATAAGGTTTCTATGAAATATCTAGAATAAAAATCTCTGGTTTGTTTGAAATGGATAAATGTATATTATCTAATGATAATGATATTATTATGAAACAAATTCTGTTCACAGAGCCACATTGATTTAACATATAAGGGCGTTTACAGAGGATTTTAGTATTTAAATTATGAGGAAGTTGGGGGGGGGGGGGGGGTGATTATTTTACTTTTCTTTGTTGTTCGAGACGAGGAGTTTTACATTTGTCAGTGATTTTTACAGCTTGCTTTGCTAAATTGGTTTTGCTCATGGTTGAAGGCTGTATTTAGGTGACCTGTATTTTCTTCTTTTCACTCATTTGGTCTCTTTTGTATTGTTTTCTCATTGGCAATCACCATGACCATACCACATCTTCTATTTCCTGCTGAAAGTCTGATTTTACAAGTATATTAACATTATGTGACAACCCCAACAAATCAATGATCAGTGATATAGAAAAAGAGAACCCTGCCAACAAATAATTTATTTTTACTTTGATTTAATATAAATTACATAAAAATTTCCACAATATGGTTGGGCTCTACGAAATCCTACAGAAATTGATGTTTGAATCTAAAGTAAGTATTTCTATTTTGTCTACGAAGTGTTAATGATCGTTAAGTTATAAATGTTCCCTCAACATGGCATGTGATCAGGGTTCTCGCTAAGGATTTTTGAAGGCGAGTCCAAGGACTCATCATTTTTAGCCATGATGAGTTCAACAGAAAGAAGAAAATATTTTATTGAATTATAATGTTATATTTTAGTCTCCATTTTCTAAAAGAGCAATGAAATGACATAAATTCAGATCCCTTTTAACTTTTGCTATAAAATGCTGATATTTGTGTTTAACTGTGTTCAGTTTATACAAAATATTTCAATCTTGATGCATCTGTGGACTCACCAGTTTTGAAAATGGTGAGTCCAGACAGATTTTGATGAGTCCAGGACTCATGGACTCGCCTTAGTGAGAACCCTGATGTGATACATTTATATTAGCAGTATTGGATTTAGTAATTGTTGAAGGTCTATGCTGTATGGTAATTGTTGAAGGTCTATGCTGTATGGTGAATTATACAATGTAGTTAGTAACGTCCAATAAATAATGCTTTATCCACCTCATGGACAGGCAAACTTTAAAATTTGAAAATGAATGAAGAGAGACATGGAAAGTACAAGTCCTGGATGAGTGTTTTCATACATGTACATGTACCATAACTTGCCTGTATCTCTTTTCATTCATTATTCTTGTCAAAATCAAAACCACTGACACATTGAAGGTTCCTGGATAGGGGGAAGATTACCATGACTTCATATCATGATCATTTAAAGAAAAATTGCTTTTAGGCATGCATTCCAGTGATTTCACAAAGTCATAGTTCATGAAATTCAAAATCTGGTGCAATGAGATTCATTTATTGAAAACTCAGCACATTTATATAGTGAAAATTGAAGCATACATGTAGTTATAATGTTCATTTCAGAACTTAACATGCATGTCATGTTTGATACATATAAGTCAGGATTGCAGCTCATAGTTGATTCATTTGCATCTCTTGTTAAGGAATTAATGAAGTCATTTTGCAAAAAATATGTTGCTGCAATGTACAAAATTTTCACAGTCACCTTGTTTAAAGTATAATCACCTTCTTGGTAATATACATGTATTTGCTTGAATTAATGATATTGTTATTTAATACAACATCCAACTATACTTAAATAAATCTAAATTCCCATGAGCATCAAATTGCAAATTAAATCGGTGTCCTTTAACTTGGCTTTAATGTTTTGGAGTATTGCATTCAGGTGCAATGACTGCCTAACTGACATGTTTTTGTCATGGCTTTGTCAGTTGTTTTCAATTTATGAGTTTGACTATCACCATGATCACTGTGATATCATCTGCTACTCTTTTCAATGTTGAAAAAATGCTCTAAATTACATATACTTGTGCAAACTTCAGAAATTGGGCCTTCATTGTAGATGATGCAAATTTAAATTCAAATAATTTGATGTTGTTTTTTTTTAACGTTATTTTATGTTTTGATATATTTTATAAAGAATGTAAAAAAAAAACAGCTAGGAAGGCATAAACTTTTAAATAAATTGTTACCTTATGGATTTTATAACTAGTCAGTGTAAACATAAATTATGCAAATTTATTACCTAAAAATGTTTTTATTGCTACACTGAAGATAAAATGTTAAATTTTCCCATTGTTTTAGTCATATTTACTTTTTCATTCATTTGAAAGGTCAATCCTTATCTTGAACATGTTGAAAGCATTGACCTCACTTTTTACCAACTAAAATTGTACTTGATTGATCACCCCAGTTTGTTTGTGGTGTTTGTGTTGTGAACTATATATTATTTAGTTTATTTGGGTGTATAATAATGTAAACTCAACTTTCCTATTTTACTTTTTATGCATCATTTATATATAGGCCCAATATTTTGTGGTCTGTTCGTTCTTCGTCCTGTCCTGCTTCAGGTTAAATTTTTTGGTCAAGGTAGTTTTTGATGAAGTTGACTACTATGGATACTCTTGTTTTATTGTTTTTTCCTATACTTCGGTAAATCTTGATTGTTCATTAGCTAGCTTTTCCACCTTTTAGTGCATGTACACTGAATGTCTTTTGTTAACACCATATGTTGTTTCATATTGAACTCAAAATACTTTTTTGGGGTTTATTTGGTTGGAATACTGGAAACAACCCACATCCTCTTTTATTAATACTAAATTTTGAAGGATTCTGACATTACTGTCAGATTTTCTCTAATTTGCAAGTTCGGTGTGCTATTTAATACACCAATTAAACCAGCCTCAGGTGGTGTCTTGGAATACTGTCAGTTTTAATGTCTGACCTATAGATATCAACTGTCAAAGTGTAAGGCTACATAGTTACTAGTACATTGCATAATTTGGCTGGTCAGTGATTAAAGATCTCTGATAAAATTTAGAAAGATAATATTCATAATTTTATAAATTTTGTATGTTAATTATAAAGACCCAACATGAAAAATCTATAAACTGAAAGGTGTGACCAATCGAAAAGAAAAGAAAAAGGCACATTATGCATTCAGTCAACACAAAACTACTGTTCATGTACTTGTAATAAACTAGAGAATCAAGCCAGTGTCTTCTTATTCTTTTTAATGGTGTACATGTTCATTTTAAAACACCTGATTTGAACCCTGTGAATGACATATACATCTATCAATCTCTTAACGATACATGTACATGTAGTGTTCCCTGTTATCTGTTACATACATGTACCCCTTTGTGTGTTCTAGGAGACTTAAAGTTACAGGTCCTGATTTTAATGATCTGACGGTATTTTGTCAATTTAAGTTTCAATATAATTTAAATTTAAATTTCGTTTTATTTATGTTGTTGTTGGATTGCTGTCTCCTTGATGAACAACGTATACAAATTACATGTATACCCTCTCATTCTCCTTTTGTTCATGATGCCACTATACCGTGTCATTCTCAGTCTTCACGACACTTTTAAATCAACAGTCGCGGTCTTCAGCTCAATTTTTGAAATTTTTTAGTTAGATTCTGTTGGCCTGTAGATATGATTTTTTTCAGGCTCGATAGCAATTTTACTAGCCTGGGCTGCCAGTTAGCGTGAAGACTACATTCTCTTTTTGTTCATGATGTCACTATTCCGTGTCAACAATGATCCTTTTCAAGCTGTTACTTCTGTTAATTTTCCCATTTGATTTGTATTAAATACAAGCCCTCTGATCTGCATGTTGATTGTGATACAATACATGTATATTATCGACAGTATTTTTTTTTTTATCACAGAAAAGTAAGTTTGATTCGACATTTTCCCCTGATCAGAAAAAAAATATTTCCATATTAAATGAATTTTTATAAGCAGTTACACAGAAATAATAATCGAATACATTTTTCTATATCATTGAGTGCGAATAACATCTGTGTCATCAAACTGTTTTATAAATTTTCGGTAACAGCTTGTAGTTTTATTATTAAAAGTTCAATACAATATTTGGAAACAGCAATATGATTATGAAAATTGAATAGTTAGTCATGTTTTCATCATGAAAACTTGTATAACAATCCTTTTGATAACCCATTTCTAGGTTGTTTTTACATTTCAAACATGTTTAAACCGGGAGTGATGTCAGAATGACAAAATATTGTGTAAGGCCAGACTTTTTTTATTGTCTGTTTAACGAGATCCGCCGACTCCACATTGTCCGATTTGAGAATAAAAATAAAAGTAGTGCCTCCTACTTTTATTTTTATTTTTTCCGCCGACTGTAACGAAATCCTCAAAAAAAAAAAAGTACGAGTTCGGGTCTGCGATTATTAATTTATCTCTTGTCGCATGGTCAAACAAAACGGCGACTTCCGGGAAGGGACCGTTTTTTTACATTAAACTTTAAGTCCGATCACTAGAGAGAAGTTCGTGTTCACTCAAATTTGTTAAGTGTAATAGAGATGAGGCAATCGGGGTCATGTTGTCCAATGAGTTACCGGAAGATGTTGGCATCAGCCGCATTATAACCAACGAGGCAGATGTTGAACCTGACATGCCGGTCAACGTTTTGGAAGAGTTTGGGTTTATATTTTTCCTTTGAAGTAGTATCGTAGTATGCATATTAAAATATTATCAAAGATATCAATTAAAATCAATAATGCTTTTTGAATTTTGTGTATGGATGGGACCAAATCATTTGAAAAACCACTTTTTTTTATTCACGTACACCCCCTTTCACTTTCGCACCCTACAGAGGGGGGTACCCTTCTCCCTTCTCCCACCCCATTTCTCCTTTCTCCTACCCCGTTCTCCTTTCTCCCATTAGAATAAAACATCTCCTTTTGATATTTTTTCTTGAAATAGATCATTTTTTAAAAGGAGATATATTTTATTTTTTTCTCCTTTCTCCCAGCCTTCCTCTCCTTTCTCTCACCCTCTTTCTCCTTTCTCCTACCCCCTTTCTCCCTGTCTCCCTTACCCCTGTCCTCCCCGTCCTACAGTACACGTTTGCACCCTACACCGGAATAAAACTTAGGAAACTCAAGCTGGTAGCCCAGACCAAATTATTCCTAAATGATGTTTGTATTTTGAACTAAATTTTATCAAAATTTTAGTAGCCCAGCTCCCAATCTAGAGGTCTGTTTTCTTCCATTGTTCTTGTATTTTGATAAATTCTTAAAAAAAAAAAAAAAAAAAAAAGGGTCACTTAGATTGGTTTTATTTTTATTTTTAGTGTCGACTGGACCAATTTTGCACTTTTTTTTTTTTTTTCTTTCGTCCCCTCGACCCTATTTTTTTACAAATTTTCTCGTTAAACAGATAATAAAAAAAGTCTGGCCTTAAACTCATGGTCGCTATTAATGTACATTTTGTACAAACGATTTTATCATCTTTTTGCTTGTGATATTTGTTAATTATGTGAAGTACAAGGTTGTCCTTTTGCTTGTCTGATTTATAGGGGACTTCAAGTCATGGGTCTTGTTTTTTAAGCCATAAAATTTTCTCAACAAATTTAGGTGGTTTCACAATGCTGGCATAAATCATACAAGTGAAGTAAATACTTTTCTCTCTTTAAATTGTAACACCACTTCCCTATTCACAGTTATAGATATATGTTCATGTTCCCCCGATAAGTTCCCAGAAGTCTCCACTCAGTGTGGGCAGCATTTTCCCATATAATTCTACAAAAATAAATGTTTGTTGTATTCTACTCTAAAAGTTGTTTTTTGTGAATATTTTACTTATGTATATGTTGCAGTGAACATACATTTATTACACTCACCGCCATGAAATTTTCACCCACTATTTGTCGCATCTTTTATCATGTCAAATGAATCCCCAAAAATTGTATCAAATATTGTGTATCTATGAAGATAAAATTAGTTGTCTGAAATGTAAATTTTTAGATTTCATCAAGTTTAGTTTAAAAATTCCCAATTCAAGGCATGTTATTTTTTTTCTTCACTTTTAACGATGAAACCAAAGTAATATAAATGACCATAAAAATTGCTGCCTACGTTTGTAGTACATGTACAGTAAGAAAATATGGCATGGGAAAACTTAATGTTGCAAGCGTCACGCCACGCTTTATAAATTTCAGTCTAAACCTGACATTAAATTTATTTAAATGGTGTTATTTTAAAACTGAACGATTTTGTTTATCTTAATCATGGGCAATTCAGAACAGGAAGCTTTTGTTCAAAACTATACTGCGCTGCAATTGAAATGTTGGTTTATTGAAGTTTTTGGTAACCTAAAAAGACATTGGTCTCGCTTGACAAAACATGAAAGGCGATCAACAAAGGAGCGCATTGAATTGGATCTCCTTATAAAATCCTGTTGTGACTATAATTAATTGAACAGTTTTGTACATTAACATATATACCCAAAGTAATTGGATTGAATCAAAATAAGTTTTGTTGGGGAACAAAGAATTTTAAAATCTCAGTTCAAACATTGATAAAAATTACGAATAAATGGAGATGTAGCTATAGGGTCAATGTGAATGGGACAGAAACCATGATGACAAATTAAACCAAAAGATATCAAAAAATTTATCAAAAAAGTAAAAAAAAAAATCATTGGTTTTATGATTCAGGACATTGACAATAATAAATTTATGTTAATGTTGGTTTTTGAAACTACATAAATAGATCAAATTGTTCTTTCAAAATTTCCATTGGGGAAAAATGTCCATTCAGGATTTTTGGGTGATCAAATTTGAGTATTTGTCAAGTGGAGCAAGGCAAAAACCTTTTTTGAGGTAAATTTATCAAAATATTCTTTGTTGAGCTGAGGACAATCCATACTTTGCAAATTTTAGAGGGTGCCCATCATGCTCCCACCTGAATCCACCACTGTGGGAACTCTCATGGGGGAAATAAAATGATAAAATAGAGGTTAATATTGTTTAGGAACTTGAATTAATGATCTTGAAAAAAATAAAACCGCATGGCTGAAAAACAATGCAAAGTCTTTATTTTGACTTTGTCTCAATCAAAATTTTACATGTACATGTATTGAATAAAATTTTCACATCTGTTGTCTGTAAACCAAAAAATTATCAAAAATAAATATCATGTCATGTACATTTTAAAGAAAGACACTTGATGATCTTTTATTACTGTTCTTCATCTTGAAGTTGCTTGGAAATTTAAAGTGAACCTGAATAGAAAACTGCTCTGTTGCAAATTTTCTAATTAATTGTGTTTGTTGATATCAGTGTATGTTATACATATAAATAACTGATGAAGTTGTTCTATAATTTCTGTCATGTGTTGTCCAACATTCAGTGATTGATATCATGTTTGTTACATATTTTGTTTATCTACAGGAAACTTAGTTCCTGTATGATATAAAAGAGTTGTAAACTAAACTGCTTGTAATTGATTGAATTAAGATGTACACTATTTACATTTTCTCCTTCATTCTAACATATCTACTAGGAAGTCCCTTAAAAGGACTGTTTAACTTTAAAGTACTATGCCATTTAGCAATCTAGTACATTCATATAAATGTGTATAAATTACAGGATATTTGACCTTAAGAGAAAAATAAAGTTACATCATAGTTCAGCAGGTCACTTTAGCTTATGGCTATTTTGTTGGTTTTCACAGAAATTAATTGGAAGTTACATGTACATTTTGCTAAAGGGCAGTTTGTTATGACATGGTTTTAAGTACATGTATGTTAAATTGTTTTAAAGGTTGTTGTTAAAAGGTACTATTTGGCACAGTATAGAAGGTTTTCTGAGAATTGCGTATTACTTGTATAAGAAGTTGGCATACAGAAAAAAATTACTGATACATGTAAAAAAAAGTATCATTTACTTTCAATTTCTGATCCCCGCATTTATGTTAAGCTTACTTTACAAGTTTTGTGGTAAACATGTTTGTACATTGTATTATTAGTTTTGATATCTCTAGTCGAAACACTTGCAATTTAAAACTTTTTCACCCCCCCCCCTTTTTCCCTCTTTATTGCAAATAACACAAGTATTTTCTTCTGTATAAATGTTATACAATATACCAGAAGTGAAATTGGCAAGACTTTTATGTCGAATTTGAAAAATCTTTTTGGGCAAGTTTTAATAATCTTTTCCTGTAATCATGCTATTTTAAACATACAATACTAGTATCATAAATTATGAAACCTTTGGATTCATTCATGATTTACATATATGCATGTAGCATATGAAAAATTAACTATCTTAAGCCTTTTGTCACTGGGGTTTAAAATATGCATCATACAATTTACAAATTTCAAGAAGAAAATGTATGTCAAATATCAAATTTAAATTAATAATTTGAATCTGCCCAAAAGATATCAGTGTTTGACATTCCTTCTGCACAGGTTTAAATTGGCATACATTTATAGATTCCATGCAATACATGCAAACTTTGATGATGGCTTTGCTGTTCTCTTTCCTTAATCTCAACATGCCATTTCTACAAACCAGTTATGATCCTGAAATCTTTAAATATACTTACTTGAGTAACATTAAATTATTAAATTTGTTTAAATTCGAAATTAAATATTTCTGAAAAAAAAGTATTTTATTAGGGGTTTTGCCGTCAATTAAGAAATAACTATTGTAATTGACGTCAACAAAACAATTAAACCCCATATAGTTTTATAACCAATTAATGCAGATATATCACAATATTTCTGTCCCAAAGCTCCTAAATAGATTTAAATTATAAAACTACTAAGTTTTAAAGACATGGGGCAATACATTTTTTTTATCCAATAACGTGTCCATTGACGTCGAAGGTCGTCCAAAATCCACATGCTGTTGGCGGGCTTCAAAATCCACAGCTGGATACAAAACATACATCTCGTACACAATATAGAAAGGAAAACTAATCAAATATAATTTATTTCACTCTAAAATAAAATAAAAGTTGTGTATTCCTGTTTAATAATTCTACCAATCCAACGTCACCACCATTTTATTCAATGGACAATCATCATGGCGGCCATGTTTTAAGCTATAAATCTAGGTCGCCATATGTAACTAAAGTTTTCTACGAAAATTCAAACTAAATTTCTCAAATTATTCATGGATAATAATCCAGTATAGTACTTATTTCCATTTCTTTTGAGTATTTTAATTTCGAATCTTATTTTTGAGTGAATTTTCCATATATAATTGAACTGTTGGACAAATGTATTCTCCGTCAATTCAGTCATTTGATCGAGGCCCGGATATCTAGGCACGCAGAGCTTATTTCTTGCAAAACATCACCTGAGGATGAGTCATTTTGGACGAGTCTATCCATTTAGGTTACTTTTGCAGATGATTTTGCAGAATGTAATGTGTTAAATACTGTTATCGCCCACAACCTCCCCTTTTGAATAGACTCGTCCGCTATTTGGCGACCTTCCAAGTGATTTGCAGACGTGGATAAAATTGATTTAGAAACCGGAGAATTGTTCAGCCCTAAAGCTATTTACGTTCTTGGTGATAAACATGATCTGGGACATGATTTAATTGCTTTGGCAAAACGCCAATAACATTCTCAAACTAATGACAGCGGTCTATTGTGTTTGAATAACATTATACAGCGTGTCTTGTTTAATTTCTATGGCCGACTTAATAACATATTGTATGCATGTAAAAATCCTCATTATGTTCGGTGAATAGAACTTCGTAAAGTTTCTTTGGTGTTGTTTTGTGTACTTTGAAAAGGGATCAAAAAGAAGTAAAGATTTCCCCAAGGACTCCCTGACCTCCAAAAGATTAGACATAAATTTGTGCATAATGAATTTTACTGAAGAAAACCCAACTTCAAATAGGGTTATAAAAAAATGACGAATTACATCAGATCTCAGAAACGACATTTTTCATTAAAATATTTACATTATCCTAAAAATTATTACTGTGTCATAAAATATACATTGTCCTTAAATTATGACATGGTCATAAAATTTTAAACAATGTTGAGAAAATTTAGAAAGATGTCATTAATTATTTTACATTGTGTAATAGATTTGACATTTGAATGGTCACATAAATGAATACACAATTATAGATCTATGTATATTATATTAATGATTTAAAAAAAAAAAACTCACTTAATAAAAAAAGACTAGATTCAACAGTGATGTTGGAAATTTAATTTAAGTATTGTAAGTGTATTGTATATTAGTGTAATGGTTTGTTGGGTTGCGTCTCAATCATACACAACTAATATCTCTAATTTGAATTCAGATAAGTCGGCAAGAAAACTTTAATTTCTGGATGAGAAAGACCAGACACATTTTTAACCACAGATAACATGCCAACTGTTTTTCCTTGTACATTTGCACAAAGGTATTTCTGGGAAGAAAAACAATAGCGGTAATAACTGTGACCCTAGCGACCCCATTTATTTTTGTATTAGAGGTGATGTTTGGAAAACTGCCAACAAGTATTTCCTGAAGCAATAATAAATCATCCTTGTTTTTATCTGAGTCTACATAAATGTTACAGGATAATAATAACACAGAAATGCTTCATAATTATGTACAGAGAAAATATTAACTGGGAAAAAAGGGGGAGGTGTTTCTCAATCATGTAGATGTTACAGGAATATACTAACACAGAAATGCTCATTAAATTAATTTGTACAATGAAAATATTGTTGAAAAAAAGGGTGGGGGTGATTTTATCTCAATGTTCGGTTTAGTTGGTGGAAAGGAGTTAGAGGTTGTTGTTTATTTAAGAAATTTGAAAGTTTGGAATTAAATTCACAATTTTTCAAGAAAAGGGTCATTTTAGAGCTTGACATATACAGTAATTGTATTTTATTAGTATTTGAAAATTGTGAAAGACTTTGTGAGCTCTTAACTCCAGAATTTTTTTTTTATGTGTTGCTATCTCATTTTACCCATATATCTGTTGGTATCAAAGCTTGCAATTGCCAGTAATTTTAAAAGTACATGAAAGTTTGATGGTTAATAGATAGAATACATTAATAACTTTTTTTTTTAACCATGCATATACATTGTGTACCTAAATGTGTCTTAATCTTGAACTCTGGTGGACAACTGTCTCATCAAGAAAAAATAATTTTATAAGTTCAGCTGTAAGTTGAAAAAAAATTATAACATGACGAAATTATATCTTTTATGATGAAATAATAATAGAAAAAAAAAATGAAAATAACCCTTGAACATACTGTAATACAGATGAAAGCCTGTCACACCTCTAAGTCAAATACTTGTTTCTTAAATGAAATAAAGTTTAGATCAATAGTACATGAATAAAATATGATTTATAATGTAAAGGTTTGGTTTGTGATTGTGTTTTATATTGGTGAATAAACCACATTGCCAAATTCAGCCTGTTCACTGTTACTACATCAAATATTTGTGGCAGAAAAAATAAAACCTATTTATCAGTTTACCAAAGGTTTTCTATCTGTGGTTTACAAACAGGATATATTGTGATGTCATATCTGTACTTTAGATTGTATCTTAGACCAGACTGTTCCATCCTGTAACCAAATTTATCATTTAGGTGTACACATGTTTTTATCCTATTTGTGAACAAGAATTTTATTGTTGTCATAACAGGGCAGGATTGATGAACCTTCATTTAATTTATTTGAAATCTTCCTGAATGAGGTACTCAAAATCTTGTAAATTGGAATGTGTGTGTTTTAAGTTGCGGATTTAACATGTTTAATGAAAAATAGAAAAATGTTTTTGAGTTTTAAACGGTAAAAATTGAATTACTGCTCGTGTCAAGTGAATGATATCACAGAAAAAATAAGTGTTATTATTGAAAGAACCTGAAGAAGAAATATACATAAAATTCATAACACAATTCATACATGTATTTGATAAAACTTCAGGATCAGTTCAGGCGTGGATCCAGAGGGGGGGGGGGGTCAGGGGGTTGGGCCCCCCCTTTTTTTGGACGATCAATTCATTTGAATGGGAACATGTAATTGGAACCCTTAGACCCTTTGTCCTGGGTTAGTAGTAACCCCCCCTTTTTTAAAATGGCTGGATCCATCCCTGCAGTTGAAGGCTATGTGAGGGATTTTATTGCTGTTCTTCATCTCAAAATCACAATGATGCCTTAACATGAGACATAGTCTACCTCTAGCACTGGTATACGTTAATTTCTTTGCTTGATAAAGATTTTAATAACTTCCCATATAATTAACCTTCTTAAAGACTGGGAAAAAAGTGGTTGGAAGGTCTATATGTTTAGGCCTAAATCAATTCTTTTAAGGCCTAAATTAATATATTGTTTGTTTCCCCGATCCCGACCATGACAAGCCAGGTGTGGGTAGGTAGGTAGGGAAATAATTTTATTTTTTCCTAAAAGCTGGAACAATGCCGGTTGATCTGGTAAGCATGAAAATTGGAAATTAATAAAATAATATTTTTGACTAAGTTTGGACAATAAAATTCTATGAGTAGGACCGCTTTTGCAGGGTCGGTCAGGATTGAGGAAACAAACAATATTTTATTTTAGGCCTAATGAGGCAAATGGCTAGACATTTCTGTTACATAGTCAAAATATAACTAGTACTATATACATACTGTACAATTGGCATTATTTCATGAACTTTAAAAAAAATATGTTTCCTGGATTTTTATTATTGTGGAATATATATAAAAAAAAATACATGAATGTATATTTTTGTTGTACTTCTTCTTGTGTTTGCCTGTTTGTATTGTGTACATGTATTTTTGTTTACAAAGAATTTGAAATGTCATTCATAAATAATTCACATACAATTTTGTAATCATCTTTTTTCTTCTTTGCAGATTCAGTAAAATACAAAGTGTGAAAATTCATGGAAAAAAGGAAAGTGAAGATTTTGTTTGTGCCACAGTTGCTTTTGCGGACATAAAGTCTGCGTCAAAGGCTAACAATGCGGATAATTCTTTATGTGGAAAAGTTTTAACGACAGCGTATAGTGAAGGATCTGCTACAGGAAGTGTTGTTAAGAGGACATTGGACGATGCTCGTCCCAGTTTTAGTGCTATTAGGCCCAGTACCTTTCCAAGGAAGGGGTAAGTCTCAAAATAGATTTTATGCTTCCGCGATTGTGGCAGGGGCATTAAGTTTCACCCTTGTCCATATGTCTTAAAGTTTTTTTCTTCAAATCCATGAAATTGGAAGATACTCAAATCCCAGAAATTAAAAATAGAACTGGAAAAAAAACTTTATCTTGAAAGGATTGAGGAAATTGAATTGTATATTTCAATTTCAAGTGATCTGATAATTATAAGTAAAACACTTGAAAAAGTGTAAAGGATCGATGTTTTGCTTTTTTTCTTGTACAATGTACTTGAAAGTATGGGAAAAATCATTCACTCAAAATGCTAATGGGGATTTTTTTTTTTATCTGAGGTCTTGTATTTACAGATAGATTATGCATTCTTTAGCCCTTCAAGTATGTGTTGCTCCAGGATTTTCTCTTTAAAATTTGTCATTATGCATGTATGCTCTAGAAAAACTGAAGTTTAAAGATATTTACAAATTTTGAAAAACAACATCAACATATTGTCTTAGTATGTATGTACTGTATAGACACAGGTATGTTAAAAACCTGACAATCTAGACATTTTTTTACAAAAATCTAAGATTTTGTCGTTACTGTCATTTTGCTTCAACAAAATCATATACCTTCATGTATATATAACAAGTAAACAAGAATTCATCTGACTTTCACAGTGATGGATAGGCTGTCATGTATATAGAATACATAAATAGTTAATTTTACTGTTTGAGTCACACCTGCTCGCTATATAGCCATTTATTGGTGGTCCTTTGTACATTAGATGACCTGTTTGTTGAGCCTTCAGGTATAAATGTCCAGTATAGCTTTTCAATCGGCCGTACTCTCCAAGGCCTTTTATTATACAATGTAGATGTCCAAATGTGGGTGGAAAAAGTGACCACAATCAATAAAAGCTACTGAAATTTACATTTCTATATAGGTTTATGTGTACTTTCATGGGGTTGGCTTAACATAATTGATTTATTCAGAATAACTTTTTAAAACCTTTTCATGTTTATGTGTGTTGCAATAGTCAATGATAATATTTAAAACCAAAATGAAATTACCTAAAACATGTAATTTACATATTATAAAATTATGCTGATTTCAAACCTAATGGCTCAGCTTGTACTCCAACATCTGATTGTGACAGATTGCCAAATTGGATATGTGAATGTCAGTTTGACCTACATGAAGACTTTTCAAATACGTTTCCCAGTGACAGACAGACAGACATCTGGAACAAGTGTTTCAGAAAAAAAATATGGATTTCCAGGTGCGGATCCAGCCATTTTTAAAAGGGGGGTTGAACTAACCAAGGACAAAAAGGGGGGGGGGTTCCAACCCCTGGAACCCCCCCTCTGGATCCGCTCCTGATTTCAGTGCATCTTCCAAAACACTTCGCCAAGTCCAGCAAATGACTAATGACCTAGCTACTGTGGATTCATTTATTTTTGTGGATTGAGAAAAAATAGCAGTTTTAGGGATATTTGATGTCATGGTTTTTCACAATCTCTGCATACAAAGCCTTTTGAAAATTTGTATAATTCTTACATGTACGAACATTTGTATTTTTGGTTCACCTGAACCGACGATACCCATGAAAATTTGTATCAAACGAATAAATATGAATCCAAACAGTATCAGTATGTCAAAAAATGAAAAAGGATTGTTAATATTCCTGTTAAATTGAATCTTTAATATCACATACATCATATTGCGTGTATAGACACAGGGCAATCTCCTCCTTTTGTTATATGAATAGAATATTCATCATAAAATCATTTGCTTGAAGGATATCCTCTAGACTTTCATCAATAAAATATGTATGAACTGAAATTAATCTGCCTTCCTACACTTTTGATGAAATTAATGAATTTTTAAATGAGATTAAAAAAAATCTAATTTCAATAAACCAATCAAAGCAGAAAATCAATCTGATGAATATTCTTATCGTTGTGTTTTGAATTTTGTAAAGGAATCAAAGCTAACTGAATCCTTTTATTGCTTAATGCAGCTTTGTGTCTTACCCTTTTAAGGAGAATAGATAATCCTAAATTGGAAGATGAGAAAACATGATTTACATATAAAAGTATAGATATTGATTGTTCTAAGCTTGGAAAATAAACAGAAGGTGGTGACATTTTCTTTTCAAGTTGCTAAAGACATTAGAGGTTTACAATAAGGCTGAGACAAGGATTAAAAAGAAAAATCAATTCTTCGTTAAAGTTGGCTTCTGGCTCAACATACTGTTAAAAGCATTATACATTGTCTTTTACTTGGTTAACAATAAAGCTGAGTCAAGAATGGCAGAAACTAAAGAGAATAATCAATTTTTTGTTAAAGTTGTCCCCCAGCTCAACATACTGTTAAGAATTATACATTGTCTTTGACTCCATTTACAATAACGCTGAAACAAGAATGGCAGAATTATAAGACAGAATAATCAATTTTGCGTAAGAATCACACAGAAAGACGCCTCTAGGTTGACTCTCTTACAATAATGGTTAAAACGAGAATGGCAGAAACAAAAGAGAATAATTAATTCCGCGTTAGAATCACACTGAAATGTCCTAGCTTAAATACTCTCTTACTATAATGGTTAGACAAGAATGGAGGAAACGAAAGAGAAAAATCAATTCCGCTTTAGAATCACACAGAAAGGTTGTCCTCTAGCTTAAATACTCTCTTACAATAATGTAAGACAAGAATGGCAGAAACGAAAGAGAATAATCAGTTCCGCGTTAGAATCACACAGAAAGATTTTCCTCCTGCTCAACATCTTAAGAGAGATACATGATTCATCTAAATCTCTGACATCTGTTCGTAGTTCAGAGAAGATCTTTTTCATCAAAACATTCAGTCATTAGCAGAGAAAAATATGTGTTGCTGATGGATCTGATAATAGGTTTAACATAGCTACCATTGAACTGACATGTGGAAGCTGTTGGTTTGATTGCTTGTAGAGAATTCTTTGTCAATGTTTTCAATCTCTACACTACATTTTGCCAAGAATTCTTCATTTGAAGTCACATCCTTATGTTTTTGCCATGTTTTAGCTGTAGAAAGTTGTTATCAATTTGGCTTACATTTTGCTGCATCCTTGTTTTCACCATGTTTTAGAAAGTCGCTATCAATTTGGCTTAAAATTTAAATTTTTGCTGATGAATATTTTTTTTTGCAAAAAAGATTTACTGTGGAGAAACAGTTATTTTTCACAGTGATCAATTGCATGTTTAAGATGATAAATTATTAAACTGTGAAGCCATACTGTTAAATGACACGAAAGTTTCAATGAAGTCACCAATGAATTGCATTCCATTTCACACAACAATAAAAATGGCCAGCTTTGTTGTAGTTATGGGGGATTTTATTTTACAATGCTCCAGTGTTAAATAAAATGGGTGTCATACAGAGTTCAGATGCTGGTTTGTCTACACAATTAGGTCATTGGCGAATATTTTAAAAATAACTGACTTTGAAAGTTAAAAGTAGGACTCTTGTTGAATTTCCTAATTGACAATTTTTTCCATAGTCCTAAATCCTGTCACACTATGTTTATACTTGCAGTACATTTCCTTTAGCATTAAAAATTTCATAAATATCTAAAGACGGAAAGTTTTCGTGACAAATTTTATGTTTCTGTTGTTGAGGGAAAGTTTTATCTATTCGTTCAAGCCAGGTTCAGTTTTATACATATATATATGTGTCAGAAAATAATGTAAATTTTCAAGGACATGCAATCAACTTAATGTTATCATTACAATGTAGGGCAAACAATTGCATGAATGGTCAGTTACATTATAAATAACAGGTTTGAAGTCCACGAAATTTAAGTTCACATAGTACATGTACATGTAAATAGGTCTAGTTTATACATTTCCAGCTTACTGACTCATACTTCTAGTATTGGACACAACAATGACTAAGTCCGGCTACATTTTGTACTATCATTTCTCATAATGTGGAAATGTGAATTTAAAGAATGAAACAACTCTCCACAAACAATACTAATTTAATCGGTCTCACTGTAGTTAACAGAAAGATATTTTTGAATCCTGTCCACTCCAATGTAAATTAAAACCATTCTGAGTTTGTCTTTCTCTTTAGTGGGCTTTTAACATGTTCATATCAATTGGAAAATGTGTAACGAAATTAGTATAATGTTATTATGCTTCCATGATCAAGTACCCTCAACAAAATCTAATATTCTTATTCCTTCTACATTTGCCAAAGACTTTCTTCAGGTTTAGATGTATGAAATGTACACACTAAACATTTTATGAATCTATAAGTTTATCACTTGTGTATACTTTGGTTTACTTGCACTTGGAAATTTGCCAAATTTTCACAAGTTATAATAAAATTCTTGTTTATTCAAAGCTTAATCTCTTCTATATAGGAATGACTAACCTCTTTTCTGTCCTTGTCTCAGAACTGGTACAGATTTTATATAACATTCATTAATGTAAATTTACCAGAAGTTATGATAAGAAGCTTTGTTTCATTCCTGTGCTTCTAAGATTTTATTCTTCAAGATGGTACATGTAACAATGGTTTGACTGACTTGAGACAACTGTCTTTTTAATAAAAAAATTGAGAAAACATGTTCATTGCACATGTTGAAATTGATTTTTAGATCAACTGTAGAGTTCTCACATTTGGTGTCATTGAGTTGACGGGATTATTTGTTGAATTTATAAAAATAAAACCCAAATTTTCTTACAGATTTAGGAATTCAGCTGTTTCATACCCATTTTCATATGATGTGGGTCCGTTTGACTTCTAGTTGATTTTAGTGATATGAATGTAAGTTATTGCCAAAAGTGTCTCTTACAGTAAAAACACTCTTGGTGTTGGCTAGTGATGTCTTCACAGTGAATGTGATAACTGAGACTGAGGACTAATTCTGCATATTCAGAATCAATAGAAGATTATAATATAACAGGGTTATCAATTCTACCATTTTCTCAAAAAATCACTCAGAATCACAGTTATTAACCATGTGATATTACTTACAACCACTATACATAAGCATGTAAGATAAAGCAATTTTTACTTAGTCTTCCTCATGTTCAATATAAACACTTATATAAAATATATTCTTGCTACAATGAGAAGCTTATGATAATAAAGAAAGCCTGTGTTGTCCTTGGAGATTTATTATTTCTGAAATATCTCTTGTTTACCAAGTTAGCTGGGAGGCTTAGTTGATAAAGAAATCTACTTTTGTGTCAAAGCCAATGAACTTTGTTTTAAGTTAAAACTGTAAGCAGGAAAACCTCTGTCAGCTGATTTGAGAAGCCATAAAGAGAAATACCAAATCAATTTCAAGATTAATGACTCATTGTAGAATTTCAAATAGCAGAACAAATTGAGCATACAGAAGGATTAATACTGCCCTGAGGAAATTGTGAGATTTTTCCATCGATTTTCAATAGAATACCATTGCGATTTAGCATCAGGCTTCAGTATTGATTCTCTTCAAACCTTCGCTTCTCTCATTTATAGAAAACTTCCTAATCGATCACCGGGTGAAATAGACAACCTCAATTTACAGTTTGCTTATTGTTGTCGTTCTGTTCCTACGCTTTTAGTTTCCATGGTGACCAAATCAATAAGTTGCTTTTAATGTCTGCTAAGAGAGAATTGTGATTTGATTTAATGAATATTGCAGATGTGACCTCTAAAGTGTTGTTTATTAGATTTGCCTGGGTTTGACTTTTGCTGTAATAAAATTAGCCAGCTATTTTTTCTCTCTTGAGAATGTGAGATTTTTTATATCGTTTTCCTCTCAAATTATTCTTTTGATATCAGGAAGTGAAAGTTGATGCAGATTGTTTTAACAGTTAGTAAAACCTGTTAAGTTATGATTTGTTCATTAAATTTTAGTTGTATGGTATTTTAAGGTGATGACAATTTAGAACAATATAAAAGATATCAACCAAATGGCAATCATAATCATGTTTCGTAAATGGCAATGGTGTGGTCATTAGATTAAACAGACAAAATAAAGGAAACCCCACAAAGAGATGCACAGAAAATAAAGAGTTGTCAACATTTTGTAATGTCTGTTTTATAAACCACGGGACTCAACATTTGTTAAGAAAGTTTAGCTGTCAGAAAATTTATTTTCAAACTTTATAATCACTGACTTGGCATGATAATCATATGATTTTCAGTTGTGTAACCAAATCATCAGGTATATAATAAAATTTCATGAAATGCTTCTTTAATAAAAAATCACAGTAACCTGACCTATTAAATATTGCAAATTTGTCTGACATTTCTTTTTGATGAACTTAAATATTTCATAAGCATTTGGCTATCTTATGGCTTGATATGACTTGAAATCCTTGAAACATTATAAAACAGCCCTGTCAGTAATTTCAACTTTTATTTTGGTATAGTAAATAGAATTGTTTAATGAAGAGGAACATTCTTCAGATTTTTTACCATCATGTTACATCATTCATATCCCTGCAATGAACTTTATTTGGGGGAGATATCAGTTCATTAGAGATAAGATATTCTTATTTCATTGCAAAAAACCCTTCTGGTTTGATAAAACTGTAAATTTCATCTTGTCAGAAATAAACAGGTGACCCAGACATGTTAAATTTCATTTCACATTAGTCAGTTCTTGGAAGGCTTCCAAAATCAATATACATAATAAAAGAGGTACTCAAAGGGGAATTTAAAAAATATAAAATTTCAAACCATTAAACATTTTACCTTAGGTTTAATTGGACATATTCACTTAATATAATCTGTACTTTTAAAAGATTAAATATTAGTTTAATTAAATGCTTTGTGAAAACAGGTTTGGCAGGTATTGAAAAATATTTATAGAGGCTTTTCAAATGTATTATAATCTTCATTCTTCATGTAGGGTCTTGCCATAAAAATTGTTGAGGGGACATCTCAAAATTTTATTTGTTTTGTGGAATAGAATTTCATTACTCTGAACTAAAGATTTGTATATACAATTTTATATGCTTTTTACTTTGAACTGAAAAGTACACAAGAAAACTCATAAAAGTTGTTAATGTAAGTTACACATATAAATTATTTATTTGTATAAAATCTAAAACAATCAGATCGCCCTTATAAATATCATAAATCAACAAAATACAATACACACATGAAATATAAATTTACAAAATTCTAGACAACAAAGGGTGAAGTTTGTGAAAGAAACATTTACTAAACTAAAAATAACATTTTCCTCCCAATTTCTAATATATACATTCCTTCGAGACAATACAAATTCAGTCAAAAAGTTTGAAAACCTGAGGACTAACTTTTAGATTGATAATTCATTATTTGTTTAAATTTACTCATTGTGTAGTGATCACCAATCCCTTATCTGTTTAAGGAATATTTAAAATACAAGTGACAGACCATTAAAGCAATCTTTCTCAGTTTGTAAAACCAATATAGTAGCTTATTCTTTATTCATGTAACACCAAGTATCTGCTAACAAGCCATATGTCCTGAATTGTGAACAACAATATCCAATATTTCACACATGGGCAGATGTTTCTTGTTTGAGTGTAAATACATGTATATTATAATAAGCTGCTTTTCTAAAGCTCTAGTATTTGACATCAGTAATTAAATAGTAGATGTAGTTATAAATATATTATTAATCATCAGAATATTAGGACTCAGGCCATAGAATTAAGAAAAAAATTAATCATATAACATTTTCTCTGTATCATATGAGTTAGATTATAAATTCTATACTTTTAAAATTATAATGATGCACTGCAGGATATGTCAAAAGTCGGGATATAAAATTGAGAAGGGAAATGGGGAATGGGGTCAAAGCGACAACAACCCAACCACAGAGCAGACAACAGCAACTTGCCACCAATGGGTCTTCAATGTAGCGAGAATTCCCGCACCCGTAGTCCTTCAGCTGGCCCCTTAAATAATATGTATACTAGTTCAGTGATAATGGACTTCATACTAAACTAAGAATTATACACAAGAAACTAAAATTAAAAATCATACAGTATACATAGTGTTTGAGAAAGAAAAAAAAATAGACATGGAAATATTGGACAGACTGACTTATATAGAAAAGCTATACATTATTTTCACACATACATTAATGGTGAAATGAGAGAAAAACTCAACAACACAAAAAAAAACTTGAAATAAACTCTTCAAGATAATATAAATAATACAGCCTTCAAAAATAGAATTTCATTCTTGCTCTCCATTAGTCTTTATAGATATTTATTGAAATTTAAGCTTCTCCTATACTGTACTTGAGTATTCATATATATACATGATGAAATGAAATAGATTCTCTTAAAATATCCATTCATACAATGAAGGAAGTAGCAATGTCAAATATCCAATTATTTATGAGAAATAGTAAAAATCATAACTTCCTTGATCAAATGCTCATTTCCTGTATTGTGTATATTTCAATTCTTTGTTCAATTCAGGACGGAATTTATTTGTCTAGGATTGAAGATGTTTTAAACAATGTAACAAAAGGTTTTGTTTTAAGTGAGTTCATCCAAAAAAAAATTTTGCTTTGTCTTAGAAGCATGTCTCATGGTCTTTGTGTTGGGTTTTAGAAACCATCTGTCAAATTTTATTCTGGGTTTTGATCTTCCATGCTTTGTGTCAATCCTTGTATGGCATTGTTGTTTACTGTTTAAGCTTTCAGTATAAGATAATCAATAGTTTCACAAAGGAATTATCACCAATACAATGTTTTTCACAAACAAAAATACCTATAATACCTTTTGTAAAATTTTTCACATTTCATTTTAAATTTTAAATACAAGCTTTTGTATGTCAGACTGGCTTTTGTGTTTCAAGTACAAAACCCTTGAGGCCACATTATACAAATACAAATACAGTTACCATGGAGATTTTTAGATAAAAACACTCAGTCATTATCAATGTTCAGACAGCAGAGATATTGTTCAGTTAAATGTATGTAGGATGGTATGGACTTTTTACCTTGACAAGAAATTTGAGATAGGTGATCTGAAGATATGGGGGCCGTCTCAAAATACGGTTTCAACAAGGAAGTTTTGTCAACACATTCATATTTAGGACAAGTTTAGACTTTGGACTTGTGTATTTGGAAACCTCACTTGTGTGAATATGTAATTATGTTAATAAAAAATTTCTTGACAGATAATTTGATAAAAATATTCTGATTAATGAGCTATTTATTCATCTGGAAGATTGCACACAAGAGTAATGACTTGTAAGACAACATTTCCTGTCCTTTATAATAGAAACACACTTATGTAAATTTTTTAAAGAGAGAACAGTTTTTCTTTAAAGAAATAAAAAAGACAGATTATAATATGACTTGATTGAGCCAAGCAAATTATTAACTAGAACGGTTTTCTAAAAGAAAATGAAATGAATTCATGTACAAATATTTTTCTATCAACTGTATAATGAATTCAGCCCTGAGTGTCTGCCTTTAATACAAACTTGAAAGGAATTTAAATTTGGAAAAGCCGCTATCTACTGTATATCTTTCTGTCTGGCCATCTCACCTGTATGTGTTTTGTTTTTTGTGTTTAGAGGATCTCGGCTCTGCAATTTATTTTCAAGTCAATTTTTTGTCCTTACATATACTATCTAACTTATCATAGATTGTTACTTGAATTATTATGATTATTTGAAAATGAGGAATAAGTTTATTAAACTAATTTTCTTCAAAAGAACACAGTTCACAGAGATTTCTATGTAATAAATCAGAATATTTTAATTTAATTTTAGTATCATGTTTATTGGACGAAGCTCAGTATAATGAATTCATATGTTTAGCATATTGTTTACTTTTTATGTATGAATTTTTTTTTAATATTCATTTAATATATGCCCCTTTTACTGGCTGTATTTTCCCATAGTTATATTTGACCTTCAGCATTTAACTGTTCTTTTATGATAGAAATTACAAGCAATTTATAAATTTATGACCTTTTGTCCTCTGGCTGAATTCAAATTGTGATGACATTTGCTGATGACAATATGTTCAAAATTTAGCCATGTATTTTATCTCTCCATATAGAGATGGTTAAATATAGACATATCATAGGTACATGTACTTCTTCTACATAGAGAAATTTACAAGTTTGTCTATGCAGCAGAAATTTGTGTACTGATTATAAAATTGTGCCAATGCTGCAGATACTAATGTGTAAATTTGCAGTAAAACATCATGTTTGATAAGAACTTATAAAACCTCAGCTTGCCTCAATGTATCAGCCTTTAGGAAAAATGGTTTAAACAAATTCTACATCCAATCCTTGAAATATGCATTTTGTTACATACTAAAATTTGTTTTCCACTTAAATTCAAAGACCGCGAAATTCACAATATACATGTACACACACAATTGACCACCTAATAATAATAAATCCACAGTATAAACTTTGAATTAACAGTATTTTAGATAAGAAAAAGATCAAGGCTTACATCTGCAAGCAACCCCGAAAAACTCATTAAAACATTGATGATCTATTTGAAAAAAATCATCTTTTGATGATGTACATGTATCTGTATGGGTTTATTCTTTCGACTTAAATGTAGCAAATATAGGTAGAACCATGAGTAACCCTATTTTATTTCTATTGTAGGCCTGAAGATGGTGAGGTATATGAAGGGAGGGACTATTATTCCAGCCAGTTAGGACAGTATAATACAGGGTACACAGAGGAATACCAACGGGGCAGGCCTCGTGATCGATTCCCACCACGTGGAGGAGGATTTAAACAATTTGACAGGTAATACGAAAATTTGAATCGATTTTCATTAATTATTAGTTGCAGGACAAACAATTATAACCACTTTTATTATAAATGGGCAAACCCTTTATGATTGATTAATGGGTGAAAGAGGTTTATGTCTTCAGTGTTTTGTTTAGTTTTTGTTGAGAACAAATGTACCAAAAAGCACTAGTGGAATAATATCGAATGGTTTGCTGCATTTTCCGTTTCAATCCGAATAATTGCAAAGTGGTAGATGACATTGATCTGACAAGGCCTCATTACTGAAGCCAGAAATGCAAGTATGGCTGCTGTTCAATAGATAGATAAGATGGCGAAATAAGAATTTTGCATACATGTATACAAATTTGACAAGTGGTCTCTGAGTTCTCCATTCTGATCATGACATGATGATTGATTTTCCTGTTCGCTTGGTTCTTTATGCTAAGTTTTAGATATTTTTGACAGAGACGAAAACAGCGAAAGGTCATCGCGATGTAGAATCATTAGATATGGTGTTTTATAATTTTGCATTTAAGTACGACACGATTAAATCCTTGTGAGTTACTGAAGGCTTTAAGACATACTTTTTATGACAAAATGATGAGTCGACACAAATTTGCAATTCATGAAAATGTATGATAAAATCATGCCTCTGGCTTTAAGCTATGTAGATATACCGGTATATATTAACCATATACAGCTTTGTTCAAAGCTGCGTCTTATACAATTCAAAGTTCAAATAAGAAAACTCGGTCGAGCTTTTCTCAAAGAGTTAACCAGAGAAAGTCAACTATGTGTTAATTTTGATAAAAATAGACTAACCAGTTTCCACTAGTTCTGATGTTTGATTGTGAGGTGTTAATAACCTATACATGTGTGACTTTCAAATGTGAACAAATTAGAAATTGATTGAATAGAATGGTCTTCGAATAATCATCAGATTGAAATTTACAAAGCCTATATCCCTTTATGTAATGGACAATATAGTGTGTCAAACAAGTTTCACCCATTGCCAGCCAGACTAAATTGTAATTTGTTGCCTACTTTTTTAGAGCAGATTACTTTCAAATGGAACTTGCCTGTTTTGGCAGATGTAGTCTGCACTAAAAACTTTTTCAACAACTAATCTGAAGACCAATATTCTGACATTTTTCTGATTGGGCCCAAACAAACAAAACTTTGCAAAAACTTACTAGTCAGAATGAAATTTTACTACTAAGTCTGGGGCATCAGACTTGTGACTAACTGTAGAGACTGCAGATGCTTACTTTTTGCTTTTTATCTATTCATCTCTGGTGAACAGTACTAGTATAGCCAGACATATATTTCATCACACTAAAAAACAACATTTTCCTAAATTTAGCTTTAATTCCCGTATATAAAATGCATTTAAAGACTAAAAGGTTGGGCGGTTCATTTCAGTGGATTCAATAAAATAACCATTTAAAGGCTTTTCTGGGAAGTTATATTATCTGTTGTAAAAAACAACTCATTGTCATAACAACGGAAAGATTAATTTCCACAGTGAAATATAATTCTTTTGACAAGAAAAGAAATAAATTCTGCAGAATTCCAACCCACATATCTTCAATGATCGACAAATGCCAAATGTTCTGTCTGAGAGAAACATTAAATTGGTCCTATTAAAGGTATGGTTGGGTTTTGATGAATTATACATTATTGAAGACTGTCCGTGGAAGAAGCAGATTATTCCAATCCTTCCGAAAATGACAAGTCATCAGTAACGTAATCAGTGAAGTTATAATGGAAGCGACAGAATACGCTGCATCGGGTATGGATTTCCAATAACTTGTAACGCTGAGGTGGTATGTTATAGATTACGGAATGCTGACTCAAAAATATAATCTGACATGTGGAAAAAAAAAATTGTAATATTTCTGGTTTTTCTGACACTTACGGTGTGTAATTAGGCCTCAATAGCATTTGATAACCTTCTGTGTCGGAGGATAGGAAGCCAAGTTCTACGAAGGAAATTTGCCAAATCATTAACGTTGTCATGAGGAAAGCCAACTTGATGAGGGGAATTTTTTCCTAATTATTTTCAAGGATTGTATATATAGATCTATGCTTGCAGAATCACTGATGGTGGATTTCATATAATTATTCTGTTATATAAATTAAATGCTTGCTTGAAGCTGAAATCTACATTTCCACAAACTTTTTTCTCATGCATATATTTTTTTTTGTATTCTCCAAACAATTCATATCACCTCCTATTTCAACTTACTGCTATTGAGAGGGATGTGCTATTGATTTAATTGCATTGAAAAATGTGTGTTATCATTTTATTCAGCGTCTGAGAATTATTTACATTTACTCAGTGAACAAACACATCTTTTGTGGGAATAGATATTTTTAGCAGGATTCTTTCATATCATGCTTTCAATGAGCTTGGAAATCTAACATTGGCTTTTTCTCTTCAATCCTGAATAGTAGCCTTTTAACAATTTTATTTCGTTTGTATAAGGTTTTATGTATGTGCCAGGCCAGTCTTTTGTTGGAATTGTGTCGAATGATTGAATTAAAATAGATGCATTGAATTTAAGCTAATTTAAATTCTTACTGTCAATACAGAATTTGAGTAAACAGGTTTTTGCTTTCACACTCGGTAAAATTAATTCAGAGATAGGCTTAAATCAGGCGTTAGAAACCGTTGGACCATAAACTTTTAAAGTTCTTTTGCAAGGTATTTTTTTTCTATTCATAATAAGTTGGATTTTCTCATTAAAATGTGGTTATATACATTTGTATCATGGTTTCAAGGATTATAGAAAAATGAAGAATATTCCATGCATTAATATATGGTCAAATATGTGGATAATTGCAACGCAAGCTGTTTAACTTTATGTGAACTGTCAACTGATATTTTGGAGTAATTTGCACCATATTGAATGTAATGTGACATGTCAGTGGCCGTTACAATCCTCGAGTAGGTATCCTATTGGTGTAGTTTTTCGATACCAGTATATATTTTAATGCTGTTGGGAATAATTTATGATCTGTCATTCAAAGTACCCTTGTGTTAAAATGGTAATAAAAGAATTCACAGAATTTACAATGGATATATATGTGAAATATGCATGTAACAATGTAAGGCAGAATTGATGATTAGATGTATATAGAAAAATGTATACATAATTTACTGATAATTTGGAAATACTATACTACGATAGTACTTAGAAGTTGAATCGTAATTTAAAAAAAGAAAGAAGAATAAAGTTGAAAAGTTGAAAGGATTGTATGCCAAGTTGTATTTTTTGCATTCATTAAAAGATTATAATTCTGAAATTGCAATACTCAAGTACTGTAGTCTACGTGTTGTGTTCTGATACTTCTGAGTTAAATTTATAGTTTGTTGTTAAAGGAAAGACATTGTTTTAAAATTTCTATTTTGTCTTGTTTTAGGGGAGGACATCACCAATGGACTGCTGGAAGACGATTTGGAGAAGGTCACAGGTCAAATTCATCTAGCGATCGAGATGCCTTTGAAAAGCCACGACCTCCACAATCACCTGCTAGATCAACATCACAGACGAGCAGAAAAAGTCCAAAAATGAAGCGAAAGCAATCAAATTCTACTAGTCGTTCAAGGTCAGGATCATCAGATTCAAGTTCAAGTAGTAGCTATAGTGACTCGTCTTCTGACAGCAGCAGGTCAAGGTCAAAATCTGGAAGGTAAGTTAAGCAAAACTTCTATTTGTATGTATATTAAATGTAGTCTTGTGCATCAAAAAAAAGTATTTGTGACCTATTATTAATTTTCATTGACTTAAAGATTATGTAAAAATGCCTGTTTTTCTTTGTTAAATATGAACAATTAATAGGGCATACACAGACATATATTATGGTTTTGTAATAAAATAGTAAAGAACATGTATATTAAAAGGAAGACACGTATGGAAAGGTCAATACTGTGTATTTTGGTTTCATTGTCCTTGGTAATTAAAGGTGAATATTTGATAGGAGCTACTGAATTGGGTAAGAGATTTACATTTCTTTCAAAAGTTATCTTTGGTATTTTAAGAAATATTGATCGAAGTGAATTTAGTGTATAAAATGTATATGGTGTTACAATCCAGACATGTTTTGCAGCAGGAGTGGTTCTCGTGCAGGCAGATCCAAATTACCGTCCACAGGGTCACAGGTCAAGTCGGGGAGGTCAAGGTCACAAGAATCTATAGGCAGTGACAACACAGAAACTACAGAGGGTGGAGGTCGCCCACATGGTATTAGAATCACCAACCTTCCTGGACGATCTAGTGGTAAGTAATTTCTTTCTATTACAGCTGATTTCCTAATGCTTGCAAAGTAAAACTTTGGGTGGCTTGCTTGCTTTGTTTGTATAATTGTTTATACAAGCTTTGCTAATAGAATTGACATCTTTAAACAATTTATATAGGCATAGTTTAACCTGTTTATATCATATTTGAATTTAATTGGGTGTTATCGTACTGATTGTACAATATACAAACAAAGCAAGCAAACTTACCAAAGTTATGTTCTACATACATTAGGAAATTAGCTGTAATTTATACTACAGTTACTCCCTATGTATACTACAATTACTCTCCTGTTCATGCTCTCTATTTATACTACAATTACTCTCCTGTTCATGCTCTCTATTTATACTACAATTACTCTCCTGTTCATGCTCTCTATTTATACTACAATTACTCTCCTGTTCATGCTCTCTATTTATACTACAATTACTCTCCTGTTCATGCTCTCTATTTATACTACAATTACTCTCCTGTTCATGCTCTCTATGTATACTGCAATTACTCTCCTGTTCATGCTCTCTATGTATACTGCAATGACTCTCCTGTTTATGCTCTCTATTTATACTGCAATTACTCTCCTGTTTATGCTCTCTATTTATACTACAATTACTCTCCTGTTCATGCTCTCTATTTATACTGCAGTAACAAATCTTGGAAATGACATGCATTTGTTTGCAGGGGTTCAGATTTGTGTGGGTCCAAGGTCAGAGACGCTGGCCTGTGTTTTCTAGGTGGAGACTTTTCATTTTTGAATTACAATTTTGTATGATCTACTTGTGGTAACCAGGGGTATGAAATTATATTGAAATTCTTCGTTTAGTACAGGAACAATTTGTTCTAAAAAATCATTCAGTGGGATTTTATTTCACTATTTGTGCTATTACAGAAATGTATTGTCCTGGGTGAGAAGTTCTAACATATTTACTTTTCCTGTAGATATTTGAAGATGCTGTACAAGTGGGACGTGATATTTTTTTCTTTCTGTGTAACTGTCCTGCATTTGTTTCTATCAAAAGCAACATATTTTACTTATAAATGTATGACCTTTATGGCACAGTAAACTTTTAAGATATTTTACTCTCAATTCAGAAATTAGAATGCAAATATGCAATATATAGGGTGTAATGTAAGATTAATGAGGCCATTAATCAGGTTTTAATACATGATGAAGTGCATTATATGACAGGCCAAAATTAACTCATTTTTTCCAGAGAAATGCAAACATCATATAATACTCTTGGATGAAATAACAGTTTTATTGGGAGAATTAAATGGATTTATGAGGAAAGAAATTAGAAAAATTGAGTTTGAGGAGTTAGAAGTGAAATTTTGTGAAGGATTTTATGATGTATCTGATCTTTACAAATAGTTTCTACATGTTCCAGTTCTAAAAATAGATTTACATAAAGAAATTTTGCTTTCAAATGTTGTTAATGATAATACGTAGAAATATAAATCCTCTTATATTAAACCCTTGTTTGTTGTTACTAGTTTCTAGAACAGGTACTTAAAATAAGATACATTTTTCTTTAGTAGAAAATATTTAAAAACCTGAATCTTTGCCAAGACCTAGTACATCTGTTGAATACAGAGACAAGCTCAGGGCTAGAAGTGTTTTTGTTCAACAGGGAAATAATTGGCACAGAATGTTAAGGTTCTGGTGGGGTATCTATTTTTTTCTATTTTTTTGGCAAGGAAATTGGCATGTAGTAAGAAAATTAATTATTGAGGTTCACTACAGGGAAGACTTCTGTATGGATTGGATTGTTCAGATTATGTATGTTTAAAGTTGGAAGGGAATTATTGTATATGCACATAAGCTACTTATTTGTTAAGTAGAACATGTGTATTTTATATATGTATTTTGCACATGAGTAATACAGATTAATGTCAAAATTTACAGTGGATTTAAAACAAACTAATTTTCCCAAGTTGAAGGATTTTTACATGAATATTAAAAATCACTAATATGTCAAACTTTGACATTTCTGTATACAAATTTTTGAAGAAAGTTGGACAATCATGAATCAAGAACTGATTACATTAAACACAAAATTTCAAAGTAAAATCTGTTAAATTAGCTTGATTCTTATACAGCAAAAAAATTCATTCCTTTAAGACAAAATTTCAGATTCAAGTTTTCAACCCTTCTATACAGTTCTTGCTTAAATACTAATGTATTCAGTTCAATGGGTTCAAAGTATATTGGGTCTATTAGTCTGGGACCTTATTTTCCTTGTAGTGGACCATTTTCTTATTACTAAGTCAATATATAAGTCAAATTTAATTATGTTTACACTAAGAAGAAGATTACATATTTGCTACACCGATGCTTTATACACCACCTTTGACTTACTGAAGAAGACCCTTTTATTATTGAAATCAAATTTAAAACTGTCTACTGTATTTCATCGTATATCATTTTTTTTCATTTTACAGACACCAGCTTACGAGATGGACTTTTCCACGAATATAAAAAATACGGGAAAGTGAATGCTGTGCAGATCTCAGGAAATGGGGATGGTCGATACGCTATCGTCAGCTTCAAAAAGTCAGAAGATGCTCGTAAAGCAAATGTGGCCTCTCAGGACAAAAGATTCTTTGGTGCAAATATCAGAGTATCGGAGCACGAGGGAATAGGTATGTTATCAATGGCATGGATTTGGTGGAAGTAGAAATGGCTTTTTTTATTTGGAAGATTGAGTTAATTGCTTGATAATATTTTTCACTGTCGGGGAAAATTCCTTTTAATAATAGATTTGGAGATCGTTTAAATTTTTTTATTACTGTGGATGCTGTTATTTTCTTTTGTTCCAATTTTGAAAACTGGTTCAGTCTTTTTATAGCAGACCATATGCTATGGGTTTTGCTCATTGTAAAAGGCTGTGCAGTGACCTTCAGTTGTTTGCAATTTGAGATCTATTGGATAGTTTATTTACCTCATATGCCATCATACCACATCTCCTTATATTTACATTATATAATTTAAGATGTTGATGACGCAGAATTCCGTCCCCCAGAAGCTGAGCTGGATGAGCACCACCCTAAAGCTACTAGGACATTATTTGTTGGAAATCTGGAGAAAGAAATCACCATGGAAGAACTGAAGGACATGTTTTCTAAATATGGAGATATTTTGGTAAGTTGAATTTGTGTTCCCCATTCTGTACCCCAACTTATTATAGACAGGAATTTATTAAATAACTGATGCCACTAGGGAAAAAAGAAAAGGTGATTAGAAATTGCATCAAATGTGGAAAACTTGGAAATTTCTTTTTCATGTTAATATGAATTGAACAACCTATTTATTTTCATGAAAAAATGGACTCAAAATCAACTAGAAATGACTAAATGCTAAAGTAGTGTCCTTGTATAAAAGTCCAGGTTAATACTTGTTCAAACAAAGGAATAATTTGAATGAATGTGAATGCAGTTTTATCCAGTTACGCTAATTCATTATTGGACCAAAGTCTAGCAATATTTAAAAGACATGCGAAATCGGTGCTGTCTGGGTTTGAGTTTTACGCCTTTATACAAATTGTTTTGTATATGATCAATATATGGCTTCTAAAGCATTTCTAAAGTGTGCTAGATTTTCATTTAAAATGAAATGTTGAAAGTTAAAGTGTATTTTGCCTTAATACAGAAGGGATTGAATGTTGATCCTTAAAATTGGACCAAAGAATGTTATGTTTTGATGGATCTTAAAGTTTAGCGATGACTTTATAAAGATTTATTTATGAATTTGTATTAAAATTTTGATTTGATTATAAATCACATTCTTTCCCGTTTTGATCTTATGGATTTAAAATTAATGCATTAATAAAATATTGTTAAGTGAATTGATTACCCATTATGGCCAGAAGGGATGAGATTTTGATGGCCTCCAAATTTTTTAAAAGGTAGCCATTAAAATAAAAATTTTGCTGACAAAGCCATGTCTGAAGAATTTAAGTTTAACATAAAAAAATGAAGTCAAACTCAAAAAGCGTGTTCTTTGTATTCAATGTATTATGAAAGACCTAAAAACACAATTATGACTGGATGAACACTGATTTCCAGTTCAGTGCTAATTTGTACATTGTTTAGAAAGTTTCTCCTTACACATGTCAAAATTGAAATGAATAAGTCAAACTGCCGTGGAATGAAATAAGATAATGAAATTTTACTTTGAACATTTCTATTAACTTGAAAAGACCTTGAATCCATGACTTTTTGTTATCTCATAGCTTAGGTACAGATAGACGAAATACATTAAATTTTAATATTTAAAAGACGATTTCATGGTTTATGAATTTTGTTTATACACATGATATATATGTATATGGTTCATTTAATATAAGTTATAAGTTTAATATGAATTTAAATGATACTGAAATTACTAAATTGACTAATTTCCATATGCTATGGGTCAAATACGAATCAAATTGTGACATTTTCATCAATTTCTTATTAGTTGTAGTTTTATGATATTATTACTAATCTATGGTAAATAGGATCTGTATGCTAGCTTTTAAGCTTGAATTTAGGACTAAAAATAGTACAGGATATTATTTCAAATTAATGGACCTTCTTAGTAAAATAAAGTAGTCATGAGTAATTGTAACAATAATAAATTAGTTATGAAGTTATGACCACGTAACAGGATATTTATAAAAGGTTGTATTTATGAAAAACAACAAAAATGGTCCAAAAGAAATGTAAAAAAAGAACTATAAATTCAAAATAATAATAATATTCTGAATAGTTATGCTTATTTTCAAAAAGGGGATACAAAATACTTATTTATTAAACTGTTCTAATGAAAATTATTATAAAAGAATGGATACAAGGAAATGACTAGATCAGATAAATAAATAAATTTTAGTCAACTGTCATTGAGTATGAAGATTTGAGCAAGACCGATGGTAAAAATATGTAATACTTTCTATCTCATAATCTGTCTAAAAAACTTTGGTCTACTCTTGGGACAAGAACAATGCAGAATTAAACAAAACATGGACCTTTTCCTCCTGCAGATTATATTGTCACTCATTGGTGGATCCAGGGGGGTGTCCGGGGTTGGAACCTCTCCTTTTTTTTGGCCGATCAATGCATTTGAATGGGGACATATAGTTGGACCCCCCCCTGGGTTGGGAATACCCCTTTTTAAAATGGCTGGATCTGCCCCTGGTCACTTCTTCTGACCTCATAATAATATTTTGTGTTGTTTTGATTTGTAGGACATAGATGTTAAAAGGCAAGGTGCAATATCAGCCTACTCGTTCATCCAGTTTACAGATATACGGAGCGTAGTGAAAGCTCTCAGGGCTCTGGATGGTGAAACCATGGGAGGAATGAAGTTAAAGGTATGTTCTGTGATCTTTAGTAAGAGAGGTTAGAGGACTTGAAACGGTACATACTATGATCTTTATTAGAGAGATCGACTTCAATTTGTAAAAGGCAAAAGTTTTGATAATTTCATTAATGAACTTTTTAATGACAAAGATGGACCTTAAATTTGTAAAAGGCTAGAGTTTGAACATTTCATTGAAGAGAGTAATTTTAAACACCTGGCCTTCCATTTTCTACAAGAGGTCCCCTTATTTGTAAATCTAAATGGCCCCAAATATTTTACTTTTACTTGACTGGTTGTTAAGAGTTTATATTTTTTGTGTTACTGACTTGTAGAGGTTTGAAACTTAAAATGACACGAATTTTAACAATGTTTAAAGTACAGTTCTGTCACACACAGACAAAAGCAAGGAACACACCTTCTTGACGTGTGAATGCGCTCGAATCAATATATGAAATAAAGGGATTCACCTTTGCTTATGAGATATATTGGAGAAGACGTAATTGAATTGATTTATGTACATATGTTATATACTTGGAGAATAAGATAAAACCTATGGATTTGCTAGTGTTATAAAAATCCTGTATTTAATGCATAATATGAATATTACATGAATTTTTTGCTGGTCTGACAAGAATTTTCAATAATGCCTATTAGAAAAAATCTATACAAGAATTCGTTATACACTGACTAGCTTGTAAGATTAGTGCAGTGTATTTCCTGAACTAACATTAATTTATTGGCTTAAATCAGGAAAGCTTATTTAAAGTCATTTTTAAATGCGTCCTTGTATGCTGAACGAAATATTAAGATTGTCAGGAAGTTTATAGTTATATGTGTATCCACTATTATGTTGGCCCCTTAGGTCACAGAGAGAGTACTTCCTGTAAACAAGTGGTTTGGAAACGATTCAAACATTTATTCCAGTTAATAATCGATGATTAAGAGAATTTTGAATTGTCGATCGGTAGAAAAGCACATGGGAAAGTAATTTGTTGGGTCGTTATATTTTGTGTAACCTAAAAATTAAAAACAGGATGCAGGATTTTGATATTGATATTAGATTTTAGCAATTTGAGGTATTGATGGTGAATTTCTAAATGACTTTTACAAATGCTGCATTAGGACTATGCATATATTGAAAAGTAATTCTGCATAGTTTTGTGTGTAGATCTAGATAAAACTAGGAAGATTTCTCTTCCTAATGACAATAAAGCACAAGATAGCTTTGTTGATAAAACATTTGCATTTTAAATAAATTTTACATTTGTTGTCCTTTTTCAAAGATATTTGATGAAAATGGAGGATATTAGGAGTGGTATATTTTACAATGATTAAAATTGTTGTTTGAATTATGTATGACATTTCGGAATTTAAGTGACGATAATTTTTTATGAAATTAAAGTTATTTAATGTATTAAAGAGGTAATTAGTTCAGGAGTCTAACGATTGTTCTACTTTTATCACTCGCTGAAACCTGTTACGGAGGTTTATTTGATTATCGAAAAATATTTGTTGTATGGATTGGAAAATCAAATAATTTGTTCTTCTTGGAGAGTTAGTACATCCGTATAAGTGATATTGTTGATTATTGATATTTTTTAACGAAGTTTGTCCACGCTGGATGGAAATCTATACCACAGTTTCATATTCTGTTGGAGCTAATTATTCATGATTTTCTGACGTATTTATTTGTTCTTTGATTACACCTGCTAGACAAATAATACTTGTAAATAAAAAATGGGCATTTATATGTCCATCTTGTGTTACATATCCATTACAAAATGTTGAAAAAATCTGTTCTGACTAGGTTAGATGTCGTGGTTATTATTGCACATGAAACAGAATTTTGTTATCCAATATTTAATCAGTTGATATTGATTTTTTCATACTCTCTGATTTATGACATTGATTTTATGGACATTTTACTATATTTGAGGTTTTTTCATTTTTGTGAAGTCATCATTTTGTTACGCAATTTTCTCCTTATAGACATCAGACAGGATTGACCGTAAATAAATTACAAAGTTTAATATTTTTTGTATTTTTCAGCTTGGTTTTGGTAAGAGCATGCCTACAAACTGTGTCTGGGTGGACAACTTAGCCGACACTGTTCAGGAGAAATTCCTCTTTAGACAGTTCAATCGCTATGGCCCAGTGTCTAACATGGTTATTGACAGAGAACGAGGCAAAGCTCTTATTTTCTTCAGTAGTCTGGAAAGTGCACAGTTTGCTCTCAGTGAAATGAGGAATAGAATCTTAAACGGCCAGAAAATTCAGGTAATTTTACATATACATATACATATATATATATGAAATAAGGAGATGTGGTATTATTGCTGATAAGACCGCTACATGTATTCAGCAGTGAAACATGACATAGATATTAGCAACTGTTTGCACATTTTAAAAGGTGAACTTGATATAGTAAATTGTAACAGACTTCTGTTTTAAAATAGAAAAATGAGAGTAGAACGTTTTCACAGCAACTTTACATCATATCAACCCCAGTCTTTTCTATTTTAAAAAAAAACCAGGTAATTTTTTTTGCCAAAACAATTTTCCTGAGTCAGTAAGTTTTGTAACATTGACTTCAATGTGGAGAGTGTTTTTTCCTTCTTCAGTCAATGTATATTTTTGGCAAGTGATTTTTTTTCCGGCGAAAATGGCACCCCCCTAATTTTAATGTATAGTACAAGTATTTAGTTCTTATGGTGTTTTTTTGAACAACAGTTTGATTTAGTAATTGTTTTAGTACTACCATTATGTAGTAAAATGGTCTAATACAAACAGTGTAGAAAACATAATAATAATCTTTTCTTAAAAACTATCTGGTCTTCATAGTGAAACACATGCAATGATATAATTTACAAAAATATTTAGAAGAATTATAGATAGTTGTTATTTTAGAAATACAATTATTATTGGAAATGATTTTAAATACCCAAGAGAATACCATTTTATTGGAAACCATTTTAATACTCGCAAAATTGCATATCTTCGATCTTTGATAATCTCATCTTTTTTCCTTAGTCCTTTGTGTCTTGTCAGTTATAACATCTTCGTGGAATCTAAATGTGAAAAGTGGGAAAGGAAAAAAATGCTTTTAGATTGCCATGGTTACCAAGTAACTTGATAATTTTATTTTGCAATAAACACCTGTCATAAGTCTGACATTTGAGATCTAAGATCAAAGTATTGATGGAACGTCCATTTTCTAGCAATAAGTAGCAAGACTATTTCTCCGCCAAGCTATCTAAATTTTATGTCGTGTTTTTCGATCTCGCTGAGAAAGGATTAATGAATGTATGTTACGTAAGTTTGTTATAAGAATGGTTTTTCTTGTGGCATTCTATATGGATGTATTGATTTTGTGTTTTTGTTTGAGCTTGGAAGAAAATAGTAGGATTTTATCGTTCAAAATGTAGATCAAAATAAGGAAATGTTTTTTTTCCTCAAATTTTAATTACAATGAGATAATATCTTCCTTGTTGGAGAGGTATATTTTCATGTTAATGACTTGTATTGAATAAAGTATTTAGTGATGCCATGATCAAGGCTTATGTAGATATTTACTCTACTCATTATTAGATTGATAAATTGTACATATCTTTTATGTGTGAAGATTGTGCACATATGTGTTACTATGGATTCATTTATGTTCGAGGATAGCCATTTTGTGGATTGAGGAAAACTAGCATTGGATATTTTATTTCATGGTTTTGCTGAAGTCTGCATAGAACCATAAAGAAAATGTTGAATATTTAAATTTGTGATTCACCTGTATGTATACACAAAAATCGGTTTCAAACAAAAATGATTCCACAGCAATGGATTTGTACATATATTTACTGTCGGAACAAAAATAACAAAATGATGCACATATTTGTTAACCCTTGTTCAGATAATGAATTAATTTCTACCTAGTCGACTTATAAAGAATACAATTGAATATAGGTTTCTTTAAAAATAACAAAAATCTTGATTAACCGAGGATTGCCTAGTAGAAACAATGTTATGGATAATTAAAATTTATTATTAAAATTTATTCTCTTTTTTTCCAGATTGATTTTGGCAGCAGAGACTGCCAGACGGATTTCTATGACAAAATGGAAAAATCTGGTCAGTTGAAGCCTGGACAGAGGTCAAGTGTAACTTACCAGAGACAAACAAGTGATACCCAGCGGCCGGAGAGGTAGGTCATCTGTTACAACATGGAATAAATATTTAAAAAATATGTGGTGTGATTGCCAATGAGACAACTCTCCACAAGAGACCAAAATGACACAGAAACTATAGGTCACCGTACAGCCTTCAATAATGAGCAAAGTCCATACCGCATAGTCCGCTATAGAAGGCCCCAAAATGACAATGTTAAACAATTTCTCGACAAGTCAAGTTAGGACTTATTTCAATGTAAATGGAAATACTATGGCCCTCTGAAATCTTTCAATGTGTGTCTAAATCCTTGAAGTAAAAATTGTACAATGTTACAGCAGAATTGCTTGTGTGTGTATAAAGTACAATGGAGTTAACTTCTCTCTCTTGTTTGCCAAGTGGAACAACTCTAACTGTTGGACCGTTTTGAATCTATGTTTGAAATATATGATAAAAGAATTTATGGTTTATGAAACAAACTGGCATATTTAAATTTTATTAATGAAGAACACACTCAGATATTTTAGGGTTTATAATTTCTTATTGTCAAAAGATTGATTTATGTATGAATAAAAAAGCTGTAAAAGTTCATAAACCCCAAAATGACAGGTATTTAGGTTATTATGAAAACATATTCAACTATTTTTGAATACAGGTTCAAATATATATCCATGTTTATGAGAGTCCTTTGAAGAATTCTGATTTAGTAGAATGTTATTGTTTGTCAAGTTTTCTCACCTAGCAGGTAAACAACCTTTGGGATCACAAAGCCTTGACATTTATCAAATTTAGTCTGTCATTTTAATAGATTATTTTTTAACTTCAAATTGTTACACAATCATTTTCATGATGTGTTGAATATATTTTTTTTTTTTCCATTAAATTCAAATAAAAATCAGATAAAACCCCTAAAAACAGCAACAAAATTGGCAATACATGTAATGGGGTAAGAGGCCTAACTCTACTGTTAATTTCAATATGGCTTTTAATCTACTTTTGATTCATAACTTTCGTTAATACAAATTTTCATGGCTTTTCCAAAGTTTGCATACAAGCTAATAGACTAATAGAACATAACTTGTTTTTTTTACCACTTGTTACATAATGTTGTTATGAGTTGCCTTGAACAGAAAATAATTGAACTTTTTAATAAATCTAATCTTGTGTTTTAGGGGTAGAGGAAAATTTCCATTTCCAAGAGGAAGAGGTTTTGTCAGAGGTGGGCGTGGTGGTCGATATATTGCTGGCCACACTGCAGGATATGGTGGCAAAGAATACCATGAGGACTACAAATGGCAAAGGTAATACACCATTTCAATTAATTTGTTCAGAATCTTTCAAGGAAAACATCTCTGACGAAACTTAATTGACTAGGATTGTCAGTTTTCCTATCAAAGGTCCATCATGTTCTCTGAGGACTCAGGCGTCCTACACCAATAAAAAACAGACTGCCACGAAATAGCTCAGAAGCAGTGCTTAAAAGTGGTGTTAAAACATATAAAAATCAATTAAATCAAATCGCTCACCAATTATATGATATAACTATAGGAAACAAGGGAGTATATATATGTATATATGTCAACGAAAAAGCAACTGGGCTACATGGGAGTGCTTACGTGATGAAGCATTAAGCCTACCGTTAAATAAATAAAAATTAAAATAAGAAAATAGTATTATTGCCATTGAGACAACTCTCCATCAGTGACCAAATGACATAGAATAAATAGACAACAGCTATAGGTCGCTACAGCCTTCAGCAATGAGATAAAACCATTAAATCGGCTCTCTTTGGAGAATGACTGTAAACCAAAATAATTTTACAGATATTTTTATATACATTAAGTTCTTTCTAGCTTTTTAATTTTTTTTATTCCCTTAATTAGCATGTCAACAGTCAGTCTGAATAAACAGTCACTGAACTAAAGAGCTTCATAGTCCAATTTTCAAATGAACAAGCAGTTGTGTAAAATTACAAAACTTCAATGCAATTTTAGAAGTAAACATTATTTGTTAAGAATAGGCAATTGTTCTTTACGCCTCCAGAGGCACTTCTTTAAAGGTAAACGAAGGGTGATAATTTGAAATTGATTGTGTTTGTTTTTTAAAATCTTTTGTCAGCGCCAAACTGTGTACAAATTCTTGTAGGCGGGTTCACCTGTACAAAGAGCATTACTTCTTTGTCTTTACAATAAAGAAATCATTAATGTTTAGTCTTGAGAGATATTTCACATTTGGATAGATATAATTTTATTATCAAGTTTCATCTATATAAAACCAGCTGCGTGAAGTTAAAATCTTATAATTTAACATTTGATGCATTTAATCTTGTTTGTTTTTCCAAAAAATCTCATTCATATGTCAGGACTAAAAAGAACAATTTTGAAACCCACCCAGGATTATTAACATTATGCTTAAGGACTGAAAAAAACAACAAAAACAATAATAGAAAAATAAAGAATTTGAAAATAAATGATTTCAAGTAGAACTTTTTTTTTAACGCCACAGAGATAATTCAGATTTTAAGGGTTTTTCAAATTAGATAGTTTGAATGACAGTGTTTCAGATGAATATGGCCTTGTTATTTAGACAATAAAAATGAAAACAGTAAGGTTGTCATGGTAATAAAACCTGTTAATTTTTTGATGCCAAGGCCAATATATATTCATGGATTATAAGATTATTTTTTTACGCTGATAAATCCAGGTTGAATTTCAATTAATACAAGAAAATAAACCTTTGTAATGGCACATATTTAATATTTGATTTATCACTTTCTCAATTTCATGCCCACTTAAAAAACCACTACTTGCCAGTATTTACCAGAATTTACCAAAATGGTCTAAGGCCTGACCATTTTTTTTGCCAACCTTGGTAGTTTGTGGGAAATGTTATAATTAGTGAATCAACTACATAAAAAAATAAATGGGGTTTTTGTAAATTATGATATCATTTTTCAACATGTAAATTAACTTTTGTGTACCCATTTTGCTTTTTGATGAACAAAATCATTCCTAATAAGGGAAGATGTAGGTACGATATCACCCTGCATTCTTCAACAAATGACAAGCAACCACACTTTATCCAAATAATGGTGCCTTGTTTGAACAAGTTTTAGTTCAATTCAATAAGATTCCACATCTAAATTGAATTTTTAATGAATAGAAAGATAAAAAGCAACACTCAATTAATAATTTATTTATGCTAAGTAATTTCAGTATAATTTAAATGTAGTGCTTTGCAAACTAATAATATTTTTCTTTGTATTCTTAGGTATAATGAAGAATACAGCCAAAGCAGCGGTGGAGGTGGGACTACATTTGAAGGTGACTTTGAAACCGATTTACACGCATATAGAACTCAGCGAGAGCGTCAGCGTAGTTGTAGTCCTGACCAATATAGTGATGATATGTATAGTGAATCGTACCGTGAATATAAAACAAGGTATGCCGAATATCCTGGAGGCGGAAGTCCAGGGAGTGACGAAACTTACGACTATAAAAATAGAGACGAAATATATTATAAGGAACGATATGTGATAGGATCTCGTGAAGCTAGTCCTGAGGGATCATTTCATGGTCGTGAGTGGAGTAATTCTCCCACACGAAATCGGGTGAAAGACCCTGAAAGAAACACACCACCGACCCCTCTCGGAGGGGAAGATACTCAGGACTTTTCATCGCACGAACAGAGTCCGTCTGAAATGGACACTGAAAACAAACGATCAGGAAAAGATGATTTTGATATAACAGACGCTGACATTCAAGAATTACGAACATCTAATAAATATAGTGCTCATAGGAAAGAATCTTTATCACGGTCGGAGGAAAGATATGCTCGCAAGCGATCATACGATGACTCTTTTACACGAGACTCATTATCTAAAGAGGATCTTAGTGTTCGGAAATTAGACAGACAATTAAGTCATGGAAGTCACGATAAACTATCAGAATCTAAGCGAGACTTGTTTAACAAAATGAAGAAACTTCAGTCAGAAATCGGTAATAAAAGTGAAGGACAATGTAGTTCTAATAGTAGTGATTCTGATCGAGGTTCGTTAACAGGCGGGGATCTATCAAAGTTAAAACATGAACGACAACTTCTGTTGGAGAAAATTAAAATGTGTGAAGATACTAATATTAGTGACACTGATCGTTTGGATAAATCCCCATTAAAAAGGCCAAGGCTGGATCCTTGGTCAGGGAAAAGTGCAAGTGGACAAAGACTTCAGAGTGAACTTGGAAGTGTGATTATGGGACCTAAAAAAGAGAAATCATATGATGTTTCCCAGAGCTATCGTAAACAAATGGAAACTATACGTAAAAATGAAGAAAAATCTGTGAAAGATGACTCTTTTAAATCGAAAAAGAACGATATATTTAGCTATGAGGATGATAAGGAGGATTTAATACCACAGGGATTACTTTCACCGAAAGATGTACCAACAGCATTTGTGAAAAAGCGTAAAAAGACCGAGGTGTCCGATGAAAAAAGCAGGATGTACCGTCAAAAACGTGAAATAGAGGATGAACGTATGAGCAGTGACAATGAGGAAAGTGCTAAAAACGTAACACGAACTGATTCAGTGGGTTCATTAGGGAGTATACGTCGTCTTTCTAGTGGACATTCCTCGCCACGGACACCTATTACAGGTCATCTGTCTCTTGAAAGTATTGATCATAGACTAAGTGAATCGGAACAGTCATTAATGTTTAAGAAACTTGACTCTAGTAAGCGACGGAGTAAAGATGATCATTCTACTAGTCCTGTGATTATTCCTTTAGGAGAGGACATTTTAGTAACGGATATTCCCGATCCCCGTGTGCCAAAAGTAAAATGTGAAGAAGATTTCTGTCTTCCTTTACCAAAATTTGCAGAGTATACTCCTCCTGTTAAACTTAATTCACCACACTCAGAAAATTCAGGAGATGTTTCGAAAGAAGATTCTCCATGTTTTTCACCTCCGAGTAGTGGTAGTAAGAACGAATCACCACAGCTATCACCGAATGATACTAATTCTGAGGAGTCGCATACTCTTAGTAATCAAGAGCCTACTTACATACCAGAAGAAATTTCAAATAATTCAAATGAACCAACTATTGATACATTGGAAAATCAGGATATGGAAACAGTTAAACCTCATACGGAAGTAGATTTGGATGAAGGGTTATCTGATGCTAGTGATCATAATGACGATTTTTGTCTTGAAGAGCGCATTCGTAAACTGGATGAAAAACTCAATCAGCTTCCTACAACACAACCATCTAAACTAGGAACTGAAAATGTGTCATCTACGTCAATTGGAATAAATATGTCATCGTCAAATCCACCAACAAACATTTACTCTAAATTTAAGATCAAGAAACGTCAAGATTCTAATGGAGTAGGTCAGGAAGAAAATAGTGAAAAGGGAGATAAACCATCATCAGAAATTGTAAAAACAATGCTTAATCGTAGTAGTATATTTGATCTCGACTCTAAGAGACTAGAACAAATTAATGAGAAATATTCTCCGAATATGAAATCGGTTGTGTCGAATGCTGACGATTCTCCTAAAGGTGTGACATTACGGACTAAAGCAGAGACAAAGGAAATGCCTTTGTCTACACTGCCGGGATCGTTAGCTGGACGTTTAGGGAACGGTGGGTCGTCATTCCCAACGTTGTCAGTCAATACTCAACCAGTTGTTCCGTTAAGTGTTAAAATTGATGATAAACCAGTGAATTCATTATCGCCAGGATCTTTAAAAGGACCTTTTTCACATGATCAAAATTCTCAGGAAAATAAAACTGCTGATATGTGTTCATATAATAGTGACAATAGAATATATAATATATCTGATCGTATGGATGTACAAAATCCTGTAACAATTAACTATTCTCCGAGATTTAATTCTATAGACAATGGAATAAATAAAACATCTTTAGCAACGTTGTCAACGAGAACAATCGTAGAATCAGCAATTGAAACGGCTGAGAAATCGGACAATCTTTCTCCAGTTGATTCTATTGTTAAATCGGATCCTCGTTTAAATTCTAAGAATGCGTTATATAATAAGACTAATAAAATTGCTGATGATAATTTGGATTTTAATAAGAAACTTGATACGAGAAAATCGCCATCTAAATCTCTAGATATGAACTCATCTAAAATAGAAATGAAAAGTGAATCTGGACTTAAAAACGATATAGCATCTGATCATATTTTGGGAAGTAAAATATCTAAAAGTGATAATGTTGAGGATTCATCAGCAGATATTTCATCATCTGTTTCAATTGAACGTAAACGTAAATCAGAAACACCTTCAAAAAAGGATAAAATTAAAAATGCTGAGAGTAAGACAAATTCACCATCTGATACAGATAAGGAAAGTTCTAAGTCTGAAGTCAAAAGTGGATCAGAAAGCCCAGAATCTAAGAGGGCGAAAATATCGTCACCGGAGAAAGACAAATCTGAAACAAATTCACCGACTCACAGTGAAAGTGCTAAATCGGATAAACTTAAAAAAGACAGTGATAAGAAAAACAAAGAAAGTAAAAAGAAAGACAAATCTGAGTGTGATTCTATGAACAAAGATAAAGATTTTAATGATAAAAAAGATAAGGACCATGATGGTGATAAAACTAAAAGTTCCGCTAAGAATGTTGAAAATGAAACTAAGATTGACGATAAATCAGTAAAGTTGCCTTCTGATCTTGTTAAAAAGGAACCTCTTAATAAGACTGATGGAAAAGATGCTGATAAATCTCAAAGTAAAAAAGACACTGATAAAAAAACTGAGCATAATACGACAAAAAAGGAAAAGAAAAGTGATGGATCTTCATCTAAGAAGTCTGCAGAGAGTAAAACAGATTCAGCTCATAAGAAAGAGAGTAAATCTAGTGATTCTAAGACCAAGGATAAAACGAAATCTAGTCATAAAACTAAAGATTCCTCAAAACAAAAGGAAGGAAAGTCATCTGGAAAAGCATCTAAAAGTGGGTCAACTGAGAAAGTTGAGCAGACAAAAGATCAAGTAAAAGAAACTGTATCAACCACAGAAAATACCGATAAAAAGGAATTGAAAGAAAGTGAGATTAAAAGTTCAGAAAAATCTCAAGATGCTTCTAAAGATAAGACTGAAAAATCAAGTGAAAATTTAAAGGAGAAAGAGAAATCAACAGATGCATCAAAGGATAAAACTGTACCAACCACTAGTGAAAAACCAAAAGACAAATCTAATGGTGACAATAAACATAAAGCTAAGCTCGATAAGTCTAAGGATAAAAGTGGCGAATCAGCAAAACATAAAGCTAAAAGTGACAATTCTGAACAGCACAAAAATAAATCTAGTCATGATAATTCAAAAAAGGAAAAGTCAGCAGAAAAAACTAAACATACAAAGCCCAAGGACAAAACCTCATCAGAAAATGTTAAATCCAAAGACAAATCTGCCGACGCCAAGCAAACATCTGTAGAAAAGCCATCAGAACCTGATAGTAATGTTAAAAATGAATTGAAAGGGGCTGATAGTGAATTGGTGAAAAGTGCTGAGAAATTAAAGTCATCTGATGATGTTAAGACAAAAGAAAAATCTGAGAATGGAAAACAGAAAGAAAAATCTGGTAATGGTAGCACTTTTAAAAAAGAGAAAAGTGAAAACGAGAAACCAAAATCAACAGATTCCTCAACTAAGACCAAAGAAAAGACGAAACATGCTGACGGGAGTCATGGGAAAAAGTCAAAGGAGGATAAATTGAAATCTACAACAGCAACATCCTCTTTAGACAAACCAACAAAGGACAAAAGTCATAAGGATAACAACAAGAAAGATGAAGACAGATCGAAGTCAGATGCCAAGAAAGAGGGAAATAGTGACAACAAAAGTTCTAACACTAGTAAAATGTCAATTGACAGTTCTAATGCTAGCAAAACCTCAACTGAAACTAGTAAAACTTCAACTGACAATTCTAATGCTAGTAAAAGTCCTACTGACAGTTCTAATGTTAGTAAAAGTTCAACTGACAATTCTAATGCTAGTAAAAATTCAGCTGACAATTCTAATGCTAGTAAAACCACTAATGAGGGATCCAACTCGTCAGACAAGAAAGAGAATAATGGAAATAACCATGACAACAAGTCAGAAAATAAATCGGAAAAATCATCTGAGAACAAGAATGATGGTAAAAGTGAGAATAGTTCAGGAAATACCGACTCACTGGCGAAAAGTTCTGATAAATCTGAGTCAAAAAAGGAAAGAAAGAAAAGTGGAGAAAAATCATCGAGTAAAAGCAGTGGTAAAAAGTCTAGCTCAGAAAAGAAATCTGATGGTAAATCTAGTGACAAGAAAAGTTCAAAGAAGGACAAGGAAAATAAAAGGGAAGAAAAGAAAGAAGAGAAGAAATCGCCAAAGGAAGATAAGCATAAAAGTACACCCAAAAAGGAAGTTGAATTTGATTGGTCTGCTTGGGTGGAGGAACCATATGTTTCAATGTATGATCGAGTAAAACGAAAATCTAGTGAAAAAACCAAAGAACGAGAAATGCAGGTTACTAGGAAAAGAGATTTTAATAATCTAACAAAACGTCGCAATAATAAGAAACATAATAAGTTTGGTGATTCTGACGATTCTGATTTCTCACATGATAGTGCTGAAGAAACAGATGCTTTTGAGGAAGAAAAAGTAGCTAAACCAAGCAAAGAAGTTGTAAATGACAAAAGTGACAATGGACCAAAGCGTAAACGATGTATTATTGACACCTCAACATCATCCGATGACGATGATAGCCAGTTCTATAAATCATTCCAGAAAAACTCTTTGAATAACAAAGAGAAAAGTAAAGGTTTGACAGGGAAAAGTAACAAGCATTCCGTCAATGATATCTACTCGTCAGATTCTTCAGAAACGGATATTGACTTTCCACCGATATCTCCGGCAAAGAAGAAAATCAAAAAGACCAAAACAAAAAGTAAAAAACCTCAGATACATCATGATACTGATAGCGATTTGGAAAATAACAAAGAAAAACAGAAAAAGAAGAAATTGACATCTAGCAAGCCTAAACCAAAATCTACACCTAAGAAGAAGTCTGACATCAAAACACCAGCTGCAACTACACAAACAGATACACACGAGTCAGACATGCTTGATATAGATAGTGGGGACATGGACATATTTGATAGAATCAAATTGAAAAATCACAAAAAGAAAGAGTTAGTCAAAGATGCTGTTACACCTAATGCTAGAAGGTTTGATACGACAACTGATGATTCTGATAACCATTTGTTCTCACCGAATAAAATCAGTATGGCAAAGACGGAACCCAAACCTACTGCAAAGAAACTCACAATAATGTCTGATCTCACATCCGATTCTGACTCTAGTTTCCCTGATTTATCACCTAAAAAGAACTGTGTCACAAAGAAGAATCATACTATGGAAAGTAAGAAACCTGCTGTCACTGTTGGCGCTGGTGTCATTGCTCAAACTATTCGTATGGAAGATCTTGGTGAGAAGAAAGATGAGATGAAGAAGAAAGATGATGATATAAAGAAGAAAGATGATGATATAAAGAAGAAAGAAAAGACAAAAAAGAAATCTAAAAAGAATGACATGATGAAACCTGACGAGAAGAATGCTGTAGAAGATGGCAAAAGTCTGTTTGAGAAAATGGATAACATCATTCCTACTCAGTGTGAATTGAAGGATAAAAATAGTAAACACAAGAAGGAAATAAAATCACCCAAGGACCTGCCTTATCTTGATGAGGAAGAAATAAGCCAGGCTGAGAAGCTTGTTAATAACATGAACAAACTGGAAAAACCAATGAAGCATGACTCAGCAAAATTGAATAAGACATCTAAGCAAGATCATGAGAAAACTATCACCAAGAGTAAAACATCAAAACTGGACAAGATGGACCATAAATTGTCCAGTGAAACAGAAACAGACCAGGAAAGTAAATCTCATTCAACAGATCATTTGACCAAATCTGAAAGTGAAAGTAGAAAAGATGCAGACGATAAGAAATATGATCAATCAGTCAAAACTAAACCCAATAAAACGAAGAAGAAGAAACATGACAGTATATCTGTGGATTCAATTCCCAAGGTCACGCCTGAAGTGTCAGAGAAAAAGGATGTGGATACAACAAAGAAAGTCAATAACAAACATGACAAAATAGAATCCATTGATGGCATGTCTAAGAAGAAAATTAACAAAATTGAAATTGAAGACATGATTACCAAGAAACCTCCTTGTAAACTGGATATGGATGATGGGCTTCTTAAACAACATAACAAGCATAACAACAAAGTTGAGAAAGACATTGGCTACAAGATAGGCTTTGGGTTCTTTGAAGACTTCCCGATACTAGAAGAGTCAAAGTTAGACGACATACCAAAGAAAAAGGAGCCTAAAGAGAAGGAGAAGAAGTCAAAGAAGAACAAAGATGATGAGCCAAAAACACCAAAGAAAGAGACAGTAAAGGGTGAAGGAAAAACTCCTAAAAAGAAAGATAGAAAGAAGAAAGATGGTACCACAGAAATGATTTCAAAAGAAAATGGTCCCAAGCTGGAGGAACTTGTTGGCAAATTGGCAGCTGGGGCTATGCACAATTCTGATGTATTCGACTTCCAAGATGAAGATGACAACAAACCGCTATTTGCTGACTTCTTCAAGATGAAAGAAGAAATGACAAAGAAGGCTGCAGCTACAAAGAAGGATAAGCCAGATGGAAAGAAAGAAAATAGGCTTTCTTCTGAAGAAAAATCTGAGGAGTCTGAGTCTCATGAAGATGGAGAAGAGGGTAAAAAATCTGGACCCAAAGATAAGAAGGATAAAGTTAAATCAGATGAAGCTAAGAACATCATGGAAAAGCTGGAGGAATCTTTAAAAGATAGTCTGTTTGGTCCAAACCCAGGGAGCAAGATTGATGAAACAAGCATTACTAGCATGTTCAGTTCAAAGCATGTCAAAGAGGCATGTAAGGAAGAGGCCAAGAATATCATGGGATTTGCAAGTCCAAAGGGAATGGTGAAATCGGACGATGAGAGTTGTAAAAGCTTGACCAGTCCAACAAAATCTGAAATTATAAGTCCAAAGGATAAATATAGGAGAGACATGGTAGTTGGTCATGTAGATTTTGATACCTTTACCGATCTCCATAAGAAGGACGCAGAGGTTAAGTCAAAGGAAATTTCATCAGCTGAGGAAAAATGGAGGGAATTGATAGCCGGAAAGGAAGATGCATACAGCAAGAAAATCGATATTTTCACAGACAATTTAACACCCAAGTCTGATGTTCATACGGACAAAAGTAAAGAAGAGAAAAAAGGCAAAGTGGAGGAAAAGATTCCAGAAGTACCGGAGAAATCAAGAGAAGAAATCGTTGAAGAAGCTGTCTCAAGTTTGCAGAAGATAACAGAGACACCATCTGTTGTCACCCCTGAAGATGATAACTACCAAGATGGTGGACTTGTTATTGATGAGACAACTGCTGCAGTAGAGACGGTAACAGAAGAACCAGTTATGGCTGAGCAAGCACAGAATGAGACTGACCTAGCAATTCTGTCCATTTTGCAGTTTGATGATAAGTCTGGCAGTTTTCCAGAAACACTACCTCAACAGAATTCTCATGTTTCTGAACCACAGCCAGAAGTGCCACCAGAAAATATTGTGGTAGAGTCAGAACAAGTTACATTGGATACAAATCCTCTTGATAGTAGTATTGGATCTGAGAACGACTTGGTGATTGACACCTCTACACCTGATCAAGTTGAGCTTCAGAATGACATCAACTTGCCAATAACAGCTTCAAAACAGGAGAAGCCAATAGCAGCACCTGTTCAGGAGAAGCTGGTCACAGCACCAATTAAGGAGAAGCAGACAACTGCACCAATTAAGGAGAAGCCATTAAAGGCGCCAATAAAAGAGAAGCCAGTAACAGCACCAATTCAAGAGAAGCCAATAGCAGCACCAATTCAGGAGAAGGTATCAGCAGCACCAATTCAAGAGAAGCCAGTATCTGTACCAGGACCAACATCTGTACCAGTCGAACCTAGAAAGGAAACAATTTTGCCTGCAATGCCACCAGTGCAGGAGAAGCCATTAGAACATAAAGAAAAACCAAAATCCAGAAGAAATCAAAAATCCAAAGAGCAGATTGAATTGCTTAATGCACAAAAGGAACAACCAGCCAGATCAGTTGGACAGGTAGTAAAAGACAACAACCAGATGTTCAATATACAACCAGAACAATCAATACCACAAGTGCATCAAGATCTACATGCTCAATTTTTTGGACAGATCGCAGATTCAAAACAAATCATTTCCAAACAAATTCCAGAAGTTCAAAAACCAGAACCCAGCAGAAGAACTCGGAGGCAGAAGGCAAATGCCAAGGCTAACCACCAAATTGAAGTGCCAGGAACCTTCTATCCCCCAGTTTATAATGCTGTTGATCATAGTCTCCATCTGACTAACAATCTACAAGGTGGTGACGCAAGTGAAAAGGAGAATGAGGAGAAGTTACCTCAGCCCTACAATTTTGATGTTGAGAAACATGAAGATGCAGACAATCTACGTGTATCTGGTGACGAAGGTGGCAGCAATGCCGATAAACGTACTCGCAGAGGGAGAAAACAACAGAACTACAAGGAAATGAATTCCGGTGTTCATGGTCGAACGACTTCTCCCAGATCAAGGTCGTCTCCAAGATCTCCAAGGACAGGCATGTCACCAAGGCAAGCTTTGTCACCACTTAGTTCACCTAAAGCAGAATTGGCAGCACCTTTTGTAAAGATAGAAAGACTTCCATTTGGCTGCAATAAAAATGTGAGACCAGAGGGTGAAATGTTTAATGATACCCTTGATGGGAAACAACAAATAATTGAAGCTGTTGAAAATCTACCAGAAAATCAAGGTCTAACTGGAACAAAGAAACTGGTTGAAGAGATTGCCAAACCTGCTAACAAAGAGGCCACCAATGTTTTTGATTTTGACGATAATGAGCCAGAACTGAAAATTGTAACAACACCACTCAAGGCCACAAGGCCTAAGAAAGGTCGAAGAAATACCCAAGAGGCAATTTTACCACCACAACCGACAACTCCTGAAGTTAAAATTTCACCCAATGGGCCTAATCATATTGTTTCACCTCTTGAAGGTAGATGGCAGTGCAAGAAGGATAGTGAATCCGACAAGAATGGTAACCATCCTTTGAAATTGCGAATTGCTTTGACGCACACCACTGGGATGTCAACCAATACCACTAACAGCGTCAGTAGTATGATCAATTCAGCAACCATCATAGACAGTACCATTCCAAGCATCAAGGAAAAGAAAGATCTGGATAGTCTGACCAAAGTCTCTTGTGCTACAACATCATCCATCATGTCAACAATTGCTTCAGTAGCATCGAACGCTGCACCAACAATGGCCAACGTATGTATGGATAAGATGAGCAATGTAGATAGAATTATCGATGATGTGTCCAAAGGCATCTTTGACTGGGACAGAGGAAACGGTCAGATTGAACCAACTAAAGAGCAGATCATGATGAGCATGGCAAACATGATGCCTAAGGTCACAGACAGTTTCCCTATTGCCCTGCAGCCAACAAAGAAGAGGCATACTCAGAACCGTCACATAGGAGAACTAGATATGATGCCACCACCACCTATGACATCACTGCCAGGTCATGACCTTGGACTTGCTGCTAAGTCTTCACCTAGTCTTGTACAACCACCAATGGCATCATCACCTTTTGGGTTAAATGTCATGTCGATGTCACAAGGTCATCCACCAGTTCAGACTCCTCCATTGACCTCTGCTGGTATTCCAGTCAGTATTGCCTGTACCTCAAGCAGTCATCCAAGTCAAGGTAAGTTCAAAACAATAGTGATCTATATTTACCATAATTATGAATAGATTTAAGAAAAGATGTGGTACAAATGCAAATGAGACAACTCTCCATCCAAGTCACAATTTTGAAAAGTAAACCATTATAGTTCAAAGTACATGAATATGTTTTAAGTTATTTTGTGTAAAAATTCTGTTGTTAAAAAGTAATGCAGTGGACAATAATCTTGAAAGTGGTTAATTTTAAATTTGTAAATTTTGCAATTTATGTAATGACACATTTTCATGCAACTTTATAGGAAACGAAATGTTTTAAAATATCAATATCTACAGTTTTGCACACAGTTTCAAATCTGAATAAAAGAGATGTGTGGTTTTATATCAATGAGAACAAGCAACAACAAGGAAAACATACAATCATTTATAACAATATACAGTTGTCTACACAATATGTCAATTCAAAACCATCCTGTAGTCTATAAAATATGTGAATAGATTCAAAAGAAACAAAGTTTATAAATCTTCAGATGATTAGCTCATGATTATTAACACAACACTCATCTAGCTGAATATTATCAAATAATAATGTGTCCCTCTTGCATCAATATTTTATGTTGATTTATAAATTCAAAATATCTTCTTTTTTCAGTACAAATTGGTGAGCCAGCTATCACATCCTTTAGTCAGGCTAGACCTACATCTCAGATTACAACTACAAAGAATAAACCTTTGGATATGGCACTCAACCCACTTAACCCACTAAACATGATGGGTAGATCAGATGTTATGACCTCTGCTGCCCATTCCCTGTCAACTGCAGCTGTGGTCACTCAAACGACCACCACCACAATAGCTCAGCATAGCCCTGGACCATCTGTTGTTATGTCATCACAGAAACCAATGGTCACCACCAGTGGCAATACCACCGTCTTGGCAGGTAGAACGGTTACAGTCAAGCCTCCAAACACCGAGGCTTATCTCCAGCAGATGGGTCTTCATCCATCGGCTATTCCATCGCAAGCACCGGTTTCTGCTCACCAAGTTCCAATGCCTAGGATGCCAGACAATAAGCAGGGTTTTCCACATGGGTTTCTACCAAATCCAGCTTTCTCAAGACCAGAAGAACATAGTAGACCAATTCCAGCAAGTATTTCTGAAAAACAACCTCAGGTTACATCTTCTGCACCAACATGTGTGGTACATCCTATTACCACATCATCTGGAAAAACATTGGATCCAAAACTATTGCAGCATCAACAGATGATGCAGGCAGTAGCAGCAAGCAGGGCACCAGTGGTGTCAACGACCAGCAGTGGACACTCAATTCCACCAGCTCACATGCATCTAAGCCAGGCGCTTATGGAGAAAGAACAACATATGCGTAACATGGCCGCCCTGCATAATCAACCAATGATGCATCTGATGGGTCAGCCTCATGTCATGGCAAATCACATACAGCACAAACCAGAAAAGGCACCCAAAGGGAAACAGTCACATAAAGCAGAACTGCCACAACCCAACGAGCCCTTACAGAGACCACCAAGTGCTCACAGCCAAAAGCCACAGTCAAATGAGCCACAGAGGCCACTTAGTGCTCATGAAAATCAACAAATGTTGCACGACCAAATAAGGACTTTGATGGGAAAAGGTATGATTCCTCCCGGTGCAATTCCACCACACATTCTACAAATGTATCATCAACAACAACAACAGCAACAACAACAAATAGCTGCAACACAACAACAACAACAACAACAGATGGCCACAGCCAAGATGGAGGAAAAGAAAGGACACAAGAACCATACACCCAAAGAAATGGTGTCTCCTGGCATTGCTCATCAGCCATCCAGTATGTTCGCAACCAGTATAGCATCCCAGTCGTCTAATCCTCAGATCAAGTCTCCTGCTTTGGCTCAGACGGCACCCAGTCCACATCCTGTTTTTTCACAGCCATCAACATCTCAGGCTAGACCAATTAGTCCAGGAATGAAAAAGGTAAGAATTGTATTTTAAAAAACTGTTAAAATTGAGAATGGAAATTGGGAATATGTCAAAGAGACAACAACCCCATCAAAGAGCAGATAACATCAGAAGGCCACTAATGGTCTTCAAGGCAGCCAGGTTTATTATTAGAAGATTAAAATCCAAATTAATTTGTAGCATTTCATTATTAGTTTTTGCAAAAAAATCATTAGAACTTTTAAACTGTAATATTGTCAATGTTTCTTTGAAGTAACAGGTTGTATATCACAGTCTAAATCTGTGTTGCAAAGTTTATCCATATACACAAACAACCAAAAAAAAACGTACTTAAAAGTCCAGAAATAAAATTAATTCTGAGTGTTAGAATGTTGGTAGATCTTGGTGAAAAGTGTATTTTCAGAAACATTTGGACCCCCCCCCCCCCCCCAAAAAAAAAAAAAAACTCTTCTAAGAATATTTGAATATTTTTTTTTAACTTTCTTTGTTTGAATACTGAGAACAAATAAAAAAAAATGAAAATTTCTTTTCTTTTTAATAAGAAAAGACTTTATAAAAGTTGTATTAAAAAAATCTGACACATTTTTTTTGCAGCAGTTGAATGAGAAGTTTAATCAGAATCAATGGACCAGTGAAAGTATAGCTGAGGCCCAAAGGTCTGGACCATCATCTGGTGAACCATCACCATCTCCCAAACTCTGGGGTAGGTTTTCACATGTTTATGCTATAGTGGCAAGAATTTTATAGCTGCAGTATGGGCTTTGCTCATTGTTGAAAGCCATACAGTGACATAAAGTTGTTAACTTCTGTCATTTGGTCTCTTGTGAAGAGTTGTCTCATTGGCAATCACACCATATCTTTTTTGTATTGTCAGGCAACTAGAAGTTAAATCTCAAGTCATATTTATTGGTATTTTATTTGAGATTAATAAACTGAATCAAATTTATAAAAATATAAGTGTTTCATAAATCAGATTCTAATTTATTAGCATTTTATTTGTATGGAATTAACTGGATTCATATTTATTTACATTTTATTTGTGATTAATAATTCAATTGATTTTTCTGATAATAAATTTGATTTAAATGAGCCTTATCTCTCTCCCAAAGTTAGAAATAGCCTTTTGTATGATGCATTTATTTGTGCTCAAGTCCAATTTGCTGTTAATTAAAACTGTATTATTGATGAGCCGAGTGAATTTATTCCATTACCACGCTTTCAAGGTTGCAAAGGATATAGATTTTTTCCTTTGGGATTTAATTTGTATGCTAAGCAAAGGAATAATAACATTTGATCTTGTTAGCTTGAAATATCAATAGGACTCCTAATAATGACTAAAGTTGTGTGAAGTAGAAATATGTATATTAAACCCAAGTCCATACGAAAATTGGTCTGTTTGTTTGTCAAAATGCAATTAAGTATGAAGACTATATGGTGCATTTACCTCAATGAGATAGCAACCCAACAATCAAATGATAAACATATTTCAAATATACAGTTTTTCCTATATATTTGGTGACCTTTTCACTGAAGATAATACATCAATGTAAAGTAACATATAAGTAAGCAGTTGTTCAAATCATTTTTTTTTTCTCCAAATCTTTACAAAAGTTAGTTGAATTATTACAGTTAATTCTTATTTTTCAGGATATGGTGGCAGTCAGCAACCCAAACCAGCTCACCAACAGAATTTAGACTCCAGCAGTAAGACTCATCAAGAGGCTATCCGTCTCATTGAACAACACAAACAACAAGAAATGATGAGAATGCAGCAACAACAGGATCATGCAAAACTGCAAGAGATTCAGAGGCAAGAAATAGAAAGACGGGAAGAGATTCTACGCCAAGCAGCCTTGAAGTCACGAGACGGCGTTCCATCAACATCAGCCAGTACGTCTCAACAGTCGGACCGAGACCGTCAAACAGCTTCGGTGCCTGGCAAGCCAAGGTCTAGTCACTTACCTAATCATTCAGAAAGTGGACCAAGTGTCATGGACCCCAGAAATCTACACCATCTTCAAGGACCCAGAGGTCATGGTGCATTCGCCGCACCCACTGGCGAACTGATTCAGGGAATACCAGCACACCTGTACAGGGACCCAGAATTTCAACAGAGATTACACACTGCTGCAGCTCTTCGTATGCCACATCTACTGGATCCACATATGTATCCACAAGGATACCCACTTGGACTGCCTCATCCCTATCATGGACAGGTGGGTGGATTGCCGATAGACCATCCACACTTGGCAGACCAAAGGCCTCCATCACAGGGAGGTAGTAGCCATAGTATGAGGTCACCACCACCCAGGCAGGCCCATCAAGCTGTTGCCAAGAGTCCAGCAATTCCAGCCCAGCCACCAAACAGACAACAAATGCCTGATCCTCCACCTGGTGGAGAGGGGAGCTTACTCAGTTTGCTTCAGGTTGGTATTTTATGACCAGCTGTCTTTGATTTTATTCCAGAATTGAATGACATCAAAAGGTTTTTTTTTGTAGGATGTATCCCATACAGAAATTCAATACACATTCCATAGAATGTCTATTGGAACCTTTATAACATGCAAAATCAGTGGCTTCAGTAATTCTGGAACTCCTGTAGGATTGTGTTAATTTTATACTTCAGATATTTAGATACAGCATATATAGTTGAAATATAATTTGCACTACATGAAGAGCAAACAATTATATGAATTAAAAATAGACACTCATATACATCATAAATCAGTACATATAATTAGTATTTGACCCCTTATACACTTATTCAGATAGATGTAGCATGTTGTTATCAATTCAGTTTAAAAGTTGGATGACCATAAAGTAAAAGAGATTGTTAGCATGGTTAGTTATAACAAAAACAGCCATCAAAATAGCAAGTGATCAAAAGAAGTCGGATTTTATAATGTCTCCTGGTCTATATCAATTTGTTATGCATTGAACTTGTCCATATTTTGGAAATTGTCTTGTAAAAGATCATGAATAAAATATGTAATCTGAATTTCTATTGCAGCGGTATCCAGTAATGTGGCAGGGAACATTGGCGCTGAAGAATGACAGCTGTGCTGTACAGATGCATGTGATTTCTGGATTCAATTCCCTGGTCCAGACGGCTCTCCCACAACAGGTTGTAGAAGGGACATGTCAGCCATTGAGAATTGCCCAGAGAATGAGACTAGAAGCAGCACAGCTGGAAGGGGTTATTAAAAGAATGCAGGTACGATTCTGAAAAGAAGTAGAAAATTATATTTTAAGTTTAGTGGACTTGTTTGTTTTCTTGGATACATGATCTTCTTGTTATGAACCATTCTCATCAAAACTAATAGAAAATTTGAACTTTGTTGAGTAATGGATTTTGGCTGTACATTTGTACCTATGGAATCTAGGGAAGTACCCCACCAAAAGTAACGAAAAGTATGTTAAGTTTCATTAGTTTCAAACTTGAATTTAAGTAAAAAGATAAATGATAGACATACAATTTTGAGGAATCAAGCAATTTTGGCAATACCCTGTTGTATTGAAATAAATTCTAACTGATTGAGCATATCTTAAAAAGCTATATAAGGGAGTGATTTAAAAACTGACTTTCATGTCACTATTTACAATTGTCCAGTAATATTTTGTTAAACACTACTTTTTATGATCAGAAATGTGAAGTTATTTCTGCCTAGTCAAGTGAAATCAATGCAGTTATTAATTTCCTTTACAGTATGACAAAGATTATTGTATGTTGTTGGCTTTACCTTGTGGAAGTGACCATGATGATATCATCTACCAGACGAGAGCCATGTCAACAGGCTTTATACAGTACTTACAACAGAAACAAGCTGCAGGAATTGTCAATGTGGCTGACCCAGGCTCACAACAGGTATGATATAAAGACCAGCAAATTAGAACCCCCCCCCCCAAAAAAAAAATTAAAAAAATCTTGTTTTAAGGAGGTAACCTAAACTAAGGGAAATAACTATTAAAATCATCAGTACAATTTTGTCTGCAATATCCCAAGCTTCTAGGATCAAAGCTTTGATGAAACTTGACTTTTACAAACACATACAATTTAAAGAGTTGTCTCCCTGAACCAAGGTCTACCCTCTTTAGACTGTATGAGATCTTTTATAGGTTTATAAATTGGACAACCAGTGCAAAATATAAGGTATCTGGCCAGCAATCAAAATGATGGTTATATTGTTATACATTTTTTGAAGGAAAAATATTAAAGGATAAAAAATAGCCAGAATATACCGGGGACCATCAAAATCTAAAGTGAGAGAGAGCTAACAATTAACTGGCTTTAAACAACAATGAAAATGCATACACCAGTCTCAGTTAATTTCATTACGTCTTTCAATAAATTATTTTATAAACAAATCAATTGTTTTCTTTTTCAGCCTGCCTATGTGGTGCACATATTTCCCCCATGTGAGTTTTCACACGAGACTTTGGGAAGATTGGGATTTGAGCTTTTACATCAAGTTCGCAACCTGAGCCATCTTTTAGTCATCATTACAACAGTGGCTTAGATTTTGTAAGATGGAATATGTGTCTTCACTATCATGGATTTGACTCACTCCCGGACATGACATTATTAAACACCGGATTGGACAGAGGATGTATTTCTCAAAATGACACTGGATTTAACTTAAAAGTGCTACACACGTTTAATGTTAATAATGGAGAATGGATTATTATTAAATTGGATTTTTGTATAAAATCAGTTTATATAGATATTTATGATTGGAATTTATGTGGATGATTTTGTAGAAGGAATATATTAACACGGATATATTATTATGCTAATATGATAATAACAAACTTATGAAATATTCTTTAAAAAAGATACACAACTTACATACTAAATATGTATATGTAATAGAACGGTTTAGATAACGAGAATTTGACCAGTTCTCAATATGGATTATGTATTTACTTATATTGGGATATACTTGTACATTTATTCTCTCTAACATGGATAATACAAAGTGCTAGTACTTGAAGCAGTAGTGAAATGTACATTGCTATTGTCGACTGCTTGTGGATTTATTTAATAATGTTTTTAATGTATGAAAAAGACTTATCGCTGGGATTAATATTTTCAGAGAGAGAGATAATCTAATTCAATATTGTGTTCCATTACTTTCGGGTGGAATTAAAATTTCATAGAGAATTTCAATTTAATGTGGTATATATATTGTGATTAATGGAATTTTACTTCATACACTGGATTTTTTTTTTAAAATAACCAAGAATGTTGCCATTTTGAGTTTTTGAGTTGGCATTTTTTTTCTCAGCTTTGTGGTATCTCGTTCCACATTCATGAGGGACATAGATATTTATTTTTATTTGTTTTTCTCAGGATTATAGATGTTTTTTTTTATATATTCTGCCTGGAAAGCTGTTCGTTTTTTTGAGACTGAATGATGTGGAATTATTATGACTTTTAAGCATATTGTGAATGCTTTTCAAAATAGAAATCCATGGATAAGACTTGAGCCGTATGGCTGGCATAATCACCTTGGTGATAGACAATGTGACATGTGACAGGACGTCGTTAATGGCGTCAGTATTGATCTCAGTACATTTAGAATTGGTGAATTCGTCATAGGGCAATTTTTTTTTCATCGTTAGTTCATGTTCTCATACCATTTATAATTAGTTTGAGCAATGTTTGGAAGGCAGCTTACGATTCGTTAAAACTTTCGTTGGAAATTTAGGGAAGTGATTGTCTAAGAAGTGCTGGGTCACTCGTAATATTTTAACAGTATTTTTGAGTCGTTTAGAACAAAATGTAATTATTCGCTTGTATGTTTTTCCTATTCTTTGTTTTTCTTTTTTAAACTGCACTTTTGAAGATATATTTATAAAATTTATAATATGAATTTTTCACTTTAGAAGTTTTGTGAATTTTAAAAATTTAGAATTTAAATTAAATTTTTGCTTTATATAAAAGTTTTTTTCCTAACATTAGTTTAATATATGGATAATGTTTTTTCTAATATGTAATTTTTTTTTGTCGAGCTTAGTAAGGAATTGCATTGTTTTATTTTTTTCTCTCATTTTTTTGCATTAAAAGGCAGCAGATTATCAGATAGACCATTTTCATTATAGCATTTATGTCATTATTGCTTTCATTAATTATACAGAACCAGAAATGTATTCAAAAAATAAAAACTCTTTAAAAACTTAAAAATTATTTCCTCTTGCATTTGGTCAATTTCGTAAAATGTATTCAACAGAAAAGAAATGTTTGCTCTTATTCATCTCATTATCATAAGAATTGGAGGTTAACTTTATAATTAGATAGTTTAAGCATGCCTAGAAAAATTAGTAGCACCCATTATTATGCGGCATAATGTTTTATGCTACCATACTAGATGTTCTTGTAACCAAGCTTAGTGTTATTAAATAGTTAAAACATATCATAACCTCAACCTATCATAGTAAACAGGCCAAAGATGTGAATGAGAAAAAATGATGAATGCGAAAAAATTATTTATTGGGATGAGAGTGTTTTTTTTTTTGTTATCTCCCCTTTTGTACATATAAACAGTTGTAAATACGTAAAACAAAAAAAAACTTTGTTGTGTACAGTTGTTGTTAGATTTTTTTGTTAAAAAGAAACAATGTATAAATCCCTCCTGTACATAGTGTAAAATTGTGTGTTATTTGTATATATAGTTAGCTCCCTTTACTACTCTTGGTAGGCAAGAAATACGGGAGAATTAAACATAGACGACCAATTTACAGTTGTTGTTGAAGTTTTTTTTTGTGTTTATATAACTGTGACAAACACTTGCTGTGGACAGCTTGGTTATTCTGTGTATATCAGTTTGAAATTTATTTTTTGACGCTTGTGGGATTTTGTACCAGATTTTTTTTTTTACAATTTTAAAAATTTCTGTCAAAAAGGACATATTTATTCTTTCTTTACAGATTTAACTCTTGGGAAAAGCTAAGCTTCCAGATAAAATCTTTTCATTAAATAAAAATTTTACAAAGAGAGGTTTTCATATACACTATTTTGTTAAAATTCTTTGAGAAATTAATTTACACTACATAGCCAATTAAATGGCTCTTTTATATGATACGAACAAATAGAAAGTGTTATTTTAAAGAATATTAATCTATTAACAGAACTAAACGATTCCTCAAATCCAATGTTAATAAAAAAAAAAAAAGTAACAGTATTTATTCACTTCTAATCCTAATAATCTGGTAGAAATTCTGACAGCAAGATTATAAAAAAAGTGCTTGAATGTGCAATTGAGCTGCCATTTTCAAGTTTTGATGTATAAATGTGCGTGTGTGTTTGTGTAAATGTGTGTGACTGTCGTAGATGGAACTGTGATACTGTTTAGTCTATACAGAGTTTTATTTTTGTAAATTATTTTGTACATTATCTTGGCTCAATATTACTTGTACATTATTGTATGTCCCACGTCATTCAGTCGTCTTGAAGAACTTCCGCTTTAAACAAAATAAAATGAAAATTAAATATAATATACTTGTTGATTTGTTTTTAAAGAGTGACATATATTCATGGTTAATATATATATACTTATATACAATTCAGCTGGTAAAAAGAAGATCAAAACAGGTTGGTTTACAGTGCTATAGATTGTGTATGCTCACCTTATGATGGTTTTTAAAGGCAGTGCTTTAAGGCCTGACTTTTAAGTCATGAGGTTCATCTTTTCATACGCAATCTTTGCAGGGGGTCTTTTGGCCAGAAATAGATCCGGAAATGTTCGAATTTCTCCTCTTCTTTTTATGGTATAATATGGTTTTTGTTTCTTTCATTTACATTGGGGACTAAAGAAACGATCAGTGTGTATTGTTCGTTTTATAGAACTTGTTATTAGTGTGTATTTTGCATTATAAGCAGTCAACCTGACTACAAACTATCATTATGTGTATTCCGTGTGGAAAGAGGTCGGGTCAATTTCGAGTGTTATCTGACATCTAAAGATTCTTCAATTAGTTCAGACGTTGATATAACAATGAAAAGTCGACTGGACATGATTAATATTGTATCTTCTATAATTCAAAGCGGAATTCGGTTTATGAACGAGAAACCGTAAAAGCGTTTCTAGTTATGTATGTTGTCTACGTATTATCATGATTCCCGGTACTACGTTCCGGGTATTAGCTATTTGATGTGTAACATTACGATCGGGTACCAGCCAATCTACGTGTGTATGTGTATATGATTTCCCGCCAAAATGGCCGATTTACAGCTAAAAAAATAGTCCATAAACGTTCCGTATAATGATATGCAAATTCATGATTAATCGTAACTTTTTTTTATCTTTGTATAATAAATATAACAAAATGGATTCCACAAAATTGAAAATAGCATTATTTTACGAGGATTTCTCATATTTTTCTCACTTCCGGCGCAGTAATACATATGTTTTGAAGAAGCTCGAAGGATTTGACAAAGTGAATTGAGAAGGGAACGGATAAATATACGTCCTTGCTATCAGGTAAAACAATTTAAATGTACAGAACAAAACATTTACTTCACGCAAATAGTACAGGCTTAAGCTTTTTACTGTCTTACACGACTGTAACCGAGTGTTTAAATGACGGCGGTGGCCTACAAGGTACGGGTCATACTGGGTCAAGTCTAAATATGTAAACATATCCACGTGCTATTAGGTAGAAAGCATCATAATGCAATGTCTACAATTTTTCCTCCTTTATACATCGTTTAACCAGATATATTTCTCTTTCAAATACTCTTTAACACGGATTGAATGTACCAGAGACATATAATACATTTTATGTCTCTGAATGTACGTATCTTTTCTAGTGTTTTCTTGTCCTTATTAAATGTTTAAATATTTTTGAACGACTGAACACAGGAGTGAATGAATGCAACAATTATATATACTGAAGACTTGGGCTGTAAAATGATAGTGTATGTATATCATACTGATAATTATTCTAGCAGTAATTATGTTAATTTAGGATGTAATGACAGGAATTCACGAGTTATGCCTCAGGCTTTCTGAAAAAATATCAATGACAATGTAAACAGGAACAAAACATTGACACGAATGATGCTCTCTTCTATGTTATAGTTATTTAGGTATGTGTGTTGCACAAGTTTAAAAAAAACTTAAGTTATAAAACTTTTTTTCAGGGCACAAACCCACTTTAAAGAGACTTGTCTACTGCCATACCCATCCTATTTTCATGCTCCATTTGCAAGCAAGAGACTGAATGGTTTGCAAAATTAAAAATCAGGACAGTGTCCAATTAAAACAAAGAACTAAACTGGATGAATATTGTAGGAGAAATCTAGAGGAAAGTTTTGATTTGTGAAATTGGTTTTCCTGATAAGTCATTCATCATAGCCTGCAGAAAGGAACTATAACTGTCCACCACCAACTGACGAGCTAATGTTGAGCTTCACATATGGAATTACTCAAATACCATCAATGTCTATGTTTTCAGCACAGATTTCACAAGTTATGACAAAGCTGTGCTTTTTTTTATACCTGTTAAAGAGTTGTATACTAAATTTAATTTTTTTATCAATAAATATATATTGTGTCATTTAAGAACTTGTATTTTGCCAAAAAAATGCATACTAGTGAATGAAAGTGGTGCAGTTCATTTTGCTTTGGTATATAGAATTGAATAACAATTGTTCATGTTATTGGAATGCTTATAAAAATAAGGAGATGTGGTACAATGTATATGATATTTAGTGACTGTGAGTTTATCAAGCAAAAGTGAATAAGAAATAGGTATAAGCAGTTACAGGTACTACTGTACAATCTCAAACTCTGAGAAAAAATCATACCGTAAAGAGAATTTCATATTTACAAGTAAGTTTTGTTTTTGCGTTGAATAATTTTCTTCTATTGTTTTAATTGTAAATATGGGAAGTGGTTAAATGCTAATGAGACAGCTGTTATGGCCACAGAGCTTTAATTGAAAACTTCTTTTTCATTCATACCGGTAGATTTTGCCTGGAGTTAGAAACATATCTGCTAACTTTTCAAAATGCACATGGGGGTTTTACGTGAAAGATGGTCAATATAGTCATACAAAACCTTCAAGGGGGCCTTCAAATGGAAGCAGGACAAGTTGCCCCACTGGCTAATCGCCCCACTTTTTTAAAAACTGCCACAAACTGATTTATCAAATCACCCCACATGTGAAATTGGTTAAATCATGTTTAATATTACTCCTGTCAACTCGCCCTACTTATAAAAAAAACGGTAATATTTAGATTAATATATACAATTAAAAATAAAAACTCGCACCACTTTAACGAAAACTAATCTACACAGAATACAAACAAACCGAAAATTAATTTAATTACTATTATTGATATATACTGAAACTATAATTCTAAAAATAAAACTGATTGTTGAAGAATAACTGTAAGTTTTGAAGCTTAGTTATTTGCATAACAGTTGAAAAGAAACCAGTTAAATGTATCAAAATGCAATATAAGGAATTTAACTTATATTTAATGGAATAACATCTTTTTCCATAAGTGGGGCGAGTTGGCATTACTAAATTCATCCGGGTTAATAATATATTTATCTAGATTTCACCCATTTCCATTAGGTGGGACCAGTTGGCAGGAGAAATATTAACGGGATTTATCACAGTTCACAAGTGGGGCGATTTGGTAATTCAGGTTGGGGCAGTTTTTTTGTCGAGCCTGCGACTTTTGTTGCAGAAAGCTCAACATACATTGTAGGGATAGTGATACGGCGGCGGCGATGTTAGCTCAGTTCTTAATAGGTTTATATTTTAGAAGGTCGGAGACCTGGATGCTTCATACTTTGTATATGGTTGCCTCATGTTATGAAGATTCCGTCGGTCACATGTCCAATGTCCTTGATCTCATTTTCATGGTTCAGTTACTACTTGAAAAAAAAGTTAAAAATTTTTGTAATGTTAAATTCTCTCTTATTATAAGTAATAGGATAACTATATTTGGTATGTGCGTACCTTGCAAGGTCCTCTTGCCAGTCAGACAGTTTCACTTGACCTCGACCTCATTTCATGGATCAGCGAACAAGGTTAAGCTTTGGTGGTCAAGTCCATATCTGAGATACTATAAGCAATAGTTCTAGTATATTCGGTGTATGGAAGTACTGTAAGCTGTACATGTCCAACTGGCAGGTGTCATCTGACCTTGACCTCATTTTCATGGTTTAGTGGTTATAGTTAAGTTTTGTGTTTTGGTCTGTTTTTCTTATACTGATTGCAATAGGTCTTCTATATTTTGTGTATGGAATGGTTGTAAGGTGTACAGGTCTACCTGGCCGGTGTCATATGACCTTGACCTCATTCTCATGGTTCAGTGGTCAAAGTTAAGTTTTTGAGATTTGGCCTTTTTTTCTAATACTATATGCAATAGGTCAACTATATTTGGTGTATGGAAATATTTCATGATCTATATGTCAGTCGCACTGGTTTTATTTGACCTTGATCTCATTTTTTACGGTTCATTGCTCAGTGTTAAGCTTTTGTGTTTTGGTCTGTTTTTCTTAAACTATAAGCAATAAGTCAATTTTATTTGTTGTATGGAAGAATTGTAAGCTGTACATGCCTACCTGGCATGGTTTATCTGACCTCGACCTCATTTTCATGGTTCAAAGGTCAATGTTTAGTTATCTTGGTTTATGTTAAGATTATGTGACAGTTGTAATAACGCTTTATTATTAGGACTATCAACATAATATCAATGATTAGTAAAGAAGGCGAGACATTTCAGTGTGTGCACCCTTGTTTTTAAAGTGGGGCGAGTTAGTGAAAAGTGGGGCGATTTGCCATGGATTCCCTTCAATATATTCTAATGTGGATTTTGGCTTCTTCGTGCATTAGCAAGTTCATAGCCATTGTTAAATTAATTGTTTTCTTTAAAATAGTCGACAAAATTGCTCTTACATTTGGGAGCCTTGAGCTCGATTGGGGAAATACTCTGCAAAAACTGACAGTTGACAGGTATGGTCATCAAAAAAGTTGACATGTTACTATGTACATTTACCATTATGTTACTTGATGTCCTTGCTATACACATAGTACAGAGACTAGTCAATCTTTGTGAACTTTTTTTTATGGGAGTCATAGAATATGTGTATACAATCAATAATTAAAAATAGTCTATTTATATTGAAAAGGAAAAGTTCTTATATGTCTAAAGAAAAGGGACGAAAGACACCAAAGGGACAGTCAAACTCATAAATTTAAAGCAAACTGACAAGGCCATGGCTAAAAATGCATTTCATGGGAGGCACAGAAAATATACTGTAAACAGTAGACTAGATATAGGTGAACTAGGTACAAAAGAACTCTAAATCTTAAATTCTACAAACCACCTCTGTTCTATCCATGGAAGATAATGATATAACTGGACTAGAAATACACACAACCTGTAATTAACTGCCTTTACAGCGCTTTCGCGCTTTGATTGGTATTATGTTTTGTGGTTGGTGTCCATCAGGTCGAGTTGGTTTACCATGAAATTGTCACGTCACCTCCATACCCGTAGCCAGTGGGGGTTCGGACGACCCCCCCCCCCTTGAAAACAAATAAGCACTTTTAAAGTCAATGTTCTGTTCGAATTGTGACTGTTAAAGTAGAGTTTGGGAGTCCCCCCTTGGAAATTCCTGGCCACGGGCCTGACCTCAAATATGTGTACATGTATTCATTATAATGCATTTCTGTGTCAAACATCTATATTTAAGAATTATGGTTATTTATTAATCATAATCTGGCATTCTCACCATTAATCAGGCATTATAACCATATGGCTTTCCTAGTGTGTGATCATTCTAGATTATAGGCCAAATTGTGGTTTTGGCGGTTAACTGAACATGATTAAGAGAGCAGGGCTTGAGACTCTATGGACACATATTCCTTTAAAAATGCAAATTTGAGTGGTACAAAAAATCATTTGTTTAAATTCCATTTTGGTCCCTTGGTGAATTTTTAAAACTGTTTTTTCCATGGAGAAAAAGAAAAAATGGATTTATGTATCTGTAAAGTTCTTTATAAATGTACATGTTAACCAAGATGAATGTGGTTTTTATTTTTCACTAAGTTCTAAGTTTTAACTTGACCTAAGAATATTTATGACTATTTACATTACCACACAATATCATATAAACAAAGTACAAAGAAAGATAACTGATTGAATACATTGAACTTACATCATGGACAAATAGTGTAGCAGTACATCTTTAAAGTGTTTGCCTTTCCTGTGGTTTAATGTGTCTATCGGTAATTGGTATAAATCAGCTATGACGAGATCCAAAACCTACAGTTTCCCCTTTATGGGGTTGATAATTGAATTAGATCAAGTGATAATATCTTCTTCATACAAACAGGCTATGATGAACTGAAATTTCCTGATAATCATGCTTTGACCTATAAAGTATTACTTTTACAAATTGTGACGGTACCAAGTCAGGAATATGACAGTTGTTATCCAATTGTTTGATGTGTTTGAGATTTTGATTTTGCCATTTGTTGAGGGACTTTCTGTTTTAAATTTTCATCAAAGTTCATTTTTTTTGGTGATTTTACTTATGGATTCATTTTTTTGGTGATTTTACTTTTGGTCTTATTGGCACTCATACCACCACTTTTTGTATCTATATAATCTGGTACTGAAGGTTCACTATTTTTTGTGAGATAAATATTTTCATGGATTGTGCGTGTATAAGTGAAGGATAGATTTAAAGGTTCAATGTAGAAACATTTTCCAATCGGCTTAAAATGGGGATTCGCTTATTGTTGAAAGTGAATGCGTATGTCTTTTTGGATAGCTGTCTCACATAACACAAGTAAAACCTAAATAATAAGCAATATTATACAGTATCTAAGTATGCTCACAATTACTGAAAGCAAGCTCAAAGTATCTGATGATCTATAATGAAATCGTACCATCCTACGCTCCAATATTGATGGATGATTTTATACAGCAAAAACAGAGATCGCAAAGAAAACAAAAACAAAAGAAAGAATATCAAACTAAAAAACAATAGAAACATTTAATTCACTTCAAACTTCTTTGGATTCATTAGTAATCGTTGGATACTAATTTTTTATGGATTTCTTGGGTACAGGTGGACCACGAAATTATTTTTTCAACTAATTACAGGTACAAATTTTCTATAGGCTTGCATGTAAACTGCCAAAACCACTTTTAAATTAAATTTCCACAAACATGTTATATTTCATTAATCCACGAAAATTGGTACCCATTAAATTGAATGAATCCACAGTATCAATTAGTACACTGATGTATACACACCAAAATACCAGACACAATAACATTGCAAATAGTGTAATTGTAACAATAGGTATAGGAAGAGTTAACGAAATATTTGAAAGCCTATTCTTAAACTTATCAGCTTGTCTATAAAATTTACTAAAAATAAAATACAACTGCCATAAGTTTGTTCCAATACAGTACATTTGATCAAATTCCTGCAAATGGCATCAGATTTCATTCCAAAATCATGAGAAATAATCTCTACATCATATAGAATTTGTTAATAAATTAGACCAAGATCCATTAGAAGAGACAGACAATCGGCATCAAGGGAAGATAAATCTTACCAGTTTATCAAATTTTTTGTTTTAATATTCTTGTTTGTCATAACTATTATTTGTTTTTCGGTCTGTGCATCTGTGTTTTTGTTCTTTCATTTGTTCATCTGTATAGACCGCTTCAGGTTACAGTTTTTGGTCAAGGTAGTTTTTGATGAAGTTCAAGTCCAATCAACTTGAAACGTAGTACACATGTTCTCTATGATAAGATCTTTCTAATTTTAATGCCAAATTAAAGTTTTGACTCCTATTTTACGGTCCACTGAACATAGAAAATTTTAGTGCAAGTGGGGCATCAATGTATTGTCAGTATGGACACATTCTGATTTTTGTTTATTTTTTTGTTATAAATCAGGCTTTTTTGTTATTTGGTTTGAACTGTTTTACCTATTTGTCATGTCCTAGTTTTTTAAACAATTTGCACAGGCACAATGTATTGCACAAATGCAAAAAAATTAATACAAATTTAAATCATATAACCAATGCTAAGTTCTTTGACTAGTTATTCTGTGTCAGAAACCTGTAATGTGTCAAATATTTAATAATCCAAATTCAGACCTGTATCAAGCACGAAGATTGTGTCCATTTTTGCCCCAACTGTTCATGGTTGGACCTCTGCGGTCGTATCCAGCTGCGCCTGACAAAGCAATTTCTTTATAGCTGACTTTATGGTATTAAGTTTGCTTATTGCTGAAGGCTGTACAATTAACTATAGTTGCATAAATGCATTTATATGGACCTTTGTTTGAAAGTTGTCTCATTGGAAATCACACCTAACCTCCTTATCATTTATTGTTATTTTATGAAGGTTGCTCCCAATGTTTGACTCAGTACCAAGGAGGTGAGGTAGATAATGTCATTTTAGGAATTTAAAAAATAATTGTATACAGAGAATGAAGTGCAAAAATATCTGCATCTTTTGTTGAACTGTGATTATTGCGTCTTTGTGAAGTTTATTTTTCTCATAAATTGTGATTCTTTATACATAAGCAGCATAAAACTTGAGTTAACCAACATCAAGGCATTAATTTTCTTTATGGACTAGATTGATTGATTGATTGTTGGTTGCTTAACCTCCCTTTATTGACTAGTCTTCTATGTACTTTATGCCATATTTGGAAGAAGAGGAAACGAAATGCACATTGAATTGACTCAAAAGTTTTGTTAGGGTTTAGATATAGGTTACAGTACTTGCACTAAAGAATGATGTTCAACTTGGATTTCTACATGCCCAAAGCAAAAACACAGGCATTTGTATTAGGTTTTTCTCAAGATATGTACAATCATCATGTAAAACATGTCTTTTTTAATTCAAATTACTTCTTTATTGACACAATGAACCTTTAAATTCATTCATTTCATTTTTTCTGGGAAATAAGGAATGGCAGCATTTCTGTGAAATTGGCAATATATATGTCTATAACCAATATTTTTCAAAGATAAACATCATTTTCTTGTAAAAAAGTATTTTCCTTTATACCATGAAATGATTGTCATGCATGTGACCAATACTAGCAACAATTACTGAATATTAGGACTTTTGAGCTTGAGATTGAGCTTAGCATTATAAAGTTGGAAAACTAGTCAAGTCTTTAATGGAAAGTTGTATCGTTGGTAATCATACCACATCTTCATATCTTTATTATATACAGTAGATATTCCCAAAATTTTAGCTTGAGATAGAAAATTCAAATTCTAAATATTTGAGATGGTTTTTTTATAGATCATATGATAATATTTCAAAACATAACATATCTTCCTCTATACATATAGAGCAAACCAATGACTATTCAATATAAAATAATCTATTAAAATAATGTAATATATGTTCCCTATTTGATTTTTTTTAAATAAGAATACAAAAATACACCATTTAGACAATGCTTTTATTTAATATTATAATTTCAATAAAATATTGAAATAAAAAAAATTGAAAATATCATATATATATATAGCAATAGCACATTATACAAATTCTTTTTATAGTCATTCAATATCTATACAACTAGTTTCTTTATCTTATTTTCATTTCATATACTGCTAGTTTTCTAATATAATTTTCAACAGCTTGATGCCAATTAATTTTCCTTAGACTGAAAACAATTTTCATATTGATAATGTGAAAGTGTGACCATGACCTTTTTTCTTTCTTAGTTTTACCTTTTGCCTTATGTTAGAGTAAATAAATTATGCAAGTCTTTTTAATGAACATTTATTTTTTATGACATCCATTTTTCACAGTTTTTTTTATTTCACAAGTATTTGAGTGTATCTTTTTTAAGAACTAAATGAAAGAAAATCAAATTTGCCAAGACAAAAGGTCAAGGCTAATAGTATTATTCTCTGGTAAACAAACCTTGAATTAATGTCATTAAAAATAATTGATTGTTTTCTTCATAAAACATCTTTTTATCTTATTGTTATGATAAAAAATAAGCTTTAATCTCAATTCATTTTATTAACCTGTTGGATTATCATACCCAACAGAGGCGGATTTAGAGGGGGGCCAAAGGTGATTTAGAGGGGTCCAAGGGTGATTTATTGATTCTTCTTAATATAATTTTCTGTAATATTCTGAGCTTGAAATTGATTGTGGCCGATGGTCAAGGAAAACTCAAGATGAAGCATAAAAAATAAAATATGCCCTTTTGCTCTATTGATTATTTTGTAGTATTTCATTTCATGATTTATACACATTTATCCATGTGCTTTCTTTAGCAAGAGGAATATGATCTTGCATATTTTCAACCAATCAAAAACTATCATATTTACTGAGACCAAAGGTTGAGGTTAGTACAATTTTCTAGGGTTAATTAACATCATTTTCAGCCCATTCAAACTAATTGAATGTATCTTAATGAATCAACAAAAAGCATTAAAATTTATTGTAAAAACAATCTGCATAATGCCAAAGAATGAGGTATTCATCGAAAACTTGGACACTATTAATTGTATCTTTACCTATTAACAAGTATTTAAAAGTTCACACATAAGTATAGCAAAAATATTCTATATAGGAGAAAAATAGATGTAGATTTAACAAATGAGGTAAATTGAAAAGCACATGTTTTGGAAGGATATAGCAAGGATGTAAATATGTATTGAAAAAAAACATGAAAAATTCATGTTCATGTATACCTTATTAAAGTTATATCATGTTTTACCTTATAGAATCATTTTCATAACAAAGTGGACAACCCCAATACTTTTGTTTGTAAAAATACTAAATCATTTACCTTTTACTTGCTGTCGCTAACAGTGATTTTATGCTCATTCAGTCTATCAGAGGCCTTCCAATGGGGATTTAAATAGAATAAAAGAGTAAAGTACATGCTAGTGCACAAGAAAAAATAAGAATATTTAGGTATTCAACATTTAACTCAACACACAAGGTCTAGTCCTTTTTTAGTTACTCGTATTATTTGATTTAGGCTTTTAAACCTTAGGCAACCACACAGTTTAAATGTGTATAACAGTTTCTCTAATTTTCATGCTAATTTCACATTTCCTGACCGGTGTGAGAAAAATATTTCTAATCTCTAGTGAAAAATTTGTTCTTAGCAAATGATTGGTCGAAATTTTATTGTGACGTTAAATTTTCTTTATTTCTTCTTAATTTTTCTATTGTGACTTCATGAAAAAAGGCGACCATGCCTGATGAGGTCACATAAAAAGTACACAACTTTCTTCAAATCTTTAAAAAAGAAGGATAAAAATCATTTGAGAAACAGATTCCACAACTACAACTCGTGTATTATGATATTTCTCCACTCTCGACAGTTAACTTTTAGCTATTTAAAAAGCTCGACAAAGCCTTGTGTTTTAAATATTAAAATTTAACTGTCTCGAGTGGAGAAATATGGTATCACATTTGTTGCAGTTGTGGAATCTATATCATATGACAAGTGAGTGTTACAGAAGAAAGTTCACTTTATATAAAATAGTCAATTGATAACCTGAGTGCGTCAAGAAATGGTCTTGTTTATGCTGTTACGAAACTTATTCTACATTTACTAGTTCAATAAATGAAAAATGAAAATAAAACATACAAGGTTCATACTGTTCATCAAATTTAAAACATATTACATTCAAAGAACAATAACTCTATCTTCTAAAAAGCTTAACTTGAAAAGCCACATCAATAGACCATTTACAGAATGTTCACTTTGCACAAGGTCTTTTTAAAAAGTAAAGGCACACATACAATTATTTTGGCAAGTGTTAAAACAATGCTAAATCATAGTAAAATCAATTTCCTGTCCTGCAGAAAAAATATATGGAAGTATGATTGAACCCTGTAAGTGTGTTTTTCAAGAAGTTTTTCCAGAAGTTTCAGATTAACAAAGTGGGACACAAAAATGAAGACAAGACATTCAGAAGTGATCATTTGTGTGTTGTCTGAGGAACGGACATACCGTTTAGTAGAAACAGTGTAAATTAAAACTCCATAAAGAACATCAATTCATTTTAGAAAGGTTTCACTGTACAATTTATTTTGTTTTTTATTTTAGTTCTCAGATCAGGTCATTAATGCAACAAATATTTATTAGAGTCTCACCTATTTAATGCATGTATTCATAAAATAAATCACATTTCAATTTGTTCAGTTTACAGAAGAAAAAAAAAATTGTACATTTTGTACTATTTTTATATTTTCTACAAAACTTTGTTCTATATACACTTATATTTTACAATCACAAACAAGTTGAGTATTTACTTAACTTCTGTTTTCTTTTAAACCAAAAATAAAATAATATTCATAAAATACATAAAAATCTATAATAATGATAAGCATGATACAATGTAATAAAAAATGTATGCCTGTAACTTTGATAGTTTGTATTTTTATAATACAAATTTTGAAATTTCAATATCACACATAAACTAAATTTTAAAAATTGTGGATACATTTATTATTCCTAGGATACCAATTTTCCTATATTTTATGGATAAAGGTAAACTCCAAATTCAAATATTCAACAAAGTAAAAGCGTCTTTTGGCCAGTGCTTACAATCAATATTTAAGCGAGGGGGACATTTTTTGTCTTGCCCCAATTTGAATCCCTTAGTTTGGTAACAAAAGGCAATCATGGTATTGTTAAGGCTTGTATTGAAACTCAACAATTATTAATTTTCCCCCTCGATTCACAAAATATAAATAAATCTACAGTAAGACATTTTTTGTTACACATAATTTGTACCCAATAAAAGCATCCTAACTGACAAAGAAATAAAAATCATTAAGGTGGTACCAAACTTCAAGACTAAAATTAATTTGGATGTTTAATTTTCATTATTAAAAAAAAAACATTTATGTTTTTTTCTCAAAAAAATCAAAAAAATCCAAACGCACTCTATCGAAAAAAAAATTATTGGATACAACTCAAATAAAAAAACCACTTATTTTGATCGCTTAATATTTCCTTAACAAGTCAACAGATTGTGTTTAAAATTTATAGCTGATTTGTACAGAGTTATCTCCCTGTAGTGTTATGTACCACCTTAATATCAATGTAATACATTATAAACTATTCACCAGAAAAAAGCCAATTCAAATGTATAAAAGGAAACATTTTTTTCTTCTATATATATTTCATATAAAACCCTGTAAATCTTGAAACTACATACATATAAACCAATAAATACAATAAAATTCTCATGTAAAAATTTTTTTTTTTTATCTATATCTACTGCATATTTCGCATGAAATGTTATTGACATACAAATATTGTTACTTCCAAGTAAGGGAAATAACTCATAAAAATATATAATTTACTTTTTAGAAATAAGTTTTAGCTTCGGCAATGCTATCCTAGGAAGGTTTATAAAAAAAAATCCCTCCTTCTGCAAAAATTACACAAACAGCATATTATTTAATACTTATTCATGAAATTCTAATTTAAATTGATTTCATGTAAAATTCACAGAAAAACACAGCAAAAATCTCTGATAAGTGACACAAATGCACAACAGAATTTAATAAAAAATAAGAATTATTCAGAGATTGTTAGAAGCTAAAATTTTTTTTTAATAAATTGATGGTGTTTTAATGCCACTTTAGACTCTCTAGACTATTTCATGGCAGATAGTATTTATTGGTGGAGGAAGACAAAGGGCAAGGAGAGAACCACAACCTTCAACAGGAAAAACGTCAATCTCATTCAATAAATATTGTAATAGAAAGCACCATGCCACAAGTGGGATTTGGACTCACAACCTTGGTGTCCACAGGCTAGTGATGGCTGTAGATGAATTTCTTAGACAATTGGCCACAAAATTCATTTTCAGATTTTCCAGACAGATCATTATTTACTTGTTATTTGTTTTCATATGATTTTTTTTTCATTGACAAAGTATGAATTCTCACAAGTTTGTAAGCTTTCTCACAAAAAATTAAAGCTTACATTTAATTGTAAATTGTAACTTATATATACACAGGAATGTTCACTACTTATTTCTTATTGGAAGATTTGTTTGTGAAATTGGTAGCAAGACAAAATTAAAAGTTATTTCAAAGGAAGACTTTTCACATTATTCAGTCATATTTACAAATATAAAGATATGCCACAAAAAATTCTGGAATGTAAAATATATTTGTACCCGTCTATTTCATTACACTACATTATCAGCGACACATTTTAAATGCTTCATAGTTAAATCCTTAAAATAATAATTTAAACCATTTTCCATAACCTGAACTGAATTTGAGATTACATTATTTGTGCAAGTTACCTCCCCTTTTAAGGGAGAGGTACTGGTTCTCTACAATACTGAGCTATGATAAGAACTAAATATGAAATTATTTCTAGCTTGATACAGGACCTTGAATATTATAAGAAAAAAAGATGCTATCTAAATATCATTCTGCAGATCCAGAACTTTTTGACTGAAATAAGGGGGGCTTGATTCAATCATGCTTTAGTGATTTCCTATGTTATAAACCATTTTTTTCCAACAAAAGGGGGCATCCCCCTGGCCCCCTGAATCTGCCTTTGTTCTCTTCTTTTACTTAGTAATCAAAGGGATGTTATAATTTCAACAAAACATAAGATAGATGTGCATACTTGATGTCAGAACTGAATTTTGAACAAAGCTGGAGATCAAAATGGGAGTTACTTCCCCTGAAAATCAAGAAAGTCGGAATATATTTGTATACCATACTTCAAATTATGAAAAATTGGTTTTTAAATGTTTGTTGCTTCATCATTTCAAACAAACAGCTGTAACATTCAAATGAAGAACTATATGCTTTGGAATTGGCACTGCTGATCATAGCTCAGTATTTAGTAAAGCAGCAAACCAGTGGTGCTCCCAAGGAAGAATAACAAATGTATTCACTTCTAACTTCTGGATATAACTCATTACAAAAGGCTATTCCAACCATATGCATTCAAGAACAAGAATGTGTCCACAGTACACGGATGCCCCACTGGCACGAGAATTTACTATGTTTGGTGAAATTGGAGTCAAAAATCTAATTTTGCATTGAAATCAGAAAGATCATATCATAGGGAACATGTATACTAAGTTTTAAGTTGGTTGGACTTCAACTTCATCAAAAACTACCTTGACCAAAACTTTAACCTGAAAATTCCACTTTCATTTTCTAAGTTCAGTGGACCATGAAATTGGAGTCAAAAATCTAATTTGGCATTGCAATCAAAAAGATCATATCATAAGCAACAAGTGTACTAAGTTTCAAGTTAATTGGACTTCAACTTCATCAAAAACTACATTGACCAAAAAGTTTAACCTGAAGTGGGACAGATGAACAGACCAGAAATTATAATGCCCTTCTACTATCTTAGGTGGGGCATAAAAATATTATATATATATTAAAACATACTGTGGAGTACATCAATACTACACAATATATTACAAGTTTAGTTCTAAAAAGACTAGAAACCAATCACATATACATGTAAATATTGCTTCATTAAAAGTATATAAGTGTCCTCTGAGTGACTGTGAGAGAAAATAAAATGAACATTCTAATAAGAGTTGATTGTTAAGATTTTTTAGGACTCTTTATAAAAAAAAACCAGTTTGTTAGAATTTATTTGTAAGCTACAAGCAACATAATGTTAGGATTTGTTCTAAAAAGACTAGAAATAAATCACATCTATGTTAATATATCTACAACATATATTATTACATTAAGTTTATTTTTCATGTCAGTCAGATTAGAGAACCTCAGGCTCAAGATTACAATACTGCACATTTCTTTTCATTTTTTTTTTAAAGAAATTTGTTATTGGTTATAAATGGTTTTGTGGTTTTGAAAATTCTAAATCCCATTGCAATTTATATTTGATGAACAGTTTTAGTTCATTGCTCATGTATATTAAAGGGGCACTAGCTACGATATATATAAAAAAATAAAGTATGATTTTTTTTAGATCAATCATTAATCAAATTGGAATAATGAAATAATAATTTGCTTTTAGCAATCAATTTCCTTTAATTTTGTTGAAATAAGCGATTAAACATAATTTTTGACTGATTCACTTGCAAGTGAAAACGTCATCATCATTCTAACCGGTATTCATGTGAACTTCAAGTTAACCCCTAGCTAGAGATTGACAACGCATGCATTGTACGTGTACTGGTTATTTAAAGAAAAAGAATGTCAACAATGAAAGTGAAACTACGGTAGATCATTTGATTACTAATTCGATGCACATAAAATCATTCTTATATGGTTAAAAACAATGAGAAACATCTATTTTTAATCTATAAAATAAAATCAAACAGACCTATAAAAATGCAATTGCACGTGCTGGTTTAATCTATTCGTATCTTTATTTTTGTTTACATCGCTTATATGGTCATCTGAGGTCAAATCGATAGTTAATTAGATGGCGTCTGGACTAAAATACACACGAAACGAACCTATATATTATCTACCCCATGCTCTGTAAACTGTTTATTTTAGACTTTATATAGTTTGGATAAATGTTTTACATTGTTATAAACCAAATATGAGAATTTAAGTCAAATCGGTTACAATGAATTTGACAGCTAGTGCCCCTTTAACAAAAATATATATATGCAAACCATTAAGCAATAAAAAGAAATGAAGCAACAAAACATTACTGTATTTAAAATGTTTCCTGGTCTTTTATTTGGTTGAAATCCAGCTGATTTTGTCAAATTTCACCAAATCCCTTATCTTGACCTTTTTGGGATGTAAATTTTTAATTTCAAATAAGATTAATCATGCCATTTTGTTCTATTAGAGAAAATTATTTAAAAAACTAGCGCTTATATTGTTAAATCACAATAAAAAAAAATGACATTAATGAATCTAATATCTAAAATTAACTTGTTTGTTTGATAGTTATAAAATAAACTGAAAAAAAATATTTTGCCTATTTCAACCACAAAATACTATTCAATAGATCAAATAAATTCACTGATCATGACTTCAATTTGGATCTATGGAACTAGCAATTTGAAACCTGAAATTTTCAAGTGAAAGAAATTTTGGAGAAATGAAGATTTTGTTAAAAAGGAAACAAAGTATATTCAAAGAAACAGTTAGCACAAGCACACTTTCCTTTCTTTAATAGTGCATTTATAGTACAAAAATGTATTTAAAATGCATATGCATATTTTAACGTGTATGTTTTGACACTAATGAACTGGATCGTAAGTTAAAGGATTTTAAATTCTTCAGAAGTAATTATCACATCAAATTTAAATAAACTCTAAAATGACTTTGATCTTTTACTTTTGGCATAAATTTGATTTTTAAAATGTATTTACAACTCCGCCTTTCTACTTAACTATTGACACTTTGTAAGTACATGTATAACAAGTATAAGACACAATCAATGATTAAATGCAATTGACCTCATATTTACATAAAAAAAATATATGAAATTTCGATCCTTCAGGCCATCTTGTGTTCAGTCAATGGGTTATGTTCAAATTCATAATCCAAATGTACGAATGCTCTTTCCACTTCTTTCAGTCTTTCCAGCTTTTGTTGAAGGGGTTCCCCAATGTCATGGGCTTCTTTGAGGGTCATTTCCTCCGGAAGGACAATGTCCACTTCTACGAGGAAATTATTTCCGAAGTGAAAAGCTCGTACAGTATCTACGTATTGAACTTTAGGATGATGATTGACACAAATCCATGTTAATTTTTTCAGGAAATCAGGTTTCGCTGTATGTCCAGTCAACATCTTAATCTGACCTGCAAAACAACAAAATACAATATTACAATGGAACCATGGGTGCATAAGGTCAAGGAACAGTAAATGGGCTATGTCGCAAATTTTGCTCAAATTTGGCATACAACCGTGGCTTGTTGAACAACAACTGAAAATCGAAAAAAATAATGCATTTATCTCTTTTATAATTTGAAATATTTCAGACTGAATTTTTTAAAAACAAATGAACATTTGAATAGAAATCACATAAATCAGCAAAAACCCTTCTTAAATTTGTCTTAAAGTCATCAAATCTCTAATTCTACTCCACAGATTTTTCTTAAAAAAATATATGTTGTTGACACGTTAATTTCAGCACAGACTGAACAACATAATATCTCTGGGTGGGGCATAAAAATACCCAGCAAATGATCTTACCATATCCTGTGATCCACCAGTTTATAATGATATAAATAGATATAACGATTGCTCCAATCGGGTCCACATAAATTAGTCCCTTTTCACCAGTTTTATCTAATAATTCCTGGGACCCTACAAAATAATGAATATTGAAATTACTTCTTTGATAACATCAGCTCTTTTGAAATAGGCTGTGTTTAACATTCTACTCTGTCATACATTGAATACAATAATAAATAAAGGGCTGCACTTTAGCGCATGATACGCCCGTTGCTCTTTTAACTTGTCTTTTATGCTTTAAATGAATTTATATAATCAACTAGAAATAGTTTGAGCCCTGTCTAATACCCCCCCCCCCCCCCCACAAATAATAATAAACTAGAGGCTCTTGGTGATGGTGATTTGTTTGTAGATTATACTTTACTGATCATTCTTGCTACTTACAATTTTCTCTATCTGTAATAAACTTACCAAAATTTACCAAATTCATGAAAATTGTAAACAATTGACTATATAGGGCAATAACTCCTTATGGGGTCAACTGACCATCTTGGCCATGTTGACTTATTTGTAGATCTTAATTTGCTGAACATTATTGCTGTTTACAGTTTATCTCTATGATAGTATTCAAGATAATGATCAAACTAGAGGCTCTAAAGAGTCTGTGTCGCTCACCTTGGTCTTTATGAATATTAAACAAAGGAAGAGGATGGATTCATGACAAAATTGTGTTTTGGTAATGGTGATGTGTTTGTACATCTTACTTTACTGATCATTAAAATTTCTTGCTGCTTAAAATTATCTCTATCTATAATGAACTTGGCCCAATAGTTTCAGTGAAAAATGTTCGAAAAAATTTACAAATTTTATGAAAATTGTTAAAAACTGACTATAAAGGACAATAACTCCATAGGGGGTCAATTGACCATTTCAGTCACGTTGACTTATTTGTAAATCTTACTTTGCTGAACATAATGGCTGATTACAGTTTATCTCTATCTATAAGATAATAACCAAAAACAGCAAAATTTCCATAAAATTACCAATTCAGGGGCAGCAACCCAACAACGGCTTGTCCAATTCATCTGAAAATTTCAGGGCAGATAGATCTTGATCTGATAAACAATTTAACCCCCATGTCAGATTTGCTCTAAATGCTTTGGTTTTTTAGTTATAAACCAAAAACTGCATTTTACCCCTATGTTCTAATTTTAGCAGTGGCGGCCATCTTGGTTGGATGGCCAGGTCACCGTACACAATTTTTAAACTAGATACCCTAATAATGATTTTGGCCATGTTTGGTTAAATTTGGCCCAGTAGTTTCAGATGAGAAGATTTTCGTAAAAGGTAAAGCGGGACAATGATGACGACGGACGATGAATGCTGAACGCCAAGTGATGAGATAAGCTCACTTGGCCCTTTGGGCCAGGTGAGCTAAAAATACTACTTGGCTAGAATTTTGGAACAATTTTTATTAATTTAATATATTTCAACAGTTTGTCCTGTTATATAAATACTAATGTCCCAATAGAATTATTTGCTCATAAATATGGTTTAACCCTTCACCATTCTGAGTGTGTCTGCTTTAAAAGTCATGAAGTTTTATACAGTGGTTGTTGTTTGCTACTGTTTATTCTATATTATTTATTTATTGTTTCAAACAAAAATCATAAAGTTTGTTTTTTCATTATGATTGTTTTATATATTTTCATATCTGGACCTGGACTGATCAACAGTTGCTTATATCAGGGTTTCCGCTGGCGGTCGCCACTTTCGCAATTTGCGAAAAAAATAAAATTGTGGCGATTAAAATTCGTCATTGGCGAAAGAATTTGGCGAAAGAAAATATATAACGATTTATTTTCAGCCATCTTGTTTATTTACTTTTTGTCGGGTTTCTCTGACTTTACCGATCAGACAATACTCGGAATTCACCTTGAACCCGTTAAGATTTAGACAGAAAATCAATAATCAGCTGATTGCATTCATAGCTATCGACATCAAAGGACTAATTAATAAAGGTGTTGATTGTATGATATGACAAAATGATATTGTTGAATGGCTTCTGTCACATGTCACAAAAAGGATTTATTAACCACTTTGCGACGCACGTGTTTGAAGCAAATTTTTACGCTTCCTCTCCTTCTTTTAATGATAGTCCAGAAAAGAAAATTGTTGTTATGAAGAAAAATGTTCAAAAGCAAGAACAGTCTCTGTAGTCCAGTCAATCTAGCATAAATTTGACCCTAACCTGAAAGTAATTGCAACAGAAGATTTTTAAGTTTTAATCTTTAGCATTATACCCCAAATATACACAGAAAAAAGTCCCATAAAATCTAACTTGAGGAAAACTAAAAAAATCACCATTTAAATTCCTATGGAGATTTGCATTGAAAAGGGAAATAACTCTTGCAAAAAAAGGCAGAAATATCAATAAAAATTGATACAAAACTATAACTTTACCGCTTTTATTCATCAGAATGTATTGATTCTTGATTTTTTTAGCGGTCTTTAGAGTGTAACAAACAACTCTAAAGGTGTTTTCATATATTTTATCAAGCTATAATCTAGATTTCGTAATTTATTAGTTGACCATTTATTAAATTTTTCAACATGTCAAGGTCAAGAATCTCAAATTTAATAAAAAATAATTCAGCATGTATTCTTCTTTTTAAGTTTAAAGTTTCTTAAGATAAGTAAGTTGCTGAAAAAATATAATAAGCAGCTATAAACAATACCAAATTTTCACATTTTTTTTTCAAAATGGTTACAAAGCTTCAAATTTGCAATTTCTTTTATGAAAAATGTACGAAAAAAATAAAACTACCCATAACACTTCGGTTTTGTACATTTCATGAGCAGAAGATTATATAATTAAGTCAAATACAAACTTATAACCCACTCAAAGTATCATACTATACATAAATTTCAAGAAAAACAACCAAAAATTGACCAAAAAAGACAAATTTTTGCAAGAGTTGTCTCCCCTCCCAATGTTAATTTCCATAGGAAATTTAAAATGCTGATTTTGAGTTTTCCTCAAGTTAGATTTTAAGGGACTTTTTTCTGTGTACATAAAGGGCATAATACTATAGATTAGAACTAAAACATTTTCTGTTGCAATTAGTTTGAGGTTAAATCTTAGTTTGACTGGACTACTGATTTAAAACTTTATCATTTAACTTTCATTTAGGTCATTGATTTGAATGGGAACTTCAAAGTCGTTTCTGTTACACACGTGTTTCAAGCATATTGTTTTACTTATTTACGATGGTTTAGAAAAGAAAACTGTCGTTATGAAGAAATCTATTCAAAAAGTTGGCATGAGAGTAACCCTTCAATGTTATGACTACACCTTACACGAGCGATCAATTCCAAGTGATAAGATGCTTCGTTTTGTTGTAAAAAAACACTTCCTATTTTAGGGGAGGGGGGTGGGGCTGGAAAAAGGAAAATTTGAAAAAAAAATATATTTGTGTTACTTGGCGAAAAAAATGATAAAGTGGCGAAAAATATATTGTTTTGGCGAAAGAGGTGGCGAAAAAAATTATAGACCCAGGGGAAACCCTGCTTATATTTAAATTATTTGGTCTCTAATGTAAAGCAAAATTATATCCGGGTGAAATTTGATCCGGAGGAAAAAATGTCACAATAGGAGTTGTTATTTTTTTATCCAGAGGAAAATATTTCCCTGGGATATTTTTTCCTTTGCCATGAAATTCTATCTGGGTAGTTAACTTATTCAATAGTTATTAGAAAAAACTTATCCTTTACAAATACTATGAAATAATAATAGTGTGTATTTGAATAAAAGCTAAATTGTTAACAAAAATGTATTATATTAGGAAATAATTTCACAAATAATCATTGAAAAACTCCTGAAATATTGAAGTAAGTATCATTCATTAAAAAAAAAAATTATCATGAAATAAATGAAAGAAAAACAGAAGTAATTTCAAAGATTGTAATTGTGAAATAATGTCATGGTTAAAAAAGTTAAGTGAAATACATGTAAAAGTGAGTTGTTTTCAGATCTCAGTTCAAATATAAATTAAAAAGTAAAGGTAGAAATATAGTTGCATTACTACTGTTAACAGTAATTTGATTATGATAATATTTTTAACTAAATAGTTTTGGCTGGGGACAAAGATGTAGTTGTTGATTATATATGGAAATCAGATAAATCATAGCATAACAATATACATGTATTGGAACAAAAGCAATTTTAACAGCTGGATAGTATTTACATGTGAAATATTATCTGTCTTATTAAATTATGTTGTAAGTCATCTTTTTATGTAAATGAATATTTGAAAAATAAGATTCAAGGAATTTTTTTTACTAAAAATTAGATTCAGGAATATATTATATTTAAGAAATAATTCATGGGGGCTTGAATATATCGTTATTTTACCACGGGTTGGCCCTTTATGACAAATATTTTACCCTGAGCGATAGCGAGGGGTAAAATATCGGCATAAAGGGCCAACCCGTGGTAAAATCTAGATATATTCAAGCCCCCATGAATTATTTCGATTCTAATAGGACAAATAAGGCAATGTTTTTGGATCGAAGCGCTCTAGGGGGAGGCCATTATTTGCCGTTCCAATAAATTAACGCACTTTTAGATTGGCGTAAAAGAACGGAGCAAACAGAATAAGTGACATGCTCAAACTATTCACAAAACCTATTTAGATAGATTTGGATGCATTTTAATGATAACTTACTTTTATGTCTTTTTTGTATATAAAAAAAAGTGGGCTTACACCACATTTTAGCATCGTTTGTTTACGTTTCCTTGTTGTGATGGATTTTCAGTATCAAAAGCGTGTATTTTCCCGTAAAATGCTTAAATTATAACGTCATCATTCTATGACGTCGGGTACTTCATTCATAAAAAAAACATATGACGTGGGAGTACGATCGGAACAGCCAATGCAATATATTCATATTTTACCACGGGTGTGTACTCAAAGCGTTTGAAGGACGTCATGTTAGAATAGTTAGTATCTTTAAAATTATAAACTGCTCATAATACCTCCCTTTGATAAATTATGCAAATTTGTTCTACCTTTGAGAAACATTTTATAATTATAGTCAGGTATATATTGATTGCGAGAAACCTACATAGTAGATGATGGGACTTTATTTCACAAGGTTCTGTGAAATATGGTACGGCAATATATACCGGTACATACTATCCGCACAACACAGATAGATTTTCACTCATCTGGAAAAAAAATACCTGTGAAATACCATGTCTGGAAAAAAATTACTGTAAAAATTAATCCTCAGGATAAAATATCATAGAGGAAGAAATAAACTGTTACAATAATACCACACCTTCTTTTTTATATGATTTTCTGGAATTTAGGGTTTTTGGATTGCTGTCTCATTCATTTATGCCCACAGTTATTTTTATTTGTAGCAATGCACTATTTATAGTCAAATGACTTAGGGTAATTTTATTGTTCATATCTTAAATAGAAAAACAACATGTTGTACATTTGTATTTGGATCAGTTTACTTGCTTCAAGTGCTTTTAGCAATCACATGGTTTGGGAAAAAATGTCTGGCGTTATTTAATTTGAATAGAAACAGGGCCAGAGCGTTCAAAAACTAAGCAAAGATGACTTACCTACATATCCACACACCAAAGCCACTGCATTTGACAAAACATCATTCCGATGATCAAGAGCCAGCGCTTGAACTGTTGGTGTTTTTATACGTCTGCATACTAACCACAACACAAACTTAATAACTGCAAAATATAATTATGAATCAACATCTTCATTTTGAGACAGATTTTTGAAAGTAAAATTTTTTAAAAGGTTTTCAACAATTGGTAATACTTTTTAAAATAAGTAAAAATAAAATAAGAGATAAAATGTATTTACTGTTTTTTCCAAATTTGACATTTCAATTAAGAGTTATTTCCCTTTCAACCTGTGTATGTTGGATGGAGAGGTATGCTTTTGTTAAGTGCCAACAATATGTTTAACACCACCACATATTTGAAGTGCATGTCCCCAGTAAGTTAGATGAAATTCAGTGGTTGTTATTAGTTGATGTCTGTCATGTTTGTTTTTCATTAATATTTTATGCAATTACTGTGGATACATTATTAATATTCGTTGGATACCAATTTTCATGGATTTCATAGGAACAGGTTAACCATGAAATTAAATGTTGAACAAATACCAAATTTTCTATAGGCATGTATACAGAATTTGGCAAAACCATGAAATTAAATATCCATGAACAAGCAAGTTTTCCTCAATCCACAAAAATTGGTACCCAGGAAAATAAATGAATCCATATAACACTGTTCCTTTCTTTTTGTGTGTTTTTTTTGCTGTGCATGAATTGATTTTGTGTCATTGATGGAGACCCCATACCCTTTGTTTTTTTCTATTATAGAATAATTTAACACTCTGGATTATTACAGGCAGGTATCATACCTATGGCTGAGGCTGTGATTGCTATGGTAGCTATATCATACCTATGGCTGAGGCTGTGATTGCTATGGTAGCTATATCATACATATGGCTGAGGCAGTGATTACTATGGTAGTTATATCATACCTATGGCTAAGGCAGTGATTACTATGGTAGATATATCATACCTATGGCTGAGGCAGTGATTATAATGGTAGATATATCATACCAATGGCTGAGGCAGTGATTGCTATGGTAGATATATCATACCTATGGCTGAGGCAGTGATTACTATGGTAGTTATATCATACCTATGTCTGAGGCAGTGATTACTATGGTAGTTATATCATACCTATGGCTGAGGCAGTGATTACTATGGTAGATATATCATACCTATGGCTGAGGCAGTGATTACTATGGTAGCAATATCATACCTATGGCTGAGGCAGTGATTACTATGGTAGCTATATGGCTGAGGCAGTGATTACTATGGTAGCGATATCATACCTATGGCTGAGGCAGTGATTACTATGGTAGGGATATCATACCTATGGCTGAGGCAGTGATTACTATGGTAGCTATATCATACCTATGGCTGAGGCAGTGATTACTATGGTAACGATATCATACCTATGGCTGAGGCAGTGATTACTATGGTAGGGATATCATACCTATGGCTGAGGCAGTGATTACTATGGTAGGGATATCATACCTATGGCTGAGGCAGTGATTACTATGGTAGCGATATCATACCTATGGCTGAGGCAGTGATTACTATGGTAACGATATCATACCTATGGCTGAGGCAGTGATTACTATGGTAGGGATATCATACCTATGGCTGAGGCAGTGATTACTATGGTGGCTATATCATACCTATGGCTGAGGCAGTGATTACTATGGTGGCTATATCATACCTATGGCTGAGGCAGTGATTACTATGGTGGCGATATCATACCTATGGCTGAGGCAGTGATTACTATGGTGGCGATATCATACCTATGGCTGAGGCAGTGATTACTATGGTGGCGATATCATACCTATGGCTGAGGCAGTGATTACTATGGTGGCGATATCATACCTATGGCTGAGGCAGTGATTACTATGGTGGCGATATCATACCTATGGCTGAGGCAGTGATTACTATGGTGGCGATATCATACCTATGGCTGAGGCAGTGATTACTATGGTAGGGATATCATACCTATGGCTGACGCAGTGATTACTATGGTAGAGATATCATACCTATGGCTGACGCAGTGATTACTATGGTAGAGATATCATACCTATGGCTGAGGCAGTGATTACTATGGTAGCTATATCATACCTATGGCTGAGGCAGTGATTACTATGGTAGCTATATCATACCTATGGCTGAGGCAGTGATTACTATGGTAGCTATATCATACCTATGGCTGAGGCAGTGATTACTATGGTAGCTATATCATACCTATGGCTGAGGCAGTGATTACTATGGTAGCTATATCATACCTATGGCTGAGGCAGTGATTACTATGGTAGCGATAACATACCTATGGCTGAGGCAGTGATTACTATGGTAGCGATAACATACCTATGGCTGAGGCAGTGATTACTATGGTAGCTATATCATACCTATGGCTGAGGCAGTGATTACTATGGTAGCGATATCATACCTATGGCTGAGGCAGTGATTACTATGGTAGCGATATCATACCTATGGCTGAGGCAGTGATTACTATGGTAGCTATATCATACCTATGGCTGAGGCAGTGATTACTATGGTAGCTATATCATACCTATGGCTGAGGCAGTGATTACTATGGTAGCTATATCATACCTATGGCTGAGGCAGTGATTACTATGGTAGCTATATCATACCTATGGCTGAGGCAGTGATTACTATGGTAGCTATATCATACCTATGGCTGAGGCAGTGATTACTATGGTAGCTATATCATACCTATGGCTGAGGCAGTGATTACTATGGTAGCTATATCATACCTATGGCTGAGGCAGTGATTACTATGGTAGCTATATCATACCTATGGCTGAGGCAGTGATTACTATGGTGGCTATATCATACCTATGGCTGAGGCAGTGATTACTATGGTGGCTATATCATACCTATGGCTGAGGCAGTGATTACTATGGTGGCTATATCATACCTATGGCTGAGGCAGTGATTACTATGGTGGCTATATCATACCTATGGCTGAGGCAGTGATTACTATGGTAGCTATATCATACCTATGGCTGAGGCAGTGATTACTATGGTAGTTATATCATACCTATGGCTGAGGCAGTGATTACTATGGTAGCTATATCATACCTATGGCTGAGGCAGTGATTACTATGGTAGCGATATCATACCTATGGCTGAGGCAGTGATTACTATGGTAGCGATATCATACCTATGGCTGAGGCAGTGATTACTATGGTAGCGATATCATACCTATGGCTGAGGCAGTGATTACTATGGTAGCTATATCATACCTATGGCTGAGGCAGTGATTACTATGGTAGCGATATCATACCTATGGCTGAGGCAGTGATTACTATGGTAGCGATATCATACCTATGGCTGAGGCAGTGATTACTATGGTAGCTATATCATACCTATGGCTGAGGCAGAGATTACTATGGTAGCTATATCATACCTATGGCTGAGGCAGAGATTACTATGGTAGCTATATCATACCTATGGCTGACGCAGTGATTACTATGGTGGCTATATCATACCTATGGCGGAGGCAGTGATTACTATGGTGGCGATATCATACCTATGGCTGAGGCAGTGATTACTATGGTGGCAATATCATACCTATGGCTGAGGCAGTGATTACTATGGTGGCAATATCATACCTATGGCTGAGGCAGTGATTACTATGGTGGCAATATCATACCTATGGCTGAGCAGTGATTACTATGGTGGCAATATCATACCTATGGCTGACGCAGTGATTACTATGGTAGCTATATCATACCTATGGCTGACGCAGTGATTACTATGGTAGCTATATCATACCTATGGCTGAGGCAGTGATTACTATGGTAGCTATATCATACCTATGGCTGAGGCAGTGATTACTATGGTAGTACCTATGGCTGAGGCAGTGATTACTATGGTAGCGATATCATACCTATGGCTGAGGCAGTGATTACTATGGTAGCGATATCATACCTATGGCTGAGGCAGTGATTACTATGGTAGCTATATCATACCTATGGCTGAGGCAGTGATTACTATGGTAGCTATATCATACCTATGGCTGAGGCAGTGATTACTATGGTAGCTATATCATACCTATGACTGAGGCAGTGATTACTATGGTAGCTATATCATACCTATGACTGAGGCAGTGATTACTATGGTAGCTATATCATACCTATGACTGAGGCAGTGATTACTATGGTAGCTATATCATACCTATGGCTGAGGCAGTGATTACTATGGTAGCTATATCATACCTATGGCTGAGGCAGTGATTACTATGGTGGCTATATCATACCTATGGCTGAGGCAGTGATTACTATGGTGGCTATATCATACCTATGGCTGAAGCAGTGATTACTATGATGGCGATATCATACCTATGGCTGAGGCAGTGATTACTATGGTAGAGATATCATACCTATGGCTGACGCAGTGATTACAATGGTAGCTATATCATACCTATGGCTGAGGCAGTGATTACTATGGTAGAGATATCATACCTATGGCTGAGGCAGTGATTACTATGGTAGAGATATCATACCTATGGCTGAGGCAGTGATTACTATGGTAGTTATATCATACCTATGGCTGAGGCAGTGATTACTATGGTAGCTATATCATACCTATGGCTGAGGCAGTGATTACTATGGTAGCTATATCATACCTATGGCTGAGGCAGTGATTACTATGGTAGCGATATCATACCTATAGCTGAGGCAGTGATTACTATGGTAGCTATATCATACCTTTGGTTGACGCAGTGATTACTATGGTAGCTATATCATACCTATGGCTGAGGCAGTGATTACTATGGTAGCTATATCATACCTATGGCTGACGCAGTGATTACTATGGTAGAGATATCATACCTATGGCTGACGCAGTGATTACTATGGTAGAGATATCATACCTATGGCTGAGGCAGTGATTACTATGGTAGAGATATCATACCTATGGCTGAGGCTGTGATTACTATGGTAGAGATATCATACCTATGGCTGAGGCAGTGATTACTATGGTAGATACTATGGTAGAGATATCATACCTATGGCTGAGGCAGTGATTACTATGGTAGCTATATCATACCTATTGCTGAGGCAGTGATTACTATGGTAGAGATATCATACCTATGGCTGACGCAGTGATTACTATGGTGGCTATATCATACCTATGGCTGAGGCAGTGATTACTATGGTAGAGATATCATACCTATGGCTGAGGCAGTGATTACTATGGTAGAGATATCATACCTATGGCTTAGGCAGTGATTACTATGGTAGTTATATCATACCTATGGCTGAGGCAGTGATTACTATGGTAGCTATATCATACCTATGGCTGAGGCAGTGATTACTATGGTAGCTATATCATACCTATGGCTGAGGCAGTGATTACTATGGTAGCGATATCATACCTATAGCTGAGGCAGTGATTACTATGGTAGCTATATCATACCTTTGGCTGAGGCAGTGATTACTATGGTAGCTATATCATACCTATGGCTGACGCAGTGATTACTATGGTAGCTATATCATACCTATGGCTGAGGCAGTGATTACTATGGTAGCTATATCATACCTATGGCTGACGCAGTGATTACTATGGTAGAGATATCATACCTATGGCTGACGCAGTGATTACTATGGTAGAGATATCATACCTATGGCTGAGGCAGTGATTACTATGGTAGAGATATCATACCTATGGCTGAGGCTGTGATTACTATGGTAGAGATATCATACCTATGGCTGAGGCAGTGATTACTATGGTAGAGATATCATACCTATGGCTGACGCAGTGATTACTATGGTAGCTATATCATACCTATGGCTGAGGCAGTGATTACTATGGTAGAGATATCATACCTATGGCTGAGGCAGTGATTACTATGGTAGCTATATCATACCTATGGCTGAGGCAGTGATTACTATGGTAGAGATATCATACCTATGGCTGACGCAGTGATTACTATGGTGGCTATATCATACCTATGGCTGAGGCAGTGATTACTATGGTAGAGATATCATACCTATGGCTGAGGCAGTGATTACTATGGTAGAGATATCATACCTATGGCTGACGCAGTGATTACTATGGTGGCTATATCATACCTATGGCTGAGGCAGTGATTACTATGGTAGAGATATCATACCTATGGCTGAGGCAGTGATTACTATGGTAGCTATATCATACCTATGGCTGAGGCAGTGATTACTATGGTAGGGATATCATACCTATGGCTGAGGCAGTGATTACTATGGTAGAGATATCATACCTATGGCTGAGGCAGTGATTACTATGGTAGCTATATCATACCTATGGCTGACGCAGTGATTACTATGGTAGAGATATCATACCTATGGCTGAGGCAGTGATTACTATGGTAGCTATATCATACCTATGATTGAGGCAGTGATTACTATGGTAGAGATATCATACCTATGGCTGACGCAGTGATTACTGTGGTAGAGATATCATACCTATGGCTGACGCAGTGATTACTATGGTAGCTATATCATACCTATGGCTGACGCAGTGATTACTATGGTAGTGATATCATACCTATGGCTGAGGCAGTGATTACTATGGTAGAGATATCATACCTATGGCTGAGGCAGTGATTACTATGGTAGAGATATCATACCTATGGCTGAGGCAGTGATTACTATGGTAGAGATATCATACCTATGGCTGAGGCAGTGATTACTATGGTAGAGATATCATACCTATGGCTGAGGCAGTGATTACTATGGTAGAGATATCATACCTATGGCTGAGGCAGTGATTACTATGGTAGAGATATCATACCTATGGCTGAGGCAGTGATTACTATGGTAGAGATATCATACCTATGGCTGAGGCAGTGATTACTATGGTAGAGATATCATACCTATGGCTGATGCAGTGATTACTATGGTAGCTATATCATACCTATGGCTGAGGCAGTGATTACTATGGTAGAGATATCATACCTATGGCTGAGGCAGTGATTACTATGGTAGAGATATCATACCTATGGCTGAGGCAGTGATTACTATGGTAGAGATATCATACCTATGGCTGAGGCAGTGATTACTATGGTAGAGATATCATACCTATGGCTGAGGCAGTGATTACTATGGTAGAGATATCATACCTATGGCTGATGCAGTGATTACTATGGTAGAGATATCATACCTATGGCTGAGGCAGTGATTACTATGGTAGAGATATCATACCTATGGCTGATGCAGTGATTACTATGGTAGAGATATCATACCTATGGCTGAGGCAGTGATTACTATGGTAGAGATATCATACCTATGGCTGAGGCAGTGATTACTATGGTAGCTATATCATACCTATGGCTGACGCAGTGATTACTATGGTAGAGATATCATACCTATGGCTGAGGCAGTGATTACTATGGTAGAGATATCATACCTATGGCTGAGGCAGTGATTACTATGGTAGCTATATCATACCTATGGCTGACGCAGTGATTACTATGGTAGCAATATCAACTGTTGGTGGTTTGCTGTCACCTGTTGTCAAATTAATGATTTTCTCTATTGATTCCCTGATCAACTGGACGGATGCTAAACTCATCACAACTGATAATATCACAATGGCTATTGGTTCCAACTTGGTACGACCTGAAACATTGAAAAGTAGTTTAAATTAAGGTCATGTGTCAGTAAAACATTGATAACAAAACTGCAACTCCAAAGAAAATACAGAAAGGAAAGTTCCTTATCAAACGTCAAAATCAAAATCTAAAACACTTGAAATAAGTGGAAAACAACGGTCATATTCCTGACTAAAACTTGATACAGTCGCTTTCTTATGTGGAAAAATAAAACTGTTTTTATAGCTAGTTAAATCCCTATTTGTATGACAACAATTATGTATTTAACTTCTGTGAGGTCCTTTGTGTGTTTGTTTCATTATTTTGTTATTCTATTTTTGTTTAATTTCAATGTTTTTTATGAGGGCAGCAGGGAAAACCAATTTTGTAGCTAACTTTGTTACCCTCTTTAAATTACTTATTACTATTATATCATTGTTTTCGTCGACTTCATTCGTAAAATAAACCAAAAATTTTAATTTTCAAGGAAGCACACATTTACTATAAGCTTGTACGCAGACTTTAACAAAACCATGAAATCAAATATAAACAAAAATTTGTAAGGGTTCCGTGGAACCCAGTGTCTCGCCTAGTTTTGCTGTAAATCGCAGGCTCAACAAAAATGAGGAAAAAAATCAATAAAAAAAGAAGAGGCTCTCAAGAGCCTGAATCGCTCACCTTAATTTTTTTGGTTAAATCTCTCATCAATGATTATTTTGGCTTTTCAATTTATTTAAATGTTCTTTGAATTGGTTCGAGACCACCATTGTCGTCCCTTGATTTTCGTTGTTCACAAATATAGTCCCTAGTGTTGACAGTGGGTTACTTGCCATTAATTTTTATACCCCTTCCAAATTTATTTCTCCATGTTCAGTGCCTCAAATTGCAAGAAGGGGGATGAAATTACACTGTAAAACAATTTGGATCCAGAATTTTAAAGGAAAGTAGTGATTTGGTCCAGCTGAAAAAGGTTGAAAATGAGCACTTCGGAAGCTGTCATAAGATTTCAAGACGCCCTAAACATAAAATTGTCCATATTAGAGGCGATGAAGTTTTCTATAAATTTGATATAATTTGTTCCAAAAGTAGTACAACACACTGTAAAAGTTTCTTTGAGAAAGCGCAGGTGGGATTTTTTTTATTTTCATTTATGTTCTAAAAGAAATGCACTACGAATTAATTGTGTTCTCGGACCTAAGAGGTGAAATCTGTAAATATAGAATTTGTACTCTGGCAACTTCCCTAAATGATTTGATGGTGTCAACTTGTCAAATAGCATGAAACTAAAGGATTTAAACTTTTATTTATAGAATTTCTGCAAAAACAACCAATTTTGGCATTTTATGGTCAAAATAGGCATTTTATAACTTTTTCAATATTGATGCATAAATGGCATCCTGACTTTCTATCTGACAGGTTTTTATGTGTCAATATTTGTGTTTCTATGCCTTTATCTGCTTCTTTTACTTATTTATGAACTCTGAATCTACAGAAAAGAAGTTTATCTCAGATAAAATGTGCAAAAGTGTTGTATAAATGACCCTTGTCTAACGCCTTGTTTGGATGAAGTCAATAGTGGGGAGCTTGGTATATAAAATCTGATGTCCATATTAGAGACCTCACTCAATTTGTATCAAATGCACTTTACAATGTCTATTGTACCTGTTCCATTTCACATAATATATTTCTTTTCTTCTGTAGGATAGCAAGTGGTTTAAATATAAGCCTGTTGAGAATAAATTGCATGCAAGTTTTTCCCTAAAAAGGCAAAATTCTTTGTTTCAGTCCATACTGCTTGTAAGAAAAGTTAATTGAAAGAGTCTTTTTGTGCTCAGATTTGTTGTATCATGTCACATGAGTAAAGAAATGATAAAAAAGACACAAATTTTTATTTCTTATAGCCTCAATATGCATTTTTTAATGTAAATATGTGGCACAGCCTAAATTGATCCTAAATCTTTTCCAGTCTTACTTGGCCTAAGACCCTTTTAAACTAATATGATATGTTATTTGTCATTTTTATTTCCATTTAAAGTACTTTAAATACATATGTAAGGATTATTTATAACCAAAAAGCTTCACAAATTTAAAATTGCTGGAAAATATTACATCTTCATGTAAGGCCCCTCTTCATTGAAAAACCTAAATTTGTAGGCGCAGGCTCATATAAATTTGACTTTTGAATAATTATGCCAAGTCTGATAAATCAAATGAGTACTCTATTGCTTTCAGTACATGATAAGTTATATATTAAGGCATTTAAAAAGTATTTTTTTGCAATATTTTAATTTTTAAAGCCCCAAATGTTGATAGTTGAAATTTTTCAATTTTAACGTCAAAATTTTACACGCAAAGATGAGTATAGAACTTAACCTAATGTCTATAATATACATCCTATTGTCATGAAACTTTGTAAGCAGTGTTATAATACATTAAGCTTTGTTCATACCAAGTTTTTTTAAGATTTGTCAACTCTTTCTACCCTATTAGGTCCGAGACCACCATTGTCGTCCCTTGATTTTAGTTGTTCACAAATATAGTCCCTAGTGTTGACAGTGGGTTACTTGCCATTAATTTTTATACCCCTTCCAAATTTATTTCTCCATGTTCAGTGCCTCAAATTGCAAGAAGGGGGATGAAATTACACTGTAAAACAATTTGGGTCCAGAATTTTAAAGGAAAGTAGTGATTTGGTCCAGCTGAAAAAGGTTGAAAATGAGCACTTCGGAAGCTGTCATAAGATTTCAAGACGCCCTAAACATAAAATTGTCCATATTTTGAGTTAGAGGCGATGAAGTTTTCTATAAATTTGATATAATTTGTTCCAAAAGTAGTACAACACACTGTAAAAGTTTCTTTGAGAAAGCGCAGGTGGGATTTTTTTCATTTTCATTTATGTTCTAAAAGAAATGCACTACGAATTAATTGTGTTCTCAGACCAATTGTCTTATTGTCTTCAAAAGCAAAAAAAAATAAATTTTCTCCTATGTTCTATTTCAGCCATAGGAGCTATGTTTCTTGACATACAAGGAAATGAAATATAAAATTTATACTAGATTCTCTGAAACTCATTTAGCCTAAGTTTGGCTGAAATTGATCTAAATGCTTTTGTTTTTGAGATATAAGCCAAAAACTGCATTTGACCCCTATGTTCTATTTTAAGTAACGGAGGCCATGTTTTTTGACGGATCCAAAATCGAAGCACACACTTTGTGCAGGATAATCTAAGGAACAATCATGCTAAGTTTCATCCAAATCCATTCAGTAGTTTCAGAGGAGAAGATTTTTTAAAGTTAGCAAATATGATGAACAAATTGTGAAAAATTGTCATTAAAGGACAATAACCCCTTAAGGGGTCAATTGACAATTTTGGTCATTTTATCTTATTTGTAGATCTTATTTTGCTGATCATTTTTGCTGTTTACAGTTTATCTTTATCTATAATAATATTCAAGATAATGACCAAAAACTGCAAAATTTCCTTAAAATTACCAATTAAGTGGCACCAACCCAACAATGGGTTGTTTGATTCATCTGAAAATTTCAGGGCTGATAGATCTTGACCTAATGAACATTTTTACCACCGTGTCAGATTTGCCCTAAATGCTTTCGTTTTTGAGATATAAGCCAAAAACTGCATTTGACCCTATGTTCTATTTAAAGTAACGGCAGCCATGTTTTTTGACGAATCAAAAATCGAAGCACACACTTTGTGCAGGATATACTAAGGAACAATTATTTTAGTTTCAATCAAATCCATTCAGTAGTTTCAGAGGAGAAGATGTTTGAAAAATTGTTAACGACGACAGACGACGACGACGGACGCCAACTGATGAGAAAAGCTCACATGGCCTTTTAGGCCAGGTGAGCTAAAAACCTCTTGAGACTATCTTATGATTGTAAGAAGCTTCTGTCCAATTTTGGTAAAAATCTATGATAGTTTAATGAATATAATAAATGTTTTGAAAACTTTAACTGCAGACTGTATGTAATGTGAACTGGAAGAAAATTGAAGTCCATTTAAAAGAAAAATTTGTAAGGGTTCTGCGGAACCCAGTGTCTCGCCTTCTTTTGCTGTAAATTGCAGGCTCAACAAAAATAAGGAAAATAATCAATAAAAATATTCCTCTTGATACTATCTTTTGATTGTAAGAAGCTTCTGTCCAAGTTTGGTAAAAATCTAGGATAGTTAATGAATCTAATTAATGTTTAAAACCTTTAACTGCAGACTGTATGTAATGTTAACTGGAAGAAAATCTAAGTCCATTTAAAAGTAAAATACAGAAAAAATGGAGTTATTATTACAAAATTTACTTCTGATATTATCTTATGATTATAACTAAGCTTCTGTCCAAGTTTGGTAAAAACCCAGGATAGTTTAAGAAAGTTATTAAAATTTTAAAAACTTTAACCACAGAGTGAATGTAATGTTTCCCCACAGAAAAACTAAGTCCATTTAAAAGTAAAATGCAGAAAAAATGGATTATTTTTTTTACAAAATTTACTTCTGGATACCATGCATCTTATGATCATAAACAAACTTCTGTACAAGTTTGGTACAAACCAAGGATAGTTTAAAAAAGTTATTAAAATTCTAAAAACTTCAACCACAGAGTGAATGTTATGTTTCCCCGCAGAAAAAACTAAGTCCATTTATAAGTAAAATACGGAAAAAATAGAATTTTATTTTTACAAAATTTACTTCTGGATACTATCTTATGATTTTAACAAGCTTCTGTCCAAGTTTGGTAGAAATCCAGTGTAGTTTAAGAAAGTTATTAAAATTTCGAAAACTTTAACCACAGAGTGAATATTTGTTGACGCCGCCAACGACGCCAACGCCGACGGAAAGTAGGATCACTTAGTCTAGCTTTTTCTACTAAAGTCGAAGGCTCAACAAAAATACAGAAAAAATGGAGTTATGTTTTTACAAAATTTACTTCTGGATACTATCATAAATCATAAATAAGGCCACACTTAAAAATATTTTGGTTTGCCCAAACCCTACCCAAAGGTTGAGACATTGGGTAGGTAGGTAGGCATTTTCTTTTTTTTTCTTTTTTTAAAGAAATTTAAGTATCAGATGTTTATAAGTCTTCATGCCTATTTGATTAAAAAAAAACTTATTCAAATCAGGACAATAAAAGAATTTGAGTAGGCAGCTTTTTTTCTGGGTAGGTAGCGTTTGGGCAAACAAACCTATTTTTTATTATGGCCTAAGCTTCTGTCAAAGATTAGTATAAACCCAGGATAGTTTAAGAAAGTTATGAAAATTTAAAAAACTTTAACCACAGAGAGAATGTAATGTTACCCCATAGAAAAACTAAGTCCATTTATAAGTAAAATACGGAAAAAATGGATTTATTTTTTTACAAAATTTACTTCTGGATTAACTATCTTATGATCATAAACAAACTTCTGTCCAAGTTTGGTAGAGATACAGTATAGTTTAAGAAAGTTATTAAAATTTCAAAAACTTTAACCACAGAGTGAATATTTGTGGCTGCCGCCGCCGACTGATGTAGGATCGCTAGGTCTTGATTTTTCGACTAAAGTCAAAGGCTCGACAAAAACACATGGGTTTTCTCAATCAATGAAAATTGGTCTACATGAAAATGAATGGGTTTGCAGTTTCTAAGAATCTGATAATTAAATAATGAAAGTTTTAAACATGTCTTTTTATCATACTATTAAAATTTGCATGGTGTTAAAGAATTGAGTATTTATTTAAAAGTTTCCAATAAACTACAACTACAGGATGATCAGATCACTGACAGACACCAAGTGCACAAAATCAAACTTGCCATCTAGGCAATGCAAGGTAAATTTGGAACCCAGTTTTAGATCCAAAGTACAATTAAAAGGGAAACATGTTTGCCAAAATTGAAAAAAAAACTGCAAAACATATCTAGACAAAATTTGTTCAATGATCTTATGCCCTAAATTAAAATTCAGATCAAGGTATGTTTGTGAGGGGGACACCCTCTCCCCCCACCCCCTTAATGTATCTGTTACTGGTCCAAAAGAATTAAACAAATCACATAAAACAGACCAGCAATAGCCAAAGAATAAAAACTAAAGAAAATGTAAAACTTACCTTGAGGATATACATATGGAAGCCTTTGTCGTATGGCTCTTCCTGTGACCCAGATAATCACACCTGATGACAAGTCTACGACACTGTCAACTAAACTGGATATTATAGATATAGATCCCGACAAAAATGCAGCAACAGCCTTAGCTGCTAATAATACCTACAAAATATATATATATATATATCGAATCCCGGCGAGGGAAGAACCAAAAATTTGCGAAAGCAAATTTACAGATCTAACATTGTTGGGTTGATGTTTAGACGAGTTGTATATATATATATATATATAAGTACGTCTGAGTCAGTGACAACCCTACAACAGATGTATCCATCGGATCGCCATCAATGATGGTGATACATGGCTGTGTACATAATGTATATACAACTCGTCTAAACATCAACCCAACAATGTTAGATCTGTAAATTTGCTTTCGCAAATTTTGTGTTCTTCCCTCGCCGGGATTCGAACCCATGCTACTGTGATATCGTGACACCAAATCGCCTGCACTGTTGTCACTGACTCAGACGTACTTATGAATATAATTATTTTCTGTGACTGTATCTTACATTAATTTGTAGGATCCTTTACTATAGATAATTTAGCTGATCTGTAACAATAACATCTTCATGCCTTATATATCATGTACTGTAGTACGCCGCTAGATTAAAACTGACGTGGAAAGGTAACACATGGCCAGCGAAAGCTCTTTTATGAGAGCCCAGGTGGTCGTGTGGTCTAGCGGGACGGCTGCAGTGCAGGCGATTTGGTGTCACGATATCACAGTAGCATGGGTTCGAATCCCGGCGAGGGAAGAACACAAAATTTGCGAAAGCAAATTTACAGATCTAACATTGTTGGGTTGATGTTTAGACGAGTTGTATATATATATATATATATATATATATATCGGGCGTGGTAATTTCTCCCTACATTAAAGACCTGTTGGTGACCTTCTGCTGTTGTTTTTTCTATGGTCAGGTTGTTGTCTCTGACGGCAATTTGCTGTGATAGAGATTTTTTATTTTTTTATTTATTAAGGACTTGAAGGTGTATTACTGAGGAAGTCATTTATCTGTTGACCACATCAACATTGTACGTGATTCTGAAGTCAGATGGTCAGGAATTGTTTTGGTCATTAAATGTGTAACTGTTACTGTCCCAAGTCAGTAGCCTGTAACTTGGTGGTAGTTGTTGATTCATGTTTGGTTACATCTTCTGACATCAGACTTGGACTTCTCTTGAACAGAATTTTAATGTGCGTATTGTTATGTGTTTACTTTTCTGCATTGGCTAGAGGTATAGGGGGAGGGTTGAGATCTCACAAACATGTTAAACCCTGCCGCATTTTTGCGCCTGTCCTAAGTCAGGAGCCTCTAGCCTTTGTTAGTCTTGTATTATTTTAACTTTTAGTTTCTTTGGAGTTTAGTATGGCATTCATTATCACTGTACTAGTATATATATGACGCCTCTGGGTGCGAGAATTTCTCGCTGCATTGAAGACCTGTTGGTGACCTTCTGCTGTTGTCTGCCCTGTGGTTGGGTTGTTGTCTCCTTGACACATTCCCCATTTCCATTATCAATTTAATTGTCATATCTGTTTTTTAGTAAATTGTATTGTTATAACTAAGGCTAAGGCTGCTATTTTTTTCCTTTGTTTCTTTTTCAGATCAGGACCTTTTATTGCTTACAATATGGTATGAGTTTTCTCATTGTTGAAGGGTGTACAGTTACCTGTTATTGCTAATATCCACTTCATTTGAATTCTGATGGATAGTTTTCTCATTTTGTCAATAAAAATACATCTCCATGTATGCTTTTGAAAATATAACCCAAGGTGGCTAAAAGTTACAAAAAAATCTTTGGATTTATGAATAATCAGACTTGGAAATAACCACCAATACCTCTATTTTTTTCATCTATTTGGGAATACAAAAATGTATGTGATATTTTGAAACACTTCAAATATGGATACAGTTATCACTTTTATCAAAACTTTTCTGTTGTGAGATTACAATTTGACAAGAATTTCTGTGATGCCCATTGAAGGTTGACAAAAAGCTATAAGTTGTACTACGATTTGATTTATTTCATGGGTACCACTTTTAGTTGATTAAAGATAAATTGTATTTTCTAATTTTTCATAGAAACTTGATTTCAAGCCAATAGGATATTCATACTTCATTGAACCTTTAAATTTATGGTTGATGATACTCCTGCCAAAATATTTTGGTCAACAGGAAGTTGTTGAGTGATGAATCTGTACATGCATCATACAGTATAGCTAACTTCTATAAACCTTAAAACCAAATTTTAGAAAATCCTTATGATGTAGTTCCTGAGAAAGATGAGAGGAAAAATATTCATGGGACAGATGGATAGAGTGACAGATGGATGGATGGATGGACTGACGGACTAACAGAGGTAAAACAGTATACCCTGACTTTTTATACCATAGTGGGGGTATAATTAGTACCTAACAAATAATGATGAATCCTCAGTATACTCACAAGATTAGCAAAGAATGTTATTTTAGCATACAAGCCGGCTGTTTTGATAAGTTGTCTAGCTTCTTCAGAATCGTCCATATCTTCATCCACACCTAGTTGTATGTCCTCAAATGCTCCAATCAGTTCATCCTGGGCTTTATAGTATGACCTAAAAAGAAAAAAAATTGAAGCATGGTTAGTGCTGTGATCCAGCAAATATTAAAATAGCTAGACATTTTTTTCTAATATCATTTTCAAAATATTTATTTTTAAACATGTTAAACCAACTCTTGAAAACATTTCAGGAAAGCCAAAATAACCGATTTTCTTGAGTGTGAAGGTATTAAAGGTAATATTTTTGGTTAGCTTGCTTGCTGGCTGAACCGTTAAATCATTATTAAGTAAGGTATATTACCCTCCTTTCCAAGTAGCCTAGTCCTAAAGACAAGATAGATTGGTTATCTGTCGGACTAGTCTACTCTAAAAGGAGGGTAGTTTACCTTACCTAATAATGCACCTAAAACAAGTGAAACTGCGAGATACTGCTCACTGATGATACCCCCGCGGCAAGAGGATAATATCAATAGTGTAAAAATATGCAAGTGTTCGGTAAACAGGAAGTTGTCAAATGATGAATCTAAAATGCATCACACAGTATAGCTGACTTATATAAATCCTGAAACCCAAATTTCAGAAATCCTTGTACTGTAGTTCCTGAGAAAAATGTGACGAAAATTTTTAACTTGGCTATCATGTGTAAAATCATACAAGTGTTCGGTAAACAGGAAGTTGTCAAGTCATCAATCTGAAAACTCATCACACGGTAAAGCTGACTTAGAGAAACCCTGAAACCAAATTTCAGAAATCCTTGTATTGTAGTTCCTGAGAAAAATGCGACGAAAAATATTCATGGGACGGACGGACTGACTGATGGACTGACAGAAGGACACAAGGACAGACAGAGGTAAAACAGTATACCACCCTTTTTTAAAGCGGGGGTATAATAAATATTCACGTCATTTGGCAAGAGTTTACTGTAATTCATCATGAAGGTAAACTCATTTCAACACTTAATAAAAAAAGACAGCACAAGGAAAGAAATGAAGAACATTTTTTTCATTTATGATTAACACTAAAATTTCACACAGTTATATTCCTTTTTGAATCACAATTAACAGCTAAAGTTGTTCCCAGAAAACATAATTTTGATATGGATGGAAGGAAGGAAGGAAGGAAAGTGCTTTTTTTTTTTAGTATGTCCGTATTATCTACAATCTTCAATAAATTTCTATTGTGTGGTTTCAGAGAAGTATTGATGACAAGAACAGGACTGACAGACTGTAGCATATAGAGGCCATTAAGTTCAAAGGGGCATAACTCCTTGAAGAAAAATTAAGTAATAATTTCCTGTTGAGATGCACATCTACATAGTATGTCCATATTATCTACAAACTTCCATGAAAATCTGTTTTGTGGTTTCAGAGGAGTTGCATGACTAGAACAGGACTGATGCATAACCGTCTGACAGACTAATGGATGTACAGACGGACTGACAGAAGGGTCAAAAACATCATTCACCATGTGCACTTTATTATTTAAAGAATCTTAGTGAGCGTGCTCACATACCCCTTGCCACCACATTGTCACTGGACAAATTAAAAACCTCCAAGAAAAAAAAATTGATTATTTCCTGTCAATATACACATCTACATATAATGTCCTTATTATCTAAAAAGGTTTCATGAAATTCTGTTGAGTGGTTTCAGAGGAGTTGTGATGACAAACTGTTGCAGTAGTATATTGAGGCAAATAAGTTCAAAAGGGTGCAACTCCTAGAAATAAACCTGATTCATAATTTCCTGTCAATATACACATCTACATATAATGTCCTTATTATCTAAAAAGGTTTCATGAAATTCTGTGGAGTGGTTTCAGAGGAGTTGTGATGACAAACTGTTGCAGTAGTATATTGAGGCAAATAAGTTCAAAAGGGTGCAACTCCTAGAAGTAAACCTGATTCATAATTTCCTGTCAATATGCACATCTACATAGTATGTCCTTATTATCTTAAATGGTTTCATGAAATTCTTTTGTGTGGTTTTATAGGAGTTGCGATGACAAGAACAGGACTGACAGTTGGACAGACGGACAGACAGATCAAAAACATTATACTCTCTGCAACTTCGTTTTGTGGGGTACAATAACTCCTTGAAAAAATATCCATCATAATTTCCTGTGAATATGCACATACGTCTGTCCTTATTATCTAAAATGATTTCATGGAATTCTGTTGGGTGGTTTCAAAGGAGTTGCAATGACAAGAACAGGACTGACGGATGGACAAACGTATGGAAGGAGGCACAGAAGGACAGACAGACAGGGGTAAAACAATTTGACCCCAATTTTCAGTTGGGGGGCATAAACATTTTTTGCGGTCATAAATAATGACAAAATTCAATCATCTTCAAAAAGAATAAAAATTAATAAATATCAAAATCATTGATCACATGCACACTTTCAATATTTTTGCAAACAGACAGCAAGGTGAAAAATTCCTAACATTCAAACTGTAGGAGAAGTTATGTAGAAAAACGCAAAGCACCCCTTACGCATGTATTATACTCCAATGACAATGTTCAACTACATGTATCTCAGCTATTTCCTAAAAGAGCAAAAAAATCAAAACACTGACCACATGCACAACTTCAAATATTGTAAAAACAGCTAGCAAAGTGAAATATTCCAAGCATTCAAACTGTAGAAGTTGAAGAAAAATGCAATGCACCTCTTATGCATGTATATACTCCAAAAATGATAATGTTTAAGTAGCAAAATTTAATAAAAACCAAAACCCTGACCAGATGCACACCTTCAATATACATGTATGTACAAACAGACAACAAGGTGAAAACCTCCTAGGAATCAAACTGTAGGAGGAGTTATACAGAATAACTATATATCCATAATGGGAGAAACGGACAGACAGGGGTTAAACAATATTCCCCCCAACTTTCAGTTGCTGCGGTATTTTCAGTTACTTTCAGTTGCTGCAGCGTTTTCAGTTGTGGGGCCATAAAAAGATAGATAATCAAAATTGAAGTCACCAAGTTAGACAAAGTTCAACTATCAAAAGAGCAAAAATTAATTAAATCAAAACCCTGACCACATGCACACCTTCAATATCTGTATTAACAGACAGCAAGGTGAAAACTTCTTAGGAATCAAACTCTAGTAGGATTAATGTGGAATAACTATATACCCATAATGAGACAGACAGACAGACAAGAATAAAACAATATGTTGCCCAACTTTCAGTTGCAGGCATAAAAACTCACCCTAGGAGCAAAACCAAACCATTTTTTTTTTTACATAAATCAGGCCTTTTTTTAAAGTTTTCTTGTTTGAATTGCTATACATTGTCATTTTGAGGCCTTTTATAGCTGACTTATTGACTATGAGGTATGCACTTTGCTTATTGTTGAAGGCCTTACTGTGACCTATACTGGTAGTTGTTAATTTCTGTGTCATTTGGTTTCTTGTGGAGAGTTGTGTCATTAGCAATCATAAAAATATTCTTTTTTACATTGTAAATATTTCAACTGATTTTTTTTTGGTTACGAAATGTAAAACAGAACTGGAATTATTAGTATAACCATCCAGAAATATGTCCATCAGTTCAGTTGGAAGAGAGAGGAAATATGAAAATTTGACCTCAAAGTTTTTTTGGGGAGGGAGGAATGAAATAATACAAGAGTGCACATGCTGAAATGTCTCACCTTCTTTATTAATCATTGATATCATGTTGATAGTCCTAAATATAAAGCTTTACTACAACTATCACATAAACATAACAAGATCCAAGAATGTGAGGTCAAGGTCATATAAACCAAACAAGAAATATCTGTTCACCTTACAATCATTCAATATACTAAACAGCTGATACTAAATATTGTTGACTTATGGCTTACCGTTTACAGTCTTTACAAAGAATAATAAACATTGATCAATGAATTATGAAAATGAGGTCAAGGTCAGATGAACCATAACAGGTGGACATGTACAGCTAGTTATTCTTCCATACAACAAATATAGTTGACTTATTGCTTATAGTTTAAGAGAAACAGACCAAAACACAAAAAAAACACAATGAGCAATGAACCATGAAAATGAGGTCAAGATCAAATAAAACCTGCGAGACTGACATGTTCATCATAAAATAATTCCATACACCAAATATGGTTCACCTATTGCATATAGTATAAGAAAACGACACCAAAACTCAAAATCTAAACTTTGACCTCTGAAGCATGATAATGAGGTCAAGGTCAGATGACACCTGCCAGCTAGACATGTACACCTTACAATCATTCCATTCACCAAATATAGTAGACCTATTTGATACAGTATAAGAAAAACAGACCAAAACACAAAAACTTTACTATAACCACTGAACCATGAAAATGAGGTCAAGGTCAGATGACTCCTTCTAGTTGGACATGTACACCTTACAGTCCTTCCATACATGGTTTATACCAGCCCTATTGCTTATATATATAGTATCTGAGATATGGACTTGACCACCAAAACTTTACCTTGTTCACGGATACATGAAATGAGGTCGAGGTCAAGCGAAAACTGTCTGACAGGTATGAGGACCTTGCAATGTGTGCACTTGCCAGTTTTATTTATCATTTTACTCATAATAAGAGAAGAAATTAACATTACAAAAAAAATCTTGACTTTTTTTCAAGTAGTCACTGAACCATGAAAATGATAAATGATGTGACAGATGGAAACTATGTAACATGATGCATCTATGTACAAAGTATGAAGCATCAAGGTCTACCACTTTCTAAAATATAGAACTTTTTAAGAAGTAAGCTAACGCCGCTACCCTCATAGCTGGCAGATAACTATCCCTATGTCGAGCTTTCTGAGACTTTTGTCGCAGGTTCAACAAAAAAAACCCTGCTCGATCAGTTTTTAAGGATTTTGAAATTATCCTTGCAAATTCAAATTCCTGGATCATATATCATACTTGATGACATATTATTGATTTTTTGAGAAATTCAGTTGTTGACATATATATATATATATATATATATATATATCAGAAGGTTAAATATTTAAAAATACTATTTCTATGTAAATTTAACTGTAGTGTATAATACAATGGTTAATATTTAAGATGAAGATTTGGTTATTTCTGTTGTTGGGATGCTGTCCCATTGAAGTACATATCCCACATATCCTTTATTTATAATATACTTAGAGTTGTCTCATTGGCACTCATATACCACATCTTTTTATATCTATGAAAAATATTTTAAGATAGGAAATTTTGAATAAAAATATGAAATTCTCTTTCTTATTACTTTACCGGTATTTCTAATTTGAACTGAAGCTAATAATGCCTGAGTCATCATGCTCCAAGCATTCAAACATGGTCCCATTGAACTTAACACTAATGTATTTTATTGTAAAAGTAAAAGTAATAAAGAGCTTACTATTGAAGCCAAATTAAATCTATTTATAGTAAATTTTTAATCTTTCACTAGGAAAACATCCTTCAGCATTAACTATATAATAAGGCTATTTAAACAAAGATGCTTTAGCCTGTCCCAAAATTTTTTTAAACTTGATGCTTTGTGGATGTTTAAGTATGATGAATAATTCTTTGCCAAGTAGATAGACTTTAATATTTCAAATTTGTCTTACAAAAACAATTACAATAAACAATAACACTTCAGTCATTTGTACATCTTTTGATATATATCTATTTTATAAAAATCGCTCATACAGTTACTTGGTAATATTATATAATATGTATATAATATGATAGGACATTTTTTGAGGGAGAACTCACTTTTGTCCCATGACTGTAGTTCTGAATCTACTTTTTGTTTCAAAATACTTCATTAATTAATAAGTTCTGAATTAACTTTTGTTTCAAAATATTTGATTATTAAATTTAAATTTGGAATCTAATTTAAATTGAAAATATTCCATTGTTAAACTAGTTCTGAATTCAATTTTTGTTTCAAAATATTCCATTGTTAAACTTGTTCTGAAAGCAAATTTTTATTTGAAATATTCCGTTGTTTAACTTATTTTGAATTTAATTTTTGTTTCAAAATATTCAATTTTTTAAATAGTTCTGAATTAAAATTTTGTGTCAAAATAAAACCCATTGTTTGAATAGTTCTAAATTTTGTTTCAAATATACAATTATTAAAATAGTTCTGAACTATATTTCTGTGTCAACCAAAAATATTTCATTGTTTAAATAGTTCTGAATTATTTTTTTGTTTCAAAATATTCCATTGTAAATCTAGTTTTGAATTCAATTTTTGTTTCAAAAAATTCCATTGTTAAACTAGTTCTGAATTCAATATTTGTTTCAAAATATTCCATTGTTTATACTTATTCTGAACATAAATTTTGTTTCAAAATATTCCATTGTTAATATAGTTCTGACTTAAATTTTTGTGTCATAATATTCCATTGTTAAACAAGTTCTGAGTTCCACTTTTGTTTCAAAATATTCCATTGTTAATCTTCAGTTCTGAATTCAAATTTGTTTCAAAATATTCCATATTGAAACTTGTCTAGAATTCAATTTTTGTTTCAAAATATTCCATTGTTTATACTAATACCGAATATTATTTTTGTTTCAATATATTCCATTCTTGGAACAGTTCTGAATTCAATTTTTGTTTCAAAATATGCAATTGATAAACTAATTCTGAATCTAATTTTTGTTTCAAAATATTCCATTGTTAATATAGTTCTGAATTCCACTTTTGCTTCAAAATATTCCATTGTGAAACTTGTCCAATATTCAAATTTTGTTTCAATATATTCCATTGTTAAAACAGTTCTGAATCTAATATTTGTTCCAAAATATTCAATTGTTTAGCTAGTTCTGAATTCAATATTTGTTTCAAAAGATTCCATTGTTAAACTATAGTTCTGAATTCCACTTTGTTTCAATATACTCCATTGTTTAAACTTAAATCCTAAATCTCATTTTGTTTCAAAATATTCCATTGTTTAAAAATGTTTTATAAATCATTGTTAACTATTTCTGAATCAAATAGTTGTGTCAAAATATTCCATTGTTAGATTATTCTGAATTCAACTATTGTATCGAGATATTCCATTGTTTAAAAATTTCTGAGTATCACTTTTGTTTCAAAATATTCCATTGTTAATCTAGTTCTGAGTTCAATTTTTGTTTCAAAATATTCCATTGTTTAAAAAAAATCACTGTTAACTAATACTGAATTAAATATTTTTTTCAAAATATTCCATTGTTAAACTAGTTCTGAATTCCATTTTTGTTTCAAAATATTATATTGTTTCAAAAATAATATTCCATAGTTGAACCAGTTCTGAATCTCACTTAGAATCCATAGAATTCAGACTATTCAAATTTGTGCTATCATCAAAACATACAATATTGATTGTTCCTGATGACAACAGAAGAAGACAAATCACTAGTATCCAGGAAAATCTTCTTCTTCAATTAACTCATGTCCATTATGAACTTTAGCTACACATTTCAAGCAAATTATTTGATTACAAGTTTTACAGAAAAGACAACAAGACTGCTCCGAATGTGTGTTACACTTGACTTCACCGAAAATTATTGTTTCTTTTTCACCTGACTGGTCCTGTTTCCCGATATCTTTGATTGCTATTATTTTATGATCCTTTGCAATCTTGATATGGACCCTGTCTTTGCAATTATCACACAATAACAAGTTGCATTGTATACATTTCCAATTAATTTTATTTCCACCTTCACATAACTGGCATCCAACTGGAATCTGACTTTTTTGTATTGAACTTGCGAACGCCATTTCAAAATTTAAAGATGTCTGCCTTTTATACTTCCTTGTCTGTTTGTCTCTCACCATCTAACTTCTAAATTTAATAAAAACCAAAACCCTGACCAGATGCACACCTTCAATATACATGTATGTACAAACAGACAACAAGGTGAAAACCTCCTAGGAATCAAACTGTAGGAGGAGTTATACAGAATAACTATATATCCATAATGGGAGAAACGGACAGACAGGGGTTAAACAATATTCCCCCCAACTTTCAGTTGCTGCGGTATTTTCAGTTACTTTCAGTTGCTGCAGCGTTTTCAGTTGTGGGGCCATAAAAAGATAGATAATCAAAATTGAAGTCACCAAGTTAGACAAAGTTCAACTATCAAAAGAGCAAAAATTAATTAAATCAAAACCCTGACCACATGCACACCTTCAATATCTGTATTAACAGACAGCAAGGTGAAAACTTCTTAGGAATCAAACTCTAGTAGGATTAATGTGGAATAACTATATACCCATAATGAGACAGACAGACAGACAAGAATAAAACAATATGTTGCCCAACTTTCAGTTGCAGGCATAAAAACTCACCCTAGGAGCAAAACCAAACCATTTTTTTTTTTACATAAATCAGGCCTTTTTTTAAAGTTTTCTTGTTTGAATTGCTATACATTGTCATTTTGAGGCCTTTTATAGCTGACTTATTGACTATGAGGTATGCACTTTGCTTATTGTTGAAGGCCTTACTGTGACCTATACTGGTAGTTGTTAATTTCTGTGTCATTTGGTTTCTTGTGGAGAGTTGTGTCATTAGCAATCATAAAAATATTCTTTTTTACATTGTAAATATTTCAACTGATTTTTTTTTGGTTACGAAATGTAAAACAGAACTGGAATTATTAGTATAACCATCCAGAAATATGTCCATCAGTTCAGTTGGAAGAGAGAGGAAATATGAAAATTTGACCTCAAAGTTTTTTTGGGGAGGGAGGAATGAAATAATACAAGAGTGCACATGCTGAAATGTCTCACCTTCTTTATTAATCATTGATATCATGTTGATAGTCCTAAATATAAAGCTTTACTACAACTATCACATAAACATAACAAGATCCAAGAATGTGAGGTCAAGGTCATATAAACCAAACAAGAAATATCTGTTCACCTTACAATCATTCAATATACTAAACAGCTGATACTAAATATTGTTGACTTATGGCTTACCGTTTACAGTCTTTACAAAGAATAATAAACATTGATCAATGAATTATGAAAATGAGGTCAAGGTCAGATGAACCATAACAGGTGGACATGTACAGCTAGTTATTCTTCCATACAACAAATATAGTTGACTTATTGCTTATAGTTTAAGAGAAACAGACCAAAACACAAAAAAAACACAATGAGCAATGAACCATGAAAATGAGGTCAAGATCAAATAAAACCTGCGAGACTGACATGTTCATCATAAAATAATTCCATACACCAAATATGGTTCACCTATTGCATATAGTATAAGAAAACGACACCAAAACTCAAAATCTAAACTTTGACCTCTGAAGCATGATAATGAGGTCAAGGTCAGATGACACCTGCCAGCTAGACATGTACACCTTACAATCATTCCATTCACCAAATATAGTAGACCTATTTGATACAGTATAAGAAAAACAGACCAAAACACAAAAACTTTACTATAACCACTGAACCATGAAAATGAGGTCAAGGTCAGATGACTCCTTCTAGTTGGACATGTACACCTTACAGTCCTTCCATACATGGTTTATACCAGCCCTATTGCTTATATATATAGTATCTGAGATATGGACTTGACCACCAAAACTTTACCTTGTTCACGGATACATGAAATGAGGTCGAGGTCAAGCGAAAACTGTCTGACAGGTATGAGGACCTTGCAATGTGTGCACTTGCCAGTTTTATTTATCATTTTACTCATAATAAGAGAAGAAATTAACATTACAAAAAAAATCTTGACTTTTTTTCAAGTAGTCACTGAACCATGAAAATGATAAATGATGTGACAGATGGAAACTATGTAACATGATGCATCTATGTACAAAGTATGAAGCATCAAGGTCTACCACTTTCTAAAATATAGAACTTTTTAAGAAGTAAGCTAACGCCGCTACCCTCATAGCTGGCAGATAACTATCCCTATGTCGAGCTTTCTGAGACTTTTGTCGCAGGTTCAACAAAAAAAAACCTGCTCGATCAGTTTTTAAGGATTTTGAAATTATCCTTGCAAATTCAAATTCCTGGATCATATATCATACTTGATGACATATTAATGATTTTTTGAGAAATTCAGTTGTTGACATATATATATATATATATATATATATATATCAGAAGGTTAAATATTTAAAAATACTATTTCTATGTAAATTTAACTGTAGTGTATAATACAATGGTTAATATTTAAGATGAAGATTTGGTTATTTCTGTTGTTGGGATGCTGTCCCATTGAAGTACATATCCCACATATCCTTTATTTATAATATACTTAGAGTTGTCTCATTGGCACTCATATACCACATCTTTTTATATCTATGAAAAATATTTTAAGATAGGAAATTTTGAATAAAAATATGAAATTCTCTTTCTTATTACTTTACCGGTATTTCTAATTTGAACTGAAGCTAATAATGCCTGAGTCATCATGCTCCAAGCATTCAAACATGGTCCCATTGAACTTAACACTAATGTATTTTATTGTAAAAGTAAAAGTAATAAAGAGCTTACTATTGAAGCCAAATTAAATCTATTTATAGTAAATTTTTAATCTTTCACTAGGAAAACATCCTTCAGCATTAACTATATAATAAGGCTATTTAAACAAAGATGCTTTAGCCTGTCCCAAAATTTTTTTAAACTTGATGCTTTGTGGATGTTTAAGTATGATGAATAATTCTTTGCCAAGTAGATAGACTTTAATATTTCAAATTTGTCTTACAAAAACAATTACAATAAACAATAACACTTCAGTCATTTGTACATCTTTTGATATATATCTATTTTATAAAAATCGCTCATACAGTTACTTGGTAATATTATATAATATGTATATAATATGATAGGACATTTTTTGAGGGAGAACTCACTTTTGTCCCATGACTGTAGTTCTGAATCTACTTTTTGTTTCAAAATACTTCATTAATTAATAAGTTCTGAATTAACTTTTGTTTCAAAATATTTGATTATTAAATTTAAATTTGGAATCTAATTTAAATTGAAAATATTCCATTGTTAAACTAGTTCTGAATTCAATTTTTGTTTCAAAATATTCCATTGTTAAACTTGTTCTGAAAGCAAATTTTTATTTGAAATATTCCGTTGTTTAACTTATTTTGAATTTAATTTTTGTTTCAAAATATTCAATTTTTTAAATAGTTCTGAATTAAAATTTTGTGTCAAAATAAAACCCATTGTTTGAATAGTTCTAAATTTTGTTTCAAATATACAATTATTAAAATAGTTCTGAACTATATTTCTGTGTCAACCAAAAATATTTCATTGTTTAAATAGTTCTGAATTATTTTTTTGTTTCAAAATATTCCATTGTTAATCTAGTTTTGAATTCAATTTTTGTTTCAAAAAATTCCATTGTTAAACTAGTTCTGAATTCAATATTTGTTTCAAAATATTCCATTGTTTATACTTATTCTGAACATAAATTTTGTTTCAAAATATTCCATTGTTAATATAGTTCTGACTTAAATTTTTGTGTCATAATATTCCATTGTTAAACAAGTTCTGAGTTCCACTTTTGTTTCAAAATATTCCATTGTTAATCTTCAGTTCTGAATTCAAATTTGTTTCAAAATATTCCATATTGAAACTTGTCTAGAATTCAATTTTTGTTTCAAAATATTCCATTGTTTATACTAATACCGAATATTATTTTTGTTTCAATATATTCCATTCTTGGAACAGTTCTGAATTCAATTTTTGTTTCAAAATATGCAATTGATAAACTAATTCTGAATCTAATTTTTGTTTCAAAATATTCCATTGTTAATATAGTTCTGAATTCCACTTTTGCTTCAAAATATTCCATTGTGAAACTTGTCCAATATTCAAATTTTGTTTCAATATATTCCATTGTTAAAACAGTTCTGAATCTAATATTTGTTCCAAAATATTCAATTGTTTAGCTAGTTCTGAATTCAATATTTGTTTCAAAAGATTCCATTGTTAAACTATAGTTCTGAATTCCACTTTGTTTCAATATACTCCATTGTTTAAACTTAAATCCTAAATCTCATTTTGTTTCAAAATATTCCATTGTTTAAAAATGTTTTATAAATCATTGTTAACTATTTCTGAATCAAATAGTTGTGTCAAAATATTCCATTGTTAGATTATTCTGAATTCAACTATTGTATCGAGATATTCCATTGTTTAAAAATTTCTGAGTATCACTTTTGTTTCAAAATATTCCATTGTTAATCTAGTTCTGAGTTCAATTTTTGTTTCAAAATATTCCATTGTTTAAAAAAAATCACTGTTAACTAATACTGAATTAAATATTTTTTTCAAAATATTCCATTGTTAAACTAGTTCTGAATTCCATTTTTGTTTCAAAATATTATATTGTTTCAAAAATAATATTCCATAGTTGAACCAGTTCTGAATCTCACTTAGAATCCATAGAATTCAGACTATTCAAATTTGTGCTATCATCAAAACATACAATATTGATTGTTCCTGATGACAACAGAAGAAGACAAATCACTAGTATCCAGGAAAATCTTCTTCTTCAATTAACTCATGTCCATTATGAACTTTAGCTACACATTTCAAGCAAATTATTTGATTACAAGTTTTACAGAAAAGACAACAAGACTGCTCCGAATGTGTGTTACACTTGACTTCACCGAAAATTATTGTTTCTTTTTCACCTGACTGGTCCTGTTTCCCGATATCTTTGATTGCTATTATTTTATGATCCTTTGCAATCTTGATATGGACCCTGTCTTTGCAATTATCACACAATAACAAGTTGCATTGTATACATTTCCAATTAATTTTATTTCCACCTTCACATAACTGGCATCCAACTGGAATCTGACTTTTTTGTATTGAACTTGCGAACGCCATTTCAAAATTTAAAGATGTCTGCCTTTTATACTTCCTTGTCTGTTTGTCTCTCACCATCTAACTTCATGTTTCCTTTTTTAACTTGTTTTTATTGATAAAAATTTCAGTATCTATGAGAATCTTCCCTTTTTATATGTACATGAGTATATCTTCCTTGTACACTTGTCTCTATATTACTTTCAGTAGCTATCTAAACAAACTTTTTTTGACATGAATAAAATTCCAAGAAAAACATCATAATCGCTATTTAAATTTTATCTATTTTAGGGAAAACACAGTAAGATCTTTTAGAGATTAAGTCAAAATTTTAGTGAGAGAAAGGAATGAAGGTTGCTCTGATCCAAACATCAATATTTTAATTATTCAGGGTCAATATCTGAGGAAGCCAAGGGTTCCTTCAAATCTTCAACCATGGCCAAATATCTGAGATGCAGATGCATAATTATAGAAGTTAACAAATGTTTAAATCTCATAATCTGTTTGGTAGAAACAAATCATGACTACAAATCAAGCCTTAGAATGTGCTATGATCCAGCAAGTTGGCTAAATCTCATTTTCAATAAAAAAAATTATATAACTCCTTCAGAAATCAATGGAACTTGTGATACATTATTTTGGCAATAACAGTAAGAGTGCACAAATAGAAGTGTATTGCCTGTTTCACTTATGACTAAATTTTTGTTGAAAATCTGAACTAATAAATAGTGGTATAAATATTTTAATACAATTATCACATTAACTTTACATTATAGATCATCCAAAACAAGAATGTGTCCCAAGTACACAGATGACCCATCCGCACTATCATTTTCTATGTTCAGTGAACTGTGAAAATGGGATATAATTTTTAATTTGGCATTAACATTAGAAAGATTATACCAATGGGAACATGTTTACTAAATTTTAAGTTGATTGGACTTCAACTTCATCAAAAACTTCCTTGATTAAAAACTTTAACCTGAAGCGGACCGGACGAACGGACACACAGACCAGAAAACATAATGCCCATAAACGGGACATAAAAATGAGTTCCTGGACATATGAGCCCAGGCAGACAAACATGTATACCTTATATTCCATATACCATATATAATTCTTTTTTTGGGAAAAAATTGGTTGCATATATAGGGAATCATTGAAGCGTGAATGGAGTGGGCCCCCTCTTAGGTCAGTCAGTGGGCCCCTACTTATGAAAATTTCTGGATCCGCCACTGGGATATGATCAACATTAGAAAGGTTATATCATAGGGAACATGTTTACTAAGTTTTAAGTTGATTGGAGATCAACTTCATCAAAAACTACCTGGATTAAAAACTTTAACCTGAAGCGGACCAGACGAACGAACACACAGACCGGAAAACATAATGCCCATAAATTGAAACAGGGAGATTTTTTAATATTGATAGATCTGAAAGACATTGTAATCTTTGTAATGCTAATGAACTTGATGATGAGTTCCATTACTTATTCAAATGTACCTTTTTCAGCAATGTTAGAGCTAAATTTTTACCTTTAGATATATGTAAAAACCCAAATGTTTTAAAAGTTAAAGAATGGATGAATACATCAGATTTATTCACACTTACTGGAATATCAAAATTATGTAAAAGTGTTATTAAAACCTTTTAATACATGTGCTTTATCATGTTACTATATTTTGTACTTCCTGTCAAATATCTTTATTAATTATATATACTATTATTGCACCTTTGTTAACCATGTTCTAATGTAAATATGTAAATATGTTCATACTTTTATAGTTTGTTAAAAAATGTTGTACTAACATACCCCATGTGGGGGCTTTAGTAAAATAAAATCTCTTATGTCTTATGTCTTATGTCTATTAAAACCTAACAAAACTAGATGTAGATAATTATTTGTAGAAATGACTATGATGTAAGCAACTCTAGGTCTCTGAATGGCCTTTGACAAGGAGCAAAACCCATACAGTATAAAATAGAAGATGTAGTATGATTGCAAATGAGACAACTATCCACAAAGGACCAAAATGACACAAACATTAACAACTATAGGTCATACTTATTTCTTGGCCTGATTTCAGATAAAACCATAAAGGAAATTTTTTTTTGTTAATATGCTTTCTAAGAGTTTACATGTTAGAGAACTACCATTTTAATTTCAACATTGAAACATTCCCATTACACTATAAACATTACATAAAGGCGAGACAGATATGCCACACGACCCCTTTGTTTCTAGTCATAATTTTTCATATCACTCAGTGGCGGCTCCTGAACTTTTCCTAAGGGGGCCTCCGACTGACCTAAGGGAGGGCCTGCTCCAGCCATGCTTCAGTGGTTTCCTATAAATATAATCAACCAAATTTTTCCCACAAAAGGGGGACCATCAGACCCCCCCCCCCCTAGATCCACCTATGTCACTCCACTCTGCTCTGATAGGAAATTATCAGTCACCAAGATCAAAGGAAAATTTTGTAAAATAGCGATAAATAATTTAATACATTTTAATACAGGTTGTATTTTATTATATTTTTGTTGTTGTAAGAAATAAACAATGTTGAAAATTTTACCCATCCACGCCTAGGGTAATTTTTCCATATCTTACAGTTTATTTACACAAGTATACCCCTTGAATAATAGTGAATCCACACTATTTCAACCAATAAATATTGTACGGTGTAATTTATTTCAATGTATTTTCTATAAGTTATAGTAATAGTTCTAAAGAAACAGTAAACTTCCATACCTACCAAGTTAATTTTCATGACAATTTTCTCACTTTCTTCAACTTACCGAATACGTTTTGAAAACTTAGATCTTTCTTCTTTGTTTTGTTTCTTGGAACTGAATTGATGTAATGATAATCTCCAATCTGTGTCACGACCTAAAAATAACCATGGCAAATTATAATATGGAAATCTCAGAAAAATGTATGTAGGATGTATGTAAAAAAACAACCTTTTGTAGATTTAGAAAAAAAATCCCCTACAGAACATTAACTTTCCACTCTCCATTAATAATTCCCCATTTCCCATAGAATTAAAAGTATATAAGCCCCTAGTTAATTTTAAACCTGAAAAATAGCTTCTTATGAAAAAAGTTATTCTTGATATAGATTTAATTTTATTGTATTTAATACATCTTTTCCTGAAATCTTAAAAAAATGTGGTAGACTGTATTTTATAGGTTTTACAGTAATTGTGTATATTTTTATATTTAGTTTATTGTGTTATATTTTGTATATTATATGACTTATATTGGGTATAGTATACTAATTACAGATTGTAATTAGTTGATTAGTCTATATATATGCTTTGTTCATTTTATTTACGTATTTGACAGTTGGACTTATTGACATACGACATTTTCTACTGGTTTGGGTAACTTTGGTTTGACTGTAGTTTACTTCAAAGGTTCTCTTTTTATGCTTCGGTGGACCGCACACTTTCTTTATTTCTATTGGTCATTATATTTTGGCGCTTTATTTCTTTTGTTCTTTTATGCTGGTCATCACTTTTCTATATACTGGTGGACATGTTGATATGTACTTGATGAAATTCTAAGTTTGAACCTATATTCGTCGTTCTTAGTTTTCTCTGTATTCTATATTCAGGTCAGTTACATTTCTCTATTACTAATTACATGTTAATAGTCCAGATATTTATTATTTTACCTAGAATGACAGTTTAGAATGAAAAGGCCGATGTGTAAATGTTGAATGCGAGATGAATGCTTTAAAACGATATAAAATAGATAAATTGCAGTAAAGTAGTATTTGTTTTCTTAAATTGTTTAAGAGACGTTATTTTCATATTTTCATAAATAAAGTACTTTTAACTAATTTGGTAAATTATTAATCTAATACACATTGTATGAGAATTCGAGTGTTCCGGAATGTATGTGTTAAATACTTTTAAAGGTAAAGATATAAACATAATAATAGTTACGTGTATTGATTGATTATTTTAGCTAAGAGTACAAATCGTAAACAGGTGCCTTATTACAGTAAAACATGGATTACAATTTGTTTATTTTATGTAATCCTGGGATGATGTAAATCAATTTCCATAGATATAAATCAGGAGGCCTTTGCACCTCATGCGAGGTAAGCTACGTGTTATTTTTGTAATGTTCGTATTTTTGTTTGTTGCTATTTTATGCTTACGGCACTCATACAGCATGCAGCTATTGCTTTTAGTTTTGTTAATTTGCTTTGTTTAAATTTGTGTTAACCGCTTTAGTTAATTTTCGTATATTTGACTTGTTTATTTAATACGAGTCATTAAGTGCATTTGTACTAGACTTTGTCAGTTACGCTCAAAAATATAAGCATATTGTTGTAAATACATGCAGAACAGTTTAATTTATATTTCTGATAGTAAAACATTTGTTTATCATATTACATGGATAGAAACCTATGTACCAGATTATTATTTGATGAACGGTCAGAGTCTTACTATTGTATTTATTTTTTAGGGTACGTTTTATGTATATTTGTTATTATCCTGAAAACTAGTCCAGAAATAAAAGGAACCATCTTAAAGAAAGTATTGTGTTTATTTAAGCCCTAGAAAGTGCTACTACATAATTTGGCGCCCACAAAGAGTTATTTCTGTGACAACGTTGATATATCTACGATTGGAATTCCTGGATTGAAGATACCGTACGGTGGAAATTGTTCGAACGCACCCGACCTAGTTATTGGCCACGTCCGGTTCATATGAACGTAGAAAAAGTAAACAGAAATCGACATGTGATTGGAATTCTGAAACAACTTTTCTTGATTTATACTGATATTGTAAGTTGAATTATGTTTATATGAATTTAATTGTGTATATAATATTACATTACATAATCGCAATAGTAATTTGCGATAATTTTGTACTGAAACGAGAATTTGAGAGCAAATTGGTGTTGTGAAAAAAAAATAATATTGTGGTATATATTTATGCATTGAAAGTTGTATAGTACATAGACATTTATGTTCATTCTTTAAAAATCACACTAATAAATGCACTCAATAACATAGGAATTTACAGTATTAATTGCACCATAAACTAGAGAATGCGATGCCCCACACTCCACTCTGAAGTAATTACATGTACTGTATTATAACAAAGTCAGTGAAGGACTTTCTTTGAGATATTATTGTGTCTGAGACACAAAGTTGCCCAAGCAGATGTAAAGCTTTTTTTTTTTAAATAATTATAACATTTAACTGCTTATATCCCAAATTGGCAAAGTTCAACTATCTCCCAAAAGAGCAAATATTAATAAAAATTAAAACCCTGACCTCATCCACACCTTTAATATATGTGCAAACAGCAAGAATTAAAAGTGAAAACTTCATAGCATTTAAACTGTAGGAGTAGTTATCTGGAAACACTTCTCTTATGCAAGTAAATACTCCAAAAAATGAGAGTTCAACTATCTCCCAAAAGAGCAAATACTAATAAAAAAAAATAAAAAATGACCACAGGCACACCTTTGATATGTACAAACAGCCAGCAAAGTAAAGACTTCCAAGGATCCAAACTGAAGGAGGGGTCGAGCTAAATAACTATGTACCCATAATTGGACATGGTTTAACAATAGGCTTTTCAACTTTCAGTTAAGGGGGCATAAGAAAATGCCTGGTCAAATGGTTCTACCATGGGTACTGGTATATTAAAATTCAACAAAGTTCTATTATAAAAACATTTTTATTTTCAATCTCTAAACACACATTCACCATGTTCAAGTCACATAAAAAACACTCCCAATTTTTCTACTGGCTTAAAGAATGCAAACTATATATATGCATGCATGTTCTTAAATTATTTTGTTATTACATGTATATGGAAGGAAAATCACTTATATATTTGACTCAGACAATGCTGCTACTTATAATAAAAAATATTTGTATACATAAATAAAATGTCTACAACTGATTTAAAAGGCATGCTTTTCCTTCATATGTATTTTGATATTTAAGGTAAAAAGTTAATATTCTATATGATTCAGGCTAAATCTAATTTGTTAACACATACATTTAAAATTCTACAACTAATTAATACACATATATAAAATTCTAAAATGGTACCTTCATTTTCACCTGGAAAATTTGCAAACATTTATTTGTTAAAGTTTTATAGTATTCTTTTATTTGTCGGTCATGTCTGTACAATTGTGTATCATGGTTATTGTGCTATGGTAAATTTTGTATTCTTGTCTTTTCTTCTTTGCCAATGTGTTTTGTCTACAAGTCTTTTTGTGTTTCTTTATTATATAGTTGGGGTGTTTTTTTCATAGACATACTGTGGATTCGTTATTATTCATGGGATACCAATTTTTCGTGGCTTTCGTGGGTACTGGTGAACCACGAAATTAAATGTTCAACGAATAACAAATTTTCTATAGGCTTTTATGTAGACTTCAGCAGAACCACGAAATTAAATATCCACGAACTTGCAAGTTTTCCATAATCCACGAAAATTGGTACCCACGAAAATAAATGAATCCACAGTAGTGATTAAAATTATAACAAAGTGTTGATTTCTGTACCCCTATTATGTTTGTTTGTTTTGTTCACAAAATATAATGTAATTTGATGTGACTGTTATACATGTGATAGGTTTAGCTAGCTATAAAATCAGATTTAATTCACCATTTTCTACATTAGAAAATGCCTGTACCAAGACAGGAACATGACAGTTGTTATCCATTCGTGTGATGTGTTTGGGCTTTTGATTTTGCGATTTGATTTAGGACTTTCCGTTTGAATTTTCCTCATACTTCAGTATATTAGTGATTTTACTTTTTTTTATATCTTTTATACAAATTGTTTTTTTGGTAAAACTATGTAATATAAAGACAATAAAACAGATATGAAAAAAGGTTCCATGTTTGAATTGCAAAGCATGAAAAAAAAATTCCTCCAAAACAGACAAAAATGAAAAAGAACTGAATGATTAAGCAAATTCAATCCCCATGTCTGATTCATCAATAAACCAAATAATTGCATATCAGTTATGATAAGGTTTTGTTAAATTACATATTGTACACTATGGCAACGATTTAAAACAATATCATACAGAATAAAGATATGTTTATGGAGCCACTGTTAATATACATATTCTTGTCTAAACAATATGGGCTTGACCCCCACATAGTGGTCTATAATTGCAATCATCCAAGTCATCTGAACTTCTGCACACTAATTGTCTCATTGGTAATCATACCACATCTCCTTATTTCTTTATCTCACCTTTTATATATAACAAATATAAAAGCATGTTCACTCTATATGTATATTGAGTGCAGGCGAGGAATAAGCTATAATGTAATTACTCCCACAGTGGGCAGGTAGAAAAAGCAAAATTCATCGGGCTGTACTTTTCATAAAAAATATATCAAGGTTCAATGTTCAAAATAACTTTACCATCTATAATACTGCTATGTGATGGCACCACTTCTGTGATTCGTATCCGATGACGACATACAGAATTGGCTTCTGAACTAGACATTCTGGCAGTAGAATCAGCTCTTCCTATATAGAAACATTCATCAGGGCTTAGAAGGTGTTTGCCCTGAAAAAACATTAGTTCAGATGCCAAACATTAATCAGTGCAAAATTGAATACGGGTAGAACAAATTCCAAAATTACTACCCGTTTATAAATTGTAAGTATTGTGACAGGTGGAGTAATGCAATAGATAAGAACTCATATTCTGATATTTGATTCATATATCGGTAAGGAGCTCTACCTGCAACAATCAATCTCAATGCCATCTTGACAAATTACAATAACAAATGCACACATTTAATACACAGTTTTACAGTGCGCTTGTTTTTTCTACATTGGCTAGAGGCATGGGGAGGGTTGAGATCTAAAAAAATAAGTGTAACCCCGTCACATTATTTCGCCTGTCCCCAGTCAGGAGCCTCTGGCCTTCGTTAGTCTTGTATGATTTTAAATTTTAGTTTCTTGTGTATATTTTGAAGTTTTGTATGATGTCCATTACAATGTACAATGTATCACTGAACTAGTATTAATTTTTGTTTAGAGACCAGCTGAAGTACCCCTTTGGGTGTGGGAGTTTCTCGCTGTATTGACGACCCATTGGTGGACTTCGGCTGTTGTTTGCTTTAATGTGGGGTTGTTCTCTCTTTGACACATTCCCCATTTCCATTCTCAATTTTACACAATAACTTCTGAGTTTACAGTACTGTTAGCTAACTAATTTGTGAGAGGGGTTTATTTTAAAGTCCCTTCATCCACAAATTTAGTACCCAACAAATTATATATTAGCACCCCACAAACCAATGATGTTTGAACAAAGAATATGAATTATAGTTAGGGTTTTTGCCCATTGTTGAAGGCCATACAGTTGTGAAAAATTGGTAACATCCACCTCATTTGAATCGACAGTAGATACATTTTATAGTTGTCTCTGTGGCATTACATATATTATGTTTTTTTTTACATTGAGTCTAAGGAATCAACATATATGCATTGTGACTTTAACAGTGCTTAAACAAAAATTGCCCCAAAAACTTAAGGGTAGGTATGGGTATAGGGTTCTCCCCATATATTTTTTTTAGCATCCTTAAACAGGAAAAATTGAAATACCATCTTGTTTCTAAAAATGATAGCATCACATCCATAACATAATCTATAAGAAAACCATTTCAAATAGCATCACATTTAAGATTATAGCATCACATTACCATGATGCTAAAAGGCCCCAGGGGAGAACACTGGGTACAGTAAACTCACTTTACTTTTTTATTTGGCCTTAGGAGTTGGAAGGTATATGTACATACATTAGTTTCTGTCATGGGGATATCCCCCAGAGATAGCCTCCTTTTAAGTGGAATTTTCTCATTTTGCTGAACGTCCTCGGCTTCCATGGCAGTGGAATTCTTTTTCATCATTGTCAATTTTTTATTCACCAGATGGCGATTTATCTCTGGATTACTTCCTGTTTCTAATTTTTCCAAGTCCCTCCATTTCTTTGATGGATGGAAGTTTTTCAAGCCACCATTTTTCTTTAAGGTTAATGTGTCATTAGAATGTTTTTGTGCAGGGTCTTTTTGCAAGGAAGACAGAGAAACATTAAGACCTGGATTGTCTATTCCATTTGTAGACTTTGCATAATATTTGCCACCTTCTAATTCCTCAACATCCTAAATAAGAAAGAAAAACAAAACATGATGAAAATGTTTTTAGTATTCAGTGAAGACTCAATAATTATTAAAAGATGATTTATGAAGTAAATCTAGGGAAGATGGCCATGATGTCCAAGAGTTCTCGAAAAGTGGTGGTCTGATGGATTTGACCACTAAAATTTGCAAATGACAGACAAAACTTTTGTATTTTGTAATAGAAATACAATATAGTAGTGAGGACCAGCAGTTTTTCTTTAGGGAGCACCAGATCTATATAAAAAGATTTCAAGATTCCCCCAATTTTTTTAGTCAGAATAGTAGTAAAGAGTCATAATTTCTACTTAAAGGATTTTGGAGGGGAAGAAGTTGCTTAAATTGAATTTTTCCAATAATACCTTTAACATTTTTTATGGATTAAAATTTAAATAAAAAATACCAAACCAGCTGAAATATTTATTTGCAACCATGGCAAACAGCTTACATTTATAAGTATCTGATGTCTTTATTTAAACTTTTTTTTTTCGTTGTCCTCTTAATTGTACTACTTTTAATTGTGCATAATCATGTTAACATGAGAGAACACAAAACCTTTTCTATTTTAATATTTTAAACATGCACATTTATGTATAAACATTTTTGTAACTGCTGAGACCATAAACAATGAATAACAATGAATATGAAAAATCCTGAGCTTAAAAACACCCATTAAGGAGTCCCAATAAAGGTCCTACCTCCCCTCTTCTTGCTTACTATCAGTATTTAAATTATTTAAGTCCAGTATCATTTTCAATAATATTGACACTATTCCTTATGAAAAATGTGATGTGAACTGTGAAGAATACATTACACCTAACCTTTAGTAAGCATAGTAAATAAATAAGTAGGGGATCTTTTTGAAGTCGACACATATATAAAGTACAAATAGTAACATGTGCTCCAAAGATCTCTTATGTTCAACTATATAAAACACAAGCATTTGTACATACCAACGCATTACACCTAAGATCACTTTACAAATTAGTTTTCATAACATCTTTTTTAAGTTATTCACTGATATATTTTAATACCAATTTACATGAATGATAAATCCTCGAGTTAAAGAAAATGCTAAAAAAGTTCTTACCTGGATCTTACTGTGACATAACTAATATTTTTTTGTGTAAAAAGAGAGGTAGATGTACATCATATGTTTAATTTCATAATGATGTCGAATACATCAATTTTGTGTGTATCAATGTTAACATTAAAGTCATGTACACATTTGATTCTGTGGAAGAAAAAAACAACATCCCCAAGGCAAATGGACAATGTGACCTAAATATTGTCCTGTGTAAGAGACTTGTAAACTCAACAACAAAATTAAGCTGTACACCACTCTATTAAAAAACATTGTTTATAATTTAAAAATTTCTGTTTATTTTTGGAATTAATTGGATAGAACTGATTTAGAGTCATCATTGTCATGATTGTGTTAGAATTCAATTTGAATGGAGTCAAAAAGATTTCATTTTACTTTTGAAGTTTTTAACAATTATAATTTTCATAATGACAGGTTATGGTCATTAAAAACCCGAGTCACAATATCTACAGATGAAGATCTGGGATTTTAAATTCAGTAGGAGGATGGGAAAGGGGGAGGCAGAGTAAACACATTTGGAGTTGGACATGTAAAAAGTCTATGCATTAATATAACTTATATTCTGGTATATATATACATGAGGGGGATAGGACCTTAATCTGGACTCCGGGATCGGGTGTTTTTAAGCTTGGGATTTCGGGATTTACCCTTTAGGGATACAGGAATTCTTTTTCTCGGATTTCGAGACGTCAGGATTTATTTTATTTAAATTTGGGACCTCAGGATTCCATGTTTTTAAGCCTGAGGATTTCGGGACCAGGACCCCTCCTATCCCCCGTCATACATGTAGCTCCAGGAGAAGAACCCAGCACCATGCCCTATCCCTAAATCTACCTCTAGTCTCTTCTTTCATGGATTAGATGATTTTTAATGCATGATTAAAAAAAGAATCATTTTGAAAACATGCATTATCATTCAACTATTTTGTAAATTCTATAGTTGTAATGTTTAATTAAAAGTAAGTGGAGTGTTACTTATGTTGCTTTGTATATTTATATTAGTTAGTATTATAATTTATCAATCTTTATTGTCTGACATGACTAGTAATACAAGTCTTATAATCTGTGTAGTAATTTAATATCAAGTCTTTATCCAGCAGTTTTATACACAACTGTAAAAGCTATAATCCTATTTAAAATAAATTACTTCCTTTTAAAAATACAAAAACGACATAATATGTATTTTATAAATATTCATGATATTAATGGAGAAAAAGATCAGTGCAAATCAAAATACATTAAGTATCATTGTTTATTCTCCATCTGGGTTAAAAAAAAATAATGGAAGAGAGCAGATAAATAGCCAATTGACCTGTGGTCAAAATAAACTCCTACTGTCACATACAATGTATAATAACATAAGCATTCAGTGATATTGTTGGCTTTTTTTCAAAACTACCTCTACCCTTTTTTATTTGGAAAATATGTGTCATTTTTATCAAATTGGGAAATTTAAAATAAACCATGAATTTGACTGAAACTTTAATTTACAAACCCATTTTCAAGAGTCAAACCCTGCTTTAAAAAAAGACTCCATTTTGTGAGTGATGATACATAAATAGACCCTCAAATGTGCACATATAGTCATTTTAGGCAAGACAATTGTTTAAATGAGTGTTTTTCAGTTTGTATTCATGCAGAATTACTATACTGAGACTGAACCATTTTTGTGAACTGTTTGGGAAAAAAAGTTGTCTTTTTGTGAATAGTTTTAAGCCAATTTTTTTTTCAAATTGGGATTCTTCTCCAGGGGAAAAAGCCTTTATTCTCCACTTATTTAAAGCAAACAATATCACTGGCATTATAAATCAGAAATTAATTGACTGAAAATTACACCAATTCAAGTCATTTACAAACAGTCAGGGACCTTTTTTAGACAAACTTTTTTTTTAGTTACCTAGTGCTATCTACAATAAGCATAAGTTAATTAAAAAAAAATATATTTGAGCTATTTCTTTTTCAATAGAAGCCTTGAATATATTGTTGTACAATTATATGTAATTTTTATTTAAGGAATGACTGTAATATTTTTTCTGTCTATGAAGAAATAACATAAAAAAATGTGGTGCACACTGAATAACGAGCGTAGCAGGTTATTTAACAGTGTGCACCACATTTTTTATAATTTATATCCAACATTGTCCAAATTCCTTATAATTTAATTCTGAATTCCATTTTAAACAGTAGAAAACCATGAACAAACGTTGATGAAGTCACGGTCACATGACTAAATAATGTCTATTGGCTCATAACAAAATAACATCAGCCAATCAGAAGACGCGTTACATCCAAAATTAAATTATTTATACATACATCTGAAATGAATTGTGCCTGGAAATTATTTTTGTCCTGCAGAAGAGGTAAAGATAAACTAAGATTGGTAAAATCTTTGAGAAGCTCCCTCTAAGGTTATACAACTGTCATGACTGTTTTGATTTTAAATGGACAGTTAGATATCTACACAATACATGTAGGTGATAAAAACAGTTTATTTAAAGTGAAAAGTATCAAATATAATTCAGAAGTTTGTTTTACCATCATTTGCAGTGATTAAAAAATGTGTTAATATTCCTTTAAATAATTGCCTATATCCAACAAGATAATTCCATTATAATTTATATTACAAATGTATGTACTTATAAAAATTAAATATCAAGACTATACAATCCGTACTTGTTTAGTATCATGTAGTTAAGGTCACTGTGAGTAGCGGATCCAGACCTTTTTGTAAGGGGGGGCCTACTAACTGGCCTAAAGTTGGGTGGGATGATGGGCTCCAGTCATGCTTCAGTGATTCCCTATATTATCAATCAAATTTTTCCCACAAAAGGGGGGACCCCCCTTGATCTGCCTATGCTCACTGTCACTTGTCCTTTTATTCAATAAGGAAAGCATAACATAAATACAAGAGACTGCTAATATCTTCAGATACAACACTGAATTTTCCGTAAAGATGTATATACATTTGAAGGAACTTGACATCATGCCATCACCTTATGGTAACTACAATTTTGGAAAACTAACATTCTTGATACAAAGCAGTACATGTATGACTATCTAACCTTGCTTCAGAATAATATACCATTTCTTTCAGAGATATTTGAAGGTTAATAATTTTTAAAATGAATGTGTATATGACCAATACACTGTGTAAGAGGTTTATTTTAAGTGAAATAAATTTCACATTCTGAGCAGGAGAGAGACAATAGGAATCAATGGCAAGAATGATATTAAATGATTAGGTTAATTGGCAAATCTTGTTGCTTAACCATTTGTTAACTAAAAACAAAATATAACATTGATGCCCATTAGGATGTCTATCAGATTTTGTTAAATTGTCGTTTAAAATTTCTACTAATCCTCAATCATTGTCAATTGATTTTTTATAACATTGCATTTATTAATCTTGCTCTTTTTTTGTATATTGTTGTATGTAAACTTTCCCATTGCAAAACATTTATCATGTTCAAAACTGCACCCTGTGGTACATGTAGGTTTCATTGGGGTCTAAGCGAGACACAGGATTGCTGATTTTTTATAAGCATGACACTTGAAAGTCAAATTATTGTGCCATGAAAACAAGAAATTAAATCTAGCGGGATATGGCAAACATCGCAAAAAAATGAGAATTACTTAGGTACATAGTGTAAACAGAATACGGGAATCTGACAAACCAGTCAGCGGGATAGGGGATAAGATCCCCCCCCCCCTTGTGATCTGTCTTTATAATTGTTAAAGACAAATCTGGCTACTTTACGCTGAGACTGCTCAACCTGAGAGATGTGGTGCTTGTTGTACTGATCCAAAACTGGGGAGAGTATTTTAACTACTGGACAGACAAGTTTACTGTACTGTTCATGATTTTAATGTGTACATACATTAGTATACTAAGAAGAATGTGACGTTTTGTAGCCAGAAATTTTCGAGGGGAGAGGGGGGTTATTTGGACTCACACACTTTACTTTAACAGTCACAATTCGAACAGAACATCAACTTTAACTGTGCTTATTTTCTATCAAGGGGAGGTTCATCTGAAGACCCCTGGCTGCGGGTATGCCTAGCCTTAACCCTTTCAGCGCCGAGACGTTGTTTTTTCACATGGTTACGTTGCCATACATATTTCAATGACGTTACTAAAATGATACGTAACGTAACGTCAACACATTACCTACAAGCACATGCACGCGTCCTCTTTAATCGATTAATTGGACATCTCATATATGTGGAGAAATGTCCCATATCTCCAGCCACCTTTGAATTAACTTGAGTTCACGTAGCGAATGCATATTTCCAGTGATTTTTTTTTAATTTTCAGGCTCAAATTCGAAGTTTTTTTTTTAATATTTATTCTTTTCTAGAATACAATTTAAAACACCCGATAATATGGAAATAAATGAATATTCTTATAGCTAGATGGATATCATTAGCAATGAAGATATATTGATGAAAATATAGCTCCATTTCTGTATTTTAATATAAAAAGGGGTGGTGAACGGTTATTTTCGTGCAACATGTATTGACATTTTTATTCCACGTGTAGCCGTGAAAAAGGTTGTCGTTATTCATCGTAATTTGTGAAATCAGTAAAAAGATCAACGTGCAAGAAAGTTTTAATTGTTCTTTCATCGTTAAATGGCAATTTTATTTCGCCTTCTTTCGTGTAGTTACCCTCTCTCTTTACACCCCTCTATAAAACATCACCAAATGTAAGATTTGATATCATCAAATGATTAAAAAAAAACAAGCAGTGTTCTCAGTTTCTTCATACTTGGCGCAGGTCTGTTTTTTCTTAAGCACCATCGATGAAGAGTTCGACTAAACACTTTGCAGATCTTTGCATATCACCACAAAATTAGGGATACTAGTATATAGCATTGTAATAATTCAACCATCATATAAGTCTCAACTTATTGAGTAATAAATTGTTCTGCGGCAAATATTTCATGAATACACAACAATTACATATTTTTTTTCTGATAATGTATAATCTGAAATAAGTTTGCTTTAACATTACAATTGTGTGACTTATATTTCATTTTGACATGTTTGATTTGCTGGTTTGGTTTTGAAGAATATCACTTTTCTGACTAGACCAGTACATGTAGTTGTGAATATTTAGCATTCGTTTTGCTTCTTTTTTTTATAGCCTAAAATTATTTATTTTTTTGGTATTCTATAACTCAAGTCAGTTAATGTTTTACATGTCAACGGCATGCGAATTTTCATAATTTCACTAAATATTTATTTATGCAGCACTTGGTGTCTAAATTTAATGTATTAATATCTGTGGTTCTAACTGTCTTGACATTTTTATATAGAGAAAGCCGATATTTTTTCCAGGTACTGTTTTTAAAAAAAGTGTACAATTAAAGGTACAGGTTTAAGAAATACTTTGCTGTGCTAAATACATGTCTGACTATTATGTTTCTTGTTGCGATCGTTGACATCGAAAATCTGATATGAACCCCTTTTTCTCTGGTGTGATATCGGCAGAAAAATGAGGAGAAACTATCTCATCGTATAGACACATTCTTTTGGCAAGAGTTTATTTAGAGATTTCGTTAAAATAGATATAGCCCTAAATACTTGAACTATTTTCCTTCATTGATTCCTACATTATGATGTATAGTGTATAATTACTAGTACATGTACACAGTTAGTTTGAAGTTTAATGAAATAAAAGAGGTAAATGTTGATACCAATAGTTTACTCCAATCATAATTACGGACGACGTACTTTCCTTTTTACTGTGATTAATTCTTCAAACTTGTAATGAATTTGATTATCATAAATGCACAAATATAATCACAAACTGGTCGACTTACACTAAAAGCCCTTGAAGCTTCTCTCAATTTTAAAAAGAGATCCGTGCATGCCAGACTCAGTGAAAATGAGACTTTAACTCCAGTACACAAACAAATTTACAAAGATATATAGAGGTCAACTTACAGTCTGAGAAGAAGATAGTCGGACATATGCATTATACGATATTTCAAACACTTAAAGCAAAAGTATAAATTGGCTGCGAATATATTATTGGAGGCTACACATATTTGTTATACCATTCACTTCCTAAATTAAAATTTAGCAGTCTGATATTAACGAACACAACAGTCCGTCAATTAAAAAACCCCACTCAAATACTATCGAAAACAACGACTGGACTTGGATAATAAAACAACTCTCAGACATGAGTGGAAAACAACGTTGTTGACTGACACAGATAAATGGTCCCGGGTTAAAATGTAGTCATTCATATCAATAGTAAAATTGAAGATTGCACTTGTGTGAATAATATGAAAATTTAGACGACCCTTTATTTTCAAGTTGAAAATTTGATTTTTAAACCAAACGGAAACATTTAAAAACACTGGAATTACAAGAGATGCCTCATTATATGTTTTCATATTTTTATCTCTTTTCCATAGCTCTATTCGATTATTTCTTAACCCTTTTCATTTTAGTCATACGAAGTAGCTAGATTGCAGTCTTGTTTAGTCTTTCTTAGTAACGGAAAAAAAACCCGATTCAAAATGACGACAATAGTGTAATAATTTTAATGGATCAGATGGACTGATCTACATGCTAACTTCTGTATATAAACAAATTAAGTTCGTATTGCGTGAGTTGGGTTTGAATTGTCAGTACTAGTTTGTAATTTATATATATAGAATCATGCACTGCCAACCGTGTTTATAGTTTTATTCGTTAGCTTTTTAACACTAATGGTTGTTAAAATAAACAATTAAGAATTTTCTTTTGGCACCAGTATTATTTTTGAAAGAGTTCGTTATAATAAGTCATGATAGCTGTACGTATGGTTACAAATGAGTCACTTATAGCCACCAAAGTCATCGGGACAAGGCTATAAACTTCGGGTCTTCGTACTGCCTTATATAATAATTATGTATATGTGATCTCCCTGCCAAGTTTTTGGTTGGGTTGATGTTGCTCAGTCTTTAGTATTCTTTTCTGCCTGACTGTGTAAATTTAACTTGTCTTGTGGTCAGTATTATTTTTTTGCCATGGCATTGACTTGTAAGTTTGACTATCTCTTTAGTATCTTTTACCTCTCTTTTTGTATGCACGATTGGTCATTATATATAATTCAATGTGAAACATTTCAAATGAGATGAGCATGACATTTTTAAGCTTAAGCATTGCAGGATCGGAAAAAAAACAACACGAAAACAAAAGGTAAAAACGACAGCGGCCACTTTGCAAAAGGCTTCTTCTTGGCTTTGGAACAACTCAGCATTTTTTGTAGGGATTACTTCCCTCCTCTAATCTAAAACTGTAAGGTACCAGTTTAATATAAGAACAGATAGAAAAAAAAGTTTTAAAAAGAGCTTTGCTTGTCAAAACTGAACCAAACACAAAAAAAAACCAACACAGTAACAAAGGACAAAAATAAATCCAAATAACTCAGTAAGTGATGGGTAAATCAAAACACGATCTTAACTCAAAATTGAATATGCATTCTAATATTGAATTGACAACAAAGTGAGACACATGGACATATAAGGCGGAATATGCAGATTGTATGCTAGAATGATAAATACAAAAATTTGTAAGGGTTCCGTGGAACCCAGTGTCTCGCCTATTTTTGCTGTAAATTGCAGGCTCAATAACAATGAGGAAAAAAATCAATAAAAATATTCCTCTTGTTACTATTTTATGATTGTAAGAAAGTCTAAGTCCATTTAAAAGTAAATTACAGAAAAACCAGAGTAATCTTTTTACAAACTTTACTTCTGGATACAATCTTATGATCATAAATAAGCTTCTGTCCAAGTTTGGTACAAACCCATGAAAGTTTAAGAAAGTTATTAAAATTTTAAAAACTTTAACCACAGAGTGAATGTAATGGTTCCCCGCAGAAAAACTAAGTCCATTTAAAAGTAAAATATGGAAAAAATGGATTTATTTATTTACAAAATTTACTTCTGGATACTATCTTATGATCATAAAAAAGCTTCTGTCCAAGTTTGGTACAAACCCAGGATAGTTTAAGAAAGTTATTAAAATTCTAAAAACTTTAACCACAGAGTGAATGTAATGTTTCCCCACAGAAAAAACTAAGTCCATTTATAAGTAAAATAGGGAAAAAATGGAATTTTATTTTTACAAAATTTACTTCTGGATATTATCTTATGATCATAAACAAGCTTCTGTCCAAGTTTGGTACAAACCCGGGATAGTTTGAGAAAGATATTAAAATTCTAAAAACTTTAACCACAGAGTGAATGTTTTGTTTCCCCGCAGAAAAAAATAAGTTCATTTATAGTAAAATACGGAAAAAATGGAATTTTATTTTTACAAAATTTACTTCTTGATACTATCTTATGATAATAAACAAGCTTCTGTCAAAGTTTGGTAGAAATCCAGTATAGTTTAAGAAAGTTATTAGAATTTCAAAAACTTAAACCACAGAGTGAATATTTGTTGACGCCGCTGACGACGACGACGGAATGTAGGATCGCTTAGTCTCGCTTTTTCGACTAAAGTCGAAGGCTCGACAAAAATCCGGGTGCAGTTTATTTGGTTTGAGCAGAAAACTATTTTACAATGAGAAGACCGGCATTGTCAAAATTATTCATTATTAGTTATAACTTATATATTTGTTGTTTTTAAAACTAGTGAAGTCAAACCACGTTTAAGCCAACCCCAAATGGGTAAATTTGATGGGTAAAATAGTGCATTTAAAAAGAGATATTCCCGAATTCTACCGACTATATTTGCAGAGCTAACCTTCCTAATTTGAACTAACAGTTTTATTGAATAAATTTACAAACAACAAACTTTTAAACAAATTGTCGTATGATTTTCGATCTGTAACACTTCAAATTGTAAAAATCGGTAAAAACTCAATGGTTTTACTGCAAAATGTTTCCAGTAATATCAAGTACCTGCCACTTTTATACGCATAAACGTCACACACAGAACCCGTTTTGATGACGTCATTCAGATAAACGTTACAATTTAAAAATAAAATAACAACTTTGTTTTTTTCAGTTAACCATGTGAACTAAATTCATTCAGATAATTTAATAAATAAAGGCATACAAAGTTTATAATTTCGAGTATAGATTGTGTAAAAATTTGCACATTATCTCAGAAAAAAATAGTTTTCAACCCCAAAATTCAATATATAATTTGAGACTTTTATGTTTATTCTTGAATAACAGAACAAAGTCAATTATTTTTCTTTAAACCAAAATGGTTTCGGCAGTCAAATGAAGTTTTTTATATACGTTTTTAATACTTTGTATGTTTTACTGAAAAACGACAAAAATGTCGTTTTGGCGTGCTAGCAGTAAAGGACAAAAATGTCGTTTTGGCGCCGAAAGGGTTAACATGTAGTCGTGTAGTTTTTAAAATTGCTTACAGGTAATATTATTTAAATGTGATCCACAGTTAAGATCATGGCTTATTATGTTACTGTAACATCTTATAACCATTTACTGACTTCAACAGGTATTTTCAAAACAGGTTTATGCAATATATATAATATAAAAGGAAATACAGGAAATATCATACTATAGTAGGTCGAAAATACAATACACCAAGATATATAAACGTCTGTTGCAAAAAATCGTAAATTGAAATAACCAAGGATTTATATAGTAACATTCTTAAAATTACACAAGAAATTTAAAAAAAAATACAAACCAGTTGGGATCATAATTGGAAAGGGGAGTGAAACTGGTTTGTCTTGCTTTTCTAATTTTGTATGAACAAATACCATATGTTGATTATAAAATTACAAATGATAACGGACACTAAATCAGCCTCGGAATGGCTTTCATAAAAAGTAAAATCACAAAAATACTGAACGCTGAGGAAAATTCAAAACGGAAAGTCCTTAATCAATTGGCAAAATCTAAAGCTCAAACAACATCAAACGAATGGATAACAATAGTTGTTAATTTCTGTATCATTTTTAAATTTTTCTCTTGTGGAGCCTGAGTTGTTTCATTGGCAAGCATACCACATCTTCTTTTTATAAGTAGACTAATCATAATAAAACATGTCTGTAAGCTTAAGATTAAAATATTCAATCCAAACTAGAATAGGCACAATAGAGCATTTGAAGTAGCGTTTAATAAGGTAACAAAAAAAATGGTGGAGGGGATATCTTGCCGATTGATTTTTTCCCGAAGTGTCCCAGTTTTTTTTAGGAAATTATCTCCTCATAATAAAAAAACATCTTACAGGTGTCTAGTCTGTTAAAAAAATACGAGAACAAAATGTGTTTATTTATCTCATCTTTGAAATAATTAATTATGTCAAGTTCTTCTTCAAGATGTACGTGTAAAAAATAAATGCTCGTACTGTTTTAGAATGGGTTTTTTTTGTGTGTGTGTAAGTATATTAACATTCTTTGATGTAACCATCGACTATTACAAACAATGATACATTAGTTTTTGTTCATATGAGGATTTCGTCGTAAACATGTGTATAATTATATAGATATATACAAATAACGAGATGTGGTAACATTGGCTCACAAAAAGACAACTATTCACAACAGGACAAACTGAACTAACGGATGTTAACACATAGGCGGATCCAGGGGAGGTCTTGGGGGGGGGGGGGCGGCCCCCCTTTCGTGGGAAAAAAATGGTTGATTATATAGGGAATCATTGAAGCATGACTGGAGCGGGCTCCCACTTAGGTCAGTCAGTGGGACCCCCTTAGGAAAAGTTCTGGATCCGCCACTGAAACAACTACATTTGTATTTATGACGAATGGTAAACTTTTTAAGAATCCCATGGAGAACAAGAAGAGACATTGAAGAAACAATTACAGAAGAAAAGTATATAGTGTAACGAAAATCGGTCATAGTTCATTTGTTTTGATGTGAAATACCAGTTGTCTTTCCCTATTAATTGTGTTGCTATATGAATATATTACTAATATAAGTTTCTCCATAGTTGGAGCACGATCTATTACTTAACTTGAAACACACCCAAAGTTGGTATACTCTTGATTTTCACCCCTTCAAGTATAATGGATCGTACCATAAGGTAGTATATAACCCAGCTCAAGATTCGTACTGATCACAGCTTAACACAACTCACTCACTTTTTGGACAATCATCATGGAAATCCCCGATGAATTGAATGCTTTGTTAGCAGCCATGAAGTTGACTGGTAAAGAACCAGCCTGGAAGTTCTCGGCAGGTAATGACCAGGTGACAGAACAGTTGACGTGGATCAAGGCTTAGGAACAAGAGATATTCTCCAGTAAAGCCAAGCCGGCCCTAAAAAAAAGTAAACCACCATCCACCAGGAGAAGGGACACCAAGCGTTACGACCAGTGGGTGCAGGCCAAAAGCTCTGCTGCAACATCTGCTGAGGTCATACCACACACCACCTAGGTAGACCAGAACCAACAGACAGAAGCCAAAAACAGCACGAGAGGGAAGCAGGGAGATAGTACCCATAAAGTATCAAGGGGAACATGAGGGCATTATCATCAAGACGGACACTGTCATCAGTCCATACAACCCCAGGAAGGCATGCCATCGCCTATACTATCTCCAGCCAACTAAAGACAGAGGCAAGCGATGCCGGATCGACTAGGAGTTGAGCTGTGTTCATATACATTCCTTTGTGCATTGAAGCATTGTGCAAGTGTAATTGTGTCACTATGTTATTGTGGTTTATTGAACATTTAAAAGCTGATATTACAAATTGGTGGATATTGTTAATAGATGTTGTATATATGTGGTAATATGTTCATACGTTTTGTGTGATATGTATTGATGCATGTTGCATAGTAATCCGTTGGTGACATTGTGTAATAAAGTGTCTATATTATAAGTCTGATAGCTAATATATATGTTACAGTAAATAGGTGAAATTAGGAAATACACGTAATTACTAAACATTTCAGTAAATACCTGTAATTACTAGCTTATTTAGTAATTACATGTATTTACTAGTTGTTTCAGTGATTACTTGTAAATACTGATTTTTTTGGTCATTGTTACAGCTATTTACTAACTTGATGTTTTTGTTTTAAAATTAAAAACATAACTCAAAATACCAAATAAGAAAGTAAAGGGGTAGATATTGAAGAATGTAGGAAGATAAGGCACATCAAAAGTGCATACTCTTTATTAGTGTTTGTGAATTGAAACTGGAAAATGGTTGTTTTATAGGTCTTGAAACTCCGTAAATATATGCATGCAAGACAATGATATAAATCCAAAATTGATTTTCATAATTTTGTTAAACTAAAATCTCAATCATGCACTGTGGTTTAAAACTTTGAAATAACTTTCTCCAAATATGTTGGATTTCTATCAAACTTGGACAGAAGCTCATAAGATAATATCCGAAAGTAAAGATTGTAAAAAAATCCTTTTTTTCCTATATTACTTGTAAACATGATAAATGGACTAGTTTTTCCCAGTTAACATTTATACTGCAGTTAAAGTTTTTCAAAGATTAGATTTTATAAACCATCCTGGTTTTTTACCCAATTTTGACAGAAGCTTCTTATAGTACTAGTCAAAAGATAGTATCTAGAGGAAAATTTTAATATTTTTTCCTCATTTTTGTTGAGCCTACGATTAACAGCAAAAGTAGGCGAGACTATTTTTTCTGCAAAACCCTTACAATTTTAATAGCTTAATACATCGATAACCCATCTTCAGCTAGGGGTGGAATTGAAGGTCACATGAATACGTATTCTATGAGGTCCAAATATTCACTCGCAAGTGCACAATTCAACATCCTTGTCTCTCAGCTAATTTAACAAAATAGAACTAGATTGGCTACTAACAGTGAATTATAATTTCACTATATCATTTTCAATAATGATTTAACAACAAAAAAATATATATTTATTTTTTTATCTCTCGAAGCTAATGCACATAACAGCTCATTTTAGTTCTTAACCTTCACAACGTTATCTGATCTTTATAAGGTAATAAGTCCAAATATTCTTCAAACTCAAAGTTTTTTTGAAAAAAGTTAAAACTTAATGCTTTGGGAGAATTTTCCATTTCTGATTTCCGTGTCTGCTGAAATTGGTCAAAATTTATCTGTATAATGCTCAACTTTAACCATTTTGGATTAAAACGAAAGTTACTCTGATTTAACAAAATATTTGAAAGTCCAAACTTATTCAAGCTATTTTGAATACAAATCAACCATTCAATATTTTAAGAGTAATAACTGATCTTCTAGTTAGTATTACCTTAACTTTTGATCACCTGACCATAATACAACATTGTTTAAGCAGTCAGTAAATAGGTGTAAAAACTCATTTTAAAATTAGTAATTACTGGTAATAACTGGGCCGTTTCAGGAATTACTTGTACAATGTATTAACTAAGTGCACCGGGAATTACCTGTAATTCCTAAATTTTAGTAATTACATGTAATTCCTAATTTCACCTATTTACTGTAACATATATATAAAGGCATTGCGTTTATACATAGTGAATGAGAAACTCCCCCTTGTAATTTAATTTATGTGCATTGTGTAGCTTATATATTTGACATTGTGAATTCATTTAAGGGTGTATTAATTGTTTTAAATAAAACAACCTGTTGTGGTGCAAATTTAAGTTGAACACTTAAGCTTGAAATCCTGATTTATTCAGATACGGATCCATTGATCGCCTGGTTACATGTTACAATATCAAATCAAAACCGTTGTACAACTTACTATGCTAATTTGAACAGTTAACTACGTCAATTCAAACTATAAAAATAACAATAGCCTGATCCCTGAGGTTCATTATCCTTATATGATCTCATATATGTATGAATACGCGAGATAATACATATATGAATTTTAATTGGATTAAATCAGAGTGGTAATTGATGTTGTTTTGAATCTACATTTATTTATCAAAATGATAGGGAAACACTTGTGCGTCATGTGCTTATTCTTTTTTATGCACCCACACGCTTCAATGTATTTTTAACAAATTGATACAAAAAAGCAAGTTGATTATTTGTCAATGGGGATAATTTGTTAATACTATCATCGTTTTATTCATACGTAGATTCCAATATTAAGTTAATAGACACATTTTAAGATCCCACATAGAAATATAAGTATGTAAGCTACTACAAAGATATGTTAACGATGATGATACATATAGAGCTGACAGTTTTGATAGTAATAGTGAGGGGGATACTGAATATAATTTTGTTTATATAAATATAGATTTTGATTGAACTGACAACCAATGGTATTTATAAGGAAAAAAGGGGACCAGAAAATAAAATTAGCTGCGAAATGAACATACCGTGTCTTGATATATAACTAAAGAAGACGGAAATCCCGATTATAATATTACTTACGAAGAAAAACACTAGATTTTGACACACAGAAATGAACACCAATAGTCAGAAATGAAAAAAAGTGTTGTTTGTGACATTATATTATATCACTGCGTATTTGAGTGGAATGGACTTACAGAATACATACATACACGAATATTACAACACGATCGCGATGTCTTTAATTACAATAGGGTGGATTTTTATTTAGTTTTGGATATCAGTCTCGCTTTGAATTGGAGGAACTCATTATTATTGTGATGGCATATTTTGAATTGTGTTGTGCCGTTGTATTTGTATCATTAAAATATATATATTTATGTATAGTCATGCCTTCTTTTTATCTCTAGAGATACTAAGTTGCATGATCTGGAGTTGCAAACTAAGCTTTGTTGAAAAAAACCACGATAAGTTTCAGAATTTGAAATTTTAAAGCCAATGATTATTACCTTATAAAAAGCTATGCATAAATGTAAGTATAAAAAAAGAAGATGTGTTATGATTGTCAATGAGACAACTGTTCACAAGAGACCAACATGTCACAAACATTAACAACTATAGGTCACCGTACGTCCTTCAACAATAAGCAAAGCCCATACCGCATAGTCGGCTATAAAAGGCCCTGAAATGACAATGTAAAACAATTCAAACAAGAAAACTAACGGCCTTCTTTATGTAAAAATTGAACAAAAAACAAATATGCAACACATACACAAACGACAACAACTGAATTACAGGCTTAATGAAAATGCACGCAAATGTAATGCGCCGACCTATTCAACAGCTTATCAGTTAACACATACCTGCTCGCAAGTAAGTTCTAGACAAAACATTCTAGTTCCTTTATAACAAGGTAAAACATGAAAATGAGGACTATTTATTTAGTGTTCTTGATTTATTTCCTTGCAGAAAAGACAATAAAAAGGCATGTTGTGTACAATAATACTGCGTATTATGACATACTTACAAAATCTATATATCAAATGCAATGTTTTTAATTAACAATATACGTAACGAAAACACAACACTTAAAAATTTGAAAAATAATGTTTCGAAATAAGGTTACACTATATATCTTAAATTTATGAAAAAGTTGTGTCATTTCGTTCATTCGTTTTATTGTTCGGCTACCCGTACGTTAAATGCTGTCCATACAAATTCCCCAAAACATAGTCCCTGCATTTCTGTTTATTATCTTGAACATTATTGCCTTTAATTGTGCACGCATTTTTCAAATCTTATTTTACAAATGGTTTTTGGGATTTCCAATAAGAAAACCGTAGATTTGGCAAACGTCAAATATCGAGTAGCGGATCCAGAAATTTTTATAAGCGGGGGGATGGGTGGGATGGGGGCTCACTGAATTTCTAAGAGGGGGGTCGCTTCGGTCATGCGTCAGTGATTCCATATATAATCAACATCTTTCCACAACAAGGGGGTGGGGTGGGGGGTTAAAACACTCTAAATACGCATCTGTGTAGACATCTTGTTTCATCAATTCCCTTTAAAAACCTGTGACTCACTGTTATGGAATGACATTTTCAGTATTTACGTGTTTAATAGACCTGACCATCGCACATAAACGTGAGCAAATCTGGTTAATGCATGAACAATTCATTTTTTTTCTTCTATATTTACTTATTCGTTTTTTGGCTTGACATTCTAAAGTACAACCATTTTTGAAATTTTCAGTATTAACGTGATTAATAGACTTGATTGTCGCGCATAAACGTGAGCAAATCTGGTTTATGCATGAACAATGCTTTTTTTTTCTATATTTATTTATTCATTTTTTGGCTTGACAACCATTTTTTTTAATCCCGGAACAACACATCTATGTATATCTTTACAAACGTGGTAGCATGGGTGCAGCTTTTCTGAACAAACCCTCAAAATAACAAATATCTATTCAGATCATCAATACTAAAGCAACTTCACTGACAAGACAAGTGTACCATTCGGAAGAACTTCGACGCAAGGGGAAGTAACTGATACCATTCAGAACCCTCCACCAGCTATAATAATATATCGAACCCTTTCAAAACAATACATCCAGTAGTTACTCGTACAAATATGAAACAAGAGGCCTCAAGAACCTGAATCGCTCACCTGCATTTCAAAGGAGATGATTTTTAAATGTTCTCAAACTTGATAAACAAATTGTATAAAAATTGTCTTTTAAAGGCAATAACTCCATAAGGGGTCAATTGAGTATTTAATCATATAAACCATTTTGTAGATCTTACTTTGTTGAACAATATTGCTGTTTACAGTTTTTATCTATCTATAATGATATTCAAAATAATAACAAAAATACTACAAAATTTCGTTAAAACCAGGAACATATATACTGTTCCCAGTTAAAACTAATAATTCAGTGGCAGCAACCCAACAATTGTTTGTCGATTTATCTACAAATTGCAGGGCTGATAGATTTTCACCTATTGAACAATTAAACCATAGGTCATATTTGTTCTTAAAGTTTTAGTTTTTGAGATACATGTATAAGCCAAAAACTGTATTTCACCACTGTGTTTAGTGTTTTAGCCATGACAGCCACGATTGTCGATGGATCAAAACTTCGGATACAATTTATAAACTAAATACTCTAAGGAACATTTCGTTAAAGATTGAAAGTATGTGTCGCAGTATTTTCAGAGAAGATTTTTAAATGTTAGCAAACTTGATGAACACATTGTGTAAAATTGTCTTAAAAGGGCAATAAATCCTTACTGACTTATAATTTCTCTTTCACCACAGTAGAGTGATATGATAAAATATCGCTATTTTATGTATGTCTCCTTTGATCTTTTTTGTGATAATTCTTCATATCATGCTACTTGCTTGAGATGGAAAATTATCGCTAAAACTATGGTGGCACGCGGCGTTGCCAAGGAAATTGACTTGAAATTGACATCGTCGTCATCGATGAAATAGCGGCTAACAGATTATCATTATTAATCCCAACTCGATTGCTTTTCTCACTTTCGCCGGACCCTCAAGCGAGAAAATTAATCTCTTTGAGATGATCAACGATAATCTTTTATTGTTAAAAATAGCAGCCATTAAAAAAGGAATCCAATTTGAGTGATTTTCGACAATGTTTAGAGTTATGATATTATACATTTACCTCTTTTTCTTTCGTAAGAATCAATCTTTTTAGTGGGAAACATATGTGTAGATAGTTGATGTAAAAGTAAAGTTAGAACGAAAAACTTATAAAACGACGAATGACAAACTGTAGACGCATTTTCAGCAAGTGTATAGTTGCCAAAGTTTATGCAAACTTTGCAAACGTATGTTAGAAACGAATCATTTCAATGTATGCTCGCTGAACCGTTTGTATCGTTTGTGTTAGAAAGAAATGCATTTAAAGGCATTAACAAACTTAAATAGAATAGCCTTTATAAATTGCATATATAATAACAATAATATATTTTGCATCCCTCCCCCTTTTTTATTTTTCATTTCAATCAATAAAAATAACTTGATTAAAAATAATCAGTTTGTTCTAGAATTACCCTGTATATGTTTTATTTAGATTCATATTAGATAAAAAGATTAACACTGACAATTTGCCATTATTTGAACAATAACACTTGTTATACAGACACAGAACACGTGCATTACGATGCATGCATTCATCGTGAAAGATTTATAAATAAAACAACTGAAATAGATTGTACATAGCGTTTGTCATCAACAGTTTTTAATTCAGTCATTTTAAGAAATAAGAAAGGAAAACAATAGCATATGTGACAGTTGTTATTGACAAGATGTTATCTCCCGTGTTTTTTTCTTCCTCTTTTTCGCGACGCTGACTGGTTTCAATGTTTTCAGAGAGAAACATTTTATTTGTGATTTCCTATAATTTTATTTTTAATTTCAATTTCGATTTTTAACTCGTCGGGTCCGAAGGGCCCCGTGTGAGCCTATGCCATCACTTGGCGTCTGTCGTCGTCCGTCGTCTGTCGTCAACTGTCGTCGAAAACTATTGCACAAATCTTCTTCTCTGAAACTACTGGGCCGAATTCCCTCAAACTTTAAGTAAATGTTCGGTATCTAGTTCATAAATTGTATCCGAAGTTTTGATCCATTAACAAACATGCTTTTTTTGGCTTATATCTCAAAACCGAAAGTAATAAGAGCAAATCTGAAATGGGGCAAAATTGGTCAAGATCTATCAGCCTTGAAATTTCCAGACGAATCGAACAACCCATTGTTGCGTTGCTGCCACTAAATTAGTAGTTTTTAAGAAATTTTGCATTTTTTGTTTGTTTTTATCTTGAATATTATTATAGATAATTGTAAACTGTAAACATCAATAATTTTCAGCAAAGGAAGATGTAAAAAAAATGTTCCAGGAATAAAATTGTCAACTGACTACTTAAATATCAAAGTAAAATTTCGTAATATAGCGATATCTTCATTCATCTGATGAAGACAATGAACTGACAATAAAATGATATATTCACAAAAGAGCATGTTATGTGTGTCTAAAACACCCGCTCTACAAAAGCTATTTTCCCGAGTAATAAGTTTGATTACAAACAACATGTGACACAGACATTAACAACTATAGGTCACCGTATGGCTTTCAACAATGAGCAAAGACCATACCGCATAGTCAGCTATAAAAGGCCCCGATATGACAATGTAAAACAATTCACTTTTTTAAAACACTGAGTCCAACTGATTGTGCATTCTAAAACTATTGAGTTTCGCAGAGGAAATCTATGAATATCTTTACAAACGCGGTATCATTGGTGTAGCTTTTCTGAACATACTTAAGAAATAACAAATATCTTTTCATATTATCGGTTCTTAAGCAAATTTCTCGGCAAAAATGTAATCATTGAGGAGAATTTCGACGAAATGAGAAGAAACTTATGCCATTCAGAACCCTCCACCAGTTATAGTAATATATCGAACCCTTTCAAGCCAATAAGTCCAGTAGTTACTCGGGCAAACATGAACAAATGGAAATTAAAAACATTTATTTCGATGACGATAAAATTCACAAAGAAAATGTTTTTGTCTAAAAACATCAAAACCAGTCACCGAAACGAAAAATAAACCCAACAAAAAACGAAGAATTTTTTGTCACTAACAACTGTCACATATGCTATTGTTTTCTGCCTTATTTTATTTAAGGATGATTGAATAAATGCCTGTTGATGACTAACGTTTAATATGCAATCAGTTTGAATATGTTTTACTTCAAATCATTCACGATGAATTCAGGCTTTGGATGCACGTGTTTTGTATATGTATAGCAAGCGTTTATGTTCAAACAATGGGAAATCGTAAGTGTTTATTTTATCACCTAAGTAATAAAAGAATAATGTTTATTCTAGGACGGAATGCTTACATTTACTAAAATATGTTCAATTGTTTGATAAGAAAAATAAAAATGGAGGAGGTATGTAAAATGCATTATTGTTTTTTTTTTTATTATTGTTTGAACGGCATTCTATTTTTCGAAGATACATTTCATCTCATTTAAAGACAAAACCGCCTTAAAAAGGTCATAGTTGTGAAGTAAAAATAAATAAAATGTTCAATATCATTTTTCACGAAATAACTACAAACAAGGTATTAAATAAAACTGGAAACCAACACGAGTTTAGAAAAATTGAATGACTTCTTACCGCTTAATTTTATAATGTTAGTTAGATTATTTTTTAATTTGATGTAACTATCAATTTTTTCTTCTTAGTTGAATTTTTCACATTCAGCCTATTTATTATGATTTAAAAACATATTGTGCATTATAACGGTTACATTATATGTGCGGTTAGAATAAATGGAGGTTTTCCAAACTTGATGTTGATTTCCATTTTTATCTAATACCTTATTTACAATTGATTCTTGCTAGTTAGATACATTGGTGTACATCTTTGATAATTTTGATGTTATAATTCGCATTTTTGGAATCTATAGGACTATGGGTAATCTCATCGTTCGTACCCAAAACGAAAATAACGTAACGTCATTGGCTCATTTTCCATTGTTTAGAACGTTTTAAACCAATCACATTGTTTTGGTGTAAGCTTTTGAAAATATTACCCAGAATGCATTAGATTCTTAAACGGCGAATTGTTGTTGTGTTGCTGTATCATTGATGTTTGTATGTTACTTAAGGAATGCCTGTAATATTTTTTCTGTCTATGAAGAAATAACATAAAAAATTTGGTGCACACTGGATAACGCATCTCCCTCATGCAAAGCTCTGATTCCTTTCACGGATTTGGCTATACTTTTTGGACCTTTTGGATTATAGCTCTTCATCTTTTATATGAGCTTTGGATTTCAAATATTTTGGCCACGAGCATCACTGAAGAGACATGTTTTGTCGAAATGCGCATCTGGTGCAAGAAAATTGGTACCGTTAATTTTATTAACAGTAAGTCCAGTCGAATTGTGAAACAATTGCTCAGATTGTGGTAAAAGCATCAAACTTTGCAGTGTTAGTTGAATTCATAACTAACATTTTTAGCTATGGACCCAATTCAGAAAATCAAAATGGCGGCTCTTGACGGCCATTTTGAAATCATGTCCAAAAAATAATAAAAAGAATTAGAAAAAATATGAAAAATATATTTCTTTACCAATTTTGAAAACCTTTCGTTTTTCTTATGACAAAGAATATCAACTGAGGACTATTGAAGTATTTAGTGGCCATCTTGAATGGTGGCCATTTTGGAAATGTAAATTTCCAATATATCATTATTTGCTATCCTTAATTTTTTTTTATTAATACTTAGTTTTTTTTGCATTTACCATGTTTACAACTAGTTTTGCTAATCATTTATTTATGAATGTTAATATTGGATATATTCACAAAGTGCTCAAATAAGCCATTCGTACGTAAACATGGTTAACAAATAAATGTATTTAAAGAAATAAGTAAATTCTTTTAATTGCAGTTAAGCATGTAGGTCTAAGTTTCTTTTTTACTACCAAAAAATTTGTATATACAATATGAGTTATGACCACTGTATGTTAAAAAGGAAAACTGCGTAGCTATTAATATCACTGGACCTGAAAAAAATAATAAAAAAATACACTTGAAAGAATTCCGTAACGCAAAGAGTGGACACGTGAGAATTTACAATGCCAGGCAAATACAAAAAGAGCAGACGTAGACATTTGAGCTGGTAATCAGTCATTTGTTGTAAGCATACAACTGTTCCAAGCTGATGAAGGCCATGTAATGGGAGAATCAGAAGGCAAAAGGTACTAATCCTTTCAAGGCAAATCTTAAGATCAAAATATATTTTGTCAGGAAAAACGAAAAAAGTCCAAGATGAGTCACGGATTGAAAAAAACAGTAAAATAACCAGCCACAGTTGTGATGAATCAACAAGAACAATGACTGCAGGGTATTTTGTTTGTTTCTTTCTTTTTGGTGAGGAATCTGACTATCAATCATCATGAAGCATCGACAATTATGATCGACAATAGTGTACGTTACTGTCACTTGAGATACTAACCATTGTTCTTTTAGCCGGACTCGGTGCTGGAGATTAATATTTCAGGAGCAGATAACATGCTAAATGTTTGTTAAAACTGCACGACAAGACAATTAGACAGAATTCGAGACGCAGAAAAAAAGTCTAGAATCCAAGGAATGGGCCTCGCCAAAATGATAGAAAACAGTGACGGCTCAAAGTTTGGAATTGTTTTAATATTTGAAATTGATGATATCTGTAAATTGTACAGTAAATGTTCTTAGTAAACATGAGTTGTCATGAAAGGAATGATTAATACAGCACTTCTAGAAATTAAAAAAACTAGCTGCCATAGATGATATGCAAGCACACATAAATGGTTGCGTCTGTGGCCGGATTCTCAACGAATATGTTGGGGAAGTTCTGAAACAGGCCATGTCTTTTAGTCGTGATGGTGAATGCCTTACATAGTAAAAGTAACTAGAATAGTTTGCAGAATTAGGCTTGCTACTATAAAAAGGTTTACAGGGACATTCAATGTAGGCTTTCAAAATGATTTAATTCCACGATCTTTTAGACATCTTACTCTCTATCTGAGTACTCATAAGTTGCAGTTGTATCCTTTCGATTGCGAGTTGCACAATTGAACTATTATAGCTGAGAAATGGTATGTTTGTCTGCCACTCAACGATATAACTGGACTGCGCCGCGATGTTTAGCCATCATGTATCATTCTTACTGAGGAAACTTATGTCCGTTGAACTGATTCGTGTCAACAGCGTTTACTGAGTGTCCCTGTAAAGCTATTTGTAGTATCAAGCATATATATTTTGCCTGCTATGGCTATGGTGATGCCTTTATTTTTACCCTTTTATTCTGAGGTCTGTTTAAGAGCGTCACGAATACCTTTGTTGAAAATCAAGAGAACTAATTTATATTGCTTGTATGCTTGCTATGGCAGCTACATTTCATTTTTGTTAACAGCGTTGTTTCAGTTCTTCCTTCCATGATAACTTCAAGTTGTTCTGGGTATTAACTGTATTATTTAGAGTGATCTGCAAGCTGGGAGATTAGTACAATACCTCTTCCAGACCGTGTGCCATCAAGGTATTCTATTGTTTTGGAAAGCACAGCTCCAAGTATTCTATGTCTTGTATTTTCTGATTTGCTATATTGTCAAGTTTTATCGATCATCAAGCAAGATATTGGTGAGTTGACATTTTTTTTTTTTTGAGATTTGAACATTTGTTTAACAGGATTTGTGCCATTATGCCTTGTGATTCTGAAGTGTTTCTGCAGTTCCATAGCCCTCATTCAACTGCTTCGAATTGAGCAAAAAAGGAAGCATTTTAAACCCAACATCTTCAAAAGTTTGCATCAAAAGAGTGATTGCCAGCTCACATGTCTATGTCTGTTCCATTTGTATCTGTTTGGCATTGCAAACCCTCACATGTCATCTCTTGCTGTTTCACACACTCCCTCCAGTCTAATTGCCCATAATGTTCTTCTGATATCTAGCCCTAGAGTTTTCAAAATCTACAATTTTGACCTTTTCCAACAAAAACTTTCGGTCATAAATTATACTTTTTGGACCTTTTGGATTATAGCTCTTCATCTTTTATATAAGTTTTGGATTTCAAATATTTCGGCCACGAGCATCACTGAAGAGACATGTATTGTCGAAATGCGCATCTGGTGCAAGAAAATTGGTACCGTTAATTTTATTATATCATATATACGTAAAAAGTTACTTAGGCAAACATGTAAGTAACAAAAATTCGGATACTGATATCTTTATTTTATAAACATGTGCATGCCTTATCTGACTTATTTGTGAATATCAAATATAGATTAGTAAAAAATGTTTGAATGCAAACAGTGAATTAAGAAGATTAGCAAATAATGATATATTGGTAAATCATGTTTTCAAAATGGCCATCATTCAAGATTGCTAACCCCAAAAAAATCAATATATATGAAGTTCTCAGATGACAGGCCTTGTCATCTGTGATGAATATACCATATGACTTTATATTAACTTCCTCCAGTAAGCCCAACTTATACATGTAATAAGTCAAAGTGAACACGGTTACTAAGGAAATGCGAAATGTGTAAAGGCAGTATTAAGTAGTACTACGATATGTAAATGTTGATGACAGTGCGATCGAATTTGATAGACAGAGTGTGGTATGGCAAAACATGTACATTTCAATTATTGATAGATAATTATTGATAGATATTTTTAACGTCAATTGAAAACACTTGAGTTATTGGTGATCTTTTAACATTACTTGCATGATATGAAATTCATTATGTCTGCAATCAAGGTTTTTGAAAGTTGTTTCAAATGAACAATATCAACAAAATGAATTATCCTGTAATCAGACAATTATTACAAACGACAGATATACACATATTTTCTTGCTTTATTTGTACTTGTAAAACGAAATTTTCCTGTTATTCTATGTTGAACAAGAGGTGGAACGAATATTGCTTTTAGAGTAATACATTTGTAGTTCATTTTATGATCCTCTTCGTGGTGCGCTTTTTTATGTTGTTATACACGATACGAAACAGAAGAATAACTCGGGGAGGGGTATGCTCACTTTTTTCCCTGTTTATATAGCTAAAAAAAAAGTCATTTGTATATCTTCGATAATGCATTTTTTTTTATCGAAAAATTACTACGTACTTTGGCTTAAAAAATCATTCAATTGGGGTAATATTTCCAAAATTTTGTTAAACAATTGAAATCAGCACAGTTCTATTAACAAGGTTTCATGTCAATATCTTCTCTAATATCATTTTCATGATTTTTTTTTATTAATCTACAGAGATCAAACAGCCGCCATTTTAAAATGTCCACTCTTCCACAAAGTTCGATTTTCAGAGTGGGTCCATAGCTGAAAATGTTGTCCATGATATATACTACTACTATGCCAAATTTCATGCTTTGACCACACTCTGAGCAATTTTGTCAAAAATCTGCACAAATCGACTGGACTAAGTGTGCACCACATTTTTTATGTTATTTCGAATAGATAGAAAAAATATTACAGTCATTTCTTATAATTTAATTCTAAATTCCATTTTAAACCATTTTAAACCATGAAAACCCGTTGATGACATCACGGTCATATGACGTAATTATGTCTATGGGCTCATAAAAAAAATAACGTCAGCCAATCAGAAGACGCGTTACATCCAAAATCAAATTATATCATTTTGTATATAATCAGTTGCATATTGATAAAGTAGTTCATTAAAACGGGTAAAAAAGTTAAGTTTAATATTCTTTGAATAACATTAAATATACTTTTTGAGGCAAGTCACAGAGGTTGAGGGAATTTATTATTAACATCTAATGACAATATCGTTCAAATGATCAATACTTTTACATAGCTTGTATCTGTATTTACGCGCTCTATAAAACACAATCGGTTGTTGCATATCAGTAAGCTGTTCCAAACTGAAACCCAAAGGTTTCCATCAACATTAAAATCGACAAATAATCGGAAATAAGCTTCACCTCCCTATAATTTAGATATCCGTGGTTAGTGCTTCGGACTACTAACATAAGGGTTCCTGGTTCGATCACCGTTCCTGGGAGAAAATTTCAGGGACTGAATTTACGACTATCCTGGACAACTTTTGCGAGTTTCTTGAGAAAACTATGATAGTCCATCAGAAGGGGACGATAAATTCCTGCCCGTGTAAAGAGAGGGCCATATCTCTTGCACGTAAAATACACCATTGTAGATTTCTAGAACGTGGATTCTTACCCTTCAAAATATTTTCAAAGTCCAATTCAAATTTTTGTTATAAACGAATTGCATTAGAATGAAAGAATATAACTTACCCTGTTCATGTTGTATTGTTCGTTTCCTATCGAGAAGTACTATTTTAGATTGGCTTCAGAACTTAGCTATTTGCGCAAAGATAAAAGTATTTCAAATAGTATTTGAACACTAACATAATTTGTCCTTAATCTAGAAAATGACTATAGGACAGATAATAGATTACTATTATCATATGTGATAAATTCAAGATCATGTACAATAATGCAGTATTTGGTGTTTGAATAAATAAACACAACCTTTATTGTTTGCCTCTATGATAACGATTACACATATTCTCTTTTTATTTACAAAACTGGGTCGATGACTGCTGATGAAAGTTTTTATTCCCCGAGGGTATCACCAGCCCAGTAGTCAGCACTTCTGTGTTCACATGAATTAGTATTGATAAAGTCATAATTATTAATTAACTGTTGAATATTTGAAAAACTTTGGCTTTTTTAACTTAGGAAATTGATTACCTTAAGTTAGTTGTATTTGGCATAATGCGTAGAAATGTTTGGTCCTCAATGCTCTTCAACTTCGTACTTCCTTTGTTTTTTTTTTTTAACTGTGTTTGATTTTTAGCGTCACTGATAGAGTTTTTTTGTAGCGCCGAAACGCTCGCCTGGTGCAAATACATAACTTTAATTCTGATATCTATGATGAGTTTATCAGATGTTTAACATTGCTAATCAAATAAGTATCAAAAATCTTTTTGTGTTTATACCGCTTCTGGTTGTGAATGGAACCAATTCATCCTCGGATTGAGCACTACATGTAGAAATTACAATACTTTTTTTTGGTGTATGTTTTGAGATTTTTATCCTTGTAATTTGGTCTTATTTTATAAATCAACACGAGTTGGGATGTATTATTATTGCCTCACCCTTTTATGTATTATTTGTTTTTTGTTATTTATTTTTTTTTAAATCATGAACCCTTCCTCTAACATTAAAAATCCTCACATCCCTTTTCCAGGTTCCATTTTTTTCGGACCCCTTTTTATTTGCCACTTCCTGCAGATATACAATGACCAGCTATTACTATCCATAACTTCTTTAACTGTATTAAAAAATGATGTATTGATAGAATAACACAATATACACAGTATGACAAGGATATATGCGCACCGTAACTATATCTTCTAAAAGAGGGAAACAGATACCAGAGGGGCAGCCAAACTCATAAATCGAAAATAAACTGACAACACAATGGCTAAAAATGAAAAGACAAACATCAGTATGCATGACACAACATAGAAAACTAAAGAATAAGCAACACGAACCCCTCCAAAAAATAGGGTTGATCTCAGGTGCTCCTGCTCCACATGTGGCACCTGTCGTGTTGCTCATGTTATAACAAATCGGTAAAAAATCTAATTCGGTAGGTCACATTCATGAAAGGGAATGTAATTGTAGTTACTACGTAAGGAACATATCCGATATCATCGGTGAAACGGTTATTTCATAACGATTTACCGACTCGTGATGTCTGTAAGTCCGTATAAAATAGACTGAGGCACATGCACTAGTAAACAATATGAAGGAGTTTTGAATTCAAACAGCCACATGAATATTTAAGGGTCTTAATTGGATTAGGAATAAAAGAAGCTTATTTTAGCAAATGATTAGTTTTTAAACAACTTATTTTTCAACGTGTCGAATGGGGTTTTAAGAGGTGTATATAATATACTAGCAATGCTGTATTTTATTTCGTTTCAGCACAATCTGTTGACAGCAAGCGAGAGATTATTCATGAGTGGGTGACTCTAGATTATGATTTTCCAACTCGTATGAAAACTATGTTAAAAGACTCAAACCTGCTTATTCCAGAAAATATTGTTATATCAAATCTTGATGTATTAAACGGACAAATATTTCACCTATAGATAGAACATCTAAGCCTGGAATTCCAGCATCACTTAACACTGTAATAAAAAGAAACGGTAATTCCCTTCTTAAACCATTTCCTAACCTACGCATGAATAGAATTGGTGATTGTAACAGCATTCAATCTGCAATCAGCGTTAACATTGATCCTAATACGAATCTAATATGGATTATAGACGAAGGAGTTGTAAATAAGGTTCGATTTTGTCGTCGAAAACTAATGATTTTTGATATCAGAACGAGGCGAGAAGTATTTCGGCATATATTTCCCGACTCGGTTCTTTCTGAATCATTGAAACTCTTTGATCTAACTTTGGATAGAGATCAAGATTTAACTAGGTATGCTTATATTGTTGATTCTCTTGCATTTAAACTGATTGTTTTAGATACCGTAAGAAACAAATCTAGGTGGTTTTCACATCCTTCAATGGAGGCTGAAGAAAGTGCGGGAAATATTACTATAAACGGTGAAACTATCGTTAGCAGAGGAGGAATAAACGGCATTTCTATTTCATCATACTTCAAATTCGTTTATTATTTCTCCGTTGCTAGTTTCAAAACATGGCAAATTCCTACAAGTATACTAAGAGATTGTTCATCCGACAATAACACATTTGCTGCAAATGTCAGAATGGTCGGTATTCGTCAACACCATGCGGTAAGTTTGACTTCCGGAACTAGTAGCTTCTTTTTCCCTGCTCAAGAAATCGATGATATATTGAAATGGGACCGTGAACAAGACATCAATTACTACGGGAGCGAAAAAGGAGTAAACCTTCGGTCATTACAGAGGCTGTTTCAAACCACTACCTTGAATTGGGTTTCTGGGATGCATATAGATAACGGATATTTATTCTTCATCACAAATAAGCTATATAAAATCCGTTTCGGAACCATGGATTTTTAAGGCAACGATGGACCAAATTTTTCTATACAGAAGATCTTTGTTGGGGAAGATAGCTATTTGATAGGAAAACACTATGTGAAATGAAATTTGTGATAAATAGTATTTTGCTTCAATTTCTTCGAATAAACTGTTGATTCAGGTTCTTTGTCTTCAATTTTGTTTTACAAAATATCAAAAGTTTCTTATTTCTACAGTAGCAAAATATTAAACAGTTCTGACAAATTTGACATATTGATGTTTAATCCATTTATTTCCTGTTACACGTATTAACGATTTTTTTCTCCAAACACTTGTCATGTTTCTCGACCAAAATGCAAACTGACCAAAAATCATGTCAAAAAGAGTGACATCATGAGTGCACGAGACGCCCGTCGTCGACTGGACGGTTTTCCATTAATAAAGTTCCATAACTTTTACAGTTTCAAGATACCTGCAAAAAGTCTTTTTCAGTTTTTGTCTGAAATGCTGTAAAAATCCCCTCTTTTCAAGTTCAAATACTCTCATACGTAAAGTCAGAAATTTTCAAAAATCAAAAGGAACTTATGGCAATTTATGTATTAACAATTCACAATAGAGTTTATTGAAAATTAGTTTTAAGCATTTTTATGTTATAGTCAGAAAACTGGAAAATTCCGCATTTTTAATGATTAAAATCTAGTGTTGTCAACGGTTAACCGGTTAACCGGTTAACCGGTCGAACGACGGAATACCGAATACCAAAAACGCTAACCGGTTAACCGGACTTTTTTCAATTTTGATAGTTTTCATATAACTTTGCATGGAAATCATTAAAAAGTTATATTTCATTTAAAAATTTCGTTGTGGTTTTTAATTTGACAGATCAATTGTCCAGTACATTGATTGCTATTGTTGATCCTAAATACATAAAATTAATTAGAGCTCGGGGTAGGACCTTAAAGAAACATGATTGGTAAGCATGTTTGTTTAACAATAACTTTAAATCAGAAATGCGATTAAATTTTACTAATTAGTTCATTATTTTGTTTTTGATCTTATATTTGTGTAAACTAACATCTAAATGTGTAACTTCCGGAGTGCAATTAAACGAAATGATAACTCAAACGAAATGCTAACTCAAAAGTTGTGAAATACAAACCAATGTGAATGTTCTCAATGTATACGTGATACAGTAACATGCTTAAAGAAACAAGCAAACAAAGTAAAGAAACAGAAAATTAAACAATGATCGGTTTCAGACAAATTCAATTGTACGAGATCAAGATGTTTTTTTTTTATCTGAAGTTGGTACAAATGCTATAGTTGATACGGTGTTTTTGTTTATTAAAAGTCAAATTTCTCCAGGAATCCTCACAGACAAGCCTTATTACGCCAAAGGACAAACTTCAATTCTTTAATCATTATATTATGACTTGGATGAAAAGGTTGTCAAATTGACACTCATACCACATCTTATAACTATTTGTACATGTAGGGTACTATTGATAAGGCTTTGGAACGACAGCTTAAACTATCGGTTAACCGGTTAATCGGTCGAACGATTATCCGAGTAACCGGTTACGCAAAAGTGTCCGATTTGACAACACTATTAAAATCCCAAAACTCGAATACGTAAAATCATTCACTAGTATCTATAAAGGAAGCTTACGTCAATAGATATAAATAATTATTAAAGTTGCGTGACATGTATTGTCGAAATGCGCATCTGGTGCAAGAAAATTGGTTCCGTTAATTTTATTACTACCACTGGGTAGATGCCTCTGCTGGTGGACTATTAGTCCCCGAGGGTATCACCAGCCCAGTAGCCAGTACTTCGGTACTGGCATGAAAATACGTATTTTTTGTGTTATTAAAATTTGCTGTCACAAAATATTAGAAATTATTATAAATTAAGGAATGTATCTCCCTCATGCAAAGCTCTGATTCCTTTCAAGGATTTGGCTATATACTTTTTGGACCTTTTGGATTATAGCTCTTCATCTTTTATATAAGCTTTTGATTTCAAATATTTTTGCCACGAGCATCACCGAAGAACCATGTATTGTCGAAATGCGCATCTGGTGCAAGAAAATTGGTACCGTTAATTTTATTAATACTACTGGGTCGATGCTTCTGCTGGTGGACTATTAGTCCCCTAGGGTTTCACCAGCCCAGTAGCCAGTACTTCGGTACTGGCATGAAAATACGATTTTTTTGTGTTATTAAAATTTGTTGTTACAAAATATTAGAAATTATTATAAATTATGGAATGAATCTCCCTCATGCAAAGCTCTGATTCCTTTCAAGGATTTGGCTATACTTTTTGGGTCATTTTGAATAATGAATTGATAATTTGGTGCATTTTTACTATAATAAGAAGAGCTTTAAGTCTTTGGGTCAAAGCGTTTCTTAATAGTTATCAAAGTTACCAGGATTATAATTTAGTACGCCAGACTCGCGTTTCGTCTACATAAGACTCACCAGTGACGCTCATATCGAAAAAGTTATAAACCAAACAAATACAAAGTTGAAGAGCATTGATGATCCAAAATTCCAAAAAGTTGTACCAAATACGGCTAAGGTAATCTATGCCTGGGATAAGAAAATCCTTAGTTTTTCGTTATAAAAAGAAACAAAAATCATTATCCAAACCATTACCTTGTCTAAGACTGAACAAACCCGAAGATTGCAATATCACTCAATGTGCTTCACGCATTAAGATAGATCCCAATACGAATTATCTATGGGTTTCGGACAATTTTAGAGTTGATAACACGACTTTTGTCGAAGAAAACTAGTTATTTTTCACGTCAGAAAGAAAGAAGTTTTTCGCATATAATCCAATTTAGATAGAGACCAGCAAAGTCCTTGTTGTTTATGTGGTTACGAACAAATGTTATTTTGGCGACCTCCGTCTTCAAATTGTCATTTCTAGTTTCAAAACATGGCAAATACCAACCAGTATATTTATAAACCCATCAGCTAAAATATCCAATTTGATGAAAATGTAGCAATGCTCGGTATTCGTCAACACCATGCTGTTGGTCTGACCTCCTGAAAAAAGAAGATTGTCTCTGCTCTATAAATCACCTTTATAATGAAGTGGAATCGACGACAAGACATTTTGACAAATGGAAGTGAAAGAGAAGTCATACTTCAATCCAGGGTTTCCCCTGGGTCAATTATTTTTTTCGCCACCTCTTTCGCCAAAACAATATATTTTTCGCCACTTTATTATTTTTTTCGCCAAGTAACACAATATATTTTTCTTTTAAAATTTTCCTTTTTTCAGCCCCCCCCCCCTAAATAAGAAGTGGTTTTTACAACAGAACGAAGCATCTTATCACTTGAAATTGATCCCTCATGTAAGGTGTAGTCATTACATTGAAGGGTTACTCTCATGCCAACCTTTTGAATATATTTCGTCATAACGACAGTTTTCTTTTCTAGACCATCGTAAATAAGTAAAACTATATGCTTGAAACAAGTGTGTCACTGAAACGACTTTGAAGTACCCACTCAAATCAATTATGTATATGAAAGTTAAATGATAAAGTTTAAATCAGAGACCTTTCTTGCTTTTGAATATTTTCCGTCATAACAACAATTTTCTTTTCTGGACTATCATTAAAAGAAGAAGAGGCAGCGTAAAAATTTTGCTTCAAACACGTGCGTCGCAAAGTGGTTAATAGTTCCCTTTTGTGACATGTGACAGAAGCCATTTTATCATATCATTTTGTCATATTATAACAATCAACACCTTTATTAATTAGTCCTTTGATGTCGATAGCTATGAGTGCAATCAGCTGATTATCGATTTTCTGTCAAAATCTTAACGAGTTCAAGGTGAATTCCGAGTATTGTCTGATTGGTAAAGTCAGAGAAACCCGAAAAAAAGTAAATAAACAAGATGGCTGAAAATAAATCGTTTTATTTATTTCTTTCGCCAAATTCTTTCGCCAATGACGAATTTTAATCGCCAAAATTATTATTTTTTCGCAAATTGCGAAAATGGCGACCGCCAGCGGAAACCCTGCTTCAATCACTTCAGAGGCTGTCGCCGTCTATTGCCTTGAATTTTGAAAATGGAATGCATAATGTTTTAAAAGTAATATATTCATTCTTTAAGCTTTATGTTTAAATTGTAATATCAAGAACAAAAATATGCAACAATGTAGTATACATGTAAAGTACACGATCATTTTAATTTGTATACCGGCTTCATAAAGACCGTTTCTGGTAAAAAGTGCGAGGTTTGACTAGCCTCAAACCCAGGTTCAACAGACCATTTTTCTTAAAATGTCATGTACCAAGTCAGGAAAATGGCAGTTGTTTTCTTAGAGTTCGTTTTTGTGTATGTTGCATCATCTTTTGTTTTTTGTCCACTTCAGTGTTTCTGTTGTTTCTGTTGTTTTCCTCTTATAGTTGATGTGTTTCATTTGGTTTTAGTTTGTTACGCGTATTTATTGTTGTCTCAATCTATTTATGACTTTCAAACAGTGGTATACTACTGTTGCTTTTTATCTCGTCTTGTTAGTTAGTTTGCTGTCTGTCTCGTTGATAGTTACTCGCATGCCATCTTCATCATACATAATTCAATGAAAACTAGCACAGATGTGATAAAATGATTCACTGAACGAGCTTATCCAAACTACAAAAAGGGTATACTTGTATGTTCATTATGTTCGAATTGAATAAAAGTGTTGTACATCTGATTTTATCATTTGTTCATTTAGAAATTTTATGTCCTGAATTAATATATATAATCTTACCTTTTGTGTGTTTAAACGCAAAGCAAATAACAACGTAAGGGAAAAGTTAACAGACAGTAACCGTAAATACAACAGTACAAGGAAACATGTGAGACCAAGCTGTTTGAAAAATTGAAGTCCATAATCAAGTCAGGTTCTCTGCAAAGTTAAGCAACCATAGGTCACCATACGAATTTATACCATACCGTATAGTAAGCTATAAAAGACCCAAGTATTACATCTGGTTCATACATGACAACAGCTCTAAATATGTACACTTGTTTAAATAGTGTATCTTAATATATAAACTCAGACAACAAAAATATCGACCTATCAGGTGACACGGAAGTTTAAAGTCGACGTTTTTAAAATGGCGACTACAGAGGACAACATTGATAAATTTGAGGATTTATTAACTTGTACCATTTGTTTAGAGACATTTACAGCACCTAAATATTTACCATGTCTCCATACATTCTGCAAGACATGCATAAACACTTACATTCTGTCTACCGTGGACATGGGAAAAACTGGAACAACTTTTAAGTGTCCGATTTGTCGACAGGATGTAATGATGGAAGAATCACCAGGTAACACAGAGACCTGGGCTGAAAAATTACCAGGAAATCATTTTGTTGCTTCAATGATGTACAGGCAGGAAATAAGAAAACGCGAAAAAATGTGTGATTCATGTAAGGTGAATAATAAATCTGAAAAAGCGAAGTCTTTGTGCACAGTATGCGATGAGGCATTTTGCAGTTCTTGCGAAACATACCACAAATCATTTAGAATGACTGCAAAACACCCGATTATATCCCTAGAGGACGTTGGAACCAATGAAGAAACAGTGATCGTGTCTTCGTTGATATTTTGCGAAGAACATTCAGGGGAGGTAATAAAGGCCTACTGTGTTGACCATTCTAAACCAATATGTACATTATGTGCTACTTTATCGCACAGGAAATGTGATGACGTAATCACAATCGAGAAGGCAGTTTCAGGCATAAAAAAATCTCAGAAAGCAATGGAATTGTCTACAGAACTTAATGATACGAGTAAACAAATGTCCAATTTGATACGGGACAGAAAAAAACATTTGACCGATTTTGAAAAAGAGGTGGAAGCTATTCTAACAAAGGTCAGTACCATGAAAGATAACATTATTGAGCATCTGAACAAAATTGAAGAACAAGTCAAGGACGAAATAATCAAATCGAAGAAAAAAGCAGTTCTGAAACTTTCCCAAGAATCAACAAATCTTGAAAGTCTGAAGAGTACGGTTGCATTGATAACTGGATTTCTATATATGATACTTGTTTACATCATGGGTCCGAACTGCAATATTTACTGGAAATGAATAGAATTAACCAAAATAAGCAAAAAATCGCATTTAACGAAGGTATAAGCGAAATTAAGAATATTTCCATGCATTTAGAAGCTAATGATATAGCAGAAAATTTTGCAAAACGAGTCACCATTATAGGCGAGGTCAAACTAGTTGAAACCGACACAAGTTGTCCGAAACTGTCTTTGGATAAATCAATAAGCTTTCACACTGGAAACATTAATGTAGTAAAAAGTATTGACCTAAAAGGACGGTCTGTATATGTTAGTGGTCTTTTTATGAAAGATGAATTTATCTTTACAAAAAGTCAGTCATATCAAGTATTGAAATATAGTTCCAATGGAGACGTTCTTGCCGAACTTAAGCTATCAGGCCAACCATGTGATATAGATCTAATAAATGGCACAAGAGCTGCTGTTTCAAGCAATTCGAAATCAATTTTTATTATCAACACCCAGAATATGACACTGTGTCAAACAGTTGCTCACACATATCCAGTTCATGGAATCTGTCATGTTAACGGGGAATTTATTCTTGCAAGTAGCACAACTTTGACATGGATTAATGCAACCACTGGCGTCAAAACTGAACAAGCGTCAACAATCGGGGACAGCTTTCTTCTATATGCTAAAAACAGGAGTGATTACATTTGTGGTGATGGATCAAATACGGTGTCTAGAACTGTAAATAATACAAAAGTGTTTTCTTACACAAATGAGAAACTTTCACATGCAAGAGGTATATATGTAGACTACGACGAGAATTTTTATATTTGTGCATACAATTCAGGAAACATACATCAAATAACAAAAGATGGTAAGCTGATAAGAATTATTCCAGCTGAAAGTATTGGAATAAAACAACCGTGGGTTATACGTTTCAAGAAAAATAGCAATCAGTTCTTTGTCACTTGCTATCAAACGGGAAAAGTTGTCGTGTGCGAAATTGTTTGAAATTTTAGTATTGTATTTTTATCTCTCATTATTCGAATGAAAAAGTAACGTGCAATGTTTATTTTTTTATTTTGAAGAAGTAAGTAAGTTAGTAAATAAGTGAATAGCTATTTACAAATGTAACAGTATGTATTTTGTGCGTCCATCCGAAAACAATTTTATGGGACTAATTTCCTAAGAAATGATTTATTTAATAAGAAATTGTTCATTAACTCATATTGGTAAATGATAAAGCTATTGCTTATGCATGGACCAGTAGTATTCTAAAAATAAAACAATATAGTTTGGAATATTTTCTCGTTTGACTTATTTTATTGAAATGCATTTGGTCATAACGGGTCTTTTGTAGAGTATATGGGTTTTTCGCTCATTGTTGGTGATCATAAAGTGACCTATCATAATTGCTTTGGTTTATATGATTTGGTCTCTGGTGAGACACTGATTCTTATTGGAAATCATGCCAGATCTTTTGTTTACATATATAACAGATGCAAAAAAGACTCAGAGTGAAAATATAAATCAAATGTGTACTCGCTTGTCGTCTTGCTTCTAAGGCTCATAAATCTTATATTTTTTGACAATGAACGTATTATGTATATGTACATCAAATACAGATCGCGATTGTATTCCTTCTATTATGAATTACAATATACGTTGAACCACAAAAGTCAAAATTTTTCAATCGCGTAGTGGAATCAACTATTTGTAGATAACTTTTGGACAAGTTTAAATCTCGGTCTATTTCTGCAATTTATTCTTACATACTTATGATTTTTTAACCCTGTATGCTAACATTGTCAATGTTAATTTTAAAACTGTTTGAATGCTCATTGAACGACAAATCTATTTGACGTATAAAATTTTCTGACGTCAGACTCACAAATCAATGTATGTGTTTGTAGTTAGATGTTTTTGTGTTTTGTTAAATTGTTCCTTTTAAAATTGTTATACGATGATGACTGATGTACCATATTTTGACTATTTTATTTATTGTGTCTGTTTAGTTAACGCATCAATGTAAATATAACGGAATTTGATGAGACTGTCATCAAAGAGAGAGGGTTAGTGCTTTAAAACAAGGTTTAATCCACCATTTTCTACATTTGAAAATGCCTGTACATAGTCAGGAATATGACAGTTCTTGTCCATTCGTTTTTGATGCGTTTTGTTATTTGATTTTGCCATGTGATTATGTACTTTCCTAATTGATTTTCCTCTGAGTTCAGTATTTTTGTGATTTTACTTTTTTCTACATTTGAAAATGCCTGTATCAAGTCAGGAATGTGACAGTTCTTGTCCATTCGATTTTTATGCGTTTTGTTATTTGATATTGGAATGTGATTATGGACTTTCCGAATTGATTTTCCTCTAAGTTCAGTATTCTTGTGATTTTACTTTTTTGTAACAATATTTTTAATTGCTACAAAAATAACAAGCTTATATATACTGTTTGACACTAGTGGAAACACTTGAATAAATTTTTTGACAAATATTTGAGAACTGTGAATAATTCATGCTGTACTTAAACTTTCTCGTTGTGAAAGACAAGTAAAAAATGTCTTTAACCTGATCTTATCAATATTGATTATAAACCATACATTCAACTACAAAAAGAACTTAATAGATGTCAAAAACAAAAGTACATTGTGAAGTTAATAACGACCTTGGTGGTTTTTCACTGTTAAAAGATACGAATACTAGTAGGCAGCCGTTGTTTTCAATGAATAGTATCAGATTGTTGCATGGCATTTGTCATATCGCATGTATTATCAGCCCTAGTTTCAATATCAGCCCAAGAACCGCACGGCTCGAGGGCCGATATTGGCAGAGGGCTGAGAATACATGCGATATGAAAAATGCCATGCGATAACGCTACGGAAAGGCATGTGATAATATTCAAAGCATGCGATAAACTTTTCATATCAGCCCGCTTAGCACCAATACGAAAAATATGGAATTGACGTTATTTTCATGCTGTTATCATACGGTAAAATTATATGTCAATTAGTCTAAGTATATACTAATTTAGTTTTCTTTCATTGTTTATAATATTTTAATGCTTATTTGTATTTTGAACTTGATTATGATATAGTTGTAGGGAAATTGTCCCTCCTCACAAATGTATATTGAACTTTAAACTTAAAAAGAAACCAATAAATATCACAATACTGAATACTCACCTGATTGTTTTTATCTCATATTTGTTATATACAACAACAACCACTGGCGAATTTTATTTCGTAGTTTGTAAAACTGTTTGACCCTTCAAATAATCTTTAGGTAAACACACAGAGTTATTGTGTGAGTGTCTATTAATCACACAGCTATTTTACTTTTAATTTTTGTAGTTAGTTTACATCTTTATTTTAAGTCATCTTATTCTTACATAAAAGCAACAAATTAAAAATGCAAATACGTTTAATTGATAAAACATATCAAGCTTATATATATATTGTTTGACACTAGTGGATGAACGTGAATTATTATTTCACAAATGTTGGAGAACTGTCAATAAACCCTGCTGTACGTAAACTTTTCCGATGTGAAAGACAAGTATAAAATGTATTTATCCTAATCTAATCAATATTGATTATAAACCGTACATTAAACTACACAAACTACTTCATAGATGTCGAAAAGTACATTGTGAAGTTGATAAGGACCTTGGTGTTTTTTTTTTTTTTTGTAAACAGATACAAATAAGCAGCCGTTGTTTTCAAATAAAAGTTAAGTTTTTTCTTTCGTTGCTTCTAATGTTTTAATGCTTATTTGTATTTCGAACTTGATTATGATATAGTTGACGGGAATAAGTCCCACCTCACAAAGGTATGTTGACCCTCTGTACTTTAACCTAAAAAAAAGAGCAAATAAACATCGCAAAACTGAATACTGACCTGATAACTTTTGTCTCATATTCGTTATACTACCACATTGACTGATGCTCGGAATTATCTTGTTAACATGTATCAAGAATAGTATAGTAATTCATTTATCAATAGTACTATTCAGACTTTCAAATTTCGTTGAATGTTTGGAAAGTTCAAGCACTTACTTTTTCTTTTCTTTGATTATTTTTTTCTTGAACGTCGTTAAATGTTTGTCAGTTTTCTAGACTTCTCTTTGTTCTCTTGTTCTCTTGTTCTCTCAAGTAACCTTGGAGTTCGGTATTTTTGTGTTTTTTTACGTCATTGGTCATTCTCAGGTTGGAATGCTCAATATGAAATTCAAAGTTTTGTAAACAGTTAATGTTTATATATGACCATATCAATGACAATTTCATGGCAGCACAGAAGTGCTGACAACTGGGCTGGTGATTCCCTCGGGAAATTAAAACTCCACAAGCAGTGGCATCGACCAACTGGTTGTAAAGAAACTCATCATAGAATTTAACTTTGTATTTAGGCTTGATATATAAATGTAAATGCGGAAACGATCTTCAGTAGGGAAGGAATAAATGGATATTTCAATAACGTCAGATTTCAAATTTATTTATTATTTCTCCGCTAGCTACCTAGCGCTGATAATTTAACAACTTGGCAAACTTCTACACGTATACTGTAAGAAGCCCTTCTGCTGCCAGTATCTTATTTGACGAAAACGTTAGAATGATCGGTATTAGTCCACACCATGCTGTTAGTCTGACTTCCGACACAAGAAGTTTTTTTCGAGGCTAGAAGTCAACTATATATGATCAAGTTGGATCGACAACAAGACATATTTACAAGTTGAAGCGAAGCTAAAGATAACCTTCAGTCACTACAGAGGCAGGTGATATAAATTTCCCTTTGTTTATTGTTAGTACGTTTAGAAATTATGTGTCCTGAACTTATATAATCATGTCTTACCTTTTTATTTTAAAAGTAATGCAAATTACAATTAAGAAGACACTTCACTTCCTGACAGTTACTGTGAATACAATAGTATAGGGAAACATGTAAGACTAAATAAGTTGGCAATCGATAGTCAATATATAAAAGAAGATATGGTATGATTGCCAATGAGACAACTGTCCACAAGAGACCAAAATGACACAGACATTAACAACTATAGGTCACCGTACGGCCTTCAACAATGAGCAAAGCTCATACCGCATAGTCAGCTATAAAAGGCCCCGATATGACAATGTAAAACAATTCAAACGAGGAAACTAATGGCCTTATTTATATAAAAAAAATGAACGAAAAACAAATATGTAACACATCATCACGACAACCACTGAATTACAGGCTCCTGACTTGGGTCAGGCATATACATAAATAATGTGTCGGGGTTACACATGTTAGCGGGATCCAAACCCTCCCCTAACCTGAGACAGTGGTATAACAGTACAACATAAAAACGAACTATAAAAATCAGTTGAAAAAGGCTTAACTCATCAGATGGACAAAAATACAAGTGGACGTGGCCGGGTACATGTACATCCCGACAACAAAAAGATACTAGGAACAGATCTGAGAGTACTCGCAGTTATATGACAGCTAGTTCAAAGCCACTTACAACTAATAAAAAAATCATGCATCAAAAACTAAACAATCAATCCGTACACATCCAACACCCAATGGATTTAGTGTAAAGACGTCATAAACATTCAGAGAAAACATGACCTTGTGCAAAGTCTGGTTTTTCGAAATAACAAACAACCAAATAAAATTTAGAATGGAAATAGGGAATGTGTCAAAGAGACAACAACCCGACAAAACAGTAGAAAACAGCCGAAACCCACAAATGGGTCTTCAACACAGCGTGAAAATCCCATACCCGGAGACGTGATTACCCCTTAACAAAAATGTGTACTAGTTCAGTGATAATGAACGTCATACTAAACTCCAAAACATATAATTTAACTAAAATAAAAAATCACACAAAACTAACAAAATGCCATCACAAATGTATTACATCTGGTTCATACATAACAACAGCTAAAATTATGTACACTTGTTTATATAGTGTATCTAAATATAACTCAGACAGCCAATATATCGATCTATCAGGTAGCAAGGAAGTTTATAGTCTACGTTTTTATAATGGCGACTGCAAAGGACAACAATGATAATTTTGAGGATTTATTAACTTGTACCATATGTTTAGAGACATTTGCAGTACCCAAATATTTACCTTGTCTCCATACGTTTTGCAAGACATGCATAAATACCTACATTCTGTCTTCCGTGGACAAGGGAAAAACTGGATCCACATTTAAGTGTCCGATATGTCGACAGGATGTTTTGATGGAAGAGTCAACGGGTAATCTGGAGACGTGGGCCGAACAACTACCAGGTAACCATTTTGTTACATCAATGATGGATAGACAGGAAATTCGAAAAAACGAAAAAATGTGTGATTCGTGTAAGGTTAACAATCAATCAGAAAAGGCGAGGTCTTTGTGCACAGTTTGCGATGAGGCGTTTTGCAGTTCTTGCGAAACATACCACAAATCATTTAAGATTTCTGCAAAACACCCGATCATATCACTAAAGGACATTGAAACTAATAACGGAATAGAAATCGTGCCTTCGTTGATATTTTGCGAAGAACATTCAGGGGAGGTAATAAAGGCCTACTGTGTTGACCATTCTAAACCAATATGTACATTATGTGCCACTTTATCGCACAGGAAATGTGATGACGTAATCACAATCGAGAAGGCAGTTTCAGGCATAAAAAAATCTCATAAAGCGATGGAATTGTCTACAGAACTTAATGATACGAGTAAACAAATGTCCAATTTGATACGCGACAGAAAAAAACATTTGACCGATTTTGAAAAAGAGGTGGAAGCTATTCTTACAAAGGTCAGTACCATGAAAAATAACATTATTGAGCATCTGAACAAAATTGAAGAACAAGTCAATGACGAAATAATCAAATCAAAGAAAGAAACAGTCCTGAAACTTTCTGAAGAGTCAACAGATCTTGAAAGTCTGAAGAGTACGGTTGATAACTGGATTGCTATATATGATACGTGTTTACATCATGGGTCCGAACTGCAATGTTTACTGGAAATCAATAGAATTAGCGAAAATAATGAAAAATTCGTTGAAGCATTTAACAAAGGTATGAGCGAAATTAAGAATATTTCTATGCATTTACAAGCTAATGATATAGCAGAAAATTTTGCAAAACGAGTCACAATTATAGGTGAGGTTAAACTAGTTGAAACCAGCACAAAATTTCCAAAACTATCGTTGGGGAAAACAATAAACTTTCACACTGGAAATATTAATGTAATAAAATGTATTGACTTAAATGCACAGACTGTATATCTAAGTGGTCTTTTTTTGAAAGATGTATTTATCTTTACAAACGGTCACTCGTATAAATTATTGAAATTGAGTCACAATGGAGACATTCTCTCCGAACTGAAGCTATCAGCCAAACCATACGATATAGCTCTAATAAAAGGAACAAGAGCTGGAGTTTCGAGCAATTCGAAAACAATTTTTATCATCAACACGCAGGATATGACGCTGTGCCACAAAGTTGCATTCACATATCCAGTTCATGGATTCTGTCATGTTAACGGGGAATTTATTCTTGCAAGTAGCCCTGCTATAACCTAGATTTGCTCTTCGACTGGTGTCAAAAACGAAGAAGCTATAACAAACGGGGGCAGCATTTTTATATTTGCAAAACACCGGAGTGATTATATTTGTTCGGATGGGATAAGCACAGTGTCCAGAACTGTAAATAAGACAAAGGTATTTTCTTACACAAATGATAAAATGAAACACGCGAGAGGTATAGACGTAGACTGTGATGAGAATTTTTATATTTGTGCATACTTTTCTGGTAATATTCATCAAATAACAAAAAATGGTAAGCTGGTAAGAATTATTCCAGCTAAGAGTATCGGAATACATCAACCATGGGTTATACGTTTCAAGAAAAATAGCAACCAGTTCTTTGTTACATGCTATAAAACGGGGAAAGTTGTCGTGTGCGAAATAATTTGATATCATCATTTTAATAAAGAAGTAATATGTAATGTTTTTGCAAAACTTTATTCAAAAGTAAGTAAGTAAGTAATTAGTAAGTAAGTAAGGAAGGATGGATGGAAGGAAGTCAGCAAGCAGGTCAGCAAGCAGATTAGCAAGCAAGTAGGCACAAACGAGATAATATAAAAAAGAAGATTTGGTATGATTGCCAATGAGACAACTATCCACAAAAGACCAAAATTACCCGAACATTAACAACTATAGGTCACCGTACGGCCTTCAACAATGAGCAAAGCACATACCGAGCGCATGGTCAGCTATAAAAGGCCCCGATAAGACAATGTAAAACAATTCAGACGAGAAAACGAACGGCCTTAAGTTAGTATGTAATTTAGTTAGTTATTTTGTACATCCTTAAAGAGGTACATGTTTACAAAGGGAACAGTGTAGCAATGTGTTTTGACAGTATATGAATTTTCAGTTAATAGGTAAATAGCAATCCGATGTTTTTTATCTTATAAGACAGTGAGCAAGAACTCATTTCGGTAAATGATAACGCTATGAGTTATGCAAGGAACAGAAGTTTTCTTAAAAAAAACCCACCAAAAAACCTATTAAGATTGACTTATTTTATTTAACTTCATTTGGTCATATTGGGCGTTTTCTAGCTTACTATAATACTATATGACTTTTGCTCATTTTTGGTTGCCGTTAGTTGACCTCTTATAGTTGCATACGTTTTCATCATTTAGTCTCTGGTAGATACTTATCTCATTGAACTTCCTGCCAGATCTTTTGTTTACATATATGATGGATGCAAAAAAGAATTCTACTCTGTCTTCCAGTTGTAACAAGGAGTAAAAGGTAATGCTACATGACAAAAACATTAATCAAATTATAACAACATAATCATTTACTATTTACCTTATTTTGTTTATCCTACAATCAGACAACTATTGCAAAAATAACAGGTACACACTTATGATTTTGCTTCATTGGTAAATAAAGTGTCATGTTACCCCGCTTCCATATTAAGCAAGTGGTTCTGTGAATATTTCATTTTGCGTAACAGTTCATTTTGGGTCATCTATGCAGTCCGCGTTTAGACAACGACGCTTGAAAATTAGAGACAAGAATTTACATTTTAACACCTAAATGTTTAAGTATCTGATGTAAATTTCTAGACAAAAACAAAACATGTGCATCATCAGAAAAAAATTGTACTCGCTACGTCTTGTTTCTGAAGGTGATACAAATAAATTTAACATTTTCTGACAATGAACATATATCATATATGTACATCAAATACAGATCGCGATTATCTTCCGTATAACAATACTTTTATTTGCTAAATGAAATACCAAGCTTATATACTTTTTGACACTTGTTGATGAACGGGAAATGTTTTTTCTTTTTGACAAATGTTGGAGAACTGACAATAAATCCTGCTGTACATAAACTTTCCCGGTGTGAAAGACAAATATAAAATGTCTTTAACCCAATGTAATCAATATTGATAATAAACCGTACTTTCAACTACAAAAAGTACTTCATAGATGTCGAAAATGCTAATTTTTATTAAAAATGATTTTTTGGCAAACTAGGCGGTATTATCAAAACCGGCATACTTCTTTGTCTTTATTCGGGGGAAACGTAAATACCAAGTTATTCCTTCCCCTGATCATGTTATATGATCTCAGAAGGAGCTTCAGTTGCAGTTAGAAGTGGCAGGAAAATTTTGATACTAAAAAATATACCCCCATCCCTTCCTGGATAGCTAGTTCGGATTTTTCATTATTTTTCAACCAATTTGAATTTAAATATTTTAATTTTGTTTAATAATGGGTATTGAGTATTCATGTTTTATTTGGTTAAACAATATGCCAGTGTTTATATTTGAATGTAACACCATCTCTGATGGGCGAATGTAACCCCATCTTTGAAGGGATGGGTCAATCAGGTTTTGTCATTATAACCATATATGTTGTTTATAAATATGATTTATTGATTTCATTATACGTGTTTTTCATTGTTTTGCTTCTTCGTCATTTTAATAATAAATGGACGGTTTTCAATTCTTATATATTTGTTTGTTTGTCATTCTTTCATCCCATCAAAAAGTACAGATTATTCGGTAAAAAATGATAATAATAATAAAGCAATACAGGCAAGAAAAATGAAAATTAGATATCAAGGGACTTTTAATTTAAAAGATACGAAAAAAGCAATAGGGATAATAAATAAAGAATAGAGAATAGTTTAAAAATGAAAGCATTTAGAAATGAAGGATTCCCTTATGAAGATCCTCATGTACTTTAATTTGATGTTTGACCTGTTCAGTGTTCGACACGTGCATCAACACGGTCACATCTGTGAACGATCGATCTATTTTTATAGTTTTTATGAAATTCATCATTATTTCTATTTGTTTTACATATAAAAGAAATTAGTTTTGAATTAACAAGAAGTGATGTTTTACATGTTTAAGATGATGACCATACACTTTGCGCTGTTCGTCTTTGGTTTCTGTTTTTTGATAGCTATTGCTCACGCAAAACAGATATAGTAAGTATGAAAACAATATTTAAAGGATTTTTTTTAGTTGTCAAATTATTTAAAATATGTTATTACTGTTTGGCAAAAAGTGCAAAAAAGGGAAAAAATTGATAGGGAAAAGAGCCAAATTGGAAAAACATAAAGATAAGATTACATCTACTTCTTCTAAACTTGGGTGCAAAGTATTATTAATCCCAGCTCCTTATTTCTATGATAGAAATTGATAAGGTGCTAAAATATAAAGAATATAGAATAAGGGTGAAAATAAATAAAAATATAGAAAATATCTTCTGATTAAAACAATAGCATCATTTTACATGTGCATGAATTCAAATTGGTTATCATTAAGAGGACGCATCTTTACAACTATAGGTAGTACGTCTAAGCCTGGAATTCCAACAACACTAAACACAGTTATCAAAAGAAACGGAAAATCCCTTTTAAAACCATTTCCTAGCCTAAGACTGAATAAAGCTGGAGATTGTAATAACATTCAAAGTGCCCAAAGCATTAAGATAGATCCAAATACGAATTATATATGGGTACTCGACGAAGGCAACATAAGATTCTGTCGTAGAAAACTAGCTGTTTATTGCATAAAAACGAGACAAGAAGTGTTTCGGCATATATTTCCAGACTCGGTTTTATCTGAATCATCAATGCTTTTTTATCTGACTTTGGATAGAGATCAAGGTATAACTAGGTATGTCTATGTTGCCGATTCTATTGCAAATAAACTTATTGTTGTTAATGCGGTTACAAATGCATCTTGGTTGTTTTCACACCCGTCAATGGTAGGTGAAGCTAATGCAGGTAATATAACTGTAAATGGAGAAACGATCTTCAGTAGGGGAGGTATAAATGGTATTTCAACCACGTCAGATTTCAAATTTGTTTACTATTTCTGTGTTGCTAGTTTCAAAACATGGAAAATATCTACAAGTATACTAAGAAACCCTTCCGCTGACAGTATCGCATTTGATGAAAATGTTAGAATGATAGGTATTCGTCAAAACCATGTTGTAAGTCTGACTCCTGGAACAAGAAGCTTCTTTTTTCCTGCTCTAAAAATCAATGGTATATTGAAATTGGAACGCAAACAAGACATTTTTATAGACGACAGCGAAGAAAAAGTTAACTTGCGGACATTTCAAAGGCTGTCATCGTCCACTGCCTTGAATTTCGCAGATGGAATGCACATAGATAATGGATTTTTATATTTTGTTACAAATAAGTTCCACAAAGTTCGCTTAGGAACGCTGGATTTTTCTGGCGAGGTACACATCCAAAATCATACAAGAACTAAAGTAACTTAGATTAACAAAGTTATTTTTTAACTTTTTATGATATAACATAAGCAATTTCAATTTGATCGGGTGTAATTAACGGCATCACACAAAATAATGTATAAATGCAATAGATTATAAACGAGAAAGTGTTCAAAACCCCTCGCTCAAACCAAGAGCATCCAGAGATCGTATATGGAACTCTAACGTACACTGGATATGAATACAAGTAGATGTGGGGAATTCGTCAATGATACAGCAATCCAACCAAAAAATAACAAAAAGACGCATGTAGGAAGGTCTGGAAGGGATTCCTTCACTTTTATATTCTTTAATTTTTATGACTTTTCTCTATTCTTATTTATTTTTGTCAAGTATTCTCTACTCCGAATATCTTAGCACCCCGTTATTCTATAATCTTTACTTTTTGTATATTTTTATTTATTCTTTTATTTTCTTTATTCTGCACTTCTTCCCTTTTCTGTACACCTATTTCAGACCCTCATGTAGGACAACATGCACTCGTCTGAAAAAACCCGGTCTCTATACAATATGTCAAGCTGTAATCATCTCAAACAATACAAAAATCTTCCTTTAAAACAAAATTCTCCAAATAACGAAAACCTTTATGATACGATACAAACAATAAAATCCCACTCGGCCCATGTTTTACTTTAGAACATGTTGTAACACTCGTCACTTAATTTAACTGTTTAACAGGTAACAAAAACACAAAACAAATAACCAATTATAACTTATTTAAGAAACTCAATGCTCGCATTTAATGAAAGCAGACTCAAAGCTCTCAACCCAGTTGGAAAATTATGCCTGTTGGTTGTTAGAGTAGTTGATACTGCCTTATCTGATCACAGCAAGGACTAGACTACTGTGGATTAATTACAACTCGTTGGACACCAATTTTAGTAGAATTACAGGGAACAGGTGAACCAAGAATTTCAATTTTCAAGTAATTACAATGTCTATAACATTGTATGCAGACTTTGTCAAAACCATGAAACCAAATATCCGACGTAAATGTAACTTTTCCTTAATCTACAAAAAATGATAACCACGAAAATATATGAATCCACGTGTATTTGCCCGTCTTTGCTGGACAAGGGACAGATGGATGCTATTTATTTATAACATAAAATAAAATAAAGAGATGTGGTATGATTGCCATTGAGACAACTATCAACCAAATTTCATATGAATTGGATGTAAGCAGTTATAGGCAACCGTACGATCTTCAACTATGAGAAAAATCCATACCGTAAAGTCGGCTATAAACGGCTCGCATGAAATTTATGAAACGATTCAATTCAGAAAACTAACAGCCTATAGAATAAGAAACACATTTACGAAAACAAATATGACAGACATGAGACGACGACAACCACTGAAATACAGGCTCCTGACTTGGGACAGGGTCATAAAGAATGTGGCGGGTTTAAACATGTTTGTGAGCGCTTAACCCTCCCCTAACCTTGTACATTGATATTATATGTACCGCACAATAGAAGAACAAACTAAATAAATCAATTGAAAAGAGCTTAACTCATAAGAACTGTTGATGTTATACAAACTAGAATACATGTCAGTCAACTTGCACATACTGCCGACTGGAATACGAGCCCCCTACAACCAATTTCATAGGTAATAAAACATTTTTTACTTCCACCTTAGAGAATCATATTTGCTTTTGATTGGTTCTTTTTTTTATCATTAGCAACTTACTTTATATCTTTGATTTTTTACAATGTATATCTAATTGTAACCATATTAGTTGGTTTTCTTTTATCGTGAGTACACATCGAGAGAATCACAGGTTTTGAGCATTACGTTTTCTTAGGAATCGACTTACGTGGTCGTGATTGGTCCCTATGAGATTACCACACTCCTCGCACGGAACAGAACCATCCACTGTCATTCTTTTAAAGTAGGCTCATTTGAAACACGACGGGTACCACATGTGAAGCAGGATCTGCTTACCATCCTGGAGCACCTGAGTTCAACCCTGGTTTTGATGGGGTTCGTGTTGCTCAGTCTTTAGTTCTGTGTTTTTTTTGTCATGGCATTGTCAGTTTGTTTTTGACTTGTGAGTTTGAATATTCTTTTGGTATCTTTCGCTTCACTTCTTCTAATAATCAACTATCCAAATACTTTTGTGGCACTCAAAACTTGTTCCCCTTTTATGTTCTTTTGGTGTCAATTTTGAAAGTTTCTTACGTTATTTTATTGATAAATAAAGACAAGGGAAAGTAACTCTAAATGGTATAGTTGAGGCAGCTCGAAAGAATTTGAGTTATTTCCCTTTCTGTGAATTAAAATGCTAAATTTCTTAATAAAAGTAAATTTTAATTCGAATTCTTCTGATAAAAAGAAATTATATCACAAACGAAAAAAAAGGGAATTTGTGATCATTATTAATGTTTCGAAAGGATTGGTTCTTAAAATTCTGCGCGGAAACAAATTAAACCGCATACATTTGGGAATTGCTCTGGGATTGAAACTAACTCTTTTCAGTCATTGCAGATCTGATCTTTTCGAGAGAAAAGAAGAATGAAAAAATATACGCGCTTACATTATAAAATATCTATATTGCAGAACGATTTCTTTGTGCTCCCTCCTCCTCCCCAATGTAGGTGAAATAAGCAAAAACATATACGAAAGGGGGAAAGGCGTTCTTGGGGAAATTTGGCACTCGACACTAACCTACTAATCTGAATCGTTCAGATTTCCCCCAAATCACACTTGTGCATGGTGTTGTGTGTGGAATCAATTCAGACCAAGAACAACATAAAACGAATATTGTTTCTTTTTTTATGGAATAAAAGATCCTTTATGATATTAGTTCGAAAGGGAAAAATATTACTGTATAACAGTATTTATTTTTGACGGAATAAAGAACATAGCATATTTGTTCCAACAGAAACAAATATTATTATAGCATTTGTTACGACAAGGTTTCCAGAGGAACTATAGTTAGGAGTTATAATTTCACATTATGAACTCTCATATTCATTTTGTTAGTGGTATATGAATAAGTGATTAATATTAGGTTCTCACTAATTATATACAATACTGGTACGGTAGTCAATCCATTTATTTCCTTTGTATTAACCATTTTCTCTACCTAGAGTTGTCATATATTTGGTGTGTCGTTGAAGATCCTACCCAAGTGTCCATCTGTATATAGGAATTAACGCTATTAATATTTCATAAAGGTACAATTCACCATTTAGAGAACTTGTGATGATAAGGATGGACAAAGCATTTAATAGAAATGGATGTAATTTTGATATTTTTTTTATAATTCGCTAGTGTGTAAAGAGTCTACAAGGTCAAAATATCTTGGTTCAAATGGGACAACAATGAAAAAAAATCGATGAACAATGAACACTCTACCAACATGCACATATAATTAATATAAATTTGATCCAACAATGAAACAAATTTCAAGCATACTCTGCCAAAAAAATGAAGCGCAAAATGTTTTTTTTTATTATGTGTATTCAAATCGATGCTTTGATATTGAGCTAACATTTCACACACTAGCGTCATATATGTACATAATAATAAAACAACAATTTGCAAAAAGCAGTCACATCCGATAAATTTGTCAATTTCCAGTGATCTGAAGGCTAACAATGTTCTGCATCTCTCTGGCATGGATCGAATCAAATTGTGTATTCGAAGCTGTGGAATTCTTTGTCATATTACAACACTTGACTGAGTTGTTCCATTGACTGAGGTTGGATGTTGGTGGTGGATGAAGCGTGTATCAAGTTCGTCTCAAAGAAGTTCTAGGGGTATAAATGTGTCGATTTTTAGGGTCATGGCAATACATGATATTCAAAATTATTCCACTTTCATTAACATTCGGACATCGTGTGTTGTTTAATCAATATGAAATGTTATCTATAAGATGTTAAATCAAACAACGGCTTTTAACGAGGGGCGTAAATCGGGGTATCTGCACGGAAGAACGCGAAATAAAATTGCCATTTCACGATGAACGAACAATTTCTTGCACGTTGATCTTATTACCGATTTCACGAAACACGGTGAAAAACGAACCTTTTTCACGGCTGTACGTGAAATAAAAATGGCAAAACACGTTGCACGTTGTGAAATAAAAAAAATCGGGAAAAAAAGATGATACAGTTTTTGATCAAATGTCATATAATATAGGTGCAGATGTTTCATCTCGAGTTAATAGTACACGACTGAAACACAGAATTGTATTTAATTTCCATAACTTATATGCTTACAAACAAAGCATTGAAAACATATTTGCTTTCAAAGATAACATTGGTCCTTCATTGAAGAGAGTATGATTAGAAGACTTTGATAATGAGTTTGTCAACATATCAAAGGCAGCTAGGTTTGTTCGTAAAGATATTTTCGCATCAAATTCAGAATTTAAAGGAACCTTTCCAAAGGGATGTCAGGAAGTTTCTGTATCCCAGTCATTGCTTTCTTTGGTCCGTATGATTCAGTTTGAACCCAACATTCAGGATCGTTCATATTCTCAGTCGATATTAACAATAGCACAGCATGTGATGTATCGTTGTACAAAGAAACTATCCAACCGACACATGAAAGATCACGAACCTCCAGTTTGTCCTTATTTGGGAATCATGATCCACTGTAAGACTAGAAAACGTGATCTAGTAGATACTTTCTTCAAACTTGGACTGTCTGTCTCCTACGACCGAGTGTTAGTAAATTCTACTTCCATGGCGAATTAATGACTCTTGATGTCGTTATCTCCGACAAGAAGGTATTAATTGTTTGCTCCACCAATCTACTACAAAAATTATTTACTTCATCTGCTGTAGACAACATTGATCACAATCCAAGAAGTATCTTGTTAAAAGATTCATTCCATGGTACAGGTATATCTTTATTCCAACATTTTTCAGAGGATGTTCAAGGCGTTGTTCAAACATTTGACCAATCTGATTTTATGTTGAAATGCTAGTCACAGAGAGTGTCTCTTTTACCAAAGAGTTAATCAAATCTTCAATTAGCTGTACTAAGATTCAGCAACTAGATATCTCATTAGTTGAAGGAGAACTTTCAATTGATATGTCCTTATTCCCAGCCGCATGAAAAGGAGAATTCAAATGGCTGAACAGCTGTGGATTTGGCACTGGAAAGAACTTCCCATATATTTCAATTCATGGATTATGCCTTGCTCTAGTACCATTGATATTAAAAGTCTTTCCACTGTTCCATTCATTTATTGGTTGTGACACAATCTAAGCTTTTCTGGGAAAGTTAAGAATTCAGCTTGGGACACATGGTCCGTATATGAGGAGTTGTCAGAAGCATTTCTGCAGGTTATTGAAAATCCAAATGTGGAAATTTTAAAAGTGTTAAAAGTAATAGAACGATATGTTGTGCTTTTGTATGATCGGTCTAGTACAGCTAATATGGTGTATGAGTTAAGAAAACAGTTATTCAAGCAGAAGACAAGAACAATTGACAATATTCCTCCGACACGAGTAGATGCACTTTTTCATGGAACATACGAAACATGCAGCTTTCCAAGGTAGTGTTATTTGGGGCAATTGTTTAGTTGCAAATCCAAGTAAACCATCACCAGATTTATTTGGTTGGCAAAAACTTGATGGCACCATTCTGGTCTGTGCTTGCTGAAGCTTCAATGTCATGCATGTAAATTCTTGAAAGCAGTATTGAAATGCACAACATTATGCAACTGCTCACCGGACTGTGAAAGAGAAACTGATTGAGACTGTGCTTTCTTTTGATTTTTCCGCATTTTTATCATATTTTGATTATAATTTTAATCTGTTGTTATGTTATATAGTTACTTGTGAGGTTATTTTTAAATTTTTTATTTCATTTCTAAAAAAGAAATACTCTTTGCACTGGATTTTTTTTTCATTTCAGGAAAATTGTGAAATTTTCTAAGGTCATTGACCTTTAAATGTGAAAAAAAGAACATTGTATGCCTTTGTCGATATCAAATGATCAGTTTCACGGATTTGGTAACTTTTTATCAAACAATGATCGTGTATACATACGAATACTGTCAAACTTAGACATTTTGACGCGCCATTTTGAATTTGGACGCCATTTTGATGATTTCTGTATAATTATAAGGTTTAAAAAAATAATAATTGACATATCTTAATTGTATTTCCTTAAGTTTGTAACATCTTCTGAACTCAATAAAATTGGAAGACTTCATCAAGTGAATTATGTTATACTTATGTCGGCCATCTTGAATTTGGCGGCCATATTGCATTTTTTTTCGTGGCTCCATATCTGAATTTTGTCTATACCCCTTAATCTTTCACTATGCCAAGTTTCATGCTTTTACCATAAAGTGATCAATTATTGTGATATCCGCTGGATTACAACTTGTCATTTTTGTGTACATTTTGTGTGTGTAAAATGTGTGTAAATGTACTGATGAGTAACTCGCCTTTTCATTTTATAGATCGTTTATTGAAGCTTGAAAAAAAATAATTACACCACTGGATTCAGTACTCCAAATCATTTTGTCAGACATGAATAGTTTTTATGATATAAATATAATTAAAAAGTTATACAATGAAACAATGCAGAATTTAGCCAACCCGATTAACAGACCCACCGCATACTCAATATAGATTAACTGACCTATCTCTCGGTTAGCCGAGTGTCGGCCGTGAAATTAGAAGGATTAAGAAGTAGAAAAGAAAAAGGTTACTTGTTGTATAGCTATCATTTACGAGGGTTTACAGAATAGAGAGTAGATTATTGGGGGAAAATAGTATAGAAACGAGAAAAATAATGTTCAGAGAGTAATGGAGCGTTAAAATTTGAAGAAAAGAGAACAATAGGGAAATAAATAAAGACGAGAGAATGGTCTAAAAATTAAATAATAAATAAACGAAGGAACCCCCCATCAAGACCCTCATGTACTTTTTTATGTTTATTCTGTTCACAAACATCTGTCACATCTGTTAACAAGTAAGAATAAGAATAAAAATTATTCCAATCAAGGGCCCTTGATGGGCAGCATGACATGTACACATAAAACAATACATCATGATTTGTAACAGAAAAAATATTTTTATGTGTTTATACAAGTTGTTTTTGTATAATTTTAGTGAAATTCATCATTAATTCTATTTGTTTTATATTAACAAGACGTGATGTTCTGCAGGACTACGATGATGGCAAGACACATTGTACTGTCATTCTTTGGCATCTGTGTTATGATAGCTATTGCTCACGCAAACGGAAATTGTAAGTATGAAATTTTTTTTATTAAATGCATTTTTCATGTTCCAAAAAATTAAGATAACTTGTTATTCGTCAAAAAGTGCAGAAAAAAAGCAAAAATAGGCAAAAATAGGCTAACTGAAAAAAATAAAGAACTTTGGTGGATAGTATTCTCATTGGCAATTATACCACATCTCCTTATTTTTATAATAGAGAATAATAGGGTGCTACAATATAAAGAAAATTTTTAATGGGGAAAATAAATAAAGAATATAGAAAAATGGTTTGAAAAAATTAAAAAAAAAATACCGAATTGAAGAACCCCCCCCCCCCATCCTAGACCCTCTTATTTTAAAAAGACACATTTTTTTTTCTTACTCTACGTTTACTTATAGGCTGCCGATTTTGTGTTTGGTAATAACAAAATTAAGGAGTGCGATAAAGAAAATACTAATTTCTCTATTTCAAGTTAGTATAACGTCACATAAACATTTTTACATGTGCATGAATTCAAATTGGTTATTATTGCAGAAAGAAAATGCCTACAATCCGCATAATGGCATGCAGTTAATGAATTTACAATGACTATTTTGGTTTTGATCTTTAATGAAATGCTTTTTATTTGTTTTAGGCAAAATAAAAATTATGCACGAATGGGTGACACTTGATTATGATTTTCCTTCGCCAATGAAAAGATCGCTAATAGACCAGAAGATGCTTATTCCTGAAAATCTTGCCCTAATTAATATGGATGTGATAAGAGGATGCATCTTCACAACTATAGTTAGGACATTTAAGCCCGGAATTCCAGCAAGTCTGAACACAGTTATCAAAAGAAACGGAAAATCCTTTTTAAAACCATTTCCTAACTTAAGACTGAATAGAGCTGGAGATTGCAAAAGCATTCAAAGTGCCTCAAGCATTAAGATAGATCCAAATACGAATTATCTATGGGTACTGGACGAAGGTCAAGTGAATAACATAAGATTGTGTCGTAGAAAACTTGTGATTTTTTGCATAAGAACGAAACAAGAAGTGTTTCGGCATATATTTCCAGACTCGGTTTTATCTGAATCCTCCGTGCTATTGGATCTGACTTTGGATAGAGATCAAGATTTAACTAGGTATGCCTATGTTGTCGATTCTATTGCAAATAAGCTTATTGTTGTTGATGTGGTTGTGAACACATCTTGGTTGTTTTCACATCCGTCAATGGAAGGCGAAGCTAATGCGGGTAATATAACTGTAAATGGAGAAACACTCTTTAGTAGGGGAGGAATAAATAGTATTTCAACAACGTCAGATTTCAAATTTGTTTATTATTTTTCCATTGCTAGTTTCAAAACATGGCAAATACCTACAAGTTTACTGAGAAACCGTTTCGCTGTTAATATCACATTTGATGAAAATGTTAGAATGATAGGTATTCGCCAACACCATGCTGTAAGTCTGACTTCCGGAACAAGAAGCTTCTTTTTACCTGCTCTAGAAATTAATGATATATTAAAATGGGATCGCACACAAGACATACAAATAGACGGCAGGGAAGAAGAAGTTAAACTGCGGACATTACAAAGACTGTCACCAACCACTGCCTTGAATTTCGCAGATGGAATGCACATAGATAATGGTTTTTTATATTTTGTTACAAATAAGTTCCACAAATTCCGCTTAGGAACGCTGGATTTTTCTGGCGACGATGGGCCAAATTATACCATAGGAAAAATATTTGTTGGAGAAGAAAGCTACTTGCTAGGTACACATCCCAAATCATATAAGAAATAAAGTTACTTAGATTAACAAAGTTATTGTTTTACTTCTTTAATACGATATAACATAATCAATTTTATAACTAAACGCTGGTATAGTTTAAAGGGATCCACAAAAAATAATGTAGATATTAGACATAAGACATTATTTTATTTACCAATCATGGGCCCTTGTCAACAAAAAGAAAGAACAATCGCTTAGTCGTTTTAAAAAATGTTTGAAGACACATATTTTTAGACTGGCGTACTGTGATGTGTAAGATCTGTGATATTTATTTATTATTCTAAAAGTTTAAGTGATGGGACCTTTTTATTTTTATTTTATTCAAATTCTTAGTTTTAAAGATTTTATCTAAGAGACAGTTTTATTTATTTTTTCTCTGTGTTTACTGTTTAAATTTTACCTTATATTTCTCATAGCTAAGTGAATAAATCCTTTATGCAAATTTTTATAGATTTTACTTGTGTATATACCGCAGGGAAAGTAAATACTTATAATTTTCCTCATTATTTTATTTAATTTTTGATTGACTGTTATATTTAATATGTTTTTATGGTATTCCTTGTAGATATAGTTCACCTTTCAATGCTCTTAATTTACATCATTATTCTATTTAAGGAGGTAGACCTAGGATAAGGGAAATAACTCTTCTAAGCTTCTATGATACATAGATTATTTTCAATCAGTTTCAGGTAAAAGCTTAAAATACGTTGATGAAACTTGACTTTTACAAACACATAACTGATTTAAAGAGTTATCTCCCTGAACCAAGGTCTAACACCTTAATTTCTGTTTTATTCTATTATTTATTATTATTTATACAAGATTGATCGTTTATATAAATATACAGTGTTAATTTCCATTGTTTAACCCAAGCGTACATTTTAGATAAATAAATTGAATGAAAACTACGGTTCCTAATTTGTGCATTGGGATTAAAAATTCGATATGTATCATTGCTTTCTTTTGTTTACAACTCTGTCTTGTATTGTTCTGGTCGTACTATTTCAATTATTCAATTTCATGACTGTATCATGTGTTTCCATAAGTTTACCATAGTACTAGCATATGGTTGGGTTAAAAATTAATGGTAAACTCTAGTTTTTAGTGTTTTAATGTCTAATCTTACCGTTTTAATTTATTGACATAACTGCACGACTCGATTCTCAATTATATGTGGTAAAATAATCGTTGCAAAGAATCCTGCTCAAACTTTAGTGAAAGACGGGTTTAACTTTACATTGTTGCGAGAGTTTATATTCTTTGTTGAAGGCAATTGTAGTGACCTACAAGTACCATTCAATTGAGTTTAGTTATATGTCTTGTGTTTCTGTCTCTGCCCTAGGTTTTCTATATTTTGTATGTGTAGTGCATCATGACATAAGACATTGTTACGTGTACCATGATGAGCTTTCGTGCAATACTAGTACTGCTGTGTGTATTTTTTACATGGAACATTTGATCAGACTTTGACTTTTTGACTCCTGACCTACATGTATGCACGTTGGGTGTGTCATCATGTTGCAGTGTGTTCCTCGGTATATTACCTTGACCTCAAAATATAATTTTCAATTGACCTTGCTTCTGAATATGTGGCATGTAGATGTATTGTCATAAGATGATGAGTCTATTAGCACGAGAAACTTCATGTGAGCTTGACCTTTGTCCTCAATGTAAAACTTGTATATTTTGTTTGAATTAAATGGAGAATTAACTGTATGAATGGCACTTCTTATATATATTAGATATCTAGATATATTGGTAGTTTTGTGTACCACGATGACCCTTTTCTTAAAATCCGCTTTGTGGTTTTTGTTGACAAGGATCTCTTGACCAGACTATGACTTTTTGAGTCTTGACCTTTGCATATTGGATGTGTCTTTTGGTATGATTACCTTGACGTCAAGTCAGGAGTCTCTACTTTTTGTTAGTCTTGTATGTTTTTACTTGTAAGTTTATTTTATGATTTGTAGTTTGAACTGGTACACATTTTGTTAAGGGCCATCTGAAGCCCGCCTCTGGGCGCGGGATTTTCTCGCTTTGATGAAGATATAAAAAAGAAGATGTGGTATGATTGCCAATGAGACAACTATCCACAAAAGACCAAAATGACACAGACATAAACACCTATAGGTCACCGTACGGCCTTCAACAATGAGCAAAGCCCATACCGCATAGTCAGCTATGAGGACCCATTAGTGGCCTTTGACTGCTTTATGCTCTTTTGACATGGTAACTGTCTCTTTTACACATTCCAAATTTCCATTCTCAATTTTTAAGAATGTTTGTTTCAGATGAAACTATATCCTTTAATTTCCGTGAATATCAAGTAAAAAAATTTACTGCTTCAGTAGCATCGTGTGCTGCCAGTTCTGATAGATAATGCAAAATGTGTCAACCATTTTACCTTAGATTTCATTTCATGGACATGTAGGTATCGATAGTCTGCTTTAACATCATAAAAATTCATACACAGAAGGTATACGCATATCAATAATCTGAACTCAATGCTAAGAACCTTTAAAGTACACTTAGACAGAGAGCTCAATCTAGTGAAACAATTTGTTAAGTTGGTCACATTTAATTTGAAATATCACTGTCTGTTACCAAACTGTACCGAGATCCTGAAAAAAAAATGTCTATTAAAAGAAGAATTCAATGGAAGTAAATAAGCTGATTACTGAAATAAATGTAGAATATGTCTATTAACCACAAATGCCCCTGCTTGTGAAAAAAATGAGTAAACTTCCACATATAGATGCAGGATTCGCGTAATTTTGACCGTTTTGTGACCATAAGCATTGCGAATAAGTTTCAAAACATTTGGCTGAGGCAAATTAAAGTTAAAGAACGGAAGCGAATAGATTCAGCAGTTTTCCTATCTCAAGGCTCCGGGTTGACATTTGTATCATTGGTACTCGTACCACAACTTTTTACATAAAAAAACTCATGAACAGTGACGCCATCGGGACCCAATATCGAACTTAATAGATCTGTGTTATGGGGTAATGTGAATCGTATTATGTTCCTCAAATTTGATTGAGTCAGACTTATTTAAGAGAAAGGAAACGAAAGAGTCAGCACTTCTTATGTTTTTAAAGGGACAAGATAACTCTTGAACGGTAAAAGTGCCACTTCAATTTCAAATTTCAAATTTGATTTTGTGTTGAGGTGGGGATCCCGCTTACATGTTCAACCCCGCCTTATTCGGTATGTATGTGCCTGTGTTAAGTCAGGAGCCTGTAATTCAATGAATGTCGTTTTTTATGTGTTACATACTTGTTTTTCGTTCATTTTTTGTATATAAATTTGTTCGTTTATTTTCTCGTTTGAATTGTTTTACATTGTCATGTCGGTGCCTTTAATAGCTGACTTTGCGGTATGAACCTTGCTCATTGTTGAAGACCGTGTGGTGACCTAGGCTACATTGTATAATTGTTAATTTCTGTGTCATCTAGTCTCTTGTTGAGAGTTCTCATTGGCACTCATGCACCAGCTTCTTTTATATATTGTGCATAAGTTTTGTAGTATTTGGTTGCGGCAAACTAAAGTTAGGAGAGCGGAACCCGTTTTTGTGGGACGTTCAGGACAGACGGACTAGTGTAACTCTTTATGCCCCTAAATCATGGCGCCAACACAGAAGTTCTGACTATTGTGCTGGTGATACACATCCCACTAGCACTGTCATTAACATATGTACACATAATTTTATTATAAAAAATATTCAATCATAATTTTGATTTCTTTATTTTTGGCCGAATGATTATATGCATGCCCTTCACAATGACTGAATGAGTATCAAATTTGACAAATTTATTGTACATAATTATACATTTTATTATATTTTTTAACTTTTTTTCCAACTAATTAAAGCTTACCAACTTATTGATCATCACTTTCCTTTATATGTTTTTTAACATTCTGTTTTGAACAAAAAAAATTGTTACATATACTTCACATGTATTTCTTTCAAATCTGACATTATTAAAAAGCCATTAAATAAAATTCAGTCGAACTTGATAATAAATGTGCAATCAAATATATATGCAAGTCGTCAACTGGTCAAGTGGCTAGATGCACATATCGTTAGCCATATAAACAACATGTCCTAATTGGGTGGTTTTATTAAAACTTCTAGCATAGGCGGATTCAGAGGGGGGCGTTTCCCCTTTCGTGGGAAAAATTTGGTTGATTATAAAGGGAATCATTGAAGCATGACTGTAGCCCCACCCTTAGGGAAAGTTCTGGATCTGCCACTGTCTAGACATATTTACATAAATAAGGGATGAGTAAAGGACAAAAATGAAAACAAAACGACTGAATTTAATAAAAGGATGTTCGATGTACTGTATACTTCGGTTTGTTTTAAAAATCTATACGATGCTTTATTTTTTATCTAGTTTCCTTATCAAAATAAATAAAATGAGAAGATAAATACCTTATAGCTTCCATTACCGTCGATGCTAAAATGTTTAATGTTATAAAACAATTTTAGCGTCTTTGACCTACTTTATCTTTTTATTCGGAGACTTGCGGTTATCTTCTGTTATGTTCAACGGGAACATCGGAATGATCTAGAATAGAACCCAAATGGAACAAAGAAGTTGGGCTGCCGTAACCAAACAACCCGGATGTTGAACCAGTTACCATGGTTTCGAACCAAAGAACCAAGGTTCTGAACCAGAAAACCTAGATGGAGCCAAGGTTTAGAACCAGATTGCCCGGATATTACCTAATTGCATTCGGACTTCTCATGACTTTTTATACCTTCAACGTATTTTCCAAATCATTATTTATTTAGTATATTTATATATAATATATATATAATTGCTATTATTGTATGCATTGTGATATATATTTTCCTTCAATTTTATATGTTAAGCGCTTAGAGTATTATGTTTATTAGATAGGCGCTATATAAAAGCTATGTAATAAATAAATACATAATAATAATAATAATAGAAGGAACATGTACACAAAGAATAAAGTTGAGCAATGTTTTTTAACAAATACGTATGCCGTAAGTAATCCGAAAACTTTTAGGTGTCAGACCACCAATTATAAATTCCTATCTATTCAACCAAATTTTGCAATTTTCACAGCTTTCTAAAAAAATTTTCTTAAGTTTAACTTCATAGAAACCAGGTATATCCTGAATTGTACATGTTTCAGCTTTCTACATGTCAATTTTAAGCATACCTTTAAAGCCTTCTAACAAAATAACTGACCTTTAAATAGAAGTACTCCAAAACAAAAACCTGGTTTTCTGGAAATCTAAAATTAGCATACTATGGAGCGCATTAATCCTCAATTTTTAATGTAAACTCATAGACAAGTAAATTTTGGCTCAAAATGATTTAGATATATTTATCTTTCACCAAAAGTTTCATTTCTGCAAATTTGTTTGTTAGTTTAAGTAAACAAGGACATCAAAAGCACTATTTTGTGTCAGAGTAGGTCTACTTTTACACGTTCTAAATTGGACGGAGTAATTGGTGGTCTGACACCTTTATAGCAGTGATAAGCTCTGTAGTGTTTGAAAAATGTTCTATTGGCTTTTTATAATTTATATAAGTAGTTGATAAATGTGAGAGGATTAAAAGGGATTTATTTTTTGTTTAACCGTTTAGAAAGAATTGTTTTTTCATTCAATGAAATGTTATGTACAAAAGATATTTGTTTACAAAGACAGTCTTTTTTTCTAGGCAAAAGTTTATCACATATTTACAAATATAGTATCTTGTTATTTTGTTTCAATCAGATCAACTGTTTATTGTTTATTTATAAAGTTTGTTTTCATTGGGATGCTATTCCATATCAGCAATAAGACATTTCCAATTGATTCTTTCAGATATACTATATAATGTACATGTATTTATTCATTTGGATTTTAATGACCTAAGTGCCAATTTTTTTATAAACAATTGATAGTGCTACTTTTCCCAGATTGTTATCTCTATTTAGGACTTGACCATTATAAAAAGGTTCACACACATACAATTCACAAAAAAGAAAAGAGAACTAGCGCTGATAAAGATGAACAGCATTAAACACAAATGAATGTAAATCTGAAAAAAATCTGAATTCGCCAGTGTCTGCAGTAATAAAGGCAACAGTAGTATACCGCTGTTCAAAGTAAAAAAATCGATTGAGAGAAAACCAATCCGGGTTACAAACTAAAACATATCGAAACACATCTACTATAAGAGAAAAACAACGAAACCGCAGAATCGACAAAGTAAAAATCTCTTATAATTGGGTAACATGGAGAAATAAATCGACGCGCAACGAACACGCTACCAACTTACACATGATAAACAAAATTCTTCCAGCAATACAAAATATTTAAAGCATTCTTTGCCCCAAAAATGTTTTTCGGATAGAGTCAAATTGTGTATTCGAAGCTGTGGTATTCTTTGTCAATTATATAACAACACTTGACTGACTTGTTCAAGTGAATGAGGTTGGGGTTTGATGTGTTTGACGTGTGAATCAGATTAGTCTGAAAGATGTTCTAGGGGGTACAAATCTGGCGATTTTTAGGGACTAGGCAACACATGAATGTTGTTTGGAGTTAGGAAATCCATGGTTACTTTTGCTTTTCAAGGTGGACATTGTCCTCTATCTTCCAATTACATTGAGTAAATATTGCGACAAAATCATTTCTTTACTGCCATGTTTGTCTGATAAATATCCCTGTTAATTCTCAGTAAACCTTGGTACCAACAGCATCACCAGGTTCCAAGCGTGGGAAAGTAACATTGTGGACTTAAATATTTTTGTGAGCGTTCAACCATCCTCCGACCCGTGACACTGTGGTAATCACACAACATAAAAACAAACTATCAAAAAAAATGGTTGGAAATGAAATAAATCAAAAGATTGGTACGAAGCAAACGAGAAATCAATATAAAAAAGACACAAATCATTGTTGTTTTTTTTCACACATTTCATAAGCTCAGTGTAGAATATCGACAAATATAGTACCTATAAAAAAGAAGATGTGGTATGATTGCCGATGAGACAACTATCCACAAAAGACCAATAACATTAACAACTATAGGTCACGGTACGGCCTTCCTTTTTAAAATGAGCATAGAGCATGACATAAGGAAGTATTGAAATAAGTTCAAAAATAAAAATAAAAAACATAATAAGGAAACATACGTATTTTGTATTTTATTAAAACTATCAACATATAAGATTTAAAGTTAAATATGCCAGACACGCCTATTAGTTACTAGTAGGTAATCTAAGCCGACATTAAAACAAATAACTTTAATATTTCAAATAATATGAAGTTTTATGAACAATAAGTTCAGTAAAAGGTAAATTCACAAAAATACTGAACTCCAAGGAAAATTCCAAACCGAAAGTCCCTAATCAAATGGCAAAATCAAAAAGCTCAAACACACGTTTTCTAAAAAATGATGTATCATTTATATTTCATGTAATGGCTGGTTATTTGTCATCGATCCACTGATAAAAACTAAAGATGTACCTTTTCCTCTACCCAATGTACCGCAAGCATAATATTAAAAGTCTGGTTTATCAATATGCAGATCAAAAGCATATTCAAACGATAAAAGTACTATGGAATTATTGACATTTGCATGCGGAAGTTATTTTCAGTTCCATTCATCAAACTAGAAAAAAAAAGTTTTAACGATTGTTATATAATTTTCGAATAAAAAAAATCAGTGATATTAAAATCAAATTATTTTTTTCTTTTGTTAAAGTCTAAAATAGAAATAAATAAATGTTGTCTTCAAAGACTTGTTAAAAGTCCAGGCTAAAAATTTGAAGAACTAAGAAGAAAAAAACGAGAAAAAATGCCTTTTCCTACAGCTGTCATTTCGGAGGTATAGAAAGGGTTTAAAGAGAATAAAGTATAAAAAGTGTAGATTATTCGGTTAAACATAATAATAAAGAATAGAGGAATATTGGCAAGAAAAATAAAGATTAAAGGTAATGGGACTTTAAATTTTGAAGAAAAGGAAATAACAATAGGGATAATAAATAAAGAATAGAGAATAGTTTGAAAATGAAAGCATAAAGAAATGAACGAATCCCCCATGAAGACCCTCATGTACTATAATTTGATGTTTGACCTGTTCAGTGTTCGACACGTCCATCAACACGGTCACATCTGTGAACGATCGAGCTATTTTTATAGTTTTAATGAAATTAATCATTATTTCTATTTGTTTTACATATAAAAGAAGTTAGTTTTGAATTAACAAGAAGTGATGTTTTACATGTTTACGATGATGACAATACACTTTGTGCTGTTCGTCTTTGGTTTCTGTGTTTTGATAGCTATTGCTCACGCAAACAGATATAGTAAGTATGAAAACAATATTTAAAGAATTTTTTTAGTTGTCAAATTATTTAAAATATCTAATTACTGTTTGGCAAAAAGTGCAAAAAATGGAAAAAAATTGATAGGGAAAAGAGCCAAATTGGAAAAACATAAAGATAAGGTTACATCCACTTCTTCTGCACTTGGGTACAAAGTATAATTAATCCCAGCTCCTTATTTCTATGATAGAAATTGATAACGTGCTAAAATATAAAGAATTTAGAATAATGGTGAAGATAAATAAAGAATATAGAAAATATTTTCTGATTAAAACAATAACATCATTTTACATGTGCATGAATTCAAATTGGTTATCACTGCAGAAAGAAAATGCTTGCAATCAGCCTAATTACTAGCAGTTAATGATTTTACAGTGAATACTAGTATTTTGTTTTTGCGCTTTAATGAATTGCTGTTTATTTTATTTTTAGCACAGAACATTGATGGCAAAACAAAAATTATGCATGAATGGGTGACACTTGAGTATGATTTTCCTTCGCCAATGAAAAGATCGTTAATAGACCGGAAGTTGCTCATTCCTGAAAACCTCGTGCTTTATAATATGGATGGGATAAGAGGACGCATCTTTACAACCATAGGTAGGACATCTAAGCCTGGAATTCCAGCAACTCTGAACACAGTTGTCAAAAGAAACGGAAAATCTTTTTTAAAACCATTTCCTTTCTTGAAACTGAATAGAGCTGGAGATTGCAATAGCATTCAAAGTGCCCAAAGCGTTAAGATAGATCCAAATACGAATTATATATGGGTACTCGACGAAGGAAAAGTGAATAATATAAGATTTTGTCGTAGAAAACTTGTTGGTTATTGCATTAGAACGAGAAAAGAAGTGTTTCGGCATATATTTCCAGACTCGGTTTTATCTGAATCATCAATGCTGTTTGGTCTGACTTTGGATAGAGATCAAGGTATAACTAGGTATGTCTATGTTGTCGATTCTTTTGCAAATAAGCTTATTGTTGTTGATGTGGTTAAAAATGCATCTTGGTTGTTTTCACATCCGTCAATGGTAAACGAAGCTAATGCAGGTAATATAACTGTAAATGGAGAAACGATCTTCAGTAGGGGAGGTATAAATGGTATTTCAACCACATCAGATTTCAAATTTGTTTACTATTTCTGTGTTGCCAGTTTCAAAACGTGGCAAATACCTACAAGTATACTAAGAAACCCTTCCGCTGACAGTAACGAATTTGATGAAAATGTTAGAATGATCGGTATTCGTCAACACCATGCTGTTAGTTTGACTTCCGGAACAAGAAGCTTCTTTTTTCCTGCTCTAGAAATCAATGATATGATAAAATGGGATCGCAAACAAGACATTCTCATAGACGGGAGTGAGGAAGTAGTTAACCTGCGGTCATTACAGAGACTGTCACAAACTACTGCCTTGAATTTCGCAGATGGAATCCACGTAGATAACGGATATCTATATTTTGTTACAAATAAACTCCACAAAGTTCGTTTAGGCAATTTGGATTTTACTGGCGATGATGGGCCTAATTTTACCATAGGAAAAATATTTGTTGGAGAAGAAAGCTACTTGCTAGGTACACATCCCAAATCATATAAGAATAAAGTAACTTAGATTAACAAAGTTATTGTTTTACTTCTTTAATACGATATAACATAATCAATTGCATAACTAAACGCTGGTATGGTTTAAAGGGATCCACACAAAATAATGTAGACATTAGACATTAGACATTATTTTATTTACCAATCATGGGCCCTTGTCAGGCAAGATACATAAACATCATAATACAATGATTATTATAAAACATGCAAGTTATTAGTGAAAATACACAATACACAAAGAATTAAAGTAAAGTAAAATATGAGCAATGTAGGATATTATTACAGTATGAATCATTTAGTGTAATGAGGTCGATTTTATATAAAAAAAGTAGATATAGATTTTATTAACAGAAAATAACAGAACCAGAAATATAGTTTCTCATTTTGTAGTAGTTCTCCTGATGACCAACCCACAGCAGCGAGGAACTTTAATATCTCCACAATGCATAGGTCATCAAGAGTAGGTCATTCAGACCCAGCTACAGATATTATGAGATTATCCCTAATATATGCAATATATGCAATAGATAAGAAACGGGAAAGTGTTCAAAACCCTCATTTTAAACCCAAAGACTCTAACGTACACTGGATATGAATACAAGGAGATGGGGGGAATCCGTCAATGATACAGCAATCAAACGAAAAAAAATAACAAAAAGACGCATGTAGGAAGGTCTGGATGGGATTCCTTCACTTTTATATTCTTTAATTTTATATACCATTTTTCTCTATTCTTATTTATTTTGTCCGTTACCCTATATTCTTAATATTTTAGCACCCCATTATTCTATATTCTTTTTTTTTTTAAACTGAGAATGGAAATGGGGAATGTCTCAAAGAGACAACAACCCGACCATAGAAAATACAACAGCAGAAGGTCACCAACAGGTCTTCAATGCAACGAGAAATTCCCGCACCCGGAGGCGTCCTTCAGCCGGCCCCTAAACAAATATATACTAGTTCAGTTATAATTAATGCCATAATAATTTCCAAATTGTACACAAGAAACTAAAATTAAAATAATACAAGACTAACAAAGGCCAGAGGCTCCTGACTTGGGACAGGCGCAAAAATGCGGCGGGGTTAAACATGTTTTTGTCTATTCTTTTTTCCCCCTTTTTTCTGCACTTTTTACCCATAATTCTCTATTCTGTAAACCCCTGCCAGACCCTCATGTAGGACAACATGCAATCGTCTACAAAAGATCATTGTCTATACAATATGTCAAGCTGTAATCATCTCAAACAATAAAAAAATAACACAGTTATCAGGCTTAAAGTTGTCAATTCATCAAACAATAAGAAATCTGCCATTAAAACACAATTCATCAAAAAACGAAAACATTTAAGATATCACATACGATACATACTGTTGTAACAATAAAAACTCGCTCGTCCCTTATCTAACTGTAGAACAGGTAACAAAAACACAAAATGAGTAACTAATTATACCTTATTAAAGAAATTCAATGCTCGTGTTACTGAAAGCAAACTCAAAGCTCTTACCCTGCTTACAAGGGCTTGTTTAGTGGGTCAGACGAGGTTTTACTGTCAATGGCGATCGCTATCCTATATAAAAAAAAAACTCATGTGCCGCAGAAGGGTAAGCAAATTCTGCTCCACATGTGGAACTCGTCGTATTGCAAATGAGCCTACTGTACACGAATGACAGTTGACCGGTCTGTTCCATGCGAAGAGTTTAGTAATTTCCTAGGCACCAACCAAAACCACGTGAGTCGATGCTCAAAACCTGTGATTCTCTGGATGTGTACTCATGACAAAAGAAAACCAACTAGTATGGTTAGAATTAGATATACATTGTAATAAATCCAAGATGTAAACATAGTTGCTAATGATGAAAAAAAAGAACTAATCAAAAACTGATATATGATTCTACTTAGGTCGAGGTAAAACATATTTTCACAGGGGCTCGTATTCCAGTCGGCAGTATGTGCAAGTTGACTGACATGCCTTCTAGATTGTTCATCAACAGTTCTTATGATTTAAGCTCTTTTAAACTGATTTATATAGTTTGTTCTTCTATCTGCTATGCTGTACATGTAACATTACTGTCCCAGGTTGGGGGAGGGGAGCGCTCACAAACATGTTTTACCCCGACACATTCCTTATGTGTCTGTCCCAAGTCAGGAGCCTGAACTTCAGTGGTTGTCGTTAGTTCATGTCTGTCATATTTGTTTTCGTAAATTTGTTTGTTATACATTAGGCCGTTAGTTTTCTTATGATTGAATTATTCATATTTTTCATGTCGGGTCGTTTTGAGCCGACCTTACGGAATGGATTTTCCTCATTGTTGAAGGTCGTACGGTTGACTATAACTGCTTACATCCACTTCACTTAAAATTTGGTTGATAGTTGTCTTATTGGCAATCATATCACATCTCTTTATTTTATATTATAAATAAGTAGCATCCATCTGTCCCTTGTCCAGCAAAGAAGGGCAAATACACGTGGATTTATATATTTTCGTGGGTATCAGTTTTCGTGAATTGAGGTAAAGTTGCATTTTAGTGTATATTTGATTTCGTTGATTTGACAACGTCTGCATACAAGCCTATAGAAAAATTGCAATTCATTTAACATTGAAATTCGTGGTTCGCCTGTATCCTATATAATGCGTATTTGAAGTGAACACTTATTGCCAAAAAAATAATGACAAGTATGCTGTAAACAACAAAAATGTCATGTTCATATGAAGTACTTATTAAAGAAAATGAAGATGCTGATATTATTACTGTCACCATGGAGACAACTCGTATAAATAAACATCAAAGTGACATCTTTATCAAGATCTTGCAGCTGTAATATATAATTGTTCTTTGTCAGTAACGGTGACACCGACTAATTATAAGTATCTGGAAATCGGTATAACATCATCAGTATAAAAAACGGCAAACTCTTTGCTTGGCAAGATTTATTTATTATACATTTATACAAATTTAGATAAAAGATTCTCGAAAAAGAGCAGGGCCCGTATGCATAAAGCTACTTAAGTTAAGATTTTCCTTAGTAAACACTTAAGTTAAGGAAACTCCGCCCTTTTTATCTAAGTGGTATGCATAAAAAATCTTAAACTAAGTATTTCCTAAGTAAAATCTTAGTTGCTTTAAGTCACGCCCACAAAACTTAAGTGGTATGCATAAAACTCCTTATACTAAGGAAACGCCTAAGATAACACTTAAGTCTAAGGTACCTATAGAGCTTCCTTAAATTTTCCAAATTAGTTAAAAATCAATTGAGAGTATGCGTCTTTTGCAGAACATTAATAGGTAACCTACAATTAAATTCATTAAAAACTATATAAGGAATAAAATACTAATTATTCGTTTATTTTATTGCTAAATATTAACGATCATCGTAATTTTCTTCAAATCACGTATACGCAACAAATCAAGAGATAACAGTGACAGTGGGTAGTTATATACTATTTCCCATATCTCGTGTGTATACCGAAAAGTACTCAGTTTTCATACTCATGTAATTCATGGTTCTATTTTTCTTTCGTTTACTCTGTTCGTGCACGTTTTTTAAATTGTTTAAATACACCGTGCGGGTATCATTTGTAACCGTAGGTTAAAACAGAATCAAGGAATGAAGAGAGGGCATGAACAGCCACATTTTTTTTATATCATGTGTGTGTGGGTTTATTTTTGTTGTTGTTGTTTGGTTTGTTTTGGGGTTTTTTTGTTTTTTTTTTGGGGGGGGGGGGGGGGGGGTGTCATTTGAATTTTCAATTTAGTTTTATTTTAAAGATGTAGGGCATACCCTACATTTTTTTCATTTACAGGAGCAAAATCAAATTATTTTTAAGACCTACCCAGAGGTGGATTTCTTTCATAAAAGGGGTTGGGTGTGGACATGGACCTCCATTGTGTTGAAACAATTATAAGTTGATTGTTTATGAAATCACTGTTACGGCAGTCCCAAGTCCCCACTGCTTCACCTCATGGAATTTCTTTATTTATGTAAGATCATATATATATATATATAAAAGGTATTTATGATACCTAACTCGTATCAATATTTTTTTCATATTTCCTGATATATTCAATGAGATATTTTGCGGTTTCGAAAAAAATGCTAAGTACCTTAAGATGTTGAGAATATGCTTCCTGTATTAATTTGTTTAAGTACTGATTGTTTGACTTTTGAAAAATGCCCTAGTTTGTTTATAGATTCATGGGGAAAATTTCTACCCTTCCCCCTGTTTTTTTTGTTGTAAAAGGGAAGTGATAAAAATGTTAATTTCACATCACAATAGATTTTTTTCAAATGTAAGCAATGGGTCTGGTAAGGGAGATGTCAGCGCATAATAAGCTGAACTATTAGTAAACATTTTATTGAAAAAAGTGTTTTGTAAAATGATTTGCCTACAATGCTACCCTTAGTCTTGTGCTACGCCACTGAAACCTTGATCATGTTTTGTTGGAGTTTTAAATATATGGTTGAATCCAGAAAATATTACACCCATTAAAACATGATTAAAGATTAAGTAGAGGAAAGTCTTGGATTACCGAAATATTTTCCTCCAATGCTCATCCGTCGAAACATCTTATTTCAGTAAGTACAATTATATCTATCATGAACTTTGCCCATTAGTAACAGAGAACTATATTTGGTAAAAATTTACATAAATTTACCAAATTAATGAAAATTGTTAAAAATTTACTATAAAGGGCAATAACTCCTTAAGGGGTCAATTGACCATTTAGGTCATGTTGACTTATTTGTAGATCTTACTTTGCTGAACATTATTGCTGTTTACAGTTTATCGCTATCTATAATAGTATTCAAGATAACCAAAAACGGCAAAATTTCTTTAAAAATTACCAATTGGAGGGCAGCAACCCAACAACCAGTTGTCCAATTCATCTGAAAAATTCAGGGCAGATAGATATTGACTTGATTAACAATTTAACTTCTTGTCAGATTTGCTCTAGATGCTTTGGTTTCATAATTATAAGCAAAAAACTGCATTTTACCCCTATGTTCTATTTTTAGCCGTGGCGGCCATCTTGGTTGAATGGCCAGGTAATCGGACACATTTTTCAAACTAGATACCCCAAAGATGATTGTGGCCTAGTAGTTTCAGTGGAGATTTTGTAAAAGATTACTTAGATTTATGAAAAATGGTTAAAGATTGCCTATAAAGGGCAATAACTCCTAAAGGGGTAAACTGACCATTTTGGTCATGTTGACTTATTTGTAGATCTTACTTTGCTGAACATTATTGCTGTTTACAATTTATCTCTATCTATAATAATATTCAAGATAATAACCAAAAACAGCAAAATTTCCTCAAAGTTAAACTAGATACCCCAAAGATGATTGTGGCCAAGTTTGGATTAATTTGGCCAAGTAGTTTCAGAGGAGAAGATTTTTGTAAAAGATTACTTTTATTTACGAAAAATGGTTAAAAATTGACTATAAAGGGCAATAACTCCTAAACGGGTCGACTGACCATTTTGGTCATGTTTGACTTATTTGTAGATCTTACTTTGCTGAACATTATTGCTGTTTACAGTTTATCTCTATCTATAATAATATTCAAGATTATAACCAAAAACAGCAAAATTTCCTCAAAATTACCAATTCAGGGGCAGCAACCCAACAACCGATTGACCGATTCATCTGAAAATTTTAGGGCAGATAGATCTTGACCTAATAAACATTTTTATCCCATGTCAAATTTCCTCAAAATGCTTTGGTTTTTGAGTTATAAGCCAAAAACTGCATTTTACCCCTTTGTTCTATTTTTAGCCGTGGTGGCCATCTTGGTTGGTTGACCAGGTCACGCCACACATTTTTTAAACTAGATACCCCAAAGATGATTGTGGCCAAGTTTGGATTAATTTGGCCAAGTAGTTTCAGAGGAGAAGATTTTTGTAAAAGATTACTTTAATTAACGAAAAATGATTAAAAATTGACTATAAAGGGCAATAACTCCTAAACGGGTCAACTGACCATTTTGGTCATGTTGACTTATTTGTAGATCTTACTTTCGACGGACAACGGACGCCAAGTGATGAGAAAAGCTCACTTGGCCCTTCGGACCAGGTGAGCTAAAAAAAAGAAAAAAAACCATGAATAACATGAGTATAAAAACTGAGTAATTTTCGGTATACACACGAGATATGGGAATACTATATAACTACCCACTGTTATCTCTTGGTTTGTTGATTATGCGAGATTTGAAGAAAATTACGATGATTGTTTATATTAATTAAGCAATAAATAAACGAATGATTAATATTTTATTACTGATAAAGTTATTAATCAATTTGATTGTAGATTAACTATTATTGTTTTCCAAAAAAACGCATACTTTCGATTGATTTTAAACTATTTTTGAAAATTTAAGGAAGCTCTATAGGTACCTTAGACTTAAGTGTTATCTTAGGCGATTCCTTAGTATAAGTTTTATGCATACCACTTAAGTTTTGTGGGCGTGACTAAAAACAACTAAGATTTTACTGAGGAAATACTTAGTTTAAGATTTTTTATGCATACCACTTAGTGAAGCATTGTTAGACTAATCTTATTAGCATGTCCATAGGCGATTCCAACGGGGGTTTTGGTTGATTATATTGGGAATCACTGAAGCATGACTGCCCTCTCCTTTATGTCAGTCAGCGCGTCCACTCTTATGAAAAGTCTGTGTCCGCCACTGATGTCTGTAAGATTAAAATGATTCAATCCACACTAGATAGACGCAATGGAGTATTTGAAGTAGCATTTCATAAAATAAAGAAATAAAAATGGGGGGGGGGGATCTTCCCTCGATATGTGGCCGGTTGATTTTTTTCTAGAAATGTCCCAGTTATTTTTAGGAAACTAAATCAATATTAATAGATAAACATCTTACAGGTTTAGCCTGTGAATAATTGCGTCTATTATATCATCCATGAAATCTTTAATTGTGTTTGTATTTCAAGATGTATATATACAAAATAAGTACTGTTTTATGATGTTTTTTGTTGTGTGCAAATATAATAGCATTCTTTTATGCAACCATCTTTATACGTAGAATTTGAAGCAGTCGATAGCAAAACAACAAGTGCGCATTTCAAACGGGACTGTCGTACGACTATTAGAAAAATAGATAGATTGATATTTTTCTAGTTTTTGTTTATTTTGAAGATTTCGTTGTAAACTTTTGTATATATAGATATACCAATAACGAAATGTGGTACATGTATCATCGGCTTGCAAAAAAGACAACTATCCACAACAGGACGAACTGATCTAAAGGATGTAAACAACTACATTTGTATTTATGACGAATGGTAAACTTTTAAAGACCCCCCCCCCCCATGGAGAACAAAAAGTGACATTGAAAAAACAATTACAGGAGAAAAGTATATATCAAATCAAAGACGTTGTACAACTGGCAATACTAATTTGAACAGTAACTGCGTCAATTCAAACTAAACAAATAAATATAGCCTGATCTCTGAGTTTCAGTGTACGAGTACGAGTACAGCAAAAGACGATAAAAATGCATGTTGTGTACAACAATAATACTGCGTATTATGCCATACTTGAAAAATCTATATATCATATGCATTGTTTTCCATTAACAAAATACTCAATGAAAATACAACATTTAAAAATTTGAAAAATAAGGCTTCGGATTTAAGTTACACAGTGTCACAAATTTTGAATTTTGGTTTATAAACTGATTTTTTTTCGGATTTTAGGCGATAATTAATCAATCTGTAGTGTATATACTATTATATTGCTATGTGCAATGTACAAGGCTATGCAAGTTTGTTAATTGTTATATAACATTCATAAACACCCTCTCACTGCCAACACCGCTGTGCGATTATGAAAAAAGTTGCATTATTTCGTTCATTCATTTTATTGTCCATCTGTCTGTTCATTAAATGCTGTCAACAAAATTCCCCAAAACATATATAGTCCCTGTATTTCTGTGTGTATCTTTAACATTAATGCCCTTGGGCATACAATTTTTTTTATCTTATCTTACAAATGTTTTTTGGGATTTTAACTAAAAAAAAACCCGTAGATTTGGCAAACTTCCAAAGTCGAGTAGGAGTGGCGGATTCAGAAATTTTCATAAGGGGGAGAGCGAGCTGGCTCGGCTCAGTGAATGTCTAAGAGGGAGCCGCTCAAGTCATGGTTCAGTGCTTGCATATATAATTATCCAAGTTTTTTCCAAAAAAAAAGGGGGGGGGCAGGTCTCCTGAAAACCCCTCTAAATCCGCATCTGTGTAGACATCTTGTATCATTAATGCCCGTTAAAAAAACAGTGACTGTATTTGAATGAAATGTTCAGTATTTACGTGATTTATAGACTTGACTGTCGCGCATAAACGGGAGCAAATCTGGTTAATGCATGAACCATGCTTTTTTGCTATATTAATTAATTCGGTTTTTTTGCTTGACATTCTAAAGTACGACTACTTTTTAATCACGGGACAACCTGATTGTGAAATCCTGAAAAAAAAATATTCCCGTAGGAAATCTATGTTTATCTTTACAAAGTGGTAGTAGATGGGTGCAGCTTTTCTGAACATACCCTTAAAATAACAAATATCTATATTTATCACCAATACTAAAGCAAAATTCTCGCAAAAGCAACATCACTGACAAGACAAGTGTATCATTCGGAAGAACTTATACCACTAATAACTCTCCACCAGCTATAATAATATATCGAACCCTTTCAAGAAAAATTCGTCCAGTAGTTACTCGTGCAAATATGAAACAAGAGGCTCTCAAGAGCCTGAATCTCTCACCTGCATTTTAAGGAGATAAAACTTGCATGATGAATAAATTGTTTAAAATTGTCTTTCAAGGGCAATAACTCCTTAAGGGGTAAATTGACAATTTTGATCATGTTAACTTTTTTGTAGATTTTTGCTGAACATTATTCACGAACCCCACCAAAAACTATGGATGATCACAGGTGCTCCGCAAGGGTAAGCAGATCCTGCTCCACATGTGGCACCCGTCGTGTTGCTTATGTGATATCAAATCCGGTACTTGTACGATTCGCTCCTGTATGTAACAACGTATTAGATTTTAGCGCAGTTTATATCTATGTATAATGATATTCAAAATGATAACAAAAAAACTGCAAAATTTCGTTAAAACTACCAATTCAATTTTCAGGGCTGATAGATCTTTACCAATTCAATTAAACAATTTTATCCATGTCGATTTGCTCTTATAGCTTTAGTTTTTGAGATATAAGCCTAACACTGCATTTGACCCTATGTTCTATTTTTAGCCATGGCGGCCATCTTTGTCAATGGATCACATCTTTGGATACAATCTATAAACTAGATACTAAGGAACATTAAGTTAAAGCTTGAAGGTATTTTGCTCAGTAGTTTCAGAGGAGAAGTTTTTTGAAATAGTTTAGAACGACAGACGACGACGACGACAGACGACGGACGACAACGGACGCCCAGTGATGGCATAAGCCGACATGGGCCTTTCGGACCCGGAGAGCTTAAAATCGAAATTAAAACATTGATTTCAATGACAATAAATTTCTAGGAAATCACGAAGAAAATATTTCTGTCTGAAACATCGAAACCAGTCAGCGGAACGAAAAAAGAGAAGAAAAAAGGAAAACTTCTGTGTCAACAACAACTGTCACATATGCTATTGTTTTTCTTTCTTATTTTTTAAGATGATTGAATCAAAAACTGTTGATGAAAAGCTCTTTTCAGCGTAATCAATTTGAATTGTTTTACTTAAAATAATTCACGATGAATTCTTGCATTGGAATACACGTGTTTTGTGTGTTTATGACAATTGTTATTGTTCAAACAATGGCAAATTGTAAGTTTAAAATTTATCATCTAATTTGAATCTAAATAAAACATATTCATGGTAATTTTAGATCGGACTGCTTATTTTTACTTAACTTCTTTTTATAGTTGAATGAACTTTAGGTTATAGTATCCAAATGTTCAAGTTGGATGAATTCATCCTATAAATGGCTACAACATTGTCAAGTCCGACCTGGATGAAAAATAAAAAAGGGGGAGGGCTGCAAAATATATCATTATATAGGTCCATCAGTTTGTTAAGGGCTATTAGTGCATTTCTTCCGTTTCTAACATACGTTTGAAAAGTTCGCTGAAAATGCGTCTACAGTTTGTCGTTCGTCGTTTTGTTAGTTCAAACACTGCATTTCGTTTTAAATTTAACTGTTTGAATCAACTATCTACACATATTTTCCGCATTCAAAATATTTTATTTTGACGAAAGAAAAAGAGGTATAATCTGATTGTCATAATTCAAAACAATTTCGAAAGTTACTCAAATTTAGGAATTGGACTACTTTTTTCATTGCTGCTATTTTCAATAATACTAGATTATCGTTGATCATCTCAACGAGATTAATTTCCTCGTTTGAGGGTACGGCGAAAGTGAGAAAAGCGATCGAGTTGAGATTAATAATGATAATCTGTTTATCGCTATTTCACCGATGACGACGGTTATTAATTTCATTGACAATAGCACGCGTGCTCTTAGTTTCTACCGGTAATTTTTCATATCACTCTACTGTGATGAAAAAAGAAATGATCAGTCAGTAAGATCAATGTAAAATTTCGTAATATAGCAATAAAAAGGTTTTATCATCACTATCTTCATACATTCATCTGATGACGATGATGAACTGACAATAAAATTATATATTCACAGAAAAACATGTTCTGTGTGTCTAAAACACTCGTTCTACAAAAGCTATTTTCCGGCGTAATAAGTTTGAATACAAAAACATGTGCATGCATTTCTAATAGTTCATACATGGTCATTATGCCATTATTTAACGATGCATGTGTTTATTCTTTTGTTACGTTTAACAAACTATAACAAACGGCATTATTTCCCAATCCACTATCAATAAATATGTTGAAACTAAACTTCCTATAATTGACTTAAATGGTGTTTCGATCCTTTCTAACAAGGAAAACAGGCCGATTGAGTGGATAAAGAGGGAATGAAAAAAATCCACTCTGTTTATCTTTTATTTATTTTTTACTATTTTATTTTTAGTACTGTCGCAAATTGAGTTTACCTTGTTAACTAAAAAGAAGATTATGAGACTCAAAATGTGACTTTTTTGTTTATTTTGTGAGAAATGCAACCCCCAAAAAAATCGGAATTCATAATTGGGGCTTTCTTTGTTACGGACTGGTAGAACGTGGATTTTAACACTTCAAAATATTTTCAACGTCCAATATTTTTTTTGGTTATAAAAGAATTGCATTTGTCTAGAATTAAAGACTATAACTTACCCAGTTCATGTTGTAATCGGCCGATTCTTTGTTTCCCCTCAAAAATGACTATTGTAATTTGGCTTTAGAACTTAGCCATATGCGTAAAGATACAAGTATTTCAAATAGTATTTGAATACTAACATAATTTGTCCTAAATCTAGAATGTGACTTTAGGACAGATAATAGATTTCTATTATCATATGTGATAAATTCAAGATCATGTACAATGATGTAGCTTTTGGTGTTTAAATAAATTAACACAATCTTTATTGGTTAACTTTATGATAAAGATTACACAGATTCGCCTTATTATTTACAAAACTGGGTCGATGACTGATGGTGGAGTTTTTATTCCCCGAGGGTATCACCAGCCTAGTAGTCAGCACTTCTATGTTGAGATGAATTATCATTGATATAGTCATAATTTTAAATGAACTTTTGATATTTTGAATATTAATGCTTTTCTACTTCAGGAATAGTTCACCTTGGTTATAATTGGCAAAACGTTTAGGAATTTTCGGTCCTCAATGCTCTTCAACTTCGTACTTCATTTGACATTTTTAACTGTTTTTGATTTTAGCGTCACTGATGAGTTTTTTGTAGCCGAAACGTGCGTTTGGCGCCAATATAAAATTTCAATCCTGGTAGTTATGATAAGTTTATCTTTTGGTTGAAATTGCTAATCAAATAAGTACCAAAATATTTTTGTATTTATACCGCTTCTGGCTGTAAATAAAACCAATTCATCTTCGGATTCATGTACCAATTTTCAATACTTTGTTTATGTTTTGAGATTTTTATCCTTGTATTATGGTCTTATTTTATAAACCAACACTACTTAGGGTGTATTTTGATTGCCTCCCCCTTTTATGTATTATATTTTTTTTTTGTTATTTTTTTTTTTTAGTTTTAAAAACACTAAATCATGACGCCTTCTTCTAACATAAAGAAACCTCACACCCCTTTTCCTGGTTCCATTTGTTTCGGACCCACTCTTTATTTTGTAACTCCCTGGAGATATAGACCAGCTTTACTATCCATAACTTGTTTAACTGTATTAAAACAAATGTAATGATAGAATAACACAATATACATCTTTCTTTAAAATATGCAACAAATTTATAAAAAATAAGAGAAGGATATATGCAAATCAACTTTAATTTCTTAAGTAGATAGAGGCACATTTACTGGTGGAAATTTAATTGCCCGAGGGTATCACCAGCCCAGTAGTCAGCACTTCCCTGCTGACATGAATTATCATTGATATGGTCATATTTATAAAATAACTGTTTACAAAACTTTTTAACTTTTGAAAAAACTAAGGCTTGTCTACTTCAGGAATAGATTACCTTATATGTATTTGGCAAAACATTTTGGAATTTTGCTCCTCAATGCTCTTCCAATTCGTTCTTTATTTGGCTTTAAAAAAAATTATTTTGGATTCGAGCGACACTGATGAGTTTTTTGTAGACGAAACGAGTTTCTGGTTTAAATACACAATTTAATCCTGGTATCTATGATGAGTTTATTTTAAATAAACAAGATGACAACTTTCTGACTTGGAAAAGCCACATGAATATATAAGAGTCTTAATTAGATTAAGATTAGGTCAAGCTTGTTTAGGAAGCAAATGATCGGTTTTTAAACATTCACATTTGAAACTTGCTTTTTAACGTGTCAAATGGTTTTTTAAGAGGTGTATATAATATACTAGTGATGCTGTATTTTATTTCGTTTCAGCACAGACTGTTGACAACAAGCGAGAGATTATTCATGAATGGGTGACTCTAGATTAATATTATCCACCACGTATGAAAACTATGTTAAAAGACTCAAAATTGCTTATTTCAGAAAATATTGCAATATCAAATCTTGATGTATTAAACGGACAAATATTTATACCTATAGATAGAACATCTAAGCCTGGAATTCCAGCATCTCTTAATACTGTAATAAAGAAAACCGGGAATTTCCTTCTTAAACCATTTCCTAACCTACGCATGAATAGAATTGGCGATTGTAACAGCATTCAATCTGCAATCAGCGTGAACATTGACCCTAATACGAATCTAATATGGATTATAGACGAAGGAGTTGTAAATAAGGTCCGTTTTTTGCGTCGAAAACTAATAACTTTTGATATCAGAACGAGACGAGAAGTATTTCGGCATATATTTCCCGAATCCGTTATATCTGAATCATTAAAGCTCTTTGATCTAACTTTGGATAGAGAGCAAGATTTAACTAGGTATGCCTATATTGTTGATTCTCTTTCATTTAAACTGATTGTTTTAGATACAATAACAAACAAATCTAGGTGGTTTTCACATCCTTCAATGGAGGCCGAAGAAAGTGCTGGAAATATTACTATAAACGGTGAAACTATCTTTAGCAGAGGAGGAATAAACAGCATTTCTATTTCATCGGACTTCAAATTCGTTTATTATTTCTCTGTTGCTAGTTTCAAAACATGGCAAATTCCTACAAGTATACTGAGAGATTGTTCATCCGACAATAACACATTTGCTGCAAATGTCAGAATGGTTGGTATTCGTCAACACCATGCGGTAAGTTTGACTTCCGGAACAAGAAGCTTCTTTTTCCCTGCTCAAGAAATCGATGATATATTGAAATAGGACCGTGAACAAGACATCAATTACTACGGGAGCAAAAAAGGAGTAAACCTTCGATCATTACAGAGGCTGTTCCAACCACTGCCTTGAATTGGGTTTTTGGGATGCATATAGATAACGGATATTTATTCTTCATCACAAATAAGTTATATAAAATCCGTCTCGAAACCATGGACTTTTCAGGCAACGATGGACCAAATTTTTCCCTTCAGAAGATCTTTGTTGGGGAAGGTAGCTATTTGCTAGGAAAATAATATGAAAAACAAAGTGTGTGATATCTAGTATACTGAGTGCCAATGAAAACTCAACACATGGTTTTTCAAAAATAAAATTTATATTAGAAATGATAATCTTTCAGAATAAATTGTTCTTGGAAATTAACAATTGTAACAATAGATCGATATGAAACAAAAATGTTTCATTGACATCTTTCAGACGCTATAGGTAAACGAAACATCCTATGTCGAATAATCAACTCACAGTCCTAACAAAACATGTTACAACCCCGTTGTGCAGCGCAATCTCGACAACGCCGTGGAACTAATCAAATCGGACGTTTAATGTGATCTCAAGGAATGTTGTTCCACTAATCCCGCATATCAAACTCAAGCTGACTTTATGATATTGGTGGTGGTTTTCATCGTCTAAACCATGTCCAATCTGATGCAAAATTTGCTCGTTCGGCCCAAAATCGGGCGAAACACATGACTTTTGGCCAAGATGGGTGCCAAATGTCTATGTTACCACCACTGACGGTTTTTGGTACACAATGAATGATTTTTGGTCTACAGAATTCGATATTTACGCTTTACGACCGTTTAGATGTCACTAAAGAAAGACTTTGGTGCTCTTTAACAATTTCTGCGGAAATGGTGCTTTACTGAAATTGCTCCAAAGGATCTACCATGACCACCATTAAACTCTCGTGACCTTTGTTCACCCATCAGAATCATTATCGAATATGTTTAAGACCGAATGTATCGGTCTGGCTGAGCGTTTCTTGCTTTGTGTACCCCGGGATGTCGCGTATCATTACATAATCCATTTTGGTTGAATTTGTGGATGATTTGGGTTATTGTAGAGGCTACAACTTCAGTCTTCTCGTAGTTGTATGCAGTGAAAGGCTTCATTGGATCATGCCAAAACTGCATGTCGCTGGTTGTCAGAAAGTCCTGGCATTTACTCAAATGTTTATTGCAGTTTCCTTACAATAAGGGCGGGACAATTCATGACATTAGTCAAGCTTTAAATGACAATCGTGAAAATGGTGCGTAGGTTGAAAAGCGGTGAACTCGGTTTATTTCCGTTCAAAATAACCCTTACTTCGCATTTGTTCCAAAAATCACTCAACCGTAAAGTTGTCGTCAATTGTCTTAAAAGTCATTTTAAACCAACTATACAAAGTTCTAATATAGATAAAATAAAAATTATAAGATTTTTTGAAAAAACAAAAGTGTTGCGTTTTCATTGGCACTCAGTATATTTTGTTTCTGTGTATTAATATGATCAACTGTTTATTGATGATCTTTGTTCTCAAATTTTGAGAAAATAACCAAAGTTCCTAATTTCTACGGTTGCAAAATATTAAAAAATTCTGACACATATGACATATTGATGTTTTATCCATTTGTTTTCTGTTACACGTATTAACGATTTTCTCGCCCAAAATTTGTCATAGGATAAAGCAAATTTTTTAGTGTTTTCGACCTGCTAGCCACACATGTTTCTCGACCAAAATGTAAAGTGCAAAAAATTCATGTAAATAAAAGCTCCACCATGAGCGCACGAGACGCCCGTCACCAAAAGGAAAGATTTCACCTAATGAAGTTCCATAACTCCGTACAGTTTCATGATATCTGCAAAAAGCTTTTTTAAGTTATAATCCAAAATACTGTAAAACTTTCCCGTTTTTATGCCCCAACTACGATTGTAGTGGGGCATTATGTTTTCTTGTCTGTGCGTCTGTTCGTCCGTCCGTTCATTCGTTCGTCTGTCCCGCTTCAGGTAAAAGTGTTTGGTCAAGGTAGTTTTTGAGGAAGCTGCAGTCAAATCAACTTGAAACTGAATACACATGTGCCTTATTATATGATCTTTCTAGTTTTAAAGCCAAATTAAACTTTTGACCACAATTTCACGGTCCACTGAACATAGAAAATGAAAGTGCGAATTTCAGGTTAAAGGTTTTGGTCAAGGTAGTTTTTGATGAAGTCCAATCGACTTGAAACTTAGTACACATTTTCCCTATGATATAATCTTTCTAATTTTAATGCCAAATTAGAGATTTTCTCCCATTTCACGGTCCACTGAACATAGAAAATGATAGTGTTGATGGGGCATCCCTGTACTGGGGACATATTCTTGTTTAATGTTCAAAATTCCAACACTCAAATATATAAAAATCTGAAGGAAGCTAACATCAATAGATATAAACAATTTTTTTGTACTTAAAATTCATGAAAATTAGTGAAATCCTTTTTGAGTTTTGTTCGACATTAACGACGGACGGACAACGGTATACCATAACATGTCTCATAAATGGGTGACAGAAACCATCAAAAACACATTAGTTTGGTGATCTCGTTAAAAATCATACCTAGGCTAGGTGTCCATATGTATATTGACCGCTATAAACAGATATAGGAAGATGTGGTGTGAGTGCCAATGAGACAACTCTCCATCCAAATAACAATTTAAAAATTAAACCATTATAGGTTAAAGATAAACAGTTCATTAACATACAAGTCACCAAAAAGGAAATAAGCTATGATGAGGGTGCATATAACATCGAACAAACATTGGTGTAACTCTAAAAAAAAAATAGTTGAAATTTGCAAATATCAGCAGAGTCGTCAAGGAAACAAATCGACAAACAATAAACCCTTACCAACATTGACAAATACAAAAAATGATTCAACAAATATACAAAAATACTCTGCCAAAAAAAAGAAAGCCAAAATGTTTCTTCTTTTATGTGTACTTCACATCGATCATTCAAGGTATATTGAGCTAAAACTTCACACACTTATGTAATATATGCATGATTCAAAACAAAGATTAAAAAAAAAGAATACAATTTTGTCAAAACCATGCAGGTACCGGTAAAGGTCTACATTTGATGTAACCACTATGCGCAGCTAACATTGTTCAAATCTTCTTGGTATGGATCGAATCAAATTGTGTATTCGAATATGTGGTACTAGTATTATTTGAAAATTATTTTACAACGTTTAATTGAGTTGTTCCATTGACTGAGGCGACTTGGTGTTGTTTGTTACGTATATCAAGTTTGTCCTAAGGATGTTCTATGGTATTGAAATCTAGCGACATTTAAGGAATACACTCATACTAGATACCAGGATAAAAAAAAGATATTTGCGCAAGACAAAATTTTGCCAAATACAGTTAAGGTAATATAAACATGAGGTAGAAACCCTTTAGTATTTCAAAAGGTTCTAACAGTTAATTCATCATTACATCTATTACCATATTAATTATAATTCATGCCATCAAAAACGTGCTAAATCCAGGGTTACTTTTGGTTTATGGAGTCGGATATTGTCCTGACAGAAACATTCTTTCTGTCGACCAAAAATATTGAGTAAGTGTGGCTAAACAAATTCGTTTCTTTAAGTTTCTTCAGTTAAATATCATTGGTTATTATCCGTAAACCTAGGATACCAACAAAAATTATAGGATCCTGGCATGGGACATGTACATAACGGATGTTGTGGGCTTAAACATGTGTGTGAGCGTGCAACAATCCCCAAACCCGAGAGAGATATAAACGCACAATATAAGGAATTAACTGTAATAATCTGTTGGAAACATAAAAAAAGCATTTGCTATAAATCAAAAGAAACAAAGTATTAATAGAATTTATTTGCTTTCTCCCTCAATCTTGCTGAACATTTCAAATTCATGAGGAACAAAATATATCTTGTTGTTTCACTATAACAACTCATCAAAGGTGTATGGCTTTCAGTTTAAAATACTAGATGCGCGTTTAAGGTAGCACACTACAAATATTTTTCATCCCCAATCAGACATCTTTAAACGGATGTAGTTCCATTCATTCACCTGTAAATTTTATAAATGAGGTACCAAAAGAAAGAAGAATTTTTCAAATTGTGATAATTTCATTATGACATAATTAATTGTTATGTAATAAGTTGCTATATTGTGATGTCCATACTTTAATGAATTAGGCTTCTTTCTTATTCTTTATTATTCATAGCATCCCAAAGTATTTTATAGATTCTTGTACAACACAGTTTGACCTCCAAAACTGTGTTTCAGATTTTTCTTATTGTATTTCATTCTCCCTGAAATCTTCAATGAAGTGCAACATCAATTCATAAGAGATCACTAAATTCAATTGGGTATAAAATTTGTTCTATGGGTGTTTTTGGAAATCTGAGACACGGTTTCATTCGTTTAGTCAGGAAAATGACATTTTTTAAGATAAAAAGGTTACTTTGTTTGTTTGTTATGTCAAAATTGTAATACCAAGAACAAAAAATGTACAGCAATGTAAAACAATACACGACCATTTTTATGTGTATATTTTCATTCAGGACGTTTGTGAAAAAACTGTGACGTTTGACTCACCATTTTGTCTTAAAATTTCTAGTACCAAGTCATGAAAATGGCGGCTGTTATCATGGTTATTATATAGTTCGTGTTTGGGTGTGTTGCATTGTCGTTTGTTTTTTGTCCACTTCAGTGTCTCTGTTGTTTTGATATTTTCTTCTTATTGTTTGTGTGTTTCCCGTGGATTTAGTTTGATACCGCCTACTGTTGCTTTTATTTGAACTTGTCTTGTTTGTTAGTTTGATGTTTGTCTCGTTGATAGTTACTAGCATGTAATCTTTTTCATAAATCATTCAGTGAAAGCTACTCCGGACTTGTTAAAAGGATTATCATGATTATATTTGTAGGTTCATTACAAACATTATTGCAGCATTTTTGCTACGAGTTCAAGAAAAGTGTTGTACATCTGCTTTGATTTATCATTAGTTCATTTAGAAATTTTGTGTCTTGAACAAATATGTTTTATCTTATATTTTATTTGTTTAAAAGTAAAGTAAATCACAACGTAAGGGAACATTTAACGAACAGTAACCGTGAATAGAATAGTGCACGGAAGGTTGTGAGACTAAATACTTTGGAAATAAAAGCCCATTGTCAAGTCAGGTTCTCCAAAAGGTTAAGCATCCATAGCTCACCATATATTGTACAGTAAGCTATACAAGATTACTGCATGACATTTGGTTCATACAACACACAGGTTTAAAAGAGGGACGAAAGATACCAAAGGGACAAACTCATAAATCTAAAATAAACTGACAACGCCATAGCTAAAAAATGAAAAAGACAAACAGACAGACAATAGTACACATGAGGCAACATAGAAAACTAAAGAATAAACAACACGAACTCCAACAAAAACTATAAACTTTAATTTATGTACACTTATTTATATAGTGTATTTAAATATAACTCAGACAACAAAAATATCGATCTATCAGGTGACACGGAAGTTTAAAGTCTACGTTTTTAAAATGGCGACTACAAAGGACAGCACTGATAATTTTGAGGATTTATTGACTTGTACCATTTGTTTAGAGACATTTACAGAACCCAAATATTTACCTTGTCTCCATACATTCTGTCAGACATGCATAAACACTTACATTCTGTCTACCGTGGACAAGGGGAAAACTGAAACAACTTTTAAGTGTCCGATTTGTCGACAGGATGTTTTGATGGAAGAGTCACCAGGTAACACAGAGACCTGGGCTAAAAAATTACCAGGAAATCATTTTGTTGCTTCAATGATGGATAGACACGAAATAAGAAAAAGGGAAAAAATGTGTGATTCATGTAAGGTGAATAATAAATCTAAAAAAGCGAGGTCTTTGTGCACAGTATGTGATGAGGCATTTTGCAGTTCTTGCGAAACATACCACAAATCATTTAAAATTTCTGCAAAACACCCGATTATATCTCTAGAGGACGTTGGAACTAATAAAGAAACAGTGATTGTTTCTTCGTTGATATTTTCTGAAGAACATTCAGGGGAGATCATCAAGGCCTACTGTGTTGACCATTCTAAACCAATATGTACATTATGTGCCACTTTATCGCACAGGAAATGTGATGACGTAACCACAATCGAGAAGGCAGTTTCAGGCATAAAAAAATCCCAGAAATCGATGGAAATGTCTACAGAACTTAGAGATACGAGTAAACAGCTGTCCGATTTAATACAAAACAGAAAAACCCATTTGACAGATTTCGAAAGTGAAGTTGGCGCTATTCTAACAAAGGTCAGTACCATGAAGGATAACATTATCGAGCATCTGAACAAAATTGAAGGACAAATCAAGGACGAAATAATCAAATCGAAGAAAGAAACAGTCCTGAAACTTTCCGAAGAGTCAACAGATCTTGAAAGTCTGAAGAGTACGGTTGATAACTGGATTGCTATATATGATACTTGTTTACATCATGGATCCGAACTGCAATATTTACTGGAAATTAATAGAATTAGCGAAAATAAGGAAAAATTTGGTGATGCATTTATCAAAAGTATGAGCAAAATAAAGAATATTTCGATGCATTTAGAAGCTAATGATATAGCAGAAAATTTTGCAAAACGAGTTCCAGTTATGGGACAGATTAAACTAGTTGAAACCGACACAAGTTGTCCGAAACTGTCGCTGGACAAAACAATAAACTTTCACAATGGAAATATCAATGTTATAAAATGTATTGACTTAAACGCAAATTCTGTATTTCTGAGTGGTCTTTTTATGAAAGATGAATTTATCTTTACAAACAGTCAGTCATATGAAGTATTGAAATTTAGTCACAACGGAGACATTCTCGCAAAACTTAAGCTATCAGACGAACCATGTGATATAGATCTAATAAATGGCACGAAAGCTGCAGTTTCAAGTAGTTCGAAAACAATATATATTATCAACACGCAGGATATGACGCTGTGTCATATCGTGGCTACCACATATCCAGTTCATGGATTCTGTCATGTAAACGGGGAATTTATTCTTGCAAGTTGCTCAACTTTGACATGGATTAATGCAACCACTGGCGTCCAAACTGATCAGGCGTCAACAATCGGGGACAGCTTTCTTCTATATGCTAAAAACAGGAGTGATTACATTTGTGGTGATGGATCAAATACGGTGTCTAGAACAGTAAATAATACAAAAGTGTTTTCTTACACAAATGAGAAACTTTCACACGCAAGAGGTATATACGTAGACTACGACGAAAATTTTTATATTTGTGCATACAATTCAGGAAACATACATCAAATAACAAAAGATGGTAAGCTGATAAGAATTATTCCAGCTGAAAGTATTGGAATAAAACAACCGTGGGTTATACGTTTCAAGAAAAATAGCAACCAATTCTTTGTCACTTGCTATCAAACGGGAAAAGTTGTCGTGTGCGAAATAATTTGAAATTTTAGTATTGTATTTTTATCTCTCATTATTCGAATGAAGAAGTATCGTGCAATGTTTTTATTTTATTTTGAAAAAATAAGTAAGTTAGCAAATAAGTGAATAGCTATTTACAAATGTAACAGAATGTAATTAAGACAGGTATTTTGTACATCTCTCCGAACACATTTGTATGTGACTAATTTCCTAAGAAATGATTTATTTAATAAGAAATTGTTCATTAGCTCATATTGGTAAATGATAACGCTATTGGTTATGCATGAGCCGGAAGTATTCTAAAAATAAAGCAATATAGTTTGGAATATTTTCTCGTTTGACTTATTTTATTTAAATACATTGGGTCATAACGGGTCTTTTGTAGAGTATATGGGTTTTTTGCTCATTGTTGGTGATCATAAAGTGACCTGTCATAAATGCTTTGGTTTATATCATTTGGTGTCTGGTAGACATTGATTCTCATTGGAAGTCATGCCAGATCTTTTGTTTACATGTATAACAGATGAAAAAAGGACTCAGAGTGAAAATATAAATCAAATTTGTACTCGCTACGAAACAGGAGAAAAGCTCGGTGAGTCTCGCTTGTCGTCTTGCTTCAAAAGCTTATACAAATAATTTTTACATTTTTTGACAATGAACATATTATGTATATGTACATCAAATACAGATCGCGATTGTATTCCTTCTATTATGAATTACAATATACGTTGAACCACAAAAGTCAAAATTTTTCAATCGCGTAGTGGAATCAACTATTTGTAGATAACTTTTGGACAAGTTTAAATCTCGGTCTTTTTCTGCAATTTATTCTTACATACTTATGATTTTTTTAACCCTGTATGCTAACATTGCCAATGTTAATTTTAAAACTGTTTGAATGCTCATTGAACGACAAATCTATTTGACGTATAAAATTTTCTGACGTCAGACTCAAAAATCAATGTATGTGTTTGTAGTTAGATGTTTTTGTGTTTTGTTAAATTGTTCCTTTTAAAATTGTTATACGATGATGACTGATGTACCATATGTTGACAATTTTATTTATTGTGTCTGTTTAGTTAACGCATCAATGTAAATATAACGGAATTTGATGAGACTGTCATCAAAGAGAGAGAGGGTTAGTGCTTTAAAACAAGGTTCAATCCACCATTTTCTACATTTGAAAATGTCTGTACCAAGTCAGGAATATGACAGTTCTTGTCCATTCGTTTTTGATATATTTTGTTATTTGATTTTGCCATGTGATTATGGACTTTCCTAATTGATTTTCCTCTGAGTTCAGTATTTTTGTGATTTTACTTTTTTCTACATTTGAAAATGCCTGTATCAAGTCAGGAATGTGACAGTTCTTGTCCATTCGTTTTTTATGCGTTTTATTTTTTGATTTTCGAATGTGATTATGAACTTTCCGAATTGATTTTCCTCTAAGTTCAGTATTCTTGTGATTTTACTTTTTTGTAACAATATTTTTAATTGCTACAAAAATATCAAGCTTATATATACTATTTGACACCAGTGGATAAACTTGAATTAATTTTTTCACAAATAACTGTGAATAATTCTTGCTGTACTTCAACTTTCTCGGTGTGAAAGACAAGTAAACACAATGTCTTTAACCTGATCTAATTAATATTGATTATAAACCATACATTCAACTACAAAAAGAACTTTATAGATGTACATTGTGAAGTTATTAATGACCTTGGTGTTTTTTTTAATGTAAAAAGATTCGAATACTAGTAAGCAGCCGTTTTTTTCAAAGAATAGTATCAGATTATTGCATTGCATTTGTTATATCTCATGTATTATCAGCCCTTGGTTCAATATCAGCCCAAGAACCGCATGGCTCGAGGGCTGGTATTGTCAGAGGGCTGAGAATACATGCGATATGAAAAATGCCATGCGATAACGCTACGGAAAGGCATGTGATAATTTTCAAAGCATGTGATAAACTTTTCATATCAACCCGCTTAGCACCAATTCGAATATGGAATTTACTTTAATTTTGTGCTGTTATGATACGATAAAAATCATATGTGATTTAGTCTAAGTATAATTTAATTTATTTTTCATTGTTTTTCTAATATTTCAATACTTATTTGTATTCCGAACCTGATTATGATATAGTTGTCGGGAAATTGTCCCTCCTCACAAATGTATGTTGAACTTTTAACTGAAAAATAAACTAATAGATATCACAATACTGAAAACTGACCTGATTGTTTTAACTCATATTTGTTATATACAACTACAACCACTGGAGAACTTTATTTCGTAGTTTGTAAAACTGCTTGACCCTTCAAATAATCTTACGGTAAACACACAGAGGTATTGTGTGAGTGTCTATTAATCAGAAAGGTGTTTTACTTTTAATTTTTGTAGTTAGTTTACATCTTTATTTTAGGTTATCTTATTCTTACATAAAAGCAACAAATTAAAATTGCAAATAATTTTAATTGCTAAAACAAATCAAACTGATATATTGTTTGACACTAGTGGATGAACGTGAATTATTTATTTCACAAATGTTAAAGGACTGTGAATAAACCCTGCTGTACATAAGATTACCCGTTGGAAGACAAGTATAAAATGCCTTTAACCCATTGTAATCAATATTCATTATAAACCGTACATTCAACTACACAACTTACCTCATAGATGTCGAAAAGTACATTATGAAGGTGATACCTTGATTTATTATTTTAAAAATACAAGGCAGCCGTTATTCACAAAACTTTTTGTTATACTAAGGCTTATCTCAGCATAGATCTCCTTAGCCGTATTTGGCACCACTTTTTGGAATTAAATCCTAATTGCTCTTCTACTTTGTACGTGTTTGGCTTTATAACTATTTTGATATGAGCGTCACTGATGAGTCTTATGTAGACGAAACGCGCGTCTGGCGTACTAAATTATAATCCTGGTACCTTTTATAACTATTTACACCACTGGGTCGTACCACTGCTGGTGGATGTTTCGTCCCCCACGGTATCACCAGCCCAGTAGTCAACACTTCAGTGTTGACATGAATATCAATAATGTGGTCATTTTTACAAATTTTCTGTTAACAAAACGTTTAATTTTTCAAAAAAACAAAGGATTTTTCTATCCCAAGCATAGATTTCCTTACCCGTATTTGATACAACATTTTGGGTTTTTGGATACTCAATGCTCGTCTACTTTGTACTTGTTTGGCTTTATAACTATTTTGATATGCACGTCACTGATGAGTCTAGTGTAGGCGAAACGCACATCGGCGTATAAAATCATTATCCTGTTACCTTTGATAACTATTATCTTCCTTAGGAATAGATTTTTTTAGGAAAACTTTTAGGAATTTTGGTCCTCAATGCTCTTCAACTTCGTACTTTTTTCGGCCTTTTAAACCTTTTTTGGATTCAAGTCACTGATGAGCCTTTTGTAGACTAAACACACGCCTGGCGTAATTCACATACAAAATTTAATCCTGGTATCTATGATGAGTTTGTTTTCAATGAACAGTATATTTATCTCTTATTGTTTTAACATACCTTTTGATGGCTATTATTCGTTTGTTTCTCTTTCCTATATTTTCTCCTATTTATCTGTTTATTTATTGTAACCCTGTCGTGTAATGTTGTCATTGAAATGTTATAATTAACACTGCCATTAAAGCGGGAGGTTAGGCATACCACAAAACCACGTTCAACCAACCAATCATAAAATGCCCTGTACCAAGTCAGGAAAATGGCCATTGTTATATTATAGTTCGTTTCTGTGTGTGTTACGTTTCGGTGTTGTGTCTCTGTTGTGTCATAGTTCTCTTATTTTTGATACATTTCCCTCAGTTTTAGTTTATAACCCGGATATGTTTTTCTCTATCGATTTATGAATTTTGAATAGCGGTATACTAATGTTGCCTTAAATTAATGCTTACGTGTATTTCGAGCTTGTTTGTCATATAGTTATCGGGATTTGTTCCAACTCACAGAGATATTTTGGCCCTCTGATCTTTATCCTAAAAAGGGCAAATATATATATAAAAAAACTGAATACTGACCGGATTGATTTTGTCTCATATTCGTTATACTTCCACAACCACTGACGAATTTTATTTCGATGTTTGTAAAACTTTTTGGCCCTTCAAATACTAATAATCTCAGGATAAACAAACCGCGGTATTGAGAGGTTGTCAATTTAAGAACAATCCATAATTCTGTTGATTTTTTTAGCTGATTTACAATTTTTTTCGAGGAAGTGCTAATAAGGTCTTCTGATTCTTACATAAAAACACATCTTAAATTGCATATCAGGAAACATGGTTATTATAGTGTGTTTTGTTACTAACACAGCTCTTCCTCATTTTTAGAAAAAAAGCATCATTTGTTTAAAGTGTTTCTTACGATAAAAAAAAAGTATTGACAGCGTGTTATAACACATCACATATAACTATGTACAAAATGATCGCCCCCTTAAAATTTAAAACAAATATTGACCGACTTCATATCAATAATTTCAACCCGAAAATGACCAATGACGAGAGACAGTATAAATGCAAATACCGAACTTCAAGGCAATTTGAAGAAAGAGAAGTCTAGAAAACCGACAAACGATAAATGACGTCCAAGGTATAGATAAGCAAATCGAAGAAAGAGGGAGTCCTGAACTTTCCGAAAATTCAACAGATCATGAAAGTATGATGAGTACGATTGGTTACCTAATTGCTATACACGAACCTTGCTTACATAATGGATTCGACCGGCAGTGTTTGCTGAAAATTAAAAGAATTAACGATATAAAACAAAATGTTGGGGATGCATTTTTCAAAAGTATGAGCGAAATTGAGAATATTTACATGCGTTTAGAGACTTATTATATAGGTAAAAAGTTTGAAAAACGAGTCACAATTATAGGAGAGGTAAAACTAGGTGAAACCAACACAAGTTATTCGAAACCTTAAATAGGGAAAACCATTAACATTTACACTCAGTCTGTTAATATCACGATAGGAAAAACCATTAACTTTCATACTGGTAATATCACGATAGGAAAAACCATTAACTTTCACACTGGTAATATCACTATATGAAAAACCATTAACGTTCACATTGGTAATATCACGATAGGAAAAACATTAACTTTTACACTGGTAATATCACGATAAAAAAGCCATTAACTTTCACACTGGTAATATCACAATAGGAAAAAGCATTAATTTTCACACTGGTAATATCAATGTAATAAATAGTATGGACTTAAATCGAAAGGTTTTCTATCTAAATGGTCTTTTTATGATTGATGTTCTTATTTTCACGACCGGCGAGTTATTGAAAGTCCTAAAATACAGCCACACCGGGGACTGTATCAGTGAAAAGATATATATACTAGCCAACAAAAGAAACGATACATGACTTTGAAATAAAATTTATCAAAAACTATTTAATATGAAACAAAATGAGATACAAAATTCTAAAGAGCTTTCATTTGCAAAGTATCTACATTCCGTGTAAATGATCAAAGGGTGCAAATTAGTTTTGCGGAAAGTTGAAAAAAATCGACACATAATTTCTTAAGCACAAAATTAAATTTCGAATGTGTTTAAAAAATATTCAATATGATAATCCAGTTATGTTCATGATGTAACTAATGGGTTGAAATATTGATTTTTCAAATTTTAGGGAAAAAAGTGTTTTTTGAAATCTCAAAAAATGCAAAAAAATTTTTTTTTATTTTCGTCTTAAATCAATGCTTTAGATATGAAAACAACACACACAAAATTTGGAAATTTCGGATTAGTTTTAAGATTTCTACCACTTTTTGAATATCACTTTACACATACTGTCTGTGGTAAATCAGTTGAAAATGTATACATTTTAACGATTTCTCGTCGGACCGAACTTTGCTTAACAGATAAACAAAGAAACTGTAGGATTTTTAAAAACAACTTGATGGCAAACACTGTCTTTACCTCTAAATGAGAGGTTGGCATCATTAGTTGGAACTTCTGTTTGTAAAATTGTCGTTTTATGTAAATTTTGTAAAAAAAAAAAATTACGGATTTATATTTCCATAATAATTAAGTTTTACTACCTTCAATATTGGTCTAATGAACGGAAAACTTTATCTTTAATTCGAATAAAGTCTTGTATCGTTCTCCTGTTGACTAGTATATGATATAGCAGAAAGGTTGAAAAAAAGGTGTACAAAGGTACCAGGATACTTACTATATCAAGATCACCAAACGATAAAGATAAAATATAATGCACAAGAGCTGTCGTTTTTAAGTAGTTCAAAAACATTTTTTGTCATCCAACCCATGATATGACGTTGTGGCATAGAGTTGCTAACACATATCCAGTTATAGTCGAAGGGGAATTTATTCTAATCCATAGCCACACTATTACATTGATTAACGCCACCTCAAGAGTAAAAAATGAAGATGCTAAAACAAATGGGGTCATCTTTTATCAATATGCAGACGACCTGAATGATTAAAATTGTGCGTCTGTGAAAAAAAAGCAGTGCCAAGAACTGTCAATGAAACAAAATTGATCATACACATATAAAAAACTTTCTCATAGAAGTATAGATGTAGACAGTGATGACGTAATGAGAATGTGTATATTTGCACGTGATATACATCAAATAAAGAAGATTGTACGCTGGTAAAAAGTATTTCAGCGTAAAGCTTCGGGATTAAACAAACCACGGGTTAACCGTTTCCTGAAAAATAGCAACTATTTTTTGGTCCTGTGTTTTGTAATAGGGAAAATTGTTGTGTGCGAAATTAGTTATTTTTCAGTGATATATACAAGTATCTATTTTATGAATATTTGACTAGTTTTGATTTTGAATATATAAGACATCATAAGCTTGATTTACTGGTGTATCATCCCATATGCGTTTGTAAGCAAATAAAATAAAAAATAAAAACTGTTGTTGCAGCCATAAAATGTACATATAAACGAAGAATGTAGTTAAGCAATGTTTTAAAACCAAAGCGTAGGTGTTAATAATCCGATTTTTTTAAAGTTGTGATTAGGCCTGGAATGTTTGAATAATTCTATATTGGTTATTAATATGGGGACGATACTTGTCCCTATTACAGTAGAAAATTCAATATTTTTTTTTTTTAAATCGGCAAAATTTCCTGAATTTTATATTGTACTCATGAACTCAAAATCGTTGAAAAAAAATTTTGTCGCGCTTTTGAATTTCCGGATCTGCGCAGAAATCTACTTCCGTTTCCGGTCTTGTTTGCATGAGACTTTGAATAAAATGTATATTTATCAGTCTAAGAAAGAAACTCAATACCAAATCATTTTTAATAATTGTTTGAATTGAAAAAAAACAAAGTTACCTGATGAAAGCGTTTCTTTGTTTTCATTGAATGTGACGTCATAACGACATAAACATCACAACTAAATCCCTAACAACAGAACCAACATTGGAAACGTAACGGTATTTCCGTTTCTTTTATTAACGTGTTTGAATTAAAAAAAAATGCATACAGACTTCGTTCCCATTTACAGGTTCTAGTAATGACTGCCTCATATTAAGTCATATTACTTAGTAGAAAAAATGATACAGCTAAGAGCATAACCAATAAATAGGAGTCCCTTTTGTAGATTTTTCAACGAAATCAGACGGAGGTGATCTTCTGTCATAAAAAGGGCAGAAGAAAAGTTAAACCTTCGTCATGACAGACGCGATAACCAACAATTGCGTTGCATGTTGTATTTGGAATGCATCTTAATATATATTTTTTTATCACAAAATAAATTACATGAAGTTTTTAAGAACAATTGATTTGTCATTCAAAGATAGAAATGTTTTTTATTGTACGAAGACATTTTTTTTTTTTATAAGTTTCTAAGCAATGTGGTTTTCATTAGGATACTACTCCACACAACCAACTTCACATGTTTGGTAGTGTTATTGAAGACTCTTCCCAGATTTCCATCTACTTCTAGGACTTGGCCAATTTAATAGTTCATAAACATACAACACAAATAAGGAGAACTAGCGTTATATAGGATGAACACAGCATTAAACACAAATTTATGTAAATCTGCAACAAATCTGAGTTCGCAAGTGTATACAGAATCGACAAAGATAAAATCCTTTCAAATTGGTCAACATTGGGAAATAAATCGATGAAAAACGAACACTCTATCAATTCACATATAAACAAAAATGTAGACACTGATAAAAAAATAGGTAAAGCATTCTATCCAAAAAAAAAACCAGAAGGATATAATCAAATTGTGTATTCGAAGCTGCGGTATTCTTTGTCAAATATATAACAACGTTTGACTGAGTTGTTCAAATAAACGAGGTTGTGGTTTGATGTGTTTGACCTGTGAATCAGATTAGTATCAAGATATCATAGATGGTACAAATCTGGCGATTTTTAGGGACTAGACAACACATGGATGTTGTTTGGAGTTAGGAAATCCATGGTTGCTTTTGCTTTTAGAGGCGGATATTGTCTTGAAGAAAAAAAAATCGTTTTTATACTTAAATTTTTGACGGATTAATATCATTGTTTAATCTCAGTAAACCTGTGACACCAGGTTCCATGCGAAGGAATGGTGCACAAAGAATGTTATGGACTTTAAAAATGTGTGAGCGTTCATCCATCCTCCAACCTGGGACACTGGTAATCAAACAATATAAAAACAAACCATAAACAAATTTGATTGGAAATGATATATATCAAAAGATTGGTACGAAGCAAACGAGAAATCAATATAAAAAGACACAAAGCATTATTGTTTAACACCTCCCATGAGCTCAGTATAGATTATTATACACACCCTTTTTAAAATGAACATAGAGCTTGACATAAAGGAAGTATTCCTTAATTTCTGAACTATTGAAATAAGTTAAAAAAAAACACATCATATTAAGGAAACAGGTATCTTGTATTCTAAATTATTAAAATTATCAAAATATAAGACTTTAGGTTAAATATGCCAGACACGCCTGGTGTTAGTTAGGTCATCTAAGCCTACAGTAAAACAAATAACTTTAACATTTCGAATAAAATGAAGTTTTATAAACAGTAAGTTTAATAAAAAGTAAAATCACAAAAATACTAAACTCCAAGGAAAATTCCAAAAGAAAAGTCCTTAATCAAATGGCAACATCAAAAAGCTTAAACACAACTTTTTCATAAAATGATGTATCAATTATATTTCATGTAATGGCTGGCGATATGTCATCGATCCACTGATAAATACTAACCTGTACCTCTTCCTCTACCCAATGTACCGCAAGCATAATATTAAAAGTCTGTTTTATAAATATGCAGACCAAAAACATATTCAAACGATAAAAGTACTATGGAATTATTTACAGTTGCATGCAGAAGTTATTTTCAGTTCTTTTCATCAAACTAGAAAAAAAAAGGTTTTAACGATTGTTATATAATTTTCGAATACAAAAATCAGTGATATTAAAATCAAATTATATATTTTCCTTTTGTTCAAGTCTAGAATAGAAATAAACACATGTTGTCATCAAAGACTTGTTAAAAGTCTAAGCTAAAACTAGAAGAATTAAGAAGAGAGAAAAAAATGACTTTTCCTAAAGCTGTCATTTCGGAGGGTCTAGAACGGGTTTACAGATTAGAGAATAAAGTACAAAAAGTGCAGATTATTCGGTAAAAAATGATAATAATAATAAAGCAATACAGGCAAGAAAAATGAAAATTAAATATCATGGGACTTTTAATTTAGAAGACAAGGAAACAAGAGAAAAAATATATAAAGAAGAGATAATGATTTGAAAATGAAAGAATAAAGGAATGAAGGAATCCCCCATGAAGACCCTTGTGCCATTTTGTTGGATGTTTGTCTTGTTCAGTGTTCGCCACGTCCATAAACTCACGAGCTATTTTTATATATTTAGTGAAATTCATCATTATTTTTATTTGTTTTACATATATAAGAAGTTAGAGTTGCACTAACAAGACGTGTTGTTTTACATGTCTAAGATGATGACCGAACACATTGTACTATCCGTCTTTGGTTTCTGTGTTATAATAGCCATTGCACATGCAAACAGATACAGTAAGTATTAAAACAATATTTAAAGGATTTTTTTTCATTGTCAAATTATTCAAAATATCTAATTACTGATTGGCAAAAAGTGCAAAGAAATGAAAATGAATAAGGAAAAGGGTCAAATTGGAAAAACATAAAAATAAGATCCCCTTCTTCTGAACTTAGGTGCAAAGTAATATTAATCCCAGCTCTTTATTTATATGATATAAATTGATAAGGTGCTGAAATATAAAGAATATAGAATAATGGTGAAAATAGATTAAGAATATAGGAAATATCTTCTGATTAAAACAATAACATCATTTTACATGTGCATGAATTCAAATTGTTATCATTGCAGAAGGTAAGTGCTTGCAATCAGCCTAATTGCATGCAGTTAATGCATTTACAATGATTATTTTGTTTTAGCTCTTTAATGAATTGTTGTTTATTTTATTTTTCAGCACAGAACATTGATGGCAAAACAACAATTATACATGAATGGGTGACACTTGAGTATGATTTTCCTTCGCCAATGAAAAGATCGTTAATAGACCAGAAGTTGCTCATTTCTGAAAACCTCGCGCTTGTTAATATGGATGTGATAAGAGGACGCATCTTTACAACTATAGGTAGGACGTCTAAGCCTGGAATTCCAGCAACTCTGACCACAGTTATTAAAAGAAACGGAAAATCCCTGTTAAAACCATTCCCTAGCCTAAGATTGAATAGAGCTGGAGATTGCAATAGCATTCAAAGTGCCCAAAGCATTAAGATAGATCCAAATACGAATTATAAATGGGTACTGGACGAAGGCAAAGTAAATAACATAAGATTCTGTCGTAGAAAACTTGTAGTATATTGCATAAAAACGGGAAAAGAAGTGTTCCGGTATATATTTCCAGACTCGGTTTTGTCTGAATCATCAATGCTGTTTGATTTGACTTTGGATAGAGATCAAGGTATAACTAGGTATGTCTATGTTGCCGATTCTATAGCTAATAAGCTTATTGTTGTTGATGCAGTTACAAACGCATCTTGGTTGTTTTCACATCCGTCAATGGTAGGCGAAGCTAGTGCGGGTAATATAACTGTAAATGGAGAAACGATCTTCAGTAGGGGAGGTATAAATGGTATTTCAACCACATCAGTTTTCAAATTTGTTTACTATTTCTGTGTTGCTAGTTTCAAAACGTGGCAAATACCTACAAGTATACTACGAAACCCTTCCGCTGACAGTATCGCATTTGATGAAAACGTTAGAATGATTGGTATTCGTCAACACCATGCTGTTAGTCTGACTTCCGGAACAAGAAGCTTCTTTTTTCCTGCTCTGGAAATCAATGATATATCAACATGGGATCGCAAACAAGACATTCTTATAGACGGGAGTGAAGAAAAAGTAAACCTTCGGTCAATACAGAGACTATCACCAACCACTGCCTTGAATTTTGCAGATGGAATGCATGTAGATAACGGATATCTATATTTTGTTACAAATAAATTCCACAAAGTCCGCTTAGAAAATTTGGATTTTTCTGGCGATGATGGGCCAAATTTTACCATAGGAAAAATATTTGTTGGAGAAGAAAGCTACTTGCTAGGTACACGTCCGAAATCATACAAGAAATAAAATTAAATCGATTAACAAAGTTATTGTTTCACTTATTACATATACATTACGTGTACGATATAACATAATACATAAATTTGGCCGTGTATTTACTGCCTTCTGATTGGTTAAAAGTATTATTTCAGTGTCATTTTTTATGGCGACACGTTGTATATTAGCATACGCCAAAATGTGTGTACGTTTTTATTATTAATATAAATAATGTTAAAAGGTTTTTGTGCCTTAGTTTTGATAGACATTTATTTATAATGAATGGCAATAATTTATTTTCAGTTTATTGAACCATAAATTATTCAATGTGAAGACTCAAAAATTTATTTTAATGTTCGATAAATTCAAAATAATAATAGCCATTCATTTGATAAATTTTTAACTAAATACGGGTCAAGGTTAATAAGAATCCCACACAGTAATGCACATATATGCAATAGATTAAAAACTGGAAAGTATTTCAAATCCCTAGTTTAAACCCAAAGATAGTAAACTAATTACACTGGATATGAATGCAGGGAGATGTGGGAATACGTCAATGAGACACCAACACGACGAAAGAAAAATGACTCATGTAGGAAGATCTGGAGAGGGCGGCTTCATTTCTATATTCTTTAATTTTTATACCATTTCTCTCTATTCTTATGTTTTTCAATTGAACACTATTCTGACTGTTTAAGCCCCCATTATTATATATTCATTATTTTTGTGTATTTTGTGTATTCTTTTTCTTTCTATATTGTGCACAATCTAATTAAAAAACCTATCTCTCATCGCTCCCGTTTTCTGATATAAAAATCACAATCTCTCATCGCTCCCGTTTTCTGATATGTCGCGTGGGAGATCTAACGAAACCCGCTTTGATGTCACATGTCAGTGAACTAGAAGTTGTGAATTTATAACGATATGCACATGAGTTGACGACCTATTTATAAGCCAATCAAAAAAGTTTATGAATTAATTTGACTGACGATTTCGTCGTAAATAAAATGAGTTACATCCCTTGACCTTACAATAAACTTTCATGATCGTGAAGACTCAATTTCATTGATCTAAAAAGACACACCTACGAGGTCACTCACATGCGACATCAAAGCGGGTTTCGTTAGATCTCCCACGTGACATATAAAAAAACTGGAGCGATGAGAGATCGGTTTTTAATTAGATTGTATTCTGCACTTTTTCTCTTTTCTGTAAACCTATTTAAGACCCTAATACAGGTAGGGCAACATGAAATTGAATGCATAAAAAAATCAGTCTTTAAAACACAATTCTCTAAATAACAGAAAACTTCATGATATTACATTCAATACAGACAATAAAACCCCACTTGTCTCATATTTTACTGTATAATATGTTATAACACTGAAAAAAAGGCAACAAAACATAAAATACGTAACTAAATAAATTTTTTGAAAGAAATTCAATGGTTAGAGTTACTGAAAGCAGAATCAAAGTTCTGCTGTCTGCTAGGGAAAATCATGCGTGTTTGATGTTTATGTCATTTTAACCCATATCAAAGAATGACAAGACCACATAAAAGAATGACAAAACCACACTAAAGAATGAAACATACATATCATGTAGTGTAAAATTGTCAAATTTTGAAACATCATTACGTAAGTTCAAGTAAATATAGGTCAAAATCATAACAGCACATTATTTTTGGTATTTTATGGTTTTTTTAAGATGAAGACTTAGTAGATTACATCCCAGCTCCTTTGTTCTACCAGTGGTGATCTGAGCCGGAGCATCCCTACCGGATCACGCCAGCTTGAGTATCTTTGTTTTGCATGCTTTCCTTTGTTCTGTGAAATTTTGGCGGGAATATCAAATCCACAATAAAACTTTTAATTAATTGCAAAGAGAAGACTATCTATTTAAATTTACGTAGAAAAAATTCAGTGTGTATGCTGGGATTCGAACTCAAGACCTTCAGCACACCAACCAACGACACATACCACTACACCAGGAAGACTGGACAACAATTTCAGTAATTTAACACACTTAAAGGAAGCAACATAGTTTTGATAGGTGGGGCGAGATGGCAGACCATTATTCAGTTGGGTTATATCCTTTTTCGTAAATAAGTGAGTTGTCTGACTTGTTGATCTAGTGTGGGCCGATTGGCAAGTGGGGCGAGTTGACATTATTTCATATAAATTAATCATCGTGTTTTGGGGTCTTAAAGGGTATACATTTTATAGTAATATATTAAGTATATTATAATGGTTGTGTGGCGTTCTAAACTAAATTTTATGAATTGTAAATGTTTTTTCGTCTAAGCAAAACCAGCTGGAATGTAAAATAGTTATCCCATTAGGACTTGGTGTGTCAGTGTTAGATCACCCTCTGGCCTCATTGTCTATGTCTTTTTTAACAAAAAAATCTTACAATAAAAATAATAATATTAGTATTGATGAAGGTATACTGAAATGTGAATGAGTAATGACTATTTTTTTTACTCTTAAGACTTTTTGTAAAATCTTTTTTTTTTCAAGTCAAATGAACTATTATAATATTGCACTATGAAATACTTTCAGCATCATTCAACAACATAAATAAACAAATCTACTGAGAAATTGTTAATAGATATAGGAAGATGTGGTGTGAGTGCCAATGAGACAACTCTCCATCCAAATAACAATTAAAAAAGGTAAACCATTATAGGTCAATGTACGGCCTTCAACACGGAGCTATGGCTCACACCGAACAACACCGAAATCCATTTCAAGTTATTTATTCAAATAGTACTATTAAATTGTTTTTAATTTTGATTATGTGATCATTTAGTCGGATTGCTGTCTCAACAACATATGAATATCCAAAGACAAACATGGATGCACAAACCGTAGCCAAAATTCTTGTCGAGGAAGTAATTGCTCGATTCGGTTCACCATATTCAATACACTCTGATGAAGGAGTGCAATTTAAAAGTGTCCATTTTCAAGAGCTCTGTAAGCTCTTACAAATCAATAAAACACGAACCACTCCCTTCCATCTAAAATCGGACGGAATGGTTGAAGATTTAACAAAACGTGATTTACTATGCTCAACTTATATGTTAACAAATACCAAAATGATTGGGACGAACATTTTCATTATGTTCTCAAGGCGTACAGATCTTCAGAACAGGAGACTACAGGCAATACCCCAAATTATCTAATGTCAGTTAGGTTGGAGACAACGCCTTTAGATATTCAGTATACAATGCTAAGAAATATTGCAACTATTACCCAGAACAAATGGGCGTGGGAGATAAAAGAGAGAATGGAAGAGGCACATTCGGAAGTAAGAGAAAAATAGCAAAGGGAATATGATGAGACAAAAGAAATATCATGATCAAAGTTATCATGGCAAACCTTTAAACAAGGGGATCAAGTTTTTGTGTTTTTTACAAAAGTAACAAGAGTGCACACGCTGAAATGTCTCGCCTTCTTTACTAATCATTGATAGTATGTTGATAGACCTAAATATAAAGCTTTATTACATCTGTCACATAAACTCAAAATAAACCAAGAAAACAAAACATTGATCAATGAACCATGAAAATGAGGTCAAGGTCAGATGAACCATGCCAGGCAGACATGTACAGCTAACAATTCTTCAATACAAAATATAGTTGTCTTATTGCTTATAAATTAAGAAAAACAGACCAAAACACAAACACTTAACACTAAGCAATGGACCATGAAAATGAGGTCAAGGTCAAATAAAACCTGCGTAACAGACATATAGATCATAAAATATTTCCATACACCAAATAAAGTTGACCTAATGTATAAAGTATTTGAAAAATAGACCAAACTCAAAAACTTAACTTTGACCACTAAACCATGAAAATGAGGTCAAGGTCAGATGACACCTGTCAGTTAGATATGTACACTTTACAATCATTCCATACACCAAATATAGAAGACCTATTGCAAAAAATATAAGAAAAACAGACTAAAACACAAAAACTTAACTATAACCACTGAACCAAGAAAATGGGGTCAAGGTCAAATGACACCTGCCAGTTGGACATGTACACCTTACAGTCCTTCCATACACCGAATATACTAGCCCTATTGTTTATAGTATCTGAGATATGGACTTGACCACCAAAACTTAACCTTGTTCACTGATCTATGAAATGAGGTCGAGGTCAAGTGAAAATCGTCTGACGGGCATGAGGACCTTGCAAGGTATGCACATACCAAATATAGTTATCCAATCACTTATAATAAGAGAGAAATTAACATTACAAACATCTTAACTTTTTTCAAGTAGTCACTGAACCATGAAAATGAGATCAAGGACATTTGACATGTGACTGACGGAAAGTTCGTAACATGAGGCATCTATATACAAAGTATGAAGCATACAGGTCTTCTAACTTCTAAAATATAAAGCTTTTAAGAAGTTAACTAACGCCGCCGCCGTAGCCGCCATAGCCGGGTCACTATCCCTATGTCGAGCTTTCTGCAACAAAAGTTGTAGGCTCGACAAAAACTGGCACAACGTCAAAATTAACCAGTTAATAGAGAGGACAGTTTAAGGTTAATCAAAAATGTGAGATGTCACATGTATACGAGGTTAATTGTGGGCGACAAAAACGTCCACAAGTTAAACATGTGGATCGCATACGTAGCGATCAGTACAGGTGTTAACGGGTGAAAATCATGAAGACATTCCGGTTATAGAAACGTAGGACTAGAAAATTTACCGTTTGAAACTTATGATAATCTATATGACATAGGAGACAATATTGATTAAATATCGAACAAAGATACAATGAGTAGAAAGTTAAGTAAACCCGAAGAGTTTTCAAATCCTGTACCAAGTTCGGTCTCACGGAGGCTAAGAAGGAAGCCACAATGGATGAACGATTATGTGAAATAGTAGACAAGCTAGTAGACCTTTCAGAGTGAAAGAGGGAACATAGCTAGATGTTTTAGTATAATGTATATTGCTGTAGATATGTTATAGTATAAGTTTATATATATAGTTTTAAATTAAGTGTAGCATAACTTTTATCCTATTGTTTTATTTTTTCAGACAAGGGAGAAGAAAAAAAACGAAATATGCCAAAAATAAAAACTACACCTATAGGAGCCAACATCAAAAGTGTCCGTGGTGTCCTTATAAATGTATTTTATAATTTCGTTTGAAATAGGGTTTTTCCCGTTTGCTATTTGTAGTTAATATTTACAGATGGGAACTAGTATAACTAGTTCGGATACTGGTTTTGTAACAGTATGTACTATTTATAAATTTGATGTTAGGTGCAGGAGGCACGAGGAAAGTTTTGGCGGTTTTTATGGGTGGTGTTTAAAGGTACTATATAAAGTTTGGGATTTAAATGTATTAGTATCGAAGGTGCTCGCAGTTACGTCGGATTGAAGTTGGTCACATAGGTATATGTGCAGTTGCTGCTATGTTTATTGTACGTACAGGCGTTGGAGGCATTAGCCGATGGGGAAAGAAACGATGCGAAAGAGGAACAATGTTATATGTCATGTGTTTATATAATGTTTCGATTGAAGAAATATGTACAATTCAGTAAAATAAAATATCGTATCGCAAGAGAAAATAAGATGTTACCGCGAGCAACTAATCCTGTATCTGTGTTTGTCTTGTTTATAGCCTATTGAATTAGAGATTAAATACTTTAAATTCGGACGAGCAGGGCGAGGGAGAATTTAAAACACTGGATACAGATTACCTATAGGAGCATTTAGTAGAATGTGGTATGAGTGTCGTTAATAAACGTTATTCATGCACAGAAATGGGGTGTTCATATATAAGCAACAAAGTGAGTAATGTTAAAAGACAGAAGAAAGTACATGTCAAAGATGAACCAATAAGTAAAGTTATAATACCTGACATAGACTTGTCGTCAGACACAGATAAATGCCTCAGGAAAGATCCGGTACAGATTATTGGTCCCATTAGTACAGAGGAAGAAACAAATTCCGATGAAAATAACAATGAAGATGAGACCATTAAGATTGATAATATTATTTAAGCAACTCAGAAAGTTAAGGAAGATATCAAGCATGATAAAGTAGATCAGTTAATAGAAGGAATTAAACAGGCTGCATGTCAGTGTAGCTGTACAAGAAAAACAATAAGGAAGTAAAGTCTTCTCCTATAGTTAGGAAGAATGTAAAAATTGGTAGAATGGTAAGAAAGCCAATCATTATTGCAACAAAGAAGAGGCCTTTTCATGCTATTACATCTACCTAAACACATGATCTGAGTCCTAAGGATTTAAGACATATTATCATACCAAGAGCCCCTACAAAAGTGATTAGCGATATTAGAAAAAGAGTAGAGACTGGAACACAGGAATCTGCGTTAACAACTGTCAAAAGAACAGTAACCACTGCACTACATACGAAGAAAGTGCAAGACATGTTGAAATAATTGAGGTAGTTTAACAGATCCTATAAGCGACCAAGACACTGGTATCCTCAAATCTTAATTGAAGTAATGAATGCTTAAATGATAAAGAGTTGTGATAATCTTAAAATTGAAATTTCTAGACAGTTTTAGATATGTGTATAATATATACCAAAATGATTCAAATAACGGGAATCTGAAATGACCCGGTTGTGTTGAATAAATAGGATAAAATAACGGAGTTTGCAGATAATATTGTATAAGGAAGGACTTTATCATTTTGATACTTTTGGAAAATGAATAAATATATCAAAATATATATTAACTTTATTTTATAAATATGTATGTGTCCGGTCGGATTGGGAACGTTCACTCCAAGGCTGGTGTACATTAAATGTCACAAGTTGTGCACCTTAAAGACCCTTTTGTAGCAGCAATGTCTGTAGGCAAAATCATTTCAAATCGGTTATTTGGTTAGATCAGTACTTCGTGTGGTAAATAAAATTATTGTGTCTTTGTATCATCATTTGATCATTATCCCTAAGTTTGTCGGGCAATACATGTGTCGCTATCTTGTTAAAGTAGGAAAATGTAATTCTGCGAGTTCAGTAGGTAATTCCTGTTATAGGAATGATTCTGTCTTTGAAAGAGTAAATTTTCCAACTAACAAACAAATGCGAGGACACATTTCTCGGAGGCGTGGTTAATGTGACGAATGGCTTTTGAAGGACTATGCATTAAAAAGGGAGAATTCAAGAGTTACTGTACCCTTTCGTATTTGAACTCAAAGCAGATAAACATTGGAATTAAAAGGATCAGTAACAATTTCCTTATCTGATTTAATACTATCCTTGAACTTCATTATATTGTAACCGGAGAGCACGTATCTACTCTACAAATTCCTATCGTCACCACCGGGATTCGAACCCCGGTCGTCTGCGTGACAGTCAGTGCGTTTTTTTTTATCTTTATTATAATCAAACTTCGTATTTACATATCACAGTTCATAATTACACATCAATGAAAACAATATTATCAATTACTGTCCTTTCTCTGAAAAGAAACATTCAATATTCTACTTTTACAATTCAAATGCGTGAAATATTTTTCACGATACAGTCAGTGCGTTAATCCACTAAGCCAAAGAATCGATTCCCTAGCTCAGTTGATTAAGACTGGCTATATATGTTCTACCTGTACTAAGGGGAAGCAACCCCGCTACACTATTCCCCCACCACAAGAGTCATCATACAAGTTACAGCGAGGTAATCATTTGATAGTTATAGATTATGAAAATGAATCTTCACTTTTTCATGTTTTTAATTGTATAAACATACCTTTGTTTAGGTCTTTCTCCATTAGTTTTGCTGTTGTGTTCTTTTCCTCCATTTATACAGCTATATCGGATTTGATAAAACTGGAGGTCCTCGCTCAATTCCCTTTTAATTCCCCTTTTCCTTGCGGATTCAATTGTTCTTGAATCCCTTTTATAGAATTCGATATTGTTTTGTACTTCATACTGTCGAATTCGCGTGTTAAGAGCTGAAAAACTGGAAAATTTATCCCCGACATTAATTCCGCCGTGTTCAGTCATTATCCCAGCATTTCGGTGATCGGGTTTCACGCTGACCCCTGCTGCTGCTGCAGATAATATTACGTCATACGCGCAAGTATATGATGAATTTGTGACATGCGCATTGAAATGGCCGGACAAATAGTCTCAGCACTATTTGTCCGGCTAGCCGGACAAATAGCCACTCCGTATAGATTATCGTTGATCATCTCAACGAGATTGATTTTCTCGCTTGAGCTGGTACAGCGAAAGTGAGAAAAACAATCGAGTTGAGATGACCAATGATAATCTATTTATCGCTATTTTACCTATGACGACGTTGTCAATTTCATCATGTTCATGTTAATTTCGTTAGCAACGCCTCGTGGCCTCCTTAGTTTCTAGTGATAATTATTCCATCTCAAGCGAGTATAATGATATGAAAATTATCACAAAAAAAGATCAAACGAAAAATGCACAAAATAGCGATAATTAAAATTATTGCGGACCATGTTCTACTTTTTTAATGCGAGTGCTTATGGAAATCTCTGGCTATTTCATAAACTGGCAAATGAGTGAATGTGTATGAAGAATCCTCGGCTTGAGCTGCATTTAGAATATAATTGGTATGTTAATGGTCATCGAGTACCACAATATCAACCTTGAGAAAAGGTATTATTGTTTAATAACTTGACATCCCTTGTTTCTATGATATGCGCTATATGGCACAGTCTAATAAAGGTGGACTCGTACAGGGTTGAAACACCCTCGTTACAAAGCAATACATGGTAACGGTACTGTCCAATAGTGGTATATCCCAATCATCGAGAGGTATATAACCCGCCGTCAGCAGTCTGTCAGGGTCATAACCGTGCAAGGGCTGTATAGACAGTCAAGGTCGTTAAAAACTTCCATTTGTTGTTTTCAGGGTCACATTCATCATTGTAATCTGGATCCTTCAACAGTCACGTCTCAGTGATTACAGCTGAACGGACGTGCTGGGCCAGCTCTCCCTTACCTGCTATCTTCGATGAGGGTTTACAGTTAGATGATCAACGACATACTACTTAAGGTAGCAATACACAGTTAGAAGTTTAGTTTCGCATTATGGCCCTGTGAATATCTATCCGTACCGTTCATAGGTCCTTAAATTATTGTAGTGTTTATCAACAAAGATTTTGCGCTCGATCTTTTCAATTCAATTTTATGGAAAAACGAGCAGGAAAGCATATGATTTTTTTTGGACCACTTGATAGATATGAACCTATGGATTCAGGAAAGGTATCACTGTAATTCATTGAAATTTTCCTTTAGATCAAATTTTGGAGACTTTTGTAACATGTTTACCCCCCTTTTTTGCTATATTTTGTATCTAAGAAATGCAGATTGTTGCCATGGTTACACCCAAAAGGGATCATATTTCACCCTTATGACCATTAGAAATCAAATATATGGAAGATTTTTTTTCTACAAGTATATACATGCATAACACACATATAAAGCCTTCTTTGTTAGACAGGAGGGGAAAGAGGGTGTTTAAAAATTATGAGTGTCAATTTTAAGTTTTTTTCCTAACTGTGTATTGCTACCTTATGGCATTTGAAAAAGTAAATAATTGACTTTATTTTTAGACATAAATACCACAAAACTATTGATATTTATGTTATAGGTACAATTCTAAGGGAGAAACAACCTTTAGTATGACAATATATGTTAGTTTTGTTGTTTATTGTCCTTAGCAACCAATATAGACATTTTGACACAAAGATTTGGTTCCGTTATTAATTGATACTTTATTGGCTACCCCTTGGAAAAGAAGATTGCGCGTTATGTACGTATAGAAACCTTAGAAGGGAACGCTTTATATTTTTTCATGCGACTGAACTATTTGAGATAGTATTATTGTGAGCCAGTGGGTCTGTTGAGCTAGGAGCTACAGATATATTAGAAAGGGACGTAAACACTAACAAACAGTCAAACAAACCGCGGATGGTACTAATTTTGCGTTTAAAAAACTAAACGTACGTAATTGTTGATTTACTTGTTATGGAAAAATATTTTTGGAGTGATATCCCTTTAAAATCCATGGATGACAAAACTAATTTTTTTTCAAAGTACATTGTGTTAAATCTTAAATTATATATATGTACACCTACATTATAAGATATTTTACTTCATAAGAAAATTGCATATTGCTATAATTGTATTTTTAAGAAAAAAAATGTAGTTAGAATTTCAGTTACAAACCTAAGAATCATTATCTTGTCTGGAACCTTTTATATAGAATTGTCCAGGACATCAATAAAAAGGGCCTTTACAATGTACCATGTGTGGAACTCAAAGTCTAACGAGTTTGGGCGGAATCACTATCAGGAGATTTCGGAGGCATAATTTCTTTACTTGGTGGCAGTTGGTACTCATTAGGTCCGGCGCCCCATCAAACCAAAATCATTCAGATATATCCTGCGGATGGTTACTTTTGGACATTCAGTCACGTTACAAGAGGACGCAAATATTATTTATTTTATTTCAATAAATATTTTAACATGTAAAAATTCGTTAACTGTTCATTTATTCTTGCATCAAGTTTACTTCAAACTCAACACAGTTATTCTATTTGTAATTGCGATAAAAAATACAAAACTAAACATTTTTTTATGTATGAAGGCAGGTCGTAAAACTACGACGTTACTTTAGCGGACAGAGTTATATCAGAGTTCCACATAAGACAGATGTTGCGTTCCATAAGACCCGCCCACTGACATCCGTTTAGAGTAGGCTTATTTGCAACACGACGAGTCCTTCATGTGGAGCAGGATTTACTTTTCCTTCAGCAGTACAGGAGATCACACCTGAGTGGGATTGTGTTCGAGAGGCTCAGTATTTAGTTTTGTGATTTGTGGACTAATGTTCGACTTATGATCGTTTTTTGTCATTGCTTTGTCCGATTGTTTACTAGTCGCATACATGCCAACTGTCACTATTTGCGGGGGATTTCTCCCATGGAGACACAAAATTTTGAAGAAAAAAAAAATTTAGTCCACAATTTTAAACAAAACAAATAATTTTACAATGGCTATCGGCTTATAATAGTATGAAGAAGCCAAAAAACAACATTAAAATATACTTGAAGGCCCCCTTGAAAGTTTTATAGGACTATAAGATCAATCTTGCATGTAAAACCCCCATGGGCATTTTGAAAAGTTGGCAGGTATGTAGTCGAAGTTTGAATATCCCATTTGTATCTTTCGCCTCTTTTCTACGTTACTCTTTATCAGCTGTATACATATTTGTTGGCCTTATCGTGTTATTTTGGAATGTTTGTTGCTCATATGTGACCAAATGTAATTTAAATGCAAGATACAACAAGGGAAAATAACTTTTGATGGTATATATGAGGCAGCTCGAAACAATTTTAGTTACTTCCCTTTCTACGAATTTATAAATTGAAGTAGTATTGCAATAAAACTTTGCTCTTTTTCCGTCGAAGTAAATACTGTTCTTCCAGTTGAAATTATATTCCGTAATATTTTTTCTGTGAAAAATATTTAAAAAACCCCAACCAAATAAAGGTTTACATTATGAAATCTGATAGTCATGTTATAGTGCAAGTCTTTTGTGAATCAGTTTTCAACATGAGGTTCCCACTTTGTGCTCACAATATGGGTGTCATAATCCATATTTCTCTTATACGAATATGGGTAAGGTTTGTAAGAACATGGGTAAGGTGTATCAATGTGAAAATGACTCGCAGTTGTATTTCAAATAAATTTTACGGTTGCGCGTTTATGCTTTGTTTCAGTTCATCGACGAATACTTTCTTTTTTTCACAAATTATATATATGATTGTCAATCAATCGAAAAAAACCTTTTGAAAATATTTTTGAATGGGTGAAACTTTACATAATTTTTATTATTAATATCATTGTAGAGTAATAATCAGTTATTTCAAAGAATTTTTATATTTTTGAACTACTTCTGTTATAAATTTCAATAAAATTTCAGTAAAGTAGGGGCCGTGTCACAAAATAAAAGTTCCTTCATAATATAAGTTCCAAATGGTAAATATATATTCTGGAATATCATTTTCACTGGAATAAATATTACAGTAAATGTTCCTAACGAAATAAATGGTACAGAGTATTTGTTCCAACAGGAACAACTATTATAGCATTGTTTATAACAAAGTTTCCAGTGGAACTTCTGTTAGGCAGGACAAATATACGTTGACAGACGTATTTTCGATCCTAAATTCCTTAAAAAAAATCAAAGGGTAGAAAAACCATAACACGTGTCAATCGAAATTTAAAAAAAAAAATCACTTACATCAAGTTTTTTGTTCTTCACGTATACATTAAAACAAAAACTAAAATTAATGATACACATCTACTTTTGCATAGGTACTATTTCTGTACTGAAAAAATGAAGTACTGGAAATTTACTTTTAATATTTAGTACTATTTCTTTACTTTAAAACGTATTGTAATATTTAGGTACTTGTATTTTACAGTACTTGATTTGTACTAAATATTTTGGTACAGAAATAATACAATATTCCAAGTTTGCATAAAAATCATAACTTTAAGAGATTTGAAATAGATAAACTTTTAAAATGCTGAAAATGTAATGGTAGTAACCAAAAATCTGTAGTACCTAAATTTCAAGTACAAATAAAGTACTGTAAAATACAGGTACCTAAATATTACAATAATTCTAGGGTAACAAAATAGTACTGAATATCAAAAGTAGATTTCCAGTACTACAATCTTTTAGTACAGAAATAGTACCCATGCAAAAGTAGCTGTGTATGCAAATCCGGTAGCTATATTGAGCTAATTATTACCAGAAAATATGGCCCTGCTGAAATTTACACTGCAACAAGGAAAGGGGTATTTTAGTTAGGGAGTTTTCACTTGTAAGAGACTGAACTTTCAATTAACAAAACAAACAAAACAGAATGAATGAATGAATAAATATAACTAAATAAATGAATAGATAAATATTGAAGTAAACACGTACTTTCTAGTGATTGCTACGGAGAATCTTAATTGTGCTCTTTATTTTTTTATGTCTTTGTCTGCCGTTATATGCACGTGGGAATGTCAAAAGCATTCCTTATACAATTAGTCTTAAAGAACATCAAGAAGAACAGAAGAAAAACACGGCATAACATTTGTACCTTGCACAAACAGAGTATTATAAATATTTACCGTTATATACATCTCAATTATCAACCACTAATTATCTTGTCTCTAGTGCTGTTCACGCTTGACTTGTGCCAAACATATCATATGTACAAACAAAGCATAATCTAATATATAATTTATCGTTATGGATTATTGAGTATTTTATTCAACACATTTGTTCGATATGACACGATCCAATACATTCGATATGAACTGTACAAGCCATATGTTACCTAATTACATCAATCTCGTGACGTCTTCATCAGATTCGTTTGTGTATTGAAGTGATAACAGTGAAATCTACATCATAATCATTTTCAGTGAAATCTACATGATAATCAGTTTCTGTCTTTACTTGCCGTACTTATTGAATCTAAATAGGTGAGTACGTTACTAAATTTATAAATATATTTATAACTATACAAATCCTTGGTTTTAAGAACTCTTGACCTACGTTATATTTTGTCAATCAGAAAGAAAATGTTATACAATTTGTCAAATGAAATGTATATCCCAATTTATTAACAAAATATTAATCGTGTTCCTTGAATTTGCACTAGTTATTTAAAGATTAGCAGTACGCTGTGAGTATATATTCCGTTACTGTATATTATTTGTCTTCTAAGAAAACTATACGTTGGTATAATTTATAACTTATTTCAATTTATTGATCTGTTGTTACAAATTAATGTAAATAAGAAGTTATGTTTATTGATATATCGTAAATACAAGACAAATTTATATAAAAAAGTTTTTTTTTATTTTTATTATTTTTTACTTTTACAATTAAATGGAAAAAGGGGAAAAAATTCGAAGAATGGCAAGATTTTATTAAAAGGGATACATAGTTATATAATAACTATATCATTTATTTTGCTTGTTGGCTATCATGTATAAAGATTTATTTCCAACAATTGTTTAAATTATAAAAAGACAACAGGGTTTTCTTTTACCCTGCTTCTTCGATGGGCAATCGGCTTTTATCAAAATTTGTATTACGTAGTAACATTTTCGGTATAATTTTTTTCTGCGTCAGATGCTCTTTTCGACAATTGTTTTTTTTTTTACATTGATGCTCACAGGCACTTGTCTCAAAAAAAATAATTCCTATATACCTTAATATAACACAAGGTACTTAACTAAATTTTTTGAAAAATGACACCCAGTCCCGAATTCACGTTATTTTTTTATTTCTCGGTTGTCAAACCTACTTAAAGTTAATATGCCGTAAATCTAAATTGATTTATCTACACAATGGTATATGACACGACTATCATTGTTGTCGGGATCATTGGTAGCAGGCCTCAGAAGTCGGTCAACGGGATGTTTTTTGCATTCGTCTCAATTTTTGGCAACACCCAGCCCGCAGTGATTGAATTATTATAAAAAAATATTAAAATAAAAACTGTTAGCTTCCCTCTGACTATGAATTATTACCTTTATTGTAAATTCTTTACAGATTATGTGAAACAAACCCAAATAACTTTGTTATGAAACACACGTGTACACAACGACACTAATGTAGAGTTATAAATTGACCAAAATTTCCCACATTTATTTTTAGCCAGACGATTGACCAATGAGAAACCAGTATAAAATTACATGCGGACCGGGTGTTGCCAAAAATTGAGACGAATGCAAAAAAACATCCCGTTGACCGACTTCTGAGGTCTGCTCCTAATGATCCCGACAACAGTGATAGTCGTGTCATATACCATTGTGTAGATAAATCAATTTAGATTTACGGCATATTATGTTTAAGTAGGTTTGAAAACCGAGAAATAAAAAAAATGACGTGAATTCGGGACTGGGTGTCTCTTTCTAAAAATTTAGATAAGTACCTTGTGTTATATTAAGGTATATAGGATTTTTTTTTTTTGAGACAAGTGCCTGTGTTGATGCTCGATGCCAAAATAACTGTTACATTGAATTTAAGGGTCTTCGTCGCGGTCCGCGTTGACGTCGTTATGAATTTTATAAAGATAGACAAACGTTAGGACTTAAAAAAACCCGTTGAAGCACCAAAACAAAACCAAAATATGTGTGTATGTTCGATCCTGATATGCAGTTACATGTGCTATGCATAGCCGTAATATAATTTCAGCTTTAAAGTCTATTTGTTTCAAAAATCAGCACCCGGTAAGTAAGATATATTCTGTCTAAAATTAATACTGACATAAAGGCATTTGTAATCTACATCTGTATGATATGCTAATTAGACGGATAGAGGGAAGGTAAATGCATCATATAGTCAATCATAGAACTTACTATTCAGCATCAAAGCAACGACATTGTTTACACTCACACACAGCATAAACGCATGTCTATTACATGTACATGCAATAACAAAGATGTACAATGGAGGAAAACGGAGATAATATATAATTAGTGATTATAATCATCTGTACGGGGTGAGCATGTGAAATATCAGTTTGCGAAATAATTAGTTATGGATTAATATCAAGTATAAACTTCTGTTCAAGCAAATGACAAACCACGGTTTTTAAAAATTGTCGCAAATTTAAAATCCAGTGGCGGATCCAAGGGGGGGGGGGGGGGGATTTTTGGGTCGATCAATGCATTTGAATGGGGACATGTAGCTGGAACCCCCCGTTTTAAAATGGCTGGATCCGCCCCTGAAATCTATGAATATATAAGAAAAACATTTACGGAAAATGAACTGTGACTTACTGAGATGACGTAAGATATCAGAAACAACTACATAGACGCAAATAAAAAAAAAAACCCAAATCAAAATCGCAAGGTAAAGCACAATTTTTTTAGAATAAAGGCCTTTTGTGTACCCAAGACACGTGAAGGAAGTCAACTTAGGGGGGATGTGATTGGATGTAAGGGTACAATATATTTTTTTATTCATCTATGAATAACTGCAGTGTGTAAATTTACAATATAAATTTTAAAACCTATTGAAAATATTTGTGATATTTTCTGGAGAAATATTCGAAAAGGCTTCCAAAATTTCATAAATTTGGTGCAAAATGACGGTGGGCATGGATAACATAAACAAGCGCCGTTGGAAATTGGTCATGATACTATTTGTCTTCAATTTTTAAAATAGAGTAATAAAGTACTAACACCACACATAACTGTTTTATCCAGGTTTTTATTATAAAAACTGGTAAATTTAGAAAATGTTAGTATTGTCGCCTATGGCAGAATAAATAGTACCGTTTTCCCTAAGTACAACCACTGCGGTTTAATTCCAGTGCAGTTAAGTACCAAACTCCGTACAGTCATCGTTTCCGTTCCGGAATTATTTTCCTTTACTCCATTATTGAAGAGCAGTATGCAGATCCAGCTTTATCTGTCGGGGAGTTTGGTTAAGTACTTAGAGCTAGTCTCAAGTAAAGGCAACCCAAGGAAATAACGCTTTTTGACACTTTTCTCAAAAGTCTTACAACTAAAGTTAATCTAAAGTTTTGTTGACTTATGAGTATATTTCTGCTTCTAATTTCTTTTGTAAAACGACAAAAAAGAGTAGTTTAGCATAGTTGTATGAAGGGTTATTTATCGTTCAGAAAGCGTGACACTCCAGTGCATGTTAGTCATGACAGAAAGTCGCTAAGTTCTATCTTTATGTAATGCGTATATATGAAGTGAACACTTATTGCCAAAAAAATTAGTGACAAGAATGCTGTAAACAACAAAAATGTCATGTGCATATGATGTAAAGAAAATGAAGATGTTGATACTTTTTCTGTCACCATGGAGACAACTTATATAAATAAACACCAAAGTGACATCTTAATCAACATCTTGCAGATGTATTATATAAATGTTCTTTGTCGGTAATGGTGACACCGACTAATTATTAAGTATCTGGAAATCGGTATAACATGAGCATTTTAAGACACGCTAAACTCTTTTCTTGGCAAGATCTATTTTCAATATATAAAAATTTAAATCAAAGATTCTCAAAAAAGAGCAGGCTAATGCCGCTACAAGGCAGCACTCGCACTCGCAAAGTGGAAAGGGATTAATATAAGTTGCAATAACTTGTTTCCAAATCCACTATAAATAAATATAAATATGTTTAAATTAAGAAAGAAAGAAAAATAAACACATAATCATATGAACAACATTAAAGCGGAAAGAGCCTGGACAAGTCGTTTTACAGCGGTGCAGCTCTAGGTTTTCCTTTTGAAAGATCAAAACGTATGTAAAATCATAGATCAAGTAGTCATCCTAATGCTGTTATTTCTATGGTTGACAATGGCCATATTTAGAGATTAAACTGATTGTTGTGGCTCTTTTCTTTTGGTGTTCAGTACAGAATTCTAGTTTCACTGCACTATGATTATTGTCTCCACAAGTCATCAGTTCTGAAAAGTAAACAAACAGAAACTTAATTTATCTATAGGTTCAAAGAATCCGATCCTCTGTTGTTCTCTTCATAGAATTACAAGGACTTGATGAGGAAAACGGAGATCATTTTAGAAATTCATCAGCTACGTTATATCCTATCTCATCTTTGTCAAAGAGGAAGACAGATACCAGAGGGACATTCAACCTCATAGATCGAAAATAAACCGACAACGACGGCATGGCTAAAAAAGAAAAAGACTAACAAACAAATAATAATTAACGAGACACAACATAGAAAACTAAAAACTAAGCAGTAACGAACCCCACCAAAAAATGGGGGTGATCTATAAGGTGCTCCGCAAGGGTGAACAGTGCCTGCTCCACATGTGACACCCGTCGTGTTTCTCTTGTTCATGTAATATGAAACGTTAGCTAAGTGTTACAACTTTATCCAGAAATTAAAAAAAGTCATACGTACGCGCCCTTGCCTAAAAACCTCATTAAAGAACAATGCTTAAACATTGTGAAATCCCTACAACTAAGGATATCTTTTCTTGGGGGTAGAAAATTCTTAGTATTTTGACCATTTCAAAGTTTTCTAAACAGTTACATCAGATTTCAGTGAGTATGTAGCTAATGGTAATGTTATATTTCCTATTTTGCGAATTCGGAATTTCAAAATATATCTATAACATCTAGATGTTATAGATATATTTTGAAATTCCGAATTCGCAAAATAGGAAATATAACAGTAATATCTTTGGTTAGCTTGCTTGTTAGCTGAACCGTGAAGTCATTGTTAGGTTAGGTAAACTATCCTCCTTTAATAGTAGACTAGCCCAACAGATAACCAATCTAGGACTAAGCTACTTTAAAAGGAGGGATGTTTACCTTACCTAACAATGACTTCACGGTTCAGATAACAAGCAAGCTAACCAAAGATATTACCATTAGCTACATACTGACTGAAATCTGCTGTAATTAATAATTATGACTATTAGGGACCTACCATTTGATTTTTATGGGGGGGGGGGGGGGGGGGGGGGCTAGGATGAAATTTGAAAAAAAAGGCAGGACAGGAGTTTTGAGTAAAAAAAAAAGGCAGGATGAGCATCTTGGTAAAAAAAAAAAGGCAGGATGACAATTTGGGTAAAAAAAGTCAGATAAACTAGTAAAAAAAAAGGCAGGACCGAATAGAGTAAAAAATAAAAAGGCAGGACAGAGATTACAACTCAAAAAAAAAAAGCAGGACAAAATTTTTCATCCTAGCCCCCCCCCCCCCCCCCCCCCCCCCCTAAAAATCAAATGGTAGCTCCCTTAGTATATCAATGATGATTCGTGCCAATACAGAGGTGCTATAACTAGCTACTGGCTGAACGATTCAGAATGTTTAGAAACATCAAATAAAATATTCCTATGTTTAGACTGAAGTTCATCTTTATGTCGGATGGAACTATAATATAAGAACATTATAATAAACTGATATGGATTAAAATACAACCCAACTGTCACTTAAAAAAATGCTTGTAACGGTATACCGATTACTCCAATTTGAAGAAATTTTCACATCCCCCACTGTTCTCTATGCGAAATGTCTGAATAGCTGTGTGCTTCATAAATGGCAAAGACATACGATAACAACTCTTATTTCAATGATTTTTTTTTTGGAAGAGAACCAGGAGAGCCTTATTTTTTCAAATTTATATACCTTTACATCATGCTTCAAGAAAAGCAAATTATTAAACTATTTTAGATAACATCATATAAAGGGCAAAATGGACAAGAACTATACCATTTCAATTTTTCTGTATATATATTATTGCATCTTAAACATGTAGTATTAATTTTGATTTTGATTTAAGGAACATGAAAATAGCATGTCTTACGAGCATCTTTAAGACGAAAATTTACATTCTCCAAACCTATATAAGCAGTATGCAGTCATAGGATTTAACAGGTGTGATTGCAATATAATATTTAGTCATGTCGACACGTAGTACACAAACAAATAATTAAATATATATATTATTAATAAATCTAATATACAATTAAATCCGCTTAAGGTATAGTACGTTTTTATATACACCTTTACATATTCATTTAATTTGACATAAGCAATATTGTCGACACAACTTAATACATTGTCAGAAAGGTATGTTCATATAATTATTTTTTTTATTTCACAATTGTAAAGGTTATAAGCCTTGAGTGTGAAATCACTTTACACAATATTAAGCCCAAACATGCAGGAATACAATAAATGCAATATGTAATAACTAAATGCACAGGTATAAGCCGTATTTATGTCTTCTGCATGCATAGTCAATAAAGATCTATAGTATACGTATAGCTTAATATCTGAAACATTTGAGTTTTGTTTTATATAAGTCGGGGGCGGATCCAGCCATTTACTGTAAAAGGGGGGTTCTAACCCAGGACAAAAGAGGGGGGGTGGTTCCAACGACATGTCCCCTTTCAAATGCATTAGTCGTCCAAAAAAATGGGGGTCCAGCCCCCGGACCCCATGCACTTACTGTGAATCCGCCACTGTAAGTGTAATATTCGGTTGACATTTTGTTTCTTCTATATTCTAAGCTGTGTTTCAAGATGTATTTTAAGGTAAGTTTGTTGACCTTAATATGCTTGCGCCTCGTCTGCGATTGCGATTGCGACACGCAGAAAGAACACAAATTATGTTTGGATAGGCAGACGACATAGTCGACAAAAGAATATAGGATCACCTTGTCTCGCCTAAATAGATTTTTAAGCATTTATATATAGATTACAATTTGGAAATTGAAAATTCCTGAAAAAATAATCTGATAAAAGACTTACAGTTAATCCCTGTGCAGATATTGCATATGTTTATGTAATATTTTTGATGGTTGCCAGCCTTTAAATAGTTCAAAATCGAATTGTTAGACAATACAGTTTTTCAGCATACGTGAATATCTATAACTGAATTGCAATATTAAAAAGCTTGGTGTATTTATTGAAACTCGTAATCATTCAAATATAATATTTTCTGATCAAAAACTTCATAAGTAGCCCCCTTTTATTCCCTAGAAAGTTTACATTAAAATTGATTGGTGCTCGTTTCTAAAGCCCAAGGGACAACATCAAAAGTTCAATGTAGGATAAAACACTTAATTCAGATAGTTTTTTTAATTACCCCTCTACCCCCCTCTTAACTTAACCTGGGAAAAATTGATTAACCCATATGGATATATGTAAAATCGATGTAGGATAAACAAAACTTGCAGTAAGTTTAACCCCCCACCCCCAAACTATTTGAATTAAGTTTTTTATCCTTCATTGATCTTTTGATGTCGTTCCTAAGACAACACCAATGTATAAATGCTTAACTTTTAATAGAAAACATACAATGTGATAATATTCGATCAAGTATTCGTTGAAAATTTCCCATTATAACTTACAAATGTTACATTTTATTTATTGAAAATTAATATAGAAGTTAATGGGATAATATACTGTTGTTATATTTCAAAACGAGATTATCGCAGATGCCACATGGTTCAATGATTCAAAACGTAATTACGAGGACGTGCAAATATTCAATTGAGTTTTGCATTAAACATTTTTGCATGAAATGATATTCAATTTGAAAAATCCATTTGCTTTTACAGAGTTTTCCATCGAATTAATTTGGTAGCAATGTATCTGATATTTTTTTAAATGTCCCATAAACAAGCTTCTTTATCACGCCTGCATGATGTTGAGAGGAGTTTTAGTTTCGTATTTTTAGAATATCATACCAAAGTAAAATAAGTGAACATTTGTGACCATTCGTATCTGTCCTATTTGAGTAAAAAATAAATGAAAGTAAATCCTAACAAAAAGACAACAACCTTGCAACCAATTCGTTATAATCAAGGAAAATTCAGTTAAACTGCAATATGTTACATGAACATATATGATAAAATCACGGTGAATTTGATTCGATTTCTTAGTTTGTGTTGTTACAAATGTCACACGGAAACAAAGAAGCATTATACCTCGGCATTTAGTCGGCTCAACGATTAGAAGAATGATTAATAGCTGCATATACAATGGAACAAAGCAACTAGTACTGATGAGGGGAGGGGCGCAGAATAGCTATTTCTAATTTTTCGGTCTACTCCTCATTTTTCCTTCGCCATATTACTCAATTCTTCCATGCACCCCCTTTTCCACATATTTTCTGACCATTTTTATCTTTAAGTCTTTTTCATCTATCTTATGTAAAGAATTTTGAAGTTGTTATGCCCCACCTACGATACTAGAGGGGCATTATGTTTTCTGGTCTGTGCGTCTGTTCGGTGTTCGTTCGTCCGCTTGTCCCGCTTCAGGTTAAAGCTTTTGGTCAAGGCAGTTTTTGATGAAGCTGAAGCCCAATCAACTTGAAACTAAGTACAAATGTTCCCTATGTTATGATCTTTCTAAATCCAAAGCCAAATTATACCTTCGACCCCAATTTAACGATCCACTGAACATAGAATAGGAAGTAAGTAAGTAAGTATTTACATTTTATTTAGAGTCGGCATATATATACATAATAACAGAGAAAACATGAGCTCTGGTGAGCTCTTTAACCGACTATCACATAAAAAAATCATGCAGCATCATGCAAATACTACCAAATAAAACATGCAATATAATGAAAGCAAACTTCTATTTGATTAGTGAGCCTCCAGAGTCAAAGCTGATGTGGCAAGCGCCTCTATGTGCATTGAAGCGGGGGAATCAGCAAATCATTTGATGATCATAAAATATAACAAACTAAAAGCATACAAATAATAAATAAATAAAAATAAGCACTAGCATTTAATGGCAGATATATTAAAAACAAAAATGCATAAAAAGCAGAGCAAAAGGCCATTATAAAAAGAAAGAAAGAAATTTCTGCTTTGAGACAGCACTGGGTGGAAACGACATGAACTGCAGAAGCATTTTTGCCCCCCACACCAGGAATTTATGTAATTCCTAAACTGGTCAAAAGAAGTCATGAGTCTAGCCTCATTAGGAAGTGAGTTCCATACTTGTTCTGCCTCAAATCTAAAAGATCTTTTACCATAACTGGAGGTTCTAGGTCTAGGTACCTCAGCAGTGTTTACATACCTGAAATTATATGAATTGTTTTATATTACAGCTAAATCTTGAATAAATAAAGGACATTTTTTATTAATTATTTTAAAGGTCTCCAAGGCAATTGAGCGCATTCTACGAGTTTTTAATGATGGAAGGTTCGAAATCTGCAGGAGTGTTTCGTATGAGCTCAGATAGTCTTCATAAATAAATCGAAGCGCTCGTTCTTGTATTTTTTCTATTTTTCTAGTATTTTGTTCCCCACAGAAATGCCAAGTCAAAGGGCAGTAACTAAAATTAGACATAATAAAAGAGTAGTAAATTGTAAGCTTACTCAGTTTGTTTAGATGTTTCCCAATTCTTTTCAAAACATTTACTATTGCCTTGCAGCCTTTTTACAAATATTTGAAATGTGTAAATTAAAGTTTAATTTAAAATCAATCGTAACTCCGAGTAGTTTAACCTCATCCTCACATGATATAGAAATACCATTTAAATCAAACACAATCTTTTTATCATGTGTTTTTCTGCCAAGAGAGATAGCTTGAAATTTCTCTGGGTTGGCCTGCATTTTATTGAAAGAAAACCACTGTATTAAATAATTGCTGTCTTCCTCAAGAGCAGAAATTACATCTTGTAAGGAATTTCCAGACTTTGACAAAGTATTGTCAACAGCATAGTTATATAAAGAACATTTTTTTACAAAAAGGAACAAATCGTTAATAAAAATTTAAATAGGATGGGTCCAAGGATAGAACCTTGTGGTACTCCTTTAAATATGTCAAGCATACCACTTAAATTTTGGTTTACTTTCACACATTGTTTTCTTTTTGTTAAATGACTATATAACATATCAAGTGAGGATTTGGATAGACCATAAGCATTTAGCTTCAGTAGCAGTAAGTCATGGGGGAGACAGTCAAATGCTTTTGACAAGTCCATAAGGATAGCTGCAAGGTATTAATTTTGATCTAAGGCTAATTTCCAATCTTCAATCACTCTTAATAAAGTTGACAGACATCCAAAACCAGATCTAAAAGCTGTCAAAAAAGGACTGAAGATTTTATCAAAGTACTGTACTAATTGTACTTCTATGGCATTTTTAGAAATAGCCGGTAAAACACTTACCGGTCTATAATTTCCTTTTTCTAAAACACTATTCTTTTTGTGAATAGGTGCAACTTGAGCTTCCTTAAGACGGTCAGATAAGGTCGGTGATGATAATGACAAATTAACAATATCAGTAAGAGGTTTTACAATAGCAGGTTTAGCAAAATGCAGTAATTTAGGTGAGATGCCATCTATACCAGTGGCTTTTTTAACATTAATTTTACGTATACGTTTCTCAACAAAGTCTAGATCAATAGGGGAAAAGGTAAAATTGTTTTGATCAAGATCAGGAATATTATCTTTAATGGCCAAAATACTCGGGTGATCATCATTAACCTTTATTTGACTGCTTCCTATATTCTTTGCAACATTTACAAAATAATCATTAAATATCTCACACACCTCCTCCTGTTTTGTAATTAAAACATTATTTTCTTAGAGGACAGTTTCCTTTTGGTACATACATTTCCCTTATTTGTAAGAAAAGGTTTCACTGTTGGCCAGAAATCTTTCGACTTCGGGCCTCCAGCACACCTCTCTACAAAATATTGGTTGATGGATTTATTTTTTAGTTTTGTAACATAGTTGCGTTGCCGCCTATATGTCTCCCAGTTCTTACTACCACTGTAGAAAGTGCGAGTTTCAGGTTAAATGTTTTGGTCAGGTAATTTTTGATGAAGTTGAAATCCAATCAACTTGAAACTTAGTACACATGTTCCCTATGGTATTATCCTTCTAATCTTAGTGCCAAATTAGATTTTTTTTTACCTAATTTACGGTCCATTAAGAATGTAAAATGATAGTGCGAGTGGGGCATCGGTATACTTTGGACACAAAAAAAGTCATTCTTGTTTCTCTACTTTTTCATACTTTGCCCTAACTCTAATCCTTATCTAAAATAAAATCAGATACTTTTTTGAAAAATGGTCCGATCTGAATTTCTTAATATACATTTCGTCTTTAACATGTATGAACTATGTGCCACTGGACGTTAATAACAAAATAGTTGATCTAAATATTGCATGCCGTCTCTGCGTCGTAAAAACTTCAAAATGTATTCTACAAAATATAACAAAAATACAAGATTTGTTTTAGAAGAGGTGGTATGATTGCAAAATAAATGAGACCACTTTGTACTGTAAAACCAAATGACGTAGAAGTAAGCAATTTTTGAATTTTGAATTTGTATATTTTTTTTTTTAATTTTTGAATAGATGCTGTTTAAAAAGTTGTATATGGGCGAATATGTTTAACAAAAATGACCGTCAATAGTTTTCGCTATTCTCTTATGAACTTACAAGATGTCATTTAAGTTATCATTTACAACCTTTAATTAATCACCAAACATCATGATGGGCATGGGGGAGTATCCCGAGATACAGGGATATTACTTTGGCTGTTCCATCTAATAACACAAAAAGGGTCGTTGGTGTTTGGTACTTAGTTACACTCTCGTCTTTTATTCAACATTTGCCTCGACGCAGTTGAAATATATACCAATTTTACTTTTGCTTGGCCTTATTAACCCGAGGTATTCTACTATTGTATGCATTAATAACAGAACTAAAATTGTATTCTTTAATTACACTGCATCGATTGATTACGAATATTCTGAAATGGAAATGATAATCTATTTCATCTGAGAGACGCAGTGCTATTAAGTAATTAGTATGGAGTTTAAATTCTGTAGATACCTAGGGGGTAAACAAAAATAAGTCCAAAATCAATTTTCAAACTTCCGTTTTCCTGACAGGTCCGGTAATGGAAAATAAAAGTTTTCTTGGTCTCTAAAACGCTTTAAGCTTCCGAACATTAGTCTAGAAGATTACTTCCGAAATATCTAAATTTGATTTTCTTTAATGCTGGTTTTGTCAGGAAAATGTCTTCAGTAATTTTCTCCACGATTATTATAGTTTTATTAAATTTCGCTCGATCTAGCTTCATTTAGATGCCGGTAATTAGTGGCTGCATTATGGGTGTTTATTGAATACAAACGATGGTGACATTGGTATATATATCAAATTTATATACCAAGTGAAAAGAACAGGGTTCTTATAAAACAATCTTCAAGCGGCTGAGGAAATCACTGTAGATTAAACCGGTAAAAGGGTGGATAACACCACCATGACCACTTTCCTTAAATTAACCTTGAAACTTGGAATCGCGCACGGGACTAGGGACACTTGGTTGCTTTTCCTTGTATCCAATCCGGTTTCGAAGTTTGTTGTTTTGTCCAAAGCTTCTTTGTATAACTAAAAGACATTAAAATTAGGCATACTGCAGGGAATAACGAGTAGAGCAAACATTAAAAGACAGGTGTTCATGGTTTAAACCTTGAACACATAAGGTACTCTAACATAATTTGTGTGTGGCATTTTAGAATAGTCCCTGATAACTGTGTCATTTTCAATGAACTCCCCTCGGATGTGCGATTGAATGTCGGGTAAAGTGTGCGATGTCAAGTAAGGTGTAAACGTTCGTTGATAGAAAGAGATAAAATAAAAATCGCAACATGAACCTTTCATTTATAGTTTTGATCAGAATTGACACGTGACCTGCTGTCGTATATCTTACCACGATCTTAGACTGTTTCTCCGCAGAGAAATAATCACAACTTTAATGATCGTCTCATTATTTCAATATCAGAAGGAAATTACGTTTTAAATTTGACACTTTTCAAATTTTCCTTCGTTTATTTGGAAACTAATTTTTGTTCGTCACACGCAACGGAACTTGGTGCCAATTTCGCCGTTCCATTATGCAATTTTTCATGTAATTAGAGACACGCCAACCACCGCTGTTTTCAATCAAGCTGTGGTAATATCTTGTAACGTTGACAATAACTATGGGTTTTACACGATGATTGAATTTTGAACCGAAGCCGATAATTTGATGAACAAATAACGCTATTTCACGACAACAGATTAAATCTGTCAGAATCACTGCATTAAATCATTACCAGAGTTATAACGAAATAAATGTTCCTTTTATCGGTGCTACTGAAACCGTGAATAAGTTGATGATTTCATTTTGTAAAAGCCTGTCCATCGATTCTTTGGAATGAAATCTTTCTTTTTATCAGAATACAATTTGTTTCAATTTGAGAGTCTTAAACTATGTTATGGAATTGTTTAATATCTTTTCTATGGCGTCCGCCTGATTCCTAAGTGGTTTCTATAGTGTTTCATTGATACAAGTTATATTAATAGATTTGTTGCATTTATTAAAAGGACTATTGTTCCGTGTAATCCAAGTATTGAAGTGGAAACAGATGCAATAATTTCTTATCAATGCTTAATCTATTGATGGATTATGTACGAAAAACCAAGAGACTATACGACAGTGTTAACGATTTCAAGCAGTGATTCAATACAATAAATGCAGAGTTAAAACCTGTTAAAATGATTGAATACAGAGTTAATTAATCGTAGATTAGTTTTACGCCTGTGAGTCTGGCTTCCAGTTGCATTGTTAACATAGGTTAACACCAATTTGATTAAAGAACAGCTCCTGTGTCTCAGTTTTGCTGTCACAGATCTAATAACACTCTGGTCTACTTTCTGTGTATATAACTTTCGTGACCCTCTTGTTTTGTCGATTTAAAAAACAACCTTCAAAAAGATGAAAGCTGAAATTTCATTGGCTGATGTATTAATTATTCGAACAGGAAGTAAAACGGAGTGCTGTCAGATCATTGTCAGCAAATCTTAAGCACATCATATGTATTTCAATCGGAAAATTTATCTCATTAAAACGAAGTGATGAAGAAAAGTTAACCTTTGACTCGTCCTTTCGCTCTATCTGTCTTAAAAGTTAATTCTTTCTATAAACTAACACTGGTACGAACATAAAACACGAGGAGAGACAAAACAATGTTAAAGACATAAATTTACTTATATATCATTGCAATAAGATATATCAGAATACCGTGAAAGAGACCTTATCTGTAGAAAAGGATATGTCGAAGAAACAAATACACGACTTCACCAGTACCACCCCCCCCCAAAAAAAAAAAAAATAATAATACCAAAACAAAACAAAAACTAGCTATAGGTCTAAAATGTATCTACACTGATTGATCCTCTAAATATCGCCCAGGTCGTGTTCTCAGTCTACACTCTCGTGCAATACGAGGTCTTATTAGAGGACTGCTTCCAATCATGTCTGGTCTGCCTTTGACAAGCTACTGTACCAAACTATGTTCTGTACCTTTGATATATTCACAAAAACTAAGATGAAGTACCCAATATTTAATTGACATTTCTACAAAGGTAAACAGGCGTTTGATATCTGGGCATATTTAAATAGGATGGACGTATGAAACCATTAACGATGTCAAAACTTGCAGAATTGTTTTTATACATGTCAGAAAAAGGAAGAAAATAATTCAGGCCCTTTTCCGTGTGATACGTATAGATTATTACATGGCATTTTTCATATCAGACCCAGGCTCGAGGGCTAATATCATGAACGAGGGCCGATAAAGGGTCTGATATGAAAAATGACATGTAATTATCTTTTGATCATAAAATTATTATACTTCAGCAGAAGAAATACAGACAAGAACTATTTAAATTTAATTTTGTTTGCCTTTGCACTTTCAGATAATATTTCCAAGCAACCAACAAAAATGTTAACTTTAATTGTTTTGTTTGCCTTTGCACTTTTAGATAACATTTACAAGCAACCAAAAAATATGTTAACTTTAATTGTTTTTATTGATATTACAAGCAATCTTGTCACAACAATTATCAAGTTTCCTTAATAATATTGTAACCCTTTTTAAGTCTTTCAAAGCAAATTTTACTTAATTAATTTTTGCTCCGCAACCATTTTGTGAAAAGTCTTATCACTTGCCGTTTCCTGCGTTCTGTTGTCGTTTTCAAACAAATTTCCGGAAATGCACGAAGTTGCATGTGATAAACGTCACGGAAATTAACGAGAGGGCATGTGATAACATTCTGGAAGCAGTCAATAAAGGTACCTTTATCAGCCCGCTATGGAAATTCTAATAGGAATCTGGTTAATAAACCTAGTAATCCTTTCATAGCCTTTTGATATTTTCAAATCTTATTGAACTGTAAAATTTCAGTAATATTTTATACAAGTATATGATAAATGTATATATATATAAGGGGGGACCGGGGTGAGGGTGGGGGTTTTGGGGTGTAAAAACACCAAGAAGTTAAAACATTGAGTTACAATGGAGAATAATTATACAGTTTCGTATGTTGGAGAGAGAGTTGTTCAGTGGCGGATCCAGAACTTTTCATAAAAAGGAGGGAGGGATGCTGACTGACTAAAAAGAGGGGCTCCAGTCATGCATCAGTGATTCCCTATTTAATCAACCAAATTGTTCCTACGAAAGGGGGGTCGGGCCGGCCCGGGCACTAAGGCCCCCATGGATCTGCCTATTTTGTTGTTGTTGTCAAATTCACGCAGGTGACAAGTCACGGTTTATTTATTACTGTATTATGAAATGAATTACAAATTTCTTAATTGATATCGGGTACAAACGACTTATTTTGCATAATCGAACATAATGCATGAGTAATGGACCGGAGGAAGTGAGGGTTTTCTATAAAATTGTAATTACCACACTGTAACTGAATTGAATTATAAACTAGTTGGTAAACATCATCACATAAAAGATAATAAAAAAGGGGAACGCTTCAAGCAATTCTTTAATTAAAATCACATCTTTTCAGGTGCAACCACTTTATCTCTACACCCACTAGATTTAACAATGGAGTCATTCTATGTGTAATGTTCTTAATGTTCATTCCAAACAGTTTACGTTTATACAAGGAATTTCCAAATCTCGTACCCCGGGTACACAGGTAATTTTTAACCGAAATTACATCTAACTTGTAACGTTCGAGCGAACAAAAAAGTCATAAATTTTATCTCGAGTCAAAGGCATGTTATTAAACTGAAATTCTATTCTGTATTTTGTAACTATTACGAGATCCATATGTCATTCGAGGACAGTGGGTTAAATGGGTTAAGTCTGTCCTTAACAAAAGGGAAATTGATGAAAATGGTGACTACGTAAAAAATATATCATTAATTTTATCTATACATACTATGTATACTAGTATGTTTATAAATCTCACTATATTTATCTTCCATGCAAAGAATGCTTTTGAGGTGGCATTGGCAAAATTATTAAGTCAAGTTTAAACTAGGTTTAAAATAGGCTGAATTTTCCCGTTTTTCTATGTTACATGCATATTGTTCGTGCGCTCAATTTTGGGTGAGTTTGAGTGAGGTTGAAAAGTTACATGGCTACTGCTAATAATTATATTCATTTATTCAATATTTATTTGGAACATATAATACTTGGGTGAATTTCATACGTAGACTTGTAATAAAAGGGTTATAATATATATTTTTTTTATAATGCACCAATGAATTGATACATAATAATATTTGTAAATAGACGAGATAACAACTCTTGACGTTTGTTTATTAGTAAAAAACCAACTTAATGAATACACCTATTTCATTTTGAATTATGTATTCTCATGCATGGTGAATGTGCTTACCCACAAATAGAAATGTACTACAATATAAAACACGACTACCGATATAGTGTACTACACTTAAGCCTTTAGTATAAGTACTTTTACACTCTTTTTTTTATCTCCTTTGTTTTATCACCGTCATGCCACCTACCTGAGGTAAAAACGTTTTAATATAGCCTCAGATTTTAGCTCGATAGGCTACTTATTGTAGCTCAGTAACTAAGTTATCTATATTTTATAAATCCATTATAGTGTCGCCTATAATAAATGTTTTAACATCATTAAATTGCTATTTTCTCTTTTGACAGTATTTCACTCTAAGGGCATCACGACAGCTGAGAGAAAAGTGTGTGTATTGACAGGTCACGTGACTTCATCATACAGATGACAAATTTGGCGATAAACGAGTCCGTTTAAATATTTGGTAAACATTGGCAGATAAACGAGGATCTCAATATTTGTGTGTGAATTATTAAACAATGTGGACTTTAAAAGATGTAAAATATGAAATTTAAATCTACGAGAGATTAACTTTTTATCTCTATTTTATTTTCATATTTAATACGAAAATGGCTGAATGTGAAAAACCCAAGAATAAAACTATGGGGAAGATTACACGAATTTTAGGAAGAATTTCAAGGATATTCTTTTATGTGCAACCCTTTGTGTGTCTGACCGCTACTGTACTACAGACTGTTGGATTCTCTACAAATGCCTGGGCCATACACAAAAACAACTCTAACAATAGACTAACAGCGTTTGGACTCTGGTCCACGACAATTTGCTATGAATTGGACTGTATAACAAGGAGCCATTATGACGAATATAAAGATAATATCGCAAAAGGCTTTTCTCACAGAGGTATGTATAACAATTGTATATGATACTTTCGTATTTTTAGAAAAAAGGGGGGAGACAGATATTTTCTAGAGAGATTTCAAGTTAATAATTTCATTGCATGGTTGGATAGAGGTAAGTAAATATTCATTAAGAAGACATTAGTGTTTATATATATTTACACATTCGCAACTATTTAAATAATGCATGCACGATTTTATACCTTATTTCATTTTTTTTGTAAACTCTTATATTAAAGTTAAAAAATATATAGAGTTTACATGTTGTACTGTTAAATTAATCGTCCTTAATCAGAACGATAGTTGTATGTGTGAGTGTATGCGAGTGGGAGAGAAAGGCTTTTTTATTTTTATTATGTGACTACATGCTTGTTATGAGCCTTATGATTAGGAAAGGAAATAAAAAAAATATCTTTATCTTTATCTTTATCTTATAGAGTAATATTTTATGTAAAACGAGGACGTACTATGTCCAAGTTTGATATAAAAAAATATCCTAATTGAAGTAACGTCCCAAATTGTTGGTGCAGGGGAGTCGGTTTTACAACAAAAAAATCGACCAAGATTTATCGCAAGTATATTGAATTGTTCATGACTTGTAATCAATCTTAGTCGATTTTTTTGGGGTGTGAAACCGACTCCCGTGGCTCATAAATACATTATTTCATGACGAAAGATTATAAGACAAGACATGCACCCTTAATATTTTACCTTAGCTCGACAAAAAATGTTGAATCACAAACCCCCCCAAAAAAAACAATTTTTACACTGATGATTTTCAAACATATATAATGAAAAACCTTTTTTATTTAATATACTATACCGTTTTAAATGTTTTTTTTTCTATAAAAATACCATTAGCAGTGACATATAAATATTGTTTGTATCAATTTCAAAACGGGAAGAAATTAGTAAATGTTGACAAATTTCTGTGAATCAAACAATGAGATGACTGCTGTTTTGACAAAGTTTTGACAAAGTTTTGACGTTGTTTATATAATATACACTGCCCCATCATGTATATTTCATAACCCGTTCCTGGTTAATTGAATATGGTCATGATAAGGGGTGGTATGTACAAAGCTCCAACACGTTCGTGGGAAAACATATAGCGAAGAATTTGTTTAATGGGATGTCAACTTCAAATTGATTGAAGAGTTTTGAATTTAGAAATTAGCCGCACATTAATCACCAAAAAAAACCTATACACGTGCGTGTATTTTCCGTATGATTAACAATTTTTGCAGCATTCTCCTTTTCATGTTTTATTCTGGTTGAAGGTCAAACACCACTCAATATTTTTTCAACAAATTTTATAGATAGTGGCTCCGTTAGGAGACATTTTTACAGAACTATGAAATTTGATATCCAAACGTTAAAATGCACCCCTGTAAGAAAGTAAGTAAGTAAGTAATGACTTTATTTAAAGAGGGTGACTCAATTAGCTTTCGCTAATCTGGAAAGCTTTAGAAAAGGCAACGACCATTAATCTTTTCAACGGTCGAGAAGGTGTGGGCGAGTTAAGTTGTTTGATTCCAAATTTCGTGAAGAAAATAGTTTGTTTCAGAATGAAAGGAAATTGGAAGATTTATTGCATCTGAAAACAAAATCATAGTCAGCGTACACAAAATTATAAACCTCTCGTACATGGAGAGTGTCACGCCCCCTGCATTTTAGTGTACCCTTGCAATAACTCTTGTCTTTTGGGTTCTATGAATTGTCTGATACAAGGCTGACTGCCTATACCCATTTGAAACCTACCCTTATCCGCTTTTCCCTTGGACACATATATATATATAGATTTTTCTAGTGTATTTAAGTCGTCCTTTGGCTCAGATCCTACTTAATAGATTTTTTACATTTCAGTTCCTGCCTTGAATATTTTTCATGATACTTTTTTGTAGCAGACGTTTAGATCATCAAGCAACCGGTTTTCTGCCACTTCAGTGTAATACATATTTTTGCTATAAAAAAACCATTATACCTGCTATTATTAAGTCTGTAAATTCTCGTGGTCTTTTAGACCTGCTGTGTGGGTCGTCGCTAGTCCCCCTCCCCACCCCGACCCCAGAAAAGACCGTCAACCGTCACATCAATCGTGGAGAAGTATTTAGTCTTGATTCATTGTTTTTAAATTCGTCAATATAAAAATAGTTCCAGCTACTTTAACCTACATGCTCTAGCTTCACTGAACAATTATACTATCTAATGCATCATATTTCATAACAGATGCAGATACGTGTATTGTTTCTCCAATTCTTCAAATTAATTTGCCAAATTGGTATAAAATTCTAGGTTTGAAATCATCTATATATTTGAATTAGTAACCTTATATCTCTGAAGTTTACCATCATTAATTTAATTTAAAATTTTAATTTAAACATCCTGTCTTTTGAAACTGTTTTTCTTTTTTAAATGTTAAATGAACTGGACTGAGAGCTTTAACACGTATAAGCCATCTGTCCACCCTTTATAAAGACAGGAAACAATATAGCATTGATCTTAAATGGTCAATACATGGCCATTGTGGTCAAATTTCATGTAGCTTAGTCATTAGACATTCAGACAGTTTTGTTGTGTATTAAAGGAATTTGTCGCTATTATTCAGTACTAAAATTATCAACTCGAAAATCGCATCATATGACAGCTTTGTCTTTTTCTTGTGTATTGGTATTTTTTTGAAGTTTGACTACAGACAGCTCAACATGGCAAAAACAGGAAATATTTAATTTACACGAAATTTGAGATCCAAAAAAATAAACGAATACACATCCTGAGATATATTGTTAAAAAAAACCTTTCAAATTGTCTTCCTTTATTGCTATTTTTTTACAAATTCGCCACAACAAAAAGCCATTCATTTTTAAAATGGGCATATATATGACCTACATTTTTTACTTCCGACCAACTTTACTTTTCCAACCTGTTAAAAGCTCTTTGTGTTGGTTATTCTCAGCTTAATAGACGCCCTACTTTTACAAAAAATGCAGACGTTCTTAATGCATTTTGTCACCTTATTTAAATCGTATTTGTTAACATTTTACACATAATGTAGAAAATGAGGCATGCAAAATTCACCAGCTGTGCATGGTAAATAATCTGAATAAAATGCATTGTTTACTGACAAAAATAATATTTCTCATTTTTCACCGCATATTTGTATTAATGTATAAATTGTCACATTTAACCCCAGGGCTTAAGCCAATACACAAACATGATAATGTTCTGACCTCAATAGTTTGATTGAATATATTAATATTTGTTTTGTCGAGACATTTCCAAGGTGATATTTTTCCTTTAATAATACATTTTCTGAAGAAATGTTATGGTTAAATGAACGTCAAAATATTTCATAATTGTGTTTATTCAAAAAGGCGAACTAATAAAAGGCGTACATTCGTTTTATTGGGAAAAGTATCTCTGATCTAATTGTACATCACAGATAACAAATATGTAGTTTTATTGAATAAATCTGAAATTACAATTCTAAGTTTAAGTAGCAAGTACAATTCTGCTCAAGTCATTTTACCAGTAGGAAGTTTAGGAAACTTTCAAGTCCTGTAAAGTAACCCCTTTCTCTGGTGCGTTGATAAAATCCAGTTTTATGTTTGTGGTAGATGCTGTATGTGCTATTGGTAAAGTCTACTGTATTATTTAAACTGTTTGTCATTTCTCAAATATAATTGCAGATAAAGACTATATTGTCATCCCCTTTCCGTAAAACGTTAACTTGAAAAGATTGAACTCGTTCACAAGTATTCTTCAAAATTTTGTTCATAAATTAGGATGGTACATGTGCAAAGCATCATATTTCTAAATGGAGGCGTAAATTTAAAAGCTTCCCCCCTCTGAAAAGATGAAATAAAATAAATAAATATATTTTTTTCTATTGATATTGAACAATTCGAAAAGCAATCGTTCTGATCATGCATGTGATATTTGCCACTGGACGTTAAGCAACCAACAATCAATTAGAAAAATCTGTCAACGTAGCATTTTTAAGATTTTTATAATGCAAGTATGAATATAAATTATCTTTAAAATGCAATAGATTTAGGTATGACAGTTATAAGGTCGACCCTGCTGCTGAAAAAAACAGGGGGAAATTGGTCCCATATTTTGGGAGAAATATTGATATAAGTCTACTTATAAAGAACCTCAAGGTTTTTTTTTTCATTCGAAATGACAATGTTCTAAATATACCAGTAACGGCTCAAATATTAATAAATCTCGTGATGTCCATAGACAATAAAAACAAGCCTAATTGAATAACATCAAAAAGATTTTTATATTTTGAAGCTAGTATTGTACCATTTATTAGCCCTCAATACGATCGTTTTAGATGATGTCTTTGAAAATATTGGTTCCTCTGGCATCACAGTAGAGACATTGTTTGGCCAGAATCTTTTATGATTCAGTAATATGGATCTATTAAATGTTATTATTAATAATATCACAAAAGAAACAGCTAATCATATATCAACTATTATGTTTTAATGGTACAGGAGAGGAATTCGGAGAAACGTGTATAATGATGCTCGTGTGTTGATTAACTTAAAAGATATACATACTTATAAATACGATAACTGGGCAGTCTTAGTCAATTATGATAATACTATCGATGACGACGACGATATTGACGGTAACGACGATGATGAAAATTATCAATTCTTTATATAAGACTCACACACTGAGTCTGAATTTTTAATATGTTTAGTTCACAAGCAAACAGTTTACAAGAACATATAACATAATACTCACACATATTCTGACTCCGGATTCGACTGGTATTTGCTCTGGGTTTAAAAGAACCCACAACGACAACTTGGATACATTAAACTGGGGTTCAAGGACCCTCAAAGCTAAGTTTGGACTATATATACAGGATGCCCATTTAGCTGTTTGCTTTCGAATAAAAGTATTGTAGTTGCCTTCACCCAAAGATTTGAGAGACCTCCCGCATTTAATACTGTTTGACCTCTATTCAACAGGATGCAGGGCACCCAAGCAGTTTGTCATTTCATTTTTTGTTCAAACGCTGGATTTTATGGTTTGATGTTTAAAGGACCTTTAAATTGATGACACTTTCGTGTTAACCTGAACATGTAGCACCTGTTTGTTAAAAATATGTGTTTTTAAATTACCAATTAAATCAGATAGTTATGATAATTTTGTCTTTTTGCTATTTAAAAAAAAATTCGGTAGGATTGAACTAGTCATTTAATGGCGAGTATGGTTAAATAGGTTCAATTTATGAAAAATCAACAAACAATTTCAATGTTGACTCACCATCTTTTGTTATATCAGATTAATACTGAAACTGGGTTAAAAAGTACCTTCAGCAACAAAATTTGGACCACGTCAAAACTCTATATTTGATAACTTTAAACTCGGGTACAAAAGGCCCAAAGCAAAGTATGGACTAGAAATATAGGATTTCCATTCCGGACCGAAGATTCTTTTAACTGATAATTCTCTAAAGTTGACGTCATAGCATCTGAAGCAAATGTGTGATTGATGAGTTGGATTAAAATAATTATATTCGACAACTTCTTTTTTCAGATATAAGTATTTTTTTACCATTTCAGTTCTTTTTCTAAAACACAACCTCCTGTTTTTTTAACATTTTTTGTGACCATTTAAAAAAAATATTTTAGGAATGGATTTGGGTTTAAGTTGAGAATTTCTATTTAGCTTATTGTTCTATTTTTATTAAGTTCACAAAACCTGTCATAATCTGTAAGATTTGAAACTTTAAAGAATAAAACCCTGTTTAACCGGATTTTTGTGACAAAAATGTCGTTTATTAAATTGGGGATGCTCGGCGGGCGGGCGGTCGGTCGGGCGGGCGGCAATCAAATGTTGTCCGTGCATTAACTCAAGAACCGTTCAACCAAAGCTTTTAAAATTTTAATATGTTGTTACTGAAAACTAAATGAAGGTCAAGTTCAATAATGGCTATTTTGACTTATACCGTTCTGGAGTTATGGTTCTTGAAAGATTGAAAAATGGCGTTTCCAGTCGTGTCCGTGCATTTACGCATGAACAGTTCTACCAAAGCTTCCCAAATTTTAATATGTTGTTACTGGTGACAAAATGGAGGTCAAGTTCAATAATGACGATTTTGACTTTTACCGTTCAGGAGTTATGGTTCTTGAAGCAGTGAAAAAGCTATGTGAATTTAGTTTTTCATCCTTCATTGAACTTTTGATGTCGTCCCTAACAATGAACTATTTAAAATTACGGACGATCCTCTATGAGGGTCTGTCTAATGGGGACACGGTTTGCAGAATAAGGAATAATTGACACAACGAGCAATATCAGGGACAAACACACAAAGAATAGAGGCAAAACATTACTTAAAAAAAATCATGTACAGAAAAATGAACTAAAAAGGTAGAGAAAAGAGTTAAATAGACACAAAAAAAAGAAAAAAAGAAAGAAAATTGGCAAAATCAATTTAAGAAAACAGAAATAAAGGACCCCCAATCTAGATCCATCCTTAAGACAACCATACATGCTGAACAATACATGCTTTATAAAAGTACAAATATGTAACTAGACCTTCAGGCCTAGATGAGGTCATGTTAAATCAACAACAATTCTATAAATCCAAACTCACTCATCAATGAACAACGACATTAAAGCTATTGGATTATCATTATGGCATCACAATTTAAATATTTATTTACTTTTCCCTCGTGGAATTTAGATTTTATCGCATAGATTGTTTACTTTAACCTCGATGATGAGAATATATGAATTTTAATATTATTTACCATAGTGGGTGTCACAGATTTTTTTCCATATATGGGACATATATCCTGGTTCTTGCTGTTAATATAGACATCTTTAAAGAAATTGATTTGAAATTTACATGTCAGAATTCTTGGATTTGATGAATAGAAAACTAAAAATTCAAAATGAGACGCATGAAGACAAAATCGTATGATTTGAAACATCAAACACATATTTTTTTTTGGGGGGGGGGGGGGACACCAAGCTTTATTTTTATGTCATCCAGCACTGTTCTGATATAAATTAAAGGCAAATAAAAAGAAAGTCGCAACTAGCAGTACTTTTACCTGCTTATGTACCAAAAAACCCTATCATATCATAAAACTGTCAAAAAACTGGAAATTTCCACATTTCCCCTATATACCTTAATATATATATTAAGTATATATTAAGGTATATAGGGGGGAAATTCAGAGACAAGTGCCTGTGCAAATTTTATATGTAAACACAAACCACTTTCCCTCAAATAAAATCATTATCAGCTAAGACCGGAAAAGATGGTTAAGTTTGAAAGTATGCATGCTTCTGAGGTCACACTAGACTGTTTAGCGTATGCAAAGACACAAATCAGGTATTGATACCAAAACTTTATCATTCCAATCTCAGATTCCTATTTGTCGAAACTGGAAATTTCACCTGGAAAAACAAACCACATTTCCTCAAATAACATCAGGATCAATTTAGATCGTAAAAAGATAGTTTTACAGCCTAAATTATGCATGTTTACCTTGGCAACCCATTATTATCATCAACCCATATCAGAAAGGTTGCTTCCTTTTGTCATTCGACCATCACGAAAAATAGATGTTGAAATTGATTACGATTTCCATTACACAAATGATGCGATGTGGAAAGCTGATTTGAAAAAAGATGCAATAGAAAAATAAACATTTTAATTCCGGTGTATATGCTAATTGTTATCGAATCACACGCAAGATTTCAATCAAAAAGTTTCTATTATTCAATAAAGAACAAAGATTAATCGCGGAAAAATAGTATTATTCCCTTATTTATCATGCAACGTAGAAGGAAAAAAAAGGAAGAATTTTCCTTTTAGAAAATCTCTTTTCTTGTACAATATTTGATGTCGGTTAGATGGAAATTTTAGAATTTTAATGCTATAGACATTTTGAATGATGCGTTGTGATCGAAGACTTTTTTTCAACGCTCACCTTCGTCTTTTAGAAATCTTTTTATATAGCAAGCTTTCGAAAATCTATTGAATTACAGCCTTTTGAAAAAATCGGGTGTCTGTAATCTTTTTGGAAACGTGTTATCTTACACGAATGTCCATTCTTGCCTCATAGGTTTTTGAAAAAATGTTTTGTTTTGTTCCTGCTGGAAATCAGCCTTTTGGAATATAAATAAAATTATAGCTTGGAGATATTTACGTAAGGAAACAATGAAAGTACATGTAGGTGTCCAGACAGTCCAAGGTACTTCTGATAATAGATTTAAGACCAGATTTAATCCACCATTTTCTAAATAATGCCAAAATATGATATTGTTATCCATGCATTCGTTTGATGTGTTTCGGCTTTAGATTTGCTTGGATTAAGGACTTTTCGTTTTGAATTTTCCTGGGAGTACGTTTTTTTGTTGTTATTATACTCTTTGATTCTGCTACTAATTCTCCTCGAACTACTTCATCCACTACTGCTTCAGTCCTGAGCACTCAAAGTTGTCACTGTTACTGCTCTGATACATTTAGCACGTATACCACTTTCACTATTATAACTACAGCCATAAATACCTATTGTTGCTTATACTATTGCTTCTTCTTTTAATATTGTGCTACTTCTACCACCACTACAACTAAATATACAAATTATAATAAATCAGGAACTTAGTATTGATTATTTTGTAAAGAAAATGCATTTTAAAATTAGTACGAACCAAAAGTGGGAAAAAAACCCGAAACAATTTAGAATCGTTTTGCTATAAACAGATTTTTAACATATAAAATACATTTTGTTTTTTAAAGTGCTGCATTATAATATTTTATTGATAATATATTACTTAAATTTCCATATAAAAGTAATACTAGATCTTTAATTTTAAGACCGGCTGGCAAATACAAGTTTATAGTCAGTATAAATTAAGGGTCCAATACTATAGTTCTCAGATGACAAAATTGGTTCTCCTACAAATTTTACAAAGATTTTCTACAAAGACGAAACTTTTGTCCATGAATCTTTCGAATCGATTCGAGTGTGGTGTCAACTATTTCAGAAAAACATCGCCTTTAAAACAGCAATTTGTGAAATTATACGATACTTTATCAGCTATTGTATTTCTAATTAAATGTTTGCCGCTGTTATTGCCTTAGTTTCGTGTCCTTCCGATTAAAAGATAAAATTTCGCCTTTGAGGTATTCATCATACCGTTTTCATAACTAGGAATATAATATCCGATCGTGACCGGTTGAAACTAAGTAATTTCCGGTGAAAAATAATAGTCTTCAATTTCTAAAACACAGTTTCCTGTTTCTTCTTTCATTCTCATCTAACATGACATTAACATTGATTTTTCTGGTAGAAAATTCAAAAATAGTATTTTGCTTCTACTGCAAGTTCTTTTGAAAGTGTCGGTTTTTTGTGGTGGATTTTCAAGTGAGTCACGTGATAGTCATTTATTCAAATACTTGTTTTATTTTTATTCAAATCCCTAAATTAATGTGAAAAATTAAGACAAACAAAAAAATAATTATGATTGAGAATGGAACAGGGAATGTGTCAAAGAGACAAGTTGAACAACCAAATCAACGAGCAGAAAACGGCCGAAGTATACCAGTTGGTCTTCAAGACAGCGAACGAGAAAATCCCGCACCCGGAGGCGGGTTTCGGCTGGCCCCGCATAACACTTATATATTCTATATATATAGTTCTTTTAGCGAAAGAAAAGACGTCACACTAAACTTGTTAACATATTAAAGGACCAAAATTTAAAAATATAAAAATATCATACCAGATTATTAAACGTATGCCAAAGGCTCCCGGTAAAATTTAGGCATATTACTGAGTACATGTGTTGTAGAATTACTTCAATTTAGGTCGTCAGCAGCTTGACTTGATCTATCAAAAACCTAATGGTTGCCGATAATTTTAATTTCATAATGTGGCAATTAAACTCAAACTTTTTCGTCACAACTCTCTCAAGTAGTAATAATTCAAATTTACTTCCTTTTTTGGCACGGTCAGTTTAATAGTGATGAATTGTGCTCCTTGTTGGATCTGTAACACCATTAATTGATTCTCGTTTTTATATAATTTGAATGACGATTTGGTATATAACTTGCTGGAAAACCGATCATTCATGCATGGTTTGCCAAAAAATTGTGTTTTTTTTCTCTTATAAACCTTTTTGACACACTTATTGAAATAGAAAAAAATAGTCAAACAATTCAGATAGCTCTTGAAAACAAAGACAAATTTTAAGTAAGATCACAAAAATACTGAACTCCGAGGAAAATTCAAAACTGAAAGTTCCTAATTAAATGGCAAAAACAAAAAAGTCAAAAACAAATCAAACGAATGGACAACAACTGTCATATTCCAGACTTGGTATGGACATTTACAAATGTAGAACAATGGTGAATTGAACCTGGTTTTATAGCGCTTAACCTCTCACTTGTCGCTTCAAAACAGACGAAGAAATTAGATTTAAAACACACAAATAATTGTGATGAATAAAAATTTCTTATTTTTTCAGAGGTTATGTACTCGCTGCAGCTCGGACATGAAGTTACAACAACACTTGCCTTGATATTTGCTGCACTTTGCTTTATTCTCGCAATCATATACAATTTCTGTAAATGTGGAAAACGACAGCTTGAAATAGGAATGGTAGTTACTTCGTTAATATCTGGTAAGTTATGAATGGGAGAAAACAATTGCCAAATAGAAGTCGGAGTTGGTGAAATTATGAGCAAAAAGCGAAATTAAATTTTACGTTGGCGTATTTAAACATGTGAAATGTTATACTGGCATTTTATTCAGTAAGCACAGCATTTGTTTACAAATTTTGTCTGAGACTAGTCCTAAGTTAGGTATAGATAAGACGATCTCGAGACACATAATTAGGACGAAAATACGATATGTCTTTATAATTAAGAGAGCTTCGAGAACAGGGCTTAGGACAGGACGTGTCATAAGATGGTCTTATATGACACGTCCTAAAACTAAGATTGCTTCGGGGACACATGTACATAGTTATTGTGAAAATGACAAATTACAGAAAATACGAGTGTCCATGTGCTCTGAAGCTGGTAATATTAAGTTTTAGAAAAAATAGAACCAACCAAAAATCTCGAAATACATTTGTAAGGCGAATATTTCTCACAATAACTAGATTATAACAATTCAATCGTGTTTATTGAACATTTGTAAATGTCACGGAAATGTAATTCATTCTTTTAGTGTCATCTGAGACAATACAGAGACAATAATAATAAAAGCTGTATTTGTTTAACTCTCTCAAAAGACATCATTAAGCTGTCCGTGTATTCTTGATTCCTCCATACTTAACAATAAGTCGGAATCCAATCATTGTCATTCCGTAACACATCTTTATTTTAAGTGCTTGGCAAACAAAATTTCGTACGGTTTATTGCTTTGGATTGATTTTGCCTTATTTTAATCTTTTCTTCTGTTTAAACAATCGAGACACTGTTTTCCTGGATAAAATCGTTTTTGAATGACTCTGCTGCATTTAATCTCGCAGTAATCTCGTTCTTTAGGGAATTGTTTTTTTGAAGTTGAAATCGTGTTCTTTGATACGTTTGACAGCCAGTGGATCTGTTGGTCTTGAAGAGCTTCTCTCTTGAGTAAACATAACAAAGTAACCGTTAATGGAAGTTGGATATCAAAATCAAATCAAGTGAAAATTTAGATTTTAGCACAATGTCTTTTATGTCAACAGAAATAGATAAATTCCCATTTCATCATTGAACATGTTTAATAAATCGTCGAGAGTGTCACTGTGGAACATTAGCAGCTTTGGAGTGGAAGATTACATGAACACACAGAGGAATTTCCTTAAAAAACGATCCGTTTTTAACACTGCATGGTGGTTAGATCGATCAGCATACCAATTTTCACATGCAAAATTCAATTTACAACCGTTTTCTAAAACATGGTAGTTTTTGATTTACAAGTAGAAAAAAAGGTTATTTTGTTCATAAAATCTAATACTTTTCAGCATTAATGAAAAATCAATTCAAAAAGAGATTATATCTTCCATTTCACTTGTCAAATATAAATTAATGTAAGAAGCACCTCAGTTTTTATTCCCAACAAAATGGTTTTTTAAACATGAACTATTTTTTCGTAAAACTTGTCAAAAATCACAACAGGAAATATTTTTAACAATACATCAAAGAAAAGATGTGGAAACAGTTATTTGGAAAAAAATAATTAAAACTCTTATAAAAGGTGCGGGATGTATAATAAACTACGCAATCAATCACGTTCGTTCGGAATTGAAAGTGAAATCCATATTAAGCTGGTTCTCTTCCCTTGAAATATACAGGTATATGAGACCAACTGATAAAGGACAGGGAACAAGTCTAGTTTAATCCGGGGACTTGTACAGAGAGACCGTCTCTTTTTAGCCCACCTGGCCCGAAGGGCCAAGTGAGCTTTTCTCATCACTTGGCGTCCGTCGTCCGTCGTCGTCCGTCGTCGTCGTCCGTCGTCGTCCTGCGTACGGCGTTAACTTTTACAAAAATCTTCTCCTCTGAAACTACTGGGCCAAATTTAACCAAACTTGGCCACAATCATCATTGAGGTATCTAGTTTGAAAATTGTGTCCGGTGACCTTGCCAACCAACCAAGATGGCCGCCACGGCTTAAAATAGAACATAGGGGTAAAATGCAGTTTTTGGCTTATAACTCAAAAACCAAAGCATTTAGAGCAAATCTGACATGGGGTAAAATTGTTTATCAGGTTTAGATCTATCTGCCTTGAAATTTTCAGATGAATCTTACATTCTGTTGTTAGGTTGCTGCCCCTGAATCAGTAATTTTAAGGAAATTTTGCTGTTTTTGGTTATTATCTTGAATATTATTATAGATAAGAGAAAAACTGTAAACAGCAATAATGTTCAGCAAAGAAAGATCTACAAATAAGTCAACATGACCAAAATGGTCAGTTGACCACTGTAGGAGTTATTGCCCTTTATAGTTTTTTTTAACCATTTTACGTAAATCTTAGTTATCTTTTAGAAAAATCTTCTCCTCTGAAACTACTGGGCCAAATTAATTGAAACTTGGCCACAATCATCTTTGGGGTATCTAGTATAAAAATTGTGTCCGGTAACTTGGCCAACCAACCAAGATGGCGGCCATGGCTAAAAATAGAACATGGGAGTAAAATGCAGTTTTTGGCTTATAACCCAAAAAACAAAGCATTAAGAGCAAATCTGACAGAGTTGAAATTGTTGATCAGGTCAAGATCTATCTGCCCAGGAATTTTCAGATGAATTGGATCATCAGTTGTTAGGTTGCTGCCCCTAAATTGGTAATTTTGAGGAAATTTTGCTGTTTTTTTGTTATTATCTTGAATATTATTATAGATAGAGATAAACTGTAAACAGCAATAATGTACAGTAAAGTAAGAACTAAAAATGAGTCAACATGACCAAAATAGTCAATTGACCCCCTGAGGAGTTATTGCCCTTCATAGTCATTTTTTAACAATTTTCACAAAATTTGTAGATTTTCACTAACATTTTCCACAGAAACTACTGTTATAGATAGAGATAATTGTAAGCAGCAAAAATGTTTAGTAAAGTAAGATCTTCAAACTCATCACCATCACCAAAACACAATTTTGTCATGAATTCATTTGTGTACAATGTTTAATATTAACATAGACCAAGGTGAGCGACACGGGCTCTTTAGGGCCTCTAGTTCGTGAACGGCAGAGAAGACTTTATACATCTCTTTGAAGATCCGCCCGGGTCTTTGGGTCCGGCCCGTAGATAGCGTATGGCAAGGGAAATTGTAATACCCTTCAATCCACAACAGTTCCTCATATTCAATTTAGCCAACATTCTACCCTTTTATTCCGTTTGGCTCAGTTTACAGAAATAACCACCTATTGCATTTCCTAGGTATTTTGTTATCATCTCCTGACTATGCTTGAAATATTTGCAACTGGACGTCAAACAAACAACAAATCCGTCGCTTTTAATGTGTTATGAGATTTTTCATTTTCATTATACGCTGGGCGCGTGATAAGGTCAAAGAATTTATCTGCATTGAATTATAGCAACATAAAGATCACATTATATGTTCTCAGTATGCAAAAGTTGTGACATTTACATTTTGTGTTTGCAACAGTTCTCAAGGGGTCTCGGCGACTTGTGACAAGGTCAAATTTAATGTTTACAGTCAGTCCAACTGTTGTGACATATATTTATTTAGTTTTCCCAGTTTGTTTTTCCCATAAATCCTTTGCTAGTTGTCTCAAGTGGTTGTGCATGCAGTACTTCATACGTGCACATTGCATGTGCACTTTAAAAGCTCGCATACAGTGATGTTCATTTACTTCATTTATATGTGTACTTCTTACATGTATACTGCATTTAGCAGTTTAAAGCTCGTATACAATGATGTGCAGTTATATATGTACTTCTTACATTTATTTACGTTGCTTCTTCTCATTCAAAGTAGCTTCCATACCAATTATTTTTTTAGAACATGTACCTTTTTGTTTCAGGTTTGCTATTGCTGTCTGCTGTTGGGTATTTCTATGGCGAGCTTTCTGCTTCTATGCGTGTTCAAGAAAATAAACTTCAGACCACATTCTTTTATCCATGGGGACTAGCGGTTTCCGCTTCCGGCGCTTTTATTATATTAGTAAACGGTTTACTGGTAACCATGTTCACATGTCTTAGAAAAACTATACCCAGACGAAGACGTACTGAAAGTTACTTGATTGTGACAACGAAAGAAAACATTCCCAATTCCGAGCCGCTTCAGTGTGTAGACTACGACCCTCCAGATTATAATGACGTAGAAGATTATAATGACGTAGAAGATTATAATGACGTAGAAGATACCTAGAAGAGGACGAGAAGTCTGATCAAAGCATGGTGTGAAACGATTTAAAATGAAAGAAGTAAAAAAACCCATTAAACATTAATCGAGTGCACCGTCCGAAAACGCAAGTGCCATAAATGCAAATGTTTAAAATGTGCACCAAATTTGATTTTAACTGGGCGAGCTGGAAAAAACAAAACTTCCCAATGGCTGATACACAATTTTGCCTTCGTTGACATCGCTTGCCTTGTCATCTGAGTGAACTATTTGAATATCATATAAAAAGATGACTTTTTTGTACTTAACTCATAAAAACAAGAAATCGAACATAATGACCATTGGATATCATATTGATGGTCATCTTATTAAAGGATATTTTTATATGATAACAACATACATGAATTTTTCTTTTGTTGGCCTCAATCTTAAACATACTTTGGAGTGTGTCTGTTTTAACCCAAACCATCCTCAGCAGATATTAGAGGCTTTGAATGACACATCTTTACTGGCATGGGTTACTATCCATTCCACTCCTCTCTACAGGAGGGGAGTGGACCATGACCATAGGCTAGCAAAGATGTGTATGACGTAGCCTTTGACAAAGTAGTAATATATTTAAAAAGAGACTGGTTGTTGAATATTGACAATTTATCATTTGGTCTTATTACAAAATAGTTAAAAGTCTCAAGTTTTTTTTACTTTTCCGACTTCCATCTGAACCCCTCTTACATGACTTTTTTGGTATTTTGCTTATTCCGTTGACCAGGTGGGTTCAATTGATAAGTCTTACGAATTCTACATTGATCAAAGTTTTTGTTTTGTTTGTTGACAATGACAAAATAATTGCAAAAAATGTTGTTTTGGGGTTCAGTTTTTGTAAATTGGTATAACTTGGTTTGCTTGATTTTTACAAAAGATGTATACTAATTATATGATAATATAATCATTTGTTTAACATGCTACAATTTGTTTAAATACTCTTCAAGAAGATTTATAATGCCAGAGAGGCCGCTTTAGCATGCGATTTGATTTGATTTATGGGGTACAGATTTGATGTGGTTTAATATCAAATAATGTTAAAACTTGTATGTCACAAATCGTGATTCAAATGCATATACAAATAATATATAAATCAAGAAAGAAATGTGTTTACAAAAAAATATGTAATACATATATATCTTTGATGATAAATTTTGACAATGAAAGTATAAATGATCACATTTTTAATAGCAGAATTTAATGAAATATGGAGGGGGGACTCTTTGTTGTTATATATAAGAATCAGAAAGCAACTTATTTTTATTTAAAAAGGGGATTAAATGTAATTCTAGAAATATGCTAAATAAAATTGTTTGTTAAAGGCCTATACTAGAAATTTATTACGAATAGGCTTACACGTGTCAAAGACAACTTAAGCAGTGATTTTTTCCTATATTTGATACAAAATTTGGTGGGAAAAAAGTTTTAGAAATATTTACCGGAAATCAACCATATAAGTTAGTTAAAAAAAGAATGGTATTTTTTGTAATAATTGCTTTATTTTTTTATGGGTTAGACATGATGTAAGTCAGTATAAACTGCAGGTACAAAATTTTAATGAACATGTATGACTGGTATTGTACAACACTTTTAATAGGATTTGTTTTGATTGATGATTTAAATGTTTAATATTTAGCGAGCAACTAGATTGGCATGTTATTTATATTCTATTTGTTATAACAAGTGCTATAATTGCTAAAAGTGCTATGAGTGCAGTAGGATTTTTTTTTATGTATGTTATATATATATATATATGTACAATTGTTGCCTGTGAAATTTTTATGGCTGGACCTAATAACAGTAAGAAGCTTTGGAACATGTCGACTTTTTCCCGAAATGTTGAAGCGAACCTTTTCTAGCATATACAATATCAATATTATATCTTAATTCGGAATTGTTATAAGGTATGTTTTTTTTTTTCAAATCTCAGTATACAGAAATGCATAGATGCTTAATTATCACATGAAAAACAATTTGATGTTATTTCATTTTTTCTCTACATCCTTTTATTATTATTATTTTCTATAAATGATTGAAATACAAGAGGCATTTATTTTTTATATATGTTTGTTCATGTATATGAAAAGACTTGATTTTATTTGTTTTGAGTGAATCTCCTTTATTAACATTGTTATGCTATATTTTTTCTACTTGTTTTTTTTTTAAAGAAATATTGGGAGATTTCTTGTATTATTTTCTAAGTAACACAATGTTTTGGATATATTGACTTATGTGTGTGGCTAGTTTTGAAACATGCTGCCATTTTATATGCTTTTCAATTGTTCATGTTAAGATCCATAAAAAGCTTCCTATTTACAAACTGTATGAATACACCATTGAACGTTCATTTGAATGCGTCTCTTGGAAAAATCATGACTGGTGCTCAGCCACTGAAATTACAATACAGATAGTCAAACATGGTCTGATTTATGAAACTGGACAGCTCTGGTCATCATGGTGTCAAACACTTGGTGATCAAAGCTTTTAGAATAAAAAAAACCACTGGCTATCAGTGGTGTACAATGACAGCTATTGGTTTTGTCAACCATGGTTGGAATTTGGCAGCTAAATAGATTATAGAAAATGCCACAATGCATTAATACAATGCAATTGCAAGATTCTTGTTTATTGTCTGTGATTTATTGTTTTAAAATCTTCCTATTTTCAGTCTGCAGTTTCTTTTTGCTGAGCTCATTGGTTTCATCACAAGCTGGGTCAATTCAACGACGTTAAACATAAATGACAAATTGTGAACTTTCAGTGGTATTTTTAAACAATCTGTATTTTCATGAATCATGGTTTTTTTTGCAATTTGTAAAATACATAAACAACATTCCTTGCCTTTTCCACGATTATCCAAATTATTTTGTGTTCCAATTATATATGTAATAAAAGATTTAAAACAACATTTTTTTAAAATGTTTTAAGTGACACAATTGTGAAATTTATTACAGAGCTTGCAAATGTTTCAGAACTCTACACTGGTTCTACGTATTTTACATGCAGTATAAGGAATATATGATTCTGGATACAGCACAGAATATTTATTTAGCGTTTTCATTTTCAAGTTACCATTAGAAGTTTTGTCTATGGCTACTTTTTCTGACTATATTTAATGTTGATTGAATGATAGATTAAAGTTTGATTTCTTAAACGACCAGTCGCAAAATGTTTATGCATATTCAAGATGAGAACAAATTCATAGTTAGTACGATAGGAATGTCGATCAGAACACATTCATAGTTAGTACGATAGGAATGTCGATCAGAATAGCGAGTGCGAACTGCTATAGAAAGGTTTTTAGACAGAGGGAGAAATTAAACCTTACAACAGGCCACCTATATAGAAACCTCATTTAGTTATTTCAAGGAAGTTTTAACAAACAGAGAGCGTGGCAGCAGATTTTACGTTCCCATTCATACCGGGCGTACATTGTAGCTTCCGCATTCAAACATCACACATACGGTCAAATGGACGCCCAACTTTAGCAACCTGAAACCGACAATTAAGATGTCAAGGGTGCATTCTGGGAAATCTTAATGTCAGTAGAAACTTGCAACAGCATGGGCGAATAATAAAAACGACGGAAGAACAAACCACAATAAAAAAAAACCGACATTACAAATATAAATCTGAAGACTGAGTAACACATAGCCCCCAAAACAAGGGTACATTCGTCTTCTACGGAAGGGTTTATAGGTGTTTTCGTTGGGCATGTGGCATCCGTCGTCTGGCCCAAGCAAGAACACATCCATTTTGGAGAGAATGTTACAAAGTTAAAAAACTTGTGTATAATTCATTTGCCATTTTTTAAACAATAAAATAATGAGTCGTTATCGGTAATGGCACAATCAAGGGAAAGGTGACGGGATTGTGGCTACGGCTTGTGGAACATGTTTGTGCTACACAAATGTACAAGGGATGCACATAACCCAAAACACTTAATCATGGTGGAGTCTGTGAATCGTTTGCAGCTATTTATAAAATTTCAATCAGTACCACATGTATATAGAGGGCTAGTTCATTCTGTCTAAAACAGGAACTTGTTACAGTACATACAGTGTACCAACTTGTTTGTAGGTAACAGTTAGGTTAAACAATTTAGATTATAAAGAGTAGATTAACACATTTGAAAATGAACGGAGAACATGATCAAAAAAAGATCTCAGCAGGCAAAAAATTCTATGTGTTTTGGAAAGGTTACATTTTTTTGCTATTATAATCATAATATACAATTGCGTAGAATATCTAAAGTATTGAATATTCCAATATCTGCCATCATGAATTAAGTCCATTACGAACACACTGGCACACAATCTTTATTCGTGTTGTATATCATCATGATCTTTTATTGACGGCGTACATAAGGGAGGAAGAACAAGTGTCCAAAAGACTAATTATCCAGCCAAATTCACATTTGGTCATACCAAGACTGGAACGAACTGGAACCGCCTCTCGGACTTGAAAACTTTCTGCTTCTCCGCTAAGCATGGTCGATTCGGGAGTCGGAATAAAGTGCCCGGTTAGAGTAGCATGCCGTTCTGTGGAACGTTGTATTGTGTTTTGCACGTTATCGTTCATTGTTTTGTACATAAATTAGGCTGTTTGTTTTCTCGTTTGAATTGGTTTACATTTGTCATTTGGGATTTTTTATAACGGACTATGCGGTATTAGATTTGCTTATTGTTGAAGGCCGTACGGTTACCTATAGTTGTTAATGTTTATATCACTTTAATCTCTGATCGAGTGTTGTTTCATTGGCATTTTATATATCACTTCTTGTGTTATTCTAGTACAATGAATATTTGTTTTCTTGAATTAAATGTATTCGTTATTTTTTTTTGCATTTTTCCCATACTAAATGAGGATTTTGTAAATTATGAAAATGTATGAGAAATAACCAAATTGATTGATGACGTGAAATCTACAAAATGGAGGATACCAAGATATTACAAGACAGCATTATATCATAAATCAAACCATTAGTTTCAATTCACAAAATTAGGGGAAGTTAGAGCATCTTTAAGAAATATCATCCTTTCTTCTATAGAATTATTTGAGGTAAAAAAAAATGACATTAATTTAGAAAACTGTCAAATAAATGTTTCCCTGCTGCCAATTATTTTATAAAATATCTGAAATTACGCATTGAATGAAAAGACAAAAGGGAATTGTTTCTCATTAATCATTAGACATTGAAAGTCTTGATCTGAAAGTTGTTGGGAATAAAACTATAATTTGCCCTAATTGACAAGAGAAAAAATTCAAAATCATGCATCGGTTTTGTAAAGTTTTCATCAATTTTCAGCTATATCTTTCATGATAACATTTGACATACAATATCGAGGACAGTATGATAAAACAGAACATTTACCTACATTTTAATATTAGCTATTAACTGTCAAAGTTCAAAAAGTAGGTCATGACAGTCTTTCAATGTATGTTTATGCAAATAATTCGGTGTTGTTAGTTCAACTGACATCTTCGTTACCATTGACAGAAAGTCACGTGTATTAAAAAAATGTGTGAATTGATTGGCGGACAAAGCAGGGCGAAGCAATTTTAACAAAACATTTGTTTATGAAATTTATGAAAGTTTCATTTTATGCACACCCAGCCAAAAAGGCCAATATAAGCTTTTGCTTACATGAAAATGTTGTCATCTGTCGTCTGAAGCTGTCATCCGTCGTCGACGTCACCGGTCATCATTTAACTATTACAAAAATCTTCTCATCGGAAACTCCTATTAAGGATAAAACCCAGCATAGATTCAAACATCCTTTGGTCTATTTAACAAAAGAGTCGAATGATACCAGAGGAACAGTCAAACTCATAGATTGAAAATAAACTGACAACGTCATGGCTAAAAAATAAAGATAAAAACAAACAAATAGTAATACAGAGGACTCAACGTAGAAAACTAAAGACTAAGCAACAGGAACCCAACACAAAAACGGGGGGGGGGGGGGGGGGAGGTTAATCTCACGTGTTCTGGAAGGGTAAGCAGATCCGGTTCCACATGTGGCACCCGTCGTGTTGCTTATGTTATAACAAATTCGGTAAATAGTCTAATTCGGTAGGTCACATTCGTGACAGGGGAGGTTTTACACAATGTGTCCGATAGTACTGCCAATTTCACCTTTTTTATTATTAGAGGATTTAAAAAAGTGTAAACAGCAAAATAATATCTTGAATTAGATCGAAAATGCTTAAATTATCGATCTACTCATTTTACCTACCTAATTCTATCTATATGGGGTTATTTTAGTCCTCTATATTTGGCTCTCTTTTATATACAAACTACACTTGTGCTTCTTCCGCTGTTATATGTTAAAGTCTTATTGTAATGTACGGTCTTTCTAATGCTTGTATAAACGATGAAAAACGTTCTTTGTCGTCACTATGTTGTAAGGTATATAATTAAAAAAGTAGTTTTTATATCTATTCTGGTACTGTTTCATACCATCTTCATCGAGTTACTTCTCTAACTAGGTGTCGAGCTCTCATGTGTAACGCGTAAATAAGCCTTCTGCATGTTACTCTTGCATTGGGTTAAATTCTCCTGTTGTTAGCGTGAAGGTCTCTATCACGTGATTGCCTTTACCCTTCGTTATTTCAATGTTTTCAATGTAGGAATTTTCAGAGTTTTCAATCTTTCTTCGTATGGCAGATCTTTGTATCTTGGTAACATTTTAGATGCTCTTAGTAGGACGTTTACTAATGTCACGATATCTTTCTTTTTGTAAGAGATCGCGAATTACGAAATTCACTGTTTAATCCTTGAGGAGTTATCGCCCTTAAGAGACGATTTGTTTATTATTTTTGTGTTTTTGGCAAAAACAAGCATATAGAAACAAAATGCTTTGGAATTAGGTTAACAAATTGCTACAATTGTTAGAAAAAAATCCATGTTTCCCCAAAAATAATAATGGTCAATACGTTTTTTGAAGAATATAATGAAACTTCAGAGAATTTAATCTCATTTCATGGTAATGACAAGTAACAGAAATGCAAAAGATTCCAAAGAGATATTTAAACTGGAAAGTTGAAAACAGACTGACAATGCCATGGCAAAAAAACAAATAATAACCAAATACGACTCGAGTAAGCGCGTAAGTTGAAACCAGGCACCGACTGTACATGTTGCAATCTAATCTTGAAAATCGTGAATAAGCTACTGCGAATTTTCCAGCGCATGACATTTTTCTGTCCATATTCGGAGTATCTAAAACGTTGGTTAGACACCGTTTATTAATAAAGAGAATTGACAAAGTATGTTCCTGTTAATGATATCATTTCACCCACCTTATATTGAAATAATATCGATATTTTCAGCTCATAACGAAATATAAATCTGTTATTTTTTGTCTCCAACATAATTATCAGTGTGATGAAAATCGAAACAATACCATGTGAAGCAATTCAAGACTAATTTAACGCATTTACGAGAGAGAAATACATTAGCAGTTTGATATGCGAGAAAAGATTACAAGTTGTTCAAGATAATACGAGATTTTGATTAAATTAGGGATGAATTATGCTGGTAAAAGTGACAGTTCTCAAATGACACCTTTCAGGATTTCTTGTAATTCTAACTGTTTAAGTCCATTAAATGTGTTTTAAAATTGTTCTTTTTTTCTGGTTAAAGAATTAAAAGTGGGAAGAGTAATAAGAGGAAAGCAGTTAGCGATGTTAAGATAAACTAAAACTGACTCAAAAGGGGTCACATTGCGTTAAAAAGATCTGTAGCAATCTCTGTTTCATATAAAACCATTGGCGAAATAGAATGCTTATAGTTCATTTACATGTTTGGGAGTTTAGTATGACTGTAACCGTATATTTGTTCCGCCTAACAGAAGTTCCAATGAAAACTTTGTTATAAGCATTGTCATATCAATACCTATTCCTGTTGGAACAAATATTCTATACCATTTATTCCGTTAGGAACATATACTGCAATATTTATTCCTGTGGAAATAATATTCCAGAATACTGTTTCCTTTTGGAACTTGTGTCTTGAAGGAACTTCTATATCGTGACATGACTTAGTACACATTTTTGTTAAGGGGCCAGATGAAGACTACCTTCGGGTGCGAGTTTTCTCGCTGTGTTTAAGACCCATTGGTGGCCTTCAGCTGTTTCTGCTCTTCGGTAGGGTTGTTGTCTTTTGACATATTCCCCATTTCAACTCTCAATTTTACTTTCTGGTTCCGCTACTTGAAATGAATTGAAGATATTTACTTGTGTGCGTCGTATTTTTTGGTTTGAGTAGTAAAGCCCATGCTGAAATTGTGATTCGCATGTTGTTATGTTTACTTTTTTTTTTTTTTTTTTTATTAAAAATGCTTATACAACTACTACAAAACAATAGATATGCTATATAAGGATTCGTGGTTCATTTAGCTTTGACTTGAAAAAATGTATATAATGGACAAAGGTAGAGCTATCCGCAATGTGACAGGTACATGTAACCTTCAAAGATCATTGGCAATTGAAAGGAGTTCACAAATCCTTGTAAATGAAACCATAAAGCAAAAATCTTAATTACTATCTTTTCCATCTTCGAGCCAACTTTGGGGAAATAGGAAAAAATATTACATTCATGTAAAAAACAATCTTGCAACAACATTTGCAATTAATACAATACTTAGTAATATTACTAGCTGAAATACATTTTTCTGATTTTTGACAATACAACTACACATGTAGAAATTGTGGTATTATCTCTGACATGTACATATTTGTTTAATTTAATGTATACTTTTTAATACTCGATATTCGTCTGAATTCAACTTAATTAAAAAATATAAGATTTAAACATCAAGATATGATGTTTACTCCAAACAAAACCTGTCACACTCGAATTCGATTATAATTTTTTGAAAGAATGCCATTCTTGGGGAAAATGTACTAGACTAAACCGAAAGAAATCTTAAAGTAAATACATGTAAAAATGCAAAAAAATGTAGATACTTATTTTCAGTAAGAGTTGTCCGCCTGGTCCTTCAAATTAAATGCTGTAAAATTCGAACAACTGAAAACGAAGCGATAAAAAGAGAAATTTTCCTTAGATGAGATTTATTCATTTAGCTTTGTAAAAGCTTTTTTCAAATAAATATTTTATAAATTGTAAAGTGCTGCTTAAGTGCATGAACAGAACCGCTTCATTTGCCAAAAACCTTTTTATAAATTCAAACTAAATGTTTTTCAGGAAAACGGACTTCCTTTGCTAATTATGTTTTCTTCTTACTCTAATGAGTAAATGCACCGCTTCCTTTGGTATTTCCCCTAACATGGCTTTGATTTTAAGGAATCGATAAATGCTCTAATGCAATTATTGAAATAGAGAATACATTTTTCTTCTTTGTTTCATCTTAATATGGTAAAATTTAAAATGATATCTTCTATTTTTAATCCTTTGAAAGCTAAAGGTTAAAATACGAATATAATGAATCTGCCTTCGCTGAAAGATAAGGTTAACGGATGATTAGTTTTGATCTTCATAATTCCTCGAACTTTCAGTAATACTTTAATTCATCGATTAAAAATGAAATGTTAGTTTCATATATGAATTCAAAATTGAAAAGGAGATGAATCCTTCAAAGAAACTGTTTTTCATTTTTAGTGAATGATGAGTGTCCTTCTACGACCAAAAACGTCCCATAACTTCTATCTACATGTGACTTTTTTGTGTAAATCTTGACATTTCCCCCCATAAAACATAGGATTCAATTTGATACATATATCGGTCCCAAATAAAACAAGGATAATTTCGAAATATATGAAAAAAGTAGAATAACTTAAAACGAAGGAGATAAAATGTGAAAACGTAGTAAAACAATGAGAGGGCTACATGATATTTACATTTATGCACTTGACATGTACAAGTGCACTTGTAATATGTGTTTGACAGTTATCTAGTTTTCGTTCTCTTGCTCTCTTTAATTCATTATAAAGATGAATTAACTCATCATAGATACCAGAATTAAATTTTGTATAAACGCCAGACGCACGTTTCGTCTACAAAGGGTCATCTGTGACGCTCGAATCCAATATTAGATGTGCACAATAGCTTTGATCATTGCTTAGGAAAAGCTGATACCGAAAACTTACATTGTGTTCTAGTTTTCATTTTTTAAGAGTAAAGAAAAAAAACTGTATCCCCCCCCCCCTATATAACAGGAGATACCGTTTACATAGTGCATAACTGAATAGGTTTATCAGATTATCAAATATTAATAAATTTGGCCGTTTGCAAAATTATTTACTTCAAAAATCAACATCTGATAAACCGTGAATTCTTATAACAGCCTTAAGTTTGTAAAAGCAATTCTGTTAACTTTTTTGCACCTATACATGAATGAAGTTGGTATTCCGGCGCACTGACTGAAAATGTAAGAAGTGCTCCTTTTTCTCAGGTTTGGAATGACAGTCTTTGATTACGACCAAGACTCAAAGGGAAAGATTCATAAAAGACGCATAACCAGGCTATGACTAATTATATATTTACTTTTAATTGCTATCATCTTGTAACGAAATACTCTTAAAATCGTTCTGGAGGAAAAACATTCTGCTCTTTGGACGGGTTCACCGTTGTTGTTTCTTTGATACGTTTTCCATTACCATTCTCAATTTTACAGATAAAGAGAGATAACTCGAGTTCATAAAAATCTTCTCACCTGGAATTATGTTTTAAAATAAAATATGTAATTGCTGATCATTGATGATAGCATCATTCATTCATTATACTGTTACTTCGATTGAAATTTTACGTGAATACTTTAATTTAATAATTTGATACATACATTCTCGTGTATATCGTAACGGCTTGTTTATACTTGTATAGTTTATGTAAACAAATTTTATCGGTTTTAAAATCTTCTATAAATATTGCCAAACTTTTCACTGAGTGCATATATATATTAAGTTTAGGAATGGTTAGGAACCCGTACTAGTCCCTTTGATTAAAAAAAAATGCACCTTCTTTCGATAGACAATTTTTTTTTTCACTGTATTTAAGTTTATTTGTCAGGGTTTGCATTATATAACAAATACTATTTAAAAGGCGAATCTGGAAGTTATGAATTGACGAAGGTTTCTAACTTTATTGCCATCTGTCCAATCATGATTTTAGTCATCTCTTAATGTTCATTGTCCGTACGATTGCTTCTGTTATATCCAGTCACAAGAAATCATAATTTGTGCGGGCGGTATCTGTATCTGATGGACAGAAAGTACAGAGACACACGTTTTGTTTTGGGGGTAGCATCATATATTATTAGTTAATTTGATGGGGCGCCGGACCTAATGAGTACCAACTGCCACCAAGTAAAGAAATTATGCCTCCGAAATCTCCTGATAGTGATTCCGCCCAAAATCGTTAGATTTTGAGTACCACACATGGTAAAGGCCCTTTTTATTAATGTTATGTAAAATTCTATATAAATAGTCGCTGACAAGACAATGAATCTAAGGTTTGTTACTGAAATTCAAATTACAATTTTTCTCTTAAAAATTCAGTTAAAGCAATAAACAATGTTCTTACTAAGTAAAATATCTTATTCTATGAGTGTTAATATATATAATATAAGATTTAACATATTGTGCTTTAAAACAAATGAATTTGTGTCATCAGTGAACTTTAAAGGGACATCACTCAAACATACTTTTCCTCGTTTTATTACGGATAGTTATTTAACGCAAACAAATTATGACAGATAAGATATTTTATCAGTATAAATTCCAAACAATCGGTTTGTTACCAAATTCATACACAAAGAAACAATTAAAAATACAAATGTGTAACATTTACAAAATAAACAAATGCAAAGTTCTTGACGATATAAATATAATATAGAGAGATACCAGACGCGGCTTGTTTGTCTAAATGACTGATTGTTATAACTAGTGCGAATTTATGGATGCAAGAGAAGGAGAATGGTGCCCAATGCCTAATGATTATGGAGCTTTATAATATAATAAATACACAGACTTTTTACAAGTCTAACTCAAACTTTGGCATGTAAGGCCGTCCTTATGACCCAGGGGCGAATCCATAAAAGGGGGTGGGGTCCCGGGGTGAGAACCCACTTTGGCTTTGACAGTCAATGATTTTGAAAGCGTACATATTATTGGAAGCATCCCCCTTTATCCTTGGTTGGAACCCTCTTTTTATAATGGCTGGATCCACCTAGTAGAAGTACATGGGTCTCCCTTTTAACATCCGGGATCTGCACCAGCTGTGAAGACGGACACAGGTACAAGACGAGCTAAGCTGGACCTCCAGCTGAAAAAAAACTGACATACGTGAATCCAAAATTATTCCAGGCAAAGATGGTTTTAGACCTTTCCCCGAAATAACATAGAAGATAAATTAAAGGGAGAAAAGGGTTGCTTCTGTACCTTTTTAAAGTTTAATCTCTTGTGATTCACGAGGAAAAAATATAGAAGACAAGACAAAACTCAAAACAAGTTCTTCGAATCCATTGCTACTGTATACAGAGTTGTACTAAATGAACGTATATATACAAGAAAAGCAGTTCCATTACGTAATTCTAAATGTATGGAATTTGTTCCACTACGTATATGTGGTATTTGTTTCTGACCCGTTCTTGAGGTTCACGAGGTCAACACTAGTCCTCCTACAGACGGTCTTTCTTCTTAACACTAACGGAACGTAGGAAAGGAAAAAAGTTCCATTATTACGTAATTTCAACTGAAAAAAATGTTTTCCGCGATGAACAAATATGTATGTGGTCATTAGTTTTTACATGACTACCCATGCGGGTAATGAAAAAAAAGTATAGAAAACAAGACAAAAATCAAAACAAGTTCATCCACAGACCCTCACACTACTGTATACAGATCTGTACTAAATGAACGTATAAAAGGAAAGCAGTTCCATTACGTAATTCTAATGGTCAAGAATTGGTTCCATGGTGTATATGTGGTCATTATTTCTGACCTGTCCTTTTGGTTCATTAAGAACAAGTGTGATAAACAAGATAACGAGTGCCTTGGTCAACGATCTCAGATAACTATGTGATAGAACCTCCTTTCAAGACAATACGTGTATATATGAAGAGGTAGGATTAATTTCACTTGTATTTTATTTATTCTTTATATAATGACAGCCTGCTCTTTATTCAATCTTTAATATATACTATGACTGATTCATATATGTATTTTAATTTTTGTCTAGATAAGATTGTGTCGGATTTTAAACATGACTTTGGTGGATGATTGTCTTATATTTGCAATCATACATGTACCTCGTCTCCTTATCTTTATATATTACAAAATTATTACAGCTCAAATATCGCACAATTAATACAGAGTATAATGAAGTAATTGCAATGCAAAGTTGTGTCTTAAAAGTACAAATCGATTCCGTTAGCTACCCTTTATTTATTTATTTTTTTGGGGGGAGGGGCTTGAATGAGAAAATTTTTAATGTTGTCCTGATTTTTTTAAAGTTGAAATTCCTGTCTTGACTTTTATATTTTTCACTCTCTTCGGTCCTGCTTTTTATACATAAATTGTCATCCGCTTTACTCGTAACTCCTCTCATGTCTTTTTTTGAAAATTTCATCCTAGCCTCACCCCCCAAAAACAACACAAAAAAAAACCCCCGGAAGCCTCCGTAAGCAAATACAAATAACTAGCTGTGATTCAAGAAAATTCATCGGCATTCAGAGAGTTCATGAATTCATAGATAATATTCAATGTATACATCACATATAATTTTTTTCAGATTAAGTACAGACATGCTTCCATTAATACTATTAATCATTTGTACTCTTCATGGTTTTATTGAAGCTGAAACTAGTACAGGTATGTATGTATAGAAATAGAAATAAAAATGCTTTTTGAGCAATAATGGACCCTTGCGGAATTGAAAATTCATCAGAGGCGGATCCAGAATTTTTCATAAGTGGGGCCACTGACTGACCTAAGAGGGGGCCCTCTCCAGTCACGCTTCAGTGATTCCCTATATAAGCAACCACATTTTTTCCCAAAAAGGAGGGGGGGGGGGGCAGACCCCCTGCCCCCCTAAATTCGCCTCTGTTCATACGGATTTCCATTTTTTTAAAGACAAAAAAGTACACAGCATTATAGAATGATTAACAGTCAGTGCGTGCAAACGAGATGCGAGAGACAAATTGTTAAAAGGGGAGATAATTTAATGATATAAAAGATATTTTACTTCCCTTTTGTGTAGTTACTTAATATGTAGAAAATAAAGAATGGTCATGACACTTTAATTATGAGGGGCTGGTTCAGAGAATATTGTACCAATACCACAGAATTATAGACTAATCAAATGCAGAATAGAGAAATATGGTATTTTAAAATCTATAGATAAGAAAAGTATAATGGACAACATATACAAAAATAAAGGATAGAGTCAAATGTTATTTCACTTCATAAAATTGATCACTTTTTATCTTGGACTTAAAATTCCGGGTCCAATTGGGCACTAATTAAATGATGGTGATTTTAAGAAATAATATTTATATACACATATTTTGCACCATAATTTTTAAATTAGTTGCAAAGGACATGGTGTGTCTTAAAAAGGGAATACAGTGTCTTACAAAGGGAATACAATGTCTTACAAAGGGAATACAATGTCTTACAAAGGGAATACAATGTCTTACAAAGGGAATACAATGTCTTAAAAAGGAAATACAATGTCTTACAAAGGGAATACAATGTCTTACAAAGGGAATACAATGTCTTACAAAGGGAATACAATGTCTTACAAAGGGAATACAATGTCTTAAAAAGGAAATACAATGTCTTACAAAGGGAATACAATGTCTTACAAAGGGAATACAATGTCTTACAAAGGGAATACAATGTCTTAAAAAGGAAATACAATGTCTTACAAAGGGAATACAATGTCTTACAAAGGGAATACAATGTCTTACAAAGGGAATACAATGTCTTAAAAAGGAAATACAATGTCTTACAAAGGGAATACAATGTCTTACAAAGGGAATACAATGTCTTAAAAAGGAAATACAATGTCTTAAAAAGGGAATACAATGTCTTACAAAGGGATTACAATGTCTTACAAAGGGAATACAATGTCTTACAAAGATTTAAAAAGGGAATGCAATGTCTTACAAAGATTTAAAAAGGGAATACGTCTTACAAAGATTTAAAAAGGGAATACAATGTCTTACAAAGATTTAAAAAGGGAATACAATGTCTTACAAAGATTTAAGTCTGAGGTTGTAAATCCACCTTTGAAGATACACCAAGTATCTTCTGAGCAAATAAAATATTTGAATAACAAAGTTTTGAACATTTGTATAGTTCACACGTTCTTTCAAAATGAGACGGCGGATCGCAAGGTAGACTGCGTAAGCTCCTGAGGTCACAGATATGAATTGACCATGTTGGAGCCACAAGTTTTAATGAACACTCTGATGTGTTACACTATAAACGAGAGAAAATACAACATACATGTATGCAATATTACAACAGCATATAGTGGTTAGATAAGCCCGTGAATTATCGTTAAGTACAACTAACCTGTAAAAGAGGGTATGGTAGCGGTTTACAGAAATGTGGACCACTGTGGACCGCAAAAGAAAAAGAAATAAAGAACAGAGAAACATTGAATGCTTAAATAGGAAAAAATGAGAAAAATGGGTACAAAATAAAAACTACTGCAGAGAAAACCGACATAAAGAATTAAACAAAGCAGACACAATGACCCAATCAGATTCCTAAATTATCCGGTTAGAATATCTTAAAGTACTACTGACCTATATAATCATGGAGGCATAAACAAAATAGACTCAAATGGTAACGCACTTTACAACAGTACGTAGTCAATATTTCACGCTTCATATTATTATGTATTATATCAAATAATTTTGATGGAATTATACAATGTGTCAATTTTATTACAGACCAGGTAAAGAGGTCATGTAAGTAAATCTTAATTATTATGATATTTTTGCAAACAAATTGATATTTAAACCATATTTACATTTGTATGAACAATTGTGGGTGAAAGGTATTAAGCATGTCAAGTTTTCTATGGTCATTGCGGGTTTATGATTTTTCTTTTTTTTTCTTTTTCTATATTTCTTCTTTTAATATCTGAATTAACAATATCATGCAACGGCCATATCTAACAGAGCGAGAACCGTACTAAACAGATCGAATGTATTTTCAACAAGAGTACGATCAAACGTTCTCAAATTCAATTCAGGGACGATCGAGACAATAGCTTTTGTTGAGTAAAATTCAGAGTATTGATCAAATTCTAGCTAGCTTGATCGAGTATAGTTCGAAGTATCGACCATACTCTAGCTTGATCGAGTATAGTATAAATGTATCGACCATATTCTAGCTTGATCGAGTATAGTTCAAAATATTGATCAGACTCTAGCTGGATCGAGTATAGTACAAATGTATCGACCATATTCTAGCTTGATCGAGTATAGTTCAAAGTATCGACCATACTCTAGCTTGATCGAGTATAGTACAAAGTATCGACAATACTCTAGCTTGAGCGAGTATAGTACAAAGTATCGACCACACTCTAGCGTGATCGAGTATATTACAAATGTATCGACCATATTCGAGCTTGATCGAGTATAGTTCAAAGTATGGACCATACTCTAGCTTGATCGAGTATAGTACAAAGTATCGACCATATTCTAGCTTGATCGAGTATAGTACAAGGTATTGACCATACTCTTTGACTAGCTTGATCGAGTGTACACATGTATAACCCATCTTCTAGCTTGATCGAGTATAGTTCAAAGTATCGACCAGACTCTACCTTGATCGAGTATAGTACAAATATATCGACCATATTCTAGCTTGATCGAGTATAGTTCAAAGTATCGACCATAATCTAGCTTGATCGAGTATAGTACAAAGTATCTTCCAGACTCTAGCTTGATCGAGTATATTACAAATGTATCGACCATATTCTAGCTTGATCGAGTATAGTACAAAGTATCGACCATATTCTAGCTTGATCAAGTATAGTACAAAGTATCGACCATTCTCTAGCTTGGTCGAGTATAGTACAAAGTATCGACCATACTCTAGCTTGAACGAATATAGTACAACGTATCGAATATACTCTAGCTTGATCGAGTATAGTACAAAGTATCGACCATACTCTAGCTTGAACGAATATAGTACAACGTATCGAACATACTCTAGCTTGATCGAGTATAGTACAACGTATCGAACATACTATAGCTTGATAGAGTATAGTACAAATTTATCGACCATACTCTAGCTTGATCGAGTATAGTACAAAGTATCGACCATACTCTAGCTTGATCGAGTATAGTACAAAGTATCGACCATACTCAAGCATTATCGAGTACATCTAAATAAGTTTATCAACAAATCTCTTGCTTGAGTTTCACATTTGCTAATATAATCCGGTGACGTTTGTTTTGCTTAAACACAGTGAAGATCTCTTTCTTTATTCACTGATGGCTAATTTTTTCATAGGCAATCACACCATATATATATTTATATCGAGTAAATAGCAGAGGTAAAACAAAAATAAAACACCTTATCGCCATTATGACCAATCAAGGAAAACAGTTACTCAGAGAACTTCTTGTTTAGGTCAAGTAGAGTAATGTTTAAAGGTCATTAGCAATGCACTAAGGAATGAAAAAGTTTAGAAAGTGGACATTCCTTAATTTTGATACTTTTAGAGGTAATTTTTATAAGACCGATTAAGGTATTTGAAAATGCTTTGTTCATGATGGTATAAACATGTATTTATGAAAAGATTTATGCAAGGAATATTGTTTAAACAAGGCCCCAGATAGCTTCAACTAGTTTGAAATGATTTGTAAATTTTGAACTTGCCCAGATAGGAATAAAGAACTATAATGTGTATTCGTATGGTTCTATCAGTCCCGCGACCAGTCCTTGGGTTCAAGCATGCATGAAACACACCCTAATACCGGTTAAGCCCAGACCATTTGTAGGAGTATTTTGAAAACGAATCCCTTGGTATAGCAAGATTGTAAAAAGAAAGATTTTGCACTTAAAACAGGATGAAAATGTCTATTCTTAAACACAAAATGCAGGAACAATGGTGTGCAAAAGTTTTCGCTAAGGAGAAAAAAACAGGCGTAGAAACAGATAAAAAGGAACAGTCAATCCGCAAGAAATACTTCTCCCCCAGAATATCAAATAGTCGAACCCTTTCAAATACAGCAGATGTAAGGGATCGACCATTCAATTTCACAAGGGGTGCATGGTTTTTTCCTAAACATATATTCTGATTCCCTAATTGATTGAAAAAAGTATTCTGTTCAAGCAGACGACACAAATAAAATTATTCTGACTCAAACAAAAAACCATACCCCCTTGAAATTAAATGGTTGCTCCCTAATAGCTAACACTGATTAAAATATTCTGGTAATGTACAGGATTGTAAAATCCATTGTATTGCAAATGACTTTTGTATGAAATTCAATGACATATTAGTATTATCATTGTTACAATTTACAGCACGATTTTGCAGTTGTAAGTATTTTTTTTATTAAATAATTTCATAATTAATGTCAAGCTGTTATTTTTAAATACTTGTTCTTGTACTAATTTTTTAGGCTAGCTGTCTAGTTATTTTATTGTTAGAGATACAGAAAAAAGACTTCTAAGTAAACGAGATAAAAATTTAGAACATGAAGACGCAAATTCATCGAAATAATCATGTGATAATACTGAACCACGAACATTTATTTGGCCATGATAATTCAATACATGTCTGATACGCTAACGACGATGCAGCACTAACAAACAAAAAATTACAGCAGTCCTGAAATTTTTCAGAAGATACTGAAAATAAAATATACGAACAAGATAAAATGAAATTGTATTGACATATATTAAGGCGGGGGAGGACAGGGGTAAGGGAGACAGGGAGAAAGGGGGTAGGAGAAAAGAGAAGAGGGATGGGAGAAGGAAGAAGGGTACCCCCTGTCCTCCCCCTCATTAAGGCACAGCAATATACTTCATCAGTGTCACTCCCTTTTTTAAATGTTGTGTGTTAAAATGTCACGAAATAGCAGTTCCTTCATAACATAATTTTTAAGTGGAAAACATAATTTGTAATATTATTTCCACTGGAACAAATATAACAGTATTGTAATGTCGTCATATTAAAATAACGATAAACAGATTATCATTGATTATCTCAGGAACGTATATATACTATGTTAGTCACTTAGTTATACGTCCTTGATTATCTCAACTCGATTGTTTTTCTTACTTTTGCCGTACCGACTCAAGCGACACAATCTGTTGAGATATTCAACGATAACTCATAAATACAGTTTAATATATATTGAGATATCAGCTTTATATTGATACTAAATGAAGGTATCTTGTTTCATTTATTTGTATTTTTTCACAGTTTGCAAGTACAATCCGTGTAAACATGGGGTTTGTCACAACTTCTTTTTATGGTTTGGATGTACATGTCACAAAGGTTATGAAGGACACCTTTGCCAATATGGTAAATCGTATTTATATCAAGATTATGTTATTGTACCACAATATAATTACATATTAAGATGTATGTTTCAATATAATACTTTATTCTGATTGACTAACTGCTTATCTCGCGTTAATCCTTAAGCAATTGCATTTCACAATAAAATTTATCATTCATGATGACACGTGGTCCCGCAAAAAAGTGTACATGTGAATCAAATAAAAACTTGATAAAAATTGTGTTTTCTCGATTCTAGCTAAAAAAATGTAATCATAAGTATTGAATGCTTCCGCGCTTCATACAAAATGTACTTCGGTCAACCCTTTTACACCCAAATAAAGTTACAAAAAGAAGCATTCAATTCTTAAATCATAATAAATATAATGGTAATGTAAAGTAATTATTCTGCTGATGGAACACTTTCTGTTGTCTTTATCTACCAAATATAGTAACAAAGTGATATTTAATGCACTGTATATTTTATATCACGTCATTTCTCTTCACAATCTATGACTCTTTTAGTGATGGAAAGAATTATTATTTTTGTATTAGCCATTTTCATAAACATGGTTGTATCAAATTCTAGCTGCTGTATATTAAATTCGGGTTACTATATATATTAACAATATCAGGTGAAGTCAGACAAAAATTTTTTTTTTTTGGATTCAGCACGCTTTGAAACTGTAAAGGTGGTCGATAATCCTTGTCCTTCCCTTGTTTATAAGCTTGAAATGATACAAAAAAGTGTGTATTGTATGTTAAAGATTTTGTTTACAATTATTATGGGACTGGTCATTTTAATACGACGACATAACACTTACTTATTAAGGTATCATTCTTGCCAAGTTCGAATTGAACGTTAGAGTAGATAATATTGCCAATGTCTTATGTAACACCTGTTATGATTGTATAATTTTGGCGCCATTTAAACACAAGGAACCTTGGTTTTGAGTAGTACATGATATCGACTAGATATTCCAGATGTAATGACGTTAATCCAATCAATTTCTAATATCAAGTTATCCAAAGTAGAGGCCTTGTACTTATCAAGAGACCTTACTGTTCAAAACTGATTACCGTTTATGTGGATCTATAGTCAGAATTCGGCTTCAATTTGAACATGGCCGCTGCAAACTTTACATGATACTCTAACACAGCTTCCGGTAATATGTACCGTTTAAACTTCTGACTTTAAATGATATCGTTAAAGCGAACGTTCAGTTGCCCTTCATTCAAGTCAAGTTTCTTCCATTAGTATATATAAAGTTTTAGTTACAATGTATCCTAAACCATCTTCCGTTAATACGAACGTTGAAACACCAGTCAGCATATTGTATTAATTTGTGTCGTTTTTGCTACAAGGTATACGGTTTATGTTAATATATAAAGTTTATACTACATTCAGAACCTTTGTTTGTTTAAATGTTGAGACAAAATGTTTAAAATTTGTAAATGTATTTTTGTTTTATCTTTTCAGAGATTAACTGTAAGTTACATTATTTTATTTATTTCTTGTTTAAGTATTTTGAAACCCTGAGTCTCTACCTTCACTTGAACAGTGTGTTATAAACAATATAAACAGTTTTCTGTTTTTCTATAAGTATACGTCTAGCATTCTATTTCCTCAGTCAATGATATCTTGATTATTCTGATTTTAATGTACATAAGAATTTGTTTAACTTTTTCTGAGAAATATTTCCAGTGTAATGTTCTATTACAGAATAGGAAAGTCAAACAGTATTAAGGATATCCAATATGCTAGTCTAGTAGCTTTGTAAAGCAAACACACAGTCACATAGCTGACATATAATAATGATAAACAAGGTTTTTATTCAAACAAAATTTCCATTTTAAATGAGAATCATAAACATGTGAAGTGCGCAATACATTCAGTCATTGAAAACTCCAAAAAACCGGGAATAGAATACCAAAGGTTTAAAAACACAATGGTGCAGTACACATTAGTGCTTCACAAAGGATAGAGCTACGCATATACAGCTTTCGATTATAAAGAATGTTCATTAGATATATAGCTTTTTGACAAACACTGATTCAGATTATAGAGTAGCTAAATATTTCAATCTCAATATATAACGTGATAAAATCTTAACTTTATGTATCATATTTACCTAGGTACATTGAAGAGGTACATGTAGGCAGTTTCAGTTCTGCAACTAACCACGTCATTTTTGTAAAACAAATCTATGATCAATCCAGGTGCAGAGGAGAAGTCAGTTTAACATGTTTTAGCTGAACTCAACTAGTATCCTCCGTCATGTTGGTAATTAAAATATTTCAAGTTACTTCCAATCTTGTTTTACAGATTGTAAAAGCAGTCCCTGTAAATATGGAAGTTGTAAAAGTAGTACATCCGGGTACTCATGTAAATGTCACAGAGGCTACACCGGAACACAGTGTGATAGAGGTATGTATTGTCAATACGCAGATGAAACGACATTTCTTTTCTTGTTTAATACTTATTTTCTCAAATAAGCTATAAGTAATTGATGTAAGTTTACGTAGCATTGAATTTTTCAGTTATATTTCACAATAATTATTTAGTGTTCAAGTTAAGATAAACGAGATTGGTGTAAATAACATATACATTCAGTTAGTACAATGCAAAATTAAGCCTCTTTTTGGTATCTGTTGACTATTTTGATATTTTTCAGTTTATGCAATTATTTAGCACTTTTAAGTTGTTTTATTGTTTCATATGGAACCTTTGCAAATACATTTAAATATGTCATCAACCAAATTCACGAGTTTAGGGGGAAAGCGAACATGGGTTTTTCGAGCTCTTTGGAGCTCTTTATAGCTTGTTGTTCGGTGTTAACCAAGGCTCCGTGTTGAAGACAGTATCTCGACCTATAATGGTTTACCTTTGCAAACTGTGAATTGAAAAAAGAGTTGTCTCATACCACGTCTTTTTAATTTATACGTGAATTTGCAGCTTATACGACTTTTAAGCATCTAGGCCGAATCAGTATTATTTAATCTAAGGTATCAGAGTTTTATGCAAGATGAGCAGGACTGGTCCCTTTAAGATTGTTATATTTAATGTTTAAACGACTTCTCGTAATTATGAAGATTTTATTTTTCAGCTATAGACTGTAAGTACGTTTACATACAATGTGTAAAAACTCGTTGGTGTTTGTTTCTGTGTTCTTTTGGTCAATGCTTTTTTTAATTACCGTTATTAGTTATATTAGTTTAAATATATATTTTAGTTTTCAAAAAGGACTAATGAATTGATTATACACAAGATTTGTAACTTAGTTACGTTTTCTCAAACGCTTACTCCTTTTGCCGTTTTATTTAGTAATAATAATAATGCGATATAATACAACAATTACATTTCTAATTTTTTATGTTAAAATTTAGATTGTTCATCAAATCCGTGTAATGGACATGGAACATGCACAAGCAGCCATACTGGTTTTACGTGCAAATGTAATGCAGGATACACTGGTTCAAAATGTCAAGCTGGTATGTAGTGTAGTAACTTCTATGAAAGGAAAAAGATGTGGTATGTTTGTCAATAAGACAACTCTCCAAAAGAGACCAAACGACGTCGAAGCTTACAACAATTATGTCACTATATGGTATTCAACAATGTTTTTTTTCTTCTCAAGAATAGATTGTCATGACAAGCAAAAGTATTAATATAAATAAACAAAACTATGGTATCATTTTAGATCTCGATTTACATAATAAAAAAACAAGTGAAAAGCTTATCAGGGAAGATATAAATTGTTTTCTTTAATGAAATGTATTGATTTAGAACTATGTAGAACCTTCAATTCATTTTCATAATGTTGGTGTACATGTGCCAACTATTGATTTCTAGTAGTGTTCTCTTTTAGCTGTATTGCTCTTGAACTAAAAAATACATAAATAGCAACAATCAATAATTCTCTAATCAGAAGTGCTGTTTTTTTTACATTAGTAGAATTATATATTTGTTTTGTTTAACCAGCTCTACACTATTTAAATAACGTTTGTATTTTCGAATATTTTGGCCTCGAACATCATTGAAGAGACATTCATCTTTGATAAGCTCTTAGGGGCAGTTGGTACTGTTTATTGTCATTTTAATTAATGTTTATCTTCATTGTAGTTGTTAATCGTAAGTTTGATATATATATATATATTTCAATATCATTATAATACAACATTTCATATTTGCAAATTGAATTCAAATTTTGCTTGTAACACTTTCCGTGTCAATGGGTGTTTTACTTTTACATAATGGTTACAATCGTAAGTCCGGTAAGGGCCGATTTGGTCCCAAATTTCAGGTTCATCTGATGAAAGATTTTGGACACTTTTTAAACACTCAAGTGTCTACTTTACTCCTTGGTTATGAAAAATTGAAACTGATTTAGTCATGACAGACTCTTAAATTCAAGCTTGAATGTTATAAATCTATCAAATATGCCATATTATGTAAAAAAAAATATGATGTTTTTTGTCAAAAATGAACGTGGCCGCATCCGTGCTCATCTTCAACCTTTATTTATGTTATGTATCATCATCAAATACAACTGACATTTAAATATTAAGAATGAACACAAATGCGGCCACATCTATTTAAGCCGAAAAATGTTTAAAAATTAACTCCTATGCTAAAATTATGAAGTTTTAGTAAGTTTGCATGACTTAATGATGCTAAAACCCGATTCATATGCATTGTATTGTAAAAACAGCCCATTTGAACAGAAGTATTCTACTCTCCAATAAATAGCTTAAAGTTTATATTTTAGCAATTTATGAAGTGGCAAAAAAGTGGTCTTACTGAACCTTCTCCTCTAAAGGTTTAAATGAACAACTGTTACGGCGAGAAATTGAAGACAAAGAGACATGACTATAACCAAGAAACTTACAAACTATAGTTATGTCCCATTTATGGTCATTATGTTTTCTGGTCTGTTTGTCCGTTCGTTTGTTTGTTTGTCTGTTCGTTAAATCAACTTGAAACTTTGTACACATGTTCCCTATGAGATGATCTTTCTAATTTCAATGCCAACTTAGATATTTTACCCCATTTTCACGGTCCACTGAACATAGAAAATGGTAGGGCATACATGTACTATGGACACATTCTTGTTGATGAATTCAATGTTGTTTTTCACATAAAACGATATTGACCTTAACGTATCTTTCCAAAAATGTTTTCCGTGAACACAAATGAGCTCAAATTGGGTGGTAATTTTAAAAGAGAAATGCAACATTACGCATACATAAACATAATTTAGAATTGTAGCTCGATATAGAATTGAAAATACAAATAAATAGAAATTAAGCATACACAATTTATATGTTTTAAAATATCATTCAACTTTTTAAGACCTCGTTAGAAAAAAGTAAAATTTCTGCTTTACAAGCTTTAAAATATAAAAGTACAGTTTAAAATATTTTCATTAAAAGTTTGAAGGGGAGAATATTACTAAACAGAGGTAAATTCTGTTTATTTAACTAATTTCTAGAAGAAAAAAAATTGAAATTTCTAATAACAAAAAAAATCATTTAATTTAAATCCAGACTGCAGTAAAAATACTTGCAGCAGACACGGCGTCTGTAACAACAGCCCGACTGGTTTCAGGTGCAGTTGTCATGCAGGGTTCACAGGACCAACATGTAACACAGGTAACCAACATTTTGCCTCCTACTTTATATTCGGGAACCATGAAATATTTTAATGATTTTACGATTTGTATTTCGTTCAATGATTTTCATCTGTTTGTTTGCGTTAGATATGTTTTGGCACCATGAAAATGTTTTAAAAACTTTAGTAGGAAAAGAAAAATCACAAAAATACTAAACTACGAGGAAAATTCTGAACGGAAAGTCTCTAATCAAATTGCAAAATTAAAAGCTCAAGCACAAAAAACGAACTGATAATAACTGTCACATTCCTGAAATATTACCTTATTTTCTTATGTAGAAAAATTGTGAATTAAACCTGGTTTAATAGGAAGCTTAACCTCTCACTTGTATGTCAGTCGAAACAACGATTTGTGATCAAAACAAACGGACATAATGAGAGTCATGTCATAAAGAGTGGTACATCAGCCAATATTGTGTCATAGTCGTTTAATCATTGTAAAAACGAACAAAAATTTAACAAAGAAGCACAAACAAGCATATAGACACAGCACATATTGCGTATGTGCGTTCATTTTTTTTAATATTATTTTTTCTAGTATTCTGCTTCGTTTGAAATTCCTTTAATATCTATGCGTTTTAATTATCATTACAGTCATTGATCGTAAGTATAGGATTAATAAGACTATTTATTATCTAAAAGAGGGGCAAAGAGGGGCGAAAAATACCAAAGGGTCAGTCAAACTCATAAATCGAAAATAAACTGACAACACTATGGCTAAAAATGAAAAAGACAAACATACAAATGATAGTACACATGACACAACATACAAAACTTAAGACTAAACAACACAAATGCTACCCAACCAAAAACTGGAAAGAAAAATACAAGAGGGACATTCAAACACATTAATCAGAAATATACTTATAACATCATGGCTTAAAAAAAGAAACAGACAAACAATAATACACAAAGCACAGCATAGTAAAATAAAGACACAATGCCACCAAAAACCGGGGGTGATATCAGGTGCTCCGGACAGGTCAGCAGTTCATTTTCCACATGTGGAACCCGTCGTGTTGCTTTAATTGTTAGTAAAAAATCGGTAATATGTCTACTTCAATTTTAATTATCATTATAAAATTGTTCAGATAGAGACCCATCAAAACAACACCAAAAATATGAGGACTTTGCATGAACTCCAAAAGGAACGAGACATGATCCATTCATAGCGTGGTTGATTTATCTATTTAAAACGGACGAATGCATAAATAAACATAAACCACAACTGCATAATGTACAAGAATATTTCATATTGTGCCAATTCTGATTAAAATTAAATTGATACAAAATTTTTGTGACTTAAGTAAATGAATAAAGCTTAGTTAGAACTACTAGCACCATTTGAACTGTGTTAACTAATGTAGTAAATCATTATACTGGTAACTGACAAGTTTTATCATATTGATAACGTGCTTTTAATTTTCAAATTTAGATTGTTTACCTAATCCGTGTAAACATGGAAACTGTAGAAACAGCCATACTGGATTCACGTGCAAATGTTATTCAGGATACACTGGTACAGCATGTCAAACGGGTAGGTAGTATTGCAACTAGCTTTCTATTCCACCATTTTGATTCGATGGTAGATAGTTATGACTATCAAGCAAGTTAAAATTAAATACATAAGCAAGTAAAAGAGTGATTAAAAAAAAAAAAATCAATCTTTTTTTCGATAGCTGTATATATAGAAAATTTGAAACATTATTAAAAAATTCAATCAGTCAAGATATAAATGGTTTTTCAATCGGTTTATATCAATTTTAGACTGATGATGATGTATCTCCTTCAACTCGTTTCATGTTTTGTTTATGTGCAAATGTCGACTGTAGCGCATTTTTATTTGATTTATTTGACCAAACTAAATTTTCAAGTCTAAAAAGTTGCAATGTTGTACGTTCTGTTGTTTGATTAAAGATGTTTTTTTTTATCATGTATGATACATAATTTCAGCTTATTAACATGTATATACGCTTTTTGAATTGAAATATGTTTCCATGGTTCTACACTTAATTGACATTTTGAATAGTAAAAGTGGTACAGTTTTTTTTATCATAAGGCCTATAACGATCATGTTTTTATTATAATCTTATTTACACATGACAAAACATTCAATATTTGCCACTGGACATTGAACAAACATCTATCAATCATTCTTGAGTACTATTCGTTTTCTTATTTTATAGACTTTTCTTTTAACTATTGTAATATAATTTGTCTCATGTCTTACATTTGTGTATTTCTATTGTAGTTACTAATCGTAAGTTTGATTTAAATCATTTGTTCATCAAAATACAAATATTCGGAAAAGGACATAGGTTAATGGCAAATAATGTTCGAATGCTTTTTTTCCTGATTTGTTTTCATTATAATAATTGTCACAAAACCTTCTTTATTAAAAAGATCAACACTAGAGCGCTATTACAATCCTTAGTCAAGGAATACTAGAATGCATCATGATATGAAAAAGATCAACACTAGAACGCTATTACAATCCTCAGTCACGGAATATTACACTGCAACATGATATAAAAAAGATCCACACTAGAGCGCTATTACAATCCTTAGTCAAGGAATACTCGAATGCACCATGATATAAAAATATCAACATTAGAGCGCTATTACAATCCTTAGTCACGGAATACTAGAATGCATCATGATATAAAAATATCAACATTAGAGCAATATTACAATCCTAAGTCTAGGAATGCTACACTGCACCATGATATAAAAAGATCAACACTAGAGCGCTATTCCAATCTTTAGTCAAGGAATACTACACTGCACCATGATATAAAAAAAATCAACACAAGAGCGCTATTCCAATCCTTAGTCAAGGAATACTACACTGCACCATGATATAAAAGAGATCAACACCAGAGCGCTATTACAATCCTTAGTAAAGGATACTAGAATGCACCATGATATACAAAAGATCAACACTAGAGCGCTATTACAATCCTTAGTCAAGGAATTCTAGACTGCATCATGATATAAAAATGATCAACACTAGAGCGCTATTACAATCCTTAATCAAGGAATACTAGACTGCACCATGATATAAAAAGATCAACACTAGAGCGCTATTACAATCCTTAGTCAAGGAATAATAGACTGCACCATGATATAAATGAGATCAACACTAGAGCGCTATTACAATCCTTAGTCAAGGAATTCTAGACTACACCATGATATAAAAAAGATCAACACTAGAGCGCTATTACAATCCTTAGTAAAGGATACTAGAATGCACCATGATATAAAAGAGATCAACACTAGAGCGCTATTACAATCCTTAGTCAACGAATATTAGACTGCACCATGATATAAAAGAGATCAACACTAGAGCGCTATTACAATCCGTAGTCAAGGAATACTAGACTGCACCATGATATAAAAAAGATCAACACTAGAGCGCTATTACAATCCTGAGTCAAGGAATTCTAGACTGCACCATGATATAAAAGAGATCAACACTAGAGCGCTATTACAATCCTTAGTCAAGGAATACTAGACTGCACCATGATATAAAAAAGATCAACACTAGAGCACTATTACAATCCTTAGTCAAGAAATACTACACTGCACCATGATATAAAAGAGATCAACACCAGAGCGCTATTACAATCCTTAGTCAAGGAATACTAGACTGCACCATGATATTAAAAAGATCAACACTAGAGCGCTATTACAATCCTTAGTCAAGAAATACTACACTGCACCATGATATAAAAGAGATCAACACCAGAGCGCTATAACAATCCTTAGTCAAGGAATACTAGACTGCACCATGATATAAAAAAGATCAACACTAGAGCGCTATTACAATCCTTAGTCAAGGAATACTACACTGCACCATGATATAAAAGACATCAACACTAGAGCGCTATTACAATCCTTAGTCACGGAATACTACACTGCACCATGATATAAAAAAGATCAACACTAGAGCGCTATTACAATCCTTGGTCAAGGAATACTACACTGCACCATGATATAAAAAAGGTCAACACTAGAGCGCTATTACAATCCTTAGTCAAGGAATACTACACTGCACCATAATATAAAAAAAGATCAACACTAGAGCGCTATTACACTCCTTAGTCAAGGAATACTAGACTGCACCATGATATAAAAAAGTATGCAATACTTTATAGATCGCAGCAAATATTTAATAAAACATATCTTGGTCTTTGATACAGTTCCCAAAAAGATTAAGCATGTCTTTTTTATAAAGGAATTCGTTAGTTATGACATGTTAAATCCATACATCAATATAATAACTCATTGATAATGAAGAGACTCAAAATACTTTCAAAAATACCAAGGAGGCAAAACAGGACAGAAGAACTAATGCGGTTTTATTTTAGTACCATAAACATTTCATCAACATTTAACATATCATAATTGTGTCCGTTAAAGTTAAACATAGAAACATAGAAATAGGTATGGATGGAAGAATTAGTTTTAATTGAAGCCTATTACTAATATATATTTATATATATTTTTCTAATTATGCACAAACAACAAAAGTGAATATCAATATCCACGAACCTTCAGACGTTTTTAAAAGAGAGCAAAATATACCAAAGGGACATTCAAAGTTATAAGTTGAAAATACTTGTCAACTCCATGGCAAAAACGAACAAATAACAGTTTACAAAACACAACATAGAAAACTCAAAACAAGAAGAGCAACACGAATCCAACCAAAAATTAGAGATAATGTCACGTGCTCCGAATGGATTAGTAGATCTTGTTCTATACATGCACCCATCGTTTTGCTTATGTAAGTTTTAGAAGTGAATTTTATAGTTGACCAACAGTGTTCGATGGAATATCAATATTTCAACGAGATGATTTTTTTGGTCAAATAACATTAATTGTAAATAACAATAATAATATTGATTTGAATTTAAATTTTGATTTCATCCTATTTCAAAAGATACAATATATTTTATTTCATTGTAGACTGTAGTCGGCATACTTGCGGTAGAAATGGCGTTTGTAAAAACAGTCTAACTGGTTTCACGTGTGCATGTTATACAGGGTACACAGGTTCAAGATGTCAGACAGGTAAATATTATGTATGCTTCTTTACGTTCGGGAAGGATGCAATTTACTGATTACACGCGCGTCTGGCGTACTAAATTATAATCCTGGTAAGTACCTTTGATAACTGTTTCAATGATTTAAAGTTTAAGTTATGCTTGAAAGCGTATTTATTTTGGAATTGTATGTGGGAACATTAAATATACTTTATAAGACTTGCATGAAGTTGCTCTATTTGTGTTCACATATGTTGAAACTGCTATAAAAATGTAAAATCACGAAAGTACTTAACCCGAGGAAAACTCAAAATGGGAAGTCCTAATCAAATGACACCATAAAAAAAACTGGAACACATCACATCAAACTAATGGACAACAACTGTCATATTCCTGACTTGGTACAGTCATTTATGTAGTGAATATTTGATTAAATCGGTTTATATAGCTCTCCAAACCTATCACCTATTTGACAGTCGCACAATAGTTCACCATATTGGCAACGTTTGTTTGATATTATAAGCGTATTTGTTTTTGCATTTCATGTGTGAAAATTATATTCACGTTATACTACATGCATTATTTTGCTCTTATTGTGTTATCGTCTGTTGTAACTGCCATACAAAGGTCTTTTAGTATATAGTCCCATACGTAGAAACGCTTTTAACAAATAAGAACTTATATATAAAAGGTGAAAAACAAAAATACAAAACCTCTAATTAAATCAAAAACAAAAAGTTCCTTATCAAATGGCAAATCAAAAACAAAAAGTTCCTTATCAAATGGCAAATCAAAAGCTCGAAACATCAATGTAATAGAAAATAACTGCCATATTCTTGATTAATTGCTACAGCCATTTCTGTATTAAGAAAATGGTGGATTTTATAGTTAGATAAGCCTCTCACTGGTATGACAGCAGTAGCATATATATTAGCACTTTTAACATATATTTTGTATTTAATTTCTCTATGAAGCAATTAATCGTAAGTATGACATAGTTCTTAAATATTTTAATATTAATCTAGACATTGAAAAAATATATCATTATCAGATTAATAATATAAGAATTTTGAGGAAGTTCTTTATAAGAGGGACAAAGATACCAGATGGACGTTCAAACTCATAGATAAAAAAATAAATTGACAACGCAAAGGCTAAAAAAGAAAAAGACAAACATTAAAACAATAAGACACAATACAAACATAGAAAACTAAAGACTAAGCAACACCAACCCCACCACAAACTGGGGGTGATTTCAAGTGCCCCGCAAGGGTACACAGATCCTGTTTCTTCAACTATTTTTTGTTTTGGTGTCTAACAATACTTCTCATATTCGTAATTGAATTTCGCCTCCAAATTGTGTTTATTATTTTTTGTAATGAAGAAGAGTATGGCGTTATAAATCATAAGTCTGGTATCTTTGAAGATGTTTTTCACTGAAAAAAACCCAGAAAGCACCAGCTATATCTATAAGGACAAAACTTTGAAATATACATTAGCGGTGTGAGTCAACGATGTTTTAATCTCATAAATAAATTTAAAACATACATTGAACATGAGAGTGTCGGATGTACTCCACAAAATATTTATCGTCTATGTTGAAGTTAATTTTTTTTTTAACAAATCTACATAGTGAATGGGCATCAGTATCGATCCTTATATTTCATTTGAAAAATGAAATAAAAATTAAAGTACGTCTTATCCAAATAATTACGATTTGAATTTAGACTGTCAACCAGACCCTTGTCATGGCCATGGCGTCTGCAAAAACAGTCTGACTGGTTATACATGTACATGTAACACAGGCTATATAGGATCAGGATGTCAGAAGGGTTAGGACAATTTTAATGCAATCATTTTTATGCCCCATTTATGAGCATTATGTTTTTTGGTCTGTGCGTCTGTTCGTTCGTTCGTCTGTCCGTCTGTCCCTCTTCAGGTTAAAGTTTTGGTCGATGTAGTTTTTGATGAAGTTGAAGTCCAATCAACTTAAAACTTATTATAAATGTTCCCTATGATATCCTCTTTCTAATTTCAATGTCAAATTTAGAGGTTTGACTCCATTTTCACGGTCCACTGAACAAAGAAAATGATAATGCGGATGGGGCATCCGTGTACTGGAGACTCATTCTTCTTTTAATGGATGATTGAATGACACGTTTTATAAAATCCTCTATCTCAGCTCAAATACTTTAAACTTTAAAATGTTCAGAGCTGTAAAGTTCAAGAATTGCATGTAGTTCTATATAAATTATTTGTTCAAAAATCTTTTTATTTATTTTTATATGTACGTAGAGTGAGTATTGTAAGTGATTTGATATGGTTACATGTAGGTCTGTTGGAGTGAATTTTTTTTTGACATGTTTATTTGATACCTGATATAATGGTTAGAGATGCATGATGGTAGATTACAATGTTGAAACTAATCGATGTTTCTAATTGTGTTACTAGTATGTTTTTCTTTTTCACATAATAAGCTTATTTTCATATTTGATTTTTTTCACATAAATACTTGTTTTAGATGAATGTAACGTTTATAAATGCTATGTATAACATATAGTTTTGTACATTTATTTTAACATTTTACATGGTTTAACGAATTTTTAACTCTGTTTTTTATTACACGCATTTTCAATTTTATTACAGTGATCAATCGTAAGTAATAACCTTTTTGATAGCATTTTACAATTGTACGGCGAAACAAACATGATTTTATCTGCATGTAAAGAAAGTCATTCATATATGTTTATACTCTTCTTATAATGTAGTAATGAACCCCAAATAAATATAAAAATAGGAACTCCTTTAACAGATGGCAAAATCAAAAGCTCAAACGCATCAGTTGAATTGAAATCAATTGTCATATTTCTGACTTGCTACAGGCATTTCCGTAATTAGAAAATGGTTGATAAATCGACCGGGATTCATAACTAGAAAAAACTCTCACTGGTATGACATACGAATATTCTTTTGACCTTTCAACTGCTTTCATTCTAGCGACACTAATGAGTCATATGTGACGAGATCTCTCGTCTGTTGTAATATGTTAAACATCTGGTGTTCTTCATAAGTCTTCACTTGAACAACACTTCCAAAAGTAAGATCGCAAAAATTTAAACTAAAGAGATACAATGAGAGATATTGTCATAAATGTAGTGTTAATATCCGTAGTGAAACGCAAGAAATGACTACAAGTGCTGAGAAATCTTGAACTAATAAAATGGAGAATGGAAATGGTGAATGCGTCAAAGAGACAACAACCCTACCAAATAAAAAAACAACAGCAGACGGTCACCAACAGGTCTTCAATGTAGCCAAAAAGTCCCGCACCCGGAGGCGTCCTTCAGCTGGCCCCTAAACAAATATATACTAGTTCAGTGAAAATGAACGCCATACTAATTTCCAAATTGTACACAAGAAACTAAAATTAAAATAATACAATACTAACAAAGGCCAGAGGCTCCTGACTTGGGACAGGCGCAAAAATGCGGCGGGGTTAAACATGTTTGTGAGATCTCAACCCTCTCCTATACCTCTAACCAATGTAGAAAAGCAAACGCATAACAATACGCACACTAAAATTCAGTTCAAGAGAAGTCCGATTCTGATGTCAGAAGATATAACCAGGAAAATAAACAAAATGACAATAATACATAAATAACAACAGACTACTAGCAGTTAACTGACATGCCAGCTCCAGGCTTCAATTAAACTGACTGAAAGATTATGATTTCATCATATGAACATCAGGCACAATCCTTCCCGTTAGGGGTTTAGTATCATACCATCATAACATATATGAGAAGAACATAACCCGTGTCATGCCAACAACTGTTTTTAGAATAAATGTGTTAAGTTCAGACGCAAAGACCTTATCAGTGACTCAATATTAACGCCAAAATATGCAATCTTTAATGACTTGACAACAGTATTGTAATAAATCCCTTCTTAATAAGTCTATTCAAAGGTTTTGTAAGTTTCTGAGGTGAATACTGACACCTTTGTGCTTTATAAAGAATATTTCCATAAAAAATTGGATGTGAAATACCTGAACGTATAAGAAGTCTGCATGTTATGCTATATTTACGAATGATGTCTTTATACCGATGATAAAATTTAGTAAATGTTTTGACTAGTTTGTGATATCGAAAACCCTGGTGTAATAATTTTTCAGTAATACACCATTTATTTATATATTCTCAGACTGCAGCCCAAATCCCTGTAATGGACATGGTGCATGTCAGAATAGTAATACTGGATATACATGTAAATGCATTCAGGGTTATACAGGTTCCCAGTGTCAAACAGGTACATTAATTGTTAAAATAAATGTAGTTTACTGTCAATGAATTGTCAGGGTTAAGGGCTCCTAGTAAGATATGAAATTACATGCTCACTTACAAACGGTTTTATGTGCGTATTATATGAGAGATTTTCTACAAAAGTTCAAACATAAGAATCACAGATATGTTTTCGTCTATTGAAAAAGAAATTTATAACAATAATGTTACTGATACATCGCGCAAAGTTGTCATTATATTCTGTAAACCCTCTGTTTTAGCTCGGTATCCGGATTTATATTTGTTACTATTGCCTTCTTTTATATTCCATTTAAGTGACATGCAACGATTCTCCGTTTTTGGTCAGTGTTACTCTTCATCATAATGTTTTATTTAAATGAGCACTTTTTTTTAATACAATGCTTTATTTTTTTGCAGTTATTAATCGTGAGTATAAAAAAACTTTGAATTTTAATTCAGTTTAAATCAAATAGACTATTATCAGTTAAATATATTTACTTTATTGAAAAAAATAACTCAGAGTTATTTTTTTTCTTTATTCACTCGATATGAAATATAAAGATTCTTTTAATTATTCTCATTCTTCATAACTAGTATGTTTTAATTCATTATGCAATACATAGGTTGAATTGCAAAACTTTAAAATGACCATTATTCCGGAACTTCATTACTCAAAGATCATTTGTCTTTTTTTTATAAGTTCATCATATTTTTAATAAGCGTTGGATTTTCAAATTATTTGGTATCCAGCATTGGTGAAGAGATATTTATCATCGAATTGAGCATCTGCGGAAAAAAGGAAATCCTTTATGTTATTTCCTCATCAATATTGTTTTTGAATATGACCGTTTTATACTCTTAATACAGATTGTAACACAAATCCGTGTTCTGGACGTGGAATATGTCATAACAGTTTGACTGGATTTACATGTACATGTAATGCAGCATATACAGGCTCAAGATGTCAAACAGGTATATGCAAGAGGGTAAATGTATATTGGTATCTTTTATAAATGTTTTTATGATGTCTGCAATAAAGGAGTAGGTTCAGTAAGACCCCTTTTCGGCTCCAAAATATAGCAGTTTTACAAAATTGTTTAAATGTAAACATTCACTTATTTTGTGGAGGGTATAATGCCTCTACTTCATAGATACGGACTGTTTTTGGCATTATAATGCACATTTAACGGGTTTTTGCATCATTAAGTCATGCTAAATTACTGAAATCGTCACAATTGCAGCATTTTAGTTAGATTTTAGACGGTTTCCGTCTTACATGAGAGTGGCCGTATTCGTGTTCATTCTTGATATTGAAATGTAAGTTGTGTTTATTGATAATACATAACATATATAAAGGTCGGGGATGAACACGGATGCGGCCACTTTATTTTTTTTACATAAAAACCAATATGAAAACTGACAGTCTTTGACATATTTGATAGATTTTTCATATTTAAGCTTGAAACGGATCTCTTTTATGAGTGAATCAGTTAAAATATTTCACAAAAAATAATTGAATTAATTGAAATAGACATTTAAATGTTTAAAAAGTTTCAAAAATCTTTCGTCGGATGAACTTGAAATTTGAGGCATATACTATCCCTTACTGGACCCACTCCTTTGGATGTTTACTAAGTATCACGCTCCTTTTTATTTCAATATATTTTAGTTTATAGTCTTGCGAACTTGATTATCATCAAGGCTACTCTGATGAGAGTTGTTCGAACACAGATAGAATGCTACTGCTGTCGGATGTGTTCATTTTCTCTAAATTTACTGTTAATATTAGTTAGTTGAATTATACGAAAGACTTATGATTTTATACACTCAGACATGAGTGTCTTAGCATTAACACTATATACTAGTACTATAGGTATTATGAAATTATCCTCAACACCGTATTTTATTTAGAATTTTTAACTGTTCTGATTCTAGCGCAACTAACAAGATCGCTTGTCTATTGTTATATGTTATAAGTCGAGTGTCTTTCATAGGATTTCACCTAATAAACACTATCAAAAGTAGAATCGCGAAAGTTTAAACTAAAGAGATTCAAGCAGAGATATTGTCATAAAACAAGAGAGCATAATGTTATTATGGTCACTTTCAGTTAAAACTACAACTGCAGCACCTACAACTACTGTAACACCAAGCCAGACACAGTTATCTAGCTGCAGGGATGACCCACGTGTCAAGTGTTCTCCTTCCATATGTAGCGTGGGTGCTTTGAATACATACTGTCCATTGACATGTAAAGTTTGTAGTAAGTCAAAACATATAATATATATTATTAACAAAAAGCATATATTCCTATGAAAATTATAAGAGGGACGAAAGATACCAAAGGGACAGTCAAACTCATAAATCTAAAACAAACTGACAACGCCATGGCTAAAAATGAAAAACACAAACAGAAATACAATAGTACACATGACAAAACATAGAAAACTAAAGAATAAATAACACGAACCCCACCAAAAACTAGGAGTAATCTCAGGTGCTCCGGCAGGGTAAGCAGATCCTGCTCCACATGTGGCACCCGTCGTGTTGCTTATGTGATTACAAATCCGGGAAATAGTCTAATTCGGTAGGTCAAATTCAGGAAAGGGAAGGAGATTGTAGTTACGACGTAAGGAACATATCCGATATCATTTGTGAAACGGTTATTCCATAACGGTCAACCAACTCGTGATGGTTCGTGATATAGAAAAATATATTAACAAATGAGAGACGACTACTGAAAATACATCATTGTTGGATTTATCAAAAATATTATCATGTAATATTGATACAAGTCAGACTTGTCATGTCGACTAGACTAATACAAAATTAAAAATGAATATATTCTTCAGGTAAAATTAAACGATCACATTTTGACAAATTACAATCCTTAAAGTCATATTGTTGTCGGAACCATCGTTGTTTGTTTTAATTAGGATATTCGCAACGTTATTTTATCTTTTGTAGCGCCATGTTCTGATAGTAATCTAGTTAATTGTAAAATCACAGCTGTTTGCAATGATACTACATTGAAGAATTACTGTAAAGCAACATGTGGTCTGTGTTCAAGTAAGATAACATTGAAGCGATAACTGTATTGTACTGTAAGCTCCAACAGCATCAATTGGTGATTTGATGGTCGCAAATTAAGAATATCGGCGACGCGTTATCCAATCAAAATGAACGTTACAAAGGATATTGTATGTGAATATCCAACTATCTAAATTATGTATCCCACAAAAACAAAGAAATACTATTTTTAAAGATTACTACTTGCCACATCTAATGTTTTATTCACCAAATTAAAAACATGTACAAAAACAGATTAAACTTAACAGAAATAATTTTAATCACCATATTTCAGTTAAATCGAATATCACATTACTTTAAAAATTAATGGCAATTTAAAGAACCACACTAGTGCATAACTCTTAATGAATATTTGGGAACATAAAAATACAGCCAACATAAAAAAAAACCGCAGGGTCTATTAACTGCCATCCGCGATATTAACAGACTGAGTGCTGTATTAAAACTGAGTATATGTCGTATAGTATTCATGAAAGGCCATGTGCACATTTTTAAAACGAAGCGCTCCCGCGCTTCATACAAAATGTACTTCTGTCAACGATTTTAAACCCCAATAAATTTTCAAAACGAACCATTCAATTCTAAAATGCACATTTTTAGCAAAATGCCCGAAAGTAGTTGAAGAGTAAAATTTATACTTAACGCATATGAAAGCCACTGAAAAAATAATTAAATTAAATTTACAGATATCACATGTACTCTATTGTATTCACTGGAAAAAAAACCAATAGTTAACCAAGGTAGTATTTTATGCTTTTATCACTGCAGAACTTCCGTGTTGACTTGAACTGTGATTGAAATGGTCAAAGTTATAAATCAGCTGTTTATAAAAAAAGTAATTTTTTAAATACTTAGGCTTTTGTTCCTAAAATTTAGAATACATTGGCTGTATTTGTCAAAACTTTAAGAAATCATTTGGTTTACAATCTCTCCAACTTCGTCCTTTATTTGGTCCTTTATACCTTTGTTGGTTGATGAGTCACTGATATTTTTTTTGTAGACGAAACGTTCGTCTGGCGTAAATACAAAATTTCAATCATGGTATCTCTGATGAGTTGATTTATTACAAAACGTTTACTTTTCAGGACAAAATCCGTTAACAATACCGACATCTTGGATTCAAATAAGGCCAACACCAACACCAACACGATGGTTACATGTAGGAGGAAAATAACACAATAATTATGCAGAGAATCTGTCAAACAAAGCAATATCTACCTCATTATATTTAAAATTAAATTATATATCGCAAATGTATTGGGTTTTTTATATGACGAACATTTTCATCATTTATAATATATATGTCCAGTAACTAAGAACGATCTCGTGCAATTAAAAAAAACACGTTAAACTTGTTGTCTCGAAAAGATGCTTTCAATTTTTACGATATCATTGAAAAACTCATATTTTTTAATGATTCGCATGTTGTGGCTTAAAATGTTACCTTACATTTTTAATTAATAAGAGGAATGATAATGATCAATAGAAAGCTATTAAATCTGTAAACAACTACATGAATAATAGTCATCTCGTATACCACGATAAATTAAATAATGTATAAAATGACGAAAATCTGTTAAAAGAATAGCAATGTCAAATGTTTAATAACGTATTGTTAGGACGTATCAATGAATTTAAATTATTTGTAATGTTACATAATTTTGAAATTAATAAGTATCCATATCTAATTCACAAAATCACTAAGGAAAGCATTTGCATAGTACTGTGGATTTCAAAGTATTTTTTGTTTTTACCTCACCAATCAGCAGTGTGCATGAAATTATGTATATGATTGATGTGTACAAGTTGTAATTCGTATCAATTATAATTTGTACAGAGTTTTTTTACAAGTTATCACACACACCTTTTTTCACCATATAATACAGTTTTATCTGCTATTACTATCAAGTTCGTTTTTTTATTCAGAAATTGTTATTCTTCAATTTAACATTAAGCACTGTCATTTGTGTCATAAAAATACAAATAAGGACACCTAATTGGTCTAGTTTAGTGTTTTATATAAACATTCCATCAGAACTATTTGCAGGACTGTAGAATGTTACTGTGGGATACAAATGGGGATAAGCTTCAACAAATACACTGTGCTTTTTTTTCTTATCATGTGAAGAGAAGCACAAATTACTGATAAATTGTACAATTGGATTTTTCATTGATACTTTTTTTTTAGTAAACTGGTATTTGTAAAATCTAGAGATGAGAAAAACATCCATCATTGATTTTAATATCGAAAATTGATTTATAGCATGTTTCATCATCAGAAGCTATCGTGACCTTTAGGCTTCAAGTGATTTGTTTTCCATCAACACCCTAGACGAGCAAGTGTTATTTAAATAATTTCAAATTAATAAATAATAAATACCTGACAAGCATTTACATATTGTTTTTAACATGGCTGTGCAAAACAAATTTTTGAATATATAAAGATAAACGTGCAAATGGTATAACAGATTGCTTAAATTTACGTATGATCAGAGGGTGATAATCTTGTATTAAAACAGCCAAAGTGTAAAATTGCTGAGGAACACAACACAATGCAATAGATATGCTTTCGCAAATTTTTGGTTCTTCCCTCGGCGGGATTCGAACCCATGCTACTGTGATATCGTGACAGCAAATCGCCTGCACTGCAGCCGTCCCGCTAGACCACACGACCACCCAGAGCCAAGGTTTTCGAAAGCAAACTTACAGATCTAACATTGTTGGGTTGACGAGTTGTAAATATAAAAATATATGTAGCATATGTTTGCGATTTAATTTGTTTTGGTTTACTTGTAAAATGATTAAAAATGATTTAAGATCATTTTAAATTGGTTTAAAGACGGATATCTGGTATTTGATTTAGGATAACATGACGAAAACACAAACGGAGTGGTGACCCCAGTTGTGTCCATGCAATAGCTGTTACGATATTTTCTCCATTTTACCAAGTCAGGAATATGACAGTTGTTGTCCATTTGTTTGATGTGTTTTGTCATTTGATTTTGCCATTTGATTAGGGACTTTCCGATTGAAATTTCCTCGGTGTTCAGAATTTTTTGGATTTTACATTTTAGAATATAAATGATTTTCACATTAGTTGTGTAGGCGTAATTGACCTTGGTTGATTGAGTAATGACTGATATGGCTCTTGTGACCTTCAATCCGAGTTATGGTCCTTGTTTTAATTTCGTGCAAAAACTTGCAAACGCTTGACACATGATATTGATAAATAAATAGACTGGTTTAGGTCATTGTTTGGAAGCCAAATGTTTCAAATTGATGAATAAAAAATAATGCAAATGTCGATTGGTTAATCAGTAGTCATCAATGAACTTAATTGCATTGAATCGCACAATTCCTTAGTAATCTTGTACTATTTCTTGATATAGTGCTGACACATATGATTTACCGTGAATCCAAATGCCAATATTCATTCTCAACGAGAATGTTTTGTTACAAATAACAACAGAAATGCTACAAGATCCTTGCCAAGGTGAGAGTAATCGGGGACATTATAACATCACTAATTTTTATGAATATTATACATTGTAGTGTCAATGATAAAGAATGGTCCATTCCATTATACACGGCTATGACTAACTGAGAAATAGATATAGTTTTTTAAGACTGTAGTTTTTCAAACGTGTTGTGAAAACGTCTCTGTCAATACTTGTTGAACGATGCTGCGATCGATCATATCTTAAATTTAAAATTCCTAATAACACTGTAGTGCTTATGTATATGAACGTTACACCTTTACCCTTACACTGTCATGAAGATAAGGCATACCATTCAGATAACAATAATAAAAGTATGCATATGAATATTTAAAGAAGTAAAAATACAAGGTAGGCTATTTTTATATATGTATGAACGTAAACCGAGTCTTTAAAAACATCGTAAAACAATTATTGAATACCATCATAAACATTTGAAGGGAGACAAGGATGTCGAGAAGTTTTCCGAAAACCATACGTATAAAAAAACCTGATACTGATACTATTATAGATACACGAAAAACGACGAAAAAATCCTTCAAACATAGAAAACAAAATATAAAGCAAGGGGAATCAACCCAGAATATATGAGTTCAAAACATGTGCATAGCAGCACTCGATCAGTTGAACATGACATGCTACTAGTATAAGATTGGTCGTAAATATCTGAAGACCAAAATTACATAGTAAACACATCGTACTATATAGCACTGAAACAGTTCATTCATATTACTACATAATATATACAACTATAGATACCAAGTTCAAAGAGTTTTGATAACTTTCCAAGATCATTTACAAATATGAAGAGCATATTTTAATTTAGTTTTTCTTTAAAGAGCATATTTTCAATGATGTTTTCATAAACGTACTGTATAGAAACAAAGATATGTGGTATGTCTGCCAATGAGACAACTATCCACCAAAGTAGTTCAAATGAAGTAGATGTTATCAGTTATAGACAAACGTACAGCCTTCAACTATGAGAAAAGCTAATAACTTATGGTCGGTTATAAAAAGCCCGTACATGAAAAACATGTAACAATTCATTTGAAAAAAACGAATAGCCTAATTCATTACAAAACAATTTACGAAAACAAATATGACAGACTTGACATAACGATAACTACTGAACTAGTACAAAGTACATTGTATCATATACATTTCCCTTCAAATTTTTACAAAGTAACTAACCAGAAACATTATATTTTTCGATACTAGTATATATTAAATAAAGGATGATTGACTGAAGTAGTCTATTCCTTAAAAATAATGACTGTATGATAATAATCACAAACGCGTTTTTTTTTCATAAAGTAATGGTTTTGCTATTTTCATTTAAAGTGTTGACCTATGTTCCTGGATTTAATGAATAAAGAAGATTACCCCGCGCGAACATGTTGTGCTACCTAAAACAATTCTTATGGTTTATTATTACAATTTTCTATAAATGTCAAATCTACACAGTTAATAAGAATTTCAAAATGACTTCTAGATAATTAAAAAGAATTTATCCTACCCTCCCCCCTAAAAACAATTAAAATATGCTTTTATTTACAGATAGAAGAATTTTATGAATTGATATAATATTACTTTAATACAATTAGGATTGGGAGTAAGATGTGCGAAGTGTTAATATTCTTTGTATCAATATTCGGATTAATCAGAACAGGACATCCTACTTGTTTATTCGTACCCACTGTATCAGAAATATGTCTTGACTCTTGGACTTTTGCTGGCATGGAATATGGTTGCCTTAATTTAACAGACGACTTGCAGTTTTCTGGAGAGACAAAAATAGTAGATGGAAAACAACTCATAAGTGTAAATGCTACAAACATTGATAAAAAAGTAAGTAATACAGTATGTATCGATATTGGAAGATGTGGCGTGAGTGCCGATGATACAACTCTCCATCCAAGTCACAATTTATGAAAATAAACCATAATAGGTCAAGGAACGGTTTTCAACACGCAGTCTAGGCTCAAGGACCCCAAAACATAACAAGTGTGAAACCATTCAAACGGAAAAACCAACCCAACGATTTGATTGAACATTTCTCAGTATCTTTCTTAAATTTTTGATACATTTTTTTAATTTACAGAAATATAACTTCGATTGACCATATGAAATGAAGCACTATTGTATGAAAATTTAGCCAAAATGTGAATGTGTATTGCTATGGTGAAATGAAGGAACAAGGTTTAATATAGACGAACGTCTGGTTTTGTCATGTTTTATGGAGTTTTCTGTTATGGATTTCAAATACACGATTGAATAAGGCTATATATATCATACCACTGATAGTACAAAGTTCTACTTTGATGAAATTTTAGTTAAAACAAAACTTGCACGTTTTAACAAACGAACATCTTTATTATGTGTTTATGTACTGTTTCAGGGTACCGTATAGTGGGTTATTTTCGCGGGGTGTAAATTTTCGCTTATTTTCGCGGATAGAACAAAATCGCCAAAATAAATTCCGCCAATTTAAAAGTGTACATGCAAAGGTAATGCTAAAAATGTCGAATCCGCCAATATAATTACCGCCAAAATTTTTCGTATACCTTATTCAATGAAAATCGCGAAATTTTACACCCGCGAAAATAACCCGCTATACGGTATGTAACACATCAATTACAAACGTCGTGGTATTCCTTCGCTTTAGTTAATTTTTTATCCGTTCTTGAGGTTCTTCGGTATGTTTCTTTTTTATTGGCGTTTTCAATTGCGTATGAATAAATTGCGAAAAAAAAACATTTGAATGACATAAGTGGACTAGATGTCTGTTTTTTTTTAAATTTGATAGATAGCAGATCAATTTAACTTTCTAACTCTAGAAATAAAAGAAATAGAATGTTCATTGCAATTTTATAATGATTAAAACCTCGTAACTACAATCCCCTTCCCTTTCATGAATGTGACCTACCGAATAACACTATTTACCGGATTTATAATCACATAAGCAACACGACGGGTGCCACATGTGGAGCAGGATCTGCTTACCCTTCCGGCGCACCTGAGATCACCCCTAGTTTTTGGTGGGGTTCGTGTTGTTTATTCTTTAGTTTTCTATGTTGTGTCATGCGTACTATTGTTTTTCTGTTTGTCGTTTTCATTTTTAACCATGGCGTTGTCAGTTTGTTTTAGATTTATGAGTTTGACTATCCCTTTGGTATCTTTCGTCCCTCTTCTTTGACTGTGGAAATGCTACAAGAAGTTTTAGTCTGCTTTGTTTATAACTTTGTTTTATGGAAAATATACGGTAAAATGTGAGAATAAAGCAGCAAGTTGGTTAATTATTCTTAACAACGTAATTTGTCAGTAGAATAATTCAATGTTCTCAAGGTTGCAGTTCCCCCACACTGAATTAGGAAGACGTGAATGTTCAGGAGCCAAATATCAATAAATGTCGCAGATGTAAGCACATATAGATAAACAAAGAACAAAACCCATACCTTACAGGTAGCTACACAAGGCTTCGACATGACAAAATGATAAAAATAAACGGCCTGATTTATGCATCAAATGATATACGAAAAACAAATATGGTAGACAAAAACCATCAACAACATCTAGAGTACAGGCTTGTTATTTGGGACAGGATCATACAGACTGTTGCACAGTAAAGAATGATTACTACTGCTAAATCCTCTCCCTTAATTTTTAGGCCCTTTTTAGATATAAATCTAGCTAATCAAATGTTTCGATTTGATTCATCTTGGTCTGTCAACTATTTGTCTTTGAGCGTTCAGAAAAAAAGCGCTTTGGACCCAATGCATTTATATCGTATTTGTTTATAATAAAATTAACGGTACCAATTTTCTTGCACCAGATGCGCATTTCGACAATATATGTCTCTTCAGTGATGCTCGTGGCCAAAATATTTGAAATCCAAAGCTTATATAAAAGATGAAGAGCTATAATCCAAAAGGTCCAAAAAATAGCATTTATAACTTTTACCTTGAATAAACACAAAGAACAAATCTAAGAGTTCTCTAAGTTACTAGACCAATGGAAGAAAGTTATTCATATTATCATAACATAGTGCGCAGTGTTTTATAATATGTCATATTCAATGCAGGTACTGACTGTCATCCAACAATTACAAACGTGACCGTATTCTTTTTCTATTGCACATTTTCCCTCCGGTTGTTTTAACATTACCATATACGCGTGATGTTTAGCTTGCAATAAAACAGGTGCAACCTAACAATTAATCATATAAGGTCCTGTACCAAGTCATTGTTTTCTACATACCGTTTCAATTAGTGTTGGCGTTTGCTTTTGTTGTAGTTCAGCGTTTTTTGTTGCTCCGTTCTTTCTCTAACATAGTTCGTGTGTTTCCATCCTGTTTCAGTGTTTGACCCGGATTTTTGTTTACTTAACTGAGTTATCACTGTTGAACAGCAGTTTACTACTTTTACCTTTTGCTGTCATGTATATAACAAAATCAACATTATTAACTAATAATTCTTACATGATTTGCCTATATATAAATTCTTGAATTGGATTGGTCAATTAGAATTTTTCTCCAAGTTTACCCTTCGATAAACCATGTTTCCGAAACTACTTTTGAAATCTATTCATGCGCGATACACAAGCTTGCATTGATGCCGATATTTTCAGCAAATTGAGATTTTAAAACAATTGCAATTGCAATTTTTGAGGTAGGTAGGTGCTATTTCATTTAAGATTCCGTTGTATATATCGGACATTTATGGTTTTCAGAAAGTCAAGATGGCGTCCTACTCCTTAGTTACGACTTGTCATTGTGTTTTTGATGGTAAATATATAGTTGCCGTCAACAACAAAAACATGTTTATTAAATGTTTTAATGTTTGGCTGAAGAATTATAACGATTAAACACATTTTTTCTAGAGGTTATTAATGTGTAAACCGGGGCTCTTACTCACAAACTCAACATAAAAGTCCGAAACTTTTATTCTGTTTGTGAGTTATTCGCCCCGGTTTACACATCATTAACCTCTAGAAAAAATGACTTTTATTCAGTTTGTGAGTTAATCGCCCCGGTTAACACATCAATAACCTCTAGAAAAAATGTGTTTAATCCTATATAAAACTATACTCAAAAGCCGATTTTGTAATAACTTTCTAGAATTGATGAACTGCACTGATCGATGATATAAAACATTGATTGGATTTGAATTTACGAGATGTTTAAACACAATCACTTTATGAATTCCATGCTTCCTTGGGGCTTTTCTAGATTTAACTAAACCAGGAAATTACAAAGTTGAAATATATGACCGAAAAGGACCTGAAATGTAAGCCAGATTTATTTCTGATCAACTTTGCCACAGTGAATTTAAAACCCCTTTTTTACCGATGAGTTCAAATTATCAAATAGTTTTCAAGCAATCTTAAATGTGTTCAAGGTCACTAAAACAGGCATTCATCCCCTTGGTATCTATAATGAGTTTATTTCGAACACTGGGTTAACATGAATTGTCATTGATATGGTCATAATAATGAACAAACTTTGGTAATTTCTGTTCTCAATGCTATTCAACTTCGTTCTTTCTTTGGTTTTTTTTTGTTCGAGCGTCATCAATGAGATTTATGACTTTTGAGCAATGGTTTACTACTATTGTCTTAATACGTTTATGTAAGACGAAACACGCGTTTTGCTTACACACTTTAATACTGGTATCCATGACGAGTTTATTCTAATTGAAACTATAATAAGGAAGCACGATACGATTATATAATTATTCAATGTAGAACCCAAATTACATGAACTATATGTATGTAAATTACTTATTGTAGAACAAGACATATGTGTGGATTCGGACATCAGATGGGTACCCTTGGTATCTATAATGAGTTTATTTCGAACACTGGGTTAACATGAATTGTCATTGATATGGTCATAATAATGAACAAACTTTAATAACTTCAGTTCTCAATGCTATTCAACTTCGTTCTTTCTTTGGCTTTTTTTTTGTTCGAGCGTCATCAATGAGATTTATGACTTTTGAGCAATGGTTTACTACTATTTCTTTATACGTTTATGTTAGACGAAACACGCGTCTTGCTTACACACTTTAATACTGGTATCCATGACGAGTTTATTTTAATTGAAACTATAATAAGGAAGCACGATACGATTATATCATTATTCAATATAGAACCCAACTTACATGAACTAGATGTATGTAAATTACTAATTGTAGAACAAGACACATGTGTGGATTCGGACATCAGATGGGTATTGTGAAGGAAACTGCTGTGGTAACATGAGTAAGTATAACATCTTGCTTGGGTGAAATAAGTGTTCTACAAGGTCATTAATCAGAGTCACCAGAGAGAAAGAAATAATCGGACCTTTTTAATGAGGAATGTAATTGAGCATGTTTTGACAATATTTGATATAGAGGAAATGTTTGATTAAACTGGACATTTTTAGCGAGATGAACACACATTTAGGAATGTTATAGATATAGAGTTTTCCATGATTTAATGTAAATAATTACACATCCTCCTTGTTCAGTGTGAAAATACCAAAAACGGTCTGAGAAAATGAGTGTACGTATTTAGTTGATTTGTTAACATGCGTCAAAATTGAATATTTTAACAATTTTAAATGTGTAGTTGACATATAGGTCGACCATTGAAATGAGACATTTATCTTGTACCTTGTCACTTACACAGACCGTTCATTGACCTATTTTGTTTGTGTTTATTTGTAAGTTTTGTCGTATACCTTACACTTGTTGCGATTGTATAGTGTAAATATTCTATGTATTGCAGCTGGTCTTAAAAAGAAACGAACTTTCCAAACAAGTAAGTATTAAGATTTTTTTCCTCTTTCTGGTGACAAAAGAATAGAGATTGGGAATATTTCTTTTTTGCCATTCTGCTTAGTTGAGTATGGTTTGTCACTTTGTCTTAAGTGCCAGGTATTCCACATTCAATCTTGTGTGTTAATATTCTTAACAAAGCACAAAAATATTGGCATTCACCACAAAAGCTATCGAAACATTTAAACAGACTTATTAAGAAGGAATATAGTTACGATACTGTTGCCAGGTCATTAAAGATAGCATATTTTAGCCTAAACATTGATTTACTTATGCATCCGAAATAAAAAAAATAGTTTTAAAACCAGTTGTTGGCATGATACGGGTTATGTACTTCTCTATACCTAACATGTCTAATGATGATATGATACGTAACCCCCATCTGGAGGGATTGTGTTTGAGATTCATAATTTGAATACATACTATTTCAATCAGTTTAGTTTAGGTTCGGATCTGCCTTTGCAGTAACAGTTATTAATCCTTAGTTAATTTATGTATAAATATCATTTTTTTAGTTTCTTTTGTCACCTCTTCTTACATCGGACTTGGAATACTTTTTGACTGAGTTTTACTGTGCGTATTGCTATGTGTAAAACATTTTCAACATCGCCACATGTTTGTGTCTGTCTTTTTCTCCGGTCATTGTTTTTAAACGTAAAATGTTACTTTATCTAAGATCAAAATTTTATATCTTGAAAATCGGTCAAGAAAGATAAAAATTATTAAATAAAGAACAATGATCTACAAACTAGCCATGTAGTAGAAATTTAAAGTCGACTACTAATTCGAATTATTGCCCTTTAATGATAATTCTAACTATGATGGCGTGTTTGACTTTCATTTGAAACCTGTTGTAGATAGAAAGCGAAAATAAAATACAAATTGACACCAAGATATAATTATACGTCAACACTTCTTAAATTTTTAGTTTTTAACAAAATAATGTACTAACCAAAGGTAGGATATTGTTTTACATGGCATGGTATGTGTCCATGATCGTATTGTTTGAGGGTAGCATTTCTACTAATATTTCAGTGGTGATCAGAATATCGCCAATTTCCACCCTCAAGAACCTAAGCATTTGTAAATTGGTCGTCGGCCTAAATGAGAATAATATAATTGCTAAAAGAAGTTATTTTTATTTGAAAACCAATATGTGTTTTTCTACCCCGACGTGGTATGTAGATTACAGATACAAATGCTACATACTTTATTGCATTACCAAGCTTTTTTGTCTTCTACTAATCAATGATATAAATCTAATGGATACTCTTTTTTTTAAATAAGCTTGCGATCCGGATCCGTGTTATGGGCAGGGAATTTGTCACAACGGTCTGGTTGGTTTTACATGTAAATGTAATGAAGGGTACATTGGTTTAAGATGTGAAACAGGTAAATACTGATTATAATGATTTAAGTGGTTGCTATCAAGATTAGTATTTAATATTGATTGATTTCTTTCTTTACATACGTAAAATCAAGATGAAACAATATGTCGAGTATTCACTAAAATTATAGCGAAACAGTATAATAAAAAAAAGCCTTGATAAAAAACGATTGGATTTTTAAACTCACATAATAGGCCAAGGCCAATTGAAAATTTCGTGTCAGAAATGCCAATTATTGGTATGTCAGATTTCTTAAGGTTCATGACTTTTTATTATTCATAATCGATCTTAGAGTATAGGCACGTCTTCACAATCAATCAGTTCTTATTCAGGCCAGACACTACCATTTGACGAATTTTGAAGAACAAACCAAAACCAGTTATACAGAAACATTTTGAATATTTCGATTTACATGTATTATTATTGTTGCTTTTGATTTCTCCGTATATCTTGTTCATCCGTTTTATCCGGTACGCTTCCGTTAGGTGTCCATTTTATGAGGTACTTGTCCGTTAGATGTACTTTCGACATCCGTTCTGTCCGGTTCTTGTCCATTTCTTGTACATTGCATATCCGGTGTGTGTCCGTTATGCATCCGTTACACGTCCCTTTTATTCGGTCAGTACTCAAACGGACTCCCGACGGATAACAATTTTGTCAACGGACAACTTTTATTTCAATAGTTAGGCGTCCGTTCGTGCTATCCGGTAAAGTGTGAACGAGTCTTTACGCAAACTCATTCAGATAATAGACGTCCCTTTGATTCTGTGTGGGAAATATTAATTTGCAACCATGTCCGCTCAGAAAGGGTACATTAAGTCCGAAATGCTCCATGTTAAGAAAGTGGCGTGCTCTTTGCACGTTTTTACCACTTGCAGCAACCCTGTGCAAGTTTCGTCGGTGGTCTGTTGCATTCTGTGACGATCGTTCGGACAAAATTCATGTACAAATTTGATATAACGCAATTATTTTTAGCCTTTACAACCTGTTTCTGATTCGAGCGTAGATGATGAGTCTTTTGTAGACAAAATGCGCGTCTACCTCAACTACGAAATTCAATCCTGGAATCTTTAATGAGTTTAATGTCAAATTCACCTTTAAAAAAAACCACACCAAGAAAAACTCGATTATAAATTATAAATGGGTAATGCAATTTAACAATGATTTTTGATTACAATTGAATGGTTTATTTTTCAATGTATTCAATGTGTATTGTATATATATTTTTTTTTATCGCTTTTGGGCAGTTGTGTATTAACAAATGAACTTTATTTCGTTACAGAAATAAACCGTAAGTATAGACAAACAAAACATTCTTAGAAGATTTGATTTGAATTGATATGTCAAAGGTGAAGTATACATATTTAAAAAGTACTTTAATTAAATGATATGAAAAAATACTTATTCAAAGTATTGCAAAAATTTCCTGCTCCAATCTTTTTATCAAATAAATTAGTTTTTTTTAGTGTATTCGTCTTTGTTCCATTTAACGATAGTTAAACGAATGATGATATTGAACTTAAAATCCCATTTTTACCCTCTACCCTCGAATACAATATGTATCCATAACAATACAGGAATTTATTAGGGAATGAGATTATTGATATTCAATTGTTTTATTCTTTAACATTAGCTTAATTCACATCTAGTATAATTAACGAAAACCACACTTTATGCATTCATTGTCCTTAACCTTGACATTTGAATGCCATGAATGTATCGATACATAGAAATGTAAGGAGTTGTTTTACCAAAAAAATGACATGTATGGGCTTTGCTCATTGTTGAGGGTCGTACGGTGGCCTATAGTTGTTGTTCATTTCTGTGTTATTTTTGTCTCTTGTGGAGAGTTGTCTCATTGGCAATCAAATCACATCTTTTTTATATGAAAGAATATCATAATAAAATTGAGAATGGAAATGGGGAAGGTGTCAAAGAGACACCAACCAGACCAAAGAGAAGATAACAGGTTAGTTTTGCCTGAGTGTACTTGTAAGTTAACTAACTATTTATAAAAGGGAAATTAAAAAAAAACAGAGGATTTTAGAAGTTGAAATTATGTTCATGCATTGGCTTTTGAGCGAACAATACCCCATCAGCATTTGTAGCGACCAAGCGAAGATTAATTAGAAGACTTTATAAGAATTGTATGCTTGGGCACTTGTCTAGATATTTTTTTTACCAGAAACGCACAAATCAAAACATTTGAATGTCAGGGATGTATAAGAACAGGGACAGATTAATTGGCATTTATAATACTATAGTCACTGGGTGTATCATGTTTAGGTTATTACATGTATTTCAATGCTTTTCTCAGATTGTGCTCCAGATCCCTGTTATGGACCTGGTGATTGTATAAATACCGTCAGAGGTTATAAATGTAATTGCGGTTTGGGTTACACAGGCCCACAGTGTCTTACAGGTACATTAGTTTTATTGATATGGTTTCATAATAATGATATATAGTATGTAGAATTTGAAAGTAGTAAAATAAAGTATATTCATTCATATAAAACTTCATATACTCGTTTCGTCAATACGAACTCCTTTCATATAATGTAATTAAGAATATATAAAACATGCAGTTAATAAACTGTACACTAGCTTGATTTATTACGTAGTTGTCATTTTTCTATTGAGCTATAGTCATATGTTTTATCTTAGCACAAATTAAAAACTTTTCGTCAAATCAAATTGCTTGAATTTCTACGTAAATAAACTACACAGAAAAATTGACGATGTACTCAACTCTTTCTAAAAGCGTGAAAAGTTTCTACACCATATATACCCTGATTATGGATAACGCAATGGAGGATTGGTTTATGTCTCTTTTTAAATCATAAGATATAATCGATTTCATAGTAAGGTAAAGTACATAACTAATTAGTATTTTGGCCGATTGTCAAAATAAAATAGCGCAAAATACAGCATTAGATCAGTGAAATTTAATACGATTTCATTTAAAACCAAAGATTAGGGAGGACATCAGGTGTTTGTGAATGTAAACCAATTAATATAATGGTATCCGCCTTGCTGCACATAGAAAGTATAAATTCGTTAACGAATTGCACTTGAATATACAAAATTTCGTAAGTGTCTCGCCTACTTTTGCTGTAAATCGCAGGCTCAACAAAAATGAGAAAATAAATCAATGAAAATATTCCTCTTGATACTAACTCTTGATTGTAAGAAGCTTCTGTCGAACTTTGGTAAAAATCCAGGGTAGTTTATGAATCTATTAAATGTTTTGAAAACTTAAACTGCCGACTGTCATGACTGTTTGTAATGATAGCTGGAAGAAAATCTAAGTCCATTTATAAGTAAAATACAGATACACAGGTACAAACTTTTAACAAAATTTCCGTCTAGATACTAGCTTTTGATCATAAACAAACTTCTGTCCAAGTTCGGTACAAATTAAAAAAAGTATAAGAAAGTTATTAAAATTTTAAAAACTTTAACCACAGAGTGAATGTGTTGTTTCCTGGCAGAAAAAATCTAAGTCCATTTAAAAGTAAAATGGATTTATTTTTTTACAAAATTTACTTCTGGATACTATCTTATGATCATAAACAAGCTTCTGTCCAAGTTTGGTATAAATCCAGTATAGTTTAAGAAAGTAACTTAAATTTCAAAAACTTCAGCCACACAGTGAATATTTGTGAACGCCACCGACGACAACGACGACGACGACGACGGAATGTAGGATCGCTATGTCTCGCTTTTTCGACTAAGGTCGAAGGCCCGACAAAAATCGAGGAACATAGAACAGGTGCTGACTTCGACTTATGGAACATATCAATATTCACCTGTAAAGTTCTATTCCTGTCAAATTTTTAAAATGCCAATGGGTTTTTTTACGTTCAAGATGACTCTTGGAGTTCTAAAATACCTTTAAGGGGACCTTTAAATGCAATTTTATGTTGTTATTTGGCTCATACTTTTAAAATCTATTGCCATTGTAAAAATATCTCTTATGTTTAAAATTATGGACAAAATTGCTGTTTGAAAATTTTCATTTGGGAGCTTTCATGGGGTAAATCCCCAACAAATAGTGACAGTTGGCAGGTATGAAGTTCATTTTGTGAAATTGAAGCCATTCATTTGAACAAATTCACAGACACCATCACAAGTCATCTAAAATCACAGATGACAATGAAGATGGATATGCATTAGCATTACGATAGGTGCCACATGTGAAACATGATCTGATTACAAAACATATGAAATAACCTCTTCTAATGGGGATCTTATTGATATGTCTTTTGTTTTTTATTAAGGGCTTTTTTGACTTTGTCACTTGTTGGTTTTTTCTTTGTGTTTTCATCTTGACCTTTGGTATTTTACGCTTCTCTTGTGGGCAACAACATACGAATTGTATTTTATTGTAATTTTCTTATATATAATATCAGGTAAGAAAAAGTCTATATATTAATCAACCTAATCTAAAAGTTCAAATACTGGCCCCGCTTTGAATCAAGTTCGTAGGATTCATGAAGTCGTTTCTTACGTGGCACATGACAAGATAATGAAGATTCACCGGGGGAGATAAAGATGACAAAAAAAATGTGCATGATAGCAAAATGGTTGAAATTTCTCACTCTATTTTTATGGATTTATTCTATTTCCAAAGCATTGATTATATAGTGTTAATGCAACTGTGAATTGTACATTGAAATGTTGCATGCGCTTTATTTAATTGACCATATCTTAAATATATATTTTGTTAAATGTTATTGTTGAATTGGTTTTTATTTTTTCAGATTTTGATAGATAATTTATTTTCTATTTACTTCAGTTATTGACCGTGAGTATGGCATTTGTTATTTTGTTATTATTTCTTTTGTCAATTTCAAAAACTATACTTAAATATATTAAAAAAATCTCAGTATACACAAATCGGATCGTGATTCAATTTCATCAGCACTGTATTTATTAGAACATGTTTTGAATACATTGAAACCCTTGTAGCATTTTAACCAAACATTCATACGATGCAAGGCAGTGCGTAACTGAACCTAATTGAACTTCTAATTTAAACCATTGTGGTGACGTCAGCCTATTCATTTACCGTAGATTCTTTTTTATAGAATCAACACTTCCTACATCCGTCGCTGAAATGTACCCACCAGATTATATTCTATTGTTTTCTTTGTGTGCCTAATTTCATTATGTTTGAATTGACTAATTTAGTAATTTCTGTTCAATTATGGAATTATTGTAAAAACTGACCTATATTTTTTGTAATTTGTATATGCCTTCACTGGGACCCGTCCATGAATTATGTTAGGTGATACTGACATCAACCTATCGACAAAACTGACGGCTACTAATCGGTTACGATTTGAATGTCTATTTTATGTATATAAATGATTATACATGTATTATAAACATAGACACAACGGACACACAGGGCTTGTGCCTATATATATATATATATATATACCGCTAGACCACACGACCACCTGGACTCTCAAAAAGAGACTTCGGTGGGCATGTGTTACCTTTCCACGTCAGTTTTAATCTAGCGGCGTACTACAGTACATGATATATAAGGCATGAAGATGTTATTGTTACAGATCAGCTAAATTATCTATAGTAAAGGATCCTACAAATTAATGTAAGATACAGTCACAGAAAATAATTATATTCATAAGTACGTCTGAGTCTAGCGGGACGGCTGCAGTGCAGGCGATTTGGTGTCACGATATCACAATAGCATGGGTTCGAATCCCGGCGAGGGAAGAACCAAAAATTTGCAGATCTAACATTGTTGGGTTGATGTTTAGACGAGTTGTATATACATTATGTACACAGCCATGTATCACCATCATTGATGGCGATCCGATGGATACATCTGTTGTAGGGTTGTCACTGACTCAGACGTACTTATATATATAGTATGAAATGGTAGCCACGAGGTAACATGGTTAAGTTGAATGAGTGAAACACAAGGACTTGACTGTTTATGTTCTAATCCTTGAATTCTCTTTGTTTTCCCTATTCTCTAGTTTTCCATTTTTTGTTCTTAATATGTATGTTATTGTGGATATTTTGTGTAATAAAAGCGAGTTTGGTCGTTTACTATAGATTTAGTGTTAGATATTCCATATGTTTGAAACAAAAATGATTACATTATATTTGTCCATTTTTGTTTTATATATTAATGTAATATGATTACATCTGTTTTACTACATAAGATTACAAATGTTAATTAGCAAAATTCCTCAGCAATATATATTTTCTTTGTCGGGTTGTTGTTCCCTTGACACATTCTTCATTGCCATTTTTAGTTTAAATAGAAACCTCGAATACATCTTATATTTTGTAAGAACAAATAATATTCCGATGCCTGATAACATAATAATACTTTATTCCGAAAGCAATACAGCTTATAGGATACATATACACAATTTTACACCAATATAAGAATTTCACAAGAAATATATAATATATATAAATTTAAGGTGTGCATGAAAGAACATATAATACATAATACATAATACATAATACAAAATACAAAATACGAGCGGAGAATGATATAATACTTAAATAAAGTGAGAACAAAAATATAATTTACTGCAATTAAATTCTAAGTTTTTCTGCAGATTTTAGAAATATACCTAAGTTATTCAATTCTTTGATATTTCTGACAGATAACAACTGGATAAGTTTGAATGTAGAAGGATTTCTCCAATAATACTTTTTTATATACTTTTCTCGAATCTGACTATATTTTTTACATTCAAGTATAAAATGGTATTCATCTTCAATAGAGCTAGTATCACAATTTGTACATAGTCTATTATTTTTATCAACATTATAATATCTACCTGTTTCTATACTTAATATATGAGCTGATATACGATATTTACAAATATATGGTAATTGTATATATAATTTACAGGTCTATCTAAATAAAATTGCAATGTGTGTGTACTATACATGTATCTATACAAATGACATTTATTTGAATTCTCAAAAAACATAGTTACTTCACTAATGAATAAAGATCTTTAAGGTCAGACGTGTTGTGGTATAATTTATATGTATTTTTCAACAATTTAATTGTGATATTTAGTTTATTGTAATGGGTCGTTTTACACTGTAAACCAACCTAAATTGCGGATCTTGATTTCGCGTTTCATCCTTTCTTGACCACTTTGCTGCTATATAATTTCGCGATTTTCTGCTTTATTAAGGAAAGACCCAATTTTTACATATTCGCAACGATTTATATTCGCGTTAATTTTCTTCTCCCGAATGTCGCGAAAATAAATCGCTCGCGAAAAGAAGTTGGTTTACAGTACCTGTATTGCGACCTAAGATCTTCACTAGGTTTTCGTCTGATTCGTGTTGCTGAATCTGTCCTGTTCTTTACTATGTAGACTGTTTTACGGTGACTTCCCAGTTTGAAAATTCATTTGGTAACTTTTGCCTGTCCTCTGATTATTATTGCACAGAGGGTAAAATATGACGTTGTGATTGGTTTAACGCCGTCACGTGTTGACTCCCTAATAGAGATGACCAGGATAATGACGAACGAACGTACGAAAGCGTAACTTGACGAATCGTACGAAGCGGGAGCGGTAGTTTATACATATTAATGAATTAATCCAACATAAAATCGTCCAAGTGAAAGAAATTGCATGGTTATACATGAACTTTAAAGAAATATTACCTGTTTATAAGCTTACTCCGATCATAAATAGCTTAATGTTTGCTGCAATAGAAAAAGGTGCACTCGATATTGAAGACTCTGTTTTAAAAGTTGAGGTCCCAAAAGTGATTTTGGGGGGTATAAAATGGTGAAAGCATAGATATAAAATTTAACCATATTGATATAATTTATTTTTAATTTCAAATCTTGTTTTCTTTTCCGAAATTTAACTATTTTCGTTGGCTTATGCCCCCAGACAAGCCAGATTAGGCTGATCACAAGGAACCCTGATCAAATCAGAGAACTTTTGCGAATCAAAGTGCAGTTGCATCTCTTATGGTTATTATATTTTCCGCTCATTCAATTAGCTTATTCATTATAATTGCAAATTTATACGAATACTATTGTACAATTTACCACGTCATAGGAGGCGCATACGGGTGAGAGTCCAATCTTCAAGTACTAAGGGATATAGCCCTAGAAAAATTAGACCAGATCACCACTCACGCACACATTTCAACTGGCTGAGTATCACATTATGGCATAAAAATAATAAAAAAAATCAAACAATAAAATTAAAACATCATTTTGAAATGTTGGTTTAGACATTCTTGAGACAAATACATTTTTTTGTGACATTTGTCCGAATGCTATATGTCTTCATGTGAAAATCGACAATTTAGGACAAAGCTCTTATTTTGATTATAGTTAACATGTAATAACCGTAAATAAAGTTATTTTGTACCTATTTTTCTACACTAAATCAATGGGTATATTACTAAACGAAATCCTTCCACATTTCAAACGTCAAAAATAATGACCTATAGACTTGAAAGGATTATTATTAAGAAGAAGAGAAATACATTATTTTCTCGCCGAAACTCCAAAATGATAACAAAGTTTACAATTTACGAATGACATACATTTGTACACCATGCCTCAACAGCATTTTCTAGGTTTGAATCGTTTATTGCATTTCCGTTAGTTCTACCATTGGTGTCCAGGATCAACACTTAAATTTTTAAACGAAATTTCCTTCCATGAGGACCAAAACTGCATTTGCTAGAGGTATAAGGTAGGATTGAGGTCTCACAAAACATGTTTAACCTAGCCGCATGTTTGCGCCTATCCCAAGTCTCTGACCTTTGTTAGTCGTGTATGTATTATTTAATTTTAGTTCGTTTATATGTGTTGGAGTCTAGTATGACGTCCATTTTTACTAAACTAGTGCATAATTTTATTGAGGGGCCAGCTGAGGCTCACCTCCGAAAGCGGGATTTTTCGCGGAGTTGAAGACCTTTGGTAGCCTTCGCCTGTTATCTGCTCTTTGGTCGGGTTGTTATCTTATTGACATATTCCCCTTTTCCATTCTAAATTTTATTTAGAAATATTTTTTGCTGATTTTATTTTGTAACAGCGATCCAGGTTTTTGCCTAATGGTGAAAGGAGAATATGTCAGGAAATCACTATAAGGCTTGCAATTTCAAGGGAACATTTGGTTATTCCTTGTATTGTTATTTTGTGATAATTTAACAGAATTACAGCCAATTGCATTGAGTGTGTAGGTAAAGGTATAATCTTTGGTTAGCTTGTTTGTTAGCTAAACAATGAAGTCAATAATATTTAAGGGTATACTACCCTCTTTTTATTATGGGTCAAAGAACGGCCTTCAACACGAAGCCTTGGCTATAATGTTTTTTTCTTCTTTCATAAGCTTGGGTTGGGGGGGGGGGGGGGGGGGGGTTATGTTCTACTACACAAACGCTATTGGTATTGTTTTTATAAACATTAGTATCTGAATTTATGCTATAAATTTGTTGTGAGGTTCCAATGTCGTCACTTGCATTTTTGATGGACCAAGTAAGCCTTGAATGAAATCTGATGACCAGTTAAAAACTAAAAAGATTGCTCCGTCAAAGGTTGATATGTATGATACCAGACCTACCATATGAATTTTAGGGGCGAAAAGGGGGGGGGGGGGGGGGGCTAGGATGAAATTTGAAAAGGCAGGACATGAATGTGGTGTAAAAAAAGGCGGATGACAATTTATGTAATAAAAAAGTCAGGATTAACTTATATAAAAAGGCAGGAACAAATAGGGTGAAAAATGAAAAGGACAGCTAGATCACCAAAAGTGCAATAAAACATTTAATATACTGCCCCCACCCCCCTCATTTAAAAAAAAAATTTGAACGGGCTTAAAAAAACGACATATTTTTATATATAAACTGATCGATGAGATTACATATAAAACTTTAATACCCAATTAAAAACACAGATAAAGAAACGATCCCACAGCATCACATTTACATATTGTTTGAGAGAATCTAAATTATGCATTCATATCTGTACGAGTATAGTAAAACTTGTTGGTGCACTCGAATACTCCAGAGCGTGATGATTATTTCATCATGCGTTCACCAATTTTAAAAACTTCATGTATATGATATCGTAACAAACAAAACACTTTTATAAGTCTTTTATCGACAAATCATGAAAACCGTTTAAAGTTGGAAAATATAATGCATTTCTCTCTATTATCTTGATTGCATCCGAATACAATTCAAACATATAGATCATTACATAACAACACCTTTTGGTTTAAGGTACGTTTGTAAACATACAATTACCGCTCCTTATACGTTCGTTAGTCGAGATAGGTTCGTTCGTCAATATCCTGGTCATCTCTATTAGACCGTAGGGCGTTAGTAAATTGCATAGGGGGTTCATGAAGCGTCATTGTTGACGTCATCTATTAATGTTGTTGTGTTTCATTATTTATTTTTCAACATAACGCAGCAGAGAAAGTTCAGCGTGCGATCAATTCGTTATAGGTTAACTAACTGCCCCCCCCCCTTACGGACCATAGAGGGTGCAAAAAATCCATATGAATTTTACTAACCCTCTATCGATCCTTAGGGGGTCAGTGGCGAACCATATAAGTTATAGAATTCTCATATCCCTGACGTTTACTGTTTTTTTTAAGTAGGGCGTTCGAATAAAAATTAAAAAAGGCTAAGCCTCTCAGACAAACCATTTAATAATTTTTCATTTATTCATTCGTTTGTTTTTCACATTAACACTTATTCATTATACTCTGTCGTTTTAAGTCAATATTGGCACTAAAATAAAGGCAAAAGTAGTATACTGCTGTTTAAAAGATACAAATTGATAGACAGAAAACAAAACCTGGTAATTAACTTAAATCGAGAGAAAAACATAAACCATTAAAGTATTATAACAGAACTACAGAAATTCTTAAGTGCAACACAAACAAACACCATCATACATGTAAATAGAAACGAACATTTTGCTAACAACTGCCATATTCCTAAATTTGTTATAGTTGGTTAACTCTAGTGTAATAGCTATCAAACCTTCCGCTTATATAGCAATAGGTCATAACAGAGTGGGAAAAAGTGAGCAAAAAAAACGTAATGTATTTGTTTCTTTCTCTGCAGACTGCTATCCCGACCCTTGCAATGGCCATGGGTCATGTTTTAATGTTATCAAGGGAACTATATGTCGTTGCCATCACGGTTTTACAGGTTCCCAGTGTCAAACAGGTACGACTATTGTCAATGGTATTGTTCCATATTTATGATTTATTAGTATTTAGTATTTGTTTCCATTACCGATGTTGCAGCTTAATATCAATCAGAAGATGCGGTATTAGTGTCTATGTGACGACTCCATCCACGTCAAAATGTATAAAACAAAATAAAAAATTCTAGGCCACAGAGTGGTCTTCAACACGAAGCATTAGCTCACGCGGAACCGCAAGCTTCAAAGGGCTACAAAAAATACTAGTGTAAAAGAATTCAAACAGGAATACAGGAAGGAAAACCAACGACATAATCTATAAACAAGCGAGAATCGAGAAAAAACCGACGAACCACATCCACAAACGACAACCAATTAACAAGAGGCTAATGGCAGATGACATATTCATAAAAATGCTGCATGTTTTAAACTTGAAAAAACACAAAATAATGTTCATATAAATGGCTAAAAACTATCAAAAAGACAATCATACAAATCCAAGTAATCATATTATTCCATATTGTATCATGTCGGGGCCTTTTGAAGCCGACCAAACGCTATGGACTTTACTCATTATTGAAGGTCTTATGGTAACTGATAGTTGCTTACATTGACTGCATTTAAAAAAAACTTTGGTGGATAATTGTCTCATTGGCAATCATATCACATCTCCTTATTTTCATACACTGAACGAATAAGTTTGATCCGTTACACAATATGAATATTTTACTAAAAGGTAGGTGCCTATATAAAAGAGCGGCTAAAGACACCAGAGGGACAGTTAAATTCATTAATTAACAATAAACTGACAACGCCATGGCTAAAAACGAAAAGAATAAACAGACAAATATAGTACACAACATAGAAAACTGAAGACTAAGCAACACGAGCCCCATCAAAATCTGAGATTGATCTAGGGTTCAACGGAAGGGTAAGCAGATACTGCTCCACTTGTGGAGATATGAAATAGACGATACAGGAATTAAAATAAGAATGTATAGGAATAGAGTACAAAAGACAACTCTCACCTAGGACAAAATTGCGTGAATTAAAACAACGTACACATGTATATCTAAATATAATAATTGTGTTGCTAGGAGTACTGAAGTAATCATTTCTTATAAAATTAATAAACTCGTTGTTCAGAGAACGAGTACAGAATTGAAACCTTACCGTCAAACAAAATACTGTGCAAAGAAGGAATACATGACAAATAGTGAGACGAGACAAAAAATAAATCAACATTGAATAACAGAAATGTATAACAAATTGTGCCAACAGATCACATTAACACGAAAGTACGATTTCACAGTAGTAGTACTAGATGTACTGTAAGTTATTGAAATCTAGACAAAACTCTACATTATCATAAACTGGTCTCCACATATATATAGGACCGATTTACAAATCACCAAAATATTTGCTATAACAATCAGATGGAATCGTATATGTTCTTTATGTCATAACTACAATCCTGTTCTCTTTTCACGAATGTGATCTACTAAATAAGACCATTTAATGGATTTTGTTAACATAAGTAAAACCGGTGCCACATATAGAGCAGGATCTGCTAAGCCTTCCAGAAACCTGAGAATTAATTGTTTATTGACAAATTGTTCCATATATTTCTATTGTGCATTTTCAACATGCTATTTTTGTCTCGTTGAATAACTTTTCAAAATACGTTATTATAACTTTGGAACTATAATTATATTTTAAAGGGTCCCTGTATACTTCAGTGAAAAATTAAGTTAAAATGTATACCAAAAACAACTCTGAAAGAAAAGACTACCTAGAAAATATGCAATAACGCAACAGAAAACCAAAAAAAAACTTAGGTGCTTCTGATGTACAACCCTATCAAATGATTTAACAATACTGGAAATGAGTATTATTACATTTTGGATATTGCACTAATTAATTTACTTTAATTTATTAATCGCTATCGTGTTAAATTGCTTTTCTCTTTTTTTTGCAATATATAAAAGAAAAGACCAGTTGGTATATAACGTTTTCCTGTTGCAGCGATATTCTATAAGTATTGTTAACATTATAGCCACTGTATGATTTATATCTCAGAATTAAAAAAAATCGTAAGGGTTCCGCGAAACAAAGTGTCTCGCCTTCTTTAAGAATGTAATAAATGTTTTAAAAACTTTAATTGCAGAATAGAGGTTATGTTAATATGAAGAACATCAAAGTCCATTTATAAATAATATACGGGAAAAACAGGAAATATTTAAAACAAAAAAGCCTTCTAGAAACAAAACAAGCTTCTGTCCAAGTCTGGTACAAATCCGGAATAGTTTTTAAACCACAGAGTGAATATTTGTGGACGCCGGCGCCGACAACGACGACAAAGAACAGAATGTAGGATCGCAATGGGTCGCTTTTGCGTCAAAAGGCACAGTCTCTATAATATATAAAATGATAAAAGATTAATGAATGAGGTCTTAATTGTGAGTTATTAATACTAGACGGACCAAAAATAAATTGTTATCTCTAAAAGACTTCTAACAATCTCGATTCACCTAAAGTGAGTAAACAGTTTTCTGAAGAACGACTCTTTAGCCATGAATTTTCAGTTTTAATTCGACTTGAATGTATAATTATTCTGTTTTGATACGTTCCCCTTCTTTTTATTATTTAGTATATTTACACCATATCCAGATATCAAGATGAAAAAAATGGTATTAAGTTCTTACCATGTACTCCCGTTAAAAAATGCAGGCAAAGATTGACCTCTTTTCATAATGTAACAACATGCATAGTTTCAAAAACCATATTAAAAAATCACATTGCATGGAAGTTCTATGACGTTACGCGCGATGTTCGAACCTCATTGGATAATCGGTGTAGTTGGCAAGATGAAAGTCCAAAATATATAATTTTGTGATATCATATTCATTGCGATTGTGCGTATTTAAAAAAACCATGTTTTTGTAAAATAAAAATGAAAAAATAAATGTTGAAACTATGTTTTATGCTGAATGCGACAAGCTTTATTTGAAAAAGAAGGCTATTTTTAGGCTGTCCCGCATAACATTTTCAATTTATTGTAACTGATATACTACACTTTTTGTCTAAAATATTTAATATTTTGAAAAACGTTTTTTCCATGATTTAACAGAAAGGTTCCTTCAGTCTTTCATGCATTTTATTTTATGATATTATGATGACGTCATAGAAAAAAATGTTCCATACTACAAGGACAAATCTGTCCCACGCGAAAAAAATGGGATTCAAAAAACACTATCTAAAATGGAAAAAGATTAGTATTTGTATTTACTACATCAATGTTAACCTGCTTAATTTTATGAATTTAAAGACAAATATCCTGAAAAATGATATATGGTAGTTTATGAGCGATTTTTCAAAGGCTTACAAGATTGTCGCACCGCCATTTTTGACGTAAAAACGAATTCATCTCAAATTTACGTCAATTGTTTGCTTATCAGAGCTCTTTTAATGGTAGATTTTTATGATTTTTTTAAAATGTTATTTTTCTAAATTTTTCAAAAATTTAAAATACAACCATATTTTTTTTCAATAAGTAGTTAAAAAGCACCGTCGATTTTGCGGAGTCTTACAACACTGTCGCCCTGGCTTAAAAACAAAGTTTCAGTCGAAGTTTTGGTCTGAACGGTACGAAATATTCGCGACGTTGTGTTACACTTACATGTAAGAAGATCGAGCGTAACGTCTTTGGATAATCATATCCCGCCGAATTTGTATCTCGATAAAAAGAACACAGACCCTTCAATTGTTTCTGCTAGTTTTGTTTTACTATTGAATTACTATCAATTCAAATATCTCTTCAAAAAAAGTATGTCATTTTGAAACAGAACGTTCTAATACAATATACAAACGGTTTATGGAACGGATACTTCTATGTTTTCATTCACGGATTCATCAATCAAGGTAGCAAGACAAATGTCGTATGCACACTATAAATTGTGAGAGGAACTTTCACAATAAGCAAAACATTAGGTTTTCTTTCTATAATGAAATAAATTATACTTGTAAAATTGGTCCATAATGACTCTATGAATTAAACCAACATCCAAAAAATAAATATGATAGAAACATGACAATTTAATATTTCAACACAAAAATGCAAAGAATCTGCGTGAAATTTGAACCCATTCTTTACAATAATGTGTTTTTACATTTGTAACATTTGCATGCGCTACCGATGAAGCCATGGCGACTCTGGAAACAAATTTTGCTATAAAGCAGTTTTGTATATGTAGATTAAATTTAGTGTTTTTTGTTCTACTTTTTATTTATTGAGTTGTATATTAGATATTTAAGGACACACTAAACAACTTTTATTTTTGAAACTATCAACGTTGTGAATAAGTTCTGAAAAGGGGGTTCATCATTTCTTTATTCTTTTTTTACGGCATTTTCTCCATTCTTTTTTACGGCATTTTCTCCATTCTTTTTTACGGCATTTTCTCCATTCTATATATATTGTTTGCGCAATATTCTCTACTTGTCATATTTAAGCACCTCATTATTCTCTATTCTTTATTTTTTTTTGTCCATATTTCTCTCTTCTTGATATTTTTGTTCATTATTTTCTATTCTGAAAACCCCAATCCGCATTTTCGTGGGTTATGGGTACATTTTGTACAATTTGCGAGATTGTTCAATACTTGCATGGACTAGTTGTACAAATTACAACAATAGCAAAAACCATACATTTTTTGGGGGTTTGAAATGTCCTTGTCGGGGGTTTCCTGATTTTCCATCCTAAAAACACCCTGAATTCCGCATATTGGACTTTTATCCTCTTTTGGGGCTTACATTACCTATTTATCACACCTATCTTGAAATATAAAAATATGTATTAACCATTTTTATTTTTCGTTTTTTTACTGAAAACAGTTCAAAGGAAATTAGTTCTACCTCTTTAGGCCGGTGTAAAGTTGTCTCATTGACAATCATACCAAATCTTCTTATTTTTATTGATTTTTTGTTTTTACTATTACAAACGCTGAATGTGAGACAACCCAATTTTAGTCATCTAACCTTAAGATAATTTTTTCACAAACTTCATGGTAATCACAATAAACGGAGGGTATGGATGAGGATCTGGATTAGGTATGGGGAGGGGGTCCTTCTTTTCTGTATTTCTTTGATTTTTGAAGCTATTTGCTCAATTTTTCATACTTTTCCCATTAATCTCTCATTTTATTTTCACAGCTCATTATTTTCTACTATTTATAAACAACAACAGCAGCAACAACAACAACAACAACAACAAAAAATGTATTAGAGTCTCACCTCTTTAACACATTTGATATACAACACAATACATACATTTGGTGTATGTAATGTCTTCTGATTGGTTCAAATTATTAGTTTTATTTTGCAATGTTGTCAATTTTAATGGCGACACGCCCACTCTGGCGTTGTGTATTCATACGCCAACATGTGTGAATATTGTTATTGATAATATAAAAAAACATAAAAAGTTCTTTGAGTCTTACTTTTGATAGAAATTTATTTATAATGAATTGCAATAATTTAATTTGAATTTATTGAACCATAAATTTAATTTTTGACTCTTCACATTTTGCATAATCCGCTTCGCGGATTTATCAATGTGAAAAGTCAAAAATTAAAGTTGATATTTTTTTCTGTTTGTTATTTCCCTAAAGGTTTTAATCTGTTAATTTATCTTATTGAATTATAATTTGATATAAAGAAATCACAGTTACCACCCTTTATTTTATCTCGTTGGATAATTTTGAAGGACAAAAGATAACAAAAACATTATAGCTGATGGGTTATTGTAAGGGGTTGTTGTTGTAGTGGAAGGGGTTTTGTAGGTGGAAAGGGATTGATAGTGAGCGCGTGACAGTGGGAAGGAGAGACAGTGTGATCCAGCGAGAGAGGGAGAGTAAATGGGAGTGGGCGAGAGTTGAAGAGAGGGAGCGAGAGAGAGAGAGAGAGAGAGAGAGAGAGAGAGAGAGAGAGAGAGAGAGAGAGAGAGAGAGAGAGAGAGAGAGAGAGAGAGAGAGAGAGAGAGAGAGAGAGAGGGAGCGAGCGAGCGAGGGAGATTAGAGGAGTTGGAGCGGGAGAGAGTGGAAGCGAGAGAAAGAAGAAGAGTGGGTGCGAGCGAGAGAGATCAGAGTGGGAGCGAGAGAGAGAGAGTTGGAGCGAATATTTCACTACCACTTTGTCACATTTTTAGTTTAAGTTTAAAAAAATGTATTTTCCCATCTTCATTTGAACTGGCAAAAGTCATACCAGTTTATAAGAACAAAAACAAAGATGTTTTTTTTACAGACCAATTGTAATTTTAACACTCATTTCTAAAATCCTTGAAAACAGGTGAACACACACTTAAAGAAATATCTTAATAAATACAAGTTATTGTATAGAATGCAGTCAGGCTTTGGTGGATACCATTGTTGTCAAACTGTGTTAACAACTTTAATAGATAAGTGCTTAAAGCCATTGATGATGGCGATCTTGTTGGAGCAGTGTTTCTAGATCTAGCAAAAGCCTCTGATCTCTCAATTATGAACTGCTGATTAAAAGATTAAACAAATACAAGTTTGCTTATACCTCATTACGCTGGTTTACATCATATTTGGCTGACAGATATCAGAAATTATCTATTTCAAATACATTAGCAGACGTACAAAAAAACAAAAACGGGTGTCCCTTATTGATCCGTTTTACGATCGGTGTTGTTATAAATTTTATAAATGATCTTCTTTTGTCTCATCCTAATCATAACACCGATTTATTTTCAAATGATAGCACATAATCAGTCATTGGACAAAACAAAAGTTGCATCAGTCAAAAACTTAATACGGTCTTACAACATATTTGTCGCTGATGTGATGACAATAAAAAGGCTGTAAATGTATCTAAAACGAAGCTACATGTATTTGCTTTGGATCTAAACAAAAACTTACCGTTACATCAAATGAAAATCTTGTTTTAAATCGACAACATAGTTTTACCTCACTTAGATTATTGTTGTTCAATATGGGGAAACGTTTATAACTATCCTTTAGATAGTTTACTCAAACTGCAAAAAAGGGCAGCAAGAATAATTTTAGACGAAAATGGTTACATCAAACCTTCAAAAGAGTTATTTCACGAATGTAATATTTTGCCAATCACACAAAGAAAACTTCATCACAAATCATTACTAATGTATCAGGCAAAACATGGCATAGCTCCAGAATATATGTCCTGTCTTTTTTTTATCAGCTTCTGCAAACCAGATAATTTTATAATGCCAAAACGAAATACAGAGTTGTATAAGTCTAGTTTCTCGTACACTGGACCAAAAGTGGAATGCTCTTCCTATTTCAATTAAAAATCTGTAATGCCATATCATAATGTTTATTGTATTCTAAATTGTATATAATCTTTATTTATCATTATTATTGATGCATTGTTTATTTTTGAATGTAACTAATTATTATTGTATTAAGAGAGCCTTATTGAAAATTGATGTAATCCAAATGAGTTACTCCCTCTAAATTAAATTTATTATTATTATTATTATTATTAATATTATTAATAATATAATTATAATTATTATTATTATTATTGTATAGCAATATAATATTTCCCACAGAAAGTAACCAAAAGTTAGCGTGCAATAAATTCTAATATTGCACTAGTGCAATAAATCTCAAAATGCATGACGTCATCAACGACAAAATCTTAGTTTTTACTTTCAAATATTATATTGCTATACAATAAACGGGTTATTGCATGAATATTGTGGAATATTGTCCCTCGTAGAACATATATTGCACTCGCAAGCTCGTGCAATATAAAATTCTACTCTGGACAATATTCCCCAATATTCATGCAATAACCCTATATTATTATAATTATTATTATTATAATTATAATTATTATTATTATAATTATTTTTATTATAATTATAATTATTATTATTATAATTATAATTATTATCATTATTATTATTATTATTATTTATTATTATTATTATTATTATTATTATTATTATTATTATTATTATTATTATTATTATTATTATTATTATTATTATTATTATTATTATTATTATTATTATTATTATTATTATTATTATTATTATTTTAGAGTGCGGGGTAGAGAGTGCGAGAGTGCGACCGAGGCAGTGAGAGAGAGAGTGCGAGAATGCGAGAGAGGCATTGAGAGAGAGAGTGTTTGTCACCCTTTATATTTATTCATGTAACTACAAGTTCCAAATAACGTCTTGGAGAAAGACATATTCTATATTTTAAACATAGAAAAAATGACTACTAGTAATTTGCTACCTGGACTTTCAGCCCAAACTACACCAACGATAACAACGACACAAGCATTAATCATGACATCCACTGAAAACCCAACAAGGACGCCGTTATCTAGCTGCAAGGATGACCCCCGTGTTTTGTGTTCTCAATCCATGTGCAGTGAGGCTCCTTTAAAACCTTTCTGTCCTTTGACATGCAAACTGTGCAGTAAGTGGAAATCAATTAAATTAATTAACAAATTATATACTGCAGAAGTAATTTTTTCTTATTCATGTTATTCAGGGCGACAGAGGTATATCTACAGTTCTTGTATGGTGTAACCTTCCTACTTACACCATACAACATTACACCATACAACATTACACCATACACCATACATCATTCACCATTACACCATACACCAATAAACCTACACCTTGTACCATTACACCATACACGTTACACCTTTGCACCAAACACCTTGCACATTAAACCATGCACCATTCCCCATTATATCTACATGATCTGAAATTACATATAATGCAATTAAATTTCAAATATTAAGATTATTATTATTGTTTATGTTTACAATTCGAAAAAATAAAATGAAAAGAACTTCGATTTCAACCAATGAAATGTCGTACACCATCATGCACGACATTCCCGATCACACGTTACACAATCACACCATTACCCAAACTCCATTTCACCATTCCCCTCACATCATACACCATAGCACCATACACCTTACACCATTACACCATATGCCATACACCAAAAATACACCATACACGTTTTTTTTGTAAGTTTTCACCATCCAAGGGCTGTATTTTCAAACTCATAAATTATTTAAAGTTAACAAACAAAAATTAAAAGATTTGCACGAACTTCAAAGAGAGCAAGACCACATGGAAGGCGCCCCTCATACTTCATCATACTCCATGCGAATCAAAATGTTGCAATCGTAAAGATAACACAACATGTAGAAAAGCAGATCAGAAGACTATATTTGTCAAAAATTCATGTTGGTAATATAAAAAAAAATGAAAAATAATTGCCATTGGTAAAGGAAAAACGATAAACATCATTATATATCTACATGAAGTGACACCAACTCCATCAAAATTAAGACGTCGGATAACAGAGAAACATAAATAATCCCTTCTCCGTAAGTGACTGACTTCCGCCATGTTACTCTCGACATGTATAAAATTTATAATAATTCGCAATTAGTTGAATTGAAGTAACACAGTTTTACTGATGCCTTAATGGTTAGATTAGTGAAACATTGTACATTTATGTTGGTAATATGAAAACATGAGAAAAAATGCATAAGAGAATCCATGATGGCATCTGTAAAACATTGGAACGAGTTTCTTTAATTTAACTAAATGGAACTCTTCAACATGACTGCAATAATTATGGACTGTGGGTTGTATTGCAAATACAATCTCTCTAGGAACAACACAGCAGACAAAACATCAGTGATTGCACAGTTGATTGGAGCTAGCCTGCGTATTACAGACAATACTGGCGAAAGGTTATAAGATGATAGACTATCAAAACACTAAGTGGACAAATAACACACACTGCACCACATAAATCATAGAGAAAGAATATCGAAGCTTCATCTGTGCCAAATACAACAAATGGAATACCTATTTAAAAAAAAAAGGTATTTGGGGGATAGCGCAATTTTAAACTACTGTAAACCAACTTATTTTTGCGAGCGATTAATTTTCTCGACTTTCGCGAGTAGGAAAATAACGCGAATATAAATCGTCGCGAATATGTAATTCTTAGATATTTCCTTATTAGAATTCATCAAGTAAATCAGAAAATCGCGAAATTAAATAGCCGCGAAAATAAGTTGGTTTACAGTAGTTTACTGGTTATGAAGATATTAGCAGATTTACTGTCCAACGAGATACCACCTATTTCCAGTTGCGAAGCGGAGTGAAATAAATGAACTGTTAAACATTAAATATTTTGGGTAAGCCATCAGTTTTTAATTGAAAGCTGACGACGTAAAACATGTTAAGATCAGTAAATTCTTCATCTTTAATTTAAGATTTCTTCAGGTTTTCTTTTTACAATTTAGCACCATGTTTTGATAGCAAAATAGTTGATTGTAAAAACACAGCAGTTTGCCAGGACACCACGTTGAGAATCTACTGCAAAGCAACATGTGGTCTATGTTCAGGTGAGGGAACATTACATAATATATTACCCTTTAAAACATCAACCCAATTGAACGCTTTTGCATTGTTTTCGGATATAAAAACTCTATTTATCAGACGATAAATGTTTATTTGAGTACTGTATATCAATTATAATTTCCATCCAAATCTTATTGACAACGATGGAAATTCCTAGTTTGAATTTTTACCTATGTTCTCTGGAAAATATGTGAACCGAATTCAGGTAGTTAAGAATTCAAGATTTAGATGTACTAAACTAAACACAAATTTCCTTTGTTATATCCTGAACATGTGGGATAATAACTCTAAAACTCTTTAACCAATTTCATGAATCTTTGGTGAATTGTTTATATCCATTGACGTTAGCTCCCTTTTGATCCATATAACTTTTAAGTTTTACTTTACGAGTAAAAGAAGAGGGACGAAAGACACCAAAGGGACAGTCAAACTCGTAAATCTAAAACAAACTGACAACGCCATGGCTAAAAATGAAAAAGACAAACAGAAAAACAATAGTACACATGACACAACATAGAAAACTAAAGAATAAACAACACGAACCCCACCAAAAACTAGGGGTGATCTCAGGTGCTCCGGAGGGGTAAGCAGATCCTGCTCCACATGCGGCACCCGTCGTGTTGCTTATGTGATTACAAATCCGGTAAATAGTCTAATTCGGTAGGTCAAATTCATGAAAGGGAAGGGGATTGTAGTTACGACGTAAGGAACATATCTGATATCATTTGTGAAACGGTTATTCCATAACGGTCAACCAACTCGTGATGGCGTCCGTAAAATTTACGAAGGGATGATTTCAACTTCACCATTTGGAACTCTTGGTTTAATAGCTTCCTTGTGAGCAGTTACCCTCTATCAAGAAAATCATGATAGGAAATGCAAGCACGGAAATATCGTATCAATTGGGAGATATATACCCCGTATGCAGGTGCTGCTGGAATGTTGCTACTTAGAAATGGAAATTTCACAATTGGAAAGCTGAAATCATCTCTTTTGTCGTAAAGTTTTGTCTTCAACCGACCCTCATTGTCAATTTCTAGATGTAAGTCAAGATATGAAGCCGACTTAACTGTATCTGTAGTATCCTTTATCTCCAATTCGATGGGATAGATGCGATCCACATAGTCACCACATTTTGAATTGTTTAGTGAAAGAACGTCATCTATATAGCGGAAAGTAGAGTTAAAGGATATTGCTAACTTCTTATCTTTCTTCCTAAGAAGTTCCTGTATGAAGTCAGCCTCATAATAATAAAGAAACAAGTCCGCAAGTAGAGGGGCACAGTTTGTTCCCATTGGGATGCCGACAGTCTGTTGAAAAACACGTCCTCCGAACGTAACAAATATGTTGTCAATCAAGAAATCAAGCATCTTGATATTATCGGTTTCAGAGATTTTTTGTTTGAATCAGAATGGTTCTTTACAAGGTATGAGTTATCCCTCCCTAAGACAAGATACTTGTATCTACGTTGGCCATTCATTTTTATGAAGCAAAGTAATACCAACTCTTTTAATTTGTCTTTTAGTTTGGAATGTGGAATACTTGTGTAAAGAGTAGAACAGTCAAATGTTTTAATACTGTTACAAGATGAAAGAGAGTTAGATTGTATGTAATCTAAAAGATCTTTGGAATTTTTAAGTATCCACATCTGATTCACGCAATCTCTAGAATAGGCAGTTTCACAATAATTTTGAAGCCCGTCTTTGATTGCTGATAAAATGGATGTTAATAATTTAGAAAGGGGTTTCGTGGAGCACTTGGAAGACCCAGCAATATACCGTTGTTTGTAAGGACACTTATGTAGTTTAGGTATCCAATACAGTGATGGAAGATCCAGTTCTTCATCTTTGGTTGAAATACCAAAGGAACAAAGAACAGACCTATGATTATCCAGGATTTCCTCTTTGGTAAGTGTCGTGAGGGTATATGTTGGGTTTCCAAGTGAATTGTCTATACCTAATTCGTTTATCAAGCAATTAATGTAATGACTTTTACAGATAAAAACGATGTTATTTGGGGCTTTGTCTGCGGAGACAACAACATATTCATCATGGAGGTCAGATAGGTGTTTAGCAACATTTGGATCTTTGAAGATTGACGTAGCATGGGCATTGATGGACCCATTCAGTTTCTTAATTCTGATTTGTATTAACGACCTCACTGCCTTAATCCATTCGGATAGAGTGTCTACGTCTTCCTTCTCGCGCTTAGCCCATTGCCTGGCATAATCCTCGACTGAATCCATCAAAATTTTAAAGTTGTGTTTCCAATTGATGGATTTAGGCTCACGATATTTCGGACCTTTCGATAACACGTTTCGTAGAGAAGTGGTATTAACAATGTTAAGGTCACCGGTAATAACGTGGCCAGCAGGATTATATGTGAATTGGGAACTAGCACAAGTGCAATCAGGAGGTTTAGACTTCCGAAGTCGTCAATATCGAGATCCTGCAAAACGCGTTTGTAGTTGATAATTTTAGTTGCAATAAGTTTGGTATAGGTATAAGAAATTATTGGTACAGACTGGTCTTTGAAATAAGGAGGTATTTTCGATTGAACTAATTTATGATGAAGGATATTGCCTAGGTTGACGCCATCGAGACCTTTGTTGGCAAAGGAAAGATTTAGAAAAGATCTTTCTCTTTTTCATCTTTTCCAATGCGAACTGGCTTGAAAAGTCTGTGACTAGCAATATCCGAAATTATAGCTTGTAGTTTGTATTGGTTTGAATGGGGGTTTGTTACAGTGGATTCCAAACATAAATTGAACATAGAATGAAGTTTTGAAAGGGGTAATGAATAAAGTTTCGTGCGAATGTGATGAATACCTAACGGTTTTTGTATGCATGGCAGCAAGTCATTAATAGAGACATCATGCAGAGAGGGTGATGTATAATGACGATGGCCATGACTACGTCTACGTCGAGGAGTCGAGTTGAAAATATTCATCACATTCACCGAGTTACACGAAGGACTAGATAGAATACCTATACCATCAATTTTGTCATTGCAGCCATACGGTGTTGCAGTTCCCAATTGTCTAATCCAGTAGTCTTCTTTTTGTCTACGGAGAGTCGTTGAAAGATTAGGATTGTTCGAGCTGTGGTATATTTTTTCAATAATTCGAACTGTCATAGAAAGAAGGAATGATCGGGCTGATTGAAATGCTGGTATAGAATGTCGTTAGCATTGAGGTTAATGTCTGATCTATGACCGCACATACGTTTGTTTAGCCTTCCTTTCGTTTCACCGACGTATACCAAGCCGCAAAGGTTGCACTCTAATCCGTAGACGACATTTATCGATTTACAATTCAGATCATCGTAACTTCTGGTAACTTCTTGGTCAAATTGCTAGTGAATTCAGCATCTGTAATTAAAATTGCACAAGTTTTGCAGCCTTTGGTCTCACATTTTTAAATGCGACAGTGTTGTACTGTGTCATCAAATACCAAAATGTCTTTAAGGAGAACTTAACAAGGCTGTATATGTGTAATATTGCTGTTGTCACTAGGACGATGATCTGAATGAGTCGTGTTTGGGTTATTTGTCATGTCTGGTGATGAGGGGACACCTGCCGTATCAGACGACACCGTGTCCATAGTGACGTCTGTTTCGGACCTTTTTATACTGGGCGACGTCCGAGCCAGTTTCCTGTTAGTTCTTCGTAAGTTCATGCAATTGTAGTTTTGCTACTGGGCGGAAGATGTCCTCGGGGAGAAAATGTCCACCAGCAGAGACATCGACCCAGTGGTAATAAAAGAGGGACGAAAGACACCAAAGGGACAGTCAAACTCGTAAATCTAAAACAAACTGACAACGCCATGGCTAAAAATGAAAAAGACAAACTGAAAAACAATAGTACACATGACACAACATAGAAAACTAAAGAATAAGCAACACGAACCCCACCAAAAACTAGGGGTGATCTCAGGTGCTCCGGAAGGGTAAGCAGATCCTGCTCCACATGCGGCACCCGTCGTGTTGCTTATGTGATTACAAATCCGGTAAATAGTCTAATTCGGTAGGTCAAATTCATGAAAGGGAAAGGGATTGTAGTTACTGTTATTGGTTTCCATTAATAAAAAGGGATAATTTTCAAGTTTTTGACAATAACCGGAAAATGCTTCAGCAGTTTTCATGAAAATTTGGTGATTGCTTTATATCAAGTATAATAAGCTCCTTATAGGTTGCACTTTGTAAATACAGCTGTTGCTCAAACACGTCTCTTTTGGGGAGAAATTGAATATTCATAGAAAATTAATTTTGTTTACAAACTGCTTCCCAGTTATGCTCTCTGTGTTCCATATTGCAAAGACAAAATTTGGGAATGTTACCAGTAAATAAACACGTGCATATTGTTTACATTAAAATCTGTAGTAACCTTTAATTCGAGGTAGAGGTAGTTAAGAAAATTAGTGTAAGTTTAAACTCTAAGAAGTTCAGGGCATATAAGCGTATATTTGCCGCACAACCCTATATTTTGACCTTTGAAAAAAAATGAGGTGCATATGAACTTTCAATTCTAGGATAAGTTTTTTTCTTAAAACTTCATAGCTGGAGAGGTACAGTTTTAGCCGTAAAAGGAGTTCCTATGGGAAATTGCATTATTTATATTTACAGAAATGCAACCTATATAGGGTGTAAAAGGGGAACATTCAGAATTTAACCAAATTTGCTTTATTTCACAGATTTAAAAAAAATAACTCAAATATGCAGTTTTATAAATATTTAATGAAGATTGAAAGAATCCTGGGCCTTAAATATGATGAATCAGAATATATTCACAGTTTACAGTATGCATCTGTATCTGTATGGTTACGTCGTAGCTACCAATTCTGACGTCTCGTGAGAGCAGATTTAAAGCTCTCAACGCTCGTTTTGCGCACAATAGTGTCCTCAAGATGGTTCCAGTAAATTAATGTGGACACAAAGAATTAGTTTGAGTATTGCTGAGTTTTACTGGTGGGAATGTCAAAGCGCCTAGTATTGTTCTTCACTTGTTTTCCACTATGTTTGTTGCCTGGTAATTTTCAAAATTTTCGCTGTGATGGTTCGTCTTGGTCTGGCTGATTTTAAAAAGTCGTCTGGATCGATAGCAGGTACCAATCCCTCAACCACCTTGTACAAAAATATTAGTTTTTGGCTAGTGCGTCTGGCTTTTAGTTCTTGAAGTTCCAGTTTGGCGAGCATGTCTGTTACGCAGCCATCTTCTCTGGTTTTGTAGTCGCCTGATATAAAGCGTGCTGCTTGTCGTTGTATACGCTCCAGTTTGTTTGCATCTATTATATTGTAGGGATCCCATAATGTTGCCGCATATTCCATTGTTGATCTAACTAAGGCAATGTTAGCCGTTTTCTTACATTCCTGTGGGCAGTATCTTAATCTCCTTCTGAGGAAGCCAAGGGTTGAACTTACCTTTTTTGCAACATTTGTTATGTGTGTGCTCCACTTCAGGTCTTCTGATATCTGCACTCCTAGGTATGGGTTGTTTTGAACTTGCTGGAGTATCTGGCCGTTGAGTGAGTAGAATCTCTGGCTTTTGTTTTTGATGCTCAGGATATAGCATTTTTTAGCGTTAAATCGCATACACCATTTATTTGCCCAATCTTCTAGGTTTGCTAAGTCTTCTTGCAGCAGTTTGTGGTCTTTTTCTGTTTTGATGGTTCTATACAGTAGGCAGTCATCGGCGAACAGCCGTACTGATGATTTGACAGTGTCTGGGAGGTCATTTATGTGAAATAAGAAGAGTAATGTTCCAAGTACTGTTCCCTGTGGAATCCAGAGTCCACTTTTACTTTTTCAGATTGTTCCCCCTCTACTACAACTTTCATCTTAATCTGTGTAAGAATCATATTTAGCCAGTTGTTAAGTGGTCCTCGGATTCCATATTCTTCCATTTTTGATAATAGCTTGTTATGTGGCACAGTGTCAAAAGCTTTGGAAAAATCCAGGATTGCAATGTCAGTTTGTAGTGCGGCGTCAAATGCTTTCATGAGGTCTTGCAAGGTGACTAACAGTTGTGTTTCGCATAAATAGCCAGATCTAAATCCATGTTTAAGTGATGTTAAGACTCTGTGTTTATCAAGTGCTTGCAGATGATGTGTTCTAGTAGTTTGCAAGGTACCGATGTTAATGAGACTGGTCTATAATTTTCTGCGGCGTGTTTGTCTCCCTTTTTGAAGACGCACGAGATGTTTGCGTTGAGTCAGTCTTCGGGTAGTAATCCAGTGTCTATTGATTTTTGGAAGAAGTCAGTAAGTCCTGGTGCTATTTCTGATGCACATTCTTTTAGTATTCTGTTTGGTATACCATCTGGTCCAGATGCTTTTGATGGGTTTACATCTTTAAGTAGTTTTTCGAGACCTTTAGTTGTTATAATAAGTTGTGGTATTGATGCTTTGATGTATTTTGTTGTTTTAGGTATTGATGTTGATTTGTCAATTGTGAATACGGATTTAAATTGTTGAATTAGTATTTCAGCCTTCCCTTTGCTGTCACTGACCAGCTTCCCTTTGTTTTTTAACGGTGATACTCCGATGTTATCTCTTTTCAGGATTTGATATACTTCCAGAATGGCTTGGAGTTGTTTGTTTCTAGGCATTTGATGATGGTATCGTTTATGTATGAGTATTCTGCTTTTCTGATTTGCCGTTTTACTTCTTTTTGAAAATTTCTGTAGTTTGTCCACTTTTTAGATTTTATAGCTTGGTGGTATAGCCGTTGTTTCTTTTTGAATAGTTTCCTAATTTTGTGGTATATCCAGGGTAAGTTTTTTTTTTGGAGCGGATTTCTTTAGATGGGATATGTTTGTCCATGCTTTTAAACATCTCTTTCTTGAAGGTGTCGCTCATCTCTTGTGCGTTTATTTCGCAGTCCTGCATCTTTAAGATTTTTGTTGATGTTTTTGATATTTCCTCTTTACTGTTGCTCCAGTTTGCCCTAGAGTAAATATAGCACTTCCTGGGCTTGCTACATTGGTAGTACGGTTTGGTGTCACAGTCTGTAATAAGATTAACAGTACCAATTTTCTTGCACCAGATGCGCATTTCGACAGTACATGTCTCTTCAGTGATGCTCGTTGCCAAAATATTTGAAATCCAAAGCTTATATAACAGATGAAGAGCTATAATCTAAAAGGTCCAAAAAGTATAGCCAAATCCGTGAAAGGAATCAGAGCTTTGCACGAGGGAGATACATTCCTTAATTTATAATAATTTCTTTCATTTTGTAACAGCAAATTTTAAAAACACAAAAAATCCGTATTTTCATGCCAGTACCGAAGTACTGGCTACTGGGCTGGTGATACCCTCGGGGACTAATAGTCCACCAGCAGAGGCATCGACCCAGTGGTAGTAATAAGATTAACAGTACCAATTTTCTTGCACCAGATGCGCATTTCGACAATACATGTCTCTTCAGTGATGCTCGTTGCCAAAATATTTGAAATCCAAAGCTTACAAAAATGTATATAAAAGATGAAGAGCTATAATCCAAAAGGTCCAAAAAGTATAGCCAAATCCGTGAAAGGAATCAGAGCTTTGCACGAGGGAGATACATTCCTTAATTTATAATAATTTCTTTCATTTTGTAACAGCAAATTTTAAAAACACAAAAAATCCGTATTTTCATGCCAGTACCGAAGTACTGGCTACTGGGCTGGTGATACCCTCGGGGACTAATAGTCCACCAGCAGAGGCATCGACCCAGTGGTAGTAATAAGATTAACAGTACCAATTTTCTTGCACCAGATGCGCATTTCGACAATACATGTCTCTTCAGTGATGCTCGTTGCCAAAATATTTGAAATCCAAAGCTTATATAAAAGATGAAGAGCTATAATCCAAAAGGTCCAAAAAGTATAGCCAAATCCGTGAAAGGAATCAGAGCTTTGCACGAGGGAGATACATTCCTTAATTTATAATAATTTCTTTCATTTTGTAACAGCAAATTTTAAAAACACAAAAAATCCGTATTTTCATGCCAGTACCGAAGTACTGGCTACTGGGCTGGTGATACCCTCGGGGACTAATAGTCCACCAGCAGAGGCATCGACCCAGTGGTAGTAATAAGATTAACAGTACCAATTTTCTTGCACCAGATGCGCATTTCGACAATACATGTCTCTTCGGTGATGCTCGTTGCCAAAATATTTGAAATCCAAAGCTTATATAAAAGATGTAACTATCATTTCGTGGTCTGATATACCAGGTGTGTTTTTTTTATGTTTTGACAAGTGATGCATTTGTAGTAAGTACTATATCAAGGAGGTTGTCTTCTCTTGTTGGTTCCTCATGGATTTGAGTAAGATGGAAGGATGCTGTTATTTCCATGAGTCTAGTTTGTATCTCCTTGTCACTTGAGTTGTTCGGGACTGACATTGATTCCCAGTTTATATCTCGACAGTTAAAATCTCCAGTTAGCGTGATGTTGGTGTTTGTATTTGACATCATTTGTAAAGATTTCTCTAGTTTGTCTAGGCATTTCATGTTTCTATGTGGTATGTAGAATGACCCAATTAGCAATTCGTTTTTGCCTTTAAGGTGTATTTTTACCCATTGTATCTCACAGTTGGTGACTAGACTGGACTGTTCAACCGATATGATGTCCTTGTGGACCAAGATGAAGACTCCCCCACCAAGTGTTCCCCTTTCGTTTCTGTATGCGTTGTAGTCATCTGGAAATACTTCGCTTGATTTGATAGCGTCTTTAGGGCTGGTTTTCCCTGGTTTTTCTCCTATTAGCCAGGATTCTGTTCCACTGACGATGTCAGGTTTGATGTAATTGATGACTGCTTTAAATTCTGAGGTCTTGTCTTTTATGCTTCGCAAGTTGACAGTTAATACTCTCAGGTTCCTTTTGGTGTTAAGGTTTAATGCATTATTGCTTTGTGTTCTACTTTTGTTGCTATAATTTTTGGAATAATTTATTGTTGAGGATTGTGTTTTTAGTCTTGGGCTGCTGTTCTTTAGAGGGCTAAATATGCTTAATGACACAGATTCGAATGATTATTCATGTGTTAATGATTTGTAGTAGTTTGATGTGTTCATTTCGTAGCTGTGGAATGTAAAAGATGAGACATTTATACTTTCACACTTGCAGCAGAGCCATTGTATGTTTGATCTTTGGAGAAGCTCGTAGTCAACTGTACATAGTTCGATACATGATCTATGTAGCCATATATCACAATCATCGCAACAAACCCCGTCGCACTGCCATGTTACTGGGTGGTCACATAGTCCACATGGGTATATGCTCTGTTGTTTCCTTCTCGGTCCAGGGTTTAGTTCTATATCGCCTACTAGTATAAGCAATAATAGTGTGAGGTGTTGCTTCACATTTGAAGTTGTTGTTAATTAATGTGATTGGTTTCCTGCCTGCTGTTGACATGTTTTTATTTAGTACATAAATAGGTGAGTAGTTGTTGATTTTCCCATGTTTTACTAGTTGTGAGCTTTGTTCCAATGTTGTATAATAAGCTAGTTAGAAATAAGATGTTTATTATATTCATGGTGTTGTTTTACTCTTCTGGTGTTGGTGTTGATAGTAATGATGTTTGTGTTTTCCGTCTTGGTATAGCGCGGAAGAGCCGGTGCTGACCAGTGATTTAGAACACTATCTATATATCAACAGTTTTGTCTACAGATGAAGAGTTCCTGTATTAAATCTGTTGGTTGGTCTTGCTTGTGGTGTTCAAGTTTCTTTGTGTATTCAGTCCAGGTATAGCGCGGAAGAGCCCGTGCTGACCTGGATGTGAAAGACACGTGTTACCAACAGTCTGTCTGTGCTTGGATTGCTATTTTTTTTCAGCCAGGTTCGTGCTAATAGGTTTGTTGGGTGTATTTCATTGGCATATAGTTGAAAATTGTAGTAGCTTCTGTTTGTTTCTGTTCGGTGTGCTCCTTTTTTGTACTTTGATCTTACTTGTAAGTCATTTGAAAACTTTGGAGTATGGCTGTTAATTGTACTATTTATTTCCTTGACTTTGTTGTTTAATTGGACACAACTAGTTCTGCTAGTTCTTTGTCTTGTGAGATAGAGTCGTCTGCGTTTTTTTGGTGTTTCCTCTTATTCCAATGGTATATGGAGTAGACTGGTGTTTCTAGTATGGTTACCCTGCAGTTTTGGATTAATTCAATGCATTTATGGTAGTATTGAATGGTGTTGTCTATTGCATTATGTCCATGTGTATTGATGGCTATGTAGCCTTTGTTGTATGTGGTAAGGTCACAGGTGCCGAACCATATTTATAACCAGATTGGTCCTAGGTCATTTATTTTTTGGCGTATGTTATTTTCTAGCCACTTGTATCTGTCTTTACTATTTGCCCCACTTTTGCTCCACCAATTAAATTGTATGTTCAACTTGGTTTGTTGGGTTGACTTTTTGTTTAAGCCAATTACCTTTGCTGTCTGTTAGTATGACAGGTGTATACTTTTTGGTTGTTGTTAGCGGACTGGTGGTCTTGTTGATAAATTTGACAAGTTTAGCGATTGACATAAGTTGTTGTTCTACGTTCTGGACTACTTAATATATATTGTACAAGATGATAAGTTGGGAATGATAGCCTGCTGACTTTTTAGCAACACATCATCATTAGTTGGTATTGTATTTAAATATTTGGTAAGTATGGAAGGGTGACAGAAAAACAAAGATGGCGGATCTCGGGCCGTTTGTTTTGCTTTGATATTTTACGATGTTAAAGTTCCAAATTTCACAATCAATGTTTGTTTTTGTGAAGATGAGGGTTCACAGTGTTTGTATGTATGAAATTTCCTACTTTGTACTCTCTAGATGTCGTAGATAAGTTAACTCTTTCTGTTTCTTTCGCTCCGGTTTGAAATTCGTGTCTATACTCTTGTGCATGCGCCTTCACATTCCATAGTTTACTTAAAGTCCTGGATACAAAATTAATTCATAATATTTGCATATTTGTAAGTTAAATTGTTAAGAAGTGCTTATATTTACTCTTCGCAGTCATTGAAACTCATAAATCCTTCCTAAATATTATTTATGAGGTATTTGTGTCCTTTCGATAACCCAAAAGTAAGCCGCAACACCTAAATCTGCTTTTTTGTCACCACGTCAATACAAGCTAGAAAAACAAAAATATCTCAAGAAAACTTACAATAGTGTGTTCTATCCTGATTATGTACTAATATTCAAAATTGCTAGAAACAGCAGAATAATTTAGGAAATTTGAGGACCCAGGGGCAAAAAACATAGAAAATTGCCTTCCCTATGGACATAAAACAAAAAAAATTACTTGTAAATGCTATGATTTTATGATTTTAAAGTTCTTGATATAGAAAAAAATAACTATGCTTGGAAGTTATGCAAAAATCAGATGTTAACATTTCAAGTGAGTTTATAGCTCAGACTGGTATCTGTTGTTCGAACACTTCTAGTATGTATAGTAGCTAAATTGTGTCAGATATATGGTTACAGATGATACTGTTGTGACAAGAATTCTAAATTGACCATTTGAGAAAGAAAATGTGTTCTTTAATTGACAAATAGGCATACAGTAAGATGTGGACTGCAGACAGAGGCTGGATTGGATACTTTATAAATAATCTTGAATGTTGTAATGATTGACTGCTAAACATTACATTTATAATATTCTAATATGCTTTCAATATGTTATCACAACAGGTTTAACAGGGTCTAGGCATTTTTATCAGAAAATATGCAAATAGGGTAAGCTGGCAATAATAAAAGTCTTGTTTTCAAATTCATTAAAAAAATTTAAACAGGGGAGGGGGTATAAAATGTGTAGTAAAGAAAACCGTAGAGTATACACAGTGAATTCTTTTAGACTATAATTCTGATAAATGAGTATTAAAGTGGGAAAAACTGATTTTAGAGAGTTTTCTATTTGAATAAATGTCTGTATAGGTTCCACTTTGTACATACAGCTGTTGCTCAAAACACGCCTTTTTTGGGGAGATATTTAATATTCATAGAACATTGATTTTGTTTACATATTGGTTCCCAGTTATGCTCTCTGTGATCCATATCGCAGATACAGAACTTGGGAATGTTACCAGTAAATAAACACGTGCATGCTTTTTACATTGAAATATTTGGTAACCTTTCATTCGAGGTAGAGATAGTTAAGAAAATTAGTGTAAGTTTAAACTCTGAGAAGTTCAGGGCATATAAACGTTGAAAATATGCCGCACATCCCTATATTTTGACCTTTGAAAACAATTGTGGTGCATATGAACTTTCAATTCTAGGATAAGTTTTTTTTTCAAAACGTCATAGTACAATGTAGTAGAAGAGGTACAGTTTAAGCCGTAAAAGGAGTTCCTATGGGAAATTGCATTATCAATATTTACAGAAATGCAACCTCTAGTACTTTTTTCGACTAATTTCTGAAATGGCATTAAAGAGTAATGGAACTTTATTCTTTGCACAAACGATTAGGGGATCAAAATGAATTATATTCAGAAATACGATAAGTATATTAAAAACAAAATGGTTTATACCCAGGACAAGAATATAATGTGGCTAAATTAATTAAGGTCAATACTTATTTAGTATCACCCCTGTTGATTTCCTGTCTGATGTCTTGTATATGTCGCCTGACACTGTAGATCACTAATAATAAAGGCGCAATAGTATACCGCTGATCGAAATTCATAAATCGATTGAGAAAAAAACCGAGTCCGAGTTACAAACTAAAACTGAGGGAAACACATCTTATATAAGAGAAGAACTACGACACAACAGTAAAATTAAAATAAAACACACACGGAAACGAAATATGATATAACAATGGCCATTTTCATTACTAGTACTTGGTACAGGACATTTTAATAAATACAAAAAATACTTCTATAAGCTACGTATTAAGTTCATGCTTTTTTTAATTTTTTCAAAATGATTTATATAAGTGCCTCTGAAAGTATTAATACTAACTTGAAAAGATTGTATAAAGATCAAATTTTAATGCTTGACTGAACTATGTTTTCCTCTTATCTGAAATAATCTTTTTCTTAACAGGACAAACAGCAACACCAATGCCAACGAGATGGATCCATATAGTAGGGAAAAAATAAACATACAATGAAGGAACGATTTATATGTTCGCCGTTCAAGTAAAAACTTAGAGTTGATTACGTTATAATTAAAACATTGTTAGATAACTCTGGTTAATTTCCCTATCATTCTATCATTATGGTGAGATAATATAATTCGGTCTTATTTATAGCCTTTTTCACAAAATTTAAAAACGTTTTATAAACTAAGCTCCAAGGTTTTTTTCCCTCTAAAGCACTTGGCATAAGTTTAAAGTTTTTGGAATAAAGTGGTGGCTATGGTGATATGGTTTCTGTTTGTGCGTATATTAGTATCTGTTAGGTTAGTACTGCAGATAAATTAAGAAGGAGTGTCTGCTTCATTTGAGTTCCGACATAATTGTATACATCAAATTAAAGCAAGAAATTGTTTTACAAGTAGCAGGACCAATGCTGTTGGAGATTATATGATGCATATCAGAACCTAAAACAGCAGAATAAACCCTGAAAACAACTGCGTTTAATACCTCAAATAAAATGAAGACAAAATTTGAAATACTAGTTAACTGGAATGAACGCCAATATGAAAACTAATCAACAAGAAACAAAATGACGTTGATGTCGAGTTATAAGTTGTCCTGAATTTGCGGCAACTGATTTATTAATGAGTTTGAAAAAAAATCCTTTCGATTGACCTTTTATGTGCCCAGCTGGCAGGTGAAGGAAATCACGTTTGAGCAATGTGAATGAATATTAGGGTAAACATAATGTTTCAAATTTATTTATGAAAAATTTCACTGTTTACATCACAATATCAATTTTGAAATACATTGAAATATTTTCCTGAGAATGTCGAAAAGGCTGTCATTGTTTTGATTAATGTGTGCAAGATAAAGTTGGACATGAATATCATAAACTAGCTTTGTTCAAAGATGGTTATGATACCATTTGACTTCAATTTCTAAATAGAATCACAAAGCACCAATATCACACATAACTACTTTGTCAAGGTTTTATTACAAAAAGTTGAACATTTAGAAATCATTAGTACTGTTGCCTATAGAAGAATAAATCTTATATTTTCCCCCTTCATATCTATGTACGCAACTTTAAATGTAACCGACAATTATAAGCTTTAATTGTGTTTTGATATATCAGTCTAAATTAGTTATCTGACTTCGATATCAAATATTTATTAATATTTTGTAGTTTTACCAAAAATTACATATTTCAATGAAGAAAAGAAGTATGTTAGTGTTATGTTTTTTTTTATTATAATTGCTTATAGAACTTGAAATATTAACACAAGTCCAGTGATATCTTTCATATAGCTGAACTTGTTGCTCACACTATGTGAAACTTTTTTCCACTGTCCTCCCTTTTCCAACTTGTCCATGTTTTCAAGAACAGAGTCCACATAACCATCTCCATCTGCACCTTGTCCACGCATAACAACAACGACATGACCATCTGAAACGATTGATAAAACAAAACAAAAGAATGCAGACAATGTAAGCTCTATATTTTGAATTATTTGTGCACCTACGTAAAAGGATAATTAAAACAGAAAAATGCACATGGATAATAGTTAGCAAAGGGACCAGGATTATAATTTAGTACGCCAAATAAGTATGTGAAAATTATTATGAAGGTGTCGATGAGGGTAGTTTGTTTTAACTAGTACTTAATGTTGTTTTATATCACACTATTTTTATCAATTCTTTATTTATTTTGCAACCTATTCTCTATTTTTTTTATTATTAAACACCCTAATTTTCTCTTTTTGTTTGCCTATTTTCTCTATTCTTTATTTGTTTGCCCTATATTATGCACTCTTTTTCAATATTCTCTATTCTTTAAATCTATCAAGACACTTTATCAAGTACTGTAAAGTACAAGTACCTAAATATTACAATAATTTTAAAGTAAAGAAATAGTACTAAATATTAAAAGTAAATTTCCAGGACTACATATTTTCAGTACAGAAATAGTTCCTAGTATGCAAAAATAGCTGTGTACGATGAAAGAGGGGCATTATTTTTTCGGGTATGGGGGTCCGTTCCTCTGTTCGTTCATCCCTTTGCCCGTCAGTCCCGCTTTAGGTTAAAGTGTTTTCAAGGTAATTTTTGATGAAGTTGAAGTCCAATTACCTTGAAACTTAGTACACATGTTTACTATGATATCTTCTAATTGTAATGCTAAATACAAGTTTTTAAATAAGTTTCATGGTCCACTGAGCATCGAAATGATAATGCGAGTGGTGAAAACGTGTATATGAACACATTCTCAGTAGTAAGAAAACCTATAACAAGGTGATGAGAATAAACACTGAAAGTACCCTTTTTGTATACATTTTCGAAAATTATAAATTTAACATTATAAATTATGAATGTATCTCAAAAGTACTTAGTTAGTTATAGATAATGCAAATTTGAAGGTTTTTATTGTCGTAGAACACACCTCGGGGTGACAGGATTGATCAAATGAAAGACCGACCGGGGGAGGTCTTTCGTTGAACAATTCTGACACCCTGGTGTGGTACGAGAAGAAAAACATTAAAATATGCATTATCTGACTTATATACCGTCAAAGAATACAAATATATAAAGATTTTTAAAATTCAGTATCCTATTTTACCGACAACACTAAAGTGGGTTATTCCTTTCTAATGCGTTCATTTTTTAATTCGCCCTGCGGCTCATTTAGAATGTGAAATAAAACTCACTAAATGATTTAAATATAAACCTTTTAAAAATTATTATTTATACACAATAAAAATATTACTGTTACTGCATGAAGTAAGACACAAATGTATTGTTACCATCCGATAACGATGTAAGACAAATACAAGACACATTGTAAGTAATTTATTGTACCACTTAGCTTATGCAAAGGGGGAGGGGTATGTTTTTTTTTTATATTTGTTATGTTATTTCTATCTCGGAAAAGTGGTTATTTTTTTTAACAATTTTACTTGAATCGAATGAAAAATTCAGAAATATTGTCTTTTGAATAGCAATATATTTTATTAAAGGATAATCGATATATAATTATATACTCTCCGCATCCAACCTTTTCGTGAGTTTCGTTTTATTGTTATTCAATACACTACAAACCATTAAAGTCTGAAATGGACTATATATGTACTCGACTGTACTGATTTTTACTCGACCAGTCTGAATTGGTCTGACTTTTACTGAATATTACTCGACCCCAGTCTGAACCATACTCGACCGTACTGAATCGTACTTGACCCTTATCTTTGCTGTTGAAAATAGTCTGAACTATTACTCGACCAGTCTGAAACAGTCTTAACCCAAGCTTGACCTGTACTCTACCTATTTTTCCAGTCTAAACCATACTTAACCAAAGGTCTGAACAATACTCGACCAGTCTGAACCATACTAGACCAAATAACCTCTACTTTTTTAACTGTTAAAATAAATTTCTTCTTAACTTACATATATAACAACAGCCAACAAAATTTATAGATTGTTAAACCTTATATTAGAATTATATCTATATTATATTTAGGATAAAAAAAAATATTATATATAATTTATATCAAAAAGGGATAAAATAAAATAAATAAATAGATAAATAAAATTAAATAAATAAATAAACAAAATTGATTTGTAGTGAAATATAAAGTATTACCTCTGCTTTGGGCAAACTCATAAATAATATCACACCTGGTCAGAGGTATTAAATTCTAAATAACATTTATTCAAAATTGTTTAACTTAAATAACAAGGCCTTTCGAATATTCTAGATAAGTAATACACAAGTTTAAGAAAATAGGTCTTTCTTTTTACCTGAAAAACACACATGTACTGAGGTAATAAGACCATATTAAAGTGCTTTGTGTATGCCATGTCTTTAATTTGACAAAAGTTACGTAAACTAATTTAAATATTTTTTTACTGTTGTTATGGAAATTCTATGATCATGATTATATTAAATTCTTAGTTTAATAAACAAAACAATTAAGGTCTTATTTCTTTTAGAATTATTAAGTTGTTTCATATACTACTATACATATATATATTAATAAAAAAAACATTCACTGAATTATTAACTTAATTCAACTGACACCAAAAAACTATACTAGACTTAAGTTAATGATGAAAATAGTCTAGTTACCATAAAATTCTTCCGAAATATTCTAAAAATTTTGAATAATATTGAACATATTAGTCACAATTAAGTTTTTAGATTATTTGATCAGCTTGTTTTCTTTATATTTTAAAGTTGATATATATTATTATGTAAGTGTTAATTAATATTGTGTTAAAGTTATATTTTGATTGATTATTGTGAAATTTAAATACTATATTGAATACATTTTTAATTTCATTTTTATTAAAAATATTTCCTGGACTGATAAAATTCAGTAGATAGATACAAAGAATATGTCTAGGTTGGTAAAGACTTGGTCAAGTACGGTTCAGACTATGTCGAGTACGGTTCAGACAAGGTCGAGTACAGTTGAGACTAGGTCGAGTACGGTTCAGACTAGGTCGAGTATGGTTCAGACTCACAGAAAATGGTTAACTACCGGTCAAGTACAAATTCAGACTGTTAAGTATGGTTCAGACTACAGTCAAGTATTATCAAGTAAATTTCAGACCAATTCAGACTGGTCGAGTAAATACCAGTACAGTCAAGTACAGATATAGGCCATTTCAGGCTTATATTGGTTCGTAGTGAGAGAATATAAGATTATCTTCTTAGTTGATCATTTGATAGAGTAAAAGGTATAATACATAAATTTTAAAAAGTTAAGAACTGACACGAAGACGAATATAAATACATGTAGGTCAGAGTATGATTTCCTATTCAGTGTGTATCGTTCTGAACATGCATGACATCTGCATTTGCCATTAGACGTTAAGCAAGCAACCAAAAATCAATCAATCTATTCAGTTTGACTCAATAAGATTTAAAATCTTACACATGCATATGTTAAATCTGGATTTCTTATATGAAAGTCTTCATTAAAATGCATCTGAAATAAAATTATTTGATAATGTTTATTTATTGTAGCGATTAATTAACAAAACTTCACGTTATTTGTTTCTAAAATTATAATGCACGACTACAATGACAGTTTCTTTTACACCTATCATCGATTGAACCAATAAATTTCCAAATCGGCAACAGAAAAACTTTAAGACGAATAAAGTTTTGAAGTAAATCATACATTGCGTGTTTATCAAGGAATATAATGACCTCACACAGGTCATTATTCTATGCCTTGGAGCATATATTATTGAAACATGCTATCGTCCGGGTTGATTCTGTATAGGAATGACCTGTCGTTCTGAAGGAAAATAACTCCATAAAGGTATATAACTTTTATTAATAATATTTGGAATTGAAGTCTTTCGTCTAGTTGTTGTCTTTTGGACATTTGCGGGTTAATAGCAAGTCGGTCAATAATTTAGCAACAAAGCAGTTTAGCATTTCCTATTATGATTTTCTTGATAGAGGGTTGCTGTTCATAAGAAAGCTATTAAACCAAGAGTTCCAAACGGTGAAGTTGAAATCGTCCCTTCGTAAATTTTACGGACGCCATCACGAGTTGGTTGACCGTTAAGGAATAACCATTTCAAAAATGATATCGGATATGTTCCTTACGTCTAAACTAATTATGGCGTTGTCAGTTAATGCTTTTCTTAGTTTTCATGTCCCTTTGGTAATTTTTTTTTCGCTTGTCTTTAACATAAATGAGAAAATTATATAATAAAGATAAAAGGATTAGAAAGAGAAATGAATTATACCAAATCAGATATTCCAACCCATCAAATAAAACACAACGGACAACTTCATTGACTTATAAATGATAAATGACAGTTCATAAAACACAACACAGCAACAAATAGACTGAGCAAAATGTACCTCACGGATAATCGGAGGTGATCGCAGGTTCGACAGAAGGGTATTGTATGCAGATCTGCTCCAAATATGGTACCTGTCATAATTTGCATGACAGTACAAACCCGCTGAAAGGTAGGTTGCATTTAACAGTAAATATCTATACATGCGTTGATAAATTAATCAATTTTGACATTTTTAAAAAAGTTTATCATACCTTTCTTCGTTAATCGAATAAAATGGGACGAACTCTCCGGTTCAAGATGACCTGCTAGAAATGCTCCAGCAGCGACAATACAGTCATAAAATCCTGTAAATGCATTAAATATCTTCTAATTAATGTTCATTAATTTTAGGCATTTGCGGAAACTGTCAGACACCTACGATTAATATTACAATTTCATTCTAAGGTAGCATTTTATTGGGTCGTTTCAAAGTGTAAAGATAAATCCTAGGCTCAAAACAAAGGCTAACTCCTATTTTGAAAACAATAACAATCAAAACCAATGAGTAAACAAAGACTCACAAAACCAAAGGACATTTACTTCAACAGTTATAAATAAGAAATAAGAAACAGTACGAACTTCACTAAAAACCGTGAGTGAAATCAGGTGCTTCTATTTTGAAGTTTCTTAAGTTAAACGAAGGGATTTGAAAGAAATATTGCTAATAAAATAGAATTTGACAGCTTGAGGTGGGATCAGGACAACTTGCTTAAAATTCAAATCGGACTTAGACAACCTCGGCCAATTTAAGGCCAACTCGGTCCTCTTTTATATACAGCTCGGACCAGTTTGAAATACAACTAGCTTGTCAGACCAGTAACTCTTTCGTTAATATTATTTTTGTTTGTTTTTGTCTAGATTATTTTCTTCTGACTCCCCCAATTAACCATTTTAGCTTTTACGTTTTAACCGTCACACGCCAAATGGTAATTTTCTACCACAGTAAAAAAAAATTGATTCGATTTTATATTGTGGTTTGTCAAATTATCTTTATTTGTCTGAGGTCTCAATTATTTAAATGTTACCGCTTTAATAGGAAAAAACATACAATGATTCGTCAAAATCAGTCGACCATTTAATCTTCATGGCGAAATGAACTCAATGTTTCATTGTGGAGTTTTGTTTTTATTTTATTCCCTTTTAACACAGTAGAGTCCGACTTATGGATGTTTAATGCCCTTTTTCCATTGTTTCCTCGTTAAGAAAAAATAAAAGTAACTTAAGTTGCATTCAACATATACAAGCATTAATTTACATTTGAATTAAATCAAGCATTTGAATGTATAACCCCAAGATCTGTATTTAAATATTCTTCAAGCGGTTAGGTTGGGTTTTTTTACACGGTTGTCTGTGAACCTAATTTTCGATTTAATGCAAGTCACACAATTTGGTTAAACGATGAACTTTTCTTAATATTTCTTTTTATATGTAATAAAAAAAACATCATTTTAGATTAAAATGCACGTTGCCTGTTTAGATATTTGAATGCACACGAATATTAATGGGATCTAAATAAAACACATGGCACATCATATGCATAGTAAACGAATTATTTTTACATTTTATTAGGAATGAATTATAAAATGATATTTAAAAAAATGCCAACGCGAAGTATACTACATGAATCGTTAACCTCATAACCAGTAGAAAAATATCATTTACATTATTTGTCAAGATTTTAACGTTAATGATAAAAAAATCACACAATATTTATGTTGGTTAAGGAGCAGTTGCGAATACAAAAGTATAATTGTATACAAAAGTATAAATTCTACAATGTACTTTAACCGATGTAAACAGTCTTTTCAGACAGGGAACCGGTATGGGTCATTGCTTTCCTCGAGGAAATATTAGTTTTCTATCATGTTTTGGTAACAATCGTACCCGTTTCGTTATATGATATCTGAAATGGTTATATCTATAATACTAAAATTACGAGGTCCAATTTGTCAGCCGTCATCACGTAAAAACGACGAATCAAAGAATTCAACTTTATATATAACCAATATAGTACAAAGGTGTAGATTAAAAATTACACCACTCCAGGCCCTTTTGTTTTCCACGTAATTAATAATGCCAATAATTAAGAAAGTCCAGGTCGAGTCCGATACCGATACCAATAGTATATTCATCTGTTACCGATTACCTAATCTTAACGTTCCTCATCTGAGAGGCGCACCACCAAACGGTGTATTCAGGTGTGTCATTATCACAGGGTTGACACTTATAATTGTCAAATTGTTACCTATTGTAGTATTTTAATCAGTAAGACATTCTAAGATAACAATACGAATACTAAAAATCTGGACCAAAAATAAGGCGTATAGGTATAGTTTTCAATTTGTTAGCGGGCATGACGTAAAACAGCGAATCAAAGGATTCTACTTTATTTATAACTCATAAAGGACAATGCTGTTGATTAAAAAATACTCAATCCCAGAACCTTTTGTTTTCCAAATAATTAATATTACCAATAATTGATAAGTTCCAGTTCGACTGCTTCAAACAGGAAGATTTGAAAGCAGAGAAAACTGTGTAATCAGCATGACTTTATCAGATGACAATACTAATACTAAAATAAAGCTTGCGTACAGTTATATACTTTAATTCAGTTACGGACCCGCGATATCACGGGTGTGTTCTAGTAAGTGTTAAAGCTAGGCTTGGCTAGCCACCAAACCAGGTTAAACCCACCATTGTTCTTAAAATGTCCTGTACCTAGTCAAAACAAAAAAAGCAATTGATATATTGTAGTTCGTTTTTGTGAGTTTTACATTGTCGTATGGTTTTTGTTGCTTTTTATTGTGTCTGTTGTTTCGTTGTTTTCCTCTTATACTGATTTAAAATTTTTATCAATACCTTTGCATAAACACTTTAAAATTGACGGATTTTTTTCATGGGATTTTGTTCTATCCGGTTTAGTTTGTTACCAGCACTTTCTTCCTGTCAATCGATTTATGACTTTCGAACAGCGGTATACAACTATTGCCTTCATTATTCAACAACCAAAGATGAACACATACATTTTAACCAACTAAAATAAACATATATACCCGTCATAATTGTGATAATTTTTTAACTTTTGGGAGGACCAATCGTTTTTTGTCAACTGTAATCGTAATTTCAAGTGTACTATGTCTATTAAGACCTAGGCACCAATAATTCATCTTTTGTTAGGTGCATGTTACATTTTTCTTTGACAAACAAGCAATTCTGCTTTTAAATTAATAGAAAAAATAGTAATATAATGTACAGTTGTTTTTCCTTGTTTTTTTTGAAAATTGGTTTTAAAATGAGTTGTTACCTTCTATTAAGATTTAAACGGAGTGTATTATCGTCCTGGACTTTCACAACTATCTAAAAGACACATATCTGTATGTGAATATATGGGGTAGTCGTATTGTTCACCCTGTAGGTTTCGTTTTTTCGTCGTCTGTCCTTTGCCAAAAAACTTTTGTCCCTTTTTAGCAGTGTAATGAATAATAGTTTGGTTATGTTACTAATTGTAAACTTATATTCAATTTTAAAACGTATTGTTGTTCTTATATAAAATTATTAATTTGTTTAAAATGTGATGGCGTTACCGTTTTGGTGAATGAGTGAATCCTCCGAAAAAAACTCTTGAAAACAGTTCCGATATATTTTCTTTTTTCTGGCTTCATTCAACATTCCTTCTGAAGCATCCAGAGCGTCCATTTCAACAAAGCCATTTCGTTTTAACTGTAAAAAGGTAACATTGCTAAATTTTCGTTTTTCAAAGTATTAAGATTATATATAAATATGAGCTATTTTTGTACTAAAGAAACATTGTAATAGGGTTATTTTTTTATGTATAAAAACAAAACTTAATCGAAGACAACAGATTTTGATTATGTACGCCAAACGAACAACGGTAAACTACTGTTGCATTTATCTATTTGTCGACAAAAGACTCGTTTTTCTTGTTTTAATAAATTCAAGTCTGGTGCAATATACTGCCAACGTACAAAACAATTACATCGACAATGTCAGATTTATTCATATTTTCTTTCTATTTACAGTGCATCATCTTCGCTAGCCAAGGGTTACGATCCACTCCCGCTCTCTTCACCCTTGGCGGATTGAGATAAAATTTCGGAGACACAAGGTAAGGATTTTTATTGGTTGCAGTCAAAACTCGCTGCATCCAATCAAAATGCGCCTGTAACATGATCTCGTGTAAATGTGGAAATTGTTTGTAAACAATTGCCACGTGTTTTTTGTGCAATAAGTCTTTACATTCCTAAACATACGACTATATTTAGTAAAAACTTGAATGTTTTTTTAATCAACAAATGGAAGTTCCTGTGAATTTTTCATAAACAAATGCATGAATGTTGACAAATGTTTTCATTTCCGGCTTTGCCAAGTGTGTAGAATCTAGCCGCTACCGTGTTTTTACCTCTAAATTGAAGAGTTTAAGTGCTACCATTGGTCAAGAATAATGTATTCGGATTTGGCGTATTTTTATCTTCCGATAGATGGCGCAACATTGTTATCACAAATGTTGGCTCAATCCGCCAAGGGTGAAGAGAGCGGGAGTGGATCGTAACCCTTGGCTAGCGAAGATGACAGTGTATTGAATAAAGAATAAAAAGCCCAAATCCTTTCTCAATAATTTTTTTTTTCTATTTTGTTTTTGCTTCTGTTGTGCAATTTTTGTCGAAAGGTTTTTCAGTTTTAACATATTTTGTCTTTTAAGAAGAAGATAAGCCAACGGTAAACATTTTTTTCTAACGGAATAAAATATTATTGACTGTTTGTTTTAGTACTTTTAACAACATGGTTGTCTCAGATACCCGTATCTTACAAGAGAAATTAACAGCCTAGATAACGTACGTACATGATTTCCAACTAGACCGGTACCAGCGCATACATCCAATACTTTGACTTTAGATCTATCAGATGAGTCGTATAGAGACATTACGGTGTCAGCAGCTATTTTTGCTCCACGTACATTTGCCTACATTATTTAGAATGAAAAACAATGTTCTTATTAGCAATTAATTTATATCTAGGTTTTTATCAATGCAGGACAATTAAACTTTTTCTTTAAGTTAACTACATTTAGATTCAATTTGATTCATACATAACTTCTGTTCTCTTTTTTCCTCGGGGTTTATTGTGATTTTCGTTTTAAGTTGTCATCACCAAAACGGTCAAAAATCCAAAGTCACAAAACAATCATTTCAAATTAAACTTAAAAAAAACTTTCAGTGAACAAAATTTTGCAACAAATTATGTATTAATCTGTTATTTTTATTATTTTAAAAGATTTCTGGTCTATTCGATAGTCATCAATAAGGCAGCTAACATTTTGTCGTTTTCTTTACTGATTAAATCATTTTATGCTTATTATGTGTTGTTACAGTGCGTCCTTTGTTCAATCCGCCGAAGCCCATTATTTCTTTCCAATAAATTAAATTATCCCTAAATATCTACATATATATACCTCGTCAAACCCATGTTTTGGCCATTCGTCATAGTAACCAATAACTTCCTGCGCAGATAGTTTTTCTTTAAATAAAAAGTGTGGACACAGATCAGTGTGAAATTGTAAGAAAGTAATACAAATGAAGTTACATTAAAAAACAGTGAAAATTGTCTTAAACATTTAACAGAACTGATACATTTCCTGGTTCCTAGTTGTCTTAGAAAACAATAAATAACTTTTCATGTTTTTGTTTCAATCTTTTATATATCATATTTGTTTTAACTTTTGTTGTGCATTAATGAAGCCGATCGTTTTATCAATTAAGATATTCTACATATATCATTTCGAGACTCTTTTATTTTTTATCTTACTTTATATTACTTTACTAAAATTACAAACCTACTTTGGACATAGCAATGAACGTTAAATGGTTAGCTTGCTTTAGATGTAAACCGACTCTCCGATATTTATGGGGAAACCTACACCTCTCTGAAACCCCGTATTTTGTGTGATTTTACTTCATCTAAAGCGCCAATCTGATAGGTCAAGCCATTTCCGTTTGGTTGTTACCCATATTTAATTGTTATACCACTTTGTCCAGGACAAAGATTGAGCAGAGCACACAACTAGTTTAACACTGCCAAATTCCATATGTACATGTTTTAAATCAGGAACCTGTATAGTAAGTCCAATTGGTCATCGTTGTTTACTGTCAGTATTATATCTTCTCCGTTTATTTTTAAGAAATAAACGAAGTCGTTTTATTTTTCGTTTGAATATTCAGCAATTTCAGAAACCTGCCGCTTTTATGCAGTATTGGGATAGCTTATTGTTGAAAGCTTTACGGTCGCCTGTAATTGTTTCGTCAACTACACCCTCCCATAACCATAACAATCATTGAACTTTATTACCCTTTGCACATTAGAGGGCAATCTTAAAACCCATGTAGTTGTTAATATATCCTTGTCAATTGAACTTTGGTTGATAGTTCAACAAATCTCTTTTTTGTTACTAGTATATTATTTCTAAGCAGCTTTTGACTAATGATTCGTCAGTGAGGTTTATAGCTTATTAGAACATATTTTTTTTATTTTTTTTAAGAAAAAATGTGTAAAAGAGGGCCAAGAGATACCGAGGGACAATCAACTCATAATTCAAAAATAAACTGACAACGCCATGACTAAAAAAAAAAAAAAAAAAAAAGGCAAATAATAAGCACAACATATAAAACTAAAGTCTAATCAACACAAACCACACCACAAAATGTGGATGATCTCAGGTGCTCCGGAAGTGTAAGAGGATACTGCTTCACATGTAGCACGCGTCGTGTTGCTTATGTTAATACAAATCCGGAAAATAGTCTAACTCGCTTGGTCATGTAATTCTTGCGTATCAAAAAAAAAAACAATACTTGAGATAAACAAAAATTAAATAATTTAAAATAAAAAATATCAATAAAAATACCCCACATTTCTCTTCGGTCAACCTTTTCCGTCCAATGAAATACATAGTTTCTGTTGTTAGCTGTACAAAAATAGCATTACTAAATAAATGACACAACAACTAAATAGAGAACTAAAATAATGAATACAATTCATTGCTTAAGAAATGAAGCAACACAATCAAAAGATCTATAATGAATGAACTTTGTATACGAAATGATGCCTCTAATTCAAAGAATTGTCACCACACGAATTTCCAGGACAAGTAAACATAACTTGCCAGAAATAAGTGTTTCCAATCAAGTTAACTTCTGATTTCACTTTTTCAAATTAAATATTTTGGTTTTAAAAACATATATGCGTGGAACATTATTACCAGAAAAACAAATAAATAAACAAAAGACGCACCGCCCTTTTAACTTCATGTATTACTTGTTTTTTTTTTACTATAATCGCAAACTGTATCCCTTTAGGCAAGGCAAGTAACTGAACAAATTTTTGATGTGTAAATACGTCTTATCGCTTTTCCCGGCTGAACCAAGAATCTCTCCCGCTTAAACCATTGCCGTTATACAACATTAACTTTTCCATGTGGCGTCAAATATTTTATATTATCACGACAAATTTTTTTAAGGGAACCTGTGTGATGTCTAGTAATGGTGAATAACTCAAAATTGCGATAAGATGTATAGTTATTTCGTATTATTTCTTGACTTACCCATCGGGTCTAAAAATGTGTGTTAGATATAAGTTTATTTTCCAATTGCTCTTCTGCACGTTATACTTATGATGTACCTAAAACAATAAGTGTGTCATCAAATTTCATTTATCAAATATATACATATGTGAACGTAATCTTCCTTGATATGTCAACTTAATTTTGCACGGGATGCATATTTAATCCTTGGCAAGGGAATAACGTCATATTATGCCCCAGTCCAACTAGACCTCTTTCACAACACGCTCATCGCGATCTAGATTAAACTAATATCGTGATGAGGTATCGCTATGAGCAGCACGAAAATGCAGATTTTTCTTTGATTCCACGATGCTTCTACCATCCCGCTACGATAATACTACGTTCTAACCACTCTTTATCTGCGACCTCATTACGATTGTCACGATCTTTCTACGCTCATCGCGTCCTCACAACGACCATACGATGATTTATGTGATTGCAACACGATCTAACCACGCTTCTAATGCGATCACACAACGCTCTTACATTGGAGAATTTCTCGAAAACAACGCAGTCATGCAAACAAAATATGCGTATGGGTAAGGGTAGAAGTATAGACAGATAGAGATCTGACACTAACGAATTTGATCCAGTAGATATATGTAGGTTTGTCTACTCAAACCTGATTAACAACTTATTGTCAAATGGCGTTGCTTTAGTTAACGATAGCAGGGAAGAAACAGATGTGTCAAGCGTGATTGTGTCGTTGGATATAAGTTAAAGAGGTTCAAATTACATACAAAAAAAGCTGGTTTAAACGTTAGTGTTAAAAAAATCTTTCATACCGTAAAATCTGGTGGTGTCTTCGTCTGGGTAGGTAGACATAGAAACACGAAAGAGTAGAAGTTGAACACGCAATCGAATAATTAAAAATACAACACAAAGTTATTGGGACTTATGTGGTTACCATAAGTTTCTACAGTTGTGTGTCATCCAAATAGATTTATTTACATAATAAAATAATATCATTTCATTTTACTAAGCATTTCAATTGAGGTTCATTTGTTTATCATTTTGAAAGGGCTCCTTGTTATTATGTGTAAGTGTAATCGTAGATACATGTATATACCAGTAACCTAGTTTCCGGAAATGTCTATTACCGTTTTAAAAATGGCAGCAGATTTATACTGTCTATCGTTCAATCATTATATATTGTTATCCATCTTGCTTGAAAGACACCACTTCAAATTCGTAAATAAGGTGTATCGAACAAAGTATTATTTTTCTGGACAATATGTAGAACTATATTACCTGAAAAAAGGTATGTATCATCTTTTAGCCGTTATGGGTCCCCTGTTACAGTAAAAATTTAAAATTCAATAAAAAAGTCCGGATCTTTTTGGATATCTACATGATCTACTTCCGTTTCCGGTCTTGTTTGCATGAGACTTTGAATAAAATGAATATTTATCAGTCTAAAAAAGGAACTTAACACTAATTCATTTTTAAATATTTTTTTTGTTATAATAAAAAACCTTGCCTGATGACAGCGTTTCTTTGTTTACATTGAATATGACGTCATAACTTTAAAAACGACACAACTAAAATCCCTAACAACAGAACCCAAATCGGAAACGTTACGGTATATTTCCGTTTCTCCTTTTAACATGTTTATTTTAAAAAAAATCATACAGTCTACGTTCCAATTCACAGGTAATGCATGCCTCATATTATCAATATATTGTAAAGAAAATATGATAAAATCTTTATGGGGAGACACTTCTTCGTTAATAATTCTAATAAATCATATTTAGTGTGAAGATATTCCCCGGTAGCTTCCATATTTGAACCTTGGAACATTAGGTAATTAGGTGATACCATTAAATATATGACATGATATTTTGAATTAAATCAAGCATTTCAAAGTGAAGACCCTGACACAATTCGTTTAAATATTCTGAAAGCACTCAAGTTGTCTTTTTAAGTACTCAGCTGGATTTAAATCTAATTAAATATATATTTCAAGTCACACATTTTTTTTTCTAAATTCTTTTTTTTTATATTTCTTAAGAAATAACGTAAAATATGTTATCAATTAAAACTGTATTACACCATTCGAGACTTAAATGCCCTTCGCTTGTACAGATGTTTAAATAGACACAAATATCAATTAGCCATTGCAGAATCTAAAGGACTATGGGTAATTTCATTGTTTTACACCTCAATGAAAATATTGTCACGTCATTGGTTGAATTCCCATTCTTGACGACGTTTCGGTGTACACTTTTGTTTTAATATTACCCATAATGCATTAGATCCTGAAACAGTGAATTGGATCCGAATCTAATTCAAACACATAATAGATCCTTATAACGACATATTTTTAGATTTCATTAGGAACAAATCATAAACTGATATCTAAAAAATCGCCAACGCGATATCTACTATATGTTATGTATCTTTACCTTCCCAAACAGTAGACAAATACCGTTTACCTTTTTTTGGTAAGGTTCAAACGTTAGTGTTAAAACAAATCTCACTATTTAAGTCGGTAAGCAGGCAGCTTCATATGCATATACAATATTAGGTAAATGTCAGGAAAATATAAACATTTTTGTATGAGGCTGCGAAACTGGGAAAAGGCGAGGATCTACCGAGTCCTTTACAAGTTTTTAGCCGAAAACAAAACAGCTTATATTTAATGACATTGACCTATAATTGTTTTTATACTGCAACTGAAATCAATACTTTGATAACTTTTGAAATCGTAACACAAATGTCAAACTTATTTTCATCCCTTAATGGTCCCCTGATTGTGGAGAAAATTCTGCATGATGAAATTGACATTATACAGTATATAGCTTTGTTACTATCTGATTTAAACAAAAAAATATTTGAAACTGGTATTATCAAGATGCTTGATTTCTTGATTAACAACATATTTGTTACGTTCGGAGGACGTGTTTTCAACAGACTGGTGGCATTCTAATGGGAGCAAATTGTGCCCCTCTATTTGCCGACTTATTTCTTTATTATTATGAGGCTGACTTCATGCAGAAACTTTTTAGGAGGAAATATAAGAAGTTAGCAGTATCCTTTAACTCTACTTTCCGCCAAATAGATGTTCTTTCACTAAATAATTCAATATTTGGTGACTATGTGGAACGCATCTAACCCTTTAAACTAGAGATAAAGGATACTACAGATACAGTTAAGTCGGCTTCATATCTTGACTTACATTTAGAAATTGACAATGAGGGTCGGTTGAAAACAAAACTTTACGACAAAAGAGATGGTTTCGGCTTTCTAATTGTGAACTTTCCATTTCTAAGTAGCAACATTCCAGCAGAACCTGCATACGGGGTAAGTATTTCCGAATTGATACGATATTCCCGTGCTTGCATTTAGTATCATGATTTTTTTATAGAGGGTTACTTCGTAAATTTTACGGACGCCATTACCAGTTGGTTGACCGTTATGGAATAACCGTTTCACAAATGATATCGGATATGTTCCTAATGTTGCAACGGCGATCCCTTTCCTTTCATGAATGTGAACTACCGAATTAGACTTTTTACCAGATTTGTTATCACATAAGCAACACGACGGTTGTCACATGAGGAGCATGATCTGTTTAAAATTATTGTTTTTTATAATTCCAAATTTTTAAAAATACCCTTTTTACGTCACGGTCAGATGACGACACAATTATGTCTAAGAAATGGTAGACGCAACACCGTCAGCCAATCAGAAGACACGTTACATCCAAAATTGTATTATTCTTTAACGAATAAATAAGTTAAATCTACCGTAAATAATAACTATATATGTAAATCATAAAAAAAGTACTTATAACAGGTATTTTAAATACACTTTTACAATATTTCGATTTTTAATAATTTCGTTTGAAACAAATACTGTAATGTGATACAGCTTTTATTTATTAATTCAAATATAAGAAAAAAACATTAAGAAACAATAAAATCCGCTTCAGTAATGAAGAGTATTGCATTTTGTATAAATGTTAACTGACGCGGGACGTTTGTGCCTTTTCATAGGATATTTGCGCTTCAAATCATAGGATGTTTGCGCTTTTTACATATGACATTTGCGCTTTTGTAATATTTGGTTTTTATAACTTCCCTCCAATTTTTTCCGGGGATTATTCCGTTTTCTTTATCTTTAAATATCTAATTAACATGGTTGTACATGCATGTTTTAGAAGCCACGTTATCATGAATTGTAGTTTATAATTTTCACAAGAAGGTAAACATATACTTTGAAAGTAATTCAAAACGTGTCTAATCTGATGTAAACGTTTTAGCAAATTTCCTAATGCATGTAAAGTAAGACTTTGGTTTGTTTGTAAAATGTGTATTGTATAAAATAGACCACTTTCAAGTTTTACCGTCACCGGAGAAAACTCGTAAATTATGCGCGCCTTTATGACGTCATTTGCCAGATAGAGGGGATCGCCTATATCCCCCTATACACTGTAAACGTTCAGCAATCATCTTAGTGATCGTCATTGTGCAGGATTAAATAGAAATAATATTTGTTAAATCACAATTCCCTAATGACAGCAGTGCTGAAAGACAATTATGATATTTCAATTTGCCAAATGATTCTTGCAATATAGCTTCATTGTTTTCCATCCAACCACTCGGTCAACATTGGAATGGAAGTAACGACGCCCGAAAACGCACGAATGATGTTCACTGAAACCAGTTTTTGACGGAAATGCATCGAACTCGAAAGTTGTCTATTGGGAGAGCATTTAATCAATTCTAAATATAAATGTAAGCAGGTTAAATTATGTTGAAACTATACGTTATCAAATGTATGAAGGCAGAACTGAGTATAATTTGCAATAACCGAAAATTAAATCATAGCAAACTATAGTATAATCTAGTTATACCATGGTTTATATTTTAGCAGCTGTGCTTTTTTATATTTGACCTTGACCACAATCATAACATAGATTTATGATGTCACAACAACATAGATTTTTTTTAAATATCTTTTTGGCCTTGAAAAAAAACTTTTTCAGCAAAATCTGTTTTTCAAACTTATCAACGTCTAATTATGCATTGACAAAATTCAATCGTGGCTCGTGAGTATTATACCTAGACTTTCAACAAAAGCTTTTATAGTATAATTTACGAAACACCTCAAATCAATCTAAAAGATATGAAAAAATAATAACGCTGTCGATATTGTTTGCAGATGTCAATCAATATAGCTTCATTGTTTTCCATCCAACCACTCGGTCAACATTGGAATGGAAGTAACGACGCCCGAAAACGCACGAATGATGTTCACTGAAACCAGTTTTTGACGGAAATGCATCGAACTCGAAAGTTGTCTATTGGGAGAGCATTTAATCAATTCTAAATATAAATGTAAGCAGGTTAAATTATGTTGAAACTATACGTTATCAAATGTATGAAGGCAGAACTGAGTATAATTTGCAATAACCGAAAATTAAATCATAGCAAACTATAGTATAATCTAGTTATACCATGGTTTATATTTTAGCAGCTGTGCTTTTTTATATTTGACCTTGACCACAATCATAACATAGATTTATGATGTCACAACAACATAGATTTTTTTTAAATATCTTTTTGGCCTTGAAAAAAAACTTTTTCAGCAAAATCTGTTTTTCAAACTTATCAACGTCTAATTATGCATTGACAAAATTCAATCGTGGCTCGTGAGTATTATACCTAGACTTTCAACAAAAGCTTTTATAGTATAATTTACGAAACACCTCAAATCAATCTAAAAGATATGAAAAAATAATAACGCTGTCGATATTGTTTGCAGATGTCAATCATTAAGTGCAATGCTTCAGCTAACGTTTAGACAAACAAAGCCAGGCAATCAACCAAATTCTTACTCTACAGGCATTAGGAAATAAGCTCTAAAACAAGACTTTGCTCATGAAAGATTTTAACGTCTCATTATTTCAATTCATTCTCAATAAAAATATTTTTTTTAAATTAAGATTAAATTTATCATTTGACAAGCTTACCTCTTTAAGGCTACACACCTTTACTGGAAATAACACTTCTCAGTTGGATCAGGGACATATATAATGCAATGTATTTTACAGGTATGTCTCTGGTTGGATATATATGAGCATTGACAGAGTTGAATGAAGTTTTCACGATTAAAATCAATATGACTACATCAAATGAGGTTGAAGAAGTGTATCTCATATTTTATACTCATTGGTTTTTATTATTGGTTTTAATGGCTTTTTTTTTAGATAAGGATAATATATTTTAATATTATATTTCTTACTTTTTCTGTAGCTGTGGATAGAATATATGAAAAGATTGAAAACCTTGAAGGTCACCTCGATAAAAATGAATGAAATTTAGAAAAACGGTGTAAGTTAATGTCATTCACTCTTAGTTCATGTAATTTGTCATTTCAAACTGATATAAAAAAGGTGAGCTCTAGACACTTTTTCATATGATTTGTCTGAAAAAGACTACTTCCGGTTAAATACGGTCATATTTGGTTGACCTAATAGATTGTGAAATGTTAACAACCGAATCCAAAAGACTTAATTGTTTTATAAAGAACCAGTAATAATTGTTTTCAAAGGTCAAACTCTAGAACGTCAAGTTGACCTCTGACCTTATCTCAAATCGAAAGCAACCAGGTCATTTACGTTTATGAGTAATACTGATTTCAAATTCACAAAGGGAGAAAACTCCTTTGAAGCATGACCAAGAAAATTTGACTTAAACGAGTTGGATATGCGCCCTATTATAAACTTTTATTTGACAAAAAAAAAACGTGTACCACTTATCAATTCAAAAGTCAAAAAAGTTTTGAAACTATAGATTTTTGGAATTTTTGTCAAAGTTTAAAAATACCAATATACCTTATTTTTAAAACAGTTTTAAAATTTTAATTTTAAAATTCTAAAGATCGTCTTTAGATTTGATAGTTTGGATATTTGATCAAACTTTGACGAAACGTGCAGTTACTGTTATTTTGCTTTTTTGAAGTTTGATTTTTACATTTTTTGATGAAGATATAAAAAAGGAAAAGGGGGGAAACGAATAAATCGAAACGAGCGAAACAAAATTCAATGAACATTTACTTTTACTTGAACGTTAATGTATAAAACCACAGTAAATTATAAGTGGTGAAAAATTTGATAACAAAATAAATATTTTTAAAAGCGGATAATTAATTTTTAATTGGTATTTTTTATAAAAATAAAGGATTTCTCAATTATTTTTTTTTATAAATGAACTTTATCATACATGTATACTTAATAGAAAACAGTATACAAATATGGGGTCATCGTTCATTTAAGCTCATGATCTACCTTCAAAAGAAGCATCCATTTGTGTTAAGGTACTTTTTTTAGTAGAACTAATAGGAGAAATATAGGTTAAAAAATAATAACTTAATTACAGAAATCGCTTAAATTTTACATTTGTTTAGTTTAAGTACAGCTAATTTGATAAAAAAAAGTTATAAAAACTATAGGTTACCTAAAAGAGGGACGAAAGATACCAAAGGGACGGTCAAACTCATAATTCTAAAACAAACTGACAACGCCATTGCTAAAAAGGAAAAAGACAAAAAGAAAAACAATTCTACACATGACACAACCTAGAAAACTAAAGAATAAACAACACGAACCCCATCAAATACAAGGGATGATCTCAGGTGCTCCTGAAGGGAAAACAGATCCTGCTCCACATGTGGCACCTGTCGTGTTTCTTATGTGATAACAAATCCGTTAAATAGTATAACTCGGTAGGTCACATTCATGAAAGGGAAGGGGATTGTAGTTACGACGTAAGGAACATATCCGATATCATTTTTGTAACGGTTATTCCATAACGGTCAACCAACTCGTGATGGCGTCCGTAAAATTGACGAAGGGGTGATTTAAACTTCACCGTTTGGAACTCTTGGATTCATAGCTTCCTTGTGAGCAGCAACCCTCTATCAAGAAAATTATGATAGAAAATGCAAGCACGGGAATATCGTACCAATTAGGAGATATTTACCTCGTATGCAGGTGCTGCTGGAATGTTGCTACTTGGGAATGAAAAGTTCACAATTGGGAAGCTGAAATCATCGCTTTTGTCGTAAAGTTTTGTTTTCAATCGACCCTCATTGTCAATTTCTAAGTCAAGATATAAAGCCGACTTGACTGTATTTGTAGTATCCTGTATCTCTAATTCAATGGGATAGATCCGTTCCACATAGTCACCAAATTTTGAATTATTTAGTGAAAGAACGTCATCTATATATATAGCGGAAAGTAGAGTTAAAGGATATTGCTAACTTCTCTTATCCTGCAATTGGGTGTCCTACTATACAGATACAGCCCTACAGATATCGCTATGCTGTATCGGTATATTATACAGATATCGACTTAAAGCTCCGCCCACTGCCGGACTGAGTATTGTTTGACCTATGTGACCTCAGAATGTGTATTCCAGGGTAATTCCAATGACGATGACAATTGTCGATTTCAAAACTTGAATTTGTATGATTGTGTTACAAAATCAACCATGTCAATTTCAGCATGCATGTTTAGTGAATGTCAAGTCTGAAGTGTAGGCCAACTTGTACACTTCTGTTTTAAATTTGAAAATGTTTTGCTATTTGTTTTTACTGTTGAAATTAGCTGTTATGTTGAAATAGATAACTATGCACCTTGAGTGATGAAATATTGTTGACCATTCGAGATTCTTTTTTTGCAAACCCGTCTTTAGAATAAATTATGTGTTATTTTGATATCACTCCGCGGGCCTCAAGGGATAAAAAATCGAAAAAAATGCTGAATATGTTAGTTTTTGTGTCTTTCAAAACACACACAATTTACAGAATTAATTGCAGGATAAAGACAATCACTGTTTAAAAGCTCGCATTCACCTTGTTTCCTAGCCTCGTACAAATACAGCTGATATTTGAAGACACTAAACAGTTATTGTCTATATCTTTATTCCTAAGAAGTTCCTGTATGAAGTCAGCCTAATAGTAATAAAGAAATAAGTCGGCTAGTAGAGGGACACAGTTTGTTCCCATTGGATGCCAACAGTCTGTCAAAAAACACGTCCTCCGAACGTAATAAATATGTTGTCAATCAAGAAATCAAACATTTTGATAATATCAGTTACAGAGAATTTTTTATTTGAATCATAGTGGTCCTTTACAAAGTAGGATTTATTAGTCCCCAAGACAAGATACTTGTATCTACGTTGGCCATTCTTTTTTATGAAGCAAAGCAATACCAAATATTTCAATTTGTCTTTTAGTTTGGAATGAGGAATACTTGTGTAAAGATTAGAAAAGTCAAATGGTTGTCAAATGAAGTGTCGGTAACTGATTTAGACAGCAACCAAATTAAACAACAAACAAAACAAGTTGCGAGTACTTCTAAAGTTCAACCTATTGTATTCTACAATAAATATGTCATAACAATCACAAAAAAAGTGTTTAATCTTCCCAAGTCTGGCTATGATATATGTGTATTGGAATTTATAATGTCATGCAAGTGAGATTTTCATGAAATATCTAATCTGAAACTGAAGCTCCGTGTTGAAGCCGTACTTTAACCTATAATGGTTTAATTTTTAAATTGTTATTTGGATGGAGAGTTGTCTCATTGGCACTCACACCACATCTTCCTATATCTATAAAGAATATTTGTGAATACTCCTTATAAGCAAAACAGTAAACTAGATATTACTTTAAAAAACAAATGAAAATAACAATTCTCAAAGACGATTTTAAAAAATAAGTTTAAATTATATATTTTCTTCAAGAACTATAAAAAAAACAGTATAAACATGTAAATACTATGATTGGACAAGTCAAGAACGAAAGATTATGTCAATTCAGAAAGTTAAGAGTTGGGGGATAAGTACGATAAGGACCTTTTTGACACCCAACATTAAAAGTATAGTACATAAACGTGAAGACATGCACAAGTAAAACAATAACAAATGATACGGTATTGGTGGTTTATCAAGAACTTAAAAAGGGTATGGTACTTTTTGCCAATAGGGCACTTTGCGCGTCCACTGTACCAAATAGGGTCTATATAACCATTGACATTATCATAATCTGAAAATATGTGAATAAATGTTGGAAATATATAACGTGTGTCCTTATATGTTTTATTTATTTTAGTTATACTACTTTTTAGTTGTTAGCATGATACGGGTTACGTTCTTATCAAACATTTTATGATGGTATGATACTAAATCTCTAACGGGAGATATTGTGCTTGGTTTTATATAAACAAAATCTTTACATCAGTTTAATTTAGGTCTTGCATGTCAGTAACTGCTAGTAGTCCTTTGTTAATATATGAATCATCGTCATTTTACTTAGTGTCTTCTGTTACCATTCTGACATCGGACTACGACTTCTTTTATACTTAGTTTTACTGCGCGTATTGCTGTGTGTTTGTTCAATCTTCATTTGATAAAGGTATAGGGTAAGGGTTGCTATCTAACTAAACCTGTTTAACCCCTCTGCATTTATTGGTCTGTCACAAGTCAGGAGCTTCGGCCTTTGTTAGTCTTGAATGGTGTTTGTTTGGTTTTAAAAAAAATATGTTAAGGAGTTTAGTATGACGTTCATTTTCACTGAAATAGTATACATTTTCATGGGGCCATCTGAGCCAATCTCCGAGTGCTGGATTTTCTCGCTGTGTTTAATACCTATAATGTTTGACTTCGGCTGTTTTTTGTTTTGTTTAGTCAGGTTGTTGCCTCTTTGACCATGTTGACACAGTCCCCATTTCCATTCTATTTCATTTTCAAGAGCGTCAATAACGACACCAGCACGTAAAGTGATTGACAATATAAAGAATACTAGAGCATACTCGTGATATCGCGGGTCCGTGACTGAATTAAAGCATATAAATATGCGCAAGCCTTATTTTAGTATAAGTATTGTCATCTGATAAAGTTATGCCGTTTATAAGATACACAGTTTTCTCTGCTTTCAAATCTTTGTTTGAACCCGTCGAACTGGAACTTTTCAACTATTTGTAATATTGAATATTTGGAAAACAAAAGGTCCTGCAATGGAGTATTTTTTATCAACAACATTGTCCTATATTAGTTATAAATAAATTGGAATTCTTTGATTTGCTGTTTTACGTCATGCCCGCTAACAAACTGAAAATTGTACCTATGCGCCTTATTTTTAGTCCAGATTTTTAGTATTCGTATTGTTATCTTAGAAAGTCTTACTGATTAAAATACTACAATAGGTTACAATTTGACAATTTAGTAGTGTCAACCCTGTGATTATGACCCGTGTATATAGCATATTAATCCCGAATACACCGTTTAGTGGTGCGCCTGTCAGATGCGGAACGTACAGATAAGGTAGAAGGTAACTGTAACAGGTGAACATACTATTGGTATCGGTATCGGACTCGACCCGGAACTTCTTAATTATTGGCAATATTAATAACGTGGCAAACAAAAGGGTCTGGAGTGGTGTAATTTTTAATATACATCTTTGTGATTTATTAGTTATATAAGGTTGACTTCTTTGATTCGTCTTTTTTACGTGATGACGGCTGACAAATTGGACCTCGTAATTTTAGTATTATAGATAAGGACAATGTCAGAAAATATAAACTTTTTTGTATGAGACTGAGAAACAGGGTAAGGGCGAGGTTCTATCGAGCACTTCCATAGTTGTGTGCCGAGTAAAAAAATTATATTTTTCCGATATTTGACCCATTTTTGTGTTTATACTGCAACTTAGATAAATACATTGATAGCTATTCAAATTTTAGATACAATTTCAAACTTATTGTTATTCCTTAATGAACCTCTGAATGTAGGGAAAGTGATCAATGATGACTATGACATTGCACAGAATATAGCTTTGATACTATAATTAGGAAATAAACACAAAAAGTTGCAGTATAAATAAAAGTATGCAAACTTCAAACATAGAAAGTTCAAAAATCTTTTGAGGTTTTTGTAAAGTTCTCAGACTGATCTAAAATAATCGTGCGATTAACATTATGTGTATTGTTAATTTTGTGATTTCTAAGTTTTCAAACGTATTACTAATACTATAAAAAATACATTGAGGATATTGTTAGAATACTTATTATCTGCAATCTAAATATGTATCAAATATTACATTTTAAAATAATATATGTTAAACTTTACCGTATTTACCTTCAAGTTACCTATATTGTTGATTGTTGCGTACACAATTAATGCAATATGTCACACAGTGCCTAATTTTGGTGGCATCTTAGAGTCGAGGAGAGGTCAATGCGCCGAAATTGACAAAGAGCGAACTGTCCACAAAACCTTACACAGAAACTTAAAGAATGGGCATGAACCTCAACAAAATAGTAAGAACACCTAGCTTTGCAGTCATAAACAATACCTATATTGATGGCATTCGACTGTTTTTATTTTGTTTAGTCAGGTTGTTGTCTCTTTGACACGTGCACATTCCCCATTTCCATTCTCTATTTCATTTTAGCGTCAATAACGTATTATACCACCACGTGAAAAAAAGTAAAAGCACAAAAATACTGAACTCAGAGGAAAATCAATTTGGAAAGTCCATAATCACATGGCAAAATCAAAAAACAAAACGCATCAAAAACGAATGGACAAGAACTGTCATATTCCTGACTTGGTACAGGCATTTTCAAATGTAGAAAATGGTGGATTAAACCTGGTTCTATAGCGCTAACCCTCTCACTTTAATAACAGTCTCATCAAATTCCGTTACATTTACATGATGCGTTAAATAAACAGTCACAATCAATAAAATAGTCAAAATATGGGAACATCAGTCATCATCGTATAACAATTAACAGGACACAACAACATCTACTATCTACGAACACATGGATTGATTTGAGTGTCTGATGTCAGAAAAATTATATACGTCACATAAATTTGTCGTTCAATGTGAATACAATAGTTATCAAAAGTACCTGGATTATAAACAATTTTAAATTTTACATAGGCAATGAGCGCAGACAGGGTTAAAAAATCAAAAGTATGTAAGAATAAATTACAGAAATCGAACTAGTCCAAAAGTTATACATAGAATTTATGAGAATCCAAAGCTTTTAAAAGGAACAATTTAACAGGACACAAAAACCTATCCACGAACACATGGATCTACTTGAGTGTCCGACGTCAGAAAAATTATATACGTCACATAAATTTGTCGTTCAATGTGCATACAAACAATTTTAAAATTTACATAGGCAATGAAGTTATTAACAATATAAACAATATAAGGTCAATGTCAGAAAAAGACTTTTTTGTGTGAGCTTGAGAAATTGGAGAAGGGCGAGGTTCTACCGAGCACTTCCTCAGTTTTTTGCCGAGTTAAAAAAAGTTTATACTTTTCTGACATTTGACCTATTTTTGTTTTTATACTGTAACTTAAATTGATAAATTGACAGCTATTTAAATTGTTAATTCAATTTCAAACTTATTATCATCCCTTAAGGGCATACGATACAGTTACAGGGGGAGGTAATGACGTTGCTAACGTAAAATGTTATTTTCGCGACGTCAAACGGCGACTTATCGGGAAAAGATGCATTTTTCGACCGGTTTTTATCATTCAAACTGATTTAATTTGAAAACGAGTTCATGGACCCCTATTTTTTAAAACAGTAATTAGTTTCATTTTGCAAGGAGATTATGTGAGCCAAATTTTATAAAACTGTAAATAGCGAAAAAAAAATAATTTTGATAAACATGCAGCAAAAATTGACGTTTTTTCCTCTATTCATGAACATTAGGTAAATATGAATAATTCCTGAATAAAAAATGCATAATTTGTAATGATACTTATAAAATACTGAAATTACCGATTATTTGACAAAAAAACAATTTGTGTTTATCTTTTGTAACAAAAAAGTTATGCCTTTCTTTCGAAAAAGAAAATATGGACACAAATCTGAGTTTTGAGCAAATATACCAAATTTCGACCTCATTTTATTCAAAAAGTAGCACATGAAGGTATATTTTTTATTATATATTTGATTTAATCAGGTCAAAAATAGCCTATATGCAAATTTTCAGCAACTTGTAAATACAGGTTCAAAACTGTATCGTATGCCCTTAATGAACCTCTGAATGTAGGAAAAGTGATCCATGATGACATTGACATCGCACAAAATATAGCTGTGTTACTATAATTAGGAAATAAACACAACATCAAATTATTCAGACTTCAAACATTGAATGTTCAAAAATCTTTTAAGTTTTTTGCAAAGATCTCGGATTGATCTAAAATAAACATGCGATCATCATTATGTGTTTTGTTAATTTTGTGATTTATGTATATAGATAATAAATTTAATAAAAATTCACGTTTTTGAGTTTTCAAAACAATGTTATGCTATTGAATGTACATTTAGGATATTGTTAATATATTAAATATCTGTAATCTAAATATGTATCAAATATTACACTTTATATTTTTGGATAAAAGGATCATGTGCATTATCATTAAATTAAATATTATATGAGTGGTTATCAAGGTCTATGTCCTGAACAAATAATCTATGTTTAACTTTACCGTATTTACCTTCAAGTTACCTATATTGTTGATTGTTGCGTACAGAGTTAATGCAATATGTCACACAGGACCTAATGTTGGCGGTGTTACATCTTAAAGTCGATCCGAATTACTTTTGCCGGTGCTTGGGCCGTCATAAACTTGCAGTGAGTTGAGAGTGTTTTGCTCCGTTTTGAAGTCCTTACTGTGAATTTGAGATAAAAAAAACAGCAATAAAAGAGCTGTTCTTTTGATTTTGTATGTTATTGTCGTTTATGAACTAATTGTGTGTCATGGATCATGGATACCCAATTTCTTTTGTTTTGACGAACTGTTTGTATCGGCACATGCAGCTTGAGTGCCAAGAGAGAATTGCAAGAGAACCCTAGTCAATTTGAGAGGAGCCGTGCGCAGTGCCACGTGTAGTGTTCGAACTGACATCTTCAGGCTAGTGATACAGTAGAAAACTATTTTAAGCTGTCGGCCACTGTGGTCCTTATAAAGTACTAAGAAGATATTAGCACACAATGAAAAATGATAAGTCGGAAAGAGAAGGAGAAGTCAATACGCCGAAATTGACAAAAAGACGAATTGTCCACAAAAACTTACACAGAAAATTAAAGAATGGGCAATAACCTCAACAAAATAGTAATAATACCTAGCCTTGCAGTCATAAACAAGACCTATATTTGTGACAATCGGCTGTTTTTCTTTTGTCAGGTTGTTGTCTCTTTGACACGTGCACATTCCCTATTTCCATTGTCGTTTTCATTTGAACGTCAAAAACGTATGATACCACCACGTGAAGTGATTAACAATATAAACAATATTAGGTCAATGTCAGAAAAATATAAACTTTTTTTTTGTATGAGGCTGAGAAACTGGGGAAGGGCGAGGTTCTACCGAGCGCTTTCCCAGTTGTGTGCCGAGTACAACTTAGTTTATATTTTTCTGATATTTGACCTATTTTTGTTTTTATACTGCAACTTAAATGAATACATTGATAGCTATTTAAAATGTTAATTAAATTTCAATCTTATTACCATCCCTTAATGAACCTCTGAATTTAGGAAAAGTGATCCATGATGACATTGACATCGCACAAAATATAGCTGTGTTACTATAATTAGGAAATAAACACAACATCAAATTATTCAGACTTCAAACATTGAATGTTCAAAAATCTTTTAAGTTTTTTGCAAAGATCTCGGATTGATCTAAAATAAACATGCGATCATCATTATGTGTTTTGTTAATTTTGTGATTTATGTATATAGATAATAAATTTAATAAAAATTCACGTTTTTGAGTTTTCAAAACAATGTTATGCTATTGAATGTACATTTAGGATATTGTTAATATATTAAATATCTGTAATCTAAATATGTATCAAATATTACACTTTATATTTTTGGATAAAAGGATCATGTGCATTATCATTAAATTAAATATTATATGAGTGGTTATCAAGGTCTATGTCCTGAACAAATAATCTATGTTTAACTTTACCGTATTTACCTTCAAGTTACCTATATTGTTGATTGTTGCGTACAGAGTTAATGCAATATGTCACACAGGACCTAATGTTGGCGGTGTTACATCTTAAAGTCGATCCGAATTACTTTTGCCGGTGCTTGGGCCGTCATAAACTTGCAGTGAGTTGAGAGTGTTTTGCTCCGTTTTGAAGTCCTTACTGTGAATTTGAGATAAAAAAACAGCAATAAAAGAGCTGTTCTTTTGATTTTGTATGTTATTGTCGTTTATGAACTAATTGTGTGTCATGGATCATGGATACCCAATTTCTTTTGTTTTGACGAACTGTTTGTATCGGCACATGCAGCTTGAGTGCCAAGAGAGAATTGCAAGAGAACCCTAGTCAATTTGAGAGGAGCCGTGCGCAGTGCCACGTGTAGTGTTCGAACTGACATCTTCAGGCTAGTGATACAGTAGAAAACTATTTTAAGCTGTCGGCCACTGTGGTCCTTATAAAGTACTAAGAAGATATTAGCACACAATGAAAAATGATAAGTCGGAAAGAGAAGGAGAAGTCAATACGCCGAAATTGACAAAAAGACGAATTGTCCAAAAAAAACTTACACAGAAAATTAAAGAATGGGCAATAACCTCAACAAAATAGTAATAATACCTAGCCTTGCAGTCATAAACAAGACCTATATTTGTGACAATCGGCTGTTTTTCTTTTGTCAGGTTGTTGTCTCTTTGACACGTGCACATTCCCTATTTCCATTGTCGTTTTCATTTGAACGTCAAAAACGTATGATACCACCACGTGAAGTGATTAACAATATAAACAATATTAGGTCAATGTCAGAAAAATATAAACTTTTTTTTTGTATGAGGCTGAGAAACTGGGGAAGGGCGAGGTTCTACCGAGCGCTTTCCCAGTTGTGTGCCGAGTACAACTTAGTTTATATTTTTCTGATATTTGACCTATTTTTGTTTTTATACTGCAACTTAAATGAATACATTGATAGCTATTTAAATTGTTAATTAAATTTCAATCTTATTACCATCCCTTTATGAACCTCTGCATGTAGTAAAAGTGATCCTTGATGACATTGACATAACGATGGCACAAAATATAGCTGTGTTACTATATTTAGGATATAAACACAAGTTGCAGTAAAAATCAAATTATGCTAACTTCAAACACTGAATGTTAAAAATATTTTAAGGTTTTTGTAAAGTTCTAAGACTGATCTAAGATAAACATGCGATCCTCATGATGTGTTTTGTTAATTTGTGTTAATAAATGTATCATCGTCATTTTGCTTAGTGTCTTGTGTTACCATTCTGACATCGGACTCAGGCTTCTTTTATACTTAGTTTTACTGCGAGTATTGTTGTGTGTTTGTTTAATCTACATTTGGTAAAGATATAGGGGAAGGTTTGCGATCTAACTAAACATGATTAGCCCCGTTGCATTTATGGGTCTGTCCCAAGTCAGGAGCTTCCGGCCTTTGTTAGTCTTGTATGTTTTTTTGTTTGGTTTATTTTTTTAATGTTAAGGAGTTTAGTGTGACGTTCATTTTCACTGAACTAGTATACATTTTCATTAGGGAGCCAGATAATGCCAATCTCCGGGTGCTTGATTTTCTCGCTGTGTTCAAGACCTATATTGGTGGCCTTCGGCTTTTTTTGTGTTGTTTATTCAGGTTGTTGTCTCTTTGACATATTCCCAATTTCCATTCTCTATTTTATTTGAGCGCCAATAGCGTATGATACCACCACGTGAAGTCAATAAACAATATAAACAATATTAGGTCAATTTTAGAAAAATAGAGACTGTTTTTGTATGAGGCTGAGAAACTGGGGAAGGGCGAGGTTCTATCGAGCACTTCCCCAGTTTTGTGCCGAGTACAAAAAAGTTGATATTTTCCTGATATTTGACCTATTTTTGTTTTTATACTGTAACTTTAATCAATACATTGATAGCTATTGTAATTGTAGATACAATTTCAAACTTATTATCATCCCTTAATGAACCTAGGAAAAGTGATCCATGATGACATTGACATAATAATCATGATGATTGCACAAAATATAGCTGTGTTATTATAATTAGGAAATAAACAGTATAAATCAAATTATTCAAACTTCAAACATTCGTTTGAATGTTCAAAAATCTTTTAAGGTTTTTGTAAATTTCTAAGACTGATCTTAAATAAACATGCAATCATCATTATGTGTTTTGTTAATTTTGTGATTTATGTATATAGATAATAAATTTAATAAAAATTCACGTTTTTGAGTTTTCAAAACAATGTTATGCTATTGAATGTACATTTAGGATATTGTTAATATATTAAATATCTGTAATCTAAATATGTATCAAATATTACACTTTATATTTTTGGATAAAAGGATCATGTGCATTATCATTAAATTAAATATTATATGAGTGGTTATCAAGGTCTATGTCCTGAACAAATAATCTATGTTAAACTTTACCGTATTTACCTTTAAGTTACCTATATTGTTGATTGTTGCGTACAGAGTTAATGCAATATGTCACACAGGACCTAATGTTGGCGGTGTTACATCTTAAAGTCGATCCGAATTACTTTTGCCGGTGCTTGGGCCGTCATAAACTTGCAGTGAGTTGAGAGTGTTTTGCTCCGTTTTGAAGTCCTTACTGTGAATTTGAGATAAAGCAATAAAAGAGCTGTTCTTTTGATTTTGTATGTTATTGTTGTTTATGAACTAATTGTGTGTCATGGATCCTCGATACCCAATATCCTTTTTTTTAAGAATAGTTTGTATCGGCACAAGCAGCTTTGGTGCCAAGAGAGAATCGCAAGAGAACCCTAGTCAATTTGAGAGGAGCCGAGCACAGTGCCATGTGTAGTGTTTAAACTGACATCCTCAGGCTAGTGATACAGCAGAAAACTATTTTAAGCTCTCGGCCACTGTGGTCCTTATAAAGTACTAAGAAGATATTATCACACAAGGAAAAATGATCAGTCGGAAAGAGAAGGAGAAGTCAATGAGCTGAAAATAACAAAAAGACGAACTGTCCCCAAAATCTTTAAGGCCTGTCTACCTCAGGCATAGATTACCTTAGCTGAATTTGGCAATTTTTTTACGAATTTTGGTCATCAATGCTCTTCAACTTCGTACTTTATTTGGCCTTTTTAACTTTTTTGGATTGGAGCGTCACTGATGAGTCTTTTGTAGACGTTACGCGCGTCTGGCGTATATACAAAATTTAGTCCTGGTACATGTATCTATGATGAGTTTATTTACTACCACTGGGTCGATGCCACTGCTGGTGGGGATTTCTCTGAGGGTATCACCAGCCCAGCAGTCAGCTCTTTTTAGATAACTTGAATAATCATTGATATGGTTATATTTATAAATTTACTTGTCACAAAAAATTTTATTTTTGAAATAATAAGGCTTGCCTACCTCATGCATAGATTACCTAAGCTGAATTTGGCAAACTTTTAAGAATTTTGGCCCTCAATGCTCTTTACCTTCGTATTTTATTTGGCCTTTTTAACTTTTTTGAATTGGAGCGTCACTGATGAGTCTTTTGTAGACGAAACGCGCGTCTGGCGTATATACAAAATTTAGTCCTGGTATCTATGATGAGTATAGTTACACAGAAAATTAAAGAATGGGCATGAACATCAACAAAATAGTAATAACACCTAGCCTTGAAGTCATTAACAAGACCTATATTGGTGGCCTTCGGCTGGTGTTTTTTTGTTTAGTCAGGTCTTTGTCTCTTTGACACGTGCACATTCCCCATTTCCATTCTCCATTTCATTTGAGCGTCAATAACGTATGATACAACCACGTGAAGTTATTAACAATATAAACAATATTAGGTCAATGTCAGAAAAATACTTTTTTGTGTGAGCTTGAGAAATTGGAGAAGGGCGAGGTTCTACCGAGCACTTCATCAGTTGTGTGCCGAGTTCAAAAAAGTTTATACTTTTCTGACATTTGACCTATTTTTGTTTTTATACTGTAACTTAAATTGATAAATTGACAGCTATTTAAATTGTTAATTCAATTTCAAACTTATTATCATCCCTTAATGAACCTCTGAATGTAGGAAAAGTGATCCATGATGACATTGACATCGCACAAAATATAGCTGTGTTACTATATTTAGGAAATAAACACAACATCAAATTATGCAGACTTCAAACATTGAATGTTCAAAAATCTTTTAAGTTTTTTTGCAAAGATCTCGGAATGATCTAAAATAAACATGCGATCATCATTATGTGTTTTGTTAATTTTGTGATTTATGTATATAGATAATAAATTTAATAAAAATTCACGTTTTTGAGTTTTCAAAACAATGTTATGCTATTGAATGTACATTTAGGATATTGTTAATATATTAAATATCTGTAATCTAAATATGTATCAAATATTACATTTTATATTTATGGATAAAAGGATCATGTGCATTATCATTAAATTAAATATTATATGAGTGGTTATCAAGGTCTATGTCCTGAACAAATAATCTATGTTTAACTTACCGTATTTACCTTCAAGTTACCTATATTGTTGATTGTTGCGTACAGATTTAATGCAATATGTCACACAGGACCTAATGTTGGCGGTGTTACATCTTAAAGTCGATCCGAATTACTTTTGCCGGTGCTTGGGCCGTCATAAACTTGCAGTGAGTTGAGAGTGTTTTGCTCCGTTTTGAAGTCCTTACTGTGAATTTGAGATAAAAAAAAAAACAACAATAAAAGTGCTGTTCTTTTGATTTTGTATGCTATTGTTGTTTATGAACTAATTGTGTGTCATGGATCATGGATACCTAATTTCCTTTGTTTTGACGAACTGTTTGTATCGGCACATGCAGCTTGAGTGCCAAGAGAGAATTGCAAGAGAACCCTAGTCAATTTGAGAGGAGCCGTGCGCAGTGCCACGTGTAGTGTTCGAACTGACATCCTCAGGCTAGTGATACAGTAGAGAACTATTTAAATCTCTCGGCCGCTGTGGTCCTTATAAAGTACTAAGAAGATATTATCACACAAGGAAAAATGATAAGTCGGAAAGAGAAGGAGAAGTCAATGCGCTGAAAATAACAAAAAGACGAATTGTCCACAAAACCTTAAAGGCTTGTCTACCTCAGGCACAGATTACCTTAGCTGAATTTGGCAAAACTTTTAGGAATTTTGGTTCTCAATGCTTTTCAACTTCGTACTTAATTTGGTCTTTTTAACTTTTTTGGATTGGAGCGTCACTGATGAGTCTTTTGTAGACAAAACGCGTGTCTGGCATATATACAAAATTTAGTAGTCCTTGTATCTATGATGAGTTTATTTACACAGAAAATTAAAGAATGGGCATGAACATCAACAAAATAGTAATAGCACCTAGCCTTGCAGTCATAAACAAGGCCTATATTGGTGGCCTTCGGCTGTTGTGTGGTTTTTTTTGGCCAGGTTTTTGTCTCTTTGGCACGTGCACATTCCCCATTTCCATTCTCTGTTTCATTTGAGCGCCATTAACGCATGATACCACCACGTAAAGTGAGGAACAAGATACAAACAATATTAGGTCAATGTCAGAAAAATATAAATTTGATGTATGAGGCTGAGAAACTAGGGAAGGGATAGGTTCTACCGAGCACTTCCCCTGTTTTGTGCCGAGTTCAAAAAAGTTTATACTTTTCTGACATTTGACCTGTTTTTGTTTTTATACTGTAACTTAAATTGATAAATTGACAGCTATTTAAATTGTTAATTCAATTTCAAACTTATTATCATCCCTTAATGAACCTCTGAATGTAGGAAAAGTGATCCATGATGACATTGACATCGCACAAAATATAGCTATGTTACTATAATTAGGAAATAAACACAAAAAGTTGCAGTATAAATAAAAGTATGCAAACTTCAAACATAGAAAGTTCAATAATCTTTTGAGGTTTTTGTAAAGTTCTCAGACTGATCTAAAATAATCGTGCGATTAACATTATGTGTATTGTTAATTTTGTGATTTTTAAGTTTTCAAACGTATTACTAATACTATAAAAATACATTGAGGATATTGTTAAAATACATATTATATGCAATCTAAATATAAAATAATATAATATGTTAAACTCTACCGTATGTACCTTCAAGTTACCTATACTGTTGATTGTTGCGTACACAATTAAAGCAATATGTCACACAGTGCCTAATTTTGGTGGCATCTTAGAGTCGAGGAGAGGTCAATGCGCCGAAATTGACAAAAAGACGAACTGTCCACAAAACCTTACACAGAAAATGGGCATGAGCCTCAACAAAATAGTAAGAACACCTAGCCTTGCAGTCATAAACAATACCTATATTGATGGCATTCGACTGTTTTTATTTTGTTTAGTCAGGTTGTTGTCTCTTTGACACGTCCACATTTCCCATTTCCATTCTCCATTTCATTTGAGCGTCAATAACGTATGATACAACCACGTGAAGTTATTAACAATATAAACAATATTAGGTCAATGTCAGAAAAATACTTTTTTGTGTGAGCTTGAGAAATTGGAGAAGGGCGAGGTTCTACCGAGCACTTCATCAGTTGTGTGCCGAGTTCAAAAAAGTTTATACTTTTCTGACATTTGACCTATTTTTGTTTTTATACTGTAACTTAAATTGATAAATTGACAGCTATTTAAATTGTTAATTCAATTTCAAACTTATTATCATCCCTTAATGAACCTCTGAATGTAGGAAAAGTGATCCATGATGACATTGACATCGCACAAAATATAGCTGTGTTACTATATTTAGGAAATAAACACAACATCAAATTATGCAGACTTCAAACATTGAATGTTCAAAAATCTTTTAAGTTTTTTGCAAAGATCTCGGATTGATCTAAAATAAACATGCGATCATCATTATGTGTTTTGTTAATTTTGTGATTTATGTATATAGATAATAAATTTAATAAAAATTCACGTTTTTGAGTTTTCAAAACAATGTTATGCTATTGAATGTACATTTAGGATATTGTTAATATATTAAATATCTGTAATCTAAATATGTATCAAATATTACACTTTATATTTTTGGATAAAAGGATCATGTGCATTATCATTAAATTAAATATTATATGAGTGGTTATCAAGGTCTATGTCCTGAACAAATAATCTATGTTAAACTTTACCGTATTTACCTTCAAGTTACCTATATTGTTGATTGTTGCGTACAGAGTTAATGCAATATGTCACACAGGACCTAATGTTTGCGGTGTTACATGTTAAAGTCGATCCGAATTACTTTTGCCGGTGCTTGGGCCGTCATAAACTTGCAGTGAGTTGAAAGTGTTTTGCTCCGTTTTGAAGTCCTTACTGTGAATTTGTATGTTATTGTTGTTTATGAACTAATTGTGTCATGGATCCTCGATACCCAATATTCTTTTTTTTTTAAGAATAGTTTGTATCGGCACAAGCAGCTTTGGTGCCAAGAGAGAATCGCAAGAGAACCCTAGTCAATTTGAGAGGAGCCGAGCACAGTGCCATGTGTAGTGTTTAAACTGACATCCTCAGGCTAGTGATACAGCAGAAAACTATTTTAAGCTCTCGGCCACTATGGTCCTTATAAAGTACTAAGAAGATATTATCACACGAGGAAAAATGATCAGTCGGAAAGAGAAGGAGAAGTCAATGCGCTGAAAATAACAAAAAGACGAACTGTCCAAAAAATCTTAAAGGCCTGTCTACCTCAGGCATAGATTACCTAAGCTGAATTTGGCAATTTTTTTACGCATTTTGGTCCTCAATGCTCTTCAACTTCGTACTTTATTTGGCCTTTTTAACTTTTTTGGATTGGAGCGTCACTGATGAGTCTTTTGTAGACGTTACGCGCGTCTGGCGTATATACAAAATTTAGTCCTGGTACATGTATCTATGATTTTATTTACTACCACTGGGTCGATGCCACTGCTGGTGGGGATTTCTCTGAGGGTATCACTAGCCCAGCAGTCAGCTCTTTTTAGATAACTTGAATAATCATTGATATGGTTATATTTATAAATTTACTTGTCACAACAAATTTTATTTTTGAAATAATAAGGCTTGCCTACCTCATGCATAGATTACCTAAGCTGAATTTGACAAACTTTTAAGAATTTTGGCCCTCAATGCTCTTTACCTTTGTATTTTATTTGGCCTTTTTAACTTTTTTGAATTGGAGCGTCACTGATGAGTCTTTTGTAGACGAAACGCGCGTCTGGCGTATATACAAAATTTAGTCCTGGTATCTATGATGAGTCTAGTTACACAACAAATTAAAGAATGGGCATGAACATCAACAAAATAGTAATAACACCTAGCCTTGAAGTCATTAACAAGACCTATATTGGTGGCCTTCGGCTGGTGTTTTTTTGTTTAGTCAGGTCTTTGTCTCTTTGACACGTGCACATTCCCCATTTCCATTCTCTATTTCATTTGAACGCCAATAATATATGAAGTGATGGAAATATATAAAAAAAAATAGGTCAATGTCAGAAAAGTATAAACTTTTTTAAATATGGCTGAGAAACTGGGGAAGGGAGAGGTTCTACCGAGCACTTACTAAGTTTTGAGCCGAGTTCAAAAAAGTTTATATTTTTCCGATATTTGACCTATTTTTGTTTTTATACTGCAACTTAAATTTATTATACATGAAGACACAATTTTAAACTTATTTTCATCCCTTAATGAACCTCTGAATGTAGGAAAAGTGATCCATGATGACAAATATAGCTGTATTACTATACTTAGGAAATAAACGCCACAAGTTGCAGTATAAATCAAATTATGCAAACTTCAAACACTGAATGATAAAAAATCTGTTAAAGTTTTTGTAAAGTTCTAAGACTAATCTCAAATAAACATGCGATCATCATTATGTGTTTTGTAAATTTTGTGACTTATGTATATACATGTATAGAGATAATAAATTCAATAGAAATTCACGTTTTTGAATTTTCAAACCAATGTTATGCTATTGAATATACATTTAGGATACTGTTTATATTCTTATTATCTATGATCTAAATATGTATCAAATATTACACTTTATATTTTTGGATAAAAGTGATCACGTGCATTATCATTAATAGAGTAAATATTAAACGTGTGGTTATCAAGGTCTATGTCCTCACAAAATAACGTTTACCGTTTACATCTAGAAGTAATCTATATTTTGATGTACCATTACAATATGTTTAACCGGGCCTTATTTGGTGGTGTTACATCAAGCAAAGTCTATCCGAATTTTTTTTGCAAAGAATACTGCTGCGGTCGGTGCTTGGGGCCATATTCAACTAGGCTAGGATGAAATTTGAAAAAAATAGGCAGGACAGGAGTTTTGAGTAAAAAAAAAAGGCAGGATGAGACTCTTGCAAAAAAAAAAAGTCAGGACGTCAATTTAGGTAAAAAAAAGTCAGGATCAACTAAAAAAAAAAAGCAGGACCGGATAGAGTGAAAAATAAAAAGGCAGGATAGAGATTACAACTGAAAAAAAATTTTCATCCTAGCCCCCACCCCCCCCCCCCCCCACCCCCCCCCCCCCCCCATAAAAATCAAATGGTAGCTCCCTTATCATCAGTTTCCTTATTGGTTTGAATGCAATAATATTATTAAACTGCAATATTTTTGTTTGTTCATGCACACATCAATCACCTATATATTACACACATGATGATGTTTGTGTAGTGTATTTAAGGCTTTTGTCATATTAACTGTTATATACATATGGAACGCCATCACTGCCTTATAAGAAGAAACTACTATGACATGATGCAAATGTTGCTTACATGAAGTGAATTCTCCTTTATATGATGTGAATTCTTCGTTACATAATGTGAATTCTTCTTTACATGATGTGAACTCTTCTTTACATGATGTGAACTTTTCATTACATGATGTGAATTCTTTATTACATGATGTGAATTCTTCATTACATGATGTGAACTCTTCATTACATGATGTGAATTCTTCATTACATGATGCGAACTCTTCATAAAATGATGTGAATTCTTCATTACATAATGTGAACTCTTCATTACATGATGTGAAAACTTCATTACATTATGTGAAAACTTCATTACATTACATGATGTGAAAACTTCATTACATTATGTGAAAACTTCATTACATTATGTGAAAACTTCATTACATTATGTGAAAACTTCATTACATTACAGAACGTCACCTTATAATTATACGTCATGTAAATTGTTTAACGAGACCATTTAAGGGTTCAAAACTTGATAGAAGCGTGCTTTGTGTTTTTTTATTATAAGGTTTGGCCATTTTCGGTATTCTTGAGCTCCATAACTCCTTAATCCAAATATGTGCCCTATATTCACTATAAACGTGTTGTTGTACAGTCCATAGGCTTGTTAAGGATATATAGGATTTAAAGCCATTCAAGGGTTCAAAACTTTATAGAAACGTTCTTGGTGGTGTATTTTCATGGTAGTGTTATTGTAACGGAGGGGGTCGGTGACGACACCTCCCGGGACGTGTAGTTGCCAGTGTTTTGTTCCTATTCGACCACCTGATGTCAGATTATGGCTAAACAACAGACAATTAATCAAATGAAACTATGTTAAGTCACAAATGTACAATAATTGCAGACAAACGAGAGTAAAAAAAACTTTCTTAAATGAAGTTCAAAAATAGAGTAATTAAAATGTAAAATGAAAAATAAAGTGTTCCAAGAGTTAGTCTTTAGTAAAGAAAATTGGCTTCGCGTTGTGTTTTATGTAGTAAAATTGCACCAAGAAGAGGTGACTAACTCTTGCGAACTGCACCGAAGTAGTGACTATAACTCTAAACACAAGTGGACTGATACAGTCCGGCGAGTATTTGGAGGACTGTACAAGGCCGACTCCGACTGAAAAACAATTAAAATCCTTATATTGTCATTAAACCGGATAACTTTTACATTAAAGGTACTGAATACAAATTGAATAAACTAATATTCATAAAACATTACAGAAACATCAAAATTTAAACATTAAAACAGTTAAATTAACAATCCTTACTTTTATCTCACTATGGAGTTTAAATCAAATTAAACTTAAAATAAACATTTAATCAACAAATAATTAATATATCCAAAAGTAAGGGGAATTAACTAGGCACATTTATTACACTATTATAAGGTTTATATCTTAGGAAACCTCAGTATTATATACTAAACGTTTATGAGTCACTTACCAACGAAGTTGAAGGGGACTTTAGGTTTGCAATTTGTCGGTCGGTCAGAATGTCCGTCAAGAAAATTAGATTTCCGCATTTTTCAGTTTTAAACATATTTATCTATAGTGGATTCGGTAACACGTTTTGCAACTTATATAAATCCCTTTCCACTTTGCGAATGGGAGTGCTGCCTTGTAGCGGCATTAGCCTACTCGTTTTCGAAATCTACAAGGATGTCTTTTACGTGCAAGAGATATGGCACTGCTGTTGGCCATGCTTGAAGATATTAATTTGATATTTAATATAACCATGAAAAGTTACAGATCAAGTTCTAATTTTGTTACGGTTTTGCAGAGTTATGGCCCTTGGACTTAGAAAATTCACTCAGATAATTGGTTTCCACATTTTGACTTAAAATTTGACACAAAGATTATTTGTAAAACCATGACAAGTTACAGATCAAGTGCGATTTGTGTTTGCAAAGTTATGGTCCTCGAACTTAGAAAAATAATGCAAGAATTTTCCACTATTTTTTTGTCATTAACTTACAGATCTAGATTTGAAATTTGGTTTATAGTTTGACCATTAAAAGTTACAGATCTAGTTTAAATTTAGTTTTGATTTGATGATATTTTGAAAATTCATGTAATCCTTAGACTTAGAAAAATCACACAATGTTCTGCACATGTTTAAGTCATGCTTGTCTTACTACCGTTATATTGATTTGATATTTGATATCTACTTTTAACATTACAATTTGCACATCAATTTCAAATTTTCTGTTAGGGGACTATGTATTGTCATGCAATACTTTCAGAATGCTGGGTACTACCAATACTGGTCTCTGTCCACACTTTTTATGTTTGTGTATCACTTCTTTGCCATTGTTTATTGATTTATTTTTTGAAGTTTAAATAAATTAATAGATCAATTAATTTATAAGTGAGATATGTAACAAAGTAACGTAAGTGAGCCAATTGTACATGTACCGTATAGCTTCTGGATATACATGATATAGGAGAAGTATTTTCGAATATTTTTGGAAGGGGTTTGCCAACATTGCCTCTAAAAAAATGAATTATGTTCCTAAATATATATAAATATATATATAAAAAAATGACTTATACTTAAAAAGAAAATTTTAAATATGACACCGTCACGGCCATGCTTATAATAAGCTCTAAATGTATAGCATCACTCATAATTTACAGAAATTTTATATTCAGCTCCCATTGAATGCATTTAAAGATGAAATTTTAAAAAATCCAGAAATTAAAATTGATACTATAAGTCGAAAGAGCATCAGCTAAGGAACAAAATAAGCTAAAAAAATATTGATAGGTCATGGAGCTCCTTTTTAAGATGTTTCAGTTTTAAAAAATGGCGAGAAAAGGCTGACTTGAACTTTTACCTTGCATTTGCATTGGTATTAATTGGATCTCCAAATTAGCTATTGAAGATTTTTATGAAAATAAAAATTAGTGTTATGGGGAAAAATATTTCACCCTATAGCTTTGGAAAAAATCCAAGAAGTCTGAATAATAATAATAACGTCCGAGAGGTCCCGTGTTCTTATAAAGACGTTTTGACATAATGAAGAGTTCACATAACGTCATATGTGTTTCTTACCTCGTAATACCCATTTGACATTACGATGTATATATTTTGGCATAATGTAATAGAAATACGACATTAAGATTTTTTAACATAACGTAAAGAAATTTTCCCATCATGTAATACAACTTTCAGATTAGGTAATGAAACAACTACATCACGTAGTGAAGTTTTCACATCATGTAATGAAGATTTCACATCATGTAATGAAGTTTTCACATCATGTAATGAAGTTTTCACATCATGTACAGAAGTTTTCACATCATGTAAAGAAAAATTCACATCATGTAAAGAAGAATTCACATCATGTAAAGAAGAATTCACATCATGTAATGAAGAATTCACATCATGTAATGAAGAATTCACATCATGTAAAGACGAATTCACATCATGTAAGCAACATTTGCATCATGTCATAGTATTTTCTTATTATAAGGCAGTGATGGCGTTCCATATATACATATACAATTTATTATAAGTTTCATTAGTTCTGACGCGAAAAGTGTTATGATAACAAATTAAACAAAGTCCACACTATTTGATTACAATAATTGATTATATCATAGATAATACGTCATAGAATATTTACGGTAGTGTAACTGTTATAGCTATCATGGTGGCGTTGTGCGGATTAATAGTCCTTGTATTGGCTAATTCTGTACTAAGGTATGTTTTTTTTCTTCAAATAATTATAAATAATTATATACTTAACATCTTTCTGTTTTTCTAGTGATGTCTGCAGTAAAAAATAAATAAAAAGAGCTATTGTTTCTGTTTTATTACTTTATTTCTAAGAAATAAGAACATATAGGGGATTCACGTCAAAGAGACAGTAACCCAATGATATTATACAAAAGACATTTGAGGTCAACTAAAGATCTTGAACAAACGACGTACATGTATGTCCATACAAAATATTATGACCTATATCGCTTCCAAATAATTGTGACCAGCCATAACATTTGCAGGCTTATGGAGGTGGAACGTCATTGTTAGAAAAATTATAAACATGATAAATATCGAGACTCAATGAAATACGTATTTGTGAAGAAGAGACAAACACTTTCCTTGGCTTCTTTTTTGCGGAAGCCGAACTATACATCATACACATGTATATAAGTTTTGAAGAAGTTTTAGTCTATCGTTTGAAGTAAAAAATATTTGAATCTACATTTTGAATTGATACAAAAAAAATCAGCTTCATAGATCTCCTGTCATAAATGAAGTCTCAAATATATCCATAATGAATGCACCGTATCAAATGCATATAAGAGAACACCTACTTATTAACTGTTATGTAAAAAGACTTGCATAGTAAATTTAAATTGAAAAAAGGAATTCTTAAAGCTTACTTTGACAAACTTAAAACATATTTCAACAAGTTTAAATTACATGTTCTAAAATAGAGCTACAAACAAAACAAAAATGCTCTGCTCTAAAGATTTTCTTTCATAAATGAAGTCTGAAATAAATCAATAATAAATTCACCGTATTAAATGCATATATGCGAACACCTCATAAAGTACGCAAACTATGTTGGGATCCCGCTAACATGTTTAACCCCCTACCCCCCACTTTATTTATGTGCGTGCCTGTACCAAGTCAGGAGCCTGTAATTCTGTGGTTGTCGTTTGTTTATGTGTTACATATTGGTTTTTCGTTCATTTTTTTTTCATAAATACGGCTGTTAGTTTTCTCGTTTGAATTGTTTTACATTGTCTTATCGGGGCCTTTTATAGCTGACTATACGGTATGGGTTTTGCTCATTGTTGAAGGCCGTACGGTTACCAATAGTTTTAAGTATTGTGTCATTTTGGTCTTTTGTAGATAGTTTTCTCATTGGCAATAGTACCACATATTCTTTTTTTTATATTAGAGACATAATAAATCTAAATTAAAAAAAAGGAATTCTTAAAGTTTACTTTGACAAATTTTAAACTAACTTCATTTCAAAAAGTTTCAATTACATGTTCTAAAATAGAGTTATGAATTGTTTGTATTGTAGTAAATTGAAGTCTTTGAACGAAAAAAAAATACCTGTACGCTATTGAACATCATTTAGAGACAATAAATACATCAATTTTGTGTTTTATAAATTAGTGCCTTTAATAAAGAAAAGTCGTCATAGAACAGTCTCATTTTCATACCGGTATAACTATTCGAAATAACTCGTTGCTTTTGCAACAACTATGTCATAATAACATGACTAGATCTACTAAAAGCAAATTTTAGACAATGCACCCTCCTGAGCCTTGAAGTGGTTAGGCAAATTTAGTTAACGGTGTTTTTCTCACAATGTTTTTCTAACTCCATAAGCCTGGATATGTCGTGGCTAATCACAATTATAGGAAAATATAAAATACACTTAATAAAGCAAAATTTCCAGAATATTGCGATTGATAGATTGTAGGCGTTTAATACAATTTTCGACCTTCTCGTCTATATATTTTTTGTACATAAATGAGGCCGATACTTTTCTCGTTTGGAATGTTACATTGTCTTATCGGGGTCTTTTAAAGCTGACTGTGCGGTATGGGCTTTGCTCATTGTTGAAGGCGGTACGGTGACCTATAATTGATAATATCTGTGTCATTTTGGTCCCCTGTGGAGAGTTGTCTCATTGGCAATCATACCACATCTTCTTTACATATATATATATATATTAAGGCGGCCAGTTTTCATCGGTTGAAGAAACTAGAAAACCCGTTATAACACAGACTTTCTTACTAATCGAGGGCCCACCAGCTGGTCAAGGTCGTTAAACACCACCAGTTCGCCAACAGGTAAACGGAAAATTCTATTTAATTAAGATAGATGTCAAGCGCACATGCTACGAGCAGAGTTCGAACACAAAACTTTAGTTTTGACAGGTTAAATGGACTACTTTATTCTAACTAAGACTTTTCTGCCATCGAGTCCAAGTTATATAACAGGTTCCTGACAGGCACATTGATACGCACATGTGTATTATCTACTAAAACTGTTCTTATAATTATTGTCAACAATTACCATGTATATTTCTGCATGTATTTTTAATTATGTGTACATATTTTTCTTAGTTCATACCCAGAAGATGAAGAAGGCTCAAACAATCTCTTTCAGTAAGTAAAAATAAAAGTTAAATGCATAGAATCATTTTCATAACAGCATGGACAACCGCAATACTTTACTTGGTAATATAAATAATACTGAATTAGTTACCCTTAACCTATGTGTCATCGGCTATCGAATACAGTGGTTTTACACTCACTCAGCCTGTCAGAGGCCTTCCAGTTAGGATTTAGATTAAACTGGAAAAGAATAAAGTACATGCAGGTACACGAGAAAACAAAATAAGGATCCAACATTTAATTATATATAAATCAACACGCAAGCCAAGGTTTTGTTCTCAGTCTATGTGATAATTAAAAGAAACGCATTATCATTTTGAAACACTACGGAAAATGGCCCTTAGTCCAGTATATGCATTTATATACCATTTGTATATTTTCCTTTTGATCATTGCTTGATATTGTTTAATTCAAGGACAGAACATTCATGATACTCAGAAATACGAGGCAATGACTTCATGTAATAACAGTTCACGCATTCATCAATCCTTGTGTGTTCTGTTATCGCTACACTGTGCGGCGATTTAGATGGAATGGTGGACCAGTTTAGTACCTCGGTGTCAATTTATCAATGACACGCACGTGAATTGATTCATACAACCGAACAACTATCGTAGAATTGTGTAATCTTAAACAAATTTCATCAACTTTGTCATGTTATTTCTTATAATATTCTAGTGAAAACAAATTTTAAAGACGAATTTTCTATAAAAAGCATTATGTCATTTGATCCGTTTCCTGATACTGACCTCATCATATCGGACTTTACATCAAACATAGATTGCTGGCTTGCTTAACATTCTTGCTGATGAAGTCGGTTTTAAAAACCAAAATGTCATTGTTTCGTGTTCGTGATTTTCTGTAGAATATTTGTTTATGAAATTGAGTTGGCAAATTAAATGGTTTGAAAAATATTTCAACAGTATATATTGGTTGTTTAATAATTAATGTTTCTTATGAATTAAGTCGCTTTATTGATAAATAATTTAGATCTTGGAAGCAGGAACACGGAAAAGAGTACAAATTGTTGGGTGAAGACTTTGGACGATTCCAGATATTCAAAGATAATTTAAAGCTAATCAACAAATTAAATGGAATGTACAAGTAAGCAAGTGCCAGATAAAAGTGCCTTTTTATTATCGAGACACTATGAGTGTTACATAGTTCACACATTAGACCGTTGGTTTTCCCGTTTGAATGGTTTTACACTAGTAATTTTGGGGCCCTTTATAGCTTGTTGTTCGGTGTGAGCCAAGGCTCCGTGTTGAAGGCCGTACTTTAACCTATAATGGTTTAATTTTTAAATTGTTATTTGGATGGAGAGTTGTCTCATTGGCACTCACACCACATCTTCCTATATCTAATGATTTTAACTGAAAGTTTAGAAGTATGACAATTTTCTACGGCAGGTATTGCAACAGTTGTTATTGTTTTTTTTAAATGTATTTTTTTTCACATTTTATACACGATCCGTGTTTTTTATTTTTTATATTCATTTGTCTGATAAATACGATAACACAGTCTAATTTCCTTTGGTTTTTAGGACCAAAAACATGCAGACTGAGTGGTTGTATGAAAAAAAAAATCCTGTTAACCTTAATATGTTGCCTCAACTGCGACCACAATCAGAGCAAAACACAAATTAAAATATAATACTGTCTTATAGAAGTAAACCATACATCTCAAATATATCTATGAATTATAATTAGTATACTAGTATTTTAATTGAAGGCAGCTCAGATGTTCAATTTGGCACAAAGTATCCAGCCAAATATCAGACACTCTCCTATAATTACTCCCACTGTCTGAATATTCAATTTAGGTGCGGGAACACCTTATATAGTTTTTAGTGTGGACAGTGCGTAACTTGCCATGTTTTTTATACCCTTTCCAAATTAATTTCTTCATCGTTTATGCCTCAAATGGCAAGTAAGGGACGAAACTTCTGAAGTAATGATTTGGACCATATAAAAAGTTGAAAAATGAAAGTTAAAGCTGTCAAAAGAATTCAAGACCCCTTTAACAAAGAAAAGGTCCGTATTTTGAGTAAAAGCTGATGATTTTTTCTATAATTTGTCCCAAAAGTAGTACTCCACACTTTTAAAATATTATTGAGAAAGAGCAGTGGGATTGTTTCGATTTTTATTGTCTAAAAGAAATGACTGTGTTCTTGGGCCACAGCATGTGATAGAAATTGATAAAAAAAAAAAACCAGAAGAAGCAAATAGTTTATGATTTTTACAACATAAACTAATATAGCATTTAAACTTTATTTCAGAGGGAGGATGGAATTTGCTGCAAACAAATTTGCAGACTTGGATCCAAAAGAATTTCAAAGTAAAATATTGATGCCAAAACGAAGAGCACCAACATTTGAATCATCTAGGTACTACAAACAATTGTTGATATAGGTGGAAACTGTTTGGTTCTTTACATAATTGTTTCTACGGTTGCATTTATCTTGCTGGGAGGTAAAGCAATAGGAAAAGATAAAATACCGAACTCCGAGAATATTTCAAAACGGAAAGTCCGTAATCAAATTGCAAAAAAAAAAAAGCTCAAACACATCAAACTTTAAAACAAGGGAGGGGTTATACTAATCATTATATACAGTTCGCAGGAAAGGGTTTGCTTATTAATTTAACTTGCTGTCAGTCCGTCTCTCCGTTATACATGTGTGTCTCATTTTCAAAGTATAAACAAATATAGCTTCTATATGTATGGTGTACTATGCCATCATGCCGTGTTTTACTTTATTGGATCCATAGGTGTTATAATTCCTGTTTGCCAAAAACGTATATTGTCAACTTCTAAATAGACTGGTTCTCTCCCTCACAACAAATGGGTATCTATGACAACCTTGTTGAGCCAAACATATAAAAGACAGGTAGCCAGTCGAACTTAAAAACAAATCAACCAACAATAAGCGGGAGACTCAGTGTCCTAAAGAAGCAATAGTTCGGAGTACATCCAAATTAACAGTCACAATGCATTTAAAAAAAACTGAATACTTTCTCACAAAGTCTTTAATAATATTTGCAGATATATCAAATCAACAGTCAACGATCCACTTCCAGATTCATTTGACTGGGTTCCAAAAAATATGGTCTCATCTGTAAAGGATCAAGGTATTTTATCATCAAACTTTTACTTTAAAATTTACATGTAAACATTTTTGTTCAGAGGCTAACCGAAGCCCGATTCCAGGTGCAGAATTTTGTTTGCTTTGGGTTTTTGTCTCTTTGACACTCTACTCATTTCCGTTCGAAGATGGAAAACCGCAATTGATTAATATCGCATTCCTCTCAAAACAAAACTTATGAAACTATAAAATGCACCTGGAATAGTCTAACAAAATATAAGTTGTCATTGTACAAATTTTTAATTGATTCAGAGATATATTTCTTTCCTTTCGTCTCGTTTGCATTTTCACATTGAGATTTAATATCACTTTCCCTTTGAAGATGTGTTTCTTCGATAATTATTCGCTCTTTTCATACTTAACTTCTTCGACAATAACCATAATTGATGCGTACTTTCATCCAATTTCAACTGATTTCCGCATTTAAGACTCTAAATGCGAACGTGTTAATTTTGGAAAAAGCCAATACATACATTGTACATCGGAAAGGACATTTCAACTTAGAAAAGAAGAGTCAGCCATTTTGTTTTTCAAATAAAATCAAGCTGAATGTTATTTAAATTGTATTTCAGGAGCTGCCGGCTCTTGCTGGGCATTCAGGTAGACATACAATTCATTTTATTTATTTCTTCTCTTTTTTTGCAAGATAACTTTGTACGAACTCGATATAAAGAGTAATTAAAAAGCATATGCAAATGGGAAGTTACTTTTCTTTTTAATCTTTTCGTCAACATTCCCATCTTTGATAGGATTGCGAATAGAAACGTGGAATTATATACCAAAGACACATTAACACCAACTAAAGAACAGACAACTTCCCAAGGCCACCAATTTAGTCTTCAACGTAGGGATAAAATCCCGCACCCAGATTCAAACACCTGTTAGCTCCTTAGTAACAATATATTCTAGTTAGGCAGCAACCATTTAATTTTCTGGGGGACCTATGATTTTTTTTCTGGACTTATTTTTCGCCTTTGGCGAATACCTAACAATTTTTTCTAGCGTTACATATAGTGGCAGCTGATTATTTTTTCTCAAAAAACTAGAAACAAACTTTTTTTTCCAAAAAAATCCATACCCGCCCCCCCCCCCCCCCCCCCCCCCCCTTCCGAAAATCAAATGGTTGCTGCCTTAGGCGAAATGAACGCTACACTAAATCCTGAAACGTATAAATGAACTAAAATTTGAAAAAAACACACACAAGATTGACAAAGTATATTTTTAGGTGACGTTACTCTTTTAATGACCTCATTTCAAAATATATTCATATATACGTGACATACATGTATTCTCGTGTTATGAAGTAATTGGTCAAACAGCTACTGTAAAGATATAAGGCTTTTGATATAAGTATAATAATAATATTTTAGTACTGTGGAGAATATAGAAGGTCAGTGGGCTATGGCGGGAAAACCATTGACAAACCTGTCTGTTGAACAAGTCGTCGACTGTGATGGAATGGAAGACATTCCGGGGTAGGTGTATTATTCTACGAGCAAGAAAATTTATAAGCTAGTCAAAGGAATACTAAGGGAACATGTTTAAGATAATATAGAATGATTAAAAAAAGAAAGTGGACAAAAAGTCAATGGCAATAAATTTAGACAATAGTTCAATCCTTCATTATGGAATAACAGATAGTCAGATTAAATAAGACATGAAAGGTACACAAACATGACGAAAACAACAACGATCAGACAAAGGGTCACATCTACATGCAGTAAAAGACGGTCTTTGTCAGCTGTGTAAATTGAAAATTTGTGTGTATGCTCCATTTTGAAGGCCTTTCTTTGACCTTTAATGGTTTACTTTTCCAAAATGTGACTTGAATGGAGAGTTGTCCAATTGACACTCATACCACATCTTCTTATTTATAATTATGTAAATCGAGAAAGCTTTTAACAAATTGTGAATCTTGAATTCATTCCTTTTCTCAGAAAGAATGCAGATTGTGGTGTATTTGGTGGTTGGCCATATCTAGCCTATCAGTATATCATAAAGACAGTAAGTATTGTTTTATCGGTTTTAGGGAGGTTCCATTTGATTTTTATAGGGGTGTGTGCCTAAAATGATATTTGAAAAAGGCAGGACAGGAGTTTTGAGTTCAAAAAAAATAAAGGCAAGTGACAATTTGTATAAGAAAAAAGTCAGGATAAACTTTTATTGTTTGCATTGTTACTGTCATATTTATTGTTTTCCTTATTTACTCCTATTTACTCAATTCATCTTTAACGGGTGGGCTACTATATTGTTCTTAAACCGGCAAACCTCGACAGTTTTCGCTTGATTGTTGATTTTTCGGAAGTGTGCTGGAAGTATTAGCATTGATTTAAATCTTCTTTTTTATTTCCTCATTATATTACAATTTAAAATTTAAGGGTGGTCTGTCTACCTGGAGCGACTATCCATATTGCAGTGGTGACACAGCTGATAAACACCACCCCGAAGATAACTGTATGCCATGCCCTGCACCGGGATTTAACGCCTCGTTATGTGGGCCTCCAGTACCATACTGTAACATGTCACAGAGTTGTGTAGCTAAACTTGACAAATCTAAACTTGTAAATGGACTACAGCTGTCATCCTGGAATGCTATTGATCAGGTGTGATGTTATTTCATTATCAAAATGGCATGAAAAGCCACATTCAAATATGTGTATCACAAAATGAAACTACTACGTCACGGTAACTTATTTAGAAAAAACACAAAATGAAACTACTACGTCACGGTAACTTATTTAGAAAAAAATAAAACAGGCAATACAACAAAAATCAAATGGCTGAAATTAAAAACTGAAATCGACTTGTAAAAAGATAAAGATCACGTTCTTTCTAAATTAATCCATGTATTAAAAAAGAGAATGGAAATTGGGAATTTGTCAAAGAGACAACAACCCGACCAAAGAGCAGATAGCATCCGACAGCCACAAATGAGTCTTAAGCACAGCAAAAAATATAGCCTCAGCTGGTCCCTAAACAAAAATGTGTACTAAATCAAGTTCAGCGAAATTTAACGTCATACTACATTAATATTGTTAACTCAAAACAAATACATAAACTAAAATTAGGAAAAACCAAAACTTGAAGACTATAATTCCAAAGGCCAAGTTTATATATTCTGCTGATCGTGGATTTTTGTTTATTATTTTAAGATACTGTAACGGGTTAACACTTCTTTAGTTAAATAATACAATATTTAATGCATAAAATGTATATGTGTGTGTTTACTTTTTAGAATGAGACAGTTGTAGCAGAACAGCTAATGAAGATAGGGCCTCTGTCTATTGCAATAAATGCTGAATTGTTACAATTATATCACAAAGGTGTATTCGAACCGCACCACTGTGATCCAAAGAATCTTGATCATGGTAATTTATTTAACTGTTTGAAACGTTTAAGAATTTCAAATTTTTGAGGGTTTTGATGAGGGTCCTTCAATTCTGTATTCTTTAATTTTTTACGCCATTTTGCTTTATTCTTTATAAATTTTTCCTATTCTACATTGCTATTATATTTTAGCACATCAGTTTTCTTTCTTCTTTGTTGTGTAGTTTTTTCTGTAGTATTGCCCCATGGGTTCTTTCTTCGGTATACCCAAGCCAGACCCTCAAAGGATATTATTCTCTTTGAAACGTAAGTGACCTGAATCTTATATAGAAAATGGTGGATTGCACCTGGTTAAAAAGCTAGCTAACCCTCTCACTTGTGTGACAGTCGCATCAAATGCAATTATATTAAAAGTCATCTTCGCTAGCCAAGGGTTACGATCCACTCCCGCTCTCTTCACGTGAAGAGAGCGGGAGTGGATCGGAACCCTTGGCTAGCGAAGATGATTAAAAGTGAAAAAAAACCTTTTAAAATAAACCTATTTAGTATAAAAAATTACGATTGAAAAAAAATAATGGTTCTGTCTATACATGTATATATTTATTTATTTTCAGCCGTTTTATTGGTTGGCTTTGGCAAAGAAAAAACTTTGTTTGGAGAGAAATCATTTTGGAAAGTAAAGAATTCATGGGGACCAAAATGGGGACTAAATGGATATTTCCAGATAAAAAGAGATGTTGGCATGTGTGGAATAAACACACAAGTTACGACGGCTGTTCTTAGTCAGCCCAACAAATAATACAATGTTCTGGTTATTGGGATATATGAATTGCTAACAATGAATATTAAATCTATTTTACACTGTTCTTTACTAATATATTTTCAAATTATGCATAATTAAAAAAAAAAAGACTTATATAAGTTTTTTACGGTTTAATTTCCATTACATGTGTGTGACACTATTCTAATAGTGATACATAATTTAAAAACTGTCTCCTTTCTGTGTGTATTTAACTAACGAAGTATGCTAAAAAAAAATATGAATATTAATAAATTAAATAATATTGAAGTTTTTTTTTATCGGATATGTTCCGTTTGTCGTAACTATAAACCCCGTTCCCTTTCCGCAAAGGTGGTCTACCTAGTAAGACTATTTACCGGGTTTTTGATAACATGAGCAACGTTACATTATGGGTGCCACATGTGGTGCAGGATCAGATCTGTTTACCCTTCCGGAGCACCTGAGATCCCATCCAGTGTTTGGTTGTGTTCGTTTAGCTTAGTCTTTGTTTTTTTCTGATTCGTCTTGTTTTCTATCATTTGTTTGTCTTTTTCCCTTTTAGACATGGCGTTGTCAGTTTATTTTCGATCTATGGGTTTAAATGTCCCTCTGGTATCTTTCGCCCCTCTTTTTTAACACATCAATATCCATGATACTTTTTGAGTAAATCAATAGATACATGTAGCAATAGCATGGTTAAAGTCATGGATCAATGTTTTATTAATGTAACACACACAAATGCACACGGGAATATTTATTATGGAGCATGTGGAGTTCATTAATTCTATAAAACTTTTTAATTGCTACTGGTTTTTTTTAGAAAATATAAACCAACTGGTAGCAAATGTATTCATTCTTATTCAGCTACAGATAAATACATAATATGTAAATCATTCAACCTTTACATATTCTGTCACCCCAAGGCCTCCGTATTTTGACATCTATTTTTATCGACATTGTTTTGAAATGGAGAGATCACATGAGATATTCATTCTGCTATGGCTTGTAAATATAACTGTCGGGTAAGATATGCTTTAAGTTTATTAATTTATATTCCTAAGTTATCACTTGTTTTCAATGTAAATGTTATATTTTCAAAATCCATTCGTTATGGACTAATGTCGACTTTGTTTTGATTTGTGAACTTTGTCAACAAAGAAATGGTGATATGTACGACAGGCCATAAGCATCACGAATTATATCTCTTTTTCAATTAATGAATTAAAAAAAAGTGTGTAATTTAAATCAGAAAATGGAACCGTTTTGGGTTTTTCAAGATGATATTTGTAAGATATCAATTATCATTTCAAGAACATGTATCATGATGCCAGTGACATGTACAAAAAAAAAGGGGGGGGGCTATGGGGTTTAAATAATGCAAACAGTGTAGAATAATAGGTTAACAATATGTAGAACATGAAAATAATTGACGAATAGACATCAACTGAGTGCTTTCATTAATTGGTATAAACAGGTTGGGAACAAACCCCCTGTATGGTGATTTTACCTATATCAGTAGAGGGATAATCCTTCTTTAGAGGGATAAGTTTATCCCTCTATAGAAGGGTATTTTTATTTGTACTGGATTTAAAGCAAATTAGGCCAGAATGGCATTTTCGAGTTATATTGGCTATAATCTCTAGCATTATATGAATCAACATATGCACTTTACCATTGGGATAACCAGTTTTCTGCTAAAGTGACAAAACTTGCAATATATTGTATACCTATCTGAACACCTGATGAACAACAAAAGGAATAGTTGACCTTTAAATTTCATGTTAAATCTAACAATAAAAATTCTGTTCAGTGAGGCATAAGTGAGTAGAATTTACCTGATCATCACAGCTTTCAATCATGGTGAACAATAGATTTTATGTTTAGTCAGATAAGCATCAAACTGGACATGTGCATATTAAATCAAGTACATCAATTGGTGCATCAACTGTTCTAGGATACTGCCATAATAAGTAGAGAATGCCATTCTGCCCTCTTTTGATTTAAATCCAGTCTAAACAAAAATACCCCTCTATAGAGGGATACTTTTACCCCTCTATAGAGGGATACTTTTACCCCTCTATAGAAGGATTATCCCTCTATACAGGTATAATAACCATATAGAAGGATTATCCCTCTATACAGGTATAATAACCATATAGAGGGTTTGTTCCCAACCTGAGAAAGAATAGATCGAGAAAAGGAAATAAAGTTTGTAATGCAGATCTAGAGGATCCGCATCAGTAGACCCCTCCGATGTATGATCGGTTATGGTTTATAGTTTTGAAAACTTTTTTTTCGTGGAAAAATGGAGACAGATATTTTCCGAAGAAAAAAACTCATCATTAGTTAAAGTACCGTTTATACGACCACAAACAAATTTTAGGTATCGTATAATGTTATGATGTCGTCGTCGTCGTCTTCTTCGTAGTCTGAGTCATTGTCTGAAGACACATTGGTTTCCGGACAATGACTTTAGTTTAAGTAACTAGATCATTATGATTTTTTTCTCAAAAGGTTTAATGCCACAAAAGAAAAGTTAGGGTTTTGGGGGATGATGGTCAAAACCGTTTAGGAATTAGGGGTCCAAAAGGGGCCAAAAACAAGCATTTTTCTAGTTTTAGGATAATTATAAATTGTGTATAAATATTTCTATTGCTCTGAAATTGTACCACAAATAGATACCACAAGTAAAGCATTTTTCTAGTTTCCAGACAAAAACTTGTGTGTAAGTGTATGGATCTCTCTGAAATTGTACCACAAGGTTCCATACTACAAAGGGACGCTTGGATTGAGTTTTGGGGTTGATTGCTCCATGGGGGTTTCAATAAGTTGGGGGATGCGGGAATTGTTGTTATTGTTTTAAGGGAATCATATTTTTTTTTCAATTTTTCGGTTGCACCATAAATTTATGTTGTGTCAGCAACCTATATTTTGTCAAAAATGGAATCAAAAGTCAAATTCAAACAGTATCAATCTTAAATATTGCGTCTAAATTTGCGCAAACTACTCAGGGTTCGACATCTGCTGTCGTATCAGGCTGCGCTCAGCATTTTATTATGTTTAATTATGCTAGACACGTGTTTGTAGAAATAGTACTGAAGTTTGAAGGCATGGGGTAGGCAATGAGTGTTACAAGAAAAGAAAAAAATATAATTCGGAATATTTTGATTAATTTGATGTTCGTCTCGTGCTAAAGCCAAAATTGAATGTTCTCCTACCTCAAACGGAGGATATGGGGTAGATGGGTTGTAGAGACTGTTCATTTTTTACCTCTGTATTTCTGTGTTAGACGATGACCATTCGAAGGGGGCGCTACCAGTGCGCAACTCTCTGCTTATCCTCAGTTGTCATGAGGACCATTGGTGTCCACTACATGATTCACCTAAGAAGCCGAACCCATTGCCCGAGGGTTGACATGGCTACGATACACTATAATCATATCTTCAAAAGGAGCTGATTATATGGGATTGGTGATACCCTCAGGAATTATACTTTTACCAGCAGTCCAAATTAAGCCAGTTTGAAATCTCAATTTTAGCTTCATTCAACGGTCTTTAAGCTAGTTTTCTCTCCATTCTCCATACGACTAGACAGAAAATGATAAGTACATTAGACATAGGCACCTTAGAGGACACACAATGGTAAGCTACTATATACTATTGAGGAAAACAGCTGATAGGTATTTGTTTTTACGCTTACGGATATACGGATGTATGGGTTACTATTAGATAAATTCATAAACCGTGTTTTATTCAACGCTTTGCAGAACTAGTACATTAGCTGCTCTTTACTAGAGGGTGGTATATGATTTAAAGTGACGGTTAATTTTTACACCTTGTAAATGAAGTTTTAACGTATATTGAGAAAGTAAGATCTGAATGATGAAATGAAAAAAAATGACATGAATTGCATTATTTCTCGCTGTGTTGAAGACATATTGGTTGACTTTGGCTTTGTTTCTGCTCTTAAGTCGGTTTGTTGTCTCTTTGGCACATTTTACTTTTCCATTCTCAATTTTATTAAAAAAAGAGCCATGGCCATTTTCCCCTGGATTCTTTTAATTCGATAAGATAGGCTAATCATGTTTTAAATAGCACGATAGATTCTAATTATAGTACATGGAAATTCGTCACATTATCTATTTTCATACCTTGAACAGGTATTCCTACGAAAAACAAGGCCAAGACTATTGATTTTGTTCAATTGTTAACACCCTTTATGCGCATAAGGGACCATACCACGTAACTTGTCAAGAAGCAAAACAATATCGAACAAATTCAAATGGGATGTTGCTTTTCTCATTCTAAAACATGTATATCTGTATTTGTCCTTGTCTTTTAAGGTTTTATCGTCTTTAAGATAAGATAACCATGATAAGATAATATATATTTTAACCGGAGAACATCTTGCATCAGTTGGTCATAGATCACCTTGTGTTACTAACACAGTCATGTTATATGGCCTTTTCTGGAATTTTAACAAATCGTCCCTTAGTTGTGATACAGATACAACAGCTTCTTGATGTTTTACATACAATCACGATTTGTAGTGTTAACAGTAACTCAATTATTCTGTGGTGTTGTCTTATTTTCTGATGACTTAGATACCGGTGCAGGGACGGTGGTAAAACATTCAGTACTAGTATCTACACGGAATTGGCGACAAATCTGATTGCTGCTGACTGCATTTGTTACATATTAAATCATGTTCAAAAAAAGTTTAATGGCCTTATTTTATGTTATGTGTATATAATACACGCATAAGTTAGGATTTATTGCTATATAATCAATTCTCATGTTATTGGTTATGTACAGGCACCTTCTTCAGTTTGACGGCAGTTGTTCCTTGCATACTGTATATGTAATAAATGTAAACCCATGAATAGAAATTAAGTCAAATGTACAGTCATAGGAATGCACACAATTAGCGATACAGTATTTTTTTTCATATGAGTTTTACTATATAGTCAAAATGAACCAGAATGACTCTGAATTAAGCAAACATTCGAAAAAAATATGCATAGACACATTAAAATTTAAGATAAAAACACAAAAATGCAAAAAGACTCGGCGAGATTCGAACCCTATCTTGAAAACATTCTTTCATATGCTCGACTGATTGCTCGACTGATTGAGCCACGGCGATGTTTGACATCAACGTTCTTATTAATAGTAATGCATATTAGTATAACTCAATGAATAGTTTTCATTATATAACTTGTTTACATATACTTTTTTCTGTAGAAAATTCTTTAATTTATTCATAGTTAGAAGAAGTTTACTTTATTTTAATTGCTTCCTTCCTTCACTATTTTTTACTGGTCACTCGTTTCTTATGACTTTAAGGAGCTATATCGGTACAATTTAGCGATGTTATTTTATATAATAAGGACACACTAAACCAATTTCATTTTAGAGGAAAGAGGTAGTATAGATTGCCACAGTCACGAAAAACATATTTTTTTTTGTGGAGGGGGGGGGGGGGGGGTTGAAATGTCCTTCTTGGGGGATTCCCTGTTTTTCCCCCCTAAAAACACCTTAAATCCCGTATATTGGACTTTCTTCCTTTTTTAGGGTTAAATTAAATATTTATCACACATATCATAATATATGTAAATCGAGATATTGATTAAAATACATTTTTATTTTTTGTTTGTATAATAGTAAATTTCATTCTGTCGGCACTTTTTGAAATTGGCCCTTCTGTGAAAAAAAAATCACGACAAATTGGCCCTACCTCTTTAACATTGTTATAATTGAACGCATAAAATGGACGCATTTACAAAAAGTTGGAGTCTACATCCTCGATCAGCGGTCTACAAAAGTAACGTGAATAAATCGTCAGTGCCTAATTTATGAGTCAAGTCAATGCAACCCTGTTGATCACCTTTTTTTCAAATATATATTGCATTAGCACACGGCCTACGCTACTTACAGTGACCATATCTCATTAAACGTTAAATAATTTCCGTTTACTAGTATTGATACGCAGTGTAATATCTGACTTTTTTGCAACCAACAAAAGTTGTGAACATTGACATTGGATTTTAAGAAACTATAGGTATGTTACATTCATATGAAATAAAATTAAGTATTTACACATCATGTAGAAAAAAGACATTATTTTGTTTTCCCTTTCGTGACGATTTTAATTTTTTTTCCAGCTTTCTTTACACCGCAGACCCAGATTTAGCAAAGCAATTATTTCAGTAAGTTTAATTTTATACAGTTTAGTGACACCGGCGACGAAATTTCGCTGAAATGTATCATGACTTTGTATTTTCATTAAAATGTTTTACACGTAAGTGTCCAATACCATCAATGCCTTTATAATACGCCATTGGTTACGTCAAACTTATTGTTTTGGGGAGGGACTTAGGAACGATTCTGTAGTTCAAGCTATTTTCACAAATTTGTTTGAAGAAACAAATTCAATCTGTTTTCGTCATATATCTACTAAATATAGAACAAAGAGATGTGGTGGGACTACCAATCGGACATTCAACAGTACCCTAAATGATGCAAATGGAGCCTTGTCTTGTCCTTCGAGTTTCTTCAGCATCCCTGAACAGTTACACTTATAGAATATTTACATTTGCTTTGGATTTCAAACTTTGTTAACATTATGGTTTAGATGGAGAGATGTCTCATTGGCACTCATACCACATCTTCTTATATATATAATATATGGAGCTACATAAGCCGCATTCCTCTTCTACCCTTAGTCCGCTTCAGTTAAATATAAATAAACTCATCATAGATATATGTACCACTGGCAGGATTAAATTTTGTATTTACGCCAGACGCGCGTTTCGTCTACAAAACACTCATCAGTGACGGTCGGATACAAAAAAAATTAAAAGGCCAAATACAGTACGAAGTTGAAGAGCATTGAGGACCAACATTCCTAAAAGGTTTCCCAAATACAACTAAGGTAATCTATTCCTGAGATAGGAAAGCCTTATTATTTAACAAATTCAAAGATTTGTAAACAGTTAATTTATAAATATGACCATATCAATGATAATTCATGTCAGCACAATAGTTCTGTCTGGGCTGGTGATACATGTACCTCTAGGGGAATTAAAATTCCACCAGCAATTGTAGAGTAAGTAATCTACACATAAATATGATTGAAAATAAATTTTTGAAGATGAATAATAATGATGATTTTTAAGGACATGGAAACTGGAAAACGGGAAAGAATATAATGGAGTCGACGAAGAGCAGACGAGATTTGATGTATTTTATGATAACATAAAGACCATCAATAAATATAACAAAATGTACCAGTAAGTATTTTAAATATTTTTAATAATTAGTCTCCTTTTGCTTTGAGAAATATGAAGACAAAGTGATTTGTATTCGTTTCAATTTGAACTCAATGTGTCAAAACAACTGGGACATTTTCATGATTTTCTCCATACTTTTGTTGCGTTTTGATGGTTGTCAACCATTCTGGGAGTTAGTATCGAGCCAACACATTTGTTTTTGCCTTGGTAATTGTGACACAATGCAGGGTCAGAATTACAGCTCTTCTATAAAAGCATGCAAAACAAACTTTTGATCATCTTGCTTGCTATGTTTGCTTGGATGTTTGCAAACAATAGGCGGGCGGAGTTTAAGTCTGTTTACTATATACTGGGATTTGATTGGACAATATAAATTGACTTGAAATGAAGTTAATGTTAGTGTCAAATCAAATTCCAGTATATAGTAAACAGACTGAAACAGACTACCTACCTGTACAAACATGGAAACAAATAAAACCAGCATGTTTTCCAACGGTTTGCTTTGCATGTTTTTATAGAAGAGCTGTAAACGTTGTTTTTTTTTAACTTATTGAAATCGATTATTTATAAGTCTATTTTATAAACTAACCGCCTCGCTGGTCTTGTGGAAGCGTGTTCGTCTCGAGTGCGGGGGGTTCGAACTAAGGCTGGATCTAAACCAAAGACTCTAAAATTGGTAATTGGATGCCTCTCTACCAAGCTCGCAGCTTTAATCATGTGCAGTAAGAGCAGAATGGTTGGTCTGACTGACTCAGAATAATGTGTCCTAATAAGGTGATATGTTTTTCTGTGGACAGTTACCTTGTTAGCTAGCACGTTAAATATCCGGCTCCATGTGTCGGTCTACTACAAAGGAGGGTATATAAAAAAATCATATTACATGTTTTCGTCTTTACTTGAATATGATTGTATATTAAAGTTTGGCGCTGGAAGTTAAGCAGTCACCCACCATCATCATCATCAATATAATAAACATAATGCATTCACTTATTCCCATAATATTAAAACTTCTTATCAGTGTCACATATTGATGTTGAGGCAATGTTGCAAATGTATACATGTTTTGAAAATATATACATCTAATGATATGTGATTTTAAACTAGATTTAATGAATCGAACTCTCTAAAAGAGTATTTATACATGTAGACTACTTTCGTGGAATATTAAAATTGCATATATTTAAATTTTTATTACTAAAATTAAGCTATTTGATTCATTTGTAGGCCAGAAACAATTTTTGCCTTAAATAAGTTTGCTGACATGTCGCCATCCGATTTTCAGAGTAAAATCCTGATGTCCGACCGTGAACCTCCAACGTTTGAAAACGACAGGTAAACACGTGAAGATAAATAAACTTTTAGACAGTAATTTTGTATGCCCCATTTATGGACATTATGTTTTCTGGTCTGTGCGTCCATTTGTCCGTCCGTTTGTTTGTTCGTCTGTTCGTCCGTTCGTCCGTGCGTCCCGCTTTAGGTTAAAGTTTTTGGTCGAGGTAGTTTTTGGTGAAGTTGAAGTCCAATTAACTTGAAACTTAGTAAATATGTTTCCTATGATATGATCTTTCTAATTTTAATGCTAAATAAGAGATTTCATTCCATTTTCACGGTCTATTGAACATTAAAATGAAAATGCAGATGGGGCATCTGTGTACTGGGGACACATTCTTGTCTTTTCTGACTAGGTCCGATTAAGTTGTGTTACATCTAACAAAGTCTATCCAAATTATTTTTACCAAGAATTCCGCACAGCCGGTGGTAGCGGCCGTCTTAAACTTGCAGTGAGGTGAGAGTATTTTCCGGCTTGGTGATGAAAGCCTCACTGTGACTTTTGGATGAAGTAGAGCGATAAAGCGCTGTTCCTTTGACTCTTGTGCTGTGTCTTTTCCGTGCATGTAGTGATTTTCTTGTCATGGATGGACAATATCTTTTGTAAAATTGAAAAGGCTGGATTTGACATATAAACAGTACATGCAAGGGAACAACACCTCCAAAGTTTGTATTGCTTTTCTTTATCTCAATCATAGTGAGGCATTAAACACGGAGAAAAACCTGCATCCTCACTGTAAGTTCAAAACGACCGCTCACACCGTTATTCTATATAAGCAATGACTAAGTCGTATATGCATATCTAAAATAGAATAAAACAAGAATGTGTCCATAGTACACGAATGCCCTACATGCACTATCATTTTCTATGTTTAATGGACCGTGAAATTAGATCAGAACTCTAATTTGGCTTTGAAATTAGTAAGATCAAATAATAGGAAACATGTGTATTAAGTTTCAAGTTGATTAAACTTGAACTTCATTAAAACGACCTTGACCAAAAACTTTAACAAGGGGCGGAACAGACGGACGAACGGACGAACAAATGGACGCACAGATGGGACATAAACAATATAAACGAGATACATAAATTGTAAATGTTTTATAATTATACATTGGCCGATATTTTCTGCTCTTAGATATTATAAGCACGAAATAGTCATCTAGAATACTAGTATTAAAGGTGAATCTTCTGCTTTTTTAATTATTAATTCAAATCAACGAAAAGGAAATGATTCGAACTTTGTTTTAGCTAACACAATGGTAATTTAACGCATTTCATAAAAATGTTTAAATACACTAAATATTGTGTATCATTTATTCGAGCCTTCGGCTGTAGTAAAAAAAGCGAGACATAGCGATCCTACATCCCGTCGCCGTCGTCGTCGTCGGCGATGTCCACAAATATTCACTCTGTGGTTAAAGTTTTTGAAACTTTAATTACTTTTTTAAACTATCCTGGATTTCTCTCAAATGTGGACAGGAACTTATTTATGATCATATGATAGTATCCAGAATTTAATTTGGTAAAAAAAATCCATTTTTTCCGTATTTTACTTATAAATGGAATTATTTATTCTGCCGGAAAACATAACATTCACTTTGTGGTTAAAGTTTTTTTTTAAATTTTAATAACTTTCTTAAACTATTCTGGGTTTGTACTATACTTGGACAGTAGCTTGTTTATGATCATAAGATAGTATCCAGAATTTAATTTTGTAAATACAATCCATTTTTTCCATATTTTTTTTTATAAATGGAATTAGTTTTTCTGCCGGAAAACATTACATTCACTTTGGGGTTAAAGTTTTAAATTTTTTTAACAACTTTCTTAAACTATCTTGGGTTTTTACCAAACTTGGACAGTAACTTGTTTATGAACAGAAGATAGTATCCAAAAGCAATTTTTTTTAAAAGATAAATTCATTTTTTCCGTATTTTTCTTTAAATGGACTTAGATTTTCTGCCAGGAAACAACACATTCACTCTGTGATTAAAGCTTTTAGAATTTTGCTAACTTTCCTACACTATTTTCTATTTGTACCAAACTTGGACAGATTCTGAAGCTTGTTTATGATCAAAAGCTAGTATCTAGAAGGAAACTTTGTTAACATTTTGTTCCTGTGTATCTGTATTTTACTTATAAATGAACTGAGTTTTTCTTCCAGTAAACATTTCATATAGTTTGCTGTTAAAGTTTTTAAAACATTTATTTTATTCATAAACTATCCTGGATTTTTTAACAAACTTGGACAGAAGCTCCTTACAATCAAAAGATAGTATCAATAGGAATATTTTTTATTGATTTTCCCTCTTATTTTTCTTAAGCAGGGCTTGCGATTTACAGCAAAAGAAGGCTAGACACTGGATTCTGCGGAACCCTTACGAATTTTTAACATTAATAGTCATAATTCAACTTTATAATCCTAATCTAGATATATCAAAGGTGAAAAGGGATTTCATCTTCCTGACTCATTTGACTGGGTTCCGAAAAATGTGGTAACATCCGTCAAGAACCAAGGTAAGAGTATATTTAGTAAGCTAAATATAATGTTGCTAACTAACAAGTATTTGGTGTGTCATCCTTATTGTAAAAGGTGCAAGCTTTTGTTGATCATTCATCTTAACAAAAAGATAATGGCTATCTTTCGTTACTTGCCAGAAAGTTAAGATGTTAAACTTGTCATAGATAATAGAATTAATATTATGTATAGCAGACGCACGTTCTGTCTACTAAAACAAAAAATCAATTTTACAATTTACTCGTACGAAGACCAGTATACAAATTAACTCTGAGCTTCTTTGTCACCTGTGAGTACAATAATTACATACATATCTCCTATATTATGTATTGTGTTTACATGCACATGCTATGTAAAATAAATGAGTACTGATGATTATTGCTTTTAACTTTTAAAAGTGCAAATATAGCATGCAGGGAAATGCATATTTTAGCCTGTCACAAATTAATCAATCAAGCTAAAATATATATTCTCTTTTTTACAGAAGAAAATTTTATATGAAACACAAATATTTTGCTATATATTTTAGGGGCAGCTGGTTCCTGTTGGGCTTTTAGGTACGTTTGCTATATGTACCATAGTTACATCAATGATACCAATTTTACAAGATCAGAAGAGACTTTCAAAAATATATGTCTCTTCGGTGATGCTCAAGGCCAACATACATGTATATGAAAATCCAAAGCTTAAAAAAAGCATAGTTTTAATGTTATCCAACAAAAAGGACGAAAATATAGTTTTGCCTAAGTCGGACAATGAATCCGAGCTTTAAATGAGAGAGCTTAATAGTTAACATATAAAAATGAATTCTTTCAAACATAATGTTTGGTTATGAGTTTTGATCTAATGTATGAGAAGTGCAGAAGATATATAATTATTTACATTTACAAAGTTAGACATATATATATGTAAAGTAATATATAAACAGTCTATAAAATGGAGCATAACTTTCAGTATTTATCATATTGGTATGCTTAAATTTCAATTATAGCACAATTGAAAACGTAGAGGGACAGTGGGCTTTGTCAGGACAGCCACTACTGAATTTATCTGTCGAGCAAGTGGTTGATTGTGACGGATTTGAAGATATTTCCAGGTAAATAATGAATAATTTATAAAAGTCATTGCATGTTTTTGAAGATATTTCCAGGTAAATAATGAATAATTTATAAAAGTCATTGCATGTTTTTGAAGATATTTCCAGGTAAATAATGAATAATTTATAAAAGTCATTGCATGTTTTTGAAGATATTTCCAGGTAAATAATGAATAATTTATAAAAGTCATTGCATGTTTTTGAAGATATTTCCAGGTAAATAATGAATAATTTATAAAAGTCATTGCATGTTTTTGAAGATATTTCTAGGGAAATAATGAATAATTTATAAAAGTCATTGCATGTTTTTGAAGATATTTCCAGGTAAATAATGAATAATTTATAAAAGTCATTGCATGTTTTTGAAGATATTTCCAGGTAAATAATGAATAATTTATAAAAGTCATTGCATAATTTTGAAGATATTTCTAGGTAAATAATGAATAATTTATAAAAGTCATTGCATGTTTTTGAAGATATTTCCAGGTAAATAATGAATAATTTATAAAAGTCATTGCATGTTTTTGAAGATATTTCTAGGGAAATAATGAATAATTTATAAAAGTCATTGCATGTTTTTGAAGATATTTCTAGGGAAATAATGAATAATTTATAAAAGTCATTGCATGTTTTTGAAGATATTTCTAGGGAAATAATGAATAATTTATAAAAGTCATTGCATGTTTTTGAAGATATTTCTAGGGAAATAATGAATAATTTATAAAAGTCATTGCATGTTTTTGAAGATATTTCCAGGTAAATAATGAATAATTTATAAAAGTCATTGCATGTTTTTGAAGATATTTCTAGGGAAATAATGAATAATTTATAAAAGTCATTGCATGTTTTTGAAGATATTTCTAGGGAAATAATGAATAATTTATAAAAGTCATTGCATGTTTTTGAAGATATTTCTAGGGAAATAATGAATAATTTATAAAAGTCATTGCATGTTTTTGAAGATATTTCTAGGGAAATAATGAATAATTTATAAAAGTCATTGCATGTTTTTGAAGATATTTCTAGGGAAATAATGAATAATTTATAAAAGTCATTGCATGTTTTTGAAGATATTTCTAGGGAAATAATGAATAATTTATTAAAGTCATTGCATGTTTTTGAAGATATTTCTAGGGAAATAATGAATAATTTATTAAAGTCATTGCATGTTTTTGAAGATATTTCCAGGTAAATAATGAATAATTTATAAAAGTCATTGCATGTTTTTGAAGATATTTCTAGGGAAATAATGAATAATTTATAAAAGTCATTGCATGTTTTTGAAGATATTTCTAGGGAAATAATGAATAATTTATAAAAGTCATTGCATGTTTTTGAAGATATTTCTAGGGAAATAATGAATAATTTATAAAAGTCATTGCATGTTTTTGAAGATATTTCTAGGGAAATAATGAATAATTTATAAAAGTCATTGCATGTTTTTGAAGATATTTCTAGGGAAATAATGAATAATTTATAAAAGTCATTGCATGTTTTTGAAGATATTTCTAGGGAAATAATGAATAATTTATAAAAGTCATTGCATGTTTTTGAAGATATTTCCAGGTAAATAATGAATAATTTATAAAAGTCATTGCATGTTTTTGAAGATATTTCTAGGGAAATAATGAATAATTTATAAAAGTCATTGCATGTTTTTGAAGATATTTCTAGGGAAATAATGAATAATTTATAAAAGTCATTGCATGTTTTTGAAGATATTTCTAGGGAAATAATGAATAATTTATAAAAGTCATTGCATGTTTTTGAAGATATTTCTAGGGAAATAATGAATAATTTATAAAAGTCATTGCATGTTTTTGAAGATATTTCTAGGGAAATAATGAATAATTTATAAAAGTCATTGCATGTTTTTGAAGATATTTCCAGGGAAATAATGAATAATTTATTAAAGTCATTGCATGTTTTTGAAGATATTTCCAGGGAAATAATGAATAATTTATAAAAGTCATTGCATGTTTTTGAAGATATTTCTAGGGAAATAATGAATAATTTATAAAAGTCATTGCATGTTTTTGAAGATATTTCTAGGGAAATAATGAATAATTTATAAAAGTCATTGCATGTTTTTGAAGATATTTCTAGGGAAATAATGAATAATTTATAAAAGTCATTGCATGTTTTTGAAGATATTTCTGGGTAAATAATGAATAATTTATAAAAGTCATTGCATGTTTTCTATCAAAACAAGAGTTGCGCCTTTATTATTGATTATTTAAGATAGAACAAGTAATTTATAATTATTAGATAGTGTATATTTCAATAACTATACCTTATCTGCAACTTAAAGTTTCGTCACCGATGGGGTCACCTACTATAGTCAAAATACTGCCCATTAGCAACATTAGTGTACAGCTGTAAAAAAAAACATGAATCGATTAAGCAAGAAAATTATCCGGGTCACACATGAAAACTGAGGGAAATACATCAACTATGAAAAGAAAACGGAACAACAGAAACACTGCACTGCTACAATAACAAATGCAAACATGCATAGAAACGGGCTTTTTGATAACAACGGCTATATTCCTGACTTGATACAGGACATTTAAGGAGAACAAATGGAGAGTTTAACCTGGTTTTTAAAACGTATCAATTGATCTGATTTGCAAATGATAGGGTTATGCAAATGTCACAGGTACTTTGACTGTAATGGTTTAATTTAATTATGGTAAAGTGATCTTTAAGACAATGTCAACATCATTCCTATTCCAAATAACCAATCGTATCCTTATAACTTATTAAATTCATTGCATTGTAGAAAGAATGCTGATTGTGGAGTGTTTGGTGGGTGGCCTTATCTTGCTTATCAATATATTATGAAAACAGTATGTATTTCATATATATAAGGCCAATTGTCAATAGTATGACTTCATACTTGCCAGCAGATGACTGATTATCATATGTTTTTGGATCTGTATGAACATTTACGAGAAATTACGAGTGAGGATTTGCTCAACTTGGTAAAGTGAGCATTCTTGTTTTTATTTGTAGAAAGCAACACATACATATACATTCTTTCCACCTTTTGGTATCTATGTAAAAATTCCAACTCACACATGAAACATTTCAAATTGATTTAACCATAACAAGATTGAACGAAATTTTCTGACCTCTGTCTCAGTGTTGAGGTATAAGAACTCGGTTTACCTTAATTCATATGGAACCAATGACTTGTGAAAAATAATGTTAATCAAATTCTTGCACCAATGCATGAATATATCAAAAACTTAGTCTCATGTACACGGTTTTATCATATTTTACGCACCCGTTTCGTGAAATCGTCAAAGATCATTTCACTCGGTCAGTATTGCTGTTAAAATATAGCAGGTAATTAATGCCCGTGTTTCGAAGCCGAATTGTTTGTATACACTCAACAAATAAGCATGAATATTCAGGTAAGCATGTATAACATGTACCATAACATATGATGTATTTCAATAAAGGAGCGATGTTAACGTTTATTGACTCTCACAGACAATTTGGTTTTCCGTTTCTTACTAGCGCATTGTGATCACCGTATTTTTACAAAAAATGTCATGTTGAGGTAACTGGATACGGACATCATATCTGTGAACAATTACAGAAAAAGTAAAATATCTTCTAAATTTGGACAAATCAAAGAATTTTCTCCCGAAAAATATGTAAGTGCAATAAGTTTTATAATAAAAACTAGGCAATAAGTTATAAAAACATGCATACTTTTATTTTACACTAAAGTTTCATATGACTATAAATTGTCAAAATCTGGTTTTAAAACCATTAAATTTATGAATATAATTGTCTTTCTATGCATGCACTGTCCTTTTTACATCGACAAAGCTATTGTTTTGTTGGTACAACTCATAAACAGTATTAGTAACATGTCAAATGTAAGAATCTCCATGGATTTGTATTTGTTTTGTAGGGAGGCATAGAGTCGTCACGTGACTATGGTTACTGTAGTGGTGATACAGACACCAAACACCAAGAAAACAATTGTTTACCATGTCCACCACCTGGTTTTAATAGTACATTGTGTGGTCCAGCAGTTCCATATTGTAACATGTCTCAAAGCTGTGTGGCAAAACTTGATAAAACCAAATTTGTGAAGGGTTTGAAAATAACGGATTGGAAAGCCATTGATAAGGTATTGTACTAAAAATAAAATATTTACAATGTAATAAATAAACTCATTTTTTTAACATAAATGAGGCCGTTAGTTTTCTCGCTTGAATTGTTTTACATTGTCTTATCGGGGCCTTTTATAGCTGACTATATGCGGTATGGGCTTTGCTCATTGTTGAAGGCCGTACGGTGACCTATAATTGTTAATGTTTGTTTCATTTTGGTCTTTTGTGGAAAGTTGTCTCATTGGCAATCATACCACATCTTCTTTTTATATCATCATTGATAACAGGATTGTAAATTTGAATTCAAATTTTGGTCTACAAAAGACTCATCAAAGTAAAAAGAAATTGACAAAAAAGCAAGTATCATACTAAATTAAAGAAAATTATGTTGTGAACTTTCTACCATTTTCATAAAAGTATTTTTTTAAATTTATTACATTATATTTTCGTTGATTAAAATTCATTCTTAGGTTGTGTAAAATAAACTATATGTTTGTTTCCATCTATTAAAATGATCAACACAACTGGAGTTTAATTGATTTGATTTGACGTTTTTTTTTGTTTTAACGCCACTTTAAAGCACCGCATTTAGGCTATCTGGCGAAAGAAGCCGGATTGCCCGGAGAAAAACACCGACCTTTGATATGAAAAACGACATTCCAAGTCAATTAAGATTGAAGTTGAGTGCACCCACACAAGCTGGGTTCAAACTCACAACCTCAGTGTTGACTGGCTAGTGATTACAGTAGACCACTTGGCACCGAGGCCCCTGGATTTGATAAATGGTACATAAAAAATTGACCTTGTTTTACATTATTCAGAATGAGACGAATATTGCTGAGCAGTTGATGAAAATTGGACCACTATCCATTGCAATGAATGCTGATTGGTTGATGTTTTATCATAGTGGAATATCTTCACCTTACTTCTGCAACCCAAAGAGTATTAATCACGGTAAGATTATTTTTTTAAATGATGAACAGGAAAAGTTTTCTAAAATTTACGAAATACATGTAAGTTTGGTCCACTGGTTTTAGAATAGGATTTAAAAAAAAGCAGATTTTGCTGCTCCACAGGTTGCGCCCGTCATGTTGCTCCTGTATTACTAACTAGGTCATAATTCTAACTCAATAATGAACTAAATGAAGGACTATCTTTTGTTTCAGTTAATATTAATAGTTTGATTGACTTAGAAAATACTATTATGCCTCTCGACTGTTGACCATAACAGTTCAGAAAACTACATATTTTCGAAATCGAAGGAATTGTTGTAAAAAAGCACATTTTTTTTTATGTATACCACATCGTACTTCACGAACATTTCTAATGTGTTTTATGTTTGAATAAAATCATCATAGATTCCAGAATAGAAATTGTTTAAAAGGCAAAAAAGTACGAGGTTGAAAAGCATTGAGGACCAAACATTCCTAAAAGTTTTGCCAGATTCATATAAAAGAATCTATTCCTGAATGTGCTTATTGTTTACACAGTTTTGGCGGCATTATATCAGTTATTGTAACATAAACAAGTTATGTCTGTTTTCAATTTGACGCTCACTCATTTTTGTCTATAACGGAATTATGAACAACTGCCAATCACTTCAGTTGAAGTTTTTGCTAGCTATAAAATCAAGTGTAATCGACAAATTCCTGTTCCAAGTCATAAATCTGACAGTTGCATTTAATCTCATGTTTGATGTTGCCAGATTTGTTTTATTTTTTTCTTGATATTGATTGTTCATGTTAGTTTAGCTGATTTTTCAAAATACTAAGCTGACAAAAGAATGCCCAATATTAGTTTCACTCTAAAGTCAAGTTCGTTCAAATGTCTCTCAATAATTTGAATATAAAAGATGTAATATTAAACACTTTTCTACAAATTAATATAATTTTCTCAAATGATAAATAAATCGTTGATTCATGTTGCTGATCAAGGCCTAGGTATTTTAATTCAAAATTACAAAAGTACAATTATTTTTTTTGGTATAAATTTTGTATCGAAATACCACTCTTATCACATTGACTGAATTTATAATCAAAAGGCCATACAATTTAACTTTTCTCCGACACAATTTTGCTAATATTAATCGGTCTCCTTGATGTATTAGTTTTGGATAAGCACTGAAAATTGAATTGTAGTCTCGGAATATCTTCAGCTGTTTACGATTTGATGATCCCTAGTTACAGACTTAAATGTATTTTTAGAATTTTGAAGAGCGCAAAAAGCTGTTTTACTATGTTTTTGGCACATTTTAAAACATCGTTTGGAAATGGCACTTTATTAAAATAAATTATGAAAAATTACACCTACCTCATTCTCTTTCGTTTAAACCAGGGTCTCCCTCATTTAGAACAATTATATAGTCACTTGAAAACATTTTGTATAAATTACTAGTAGTAAAAAATTAAAAATGTTGAAAAGTGTATTATATAATTGTAATTTTAATTTTAGAACATAATATTAACAAAATATTACATACCTTAACCAAAATAGCTTTTCTATTCCTATCTAGTAATAGATAAAAGGTAAAATCACAAAAATACCGAACTTAGAGGAAAATCAATTTGCCATAATCACATGGCAAAATCAAATAACAAAACGCATATAAACACCATGATTATAATTTTTATTTTCAGCTGTGTTGTTAGTTGGCTTTGGCAAAGAAAAGACCCTGTTTGGAGAAACGCTTTATTGGAAAGTGAAAAACTCATGGGGGTCATCATGGGGTGAAAAAGGATATTTCAGGATTAAACGAAATGCAGGCACGTGTGGGATAAACACACAGGTGACTACTGCTATGTTGATGAAGTGATATGGGCAGAAAGATCGTTGTTTTTCTTTCAAGGTGGTACCTAACACTACAGGGAGATAACTCTGTAAAGTCAGTTAAACGTTTTAATTACGTTGTGTTGTAAAAGGAATATTAAGCTTCTCAATCATCAAAACTGATGGCTGTCAAATTGCTATATAACCAGTGTAATTCATCTGATAAAACGGTTGGTTCAATTTTTTTTTTAACTTTATATATTTTTGTTTAAGTGTCAAAGTAAATACTTTGAAATTTTTTTATGAAAATTAAACGAGCCAAGTTAATTTTAGCGAAAGTGTTGGGTACCTCCTTAATTCACCTTTGAGTTCCTTAAATATGAGTTATGATATATATGTGTACCTATCTGTAAAGGACAAATGGGTCATCATTTGTAGTTTTACAATTGTTTTTTGAATCATAAAGATATTGTTTGAACAAACGTGTTTGAGACTAGTTCGTACGGCAGATTAGTTCTCTGCCTTAATTTCTGAGGATTATAATGGATAGACACATTGTTTTTTCTAGTCCTTATAGACAACACTTTATTTCAGTTCTTTTTATTCATATGTTTATAGTTGTATTTCATATAAAACTCCAACATTATAACACACTTAATGTAATTTTGTCAAGGACAATTCCCCGGATTTTTTGTTATCCACGGTTTGTTTTTGTCCTTTGGAGTTTCTTTTATAATCTCATTATTTTTTTTTAGTAAACAAATGCTTTTCAGTTTAAATGCAAGACATAAATTTGAAGAAAAAAAATGTTTTGAAACATCAATAACATGCATCGATAACTTGTTATAATTTTTATAACTGTTTCTCATTAATATCTCAAATAACATGAAAAGTAACTAGTATAGATTACTTCTGTAGAAAGAAATTTAAATTTTCAATGTCTTCCACATACATGTACATATTCGTATTAGATAGTTGCATTGTTGTTAATAGTGATTACAATGGTCAGCTTTAACGCCAAGGCTATGGTTTACCTTAAAAAGATAAAAAAAAAAAAAAAAAAAGTATGAATTAAAAACCAGTTTGTAGTTTTCTATTCGAATGTTAATTTCATTGTAGTTAAAAATATTTGTTTTGTTGGATCTTTTTTGTAATTATTTCGACAATTTTGTGTGTGTTTATGTGTTCGTTTTTTCGTAGTTAAAATATCTGAATCATATTTATCGATTATTTTTTTTACAAACATGAAAGAAATAAAATGACATATGGATTTAAAATATAATATAAAAAGTGAAAATAAGTTAAGCAACATATATCTTCTTTTTACATTGGCTTGAGGTAAAGGGGAGGTCGATAGCTCACAAATAATGTTAAACATGTCGCATTCATGCACCTGTGCAAAGTTAAAACCCTCCGATCCAGTCTGTGTTAGTCTTGTATGTTTATAGTTTAAGTTCATGTACTAGTATATGTTTCGGAGAAAGGTAAAATCATAAAAATTCTGAACTCAGAGAAAAATTCAATAAGAAAGTCCCTAATCAAATGCTAAAATCAAAAGTTCAAACACATCAATCGAATGGATAACAAATGTCATATTCATGACCTGTTTAGTGTAGCGTCCATTTCACTAAATGATCATAATTGTTAATGTGCCAACTGAAGTCCGCATCTTGAGAGTTGTTCTGGCTACATTATGGACCAATTGGTGGACTTGACTGTTTTCAGCGATTTGGTTGGCTTGATATTTCTTTCAAACATTCCACTTTGGCATTCTCAATTCTATCTTTACATGTGAATGTAAGTCTCTTTAGGAGTAACAAATGTCAATACAAAAAGAAGATGCGGTATGATTGCCAATGAGACAACTATCCACAAAAGACCAAAATGACACAGACATTAACAACTATAGGTCACCGTACGGCCTTCAACAATGAGCAACGCCCATACCCCAAAGTCAGCTATAAAAGGCCCCGATAATACAATGTAAAACAATTAAAACGAGAAAACTAACGGCCTTATGTATGTCAAACATGTCAAATAGGCAGTGCAAAAATAGTATGGAATTGTATTCTCAGAAGGCTTATTCCGTTCAATAGTCAGTGTTATTGTGGTGAACTTAACTTGTCCACATCACTGACGAAGTAGCCATTGATGTGATGAGAGCTACTAAACCTCAACCGACCAGTAATAAATGCCTAGTTGGTTGATTTCAAGTCTTCATTTGCATCATCTGACAAGTATTCTGTGCTACAGACTTAGTCACAAGTGACATCCGTCCAACATTCGGTACTTTTTTGGGTAACTTCATGGTCACCAATGACTTCACCCAATATCTGGTCAGTGATTTCCTGATGAACCACATGTTTACAGATTTTTCATCCGTCCAGTAGTTATAACATCGCCAATAGTTTGTTTTCGGCTGCCGGAATTTAAGTATCTAGGAAGAATCAATGGAAGTAGAAAGAGCTTTGCTGATCGATTAAATATCTCCATGGAAACCGTCCGTCCAGAAGTCCGAGTTTATTTGTAGACCTCAAGTACTATGGACTCATTATTATTCGATAGATACGAATTTCCCAGGTTTTCGTGGAAACATATATGAAACACGAATTGAAATGTTCAACAAATTAACGAAATCACATATCCATGAAAAGGCAGGTTTTACGCATTCCACGAAAAAAGATTAATGAACATCATTGATATCCAACATTTTGCAATCGACTGCATGCACAAGTCTTGTGAAACTGATTTCGTTTAGCAGAAAGTGCATTTACTCTTGCATTAAGATAGAAATGATAAAGTTTCATTAAAATAATTAAGAAAAAATATCCGAGGTCAACTATCATACGTTACATTTGAAATTTTTAATCACTTGATATAATAAATATTTATCTGACTTTTAAACACTGTTTCCCTATAACTCTTCATATTTTAACTGTCGAATTTTCTTATACTTTTTTTGGTAGTCTTGTCCATTGTTGTCCATTATTCTCTTTTTTAAATGTCATATAGATCTTCACATAGCATTTTACGTTCATATTCTTCTTTTAGGCAGTGGCTATTTGACTGGCACCGGCTAAATAGCAAATTTGCTATTTGACCGGCACCGGCAAAATAGCAAATTTGCTATTTAGCCGGCTCTGATTAAATTCTACATCACTGGAATTTAAATGTAAGAATAATGATTAAATATCAAAATTTTATATATAAAAACTTTTGTTATAGGCAACCAAATTTTTTTCCAAAAAGGCTTGTTGGAAGCGATTTGGTAAGAAATGCTAACAACATTTTTATAACCGAGGAACAAGTTGAAGCAAGACCTCAACTTTTAACTGCCTCTTGTTTGGACTCAATTGCAAACATTGATTTAATTAAAAAGTATTGTCAAAAAGATACATATGGGAAGCTATTAAGAGCGTATATAAACATGATAAAGGAAAGAAAAAGAACCCTATCTACATATATGCAACATATGCACATGCACATGATGCAGATTCAAAGAAGCCAGTGTATTAATGTCAAATTATGTGTAGTTCCAGTTTGGAGTTGTAACATTTATATATCTTGTGCTACATTAAAACAACTTTCAAAGGCAAAGAATTGTTTTTTAACAATTGCAAACGTTAAATCATGTGTCCTTTTGACATTTGTAGCAAACAACTTTTAATATCGTCTTTTTTGTGATGTACGTAGTTTTACATAACACTATTTTTAAATATCTATGATGAGTTTATTTAATCCATGGCTGGATATCTAAACCATAGATTTTACACAGATTTGGACATCAACTTTTTTATAAATATTTTAGAAAAAAGTATATTTAATAATGTATATATACAAATGTGTTTTCATGCTTTTAATTAATATTATAAAATTATAAATTATTTATTTATAAACATCTTCAATATTTAATTTTGATTGTAACGTTACTGTATTTTTAATGCTCAATATGTGATAAAATGATTTTAAATTATTATCAAGTTTTTTTTATTCTCTTAGACTACTAATCACAATGAACAGTTTTATTCAGTGCCGGCTAAATAGCAAATATGCTATTTTGCCGGTGCCGGTCAAATAGCAAATTTGCTATTTTTCCGGTGCCGGTCAAATAGCCACTGCCCTTCTTTTAATGCTATCAAATTATGTCAAACATTTCAACTATCATAGCTTTTACACTTATAGGGCTTCTGGCTGTCTTGTTTTTAAAACCTGTAACTTTCCAAAAATACGGCCATGACTGTTAGAACTACAATGTGAATAATAGATTAACTTAAGATAAAACATGGATTTGTCTCTGAGCGTTTAAGATAATACGAATGAACCAGTTTTTCCACATTAAGTATATCATTCTGAATCACCCACCCCATCTCTTTTTATATTTTCTAACATCTATTCAAAACTAATTTGATTTTTTTTTAAATTATAATATATGTACATAGGAAAACAGTAAACTGAAAGCTTTAAAAAATCAAATTGAATAACCGAAATCACATTACAATATGCAAAATAGATTGATGTATCATTGTTTGTTTGCATATTAAATTATCCATAATTTAAGGACTTTAATAATCACACTAGTACTGTCTCAAATGAAACAAATATTTGACTTAGTCCAAAATGAAGCGGATAAAAAGCAACTATACATTGTATGTCACCGTTCGTTTACAAAATTTACATATACAAAATTTTTAATTGGTACATGTTCATCTAAGATTTCTGTTGAGATAACTATTCACATTTCAACAGATTTCATAGGACGTTGAAGTAGACAATTATAGGTTACCATACATCCACAATTAAAGAAAAAACATACCACATAGTCGTCTAAAAAAAGCCCCGACAAGAACATGCGACCAATGAAACATAAAATTTAAATTGCCTAATTTAATTATAATTGAACATGTTGAATTTGACGAAAAATTGATCAGAATTAAACTAGCGTAAACACAACCACATTATAAGAAGCAATTGACTTTGGACAAGCACTTAATTTAAGTCTCCGTCAGGTTAACGTACCATTTTTACTTTGTATTCATATTTACATCGGTTGATTCGAGAACTGTTGTTATTGAAATCTTGTATTATACATATAGGTCATTTTATATTTTCTGAAAATATCTTAATAATACCGCTTATAAGAGTCAAGAGAAGGCATGGAGGAAGATTAAGATGAGTTTTGTTTTGTAATATATAGCTTATCGTGTGAATAAGATAAATTATACTTCAACACTGCATGAAATGATGCATTTGATATCAACTAAATGCAGATGTACAGTAATGCATATTATTTCATATCGGTTGAGAATAAGCTTCTCTTATTGGATAAAAAGGGATCACATGACATTCATTATTCTTCAGTAATAAATTCAATCGGTCATTAATAGAACGAAACGGACCAGAAAACCGGTCGTTACCGGATTTTCACATGATTGTGACTGATGGGGCGTGGTTTCCGTCTGTTAATGACCGTTGGGCGTGGTTTCCATCTGTTAATGACCGCTGGGGCGTGGTTTCTCTTTTAATGATCGGTGGGGCGTTAATTCTCTGTTTAGAGAGATGTCCCTTCAATAAAATATTTTCCTGTTTTCAATATTATATTGAAAGTTGTTGAATTGTTTACCGTATGTTTTGGTAAAATATAAAATAGAGAATTTGATTTAGTATTCATATACTGAAAAATTGCACTAAAATGAATGTCATTAATGCTACAACTGGTTTTAACTTTTGAGTTTGCTTTGGACATTTAAATCTATGAGAATTTTCTGAAACATGGTTTCTCAATGAAATAAACATAATAGTTTCTGAATAACTGGTCATTATCGTGAAAAATGAACTGCCCGTAGGATAGTAGTATTGACTGTGACAGCAATAATGACCTCGCCTTCGGCTCAGTCATTATCACTATCTTAGTCAATACCACTGTTCTGTTGGCAGTCCATATATAACGATAATGACCAGTTATTCAAGAACTATTATATAATTAAATTTCAAGTTACCAAAAAAAAAAAATATAAATTAAAAACTACTTCACTGGAAAATTTCGTATTTAATATAAATGTAAACTAACTTTACTATTGCAAATAAATTCCCAAGTTTCAAAATAGTTTAAAGATATTTTTAAATCTAAATACATTTCGAGTTTAAAGAATCTAAACATAGATTAAATTTAAATTTGAATCAGACTTAAATTGTTTAAGTCTTCGTCGGGGATAAACCTATTCATATTTACCTTTGTTGTTATAAATAGATTGACTCGGTAATGTTGTTATTGAAATCTTGTATAATATAATTTTATATAGGTCACTCTATTTTCGGAAAACATATTAATAATACCCGGTGTTATGAGTCAAGAGGAGGCATGGCGGATTGTTTATGTGAGTTTTGTTTTGTTAATCATGTTATCGTTTGAATAGAATGAATTATTCTTCAAGTCTCAGAAAATACATACGTCTGATCTGTCATAGGGCATACTTTTAATGAATGCATAAGGATCTATAAGAGTGCCAATTATTTTTACATTTCCTGATTGATGTTTTTAGATACAATTGATGAACTATTTATGTTTGGAAAATGAACTACATTTTACGATACAAAGCAATGTCAAGAGGTTGATCTTAATGATAAGAGTATACCATGTATGCGTGTATATTATTTAAGCTTTCCTTACAAACAGTAGTAAATAAATTGTGTAGTGTCGCTTTACCATTAACATAATTTTATGATAAATGCTTTGGTTAACAATTCGTATCTAGGTAATTTCTTATCTTTCACCATTTTGCGACGCATATTTGCTCTCTTATCTTCATTCTAAAACGAAATAAATCCGGTTCATATAATTTTAACATTTGATAAGAAAATAGTTTAAATAGCTTCTATCTGTCATTTGTCCTTGATTTTACTTTCACTTTTCTGTGGAAAGACCTATTGTTTTTCTTCTGATTGTTTATTTTCTTAGATATTTGGTATATGATATCGAACAGTATATGCGCTTTTGAAATTTACCCTGCGTAACCGAATACTTATCTTTGTAGGAGTTATCTCCCCAAACACTGTTTTCCTTGTGTCCACAACTCTTTCGCAACCGTAAAAGATTACGACAAATCTATTTTACAAAATTTCTCGCAATAGCCTTCGCATGATTTGTCCTATTTTGACCGAAGCAATATGAATGTTCCATATGGAATTGATTTCCCCTTATGCATTTGATGTAAGTGATATGCATTTCTATCTTGTAAACCATAAGTGATAGAGACCTAGGATTTTTCGATTTGAGGTCCTTGGTAAAAAAAAATGAAGGTCAAAGGTCAAGGTCATATTCTAATTTTCGAATTCGTCTTATTTCCACTCACTCCAAAAACCGTATAAGATTTCAACAAATATGATTTTCTAAATTGTTAGTTGCGACATGTCGTAACACGTAAATTTTGATTGCAAGAGTACGTTGAACGTAAAAGAGAGTTTTCACCCCTCTTGTATTTGAAAATACGCGTATGGTGATATAACTGATTAACCAAATATAATTGATACCTATGGTCTTTTGATGTGAGGTCCTTGATTTATGACCTTGAAATTGATCTCAAGGTCATAGCTTAATTTGACGTTCTAGATTTTGACCTTTACTTTTACCTCACATGTATACATGATAAAGCCATGAGACTTTTGACAAAAGGTATCAAAGCATTTAACCTTGAAAAAAACAACCGGAAGTGACCTTTTTTAAACCGAAAGTAGCTATTTATGGTACTTTATTTTTATAAAAGTATATAGAACCATATATTTTTGGAATCAGTGTGAAATAAATATTTAAATATTATCGGAAGTAACATTTTTCAAACTGGAAATAACAAATCATCTCCCTTATTAAAAAAAAAAAGTATAGAAACCATATATTTTTGGAATCAGCGTTCTATAAGCTATCATTTTACAAAAAATCATAATGACATTTTAAACTTAATTTTAAACTTTCATATTAAAACACATTGTTGATGGAAAAACTTTCTAAACAATTGGTTTTTAATTGTTAATTGTTTTTGTTGACTTGCATGATTCATCTCACCTTGTCCATATTAAAATTCTTTATAGTCAATGTTCAATTTCAAAATAATATTTGTTTCTCAGATACTTTAAGCAATAGGCGAACTACGATGTAAGTTAATAATTCAATTGATATGATAAGTCAAGGAGGTGGGACATTTCTGCGCGTGCACTCTTGTTTAGTTATGATGACTTTTTTGCTTTTCTGATTTTTTTTTTTATTTGTCTAGAGCTTTGATTAAAAATACTTGCCAATCGAGTAACGAGACAAAATAGTTCACAGCTTTGTGATTCTTTTATCAAATAGCCAAAATATAGTGTGTATTGCTCTGCATACTATCACGAAAAAAAAAGAAACAATTTATAAGTTTTTTTGTCCAATTATGCAAAACATACCTTTGACATACACTTAAAAAACTACAAAAAACAAGTAAACTTTATATGATATTGTTGTTTTTCTTCTTCAGTAAAGATAGAGACGCCATTGTGTGATGCATGCGTAAGAGACAAATGCACAGAGTGTGCTGAATTTTGGTGTCGAGAATGCGCAGAAAACTTGTGCACACCATGTGTAGTTGTCCATCAAAAATTGAAAATAACATCTGAACATTATGTGCTGCCTCTTTATATCAAAAACATCGTCAGCTCACAAATTCTAAATATTCCAGTTACTTGCAAAAAGCATTCAAATCAGTCTCTATTGTTTTATTGTCCTGGACATAAATCTGTTCTCTGCAATCTATGCAAACAGGAACACCACGAGAGATGTAGGGAGTTAGAGGAAATAACAGATAAAACAGATAGTGACAATTTTATTGGACATTTCAAGAGCAAAGCAGAACAAGTCATGGAAAGTCTTTATAAACGTATTGATGAGAGCACTGAAAACAAAAACCTAATACAAGCTGAACATAATAGCATACATGATGAGATAAGACATTTCTGTCAAGAAATTAAAATCAAGATTGATGAATTACAGATTGGGCTAGTAGAGGATTTATCAGATCATCATTCAAAAAGAATTCAAACAGTAGACGATAATATTGAAACACTTCTGAAGATACAATCAAGTGTGAAATCCATAGAACACGATATTAAAAATGTCAGAGATCATTTAACAAAGAAACAACATTTTGTAATTCTAGTCGCATTGGAACATGAATTGCAAAAAAAGACGAATGCCCTTTCTTGTCTGCCTTCCGACCAGGACAGAATTCAGCTTCGTTTCCAAAAGTCAAACGTACTTAATTTGATTACACACCTTGGTACCATATTGTCAACGGTTGTATCTCCATCTTCTTCCTCAAACCAAGTTCGTAGTGTTGGGTTTGTCGCACATACAGATCGTAGGCTGCAAAGTGAAGACAATTTGGCAACAAATATAATACCAGTGGACTCTAGGATCACACTTACGACAGATACTGCATATAGTCAAACTACAGTTGAAACAGGTATGTGCGATTTTAATGATAGCTTAGATACTGATTGCATGTCAGATGGTAACGAAACTGTTCTATACTTAGAGGAATCAATAGACTCCGTTCTAGATACAGACAATATACCCGGACCAAGTAATCGTTTTGTCGCTAAAAGGATACAAAATGGGCAAACATTAGAAAATATTGCACATTTAGATCAAAACGAAATGGTAGACAATCCTAACGCTAAAAGAAAGAAGTTTTTTCATTTAAAACAAAGTTTACAAATCAAGCTAATGTTTAAGGAAGATTTTATTTTTCCCGATCTATGTTGTTTTTTCGGAAAGGACAAACTTGTGCTTGGAGATTCAAGAAGTCAAAGAATCATCATATCTGATCGGTCAGGCAAACTTTTAAAATCTTTCGAATCAATAAAAGTACAGGACATGGCTAATTCGTCAATATCGGATTCTTTTATATTTGTTTCTATTAAAGACAAAGGCATTTTACAATTGGATTGTGGAACGGATGGATATCATTTCAGTAAATATTTTGAACACAACAAGGTATCAGATATAGCTTCTTATGGCGATAAATTAGCAGTTCGGATCGGTAAAAAGGCAATACACATTTTAGATTGTAGAGAAACTTGTGGTATATTGCAGTGCAAGAAAGTAACAGTGTCCGATCCACCCGAACATTTCGACTGTGATGCACGAGGCAACATATTTCAAACTAGTAAAACAAGCGACAATGTGTTGGCATACGACCTAGATGGAACTACTATTTACAGATTCCAACATTCTGACTTAAGAAATGCACAAGGTTTAACAGTAGACAGCATCGGTAATGCTTATGTATGTGGATACGAATCGAACACTGTTGTCAAAATTAGCCCAGACGGCAAAAGCCATCATGTTGTACTCCGTGAAGATGATGGAATTATACAACCGTATGATTTAGATTACAACAAATCAACGCAAGAACTTATGATCATAAATGACGATCACAAATTCATTAACATATACAAATTATGAAATTATTTCTCATGCAAATATACCAATCGGCATCCCTGGATGACTCTGGTACTCTCCTTGAGGTACGGAATCGGTCGAGTTGTTACGAATGGCAAATGTACATCACAAACTTAACGTTATTACGTGACTAGTTTTTGTAAAATGAATCAGAGCTACATTTGATTCAGATACTTTATGATAACTCAATGTGAAGAAAAGACGACCATAAACAATTTATAAAGGTACATGTGCTGGTATGTTTGATTGAACTGATTCCTGGATTAAATTTTAAGTACAATGTTACACATTAATTTTGTTTATGTTCTTTTTAAACGTTTTGTTTGTGTGTGTGTGTGTGTGTGTGTGTGTGTGTGTATAATGTTCTCATAATTATTTTTTTTGGTATATTTTAAGAAAATCATTTATCTCTTTTGTCACGTGTGCAATATTTCAAATACTTTTATATGACATTTTACACAGTAATGTTCAGGTTCAATAATATACACCTATTGACTGGGTGTGAGGGTAATAGCAAGTTTGTTGTCCCTGAGGTACCAACTATTGCTCGAGGCAAAGCCGAGAGCAATAGTTGGTATGCGAAGGGACAACACACTTGCTATTACTCGCACACCCAGTCATTATGTGTTTTATTATACTGAACAACACAGCCATGAAGTATTTTATATATATATCAAATAACTAATTTTCTAAAAGTGCATATTTATCATCTGCAAGAAAACAAAAATTTCACATAACTTTATATGCACATGATGAACTATACTTTTTTTATAATTCGTTATGTATTAATAAATATTTCATTAAATTCAATCAAGACTAGAAGTACTTGTGTTAAACTTTCTGTGCTTATAACAAATTCTAGCTAAAATACATCAAACGCAAATTCACTTTTAGTATACGGAGAGCGAGCCTATATTAAGAATAAGGTTCTATATTTTAGATCTTTAAAAAATTCCCCGTGAAGATTTTTCTTTTCTTTTTTATAATTGCTTCTTATGAGTGAAATTACAATCAACACAAACAGATCCCACCGTTTACAATATTAGCGGGAGTTTGACGTTGCAAAGCATACTTAACCAAGCAGAGTAGTCAATGACATTATTATCGTCCAATGAAAAATAAGCATGAAAAAGTACGGGAAAGATGATTATGAAACTATTCACCGGGGTAATAGTCTTTGAAACTATTAACTGGCAAATAGTCTGTGGAATGAAATAGCACAACTATTTCATTATTTTTTATATAGAAAAAACATACTGAGGTATAATAATACAATAATATTAATTCAATAATTAACTAGTTACATTATTTTGCATTCAGCGATAATCCAGAAAAAAGAAATTTGAAAGTTATAAGCATATTCACCTGAATAATTTCCTGAATCCGCTTTTACAGACTCACAGATATGTTACAAGTAACAAGAATCCACAAAAAAATATAGCGGGCAAATGAAAAATTGAAAGTTATTATATATTACCATGATCACAGTATATTCATTTATATATAATATATATATAGCAAGTTTAGACATTTCGTATGTGTACGAACTGCACTGTATATATTGACTATGTGTCAAACCCTATCACACATATACTATATAACCTGATGGAAAATAAACAAAATTTAGTTTTATAATCAGTTGTAAGTTTTTGCTAGTCAATGTTTCCCGGGAGAGGCTTCGTTTTAAGAGGAATTATGTTGATAGGCAGGTTGTTTTCTCTTTGACACATTCCCATTTTCATTCTCAATTTTAAACTGAAAGATACATTTATGTGAGACCTGGAAGATGTATTATGAAATTGTAGAGAATTGTATTTATGTAGCAGTGGTTTGATACCGCTAGTGTACTTTATCCGGAGGATTAAAATCCCTAGTGTCATTTATCCACCAACAAAAATTCACTAGGGTTTTTAACTCGGGCCCAGTGTAAAATATACACCACTTCAGATAAAATTATAATGAGAGTATTTTAAATGGTGTCTTCGCAAGCCAAGGGCTACGATCTACTCACGACGGTTCTCTTCACCCTTGACGGTTTGAGATAAAAATTTGTGATATCAATGTTGTGCTATCTTAGTACTGTAACTGACATCGAAAAAGACGCTTTGTTCACGAGTTTAATGGTCCGGAATAACACACGGCTGCAAATTGATTTTAATGACAGAATAATATCTTTATTTTAATTTCCGTCGGTCCTTTGTATGGTCACGTTTTTGTATTTTATCACTTTAATGGGGGTACCCCTCAATTTACGATTTTAGGTAGATACCTTATAATCCAAAAATATATTTTTGGTTAAATTTCCCGCTATTTTCGTAAATATTTTCTATGCACATATCATCAAGGATCATCGGAATGATGAAGACATAAATATAATATCATCTCCAAGTAAAACTTTCAAACTTAAAGTTGGCTGTTTTTTAGATAGAAATTTAACGCGTTTTTCTTTGAAATCGAGAAAAGATATGATTAAAAAACAGTATTTGACATTTGAGAGGATAAATCATATTATTGCGAAACTGCATGCAAATTCTGTTGGTCAAATTCCAAACCATTTTGTCAAAAACTCAAAAATAAAAACATCATTTGTAATTACGGAAATTTCCTATCCGTCAATCAGCGCCACCATTTTTTTCCCTTCACAATCAATTTGATAGTTTCGATGTGATTACATGTATGTAGATTTTGTAGGAGAAGTTAATTTATTTTTTGAGTGATTTAAATATATATGTATTAGTTCTTTCGTGTATTTTCTGCAAATAAGTTATATTTTTGTAAATAAAGTTTTGACTTTTCATAAAAATTAACCAAATCCTTCGGATTAGAGGTTTTTCCGGATAATAACTTAGTTGATATTGTGTGAAAATACATTGTAAGTCAATGTTTAACCTCAGAGCAATTAATTTGCATGAAATTGGTCGTGGGGGAGTATTATTGAAGTTTCGCAGAGATTTGGTGTGTGACAAGTTGATGCTAAACCAACTTCAATTGATATTCTGTTTTCCTTTGGCGACTCATCAGTGCTGTTATGAGACTTGCACCAGAAGGCCAAATGTATGCGTCTTTTAATTTGATTGATTGATTGATTGTTGGTTGCATAACGTCCAGTGGCAAATATTTTATGCATCTTCAGGACGAGAACAAGTTAAAAATCAAAACAAGAGGTAGGTTTTGTCATAATAAAGGTTATTCGGGATGATTGTCGGAAAAATTTAGACTGCCACTGGAAAATGATGGTATATTGGATTGGGACAGAATTTGCCATTGCAACAGGCCACCTACGGACCTCTCAAAGAGTTGTTGCAAGGGTTTTTAATGTGCAGAGAACGTGGCACTCCCTTTACATGAGGCATCGGATTTAACGTCCCCATTCTGTCTGGACTTGACTGCTAACTTGATACATCCCACACAGCCAAACGGACGTTCTACTTCGTTTTACCGCCGGTCGGGAGAAGACCAAGTGACCATATTTCGTTTCCCCAATCACCCTTGGGGAACTTTAAATTAGAAACAACAGAAATTCCATACATGTGATCACACTGATCGACATGCATCCTCACAACCTGTCATTGTATACAATCTCGCGCTCAGTTTCTTCCTTGTAGTTTGGATATGAAAAAATATGTTTTTGTGTAAAAGAAAAACCTTTAAAAAAAACCAGAAAACTACACAAAACTGAGTCCTCTAAACGTGTTGATAGTCTTTTAAGTTCTGCTTATTAATGTGAGTAATCAGAGGTCATTGTATTGTAGTGTACTAAGTATACGGAAAGGAAACGAGCGCTGTACGGAGATTGTTGTTATCTATTCGTTTGGTGTGTTTTATCATTTGATTTTACCATTCAATAAGGGACTTTCTGTTTGGAATTTCCTCGGAGTTCAGTATTTTTGTGATTTTACTTCTTTGTAGTATTGTATTTAAATAAGCAGTTTTAAGAGCATTGCTTCAATTCAAATTGGTTTTGGTAACATCTTACAAATTTCTCAATTAGTTTTGGAAAACAAAACTAATCAAATAAGGGTTTAATAAACAATGCCGTAATCAAATAGCTGAGTATCAAAATGATTGTTCACATATATAACATTTAGAAAATTTCATAATGAACGCACCGGAATAATTTATATCCGATATGCTCGCAACGCACGCATGGAAGACTTTCATTGGATAGCAATGAAACTAACTTGTGACAAAGATGAATCATACTGTCCTCGTTCTGATTGATTCTACAAAATCTTACCTGCCGTGCTCTTTTGAATCTCCATTTTTCCGACGTAGTCGGTATAGTTTCAGTTTGTGCCCTTTGAACTTCATGACGCTTAACTGTGACAACAGAATACGCATGCTCGAAAATCCTTTCTGTGATTGGACAAAATGATGTCATGGTGGGTGATTTGGTTGTGTTTGAAAAAAAACGTCTCGTTAATTATCTCGTGATGGAAAGCAAGTGAAAAACTGTAAATATTTGAACTAGATCTTACAAAGATTTATATTTTTAAAATATTTGTTTCTTCATAGCTCTTTGCATCCATGACAGCTGTTTATTCGGGACAATTATATATAATTTTTAATGTAAACTTTGTTGTATGACCGTACATGACTTTTAGAACGCACTGAATACTGACCACACAATCAGAAAAAACGTTATTTAACTTTTGTTGGTAATTCTTCTTGTTGTTTGCACTGGATTTTTTGACAAATAAAATATTAAGGTGTCGTCACAATATTCTTATATATTATTGCCTTAATATAGCCAGACTTAGTAAAGAATTTCTCGTAGTAACATTCTGATGGAGATTTAATTAAAGAGGTCCTGCATCATTAAGTCATTGTGCTTCTGACTCGTGAAGGTTATCGAAATGATAGTTTTAAACATATACTCAAATTTATTGAATGGTTTAACACTAGCAATGTTCTTGTTCCTATATAGCGTGGTGTTTACTGTCAGCCAAGGCTCAGTGTTTAAAGACATACTTTGATCTATAATGGTTTACTTTAAACAAATTATTACTTTGATGGAAAGTTGTCTCATTCGAACTCATGCACCATCTTCTTATATCTATAAATCTTAAAAATGTCCCCTTATAAATAACTGCTTTCCAGTCTTCCAATTGAACGATATAAATGTATGAATATAGAAAAGATATATACACATTTCTAACGTCAAAAGATATTTACATCTTATTCACTTGTGTTCTAAACATTTTCTAGTACTCATTGAAGAAATAAAATTGAGAATGGAAATGGGGAATGTTTTAAAGAGACAACAACTCGACCATAGAAAAAAACCACTTGAATTTATAACAAACGATACGGATTGTTATTTTGCACTCAGAAAAGTTTGCGTATTTATACGATCGGTTACTAGCCAAAAACGAAAGTCAAATCTCTGTGGCAACAATACATCGGAATAACCTCAAGGTCATCGCGATGTAAAAGAGCGTCCACGTGGCGAGCTGATTATTTTCATAGAGATATCGATTTACTAACGGGAAAAGTCTTTGATACCCAAAAAGAATTGTTTTCCTTTTCAATATCTTTTTCTATGTTAATAACAAATACATTTTCTGTCTGACAAGATTTTAAATTTTCGTAGTATCTGAAGTTGTCCAATTTATAGTCTGAGGCTACTCAGTTGGTATCTTCAAAATTCGGGACATCAGCATTTGTACATTTTAATTTGTTTGGATTATTAATATTTTACCATTTGACTATTTATTGTAATTTGGAGCTGTGTTGGATTGAATTGTTTGAATGAATGTTTCTTTTAAGAAATGATATTTTTTGTCTATTTCGATATTACCAAGGTGGATAGGCTATAGCAGGGTGTTCAGTATATTATAATCTAATAGGTCGATAGACGTATTTGCAACCGCATTTAAATTCCGCCATTCAATTTGCATCATAACTTCAAATAGAATTATAAAAAAATAAGATGTGGTATGATTGCCAATGAGACAACTGTCCACAAGAGACCAAAAAACACAGATATTAACAACTTTAATGTATTATGTTACCGTACGGCCTTCAACAATGAGCAAAGCCCATACCGCAGAGTCAGCTATAAAAGGCCCGATAAGACAATGTAAAACAATTCAAACGAGAAAACTAACGGCCTTATGCATATAAAAAAAATGAACGAAACACAAATATTTAACACATAAACAAACGACGGGGCGGGGATAAACATGAAAGTTAGTCGGTTAAACCATGTGATTGAAAACAATAGACTGAACAGATTATTACATTTTCGTAAGGATAAGTTCATGTAAGCGTTAATTTTGTTGCAGTTGCGAAATTTTAGTGATATTGATCATAAAACATTAAACCGGTCATGATTTAAGTTTGTGAAATATGTTTGCAGTTTCTTGACATGCAGCCCCAAGGGTGACTGGGGTATAGAAATATGGTCACCTGGTCTATCTTCACCCGACCGGAATTAAAACACTTGCCGAAGTGGGGCGTCCGTTTGGCTCTGCGGGATGTATCAAGATCGCAGTCACGTCCGGTCAGAAGTGGGACGTTAAATCCGATGCCTCATGTAAAGACAGTGCCACGCTCTTTGCACGTTATGAACCCTTGCAACAACTCTTTTGAAGGGTCCGTAGGTGGCCTGTTGTCCCGGTCCAAGATACCTCATTTGCCAGTGGCAGTCAAAATTTCCCCGACCATCTTCCTAGATGGCCTCTATCATATCAACCTACCTATTTTTTTTATTGTGAATATATATATATATCTCGTCCTGAATATGCATGAAATATTTGCCACTGGACGTTAAGCAACCAACAATCAATCAATCTTGATATGCATTGTGACGTGTCAACGTATTCATTTTATATTAGAAAACTATATAGTAGTCATATTAAAAAAGTATCGCATTCATTAATTTTTGATATAAAAAAATCATCGCTATGATATAAGACAACTATCGCATTGATATTTTAAAAATATAGCAGTATCGTTGACTTAAAGGTGATTTTGGCGTAGCAAACAATTGAATTTATCGCAATTGCATTCCACTGAATATGCTACAGGATATTTATAAAATGTGCACATCTACAAATGATAAATCGAGCATTTATGTTTCATTTATTCAATAATTCAATTTTCTCGTTTAAATACACCTTGCTTGTTATTACAGAAAATAACTCATGAAAATTATACACCAGACGTATGTCGTTTTGAATGTCACCCTGTTTTAAGAAAATAGTCATTACTTTATACCGAAAAATCTGCCTTTATTCGTACAAATGCTTACATTCGTCTGAAATTCCCCACAATGCAACTCGTTGATATAAGACAATATCGCTCGTTGATGTAAGATGTATAGATTATTACATGGCATTTTTCATATCAAACCCTTTATCGGCCCAAGGTTGTGATATCAGCCCAAGAGCCACAGGCTCGAGGACTGATATCACGAACGAGGGCCGATAAAGGGTCTGATATGAAAAATGACATGTAATTATCTTTTTATCATATACTTCAGCAGAAGATATACAGACAAGACCTATTAAAATTTAATTATAGTGTCTTTGCAATATTAGAAGATATTTACAGACAACCAAAACAAATTCTTTACTTTAATAGTTTTATTGATATAACAAGCATTTTATTTGTTTTGTCACAACAATTATCATGTTTTTCAATAATATTGTCACCTCATTTAATATGTCTTTCAAAACATGCTTAACTTAATTCATTTTTGCTCCTCAACTATTTTATCATTTGCCGTTTTCCGCGTTCTGTTGTCGTTTTCAATCAAATTTCCGGAAATGCACGAAGTTGTATGTGATAAACGTCACGGAAATTAACGGAAAGGCATGCGATAACATTCCGGAAGCAGTCAATAAAGGTACCTTTATCAGCCCGCTATGGCAATTCTTAGGAATCTGGTCAATAACCACAGTAATCCTTTCATAGCCTTTTGATATTTTCAAATGTTATTGAACTGTAAAATTTTAGTAATATTTTATACAAGTATATGATAAAAGCTTTTATCGAATCGCTTCTTCCTTAGACTGATGCCCGTCAGACAGTTTTCACTTAACCTCGATTTTATTATAATAAAGCATCAAACGAAACCCTGTAATATCATATCACATTTGATATCAACATATAAATATTTATTCTGATTAAAACATGCATTATATCAATCTGATAAGTTTATGTCATGCGTATATTTATACTTATAAAAATTAACGAATTTAGACTGTAAAATACGACACAATATAATAGATTAATAAAAATGTACAATCAAACATTATTGCTTCTTTTGATATTCAAGACTTGTCTTCAGAGCTAAAATATATATATAGTTCCTCATTTAGGAATACTATGAAGCTAATATATAAGCTAAACAAACCTAAACTACTTAGCTTATAAGATGATAATCAACAATTTACTACAAAATGACACTCATTCTGATCTATTATGAAGAACAAACTTTGCACAACAATGTTTAACTACATCATATGCATTACTCTGTCATAACTTCCGATAAAACTGTTATAAAGACTCTGAAAAGTATTTATCAAATATTTTTAAAATATTTTACACCTTTATTCTTGCACGCATTCCACTCAAATATTCGCCATTCATAACGTTACTCCTTATGATCTATTATGAAAAACAAACTTTGCACAACAATGTTTAACTAAATCATATGCATTGTTCTGTCATAACTTCCGACAAAACTGTTATAAAGACTCTGAAAAGTATTTATCAAATATGTTTTAAATATTTTACACCTTTATTCTTGCACGCATTCCACTCAAATATTCGCCATTCATAACGTTTATCTTTACACCTTTTTTATTATCAGGCTTAAATTATATAACTCAAATTTATGATAATAATGTGTCTGTTTCAAAAGCAAAAAAAAAACTTTTAAATAATTAGCAACTTCCATTGGCCACACACATGATATACACATTCATTCAATGCAAAATTGAAAAGTTACTAATTAATCCGGTAATAACTTGAAATAAAGATATAGTGAAAAAATTATAGATATAAGTGAACAAGCTGACCTAGAATAATCGTAAAACATTTCCAATACGAAATATAAAACAGAAAATAAAAACGAAAGAAAATATACAATGGACTTCAATTTGAATAAACCGCCCAAAAATGCATGACCAATGAAATACTAGAAAGTTTTTTGTCAAATTCAGCGTTAATACAATGACCTACAAAATAGCAGAAGTGAGTAACAATAAAAGTGGGACTAGGCGATCTTAAAAAGTCTGTAAATATAGAATAAAAAGTGTACAACTCATAGTTAATAACAATCAATAAATAATTCATTTGAAAACAAATTTAAAATTATTACTAAGAAATGAAACCATCTTTATTTAAAAGTAAATTAAAAAATGAAATAAAATTTTAATTACAAAATCATATCATCATTTATTTATTCAATCATGAATAAAAGCATGCTAGTACGCAGACCTTCAATTGGTTTGGTTCTTATAAATCATTAGCTTTCAAATGGTTGTCTTATAACGTTCATGAATGTTGTGTGTCAATTTGTATTTTGTTTTTGTGATGTCTGATTTCTTTGTCCTTTACGTGTTATTTCTCCTTTGCTATCAATTTTCTTTATTGTGCCTCTTATACGTTTTGTATGTGCTCATCACCAGCAGCGAAATCCATTCGTGTCGTGATCTTATTAGTTGGTCGAACTGTAATGGTACAGCTGTTTTCTTTTTATCTATCTATCTGTTTCAAAATGTTTCTCAAAGTCACTGTCGGCAGTGCAACTTTGTTTTTCTACGAACTTTACAGATTGATTGTAATGTTCCTGCGACAGTTTGTCTTTAATAAGTTCACTAACTGTTGATGGTTCTTAAGTCAAAACTATATATCAAATGTCACTACAGGGTATTAGTATATTACATACTCAGTAGTCAGCTTCACACCAGGGAACGATTTCCGAACATTTATCTCAATTCTTCATACGTATTCTAGTACGTTTTTGCTTTCAAACATAGTTATATTTCTCAATTTCATTCTACAAATCTGAGCAGTATCAATATCACCGAATCGACATTTAAATGCAGAATACAAACATATCTATTATAAAGATCTATGCGTGGTAAATATGACACATATTTCTAAAGCTTTACCTCCTAGTGTTGTAACCAATAAAAAGTCATATCAATTAAAAAGGTCAGCTAAAATAGAAAATTTTGTCCAGAAACCTTCAAAAAATACAGTCAAACTCTGGTAAGTTACATCAGGTCATAGTTACAATATATCAAAATGAAATGCTGACAACTATAAGTTATAGACACACATTAAACAACAATTACTTATAGATCAAAGTGCCAATTTTGAATGCTTTCATATTTGCACCTTAAATTATCATTGTATGTTTGATGCTTACACCGAAAGAAAATGTTTAATTATTTTTCGTCCACTTTTGTCGATTCAATACTTCTCTGAATAATTTTCTAAATAGGGGATTTTTGTAAGATATATTTAACTTCATTGTCTATAATATTTGCCTCCTTATATTGTAACGCGTATTTCAATGAAATATGACACCAGTATGGAAAATTACTTTTCTTCCACAAGAGATCATTAAACAGCCAAAGTTGAATATATTTCATATGTCATGTAAATATACATGTTATGAAAATGATTAATATAAACTACCGAACACCACAGAAAGGCATTTTCCATAGTATTATATGACTCTTTCCTCATTTTGAACTGTATAGTAAGAATAAAGTAAAAACACAAAAATACTGAACTCCGAGGAAAATTCAAAAAGAAAAGTCCAAAATCAAAAGGCAAAATCCAAACACATCAACCGAATGGATAACAACTGTCATATTTCTAACTTGGTACAGGCATTTTCTAATGTAGAAAATGGTGGATTGAACCTGGTTTTATAGCTCGCTTAACTTCTCACTTGTATGACAGTCGCATCAAATTCCATTACAATGTCAACGATGCGTGAACATACATCAAAGAGTAAAAATGTCAAAATAGGGGTATAGCAGTCAACATGGTGCTAACATCTTAATCACTATAAAAACAACAAATGTAACGATGAAGCACAAAAAGGCATATATAGCATAACAACATTATGTAAAATCAGTTTTAATGTGTTAACATATCGGATTAGATCGGCTCAACGCTAATTATTTGAAAGGATAAAAAAATCAAACATGTTTTACCATTTTACCCTTAAAATTGTTCTACCAATTTGTCGATTTTCAAACCTCACCAACTTAAAAGCCATTTTAGACTGCAGTAGCCAAAAATAAAACTTCGACAGGGTTTCTTGAAAAAATGAAAAAGACAAACAGAAAAAACAATAGTTCACATGACACAACATAGAAAACTAAAGAATAAACAACATGAACCCCACTAAAAACTAGGGGTGATCTCAGGTGCTCCAAGTGGTAAGCAGATCCTGCTCCACATGCGGCACCCGTCGTGTTGCTTATGTGATTACAAATCCGGTAAATAGTCTAATTCGGTAGGTCACATTCATGAAAGGGAAGGGAATTGTAGTTACGACGTAAGGAACATATCCGATATCATTTGTGAAACGGTTATTCCATGACGGTCAACCAACTCGTGATGGCGTCCGTAAAATTTACGAAGGGATGATTTCAACTTCACCATTTGGAACTCTTGGTTTAATAGCTTCCTTGTGAGCATTAACCCTCTATCAAGAAAATCATGATAGGAAATGCAAGCACGGGAATATCGTAACAATTGGGAGATATATACCCCGTATGCAGGTGCTGCTGGAATGTTGCTACTTAGAAATGGAAAGTTAACAATTGGAAAGCTGAAATCATCTCTTTTGTCGTAAAGTTTTGTCTTCCACCGACCCTTATTGTCAATTTCTAGATGTAAGTCAAGATATGGAGCCGACTTAACTGTATCTGTAGTATCCTTTATCTCCAATTCGATGGGATAGATGCGTTTCACATAGTCACCAAATTTTGATTTTTTTAGTGAAAGAATGTCGTCTATATAGCGGAAAGTAGAGTTAAAGGATATTGCTAACTTCTTATCTTTCTTCCTAAGAAGTTCCTGCATGAAGTCAGCCTCATAATAACAAAGAAACAAGTCAGCAAGTAGAGGGGCACAGTTTGTTGCCATTGGAATGCCGACAGTGTGTTGAAAAACACGTCCTCCGAACGTAACAAATATGTTGTCAATCAAGAAATCAAGCATCTTGATAATATCGGTTTCAGAGAATTTTTTGTTTGAATCAGAGTGATTCTTTACAAAGTAGGATTTATCCCTCCCTAAGACAAGATACTTGTATCTACGTTGGCCATTTTTTTTTATGAAGCAAAGTAATACCAACTCTTTTAATTTGTCTTTAGTTTGGAATGTAGAATACTTGTATAAAGAGTACAAAAGTCAAATGTGTTAATACTGTTACAAGATGAAAGAGAGTTAGATTGTATGTACTCTAAAAGATCTTTGGAATTTTTAAGTATCCACATCTGATTCACGCAACCTCTAGAATAGACAGTTTCACAATAACTTTGAAGCCCGTCTTTGATTGCTGATAACATAGATGTTAATAATTTGGAAAGGGGTTTCGTGGAGCACTTGGAAGACTCAGCAATATACCGTTATTTGTAAGGACACTTATGTAGTTTAGGTATCCAATACAGTGATGGAAGATCCAGTTCTTCATCTTTGGTTGAAATAGCAAAGGAACAAAGAACAGACCTATGATCATCCAGGATTTCCTCTTCGGTAAGTGTCGTGAGGGTTTATGTTGAGTTTCCAAGTGAATTGTCTATACCTAATTCGTTTATCAAGCAATTAATGTAATGACTTTTACAGACAAAAACGATGTTATAGGGGCTTTGTCTGCGGGGACAACCACATATTTATCACGGAGGTCAGATAGGTGTTTAGCAACATTTGGCTCTTTGAAGATTGACGTAGCATGGGTTTAGACTTGAAGTCGTCAATATCGAGATCCTGCAAAACTCGTTTAAATATCAACACCGAAGTGTTGACTCCTGGGCTGGTGATACCCTCGAGGACAAAACGTCCAACAGCAGTGTACTATTGTATTGTTTATTTGTGTATTTCTCTGTCTTGAATGTTCTTTATTTGTTCTGTATTCCTGACATGTAATGGTGTTATATTTAACATTGCCATATCAGTGAGAGATTTGGCTAGTCACAAAACCTGATTCATGGCAGCTGTTATCTTATAAATGGTTTGTGTGTGTGTGTTAAGTTGTCGATTGTTTTTTGTTCTCTTCAGTGTTTCTGTTGTTTCGTTGTTTTCCGCTTAAGGTTGATGTGTTTCCTCAGTTTTAGTTTGTAACCTGTTCTTTTCTGTCTAAATTGATTGATAAATTTCAAACAGCGGTACACTACTGCTGCCTTTGTTTTGATAAAATACATTTTATAAAATCTATGCGTAGTTATTTTATGAAACGAAACTCTAAACTAAACCTCAAATTCAAATGATCACGGTGGAAAATTTAAGATTGGAAATATGCCATCATATAATATCATCATGGAGTGATTATATGTTTCACACTGGTCTTTCAATATATGTAGATATTGTCTTGCTAATCATTCTTATTTATCTGTAGATACTATAATATCCGTCAGATTGACTATTTTACCGATTGTGTCCTCAAATGTATTCCAAATTGTGATTTTCCGACCTGATATACATTTGCATTGCTGGTGATGCACACAAAGCAGAGTACGCCTATCTGTCAACGTACTTTTTTTTTAATCTTCGTATGGATTGATACACTGATATCTATCTTCTAAATAGCTTTACCAGATTATTTAATTACTATTTGGTCGTACAATACCCCTTTTATTTATAAACATATGGATCAAAACAGTTCACTTATCCTGAACATCAACTGAAGACGTCCAGGCTAGTTGACAGATTTGTTAACCTATATTATGCAAAAATCTCACATGTTGCCATCCTGTAGAAAGTGTCACGCTAAAAATCGATAAAAGTTTTCATTAATCGACATTTGATTAAAATAAAACAACACTTTCTAAAAGGTGAATTTTTTGGACTCGTTGCTTAGTTAAGATTTTCTTATAGTGCTGTTTTTCTAACATTTTGGAATGAGCAATGATTTCTTTTGAGATTACTAACCAGCTACGTTTGTTCGGGGTTTAAACAATTTAAAGTTGATGCACGGCCTTCAAAAAGAAGGAAACCAATAAGAGTACAGTATAATCAGCTAAACACTTCACCAGCATGACAAAATTCAAAGCAAATTTTAGACGTTCTTGTTTTTTTCATTTCGTTCATATTCATTCTTCATGTGATGCAATGCAAATTATGAATGGTACGTAATAGAGGATAAACAATAATGTTTTTGTTATCATGACTTCAAAAGCAGCCAACAAAACAAGAGTAAATATTGGCATTTAACATCTTCTTGTCTTAAGCATGTTTAGGTTATTAGAATAACAAAACTTCGCTTGTGTGTAAACGGCACACAACTCATCAATTCAACTTGATTTTAATCCGTTTGATGCGACATTTTACCTTTGTTGTAAATGAGATGTCAATGTGCACAGCATGTACAGCTATTTAAATGAATGTCGGATGAAACAGAAAAAATAGGAAAACGGTTGATATGTTATCTCCTAATACTGCTCATGGACGTAAAATGTCTGATTCCATTTATGCCTCCGCGATGCTTTTTTTATTTTTCTAGTCATTTAAATGTCTTTACAAAGTGGATTATTGCGGATTATTCTCTCGCATGCTATTTAACCACATGTATCTCTGACAGTTTGCTATTCATTGATCTCTCCTTCCTATTCGTATACAACCACACAAGCTGTATTTCTGACAGTTTGCTATTCATGGATCTCTCCTTCCTATTCGTATACAACTACACAATCTGTATTTCTGACAGTTTGCTATTCATGGATCTCTCCTTCCTATTCGTATACAACCACACAATCTGTATCTCTGACAGTTTGCTACTCATGGATCTCTCCTTCCTATTCGTATACAACTACACAATCTGTATCTCTGACAGTTTGCTACTCATGGATCGCTCTTTCTTATTCGTATACAACTACACAATCTGTATCTCTGACAGTTTGCTACTCATGGATCGCTCTTTCTTATTCGTATACAACTACACAATCTGTATCTCTGACAGTTTGCTACTCATGGATCGCTCTTTCTTATTCGTATACAACTACACAATCTGTATTTCTGACAGTTTGCAATTAATTGATGTCTTCTTTTTACTAGTTTATAATTACACATTCTCTAGCTTTAACAGTTTTCTTTTTTCTTTCTTTGCATATGACTAAACAATCTGTATTTTTGACATACATCTTTTTTTTAATCATTGCTTCCAGTTCGTTAGAAATATGTAAGTATATTGTTGTAATAATAACAAGACAAAGAAACAGGTTTTGGTACAATATGATTTATTTATAAACTGATTTATGCAAATGTACAACTTATATTACGTGTACATGATCACATAATTTGTTCACAAACATTTTTCTATTCATTAGGAATAAATTAAGCTAACTCTCTCGCTCCTATTTACATGCACCTAACTTTAAGTTTTCAAGTTATTTGGGTCACCCTATTTGATTTCCAAATGCTTTTGAAACTCGATTTAAGATGTTTACGGTACTTCTTTATTCTTAAGACATAAATAAAAGGGTCGATAAGGGGGTTCAACAAAATGAAAATATTATTAGCAGCCCATAAATATGTCATTGCTTTGTCTGATCCTCCAACAATATATGAATACAAAACTAGAACAGACCGTGGTAAGTTTGATATGAATGTAAGTCCAATGATTATGCCAAGCGTTGTCATGTTTTGACGCATTTTTAATGCATGCTTCCTCTTTATTTCTGTTTGGTTGCTTGTTATTTCTGTTACTTGAACCCCGATTGTTTTCTGTTTCTTTATTATCCGGAAAATGACAACTCCATAGGATAGTGCTATCAAACAGCAAATGAAAACTGCTGGTAAATCATGTAAATATAGAAATCTTAGTGTTGCTGTGTATTTGACGTCACACGGAAATGTTCCAATTAAAGTATCCATTCCAAACCTTCCCAACGCAATGACATGTGGTAAAATAAGGCATATTGCAATTGAAATGTTGCTTGTAAGGGCCGTCAAAATTCTTTGTTTAACGAGGAATGTGGCATTGATACGTTCGAAGCATATTATCAACGTTTGTAAAAGTGACGCTATTACAGTTCCTCCTATAAATTGTCTTATTACCATACATTGGTACCTGTATCCTGTATCGTTTAATTGTAATAAATTTAGAAAAGATCCATAAAGAAATTCTAATCCAATTAGAGAGTCGCTTATGCTTAAACAGAACGCTAACACTAAGAAACGTTTCATCTTTAACTCTTTTGACAACCTTATTGTATGCATGGCAAATCCATTGAAAGATAAAAGTAGAATTGATATTATCAAACGAATAATTCCTGCAGTTATTTGCTTCATTTTTACATACAAGATGAAGTCTGATATTAAATGCACTATATGCAAAGTTATAAAAACAAATGGACAGTCTTTGCCTCGCATTCAATTTATTTTCTTTCTGATTTGCATCATCATCATATATGGAACATCACGACTTTTTGTCTGGTATGCAATTTCTTCCATATAAATTATTGTTAATGTCTTTATAAGACAATTTAAATATGGACATCGGCGTTTTCATAACGTTTGTATAAAGATATAAATCATCTGGTTGTGTAGATTCTTTACTGTTCGCTGTCACCAATATTGTAAACGTAGAATCTGAGCGTTCCTTATTTATAACTAATCACCATCTTTGTAGAAAATAACAGTCACGATTAATTCAAACTGTATAAATTTTACAAGGTTTTATAAAAATACAAAACACACGGCATAAACTCTGAATAGTCAAACTCATAAATCTAAAACAGATTGACAACGCCATGGCTAAAAATAAAAAAGACAAACATTAAAACAATAGTACACATGATACAAATAGAAAACTAAAGAATAAACAACACGAACTCCACCAAAAACTAGGGGTGATCTCAGGTGATCCGGAAGGGTAAGCGAATCCTGCTCCACATGTGGCACCCGTCGTGTTGCTTATGTGATTAAAAATCCGGTAAATAGTCTAATTCGGTAGGTCACATTCATGAAAGGGAAGGGGGTTGTAGTAAGGAACATATCCGATATCATTTGTGAAACGGTTATTCCATAACGGGCAACCAACTCGTGAAGGCGTCTGTAAAATTTACGAAGGGATGATTTAAACTTCATCATTTGGAACTCTTAGTTTAATAGCTTCCTTGTGAGCAGTAACCCTCTATCAAGAAAATCATGATAGGAAATGCAAGCACGGGAATCAATTGGGAGGTTATCAATTGGGAGATATATACCCGTATGCAGGTGCTGCTGGAATGTTGCTACTTAGAAATGGATAGTTCACAATAGGAAAGCTAAACTCATCTTTTTTGTCGTAAAGTTTTGATTTCAGTCGACCCTAATTGTCAATTTGTAGATGTAAGTCAAGATATGAAGCCGACTTAACTGTTTCTGTAGTATCCTTTGTCTCCAGTTCGATGGGATAGATGCGTTCCACATAGTCACCAAATTTTGAATTGTTTAGTGAAAGAACATCAGCTATATAGCGGAAAGTAGAGTTAATGGATATTGATAACTTCTTATCTTTCTTCCTAAGAAGTTCCTGCATGATTTAACCTATCAGATTAGATCGGCTCAAAGCTAGTAATTTGAAAGGATTAAAAAACTCAAACATGTTTTACCGTTTTACCCTTAAAATTGTTTTACCAATTTGTCGATTTTCCAAACTCACCACCTAAAAAGCCACTTTTGACTACAGTAGCCAAAAATAAGACTTTGACGGGGTTTCAAATTTCGTAAATAATCAGCTCATAGCTATAAATTTGAAAGGAAATAATAAACAAATCTCTTTGGTCGTTTTTGTGCTCCTTAGAACTGTTTGGCCAGTTGTGTGACACCGCTTTTCCCCTCCCCAAACAAAATCTGTTTAAGATAACAGTAGACCTCTACTCCCACTTCCCTCTTACTGCTTCCAATTTTCACCGTTTAACTCTCTCCAAAAGTAACGTTTACAAAATACACCTTATCCCCTTGTTCTATTGATTTCATCTCCGGCTAACTCCCTGTTTCATACCTTTTTTCTCAAGTTCAGCTATCCCTGTTGACAACCTTGTTGTCAGTTATTTTCTGATTGTTTTTCTATCTGTAGATATATAATTCTTATCATATATTTGTTACGAATACGTTGGTTTTTTTGCATATGCAATAACCTCAAAATTGCTCGGGGCAAAAAAGACGATATTGATATTTTGCCCTGATTCCAAATGACGTCACGTCATTGCGTCCTTAACGACACTTTTGTGATACAAATTACAAAATTTTACCTGTTATGTTTCATTAAATTGTAATAATTGAACTTTTTGTCTCTATTCTGCAGAACTTAGATATGTGATGAATAGATTATAACATGTCTTTTCAATATTGGCCCTGGTATCATCCCTCGACTCATATCGGCCCTCGGCTAAAGCCTCAGGGCCGATATGGGAGTCTCGGGATGATACCATGACCAATATAGTAAAGGCCATGTTATGACCTTTACATATATCATTAACAGGCTTAGCTGGAGAGCACTCAATTAACAATTGGGGCTTTGCATGTGATTTGACTATCTTCAGGCCTTTATCCGTTCTGTAGTTAGGTTACTGACTTTCAAATTTATTTTGAAACCATCCATGCAACAGAATGCAACGATGCATGTTGTAAGAATTACTATTGGTTGAGCTTGAAGTGCATTTATATTTGCATACAGTGTAGCAAAAAATTAGTAATATCTAATTGATATAGAAACTGAAAGTTAAATATGTACTAGACCACACCCGCGAAATTGTAGGAATTTAGAGCTTGGTTGAAGGCATGTTAACTGTTGTAAGGAGAATTTAATTAAAAGGTTTCATGTTTGGAGAATTTCAGAAAGGGTATCAAATTTCATTGGTACAAGAAACCAGTTTAACCCCTTTCATTGCTTCTTAAATCTATTATAGAGAGAGTCTATATCAACGCGACTGATGATGTCCCCGATCACTCTAATGAAATTTATGTGCAAATTAAAATCCGGTAGTCCTCGACTTAAAGGCGAAATCGCGTGCATTTTAAGGTTGTTTGAAAGTATGTAAACTATTTAAGGATGATTTTTTGTAAAAGATTTTATGTCTAGAGAATTTAAGAAATTATATCAAAAATCATTTAGGTACATGTAAACAGGACAATATTTTAAGCACTGTCTCTCTCTTACAAAGTCCGAAATTATTTTGCTTTCTGTTATATTCCATTATTTTCGCGTTTCTCTGTACTATCATCATTATTAATATTAAAGTGTATCTAATTAACTATTAATTCTAAGTTTCTTCTTCATATATCGTTATCTTATAGTAGTATATTAATCATAGTGTACATGCAGAGAAAGGCGAAAATAATTGTCTGCCCCCGTTTAAATAAACTCGTCATAGATACCAGGACTAAATTTAGTATATACGCCAGACGCGCGTTTTGTCTACAAACGACTCAATAGTGACGCTCGAATGCAAAAAGTTAAAAAGGCCAAATAAAGTACGAAGTTGGAGAGCATTGAGAACCAAAATCCCTAAATGTTTTGCCAAATACAGCTAAGGTAATCTATGCCTGAGGTAGAAACGCCTTAGTATTTGAAGTAATTCAAAAATGTGTAAAAGGAAATTTATAAATATAACTATATCAATAACAATTCATGTCAGCACAAAAACTGCTGACAACTGGGCTTGCGATACCCTCGGGGAAATAAATCTCAGCCAGCAGTGGCATCGACCCAATGGTTGTAAATAAACTCATCATAGATACCATAACTAAATTTAGTATATACGCCAGACGCGCGTTTCGTCTACAGGGAACTCATCAGTGACGCTCGAATCCAATAAAGTTGAAAAGGCCAAATAAAGTACGAATTTGATAATCATTGAGAACCAAAATTCCTAAACGTTTGGCCAAATACTGCTAAGGTAATCTATGCCTGAGGTAGAAAAGCCTTAGTATTTGAAAAAAAATCAAAAATTTGTAAACAGTAAATTTATAAATATAACCATATCAATAACAATTCATATCAGCACAAAGAAATGCTGACTACTGGGCTTGTGATACCCTCGGGGAAATAAATCTCAACCAGCATTGGCATCGACCAAATGGTTGTAAATAAACTCATCATTGATACCAGGACTAAATTTAGTATAAACGCCAGACGCGCGTTTCGTCTACAAAAGACTCATCAATGACATGAATGACGCTCGAATCCAATAAAGTTAAAAAGGCCAAATAAAGTACAAAGTTGAAGAGCATTGAGAACCAAAATTCCTACAAGTTTTGCCAAATACAGCTTAGATAATCTATGTCTGAGGTATAAATGCCTTATCATTTCAAAAAATTCAAAAATTTGTAAATGTAAACAATAAATTTATAAATATAACCATATCAATGAAAATTCATGTCAGCACAACAACTGCTGACTTAAGGACTAAATTTAGTATATACGCCAGGCGCGCTTATCTATCGTTTTCTGCATAATTACCATTAGTAAAATAAGTTTGAAATTGTTTTATACATAGGATTTTACTGTTTAACAGTATCAATATTTGTCTATGACGTCACTTTTGTTGCGTTGACCAAGTCATGTGCGAGCCAGTTCGTGTTTCTGTTCTGCTGTTTTGTGTGCTGTCCTATGTTGTTTTACGTTGTTTTATTCTGTGGTTAGCATGTCGAATATTTATCAAAGGTAGCAGAATTCTAATTTAGGACGCCATACACGCGTTTTGTCTACATAAGACTCATCAGTGACTCTCATATCAAAATATTTATTAAGCCAAACAATTACAAAGTTGTAGAGCATTGAGGATTCAAAAGCCAAAAGAGTTGTGCCAAATACGGGTGAGGTAATCTATGCCTGAGATAAGAAAATCCTTGTTTTTTCGATTTTTTTGGGTAAAAACAGGAAAGGAATAGGTTCAGTAAGTCCCCTTTTTGGATCTAAAATATTGCAGTTTTAGAAAATTTTGAAAATGTTATCGTTACGATATTTATTGGAAAGTAAAATGCATGCACTTCATAAAGATGGGCTGTTTTTGACAATACAATGCACATATATTAACCTGAATAATTTCCTGAATCAGCTTTCACAGACTCATAGATATGTTACAAGTAGCAAGAATCCACAAAAAATATAGCAGGCAAATGAAAAATTGAAAGTTATTATATATTACCACGATAACAGTATATTAAGATATATATTAAGCTATATATAATGTATATATAGCAAGTTTAGACATTTCGTATGTGTACGAACTGCAATGTATATATTGATTATGTGTCAAACCCTATCAAACATATACTATTTAACCTGATGGAAAATAAACAAAATTTAGTTTTACAATCAGTTGTTTGTTTTTGCTAGTCAATGTGGCCCGTGAGAGGCTTCGTTTTAAGAGGTATTGTGTTGATAGTCGATTGGTTGTCTCTTTGACACATTCCCCATTTCCATTCTCAATTTTAAAACTCAAAGGTGCATTAATGTGAGACCTGGATTTATGAAATTGTAGAGAATTGTATTTATGTAGCAGTGGTTTGATACCGCTAGTGTACTTTATCCGGAGGATTAAAATCCCTAGTGTCATTTATCCATCAGCAAAAATTCACTAGGTTTTTTTATCCGGGCACAGTGTAAAAAATACACCACTTCTTGTTATATGAAAACAATAAAAAAAAAACTGTATAAAATCCGTGGTTATTAAATTTTCTTGCATAAGAACTTTATAACGATTACTAGTATGTGTATCCTGTCAACCCCTGATAAAAAAATAATGTCTTCTTGACTACTTCCGCGCGGGATGTAGTGAACAATTAATATTTTGTGATATAGTATTTTGACAAATAATGACTAGTTAAGATAAGAAATGTCATAGCTATGAATGAGATGAAAATACATGATTTTAATAAATTTAGAGGAAAGGAATAAATTATAAGTGATAATTTCCCTGTTTGTTTATTTTTTTGTTTATGAAGGTTTCCAGATCCTACTTGAAATATATTATCTAACTGCCTATATAATATACTTGAAATAATTTGCTACCATTTTTGTCGAGCCTGCGAATTTTGTCGCAAAAAACTAAACAAAGGTATATTGATCTGGCGGCGGCAGCGGCTAAGGCGGCGGTGGCGGCGTTAGCTAACTTTAAAAAAAGCTTTATATTTAAGAAGGTGGAAGATTTGGATGCTTCATACTTAAAACATAGATGCCTTATGATACAAAGTTTTCGTCTGTCACATGGCCAATGACATTGACCACATTTTCATGGATAATGAAATGAGTAATATGATAGCTATATTTGGTATGTGTTTACCTTGCAAGGTTTCATGCCAATCAGACAGTATTCACTTAACCTCGATTTTATTATAATAAAGCATCAAATGAAACACTGTAATATCAAATCACATTTTATAACAACATATATAAATTTATTCTGATTAAAACATGCATTATATCAATCTGATTAGTTTTTGTCTTGCGAATACATACAAAAATAAACGAATTTAGACTGTAAAATACGACACTATTTAATAAATTAATAAAATGTACAACCAAACATTATTGCTTCCTTTGATATTCAAGACTTGTCTTCAGAGCAAAATAGAAATATAGTTTCTCATTTAGCAATACTATGAAGTAATATTAGCTAAACCGAGCTAAACTACTTAGCTTATAAGATGATAAGCAACTACAAAAAACACTCATTCTTATCTAATATGAAGAACAAACTTTGAACAACAACGTTTAACTACATAAACTGCATTACTCTGTCATAACTTCCGACAAAACTGTTATAAAGACTCTGTAAAGTATTTATCAAGAATTTATTTAATACTTTACACCTTTACTCTTGCACGCATTCCACTCAAATATTCGCCATTCATGACGTTTATCTTTACACCTTTTTATGTTCAGACTTAAACTATGTAACTCAAATTTAAAATACATGTAATAATGTGTCTGATTCAAAAGTAACATAAACATTTCAAATAACAAACAACTGTCCTTGGCCAGACACATGATACACATTCTATGCAAAAATGTAATTAGTAATCTTGTAATGACTTGAAATAAAAATATAGTCAAAATATTTGAAGATATAAGTGGACAAACTTACCTTAACTAATAGTGGAACATTTCCAACACAAATATTACGAAATCTGAAACAGAAAATAAAGACGAAAGAAAATATACAATAGACTTCAATCGAATTAAACATAATAAACCAATAAAATATTTTAAAGTTTTTGGTCAAATTTAGCGTAAAACAATAGCCTTCAAAACAGAAGCAGTGAATAACCATCAAGGTAGAACTTTTAATAAAACTTGTACAACTCATAATTAATAACATTCTTTAAATAATTTATTTGAAAACAAATTAAAAAAATATTACTAAGAATTGAAACCATCTTTATTTAAAAGTAAATTTAAAAATGAAATAAAATTTTAATTACAAAATCATATCTTTATTTATTCCATCATGAATAAAAGCATGCTAGCACGCAGACCTTCAATTGGTTTGGTTCTTATACATCATTAGCTTTCAAATGGTTGTCTTATAACGTTCATGAATGTTGTGTGTCAATTTGCTTTTATATTCTGTTTTTGTGATGTCTGAATTCTTTGTCCTTTACGTGTTATTTCTCCTTTGCTATCAATTTTCTTTATTGTGCCTCTTATACGTTTTGTATGTGCTCATCACCAGCAGCGAAATCCATTCGTGTCGTGATCTTATTAGTTGGTCGAACTGTAATGTGACAGCTGTTTTCTTTTTATCTAAATTGTTTTAAAATAAAATAGAATAAAATAACCGTTCTTATAGAACATGTAGAAATAAGAAATGATTGTCAATGAAACAAACTAACATAGAGTTGAAGTAACCAAGGGTCACTGTTCGGCCATCAACCATCCACAAACCCCTTATCGTATATAACCGTTAATGTCTATACATGAAGCTTCATATTCTATTTTTCAAACGATTAAGTATATAAAGATAAAAAACAAAGGCCTTGAACGGTAATATTCCATATCAAAAGAAACATAATGATATGATACCTTTGTATTTACTTCAATATCAATATATAAGTACTGATATAGATTGTAATTAGCAATGTGCGTTGAAGTTCAAAGACCTATGAAATGTTTAAACAAATTGTTCTTAACTATAAGGTCAAAATAAGGGCAGACTTGAGAACTAAGGATATGAACGATAACTATTTGCAACACTGGGTCGATGCCACTGCTGGTGGACGTTTCGTCCCGAGAATATCACCAGCTCAGTGGTCAACACTTCGGTGTTTGCATGAATATCAATAATGTGGTCATTTTTATAAATTTCATGTTTACAAAACTTTTTCCAGGCATAGATTACCTTAGCCATATTTGGCACAACTTTTTTGAATTTTGGATCCTCAAGGTTCTTAAAATTTGATACGAGCGTCACTGGTGAGTCTTATGTAGACGACACGCGCGTCTGGCGTACAAAATCATAATCCTGGTACCTTTGATAACTATTGAGATCTTTAACTGCAACGTATTTCAAACGTCCCTGTCACAATTCACTACACATTACTGAAAATGGAATAAAAAAAGGCTAGGTTTGAGTATCCTGAAGTCATCATTTTCATAAACAATAACGTTCATTTACAATATTGGATGATGTGACGTCACGATAAAACATCTACAGATCTATATGTAGTAACCACGTCACGTCATTTGAGCAATCACAAGTTCACTCATTTAATTTAATGTTCGATAATAATAAGTACTAGTTACTATGTTCCTCTACGTCTTTTTTTAAAACTAATAAAAAACTATGTATCATTGGCTACTTGATATGGAGGAACATTGTTATAAGGTTGACAGTGACATTTGTGGCATTAAAACTATGTTAAAAGATCATACATCAAATATTGTGTCATTGGACAAGAGTCTTGGTGGTTTACACTTGAAACTACAAGAAATAGAAACACAGAATATATCAATAACTGATGAAAATTATAAACTACAGGAAAAAAATCATTGATCAGCATAAAGGTCTATGAGAGACAATTTTATATTTAAAGGCATTTATGATGATATATAACAGAAAACACAGAAGAAACATTAAAAGACGTCATTAATAGAGAACTGGGACTTGAAAGTAAAGAAATAAATGTTCATGTTGTGCACAGGCTGAGGCCCAGACAGGACAGAGGTCCACACAGTATGATTGCAATATTTGAAAGGAGAAAGGACAGAAATAGAGTTTTGCAAACTTCAACAAAAACCTCAATACTATGTACATGAACAGTGTCCTGTTGAAATAATAGGAAGGAGGCATGAATTAATTCCGATTCTGAAAGATGCTCGTGAAAAAGGACATGACGTAGTCTTAGTAGAGGATAAATTGTTTATTAATAAAAGGTGTTTCGATCCAAGTCAATGTGTGCCTCAGATGAACCCACAACCCCAACAACCACCAACTGATCATGGACTTCATCAGCCACCATCTAACCAACACACTCCGATGTCTGTACTTAGGAGCAACAACAGGACCATGTCAAATAATCCTTTATAGTCTATACCACCACAGAACACCACAAGACACTAGGACAGGCGTACAAGAGGACAAAGGAAACGGAACAATATTATATTTAATCAAAATAAACACTTATCTTAATGTATGTGATTTACAGTCTAAACTAAAATTTACTGAATTTTCAAACTCTTTCAAACATATGATGTATTAGTTTTTGTTGAAACTAATTTAGATGATTTAGATTTAATTGATCTTCCTGACGTTTTTTTTTTATATGTAACAAAGAATAGAAAAGGCGCAACTAAAAAGTCATGTGGAATATTAATTATATACAAAAATATTTTGAAACAGAACATCAGTTTTATCGGAAGTGAAATTCAATATGTACAGTGGTTAAAATTTCAAAAATGTCTACTAAACAGTGAAAAGATGTTTTATTTGGTGCTGTTTATATACCAACGGAAAATTCTGAATATGCAAATATTGATGCATTTGAAGAAACTGAAGTCAAAATGAATGATTGACATTTGCTGATATATTTAATTGAATAGTCTCTCTCATTGGAGATTTAAATGCAAAAACGGGAACTCGAGATGATTTTATTGTTCCTGATGAGTTATTGATTAGTATTTTTGAGTTAGAAAATGATGATGAAATTTTGTCATATATGTTAGATTATGATCAATTGAAGCTTCAAAATATACCATTATCTCGAATATCAGCATGTCATTGTAATATTAACAATTATGGTTATAAACTGTTAGATATGTGTAAAAAAAAAAACCTCAATGTTTATATAGCTAACTCCAGACTTGGTTTTGATATAGGTATTGGACGTACTACATGTAAAAATATCAGTGTTATTGATTATTTGATTTTATCATCAAAACTGTTCTCTTTAGTAGATGAATTTGAAATACCTGATTTTGTACCACTATTTTACGATGTTCACAATGCAATACACAGTGTTTTCAAATCAGTATCAACACATGAGGAAATTACACATTATACATAAAAAAAACTCTACTTCAATCAAGTGGAACGACAATAACAGAAACGCATTTGTAAATACATTTCACAATAGTCAAGATCAGCTGACCAAAATTATGAATGACCTTGAAAACATATAAACAAGTGCTACATGTACTCAACAAGACATAGACAACGTCACCGAAGAAATTAATGAGCTATTCCAAAATACTGCAAAGACGACACTTTCAAAACCACACTACAACATTGTACAAATCACGAAAGAAGCCTAACTCAAAACCCTGGTACAATAATAAAAGTCTTTCTTCGAGATTTTTTTTTCACAAAACCAGACAACATTATAACATGCATAAAAATGAAGTAACACGCAAACAACTTCTCGAGACAAGTATATCATACAAGTTGGTTACAAACAAAGCATACAAAAACTATCAATTTGAATATAAATTTGATTCAAATAAAGATGAGAAATCGGAAATATCTGTAGAAACATTATATGATTATTCTTAATCCACGAATGAAAATAACATACATGATGAAATTGATATAGATATTGATGTTAATAATTTACCACCAGATAAAGAAATTTTTTTAAATTCTCCAATAACAGTAGATGAAATAAAATGTGCTGTAAACAAAATAAAGAATAATAAATCTACTGGATATGATAATATATTAAATGAATATATTACATGTACATTAGATGATATGACTAATATGTATGTTATGTTATTTAACATTGTGTTAGATTCTGGTATTATACCAGAATGCTGGACCAAAGGAATAATGGTTCCAATTTTCAAGAATAAGGGCTCTAAATCTGACTCAAATTCTTACAGAGTTATTACTCTCAATTCATGTCTAAGTAAAACATTTACTGCTGTGCTCAATAACAGATTAAATAAGTTGTCAGATGAAATTGGCTTAATTACAGGAGCACAAGCTGCGTTCAGAAAAGGGTTTCTGCTATGGATAATATTTTTTATTTTACATTGAATTTCACTTATTTTTATATATTTTTCATTTGGTGAAAAAAATATTGTGCTCGTTCATTAATTGCAAAAGTACATTTGATACAGTTTGGAGATGCTACAATATAATATTCAAGGCAAAATATTGAGAGTTAAACAAAATATGTATCATAATATCAAAAAGTTATCAAATGTACCAGGATTATAATTTAGTACGCCAGACGCGCGTTTAGTCTACATAAGACTCATCAGTGACGCTCATATCAATTTTTTTATAAAGCCAAACAAGTACAAAGATAAAGAGCATTGAGGATTCAAAATTCTAAAAAGTTGTGCCAAATACGGCTAAGGTAATCTATGCCTGGGATAAGAAAATCCTTAGTTTTTCGAAAAATTCAAAGTTTTGTAAACAGGAAATTTTTTAAAAAATGACCACATAATGGATATTCATGTCAACACCGAAGAGTTGACTACTGGGCTGGTGATATCCTCAAAACATGTATAAGAATGGGAAAGGATATTTCTGCATTTTTTAGTTGTGATATAGGAGTGAAACAAGGAGATAACTTACCCCCCCCCTTTTTTTTCATTCTTTGTAATGATTTTGAGAAGTTTTTACTTGATAATAATGTTAAAGATCTTGAAAATATATCAGATAAATACCAAGAAACTTTATTATGTTATATCAAAATATTTATAATACTATATGCAGATGACACAATTATTTTATCTGAGTCAGAGGAGGATCTGCAGCATGCATTGACAGTTTGTTTTTTTGCAATATTGTAATGAGTGGAAACTCACAGTTAATACAAGTCAAGTAAAACTTAAATTGTAATTTTCAGCAAAAAGAAATACAAGGTTAATCAGAATTTGAAATCTATGGTAAAAATATTGATGTATTAGACCTGTATAGTTATCTGGGTATTATATTTAATTAGAACTGCTCTTTTTGTTCAGCTAGAAAGAAATTATTAGTACAGTCCAAAAAAGCATTGTATGCACTATATAGAAAGAAACGAAATATTGCAATACCTGTAGATATACAGCTAAAGTTTTTTGATTGTTTTATTCTACCTATAATGATTTACTCTAGTGAAGTATGGGGATTTGAAAATACACAGGGATTGGAACGGATGCACTTGCAGTTAGTACAAATATTCTGCACGTAAGAAAAAGTACTCCAAATTTTATGATTTACGGGGAACTGGATCTTTATCCTATTGATATTACTATGAAACTACGCATGGTTATGTTTTGGAATTAGATGCTCTCAAATGAGAATACATTATCTAATACTTTATATAGACTTATGTTACAACTTCACCAGAGTAAACCCACACATTTTAAAAGGTTACTTACATCAAATACATTTTTGATGAATGTGGTCTTACTTTTATAAGGAATGATAACATACCTATGAATAGAGAAATATTGAAATCTATTGTCAAAGAAAAATTTGTTGAGCAATGGTTTTCTGTAACTAATAATTCTTCAAGAGGAGAAATCCATGCTTTATTCAAAAGTATATTTGAATTAGAACTTTATCTACTATGAATGAGAAATACTGATAGATTGTACATGTTGTATATGGCTAAATTTAGATGGTCAAATCTTAAATTTCCAATTGAAACGGGAAGATGGAAACAAATTTTAAAAGAAAATAAGATATGTCATCTATGTAATCAAAATATTGGCGACGAATATCACTATATGTGTGTTTGTTCATATCATACGGTGTCAATTCTCAGACAAAATCTTGTACCTAACTATTACTTACAATATCTTAAATTAGTCCTGGTATCTATGATAAATTTACTTCAAGGCAATAATTAATCGGTTTACTTTCATTTTGCAACATAAAGATGTATAGGAAAGTATGTATTTTCCTTAAATAGATTACTTATTTGTTGTAGATGCAACTTTTATACATTTATATATAATATATGTACTCACAATCACAGAATTATAAGGAAGATATCTGTACAAATGTAATCCCTTAAACTCAATAGGTAATCTATAGAATGTAAATATATCAATGTCATGAAAATCACGTGCTATTATCGTACACTACTCTAACATGTTTTATCTTAAAATGGTTAAATGAATCATATTCAACTTTTGCTGTTGAAGGATCTCATGTAGAATAATGAAACTGTCTATAAAGGTATCTGAGTTTATTAAAATACACATACTAATGTTAACAATATAAGGAGAGAGAGATAGTGGAAGATGAAGTCATTAAATTTGTATTTCATAATATATATAGGAAGATGTGGTGTGAGTGCCAATGAGACAACTCTCCATCCAAATAACAATTTAAAAAGTAAACCATTATAGGTTAAAGTTGGTTTTTTTTAAGACTTGAAATACATTTATTGAAAATCACTTGAATTCAATTTTCCTTGTATAACCCAGGGAAGAATACACAAGGGGCCCTGTGTTTACAGTGATCCAACGTCCAGGGAAAAACGGTGGACTCTATTATAAAAAAAAATCTATTATTTTTTTTTCCATACATAAGTTATACATTCATATTAATTACACAGATTGAGTTTGCGTATAAAATGTTCACAATATTCTACAGTTCATAAGTTGACAAATTACTTTTATATAAAATTAATATGAGAAAAATCCTCCGGGTACAGAAACAGTAATAATATACGTACTCTCATCAAACATTTTCAAAATGACAAAATTATTTGTACCAAGTCATTTTGCTATCAAATAATTATGATATTGATGCCTACCATTATCCTTGATATATACATAATATTGAAATTTCTTTGACGTTGGAAGTGTTTACAACAGATGATATTTAATCGCATGTATGATGCCTATTATTATCCTGTATTTTGTAAACAATAGTTATAGTTTCAACGAACTTGAATATCAGATAGTCATTAGTTGAATTGTTTCATAACTAATTTATTCAAATAAGAATTACAAATAAACAGAAGGCGGAGAAACGATTGCCAATATTTATATATCAGTGCATATAAAGAATGAAGTAACATACTTCATCTCTTACCTCAAAATGAAGCAACAAACTGCAGGAGTTATTGGTTTAATTATAGCCATAATACTTCTGTTTTTCAATGGATTTGCCATGCAAACAATTAAATCATCAAAAGAGTTAAAGATGAAACGTTTCTTAGTTTTGGCGCTCTGTTTAAGCATTAGTGATTCTCTAATTGGATTAGAATTTCTTTACATATCTTTTTTAAATTTATTGCAATTAAACGATACAGGATACTTGTACCAATGTATGGTGATAAAACAATTTACAGGTGGAACTGTTATGGCGTCACTTTTGCAAACTTTGATAATTTGCTTCGAACGTATAAATGCTACTTTTATCATAAAACAAAAGATTTTAACGGCTCTTACCAGCAATATTTCAGTTGCAATTTGCATTGTTTTACCTCATACTATTGCATTGGTACGGTTTGGACTGGACACCTTAATTGGAACATTTCCATGTGACGTCAAATATACAGCAACACTAGGATTTCTGTATTTGCATGATATACCAGCAGTTTTCATTTGCTGTTTAATAGCAATATCTTATGGAGTTGTCATTTTCCGGATAACAAAAAAACAGAAAACTATCGCCGCTCAAGTAACAGGAATGACTAGTAACCAACCAGAAATTAAGAGGAATCTTGCATTAAAAATGAGTCAAAACATGACATAATCATCGGACTCACATTTATATCAAACTTACCAAGGTCTGTTCTAGTTTTGTATTCATTTATTGTTGGAGGATCAGAAAAAAGCAATGAAATATTTATGGGCTGCTAATAATATTTTCTTGCTGTTGAACCCCCTAATCGACCCTTTTATATATGTCTTAAGAATAAAGAAGTACCGTAAACATCTTAAATCTAGTTTCGTAAGCATTTGGAAATCAAATAGGGTGACCCAAACAACTTTAACCGATATATTACTTAAGGAACATTTAAATAAGAGTAAGAATTTGCTTAATTCATACTTAATGAACAAAAATATGTTTGTGACAAGTTAATGTTATCGTGTTATATCATTTAACACCCTGTATATATCAGCCTATAAATAACTCATATTGCACCATAGAAAGAACCAAAGACTGCGCACTATAATAAAAGTAGAATAAGTTTAAGGATTCCAATGAGACATATCTTCCAAAAAGACCAAATGACTAATATGAACACTAAAATAAACCGGGGAGCCACAAGTATCACCCGATTAGGTGCGTCCTTGAGTTTTATCTGGAGCATCATATAAAAGCGGATTGGTGAATGTATATTTTAAAACCTTTTAAGACATTACCAAATTTACGAACCGTTGAGAAATGAACATTCTGCAACCCTTATATATTATGTTAAATTGAAAATTCGAAAACGGTTTTAACAAGACAAAATAATAAACACATCTGTTACCGATAGAAATAACAGCAATCTTCAGTTTATTTATTTTCAGTAAAAAGCAAGTTTTATGAAATCCCATTTAGTCCAGTTCCTATGACTGTAAGAAAGTATGACAACTGTTCAAAACACCTGATGAATACAGTTAAAAGATGACAAAAGGGACAGGAATAACAGTTATTTTGTATTCGCAACACAGAGTTTGCATTGGAATCAATATGAATAGCCACTTATACATGTATCTGAACGTTGATAATCAGACAATTGATATAGTCTTGTTAATGCTGTCATTTAACACAATGAACGACTTCTATAATGTATAACTGTTTCAATTATAACAGAACAATTACAAGCTTACAATTGGCGAGCTATTATTTACATAAAATAATTTTGTTTAATTTAGTGTTGATTACCTGAACATCCTCAATTTTTAAAGATCTTTATTATGTTGTTGGACACATTTGAATGTTCTTATAATATCTAGAAAAAATAAAACTTAACTCATGCTGTCTTTGTTCATTTTTTCATTTTTCTGCAACATATTTTTTATACATTAACATTCACACTTATGTTTAAAAAGATAATCAAAATGTAAAAATGAGCTTCCCATTACATCATGTTGATGTCGTTTATAGCTATAAAACCAGGTTTAATCCTCCATTTTCTCACTGCTTATTCATAAATGTAAAACAAAATCCGCACCACACGCCTACAAAAGTCTCTTTTTTACTTATTTGCTCTTTTAGTTAAATGTCGTTCATCAAAAGTGGCACATCGTTTGCGATGCGACACTTTCTACTGGGCAGCAACACGAGGTAGTTTGGCATAACATTGGATGCCAACTATGGCCACTTACTTAGATTGGTTCATTTGATGTTTATAGTATGTCAATTGCTTTAATCGAAACGTCTATGAATAAAAGTAGAAATCTGGTATGTTACTATGGAACAGTAGTAGAACAACTCAATCATACACACTCTACATGCCACTGCCGATGGTATCACCAGCCCAGTAGTCAACACTTCTGTGTTGACATGAATTATCATATATAAGGTCATAATTCTAAATTAACCGTTTCTACCTAAGGAATAGATTACCTTAGCTGCATTTGTCAATTTTTTTAGGACTCTTTTCGTCCGCAATGCTCTACAACTTCCTGACTTGATACAAGCATTTCCTTATTTAAACAATTGTGAATTAAACCTTGTTATAAAGCTAGCCAAAAATCATCAAGTGAGACAGTCACATAAATTTGCATTATATTGACATCAATATATGAACAAAACAAACAGACAAAACAGGTAAAAATGGCAAAAAATCGTAGTACAGAAGTCAACAATGTGTTATGTCTTAGTCAATATAAAAAAAAACACAAAAAAAACCAAAAAAAAACCAGGTTAACAAAGTGAAACAAAATGACATATAGACAAAGCACATCAACAAAAATGAAAGACATGAATAGAAAAAAAACACTACCATAGGCAGATAACACAATGATTGGAGGTATAAGTATCGAGCCACGTCAAACTAATATTTTCAAAATTGACTCAAAAGTAAAGGTTAATAATTGACAAAGTAGTGTATAACGAATACTATTACAGGTAATTAAGATGATAAACAACGTCAGTACTTAGAGTCTTCAATTCAAGACCATCATACATTACTAGAATATTCTACGGAATATTAATTGTTATATTTTGATATTATAACAAAGGACGAGCCGTTCTCTGACATAACCCTGGTTCATCAACTTTCTGCTGAACACTAATTTACCTAAGTTGTATATGGAAAAATGTTTTTTTGGAATGTTTGGTACTCAATGCTTTTAAACTTTGTTCTTTATTTGGCTTTTTCAGCTTTTTTTAATATAGCGTCACTGATGAGTTCTTTTGTAGGCGTAAATTATTAATTTCAATCATGGTATCTATGATGAGTTCATCTACAACGATCATGAACGGTTAAATTCCATACCAACAGAAATATGTTATAGCTTCCTATGTATCATAGAGTTTATAGACATTACAAAGTTCAAAAACAATTTCAAGATCGCTGATGATTGTTGTTTTATCAGTATTTATTAAGGGTATTGTAGTTGTGGTTACATATCATATGTTGTTGGGATGTACAAGTCCCGGTCCACGTCGTCCACTTGTATATTTGTCCTCCTGTTGAATTTAGTTCTTTTCAACTGATTTTTATAGTTTGTTCTTATGTTGTACTGTTATATCACTGTTACAGGTTAAGAGAGGGTAGGGATCCCGCTGACATGTTTAACCCCGACACAATATGTATGCATGTCCCTGTCCCAAGTCAGGAGCCTGTAATTCAGTGGTTGTCGTTTGTTTTTGTGTTTCATATTTGTTTTTTGTTCATTTTTTTATATATAAATAAGGCCGTTAGTTTTCTCGTTTGAATTGTTTTACATTGTTTTGTCATTTCGAGGCCTTCGATAGCTGATTATACGGTATGTGGTTTCCGCATTGTTGAAGGTCATATGTTGACCTATAGTTGTTAAATTCTGTGTCATGTTGGTCTCTTGTGAAGAGTTGTCTTATTGGAAATCATACCATATCTGGTTTTTATTCATATCTCACATTTAGACCCTTAAAAATTTAGAACAATGATATCTGAACTTGTCTATTTTAAAATATGTCTTTTGATTTTTGTTTCGGTTGGATTCCTGACTCTTTAGTGTATATCACACCTCTTATATTATTTGCAATCCATTGTGTCTCGAATTGTAAACCCGATAAAAACAAAGAACGATAAAACAAGAGGCACAACCTTTCAAGTTCAAAGTTCAATCCTTTATGGGTTGATTTAAAATACATATATAAGTAAGCAATGAATGTAGTTGTTAAATTTGAAAGATGCTTTTTGTGCTTCTTTGTTAAATATGTGTTTGCTTTGAGAATGTGACACAGTGATGCAGGTTGTACCAATATTTTGACCATTTTACCTATTATATCACAAATCGTTATAAAAAATAAAAAAAAATTAATTTGATGCGACTGTCATACAAGTGAGAGGTTTAGCGCTATAAAACCATATTTAATTCACTATTTTCCTTATTTGAAAATGCCTGCGCCAAATCAGGCATATGCCAGTTGTTGTTCATTCGTTTGATGTGTTTTATCATTTGATTTTGTCATTTGATTAGGGACTTTCCTCGAAGTTCAGTAATTTTGTGTTTTTACTTTTCACTTTCTTTAATGAATCATATCTTATTTTTTTGTATATCTCGTAGCACATTTATTTTACACAGCTAAACAGCTGTCACTGTCAACATTAAATAATGCGTTATAACAAAACCCCAACACAGAGTATATATGCCTGTCTCAATTAAGCAGTTGGGGGTCTTCATATCATCATAATTATTTTTACTTAATCATTTTGTACGTAAATCGCAGGATTTGTTTCATTTGTCATTTATAAGCCATTTAAAGATAGTTTATAATGAGGTCTAAGTTTTTCACTTTTATGAAAGCCGTACTTTGATTAATTGTTACTAACCTCTACTTCATTGAGTCTCAGGTGGGAAAAAATTGTCACATCTTCTTACAAAGACAAAAATGGTTATCAATTGTAATTGGAAGAACATAACAGATGCTGTAAAAGCACGCATATGGATATGTCGTTTATTTCACAACCTCTTTCCCTCAGAAAACGTTATGTCGACGCAAATTGTTTAGATAAAATATTATAATAAAACTTATGCGTTGAAATTTTAAGAAATGAATCTCTAAACTGAAACTTCAAATTAAATAAATATTGTGCAATCCTCTCCCTCAAAACTAAATAGAGTGAGTATGTATTTCACACTAGTCTTTTGATATATATGTCGATATTGTCTTACTAATTATTCTTATTTAAAGTTTATCTTTTCGTGTGCATTTATCTGTAGATACTAGAATGAATAACCCTCAGATGTGTAATTCAACCGATGGTGTCATTCGATAAAATGAAATGGAATTTATGGGGAATTTGTCAAAGAGACAACAATAACTAAAAAGCAGAATAAAGCGGGAGACTTCCTGAATGAGAAATAACCGCACCTGGCGTTAGTCCTCAGCTGGCCTCTAAAACATTTATGTACTGTACCTAATCAAAAGACATATACATTGAACAATTAAACTTGATATATGCTACAATTTAAATACAAAATTAAAAAAAATAAGGGATAAATAATTAAAGTTACTGAACTATTTCGCTGTGAAATGTGAAACTATTTAAATAAAAAAAAAGCTTGCACAAAAAACGCTATTTGCAATAATATCATACACAGGTAAATGAAAATAATTTGTTGTTATGTTGAGATCTAAAAACAACAGGTTTAACCCTGCCGCATTTGTACGTCTGTCTCAAGTCAGGAGCCACTGACCTTTGTTAGTCGTGTTTGATATTTAATTGTAGTTTCTTATGTACAATTCGGAGTTAAGTATGACGTCCATTATCACTCAACTAATATACATATTAGTTAAGGGACAAGTCAAGGGACTCCTCCGACGGGTGTGGGAGTTTCTCACTGCGTTGAAGGCCCATTGGTGGCCTTCGGATGTTGTCTGCCTTTTTGTCAGGTTGTTGTATCTTTGACACCTTCCCCATTTCCATTCTCAAATGTATGTAAAGTTAAAATGGAGAAAGGACATATTTAAAAACAAAAATGGATAATTTTGATGTTCATATATAGTGCGAAGAAGTGAAAATTTATGTCAAACGTGGTTCAAACATTATGACGTTGCCTATATATTCCCGTCCAAGTTATTTAGGTCGGGACTACGTATTTGATGAGATGCAATTTTATCAACAGCTGAGTATAGTGGTATATATAGACAGTGGGATGACCTAAAAAAACAATAATAAGTTACTACACGGCCTTCAAAAAGAAGAAAACACCTTTATCGTAAAGTCAGCTAGAAAAGGCTACATCTTGGCAAAACGAAAAAAAAAAGAAAGTTCTTATTTTTTTACTTTTCTTTCATTTTTATTGTTTATGTTATGCAATATAAATGATACTGAACAGACGATAAACAAAGATATGTTTTGTTAACAAGCAGATTATCTTTTAATATCATGACTTTAAAATGTTTCTAACCAAATAAGAAAAAAATATGGTAATTTAAGATCTTCTTCGTCTTAAAAGCAAGTTTAGATTATCAGAATAAAATTAAACAACATTATTTGGTATAAAAAAATCACAATCCATTAAAGCGTTTAACTCGATTATAAATGACAGCATTATCAAGAACATATTAAATGTCTGCTAACACAATGCTAAAATATGTTTGACAAATCATATAAATAACAATGCAGACTTCATTGTGAAAAATAAACAATGACTAAACTGACGATAATAAAGTCTTACCTAAACTACTATTTTAGGAATGAATTATATGATCAAATCAGCCCTTATACGAATAAATCACCAAGTGCAAAACTGATGACGTCACCCTGTCTATACTAGGTCAACTCTGATTTGAAACTAGCTTAACATCCTAGGATCTCTGCATCCATGTATATCGTGTATGAATAGATCATAGTAAAGGTAGCAAAAGTAGATTTGGAAACATGGTTAAAAAAAGTGTAAATCACAGGCGAACGATACATGAGGGACAGTCAAATACGTAGATAGACTATAAACTAACAGCGCCATGGCTTAAAAACAAAAAGACAAACAGACAAATAATAATACACGACACACAACATAGAAAACTAAAAGGGAATCTTTTGACCTGACCAATTTATTTCGAATATTTATAGATATGTAAATCATAAAGAATGATTTCATAATCTCAATGTGCAATAGACAGGGTAAATATCTAGCACAGATTACTTTCTCAGTTCCTTCTATTACAATTGCAGGAAGGACGTCCAAATTGGCGAATCAGTTTTAAGTATTAAGGGTCAAAAAGGAAAGTCCGATATGTAAAACCCTTTCGAACTGATTTTACAAATATTTTGTCTGTCTTAATGTTTGTTCTTACTAAACCGTTTTTTAAGGAAACGACAGACGTGAGATTCTTTTAACCAGGATTTATTACTGCAAAAGTAGAACGATTTAAATAAAAATGGGTAGATGTGGATTTCACGTCATGGTACACACTTTGAATGTAAGCAACCCTCCAGATCCATAGGTAGTTACTACGCCACACAATTATAACAATCACAAGGTCACTCATAATTTTAAACGATAATGATATGTAATATAAATGAACATGACACTATTTTCCTTTGCGCTTTTTTAAACTAATAAAAACTGTTGATCATCTCTCAATATTTCTTAGATTATTTCGTCCTTTTTATCTGAATAACATACATTAAACGGACAAAAACAAAAATAATTCGATCTTAATGTAACCATTTAAAAGAAGGAGTGAGTCCTATTAATTACATGAAAAATATTTTATTTCAACATGACCATATGAAATCATCTTCAACTTTTGCTATTCAATGATTACTATAATGGTGTCTTATTTACCTGTAATACGCATACAAATGATACAAATACGAGAAGGTAAATATCGTGGACGATGAAATTATTAAATATGTATTTCATAAGACGACTATATAGTTTACAAATATGCTCTATTCACCATTTAGGATATAAAACGTATACAAGAAACACTTCTTGAGGGACATAAACAGTTATAATTAACGATTTTGTATCAATTATTTTTTCAAGAAATTCACCGTTTTATACTCTAATGTCTCCTGGGTAGTATGGTTCTTTAGATTCTAAAACTATTAATTGTGCTATCAGATTATTATAATATATTATTTCATCTAATTTGGATTGATGTCTACCATTATCCTTGATATAAACAGGAGATCCTTAAGATATTGAAAATACTTTGGTGCTGAAATTGTTTACAACAGATGACACTTTAATCATGATGCCTATAACTATATTGTTTTTTTTATATAAATAATAATCAGTGGATTATTCTTCATTAGAAGAAACCCAAATCAGACTAACACTAAAATAAACCGGGGAGCCACAAGTATCAACCGATTAGGTGCGTCCTTGAGTTTTATCAGGAGCATTATATAATAGCGGATTGTTGAATGTATATCGTAAATCTTTTTAAGACATTACCAAATTCACGAACCGTTGAGAAATGAACATTCTGCAACCCTTATATATTATGTTAAATTGAAAATTTTAAAACGGTTTTATCAAGACAAAACAACAAACTCGACTGTTACCGATAAAAATAACAGCAATCGTCAGTTTATTTATTTTCAGTAAAGAGTAAGTTTTATAAAATCCCGGCCATTTAGTCTAGTTCCTTTTCGTGTAAGATCTATGACAACTGTTCAAAACACTTGATGATTACAGTTAAAACATGACAATAGGGACAGGAATAACAGTTATCAATATGAATAGCCACTGATACATGTATCTGAACGTTGATAAACAGACAGTTGATATATTATTGCTAATGCTGTCATTAACCACAACGAACGACTTCTTTAATGTATAACTGTTTCATTATAACAGTACAATTACAAACTTATATTTGGCGATCTATTATTTACATAAAATAATTTTTTTTAATTTAGTGTTGTTAACATGCTCAATTTTTAAAGATCTTTAATGTATTGTTGGTAACACTTGAATGTCCTAATACTATTTAGAAAATATAAAACTAAACACATGCTGCCTTTGTTTATTTTTTCTGCAACATATTTTTTATACATTATACAAACACCCTTATGTTTAAAAAGAGAATCAAAATGTCAAAATTTGCTTCATATTTCATCATGTTAGAGCCGTTTATAGCTCTAAAACAAGGTTTAATCCTCCATTTTTTCACTGCTCATTCATGATTTGAAAACAAAATCCGAACCACACGCCTACTAAATATATTTTTTACTTATTTGCTTTTTTTAATAAAAAGTCGTTCATTTAAAGTGGCAAATGTTTTTTGATACGACAATTTCACTGGCAGTAACACGAAATAGTTTAGCATAACATTGGATGCCAATCATGGCAACTTACTTAGATTGACACATTTGATGTTTATAGTAAGTCAACTGTTTTAACCAACATGTTTATTGAATAAAAGTTGAAATCTGGTATCTTACGATGGAACAGAAGTCAAACAACTCATGCCGGGGGTATCACCAGCCCAGTAGTCAACACTCCGGTATTGACATGACTTATCATTGATATAGTCATAATTATAAATGAACCATTTCTACCTAAGGAATAGATTACCTTAGCTGTATTTTGCAAACTTTGTAGGCCTCTTTGGTCCGCAATGGTCTACAACTTCCCGACTTGATACAAACATTTCTCTATTTAGAAAATCGTGAATTAAACCTCGTTTTATAGCTAGCCAAACAATTTCACTTGCGAGACAGTCGCATTAAATTGCATTATATTGACATCACTATATGAACTAAACAAACAGACATAACAGATAAAATGGCAAAAAAATAAGTACAGAAGGCATCAATGTGTTATAATCTTAATCACTATAAATAAAATGTAAAAAAAAATTTAAAAATAGGTTAATAAAGTGAAACAAAATGACGTCACAGACTGCGCCCCCATTGAAATAACCTTCTCGTGTTGACAATTTTGAATATTTACCTTTTCAACATCCCATAATTGTATAATATCATATACATATGATTATTTGATAGTGTGTGATATTAAAATCTCTAAACAAAAAAATAATTTAAGATCAAGTGTACAAAAATCGTTCATTTAAAAAAAAAAGAAAAATATTGTGGGATGATTGTCATGGAAACATCCTTCAAACAGGGACCAAACATTGTAGATGAAAGGAACTGAATGTCATTGTGTGACCTTCAACAAAGAAATCCATACTGTATATAACAATTTATGTCCTTTTTAATCGTCTTCAAAATATATATGGACATTCAAATAAATGCAATCAACAGTCTACAGAGGAAGCTTCATATCTGTTTTTCGAACGATTCTATAATTAAAGTTAGACTAGGACTACCTTACCTCTTCCGACATCTCTTGAACTGAATTTGACTGTGCTGATTGGTATGCGTTATTTTTCTAAATTGGCTATATGTATATGGTAAGAGTTGAGATCTCAAACAACATGTTTAACCCCGCCGCATTTTTACGCCTGTCCCAACTTGCCTTTTTTAGTCTTGTATGCGTATGATTTTTTTTTTTAATTTATTTGTGAATAATTAGGACGTCCATTATCAATGAACTAGTACAGATATTTGTTTAGTGGCTAGCTGATGAACGCCTATGGGTGTGGACATTTCTGGCTGCATTGAAGACCTATTAGTGACATTTTGCGGTTGTCTGTTCTATAGTCGGGTTGATGTCTCTTTGACACATTCCCCATTACCATTCTGAATTTTATTTAAATACTTTAGCTGTATTTGGAAAAAGCTTTTTATTTAATATTCGATACTCAATGCTCTTCAACTTTTTTCTTTATTTTTTTTTTTTTTAACTTAATTTGATTAGATCGTCACTGATGAGTCTTTTTGGAGGCGTAAATAATTAATTTCAATTCTGGTATCTATGATGAGTTTATCTACAACGATCATGAACGGTTAAATTCCATACCACCAGAAATATATTATAGCTACCTATGTGTCATAGAGTCTGGACCTTACAAACGTCACAAACAATTTGAAGATCGATGAAAATTGTTGTTTTATCAGTATTAATTAAGAGTATTGTAGTTGTGGTTATAAATCAGTGGTAGTCTTCTTTATATCTATCATATTATATCATTGATAATTTAGTCTTAAATGCGTGATTTTTTTTAGTTGTTAATGGCCTTGAACTAGCTGTCAGTTAACTGTAAGTACTCTCAGATGTTCCTAGTGTCTTTTTGTTCGTGGGTTATACAACTTACCTTCCACGTTGTTCACTTGTATTTTTGACCTTCTGTTGAATTTAGCTCTTTTCAACTGATTTTTATAGTTTGTTCTTATGTTGTACTGTTATATCACTGTCACAGGTAAAGGCAGGGTTGGGATCCCGCTGACATGTTTAACCCCGACACACTATGTTTGCATTTCCCTGTCCCAAGTCAGGAGCCTGTAATTCAGTGGTTGTCGTTTGATTTTGTGTTTCATATTTGTTTTTCGTTCATTTTTTTTATATATATAAATAAGGCCGTTAGTTTTCTCGTTTGAATTGTTTTACATTGTCATTTCGAGGCATTTCGAGGCCTTCGATAGCTGATTATACTGTATGTGGTTTCCGCATTGTTGAAGGTCATACGTTGACCTATAGTTGTTAAATTCTGTGTCATTTTGATCTCTTGGGAAGAGTTGTCTCATTGGAAATCATACCATATCTTCTTTTTTTCATATCTCAAATTTAGACCCTTAACAATTTAGAACAATGATATCTAAACTTGTCTATTTTTAATATATCTTTTGATTTTTGTTTCGGTTTGATTCCTGAATCTTTAGTGTATATCACACCTCTTATATTATTTGCAATCCATTGAATCTCGAATTTTAAAACCTGATAAAAACAAAGAACGATAAAACACAATAGCGCTATCCATGCTTTCGTTAGTGAATAATTGAATTAAACCGACATAGAAAAACAGTCATAATAATAGATAAATTGCAATTACATTAACCTTAAAGAGGCACAAACTTTCAAAATCATGATGAATGCATCCACAGGACTTCAAATTATTTCAATCCTTTATGGGTTGATTTAAAATACATATATAAGTAAGCAATGAATGTAGTTGTTAAATTTGATAGATGCTTTTTGTGCTTCTTTGTTAAATATGTGTTTGCTTTCAGAATGTGACACAGTGATGCATGTTGTACCAATATTTTGACAATTTTATCTATTATATCTGTTTTTTTCACGCATCGTTAAAAAATAAAATAAAAATAAAATTGAATTTGATGCGACTGTCATACAAGTGAGAGGTTTAGCGCTATAAAACCAGATTCAATTAACTGTTTTCCTTATTTGAAAATGCCTGCACCAAATCAGGCATATGCCAGTTGTTGTTCATTCGTTTGATGTGTTTTATCATTTGATTTTGCCATTTGATTAGGGACTTTCCGTTTTGAATTTTTCCTCGAAGTTTAGTAATTTTGTGTTTTTACTTTTCACTTTCTTTAATGAATCATATTATTGTATATCTCGTAGCACATTAATTTTACACAGCTATCAGTCAACATTAAATAATGCGTTATAACAAAACCCCAACACAGAGTATATATGCCTGTCTCAAGTAAGCAGTCGGGGGTCTTCATATCATCATAATTATTTTTATTTAATCATTTTGTACATAAATCGCAGGATTTGTTTCATTTGTCATTTATGAGCCATTTAAAGATAGTTTATAATGAGGTCTAAGTTTTTCACTTTTATGAAAGCGGTACTATGACTAATTGTTACTAACTTCTACTTCATTGAGTCTCAGGTGGGAAAAAAATGTCACATCTTCTTACAAAGACAAAAATGATTATCAATTGTAATTGGAAGAACATAACAGATGCTGTAAAAGCACGCATATAGATATGTCGTTTATTTTACCACCTTTTTCCCTCAGAAAACGTTATGTCGACGCTAATTGTTTAGATAAAATATTATAATAAAACTTATGCGTTGAAATTTTATGAAATGAATCTCTAAACTGAAACTTCAAATCAAATAAATATTGTGGAATCCTCTCCCTCAAAACTAAATAGAGTGAGTAGGTGTTTCACACTAGTCTTTTGATATATATGTCGATATTGTCTATCTTATTATTCTTATTTAAAGTTCATCTTTTCGTGTGCATTTATCTGTAGAAACTAGAATTAATATCCGTCAGATGTGTAATTCAACTGATGGTGTCATTCGATAAAATTGAAAATGGAATTTATGGGGAATAAGACAACAATAAATAAAGAGCAGAATAAAGCCGGAGACTTCCTGAGTGAGAAATAACCGCACCCGGCGTTATTCCTCAGCTGGCCTCTAAAACATTTATTTACTGTTCAGTGAAAATGAACATCCTACTGAACGCCATAATATATAAATAATAACATACAAGATTACCTGAGGCAAAATTCTCCTGACTTTGGACAGGCGCAAAAATGAGGCGGTGTTGATCGAGATAAGAAGATGGAGTTTAAGTGCCAATGAGCCAATTATCCATCCATGTCAGAAATTATAAAGTAACCAGTTTAGGTCAAAGTACGGACCCTAAGCTCACACCGAACAGCAAGCTCTAAAAGGCCCTAAAATAATAATGTAAAACCATTCAAACGAGAAACCAACGGTTTAATCTATATAAAAAACTAAACCGAGAAACACTTATAAACCACATCAACAAACAATAACTACTTAGCATCTGATTTTTGACAGGTGCAAACAATTTCAGCGGGTTTAAACATTTTTAATGTACCAAACCGTCATCCGTATCGGAAACAATCGTGAAACATCACACACATAGAAAGACACACTATAAAATATCAATTGAAATGGTTTTACCTAATCAAAAGACATATCAACACAAGTGTACATACATTTAACCCATTTCTCTGACGTCAGTCTATTGTTTTAACAGTGGATTATTTTTTAAGAATCCACTGACCACAATGTTAAGTATTGGAGAATTGATAAGAAGTAGTGGATTCGTAAACGATAATCAACGAGCGACTTTAGATTCAAAAACAATATTTTGGTAGAGAAAAACAGTAAAATAAAAATATAAAATAATCTCGGTCCTAGGCTTGAACTTGTTACTGTTGGTATCTAAGTTGTGTCTTTCTGTGCGAACGACTAGACGATCACGGCTATCAACAGACTACAGCTACACTTTAAAAATGACATACTTATATAATGTAAATTTGTAGCATGAGCAATTCTGCTTGTGTTTCAGAATGCGTACCGCACATATTACTAGTTTATATACTGATTGAAGATGGAAGCCAAATGTAATAACGTTAAAATAATCTAAACATATAAAATGAAACCGAACCAGTTTACACAATATTTATATGTTCAACTAAGACCAATCATTGTTTTTAAATTGTTATCAACTGAAGTCTTGTGAGGTGGTTTTACTGTGGCATTTAAACTTCGTTCAAAATAATTTTCGTCCGGTTATATATATATATATTGTAAATCCAATCATTATAAAACCAAAAATTGAATTATATTAACACTATTACAAGCTCATGTAGTTGCTAAATACTTTAAATGTAAATATTCAAGGTTTTCAAATGTTGGTTACTATTTTATTTTAACTTTCCAAACAAGATTAAAAAAAATCCGTATGATAATTATATGTCTTGTTGAATAAATTACGAATACTAAAATCTAATCAATATAAAAAATTGTTATGATTAAACATTGAATGAAATAGTTATTTACAAGTATACAATCTGGGATTAATCAGGGTAGATAACAACCGATTTAAGTTAAAATAAACTTATATTAAGTTAAATATAAATTTGAACCGTGTGGATCTAACCATTTCCAGCTATTAGAGAATAAAAAAGACAAAATACGAAATTATTTTCATGAAATTTCGTTAATTCATTGTCAGATCATGAAACAGATAGTCGTTTTACTAGAAATGGGTTAAGTTAGAGAATTGATAAGAAGTAGTGGATTCGAAAACGATAATCAACTCGCAACTAAAGTCGCTCGTTGATTATCGTTTACGAATCCACTACTTCTTATCAATTCTCCAATACTGAACAATTAAACTTGATATATGCTACAATTTAAATACAAAATTAATAAAATAAGGGATAAAGAATTAAAAGTTACTGAACTATATCGCTGTGAAATGTGAAACTATTTAAAAAAAAAAGCTTTCACAAAAAACGGTATTTGCAATAATGTCATCACAGGTAAATGAAAATAATTTTTTGTTATGTTGAGATCTAAAAACAACAGGTTTAACCCTGCCGCATTTTTGCGTCTGTCTCAAGTCAGGAGCCTCTGACTTTTGTTAGTCGTGTTTGATTTTTAATTGTGGTTTCTTATGTATAATTTGGAGTTAAGTATGACGTCCATTATCACTCAACTAATATACATATTTGTTAAGCGACAAGTCGAAGGACTCTTCCGACGGGTGTGGGAGTTTCTCACTGCGTTGAAGGTCCATTGGTGGCCTTCGGATGTTGTCTGCTCTTTTTTCAGGTTGTTGTATCTTTGACACCTTCCCCATTTCCATTCTCAAATGTACGTAAAGTTAAAATGAAGAAAGGACATATTTAAAAAAAAGGATAATTTTGATGTTCATATATAGTGCGAAGAAGTGAAAAATTTATGTCAAACGTGGTTCAAACATTATGACGTTGCCTATATATTCCCGTCCAAGTTATTTAGGTCGGGACTACGTATTTGATGATATGCAATTTTATCAACAGCTGAGTAGAGTTGTATATATAGACAGTGGGATGACCTATAAAAACAATAATAAGTTACAACACGGCCTTCAAAAAGAAGAAAACACCTTTACCGTAAAGTCAGTTATAAAAGACAAATTGATAAAATGGAAAACAAATAAAGAACGTTCTTATTTTTTTTACTTTTCTTTCATTTTCATTCTTTATGTTATGCAATATAATTGATTCTGAACAAAAGATAAACAAAGACATGTTTTGTTAACAAACAGATTATTTTATCATGACTTTCAAATGTTACCAACCAAATAAGAAAAAAAAATTGGGTCATTTAAAGTCATAAGAAACCTCCAAAAAAAATATGCATATGTTTTTAATATCTAAATGGATAGTTTTCATTATACAACTTATGTACATGTACTTTTTTCTGAGAAAAATTCTTTAATTTGTTCACATTTAGAAGAAGTTAACTTATTTTTAATTGCTTGCTTCCAGAGGCAATTCGCCGGCATTTTCCGTATGCATTGTGACCCGAGCGTAAACCTCCTCTTAAAAATGCGGTGATCGCAATGCGCATGGATCTGTCATTGAAATAAACAAAACCTGATTATACATGTTAAACACGTGCTCACTACCCACGATTTTTGTGATTTGTTTACTATAAAGTGACAATCGGTAAAACTCGTCTTCAAAACACGGCATTTAATGAGCAGCCATATGTGTTTAATCATAACAAACAGAGAGAAAAAAATTACGATTATGTAATATATTTGCTAAAATAATGATAAAATCGTGCACAGAGGACTAAGTTTATGATATATACATGCATTGGTTCACGAATTGGATAAACATTATTTTTCACCACTCACTCGTTTCATATGACTTTAAGATCGTATATAAAGCAATTTAAGATTATCAGAATAACATTAAACAACATTATTTGGTATAAAAAAATCACAACCCGTTAAAGCGTTTAACTCGATTATAATTGACAGCATAAGCAAGAAAATATCCTATGTCTGCTAAACAACGTTTACATATGATTGACAAATCATATAAATTGCAATGCAGACTTCATTGTGAAAAATAAACAATAACTAAACTGATAATAAAGTCTTACCTAAATTACTAAACTGATAATAAAGTCTTACCTAAATTACTAAACTGATAATAAAGTCTTACCTAAATTACTAAACTGATAATAAAGTCTTACCTAAATTACTAAACTGATAATAAAGTCTTACCTAAATTACTAAATTAATAAATCACCGAGTGCAAAACTGATGACGTCACCCTGTCTATACTAGTACAACTCTGATTTGAAACTTGCTTAACATCCTAGGATCTCTGCATCCATGTATATCGTGTATGAATAGATCATAGTAAAGGTAACAAACGTAGATTTGGAAACATGGTTAAGAGAAGTGTGAAGCACAGGCGATAGATACCTGAGGACAGTCAAATTGGTAGATAGATTATAAACTAACAGCGCCTTGGCTTAAAAACAAAAAGACAAATAGACAAATAATAGTACACGACACACAACATAGAAAACTATAAAAAAAAAACATCAAAAAGGGAATATTTTGACCTGAACAATTCATTTCGAATATCTATATATGTAAATCATATAAGAATGATATCATAATCTCAATGTGCAATAGACAGGGTAAATATCTAGCGCAGATTACTTTCTCGGTTCCTTCTATTACAATTGCAGGAAGGACGTCCATATTTGCGAATCAGTTTTAAGTATTAAGGGTCAAACGGAAAAGTCCGATATGTACAACTCTTTCGAACTGATTTTACAATTAGTTTTTCTGCTTTAATGTTTGTTCGTACTAAACTATTTAAGGAAAGGACAGACGTGCAATGTTTTTAACCAGGACATATTACTGACAAAGTAGAACGACTTAAAAAAAAGGAAGATGTGGATTTCACGTCATGGTACACACTTGGAATATGTGCAAGCCTTCAGATCCATAGGCATTCACTACTTCACACAATTATTACAATCACAAGGTCACTCATAATTTTAAACGATAATGATTAGTAAAAATGAACATGACACTATTTTCCTTTGCGCTTTTTTGTCGAGCCTTCGACTTTTGTCGAATCAGCGAGACTAAGCAATCCTACATTCCGTCGTCTTCGGTGTCGTCGTTGGCGGCGTCCTCAAATATTCCATCTGTGGTTAAAGTTTTTGAAATTTTAATAACTTTCTTAAACTATACTGGATTACTTCCAAACTTGGACAGAAGCTTGTTTAGGATCATGAGATAGTATCCAGAAGTAAATTTTGTAAAAATAAATTCTATTTTTTCCGTATTTTACTTATAAATGGACTTAGGTTTTCTGCGGGGAAACATTACATTCACTCTGTGGTTAAAGTTTTTAAAATTTTCATAACTTTCTTAAACTATCCTGGGTTTGTACCAAACATGGACAGAAGCTTGTTTATGATCAAAAGATAATATACCTAAGTAAATTTTGTAAAAAATAATTCTGTTTTTTTCCGTATTTTACTTTTAAATGGACTTATTTTCTGCCAGGAAACAACACATTTACTCTGTGGTTCAATTAAAAAAAAATAATAACTTTCTTATACTACTTTTAGTTTGTACCAAACTTCGACACAAGCTGATTTATGACCAAAAGTTAGTATTTAGGGGGAATTATTGTTAATATTTTGTACCTGTGTGTCTGTTTTTTACTTATAAATGCAGTTAGTTTTTCTGCCAGTTAACATAACGTACAGTCTGCAGTTAGAGTTTTTAAATATTTACATCTTCTTTTTTATATTAAATTCATAAAATATCCTGGATTTTTACTAAACTTGGACAGAAGCTTCTTACAATCAAAAGATAGTATCAAGAGGAAAATTTTTATTGATTTTTTTCCTCATTTTTATTGAGGCTGTGATTTTCAACAAAAGTAGGCGAGACACTGGGTTTCGCGGAATCCTTTCAAATTTTTAAACTAAAAAAAACTATTGATCATCATTCAATATTTCGTAGATCATTTCTTTCTTTTTATCTGAATAACATACATTAAACAGACAAACAAACAATAATTCTATCTAAATATACCATTTAAAAGAAGGAATGAGTCATATTGCATGTAATTACATAAATAATATTTTCATGTTGAAATATCTTTCTATATTAGTGTCTAATTTACCTGTAATACGCATACAAATAATACAAATACGAGAAGGTAGATATCGTGGACGATGAAGTTATATGTTTTTCATAAGACGACTATATGGTTTACAAATATGCTCTATTCACCATTTAGGATATAAAACGTATACACGAAACACTTCTTGAGGGACATAAACAGTTATAATATACCATTTTGTATCAATTATTTTTTCAAGAAATTCACCGTTTTATACTCTAATGCCTCCTGGGTAGTATGGTTCTTTAGATTCTAAAACTATTAATTGTGCTATCAGATTATTATAATATATTATTTCATCTAATTGTTATTGATGTCTACCATTATCCTTGATATAAACAGGAGATCCTTAAAACATTGAAAATACTTTGGTGTTGAAATTGTTTACAACAGATGACACTTTAATCATGATGCCTTCAACTATATTGTTTTTTTATATTAATAATAATCAGTGGATTATTCTTCATTAAGAGAAACCAATATCAGACGAAAATTAGTTGTGTCAATAAGAGATGATTATTGCAAAACAGATAGACAAATAAACTGAATGGGCAGAAAGGACTGCCCATATTTGTATATTTTTGAGAATATAAAGAATAAAATAATAGACTCTTATCTAAAAATGAAGCAACGAAATGCAGGAATTATTTGTTTGATTATAGCCATAATACTCCTGTTTTTCAATGGGGTTTCAATCTTCACTCTAAGCAGATCAAAAGAAATTAAAAAGAAACGTTTCTTAGTGTTAGCGCTCTGTTTAAGCATTTCTGATTCTTTAATTGGATTAGAATTTCTTTATGGATCTTATTTAAATGTATTACAATTAAACGATACAGGATACTTGTACCACTGTATGGTAATAAAACAATTTATAAGTGGAACTGTAATAGCGTCACTTTTGCAAACATTAATAATATGCCTCGAACGTGTAAATGCTACATTCGTCGTAAAACAAAGGATTTTGACGGTTATAACAAGTAATATTACAATTGCAATTTGCCTCATTTTACCTCATGTTATTGCTTTGGTACGATTTGGACTGTATGCTTTAATTGGAACCCTTCCAGGTGACGTCAAATACACAGCAACACTAAACTTTTTATATTTACATGATATACCTGCAATTTTCATTTTTTGTTTGATAGCACTATCATACGGAGTTGTTATTATCCGAATAACAAAGAGACAAACAACAATCGCCGTTCAAGTAACAGGAATAACAGGCAACCAAACTGAAACACAAAAGAATGTCGAATTAAAAATGCGTCAAAACATGACAACGCTTGGCATAATCATTGGACTTACATTTATATCAAACTTACCAAGATCTGTTCTAGTTTTGTATTCTTATATTGTTGGCGGATCAAACAAAGCTATGACCTATTTATGGGCTGCCAATAATATTTTCGTCTTGTTGAACACCCTAATTGACCCTTTCATATATATTTTAAGAATAAAGAAGTACCGTAAACATCTTAAATCGAGTTTCAGAAGTATTTGGAAATCAAATAGAGTGACGCAAACAACTTTAACCGACATATAATTTGAGAAACATTTAAATAGGAGAAAAATTTTGCTTGATTCATGCTTAATTAATAAAAAATATGTTTGTGAAAAGTTAACGTAATTATGTTAGATAATTTTACACCCTGTATATATCAGCCTAAAATTATGATCCTGTACCATAGAAAGAACCAAAGACTGCGCACTATATATAAAAAAGAAGATGTGGTATGATTTCCAATGAGACAACTCTACACAAGAGACAAAATGACACACATGAGCACTAACATAAACCCGGGAGCCACAAGTATCACCAGTCTAGGTGAGTCTGTGAGTTTTTTTAAGAGCATTATATAATAGCGGATTGGTGAATGTATATCGTAAAACCTTATCAAATTCACGAACAATTGTTATATGTGCATTCTGAAATTTTATATATATATATATATATAATGTTAAAGTAAAAATTTTAACACGAGTTCAGCAAGACAAAAAGATGAACACGACTGTTACAGATAGAACTATTAAACAAGAATCGTCAGTTTATTTATTTTCAGTAACGAGCAAGTTTCATCAAATAATATTTAGTATGGTTCCTATGCATATAAGAAAGTATGACAACAGTTCAAAACACCTGATGATTAAAGTTAAAAAAGATGACAAAATGGACAGAAATAACAGTTATTTTGTATTCGCAACACTGAGTATGCATTGGAATTAATACGATTAGCCACTCATACATGTATCTGAACGTTTGATATCTTTTTGGTAATGCCGTCATTAACCACAACGAACGTCTTTTGCAATGCGTTACTGTTTCAATTAGAACAGTACACTTAAACTTTTACATTTAGTGTGCTATTATTTACATGAAATAATGTTAATCAAGGTTGTGTTGATTTCCTGAACATTCACAATTTTCAACGATCTTAAACGACAAAATGTGTTCTTGTGTCGTTTGTTACATTTGAATGTTCTATATTGTTTAGAAAAATAAAATTAAAACATGCTGTTTTGTTTTCATTTTTCTGCAACTCTTTTGTATATCTTAAACAAACATCGTTATGATTGAAAAGGTATTCAAAAGAACGAAATGTGTTTCACATTTCATCCTGTCGAAGCAATTAATACCTAAAATAAACCCAGGTTTAGTTCTCCATTTTTTCACTGCTCATTGATTAATTTATAAATAAATCAGCACCACAGGCCTAAAATATTTTATTTTTTACTTATTTGCTTTTTTAATTGAATGTCGTTCATCAAAAGTGGCAAATGGTTTGTGATGCAACACTTTCTACTGGGCAACAACAAAGGAAATTTTAGCATAAAATTGGATGCCAATCCTGGCAACTTATAACTTGGATTTATTTATGTAATGCTTATAGTTTATAAAAGAGGGACGAAAGATACCAAAGGGACAGTCAAACTCATAAATCTAAAACAAAAACTGACAACGCCATGGCTAAAAATGAAAAAGACAAACAGAAAAACAATAATACACATGACACAACATAGAAAACTAAAGAATAAACAACACGAACCCGATAAAAAATTAGTGGTGATCTCATGTGCTCCAGAAGGGTAAGCAGATCCTGTTCCACATGTGGCACCCGTCGTGTTGCTTATGTGATTACAAATCCGGTAAATAGTCTAATTCGGTAGGTCATTTGTGAAACGGTTATTCAATAACGGTCAGCCAACTCTTGATGGCGTCCGTAAAATTTACGAAGGGATGATTTCAACTTCACCATTCGGAACTCTTGGTTTAATAGCTTCCCTGTAAGCAGCAAACCTCTATCAAGAAAATCATGATAGGAAATGCAAGCACGGGAATATCGTATTAATTGGGAGATATTTACCCCGTATGCAGGTGCTGCTGGACTGTTGCTACTTAGAAATAGAAAATTAACAATTGGAAAGCTGAAATCATCTCTTTTGTCGTAAAGTTTTGTTTTCAACCGACCCTCATTGTAAATTTCTAGATGTAAGTCAAGATATGAAGCCGACTTAACTGTATCTGTAGTATCCTTTATCTCTAGTTCGATGGAATAGATGCGTTCTATAAAGTCACCAAATTTTGAATTGATTAGTGAAAGAACATCATGTAGCGGAAAGTAGAGTTAACGGATATTGCTAACTTCTTATCTTTCTTCCTAAGAAGTTCTTGCATGAAAAAAAAAGTAAAATCACAAAAATACTGAACTCAGAGGAAAATCAATTTGGAAAGTCCATAATCACATGGCAAAATCAAAAAACAAAACGCATCAAAAACGAATGGACAAGAACTGTCATATTCCTGACTTGGTACAGCCTCATAATAATAAAGAAACAAGTCGGCAAGTAGAGGGGCACAGTTTGTTCCCATTGGAATGCCGACAGTCTGTTGAAAAACACGTTCTCCGAACGTAACAAATATATTGTCAATCAAGAAATCAAGCATCTTGCTAATATTAGTTTCTAGAGAATTTTTTGTTTGAATCAGAGTGATTCTTTACAAAGTAGGATTTATCCCTCCCTGAGACAAGATACTTGTATCTACGTTGGCCATTCTTTTTTATGAAGCAAAGTAATACCAACTCTTTCAATTTGTTTTTTAGTTTGGAATGTGGAATACTAGTGTAAAGAGTAGAAACTTCAAAGGTTTTAATACTATTACAAGATAAGTGAGTTAGATTGTATGTACTCTAAAAGATCTTTGGAATTTTTAAGTATCCACATCTGATTCATGCCACCTCTAGAATATGCAGTTTCACAATTACTTTGAAGCCCGTCTTTGATTACTGATAAAATAGATGTTAATAATTTAGAAAGAGGTTTCGTGAAGCACTTGGAAGACCCAGCAATATACCGTTGTTTGTCAGGACCTTATGTCCTTATAGTAAACTATTTTAACCCGAACGTCTAGGAATAAAAGGAGAAATATGGTATGGTACGATGGAAAAAGTAGTCGAAAACTCAATCATCTACACTATATATGCCACTGCTGGTGGAGTTTGAATTCTCAAGGGTATAACCAGCCCAGTAGTCAACACTTCTGTGTTGAGAATAAATTTCATTGATATGGTCATAATGATAAATTTACTGTTTAAATAAATTTTGCATTTTTGAAATACTTAGGCTTTTCTACGTCAGGAATATATTACGTTAGAAGTATTTGGCAATATCTTTAAAAATGTTTGTCAGCTTGCTTTACAACTTTGTACTAAATTTGACATTTTTAGTTAACTTTTTTTTTATTTAAACGTTACTGATGATGTAGACGAAACGCGCGTTTCGGGCAGATACAAAATTTTAATACTTTTATCTATGATCAGTTTATATAGAACACATTTATAGCTCTAAACATTTAGCAACATCATTATACAGATGTTGAAAACTCAGAAATCCATTTGGAAAATACAAGGTAAAAAGAATACTGATGGAATAGTATGAACATCATACCCGGATATTTTTAAAGGAATCTAACGTCTCCTGCTATGCGAACATTATCGGGTCGAAATATCATAGATTGGTATACAGTGAGGAACATCATCAGTAACATAACAGATCAAACGGCTATTCTTCTATCTAAACACATGAATGCGGAAGCAAGCTACTAAAGACCTTAGAACTGGTACACGTAATTCGTTCATACATTTCTATAACCTTAGGCAAATCTGTTCTAAGACTGTTTTTGATTTTCTGTTCAAATATAATTGAGAATGAAAATGAAAAATTTACAAACAGACATCAACCCGATCAAAGGGAGACAACAGCCGATGGCCACCAATGCCATATTTCTATATTGTAGCTTCTTATATCATTCCAAATATTTTATCATACCCAGGTAAGACATGGATACATTTTATGCGCATGGATATCAAATGATACATAGAAGCCCACCTGACTTGACGTCCGATCGTCCATTTACTTTTTAAAAATTCATCTTTTTTTGAAACAACGGAACGAACTGGAAATAAATTTTAAACTTATCATTATTGAGGCATCCTCATTAAAGAATGTGTCTGATAATTCTAACTTTCATCAAACATAATTGAGCATGCTAAAAATAGAGTATATGGTTTCGAACAGCAGTATACTACTGTTGCTTTTATTTAAACGCAAATTTTATTCGTTATATAACTTTTTAATCGTTATAAATGGAGAAATCCTCACATAAGTTCAGAGTTTAAGAATGTTGAAATCTCTCAAAAATGAAAGACAGGAATAAAAACAAACGTTATCAGAGCACAATAACACATTCTGGGATGTATAAGTACAGAGTCACGTCAAAAAAATATAACTAATCATGGACTCAATAATGATTTACATAATTATATAAAAGAACACTAATACACGTTAATATGATGACAATTAACATCAGTAGTTGGAGTCTTAAGTTGAAGACTATAATGTTTGACTTGAAAATGTGAAACAAAAGATTTACCAGCATGGTTTTGATATATTCCGATGATATTTTGTTTTACAAAAGAATCAGATGTTCTCTGATATAACCCTGGTTTATCAACTTTCTGCTAAAAACCCTTGTGACGTTTTCGAAATTCTGAGTAGCAGTTACTTGCGTTGGAAAAGTGAATGAGTAGTGAAATGAGTATCATCAAATATATGAATATTCAATGGTGTTTTTTTTTTTAAATCTAAAAACGAACAAATCATTTGAGTTAAAAAGTACAATTATTAGTCATATACAAAAGAAAAATATTGTGGTATGATTGTCATGGAAACAACTTTCAAACAGGGTAGATGGAAGGAACTGAATGTCATTGTATGACCTTCAACAATAAACAAATTCAAACTGTGTATTACCGTTTATGTCCTTTCGTAATCTACATGTATCTCTATTTCCTTAATCGTCTGCAAAATATAAACGGACACTCAAATAAAGACAACCAACAGTTTAAGGAGGTAAACTGGCCCTTCGGGATCACCTGAGATCACCCTCAGTGTTTTATTGGGTTCATGTTGCTTAGTTTTTAGTTTTCTATGATGTGTCTTGTGTACTATATATTGTCTGTTTGTCTTTTTCTTTTAAGTCATGACGTTGAAAACTGGTTTTTGATCAATGAGTTTGACTGTCTCTTTGGTATCTTTCGCCAACTTTTATAGAGGAAGCTTTTCAATTTTTTCAAACGATTTTATGATGAAAGAGAGCTAAGACTACACAGATATTTATTTTTACTATCTTATGTTGTACATAAATCGCCTGAATCGTTTCATGTATCATCAAGAGCCTTTTATAGCTTACACTGAGGTATGGGTTTTGCGTATTTATGAATCCCGTACAATGAACAATGATTGCTAACTACTACTTTTTTTTGAATGTCTGAAAGACCCAGTATTTCGCAATGAAACTCTGTCACCGAAAGACTTAGTAAGATTATTGATTACTTAGTTAAAAGACAGACCAGTAACATTAGAGATAGTGGGATTTTCTGTATGAAATAGAAAACTTAAGGCCCAATCGGAATTTCCTTTTAATCTTTTAATTATACCAACATGGAGTTCCATAAACTATTTAATCTGTCGGACGAGCTTATAGCAGTGCAGCAAAAGAAGGTTATCCGATAAAATTACCTAGCTGTGAAACAATTAAATCGTAAGTAGCCACAGTGATGAAAAACATTTATATTGAATCTAATGAGTGATACTTTGCACAGAAATAGACGCTAGCAAGGGAAGAAAATGAAGCACAGAAATATTGATATTAGGGCATTCGAAATTATCAATAAAATTATTGAAAAATATAAGTAAAAAAATAGGATTCATTTTTACAGAAGGTCTAGAGATGATGCGTTTATAATTGCTCATTCATCTCGAATAGAGTGGGGATTTTTTTTTTAAATAACAAATCATTATCACCATTTATTAAAGTTGAAACTAAAAATATTTTTTTTCGATACAGTCGTTTACGTACATAAAGGGACCAGATTCAGGAACAATGGAATCTTGACATACAGAAAAAAAAAACTACTAGTACATTTCATTATTTAGATAGGACATATATGCACAACCCAACAGTCTTTTCTGGATTTATAAAAGGCGAAGCTATTCGCCACTACCGAAACAACATCAACGCACAGAATTCAAAAGATTTGTAAATTTAAAGGCCATCCTAAGCAAAGAGGATATAAGGAGCATGAAATATAACATAACCGTAAATCGGCTCTCATTATCGAACAATAAGAGTTAATCCGCTTTACAAAAGAATCTGACAAGCAAATACCACTAGTATTTGTAACTTGATATCACTTTTCGTTAGGAAATATACAGCTTTGCTTAAACATGATAAAGAAAACTACTCCGCAATCTGAAATGAATAGAGATGTTTCCAAAACCACGAATGGTGGCGTATAGTAGACATCGGAACTTAAAAAACGAAATACTGACTAGCTCGATAGTTAAAGCATAGTACAACACGAAGGGAACGGTCCTGACCCTGAAGAAACACCCACCCTTCATATGAGCCACGGAATATTGTAGATTTGTCCTATTCTGTACTGTAGAAGAAAGATTAGTAGGGTCGTAAAGAATATGCAAACGTGCATGTAAGGTACTTTCAGACATCATTTACCTGTGTATTATATGACGTATATTTTTTCAAATTTGTTGTTTTACTAAAATTGTTTTACATTTTACAGCAGTTTTATACTTTTGCTTTAATAATGCATCCCTTATTTTATGAACTCTATATTTAAATTGTATCACAGATCAAATTTATTCGTTCATTGTGTGTTTATTTTTGTCACTTCGTATTTTGTTTGAGTAAAGACATTCCAAATGATATTTTACAGTGCGTCTTACTATATTGTGATATTAAACTATTGTTTCAGAAAAGGGAGAAGGTTTGGTACCATTAAAACATTTAATCCCGCTGCAATTGTTTCCACCTGTCCTAAGTCAGGAATATGATGATCAGTCGTTGTGGTTGGTGTATGAGGTTTATAAGTACTTTTTTCGCTTTTAAATATCGATTAAACCGTTTGTTTTTCCGTTTAAATGGTTTTACACTAGAAAATGTTGGGGCCCAACATAGCTTTAGCTTAAGCCAAAGGTCTGTGTTCAAGGCCGTACCTTGACCTATAATGATTTACTTTTACTTTTATAAATTGTGACTTGGATGGAGAGTTGTCTCATTGGGACTCATACAACATCTTACTATATCTATATTCAATATATTCTTAAAAGACAAAAATCATGATAACCGATTGTTAGTGGAAGAACATAGCAGCTGCCGCAAACGGACGTATACATATTTTTTGTTTTATTTCTCGTACCTTTGACCTTCCAAAAACTATCTGTAAAATCAAAATGTTAACATAAAATAATAATAATAAAACTAATGATTAGTAATTTTATGAAATGTAACTGTAAACTCCACCTCAAAACCAAATGAATATGGTGGAACGAAGATGGAAATATGCAAATATTCTCTCTTAGACCTAAATTGATAAATCATGTATTTCACATTAACTATCAATATATACATGTTCCTTGATATTGTATGGCTGAATATCAAGACTATTAAATTTGGAGACCAATAAATATGGTTAGTATATGCAATGTTCTTTATAACACCATACAGTAATTGCTTATATGAGATAAGCTTAATTAATTAAACCCTAATTACAGTTCCTTAGCTGGTTCCTTACCGTCTATGTGTTGTTATCAGGCGGAGATGGTTTTTAATTTCTTGAATTTATGACAACTAAAAAACGACCACCCGGAAAACTCAAACACTCTGACGTAATACAATTTGAATCACTTTATCAAATTCGCACCACTAAAATAAAGAAAATACAACAAACTTGTATGTTTTGAATCATCTGGACTTCTATTTTGTCTTCTCTTAGTTATTTCCTCCATACTAAAAGGATCTGCATCACACAGAGACAGAACTGGACTCGCAATTTTCGAAAAAAAGAAATTCTGCAAACTAGTAGTTCCAATGTTAAGACGGAAAATTGTAAGCTTTTTTTTTAATTTTGATTATCACCAAATGATTACTTTATTCTTTTGTTTAATATTTTTTTTGAAAACTAATCTTTTCGTTAGCATTGATTTCTAAATATACACCTGGAAAAAGTATTGCAACACCAAATCAAAATTAAAATTAAAAAAACACTTTTTATTTTTTTGTGATATAATTTAGTAAAATAGAATTAGTTAAACATTATTTAAGTATTACCTGAGTTTAATCAATAAATATCTATTCGATAAATTTTTATCTGCACATGCAGCTACTGTACCCGTAAACAGCAAAACAGGTGTTTTAATCCTCATTGTTTTCAACACTTTAAATAACCAAGTTTTTGAAGTTATGTTATTGACACCTTGTAATGGGTCCTCGACAACTCTTAACTGCAGCAAGATGGCATATTATCAGCATGAGCGAAGCAGGGATGTCGCTGAAACATCTGCATGTATTGTCGGTCATCACCATTCCACTATACGTCGTTTTGAGAATAAAATCAGGCATTAAACGTTGTTAAAGACCTTCCGAGATAAAGAAGACCCCCTATACCATTTGCTAGGGAAAATTAGGCATAATGAAGGTTGGTCAGAAGGAAAACCATTGCATACAATCTTAAAGAGAGTGGGGGTATACTGGAGTCTTTTAACAAGAACTGTTCGAGATCGACTCATCGCTACTGGTTATCGTGCGATAAGACCATTTCAGATACCTTTGCTTACGAGCAGACACACAGTTTTCCGTATCTAATGTAGTGCAGAGCTCGTCAAAGATGAAAATTAGCATCGTGGAGGAAGATCCATTGTTCCTATAGAATTCGGTTCATCTTCCTTGGTCCGATCATAGCCCGGATTTGAACCATATCGAGCATATATGGGACACTATTGGGCGTAAAGTGCGCGAAAGGACACCACAGTTCAAACACATCATGAAATAAACAATGCCTTTCATCAGAAATGGTTGCTGCTACCTTAGAAACAAATTAGTCGATTTATGGCAGGAATCAGAAGACGTTATGATGCCGCCGCATCATGCGGTTATCCGTTTGAATGGAGGCTGCGCACAAAGTACTAATTCTTTGGCGTAAAACGATCACTCATAATGTGAAAAGTCATCGGAAGATTAATTTTGAAATGTCTGACATTGTAATGTTCGACAACAGTATTAGTTGTAAAATGCATTTTTCTGTACAAAAACACTTCATTATGTTATCAAAATTGTGGTTATATAAATCATTTTTTTTAAACATTTTTTGTTCGTTTAAATGCCAATGTTATCAAAACTATATTTCAATAATATTATACACATATTTTACTATATTTACTCCAAAAAAAGAGGTTGATTTTTCAAGTTTTAAAATATTAAGGTGTTGCAATACTTTTTTCCTTGTGTATACTAGAATAATCGTCAGATTGGTAATTTATTAAATCGATTGTGTCTTTCAATGTATTTCAGATTGTGGTATTTTGACCTGGTGTGCATTTGCATTGCTCTTGATGCATACAAAGCAAGGAACGCTACTCTGTCAACGTACTTGTTTCATTTCGTCTTGTTGATATCAAATAGTAATGTCAGTATTGTTCTTACACTAATATGTATCTTCAAACTAGCTTTACCAGGTTATTTAATAACTACTTCGTTGTACAATACTCCTTTTATTGATACATTTATGAAAACAGCTCACTTATACGGAACATCAAATAAATGCGTCCAAGTAAGTTGACCGGTTGGTTATCCCCTATTGTGCTAATATCTCTCATGTTGCCATCCTGTAGAAAGTGTCGCACTAGAAGTCGATAATATTTTTCATTAAGCGATATTTAATTTAATAAGATTTAATCATTCAACATTTAATCAATTTAATAGATTGAGAGTATCGTCTGCCAAACTAGAGTTAACTTTTTTCTTAATTTTGACGGACTTAAGCGTCTTTTGTTAATCTACATTTTCCATAAGCGGTTTTCCCGCTTTTATTTAGTATACAATTGCATGCTTTCCGTGATTTGTTCATTGCGTGATTTGAACTCTGAAGGAACACAAAAAGGACCGGTAGATTCAGACATAAGATAAGTACATAATGCTTTATTGATAGTTAAATTAGTTACTGCAATTGTATTTTCCGGATTATTTTATTTCTGTAATTTGTAAAAGAAATAATTTGATTTTAATTGAAAGTTATTTCTTGCAAATAGTTCGATGCATTTTGAATTAATGAAATTCAATTTTTCTTTCGCTTGAATAGCATATTACACGGCACAAACTATAATCTAATAATAATAGTTACTCGTAAGTTACATTGTGCACACTTATATTTCATTGACTAGCATTAAAATTAAATGCTTTACTACCACTGGTATTAAAAAGATAATCGTAAATGCAATTACGATTATCCCAATATGGCGACGGCAGATATAGGTAAAATTTAACAGTCACTTTTTCTCAAATGCTGCATGTTTTTGTCAATAGTTACTCAGCTGCAAGGTTTTTCTATATCATTACATCATATTTGAAGCGTAACGGTGAACTGGAATTGTCTAAGCGCTTTGAAAATTGAAGTTGAAGTGTATGTCGTGTTATCATTAACATGACCGGAAACGGTTAATATTATTAAACATTACATAATTTATACATGTATGTTTAATATGCGGAAACATTTGTTTAATTAAGTTAAGCTTTGTAATAGAAGCTATTTAACGTTTTCAAAACGATGTTTGTATTTTGTTCAGAAGGCACACATTATAGCTGTTTTGAGTTATGTTTTTATAATCAACTTCATTTGTTTTGATGCATAAAAGTGTATCAAAAGTTTAGTTAATACTACGCAGTGTAAACATATTGGTATTTCAATTTACTTAGATTTGAGTAAGTATCTTATGTTAAATTTATACATGTTTAAATATGAACTAGACTTTAAAGACTTGATGTATGTATCTAATCGGTATTTATGATTATAATAATTATCAAATGCCATAAGGTAGAGGTAGACGTCACCGAAAGGACCAGGTTAGAGGTCCGGGGCTTCGGGTTAGGATGGCCCATGGGGAAGTACATCAGCCACAACCAGTTGTCAGAAATGTGAGAAGGCGTCCGCCAGCTGATGTAGAGCAGGAAGCATATATATAAAGAAGACTGCGGGTTGATGAACCCGAATTAGTTGCCATGCGACCTGTAGACATTCGAGTAAATGAGCCGCAATTAGACGCATTATTTGAGGTAAATGAAGTTTATGATGAACCTCTAATGTTACCTGGCTTTAATGAAGTTGACATATTTTTCAGCCAAAACCTTAAGGACAAAGTTTTGAATTTTGAATACATTGATTTGTCTCTTATGCATCGTAAGAATTTTAACAGCAAAACAAATAATGAAAAAAAAATCCGCATCAATGACCGTATGCTAGTTATTAAAAAAAAAAGTTTAAAAAAAAACATACTGTTAGTTCTGTATAAGATTGGACTGATTCATTTATTGCCTATGCCCAGGTCCTTATCGAAAGGTATCCTGGAAAGGCAAGTGAACTTTTTTTCGTATATGTCCATAATAAGGGGTGCAGCAGCTGATCAATCTTTTGAAAAATGCTATTCTTATGACCAACAATTCCGTTTAAGGGTATTAAGAGATCAAACAAAGAAATGGTCATCCATAGATGGTTTTTTGTGGTTACATATTTTAACGGCCAATACTCAAAAACAACAACACGCTGATGTTAGTAATAAATGCTACAATTTTAAGATTAAAGGTTTTTTCAATAAACGCAATTGCCAATACAGACATGCATGTCTCAGATGTGGTTTAGATCACTCTTCTTTAAGATGTCGTCAATTTATGGCCAATGAAATTGATACTGATCCATCTAGGTATAATAGGCATGTCATGTCACCTTTGCTTAACAACTCTGCTAATAGACAAAACCCAAAAAGAAGGTTTTTTTACAAAAGATAATTTACATACAATGTAAATTAACTCTTTTCTAATGCTGATTTACTTTTGTATGCTGACAGAGCAAGTGTTTTTTTCATTGGGTTGTGCAGTTTATTTAAATGGGTCATAGGCATTTTCACAATAGCCATGTACTTAGGACAAAGTTTTATTAGTTGACATCACTTATTTAAAAACAATACCTATGCTTTATTCAACTTTTTATGCATTTAAATGAATTTCATTGTGTTAATTTGGCCATTGTTGCAATTTGAAATATAGAAATTAAAAACTTCAAACAGCATGTATCTTCGCATTTTAAGTGTGAGTGAACTTGCCACTACATCACACATGTTTAACATAGGCGAGATGTATATATTGTAATGTAAAATCAGCTTTTTATTACTATATTTTTTTCAAGATCTGATCAAAAGTGGAGATCCATTTAAAAGTTTGTTGATAAAAATAAATAAATGAGATTGGTCCTCTACATTTACGTAGTTTGATAACTTTTTGCAAATAGGCCTGGAATTAATGGTCCACTTTTTTACCATATTAATGGGAAATCCTTTATGATAGTTCAGTTTCAAATTGATTAAACATAGGACTCCAGTCAAGTGAATAAATGTTGAGTTATACACGTGCTTAAATTTGTGATGTTGTATAGTATAGTTGATACACTCCGTTTTGACTGTTGTATAGTATGGTTGATTTAATACTACGTTGAACTGTTGTATAGTATGGCTGACATACTACGTTGAACTGTTATATAATATGGTTGATATACTACGTTGAATTGTTGTATAGTATGGTTGATATACTACGTTGAACTGTTGTATAGTATGGTTGATATACTACGTTGAACTGTTTATCGTATGGTTGATATACTACGTTGAACTGTTGTATAGTATGGTTGATATACTACGTTGAACTATTGTATAGTATAGTTGCTATATTACGTTGAATTGTTGTATAGTATGGATGATATACATATACTACGTTGAACTTTTGTAATTAATGTTGATATACTACATTCAATTGATATGGTTGAGTTGAAAACCTATGTAATTTCAGAATTTGTTTAAGTGTTGAAATTTTTGTCATGTATTGATAAATTTTGTTTAGCGATTCTAACAAACGGAGTTTGCTAGCATTTGGCTGAATTTATTACAGTTGGTGTCTGGTAGCCCAGATGTCATTTGGAGAAAACATATGATGGTTTCCCTTCAATGCTTTTATCTTGGACATTAATGAGAAATTGTCGATGAATGCACATTCGTTGGCCGGTTGATACATAGTTGAACTGTCCTAATAAATCCATGACAAAAAATTGCCAAAATTCAAACTTACTATTTGTTGTTTTTTATGATGATCATATATTAGTTTGTCTTACAATTTGTTTATATTTGTATAACGAAGGTAATCTGGAGTCGTTAGAAATATTACGAGGGATTTCAACGAATTTTGGTTATCTTGTATTTGGTATATCGTATTTCAAATTGACTTTTGTTGGTTTCTTTCGAATACTTAAAAACATTATAAATAAGATAGAACTTTCTTAACGTTTTTTTTAGGCTCGTTGCTTAGTAAAGATTTTCTTACGGAGCTGGTGTTCATCACATTTAGGAATGAACAGTGAATTCTTGTTCCATTTTGAGGTTACCTAATTAGGTTACTGTTTTATATTTTGTTGTCCTTTATTTTGTCATATATAAGATAAACAGATGAGATAACAAACTGACTAAAAATGTCAGGGATTTAAACAATTATAAGTTACTGCACGCCTTTCAAAAAGAGGATAATTAATACCGTCAGCTATAAACGGCTCCAACATGACAAGATGGGAAGCAAATTTTGGATATTATTTTTATTACAAATATTGTTCAATAAGATCCTGCCTTTCAAAAGTAATAAAAAAAACACGAAAAACTATTGTCATTTAAGATTATTTTTTTCTTAAACATGTGTAGGTTATCAGAATAACCTGAAATTCGTATGAAACGAGTGACTTGCAAAAAAAATGTTTATCCAATTCTTGAACCAATGCATGTATATGTCATTAACTTAGTCTTAACCGAGCACGATTGTATCATTTATTACGCAAATGTTTCGTATAACGTATAATCGTCTTGTTTTCTCTCTCTCTGTTTGTTATGATGTGCAAATATGGTTGGTTGTTTTTGGCGCTTTTGCAGCCAAAGTTTACCGATAGCCACCTTATAGAAAACAATCAAAAAAGAAGCAAGGATATTGATCACGTGCTTAAACTGTGCAATCATATAATAGTTTATATCAGTGACAGATCCATGCATATTACGATCTCCGAATTTTTTCTCGCTAAGGTCACTTTGCATACGTAAAATATGTCGGCGAATTGCTACCTGGAAGCAAGCAATTAAACAAAAAGTATACTTATTTTAAATGTGGTTGGTTGTTTTTGGCGTTTTTGCAGCCGAGGTTTACCGATAGCTACCTTATAGAAAACAATCAAAAAAGAAGCAAGGATATTGATCACGTGCTCAAACTGTGCAATCAGATAACAGTTTATATCAGTGACAGATCCATGCGTATTACGATCTCCGGATTTTTTCTCGCTAAGGTAACTTTGCATACGGAAAATATGTCGGCGAATTGCTTCCAGGAAGCAAGCAATTAAACAAAAAGTATACTTATTTTAAATGTGGACAAATAAAAAAAAATCAGAAAAAAGTATATGTCCATGCGTTTAAGAAAACTATTTATTTTGTTAAAAAAAAACACCTATGCAACATTTTTTTTTAATTTCAGGTTTCATATGACTTTAAACCTAAACATGTTGATGAGCGATTGAAAAATCATAAGTCTGCTAACACAATGCTAAGATATGATTTGCAAATTCATATACATTTCAATGCAGTCCTTGTTGCGAATAATAAACAATTACTAAACTGACGATACAAAATGTTTAACCTTAATTACTACTTTCATCAATAAATGATATGATCAAATCATCCTTAATACGAAGTACAATACGGATGACGTCGTCCTGTCTTTTTAAATTTTTATAATTTCATGCAAGAATTTGTCATTTGCTTATTATCCTAAGATTACTGCATGCAAGTATATCGCGCATGAATAGATCACAGTAAAGGTAATGAAAGTAGTTTTGAAAACATTTATCGAAGGGTTAATCAGGGGGGATATTTCTAACTGACCAATCTGTTTCAAGTATTTATAGATTTGCAAATCATATACATGTAAGAATTGTATCATATTATGAACTGTCAATGTGCAATAGTCTGTTGAAATATCTAGCGAAAATTTCTTTCTCAGTTTCGTCTATTAGAATTTAAAATAAAACATTAAATGTGATTTTTTTAATTACAAAGAACAATAATTCCTACATTTGTTAATGCTATTTCTGTAGCAGAAGTTATTTAGTTTCCGTTTTTGCTAAAGAAAAGTTATACAACATCACTAGTGTGTTTAATACTTAGGAGCTTGTCCATGAGAAAACCATGCAATATGCCAAAAATCGTCCGGAAGTTAGTTTCGAAATATAATGTTATGTGACATGTATATGGAAGGATACCATGTAGGGACTCTGTGTAAACCATCAAAAGTGCTAATATTTGATTCTATTTTTAGAAAAAAGCAATTCTATTTTTAGAACACATCCAAGCAATGGCACAAGCATTTTCTTATGAAAAAATGGCCATTTTTGTAATTGTTTTTTTTGTCATTTTTATAGCAAATGTAGTAATTTTCTTTGACAGAATGCAAGTTAAACATGTTTTCAACTGCAGAAAACGGTTTTTACCGTCAAATGTTATGAATTGGCACCATGCCAACTTTTGAAAAATGATTGGTACAGAGAATTTGGTGCTGCTTACTGTTTTTAAAAGTTATCAATTTGCAAGATAACACCTGAATTTTGTTTCTGTTGTGCTTTTTATGTTTCATAAGGTTGATATCTTCAGAATCTGTAAGCTTTTGCTTTGCAAATAATTTTTAATGACATTATGAGCATGTAAAAAAATCTAAAATTTTAACGAAAAAAAGAAGAATTTCAAGCAGAAAATACTATTTAATTTTAAACAAGCTCCTCGATTTTAACTCAAAGTTTCTAGTATATAGAAAATAATTAGAGAGAAAAATTTTAGAACACAATATTAATTTTTTAACATCAAAATTGAGAAATTCAAGGGTTTTAGATGAATTTTTAAATTATCAAAATATTTGTCCTATCTTAATCCAATATTCATATGCTATAGTTTTCATCAGGACATAACAGTTCTAATTTTAAATATTTATTTGGTACATATATATTTGATTTAATAATTTCAAACTTAACCTTAAATTTCTGGCTGTACAGAAAAATTAAGAAACAAAATTCATGGTGCCCCAGTAAAAGATTGAATTACCTCCCCTGATTGTACTCTTTAATGTTTACATTGGAGACAAAATGGAACCACATCTTCTGCTGTATTATTTCATGGACAATCTGTAATTATGTTATTAATGCATAACAATGCAGTATGAGAAAAAAAGAATGAAATGCAATGTACATTTGCTTATAAAGCTGAATGTGGACAATCATTGCATTATGCTTCAAATGTCCTGTGTATCCCTATAACCAAATGTGACAAACCCACAAGTACCCATTTACGTAGTCTTGGGTGTAACTCCACGGACTATGAACTACCAAAAGGTCTTTTGATACTGTACAGAAGTGGGATATTTTTAATAGACTATTCGTCATGTGACATTAACATATGCCCGAAACACAGGGATGATTTTTGAATATATTGGAGGCGTCAAACAAGAAAGTGACAGTCACCTACACATCCAGACCAGAGTGTTGCAAAACCAAGCAGAGGCATACCAGCATCAGTATGCAAAGAGCTATGGATGACAAAGAGAATATCTCTGCCAGTTGGTTCAGGTACAAATTTCTAGTATGATAAAACTTCTTTAGATAAAACTTTGTATGGAAAAGGGGGAGGGTGGGGTTATACAATGTACATGTACAAAAATGTAAATGCACTTCATGTGAAATACTCAATTTAATTAAATTCTTACAAAACATTAAATGTCATTCATACAAAAAATATTTGGGAGATATTCTGAGACAATTTTTTTGGGGTGGTATTATTTTATTTTATTTCTTTTTTTGGGGGATGGGGGGGGGGGGGATTGCTATATTTTCTATGCACATGTCAACACAGAGTGGTACAAATGTACATGTTAACAGTTAAGCTTCAATATCACCTCACTGCAGCACTGGTTAGAGCAGAATAATATGAAAACTGACTCACAACAAATGTGAATTGATGAATTAAGCCATCAAATAATATTGATAAAAAATTTGCCAACTGAATCAAAATTTTCCTGTCATAATTTAGTCAACAATCACAAAGAAGTTTACAAAATGTTACGCACATTTAGCATGATTTGATTAAAACAGGGCACTTTAAGATATATCGAATTTTAACAGAAATAAAGGAATTTCAAATGCAAAAGAATCTGATAATTTAGTTTTCACCAGTAAGTGCTTACAGTACCATTCCTTATCATATAAATAGTAAATTACTGTCAATTCAGAAATTATTGCACTGTTTTTGTTATTACAAAAAAGGTGACAGGGTTATAATCGCAAGAACTCGAAACTCAAATTTTCAAATTTTTGTACGAATTTAACAGGATTTTTCTCAATATCAATAAAATAAAATCCCATTTTAGTCTAAAATGACAAAATTGCAATAATAAATGCATGCAATTAATTCGGAATTTACAGTTTCTTATACAGTATTGAAAAATAAACATTGACAAAAGCCTTTGGGTGTATACATATGAAAAAGAAGATGTGGTATGATTGCCAATGAGACAACTCTCCACAAGAGACCAAAATAACACAGAAATTAACAACTATAGTCACTGTACAGCCTTCAACAATGAGCAAAGCCCATACTGCATAGTTAGCTAACTAGAAAACTAATTGCCTTATTTATTTATTTCATATACATATATGATATATGTATATATAAAAAGAATGAGGATATGTGGTTTGATTGCCAAAGAGACAATTATCCACTACCATTACACTTATTAAGTGAAGTGGCTTTATCAATAAAAAAAAACTAATAGAGTATAGTGGCTGTAAAATTTTAAACAGTAAAATGGAATGAAAGCAAATGGCCCATATTTATGACATATCAATTAACGAACAACAAATATGACAGACATGAACCAATCATGTCCAAAAACAAACTAAGATATAAACAGATTATTAGTAAAATTTCAACAAATAATGAACAATAACCATGCTAACTTAAGTTTTCTTGGAGTTATTTAGGTACTAATTTATATCAGCAATATCTCAGACAAGTGGATTTTTTAAAGTGCAAGCAGGGGACATTGCTTCTGTGTTATTTAGCTATTTTGGAAATAAGCATTGGTTTTGCTCCTAAGCCTCCATTTTGCTAAGATATCAATTTATAAAATATTTAAAGAAAAACAATATTTTTTTAGTTATTGACCTGGGACTATGTGCAATGGGGGTAACATTGATTCTCTCATTTTAAGGCAAAAATCCTTCACACCGAACAAAAAGCTATAATGGGTCCCAAAATTACTAGTGTAAAACCATTCAAACGGGAAAACCAATGGTCTAATCTATATAAAAAACCGAGTAACGAGAAACACTTATGAATTACATAAACAAACGACAACTACTGTACGACAGATTCCTGGCTTAGGACAGTAGGACAGGTGCAAACATTTGCAGCGATATTAAACTTTTTAATGATACCAAACCTTCTCCCTTTTTCTGAAAACAGTAGCATAACATCACAACAAAGAAAACCCCACGATTAAATATCAATTGGAAGGCTTACCTCAATCAAAAAAAGTAAATTAACACACTATGAACAAGTTAATTTGATCTGCAATACCTGAATGCACATAGACAGTTAACAAAATTTTAATTCGTATAATGGTATCACGCTTGCAGACACTTAGTTTCTGGACAACAACCTTAGTTTTAGTGAATGGATCTCTATAAAATCTAAACACAAAGTTTGAAACCCAAAAAGGATGGTTGGTATTGATTTTGGGGGTTACATATATATTTCTAACAGTTTTAGGAATTAAGGGGATAAAAAGGGGTCCAAATAATGATTTCTCTAGTTATTCAGACAACAACTTTTGTGTAAGTGTATGGATTTTAAGAAATTATACCACAAAGTTCCATAGCAAAAAAGGAAGGTTGGGATTGATTTTCTGGGTATTATGGTCCAAACTGTTAGGAAATAGTGGCTAAAAAGGGGCCAAAAAGATGAAAAACAATACTTTTATAATGCTTTATATAAATTGCTTATTTCTTGGCCAATTTCAATGGGGTTTTATTCTTGAATGCTTTGATATACTGAATCGAACCATGTATTAAGATTTTTGGCCCTTTATCAAATTGGTCCACATTGAGGTCAAAAGGGTCCAACATAACATTTTGTTTGAATTCATCAAAAATTAAATAATGGGGGTTCTTTGATATGCCGAATCTTACTGTGTATTTTGATTTTTAATTTTGGGTCTAATGTTTTCAAATAAGTTGGTCTACATAATGGTTCAAAGGGTTCAAAGATTTCAAAGTGTACCAAAATTCTAAAAAAACATTATAATTTATTTATTTTCAGAATCAGAATGTGACTTTCCACTCAGACATTTTCCCAGACCACAACCTCTGATTGGGAAGAAGAAAACATGGCCCCAAGGGATATGTTCAATGCTGCACTGAATAAAAATGCTTTCCAGAAATTTTCCAGCACCAAATTCGCAGCTACAGTTGACATGGACTAGCCTCTCAAAAAGTTCATCCTCATAGTATACCAAAATTATTACAGACGCTATCCAGCTGATTGCACAGTATGTTGCACCAGGTCAAGAAAATAATCTTTTGAAGGATGTGTGCAAGAAGTGGATATCATTAAAAGAAGACAAACCTGACACAATGACTGAAGCATTGATTGCATCCTATCAACAGCAGAACAAAAGATTAAGTCAGATTCAAATTTTATCCCTATTTGCAAATAAGCATACAAAGGAAAGATTAATGGAACTGGTACCAGGACAGAGTGTTTTTAAAATTGATGTTGCCCGAAGACATGCAACATTAACATTTCCAGGACAATTAATAAATCCACCAAAGGTCTACCGTTCCAGATTGAGCATGCCAAGAGTAATGCATTTCATTGAATTTATTTCTTGCCTCACTTACCATCAGGCTGTTGGTTATGTATCCAAGACCTTAGCATTGTAAACTGAAAACAGTTTTACATAAAGGCACTGGGGAGTATAATATTTAACCTGTTAATGAGCCAATGCTGCATTTAGGGAAAAACAAAAACTCGTAATAAAATTTTGGGGTCACTTATGTTTTTCATATTAAAAAATCATACTTTCTGTAGAAGAGGGGCGAGTGATATCAGATAGACATGTAGTTGTTAATTAATGTTTTTTTGGTGTTTTTTTTTTTTATAGAAAACAGCTTTTTCTGCTTTAGTAAAAACAAGTTAGCTATAAATTTAAGCAAGGAAAAACTAACTATTCATGATTTTTTTTTCAAAATATGTTATAACAAAGGGGTTACTTTATTTCTGAAACTTGTTCATTTGTTCTATTTAACCTCCATATGTTAAGTTATCTCCCTTTTTGATAGAACTGTTCTAAAATCTGTAAATACATTATCACAATAGGTTTGTATTAAAATCTTATCATATCAACCTATTTATGTTCTATTTAAAATTCAGCAATATTTGATAAAGTACTTTCACAAAAAATAATTTGTTTTTATTTCAGGCAAAAAATGATGTTTAGCCACCCCCTCCCCTACCATCTTTAAGCAACCAAACTTCATTTTCTAAAAACTGTTTGTTTATTATTTCTATGTAGTCTGCTATTTATTAATTTTCATGTAGACCCAATTTTAATATCTGGTAGAATTATTATTTTTCAAAAAGTGTGTCATTTATTTATTTTGCCTTTGCTCAAATTTGTTGCCAACCAATAACACCATGATTTTTAATTGTCCATACCCACCAAGATATTTTAAAAGAATTATTCTATTTAATTTAATCTCTTGTATAATCTGAGTAAAACCCCACTTCCAGTGTCCATTTTTAATAAGTCACGGTTTGCTTTATTGAATCTGGAATTTTATCAATTTTTCAGGTTTAAAAAAAAGAGAGGATAGTAGATTGGAAATATTTTTTTAATATTGAAATGCAAAGCAAAACCTGTTATATGGTAGCAAGTAAGACTTGAATTATTGTAAAAAAAGCAAAAAGAAAGAAATAAAAGTGTTATCTTAGTATATACAGCCCTATGAACTTTGGCATTTTTTAGAAAATAGGAAATTTGGAAAATTGCAAAATTTACAGAGTTATCTGCCCTTGGGTAACTTCAATTTTTTTTAATGGCAGATATGGCTAAGAAAAGGTCTTTGTATTATGTTTTACAATTGATGCCACTTTTGTTGATGATTTGTTTATAAATATATTAAATATTGTTTCAAAATATGCTTATTTTGTGTATTTTCTATTGGTTTTCATACGAAAATTTCCAAATTACAGGTGGCGCCCCCTAGGGCCAAGATAAATAAATCAGATCAAAACATTATATTTATTTACAGTAGTTATGGTAAGGTTTACCTACAAACAATATTTCATAAAGATTGGCAAAAATTGACTCCGGACTATTTTGCATGGTTTTCTCATGGACAGGCTCTTTAAAGTGGTGTTCATGATGCTCAGTTTTAGGTTCATTGTAGTGCATTTTGTGGACCGTTACTTTTTTGTGTTGAATTTGTATGTGTATTGGCAGTCATGTACTTGTCCTATGTTCTTTGCCTAGTGGAATATTTGTTCTTTTTTCGCATACAATTTAACAATCTGCATTTTTGACAGTTTGCTATTGATGGATCACTCCTTCTTACTCTTATATACCTACAAAATCTATATTTCTGACAGTTTGCTATTTATAAATCTCTCCTTCTTACTCGTATATACCTACACAATCTGTATTTCTGACAGTTTGCTTTTGATGGATCTCTCCTTCTAACTCGTATATACCTACACAATCTGTATTTCTGACAGTTTGCTTTTGATGGATCTCTCCTTCTAACTCGTATATACCTACACAATCTGGATTTCTGACAGTTTGCTATTGATGGATCTCTCCTTTTTATTCGTATATACCTACACAATCTGTATTTCTGACAGTTTGCTATGATGGATCTTTCCTTCTTACTCGTACATACCTACATAGTCTATATTTAGGACAGTCTGCTATTGTTAGATCTGTCCTTCTAACTCGTATATACCTACACAATCTGTATTTCTGACAGTTTGCTATTGATGGATCTCTCCTTTTTACTCGTACATACCTACATAATCTGTATTTAAGGCAGTTTGCTATTGATATATCTCTCTTTTTGATTCGTATATACCTACACAAACTGTATTTCGGACAGTTTGCTGTTGTTGGATTTCTCCTTCTTATTGGTATATACCTACACAATCTGTATTTCAGAGAGTTTGCTATTGATGGATCTACACTTCTTACTCGTATATACCTACACAATCTGTATTTAAGACAGATTGCTATTGATATATCTCTCTTTTTTATTCGTATATACCTACACAATCTGTATTTCGGACAGTTTGCTGTTGTTGGATTTCTCCTTCTTATTGGTATATATCCACACAATCTGTATTTAGGACAGTCTGCTATTGTTAGATATGACCTTCTAACTCGTATATACCTACATAATCTGTATTTCTGACAGTGTGTTATGATGGATCTCTCCTTCTTTCTCGTAAGTACCTACATAATCTGTATTTAGGACAGTCTGCTATTTTTAGATATGTCCTTCTAACTCGTATTGTTATGATATTGTAATGATTATGTTTATTTATGTTGGCCTAATTTGTGTTGAATGGCCTGATAGTTGTTTACCAAATAATTATATAACTGTGCAGTTTATGAATCACTGGAACAATCACAGAATGATTGGAACTTTCTAGAATGATCCTTATAAAAGATGCGTAATTTAAACTTCTACGTTATTCCAGAAACTTCCGTTATAACTTTCCAGGATTTTCCACAATGTTCCATTATAGAGTGTTCTAGAACTTTCCATGACAACACTATATATACAGACACTAAAGTTAAACTCTCATAATAAAAAACTTGGACATAGACATTGATAGACATTAGTATTCACAGCATTTGGATTGACACTTTTATTCTACAAACAACATCATACTGGATTGTGACATTAGTAGTGAACGTAATATTCAAATTGGATTCCGAAAGATTTCCGGATACAGATAAAGATAACAGATTGGACTCATATTTTGACAGTTAAGTTAACAGTAATATTTGTGTAATACCTTTTGTAAACTTTTGTATATTAAATATTGTTAAATTTTACTATTGATTTGTGTCTTTTGTTGGCTACAATTTAAAGGCGATTTCTGGCCGTAACAGAAATTGGGGGCTCGTCCGGGATACTGAACATATTTTATTCAAAATTTGTTTAATATTTTTATTATAACTAGCCAACAAAATTCTACAAAATGGCATTTGATGCTGGTAAATTTTTGAAAACGCCAGACCTGGAGAGTTTTGATAATTTAAAGAAAGAGGAACTAGTGTTGCTTGCTAAACAACTGAAATTAGTTTTTAAAGTATCTATGAGAAAACAAATTATAAAAAATTTGGTTATAGACAAATTAGTTGACGAAGAAATTTTAGGTGAAGAGGCTCTTGATCTTAAGGTTGAAAATGTTGACGCCTTTAAGTTAAAACAGCTTGAATTAGAACATGAACTTAAATTAAAAGAAATGGAAATGAAGGAGATGGAGAAAAGAAAAGAAGATGAATTTAAATTAAAACAGGCAGAACTGGAAATGAAGGAAAGGTTAGAAATGGAGAAAAAAGAAAAAGAAGATGAATTTAAATTAAAAGAACTGGAAATGAAAGAGAGGGAGAAATTAAAAGAACTTGAAATGAGGGAAAGGCTAGAGATGGAGAAACTGAAAATTGAAATGGTCAAAGAAGAAAGCAACACTAAAGTTCACTCGAAATCAGATTATTTTGATGCAGCAAAAAACATACGTTTGGTTCCAAAATTTTGTGAAAAAACAGTTGATAAATATTTTCCACAGTTTGAGAAAATTGCTAACAATTTGAAATGGCCTATGCCGTATTGGACTACGATGCTGCAAAGTGTTTTTGAGGGGAAGGCCGCTGAAATATACTCCGCACTTCCATCAGAAAAAAGTTCCGATTATGACACGGTAAAACAGGAAGTTTTGAAAGCTTATGAGCTAGTACCAGAAGCATATAGACTTATAAAAAATTTGATTCACAAACATATGTGGAATTTGCTCGGGAAAAAGAAGATCTATTTGACAAATGGCTTACGTCAAAGAAAACAGATGAAAATTTTGATAACCTAAGACAATTGATATTATTAGAAGAGTTCAAACTATGTGTTCATTTAGACTTAAAAACACATTTAGACGACAAAACTGTTGAGTCAATACATGATGCAGCTGTCATTTCAGATAATTATACTCTTTCACATAAAAGAAGTTTCAAGGGTCAAAATGTCAATACTTCCAGTGGAAATTACAAAAATCAAAGCAATGAGCGTACTGATAGTAAGCCTGTTGTACAGAATAAGAGTCAGTCCAGTTATAATATGTCTAGTCCAAAATTTGATACTTTTGAGAAGAAGTCACTGACTTGTGCTTATTGTAAGAAGATTGGTCACCTGATGGCTGATTGTTTTAGACTCCAGAAGAAGAATGAACGAGATAATAAGCCGAAGACCAGTGCTTGTACGACACCTTATATTACCAGTACATTGGAATGCCCTGCGCGTCAGGCTTTTAAGTCCAGTTTTTGTGATTACATGGAGGAATACAAACCCTTTATGTCTGATGGGTTTGTTTCTATTGTTGATGATACCACTCTTCAGCCTATTAAGATTTTACGGGACACTGGAGCTTCTCAGACTTTATTGTTAGAAGGTGTGTTGCCTTTGTCCGAGAATACTTCTGTTGGTGCCTCCGTTTTGTTACAAGGTGTAGAGTTAGGTTGTATAGATGTTCCTCTTCATCGTATTTATCTGAAGTCAGATTTGATAACTGGACCAGTTGTTGTAGGTGTTCGTCCTAATCTCCCTGTTGAGGGTGTTACATTATTGCTAGGAAATGATCTAGCTAGGAACAAAGTGGTTGCTGAACCAATTGTTACCAGTGAACCGGTGGTGGATGTTAAATCACCTGAAGATGATGCTGAATTGTATCCAGCTTGTGTTGTTACTAGGGCGATGGCTAGAAAACAACAAAATCAGAATTTGCAAGAAGACAAGTTTGATTACATGGACCTTTCTGACACTTTTATAGCTGACATTGAAGGTCCTAGTAGCTCAGAAAAGGCCATTACAAAACCACCTAGTGTTAACAAGAATGTTATTATGCCATGGCCAGACGTTAACAGCCATTCATTAGACCGAAAGAATTTATCTGAAGAACAACATAAAGACCCTGAGGTTCTTCAGCTCAGCCAGAGAGCTCAACCACAGGAGGAAGAAGACAAAGTGGCCGAATGCTATTACCATCAGGACGGCATTTTAATGAGGAAGTGGAGGCCTCCTGATGCCACCCCAGAGGAGGAATGGAGAGTGCTATACCAAGTGGTGGTGCCTAAAGTTTATAGGCAAGAAATTATTGGTCTTGCCCATGACACCCCCTTGGCTGGGCACTTAGGTATAAGGAAGACTTGCCTAAAAATATTGCATCATTTCTACTGGCCCAGACTTAGAAATGATGTCGCAGAATACTGCAAATCATGCCATATATGCCAGGTTGTTGGTAAACCTAACCAGAAAATACCACCAGCACCACTTCTGCCTATTCCAGCCTTTAGCGAACCTTTCAGCAGAGTTCTAATTGACTGCGTTGGACCTTTACCAAAGACCAAGACTGGAAATGCGTATTTATTGACAACCATGTGTACATCTACTCGCTTTCCTGAAGCTATTCCGCTCAGAAATATCAAGACACCGACTATCGTCAAAGCTTTGATCAAATTTTTCACATTAGTAGGACTTCCTAAGTCTATACAGTCTGATCAGGGATCAAATTTCATGTCAGGTTTATTTCAGCAAGTCGTATACCAGTTAGGGATTGCTCAGTACAGATCAAGTGCTTATCATCCAGAATCTCAAGGTGCATTAGAACGTTTTCATCAAACATTGAAGAACATGATTAGAACTTTTTGTCTTCAATTCGACAGAGACTGGGATGATGGAGTTCACTTTCTACTTTTTGCGGTTCGAGAGGCTGTTCAAGAATCCCTTGGATTTAGTCCCTTTGAATTGGTATTTGGTCATACTGTAAGGGGACCGTTAAAATTGATTAAGGAAAAGTGGCTTACTGAACATACTGACTTGAATCTTTTAGACTATGTATCTAGATTTAAAGAAAAACTGTATACTGCTTGTCAAATTGCTCAGAAAAACTTGAAAAATGTACAAAACAAGATGAAAATATGGTATGATAAAGATGCCAGGGACAGAGTTTTTGAGCCTGGTGATAAGGTACTTGTGTTTTTGCCAGTCCCTGGACATCCTTTACAGGCTAAATATTGTGGTCCTTATACAATAGAGAGTAAAATTAATGATTTGAATTATATTGTAAAAACTCCAGGTCGGCGCAAACAAACTAGAGTGTGTCATATTAATATGTTAAAACCATATTTTGAGCGTACTAATGTACTATGTGATAGTAAACCAGTTGCCACTTTAGGCATGGTTAAATTTGAGAACAATCATGACAAACCAGATGTAATTGAATCAACTTTTAGTTGTAAAACTATGGAAGAGACCGGTAGATTGAAAAATTCAGAAATTTTGTCAAATTTAGATTCAAAACTTGCACATCTGTCTTTTGATCGTAGAGAAGAAATAAAAACTTTGGTATTTTCTTTCAAAAATCTTTTTCCAGATGTGCCTAACAAAACAACTGCTGTTTGTCATGATGTTGATGTAGGAGATGCTTCTCCAATTAAGCAACATCCTTACCGGCTCAATCCACTCAAACTTGAAGTTATGAGAAAAGAAATTAAATATATGCTTGACAATGATATTATTGAGCCGAGTAACAGTGAATGGAGCTCTCCTTGTCTCCTTGTGCCAAAACCGGATAAAACCTTTCGTTTCGTGACTGATTTCAGAAAAGTAAATTCAGTCTCAAAATCTGATTCCTATCCGATTCCAAGGATAGACGATTGTATTGACAATATTGGTCAAGCAAAATTTGTGAGCAAATTTGATTTATTGAAAGGTTATTGGCAAGTTCCATTGACACAGAGAGCTCGTGAAATATCAGCTTTTGTTACACCAGATGGCTTATTTCAATATACTGTAATGCCGTTTGGCATGAAAAGTGCTCCAGCTACATTTCAAAGAATGATCAATAATGTTATGAAAGATTTAGACTGTTGTTATGCTTATATTGATGATCTAATTGTATGTAGTGATAGCTGGGAACAGCATTTAACACATTTGTATGATACTTTTGATAGATTGTCAAAATCAAATTTGACTGTTAATCTTGGTAAAAGTGAATTTTGTCAGGCCACTGTTGATTATTTAGGGCATACAGTTGGCCAAGGTCAAGTAAAACCTATAATGGCTAAAGTGGAAGCTATTTCCAAATTTCCTCCTCCTACAAATAGAAAACAACTTATGAGATATTTAGGCATGATTGGATTTTACAGGAAATTTTGTTCAAATTTTGCTACTGTTGTTCAACCATTGACTCATCTTTTACGAAAAGACTCTAAATTTATCTGGAGTGAAAATTGTCAAAACGCTTTTGAAAATAGCAAATCACTTTTAATTAATAGTCCAGTTCTGATTACTCCAGACTTTGGAAAACAATTTAAACTTGCCGTTGATGCAAGCGATGTAGGAATAGGAGCTGTTTTATATCAAGAGACAGATGATAATGTTGAAAAACCTATATCATATTTTTCTAAGAAATTAGATAAACATCAGAAAAATTATTCAACTATTGAAAAAGAGTGTTTTGCAATGTTGTCAGCACTTCAACATTTTGATGTATATTTGAATCCCACTGTATATCCTATTCTTGTTTATACTGATCATAATCCTCTCACCTTCATGCATAAAATGAGAAACAAAAATCAGAGGTTGACTAGGTGGAGTTTATTGTTACAGGAATATGATGTAATTGTAAAACATATTAAGGGTAAAGATAATGTAATAGCTGATGCTTTATCTAGAGCTTATTAAATCACTTTGTATATATTATGTATTTTTGTTCATATTATTCATGATAAGTTTTAGTTACACTAAAACTTCTTTTAAGGGGGGAGGTGTTATGATATTGTAATGATTATGTTTATTTATGTTGGCCTAATTTGTGTTGAATGGCCTGATAGTTGTTTACCAAATAATTATATAACTGTGCAGTTTATGAATCACTGGAACAATCACAGAATGATTGGAACTTTCTAGAATGATCCTTATAAAAGATGCGTAATTTAAACTTCTACGTTATTCCAGAAACTTCCGTTATAACTTTCCAGGATTTTCCACAATGTTCCATTATAGAGTGTTCTAGAACTTTCCATGACAACACTATATATACAGACACTAAAGTTAAACTCTCATAATAAAAAACTTGGACATAGACATTGATAGACATTAGTATTCACAGCATTTGGATTGACACTTTTATTCTACAAACAACATCATACTGGATTGTGACATTAGTAGTGAACGTAATATTCAAATTGGATTCCGAAAGATTTCCGGATACAGATAAAGATAACAGATTGGACTCATATTTTGACAGTTAAGTTAACAGTAATATTTGTGTAATACCTTTTGTAAACTTTTGTATATTAAATATTGTTAAATTTTACTATTGATTTGTGTCTTTTGTTGGCTACAATTTAAAGGCGATTTCTGGCCGTAACAGTATATAGCTACATAATCTGTATTTCTGATAGTATGTTATGATGGATCTCTCCTTCTTACTCGTACATACCTACATAATCTGTATTTAGGACAGTCTGCTATTGTTAGATCTGTTCTTCTAACTCGTATATACCTACACAATATGTATTTCTGACAGTTTGCTATTGATGGATCTCTCCTTCTTACTCGTACATACCTACATAATCTGTATTTAAGACAGTTTGCTATTGATATATCTCTCTTTTTTATTCGTTTATGCCTACACAATCTGTATTTCTGACAGTGTGTTATGATGGATCTCTCCTTCTTAATCGTACATATCTACATAATCTGTATTTCTGACAGTTTGCTATTTATAGATCTCTCCTTTTAACTCGTATGTATATACACAATCTGTATTACTGACAGTTTGCAATTGATGGATCTCTCCTCTTTATTCGTATATACCAACACAATCTGTATTTCTGACAGTTTGCTATTGATGGATCTCTCCTTCTTACCGGTATATACCTACACAATCTGTATTTTTGACAGTTTGCTATGATGGATCTTTCCTTCTTACTCGTACATACCTACATAGTCTATATAAAGGACAGTTTGCTATTGTTAGATCTGTCCTTCTAACTCGTATATATCTTCACAATCTGTATTTCTGACAGTTTGCTATTGATGGATCTCTCCTTTTTACTCGTACATACCTACATAATCTGTATTTAAGACAGTTTGCTATTGATATATCTCTCTTTTTTATTCGTATATACCTACACAATCTGTATTTCGGACAGTTTGCTGTTGTTGGATTTCTTCTTCTTATTGGTATATATCTACACAATCTGTATTTCTGACAGATTGCTATGAATAGATCTCTTCTTCCTGTGCGTATATACCTACACAATCTGTATTTCTGACAGTGTGTTATGATGGATCTTTCCTTCTTACTCGTACATATCTACATAATCTGTATTTCTGACAGTTTGCTATTTATAGATCTCTCCTTTTAACTCGTATGTATATACACAATTTGTATTTCTGACAGTTTGCTATTGGTGTATATCTCTTTCTTATTCGTACATACCTACACAAACTGCTTTATATGCAAAGTTATAAAAGAAAATGAACAGTCTTTGCCTCGCATTCAGTTTATTTTAATTCTGATTTGCATAATCATCTATGAAACATCACGACTCTTTTTTGTCTGGTATATAATTTCTGCCATATAAATTATGATTATTGTCTTTATAAAACTATTTAAATATGGACATCGGCGTTAATAACGTAGCGAGCGTTCCTCATTTATAACTAAACACCATCTTTGTAGAAAATTACAGTCACGCTTTTTTCAGTCTGTATGAACTATACAGACGTTACATAAAAAAACACTGCATACAATTCTACAGTTCAAACTATTTCAGCCATCTTGTTCATTTGTCAACAAATCTCTCTCTCACACACGTCACTATCACACAACGTCAAATTATGGGAAACACTGTTAACACTGTTTTGCGTAATCACGGAAATGAAAATAAAGTCACAATCACAACACTACTCCCTCTTTTAGATAGATCAGCTGGATTACGTTTTCGTGTTTTCAAGTTCATCTCGGGTAGCATAGACGATACACATGAGCATACATTATGTTTGTAATTGTTTTCATAGATGAAACTATCTCTGAATTGGGTGTTATTGTTATTGCCATGTGCAAGTAAAAATTGAGAAAGGAAATAGGGAATGTGGCAAGGCGATAACAACCCGACCATAGAGCAGACAACTTGTGAAGTCCATATACTGGTCTCGATAATCCAGTACATTTTGAAACTCAATGGGTTTCCATTTGTGGACGCTAACTACCTCTTCCATACAAGAGGGTACCGTCTGTTTTTTCAACACTCGGACGTCCAAAGATAATTGTCATTACCTTCGAAACTTTAACAACTTCAACCTCAATTTCTTCAAGAATTTCATTAATTTGCTTATTTTTCAATTCAACCTTTCTAACGCTAACAACCTCTATATTCCACCAGTAACCACTGTCTGCTTTTCAGCGCGCGAAAGTTCAAAGATAGCTATCCCTTAATCCAAAACGTTCGCAAATTAAACTTCAGTTGCCATAATAACGTCACAAAGTTTCACATATTTCAATTGATATGACTCGGATACACGAAATTATTACGTACATTAAGATTTAATTTACCAACAGTATATTTGTCCTCTTCCAATTTTCTGGTTTCTATTATATAATCTAATGTCATTATTCATTTCAAAGATAGAAATTATGGTAACTTTCTTCCTCCGAAAAATATCATACTATGTGAAATTCATATTACGCTTATTGCCTATTTCAAAATGTTTCTCAAAGTCACTGTCGGCAGTGCAACTTTGTTTTTCTACGAACTTTACAGATTGTTTGTAATATTCCTGCCACAGTTTGTCTTTAATAAGTTCACTAACTGTTGATGGTTCTTAAGTCAAAACTCTATATCAAATGTCACTACAGGGTATCAGTATAACACAGACTCAGTAGTCAGCTTCACACCCAGGAACGATTTCCGAACATTTATCTCAATTCTTCATACGTATTCTAGTACGTTTTTGCTTTCAAACATAGTAATATATCTCAATTTCATTCTACATTCTACAAATCTGAGCTGTCTCTATATCACGAAATCGACATTTCAATGCAGAATACAAATATATACATTATAAAGATCTATGCGTGGTAAATATGACACATATTTCTAAAGCTTTACCTCCTAGTGTTGTAACCAATAAAAAGTCATATCAATTGAAAAGGTCAGCTAAAATAGAAAATTTTGTCCAGAAACCTTCAAAAAGTTCAGTCAAACTCTGGTAAGTCACATCAGGTCATAGTTACTATATATCAAAATGAAATGCTGACAACTATAAGTTATAGACACACATTAAATAACAATTACTTATAGATCAAAGTGCCAATTTTTGATTGCTTTCATATTTGCACCTTAAATTATCATTGTATGGTTGATGCTTACACCGAAAGAAAATGTTTAATTATTTTCCGTCCACTTTTGTCGATTCAATACTTCTCTGAATAATTTTCTAAATACGGGATTTTTGTAAGATATATTTAACTTCATTGTCTATAATATTTGCCTCCTTATATTGTAACGCGTATTTCAATGAAATAAGACACCAGTATAGAAAATTACTTTTCTTCCACAAGAGATCATTAAACAGCCAAAGTTGAATATATTTCATGTCATGTAAATAGACATGTTATGAAAGCAATTAATTTAAACTACCGAACACCATAGAAAGACATTGTCCATAGTATTATATGGGTCTTTCCTCATTTTGAACTGTATAGTAAGTATAAAGTAAAAACTCAAAAATACTGAACTCTGAGGAAAATTCAAAAAGAAAAGTCCAAAATTAAAAGGCAAAATCCAAACACATCAACCGAATGGATAACAACTGTCATATTTCTAACTTGGTACAGGCATTTTCTAATGTAGAAAATGATGGATTGAACCTGGTTTTATAGCTCGCTTAACCTCTCACTTGTATGACAGTCGCATCAAATTTCATTACAATGTCAACGATGCGTGAACATACATCAAAGAGTAAAAATGTCAAAAATAGGGGTATAGCAGTCAACATGGTGCTATCATCTTTATCACTATAAAAGCAACAAATGTAAAGAAGAAGCACAAAAAGGCATATATAGCATAACAACATTATGTAAAATCAGTTTAATATGGTTTAACCTATCGGATTAGATCGGCTCAACGCTAATAAATTGAAAGGATAAAAAAAATCAAACATGTTTTACCATTTTACCCATAAAATTGTTCTACCAATTTGTCGATTTTCAAACCTCACCAACTTAAAAGCCATTTTAGACTGCAGTAGCCAAAAATAAAACTTCGACAGGGTTTCTTGAAAAATGAAAAAAACAAACAGAAAAACAATAGTTCACATGACACAACATAGAAAACTAAAGAATAAACAACACGAACCCCACTAAAAACTAGGGGTGATCTCAGGTGCTCCAAAGGGTAAGCAGATCCTGCTCCACATGCGGCACACGTCGTGTTGCTTATGTGATTACAAATCCGGTAAATAGTCTAATTCGGTAGGTCACATTCATGAAAGGGAAGGGGATTGTAGTAACGACGTAAGGAACATATCCGATATCATTTGTGAAACGGTTATTCCATAACGGTCAACCAACTCGTGATGGCGTCCGTAAAATTTACGAAGGGATGATTTCAACTTCACCATTTGGAACTCTTGGTTTAATAGCTTCCTTGTGAGCAGTAACCCTCTATCAAGAAAATCATGATAGGAAATGCAAGCACGGGAAATATCGTAACAATTGGGAGATATATACCCCGTATGGAGGTGCTGCTGGAATGTTGCTACTTAGAAATGGAAAGTTAACAATTGGAAAGCTGATAGCATCTCTTTTGTCGTAAAGTTTTGTCTTCCACCGACCCTCATTGTCAATTTCTAGATGTAAGTCAAGATATGAAGCCGACTTAACTGTATCTGTAGTATCCTTTATCTCCAATTCGATGGGATAGATGCGTTCCACATAGTCACCAAATTTTGATTTTTTTAGTGAAAGAACGTCATCTATATAGCGGAAAGTAGAGTTAAAGGATATTGCTAACTTCTTATCTTTCTTCCTAAGAAGTTCCTGCATGAAGTCAGCCTCATAATAACAAAGAAACAAGTCAGCAAGTAGAGGGGCACAGTTTGTTGCCATTGGAATGCCGACAGTCTGTTGAAAAACACGTCCTCTGAACGTAACAAATATGTTGTCAATCAAGAAATCAGTCACCTTGATAATATCGGTTTCAGAGAATTTTTTCTTTGAATCAGAGTGATTCTTTACAAAGTAGGATTTATCCCTCCCTAAGACAAGATACTTGTTTCTACGTTGGCCATTCTTTTTTATGAAGCATAGTAATACCAACTCCTTTAATTTGCCTTTTAGTTTGGAATGTGGAATACTTGTGTAAAGAGTACAAGAGTCAAATGTTTTGATACTGTTACAAGATGAAAGAGAGTTAGATTGTATGTACTCTAAAAGATCTTTGGAAGTATCCACATCTGATTCACGCCACCTCAAGAATAGACAGTTTCCCAATAACTTTGAAGCCCGTCTTTGATTGCTGATAAAGTAGATGTTAATAATTTGGAAAGGGGTTTCGTGGAGCACTTGGAAGACCCAGCAATACACCGTTATTTGTAAGGACACTTATGTAGTTTAGGTATCCAATACAGTGATGGAAGATCCAGTTCTTCATCTTTGGTTGGAATAGCAAAGGAACAAAGAACAGACCTATGATTATCCAGGATTTCCTCTTCGGTAAGTGTCGTGAGGGTATATGTTGAGTTTCCAAGTGAATTGTCTATACCTAATTCGTTTATCAAGCAATTAATGTAATGACATTTACAAGCAAAAACGATGTTATAGGGGCTTTGTCTGCGCCGACAAAAACATATTTATCATGGAGGTCGGATAGGTGTTTAGCAACATTTGGCTCTTTGAAGATTGACGTAGCATGGGCATTGATGGACCCATTCAGTTTCTCAATTCTGATTTGTATTAACGACCTCACTGCCTTAATCCATTCGGATAGAGTGTCTACGTCTTCCTTCTCGCGCTTAGCCCATTGCCTGGCATAATCCTCGACTGAATCCATCAAAATTTTAAAGTTGTATTTCCAATTGATGGATTTAGGCTCACGATATTTCGGACCTTTCGATAACACATTTTGAAGAGAAGTGTTATCAACAATTTTAGGGTCTCCGGTAATAACGTGGCCAGCAGGATTATATGTGAATTGGGAACTAGCTCAAGTGCAATCAGGAGGTTTAGACTTGAAGTCGTCAATATCGAGATCCTGCAAAACTCGTTTAAATGTCAACACCGAAGTGTTGACTACTGGGCTGGTGATACCCACGAGGACAAAACGTCCAACAGCAGTGTACTATTGTATTGTTTATTTGTGTATTTCTCTGTCTTGAATGTTCTTTATTTGTTCTGTATTCCTGACATGTAATGTTGTTATATTTAACATTGCCATATCAGTGAGAGATTTGGCTAGTCACAAAACCTGGTTCATGGCAGCTGTTATCTTATTTTTCGTTTCTGTGTGTGTTAAGTTGTCGATTGTTTTTTGTTCTCTTCAGTGTTTCTGTTGTTTCGTTGTTATCCGCTTAAAGTTGATGTGTTTCCCTCAGTTTTAGTTTGTAACCTGTTCTTTTCTGTCTGAATTGATTGATGAATTTCAAACAGCGGTACACTACTGCTTCCTTTATTTTGATAAAATACATTTTATAAAATCTATGCGTAGTTATTTTATGAAACGAAACTCTAAACTGAACCTCAAATTCAAATGATCACGGTGGAAAATTTAAGATTGGAAATATGCCAATCATCATGGAGTGATTATATGTTTCACACTGGTCTTTCAATATATGTAGATATTGTCTTGCTAATCATTCTTATTTAAAGTTCATCTTTTCATGAGCATTTATCTGTAGATACTATAATATCCGTCAGATTGACTATTTTACCGATTGTGTCCTCAAATGTATTCCAAATTGTGATTTTCCGACCTGATGTACATTTGCATTGCTGGTGATGCACACAAAGCAGAGTACGCCTATCTGTCAACGTACTTTTTTTTTTATCTTCGTATGGATTGATACACTGATATCTATCTTCTAAATAGCTTTACCAGTTTATTTAATTACTATTGGTCGTACAATACCCCTTTTATTTATAAACATATGGATCAAAACAGTTCACTTATCCTGAACATCAAATGAATACGTCCAGGCTAGTTGACAGATTTGTTAACCTATATTATGCAATGATCTCACATGTTGCCATCCTGTAGAAAGTGTCACGCTAAAAATCGATAAAAGTTTTCATTAATCGATATTTGATTGAAATAAAACAGCACTTTCTAAACGGGTTATTTTTTGGACTCGTTGCTTAGTTAAGATTTTCTTATAGTGCTGTTTTTCTAACATTTTGAAATGAGCAATGATTTCTTTTGAGATTACTAACTGGCTACGTTTGTTCGGGGTTTAAACAATGTAAAGTTGATGCACGGCCTTCAAAAAGAGGGACACCAATAAGAGTACAGTATAATCAGCTAAACACTGCACCAGCATGACAAAATTCAAAGCAAATTTTAGACGTTCTTGTTTTTTTTCTTTTCATTCATATTCATTCTTCATGTGATGCAATGCAAATTATGAATGGTACGTAATAGAGGATAAACAATAATGTTTTTGTTATCATGACTTCAAAAGCAGCCAACAAAACAAGAGTAAATATTGGCATTTAAGATCTTCTTGTCCTAAGCATGTTTAGGTAATTAGAATAACAAAACATCGCTTGTGTGTAAACGGCACACAACTCATCAATTCAACTTGATTTGAATCCGTTTGATGCGACATTTTACCTTTGTTGTAAATGAGATGGCAATGTGCACAGCATGTACAGCTATTGAAATGAATGTCGGATGAAACAGAAAAAATAGGAAAACGGTTGATATGTTATCTTCTAATACTGCTCATGGACGTAAAATGTCTGATTCCATTTATGCCTCCGCGATGTTTATTTTTTTAGTCATTTAATTGTCTTTACATAGTGGATTATTGCGGATTATTCTCTCGCATACTATTTAACCACATGTATCTCTGACAGTTTGCTATTCATGGATCTCTCCTTCCTATTCGTATACAACTACACAATCTGTATTTCTGACAGTTTGCAATTGATTGATATCTTCTTTTTACTCGTTTATAATTACACATTCTCTAGCTTTAACAGTTCTCTTTTTTTTATAACTTTTCTTTCTTTGCATATGACTAAACAATCTGTATTTTTGACATACAACTTTTTTTTAATCATTGCTTCCAGTTCGTTAGAAATATGCAAGTATATTGTTGTAATAATAACAAGACAAAGAAACAGGTTTTGGTGCAATATGATTTATTTATAAACTGATTTATGCAAATGTACAACTTATATTACGTGTACATGATCACATAAATTTTTCACACACATTTTTCTATTCATTAGGAATAAATTAAGCTTATTCTCTCGGTCCTATTTAAATGCACCTAACTTCAAGTTTTCAAGTTATTTGGGTCACCCTATTTGATTTCCAAATGCTTTTGAAACTCGATTTAAGATGTTTACGGTACTTCTTTATTCTTAAGACATAAATAAAAGGGTCGATAAGGGGGTTCAACAAAATGAAAATATTATTAGCAGCCCATAAATATTGCATTGCTTTGTCTGATCCTCCAACAATATATGAATACAAAACTAGATCAGACCGTGGAAAGTTTGATATGAATGTAAGTCCAATGATTATGCCAAGCGTTGTCACGTTTTGACGCATTTTTAATGCAAGCTTCCTCTTTATTTCTGTTTGGTTGCTTGTTATTTCTGTTACTTGAACGGTGATTGTTTTTTGTTTCTTTGTTATCCGGAAAATGACAACTCCATAGGATAGTGCTATCAAACAGCAAATGAAAACTGCTGGTATATCATGTAAATATAGAAATCCTAGTGTAGCTGTGTATTTGACGTCACACTGAAATGTTCCAATTAAAGTATCCAGTCCAAATCGTACCAACGCAATGACATGTGGTAAAATAAGGCATATTGCAATTGAAATATTGCTTGTAAGGGCCGTCAAAATTCTTTGTTTAACGAGGAATGTGGCATTTATACGTTCGAAGCATATTATTAACGTTTGTAAAAGTGACGCTATTACAGTTCCGCCTATAAATTGTCTTATTACCATACATTGGTACCTGTATCCTGAATCGTTTAATTGTAATAAATTTAGAAAAGATCCATAAAGAAATTCTAATCCAATTAGGGAATCGCTTATGCTTAAACAGAACGCTAACACTAAGAAACGTTTCATCTTTAACTCTTTTGACAACCTTATTGTATGCATGGCAAATCCATTAAAAGATAAAAGTAGAATTGATATACTCAAGCCAATAATTCCTGCAGTTATTTGCTTCATTTTTACATAAAAGATGCAGTCTGATATTAAATGCACTATATGCAAAGTTATAAAAACAAATGGACAGTCTTTGCCTCGCATTCAATTTATTTTCTATCTGATTTGCATCATCGTCATATATGGAACATCACGACTTTTTGTCTGGTATATAATTTCTTCCATATAAACTATTGTTAATGTCTTTATAAGACAATTTAAATACGGACATCGGTGTTTTAATAACGTTTGTATAAAGATATAAATCATCTGGTTGTGTAGATTCTTTACTGTTCGCTGTCACCAATATTGTAAACGTAGAATCTGAGAGTTCCTTATTTATAACTAAACACCATCTTTGTAAAAAATAACAGTCACGATTAATTCAAACTGTATAAATTTTACAAAGTTTTATAAAAATACAAGACACACGGCATACACTCTGAATAGTCAAACTCATAAATCTAAAACAGATTGACAACGCCATGGCTAAAAATGAAAAAGACAAACAGTAAATCAATAGTACACATGACACAACATAGAAAACTAAAGAATAAACAACACGAACTCCAGCAAAAACTAGGGGTGATCTCAGATGCTCCGGAAGGGTAAGCGACTCCTGCTCCACATGTGGCACCCGTCGTGTTGCTTATGTGATTAAAAATCCGGTAAATAGTCTAACTCGGTAGGTCACATTCATGAAAGGGAAGGGGGTTGTAGTTACGACGTAAGGAACATATCCGATATCATTTGTGAAACGGTTATTCCGTGTCCGTAAAATTTACGAAGGGATGATTTCAACTTCATCATTTGGAACTCTTGGTTTAATAGCTTCCTTGTGAGCAGTAACCCTCTATCAAGAAAATCATGATAGGAAATGCAAGCACGGGAATCAATTGGGAGGTTATCAATTGGGAGATATATACCCCGTATGCAGGTGCTGCTGGAATGTTGCTACTTAGAAATGGATAGTTCACAATAGGAAAGCTAAACTCATCTTTTTTGTCGTAAAGTTTTGATTTCAGTCGACCCTAATTGTCAATTTCTAGATGTAAGTCAAGATATGAAGCCGACTTAACTGTTTCTGTAGTATCCATTGTCTCCAGATTGATGGGATAGATGCGTTCCACATAGTCACCAAATTTTGAATTGTTTAGTGAAAGAACATCAGCTATATAGCGGAAAGTAGAGTTAAAGGATATTGCTAACTTATTATCTTTCTTCCAAAGAAGTTCCTACATGATTTAACCTATCAGATTAGATCGGCTCAAAGCTAGTAATTTGAAAGGATTAAAAACTCAAACATGTTTTACCGTTTTACCCTTAAAATTGTTTTACCAATTTGTCGATTTTCCAAACTCACCACCTAAAAAGCTACTTTTGACTACAGTAGCCAAAAATAAGACTTTGACAGGGTTTCAAATTTCGTAATTAATCAGCTCATAGCTTTCAATTTGAAAGGAAAACATAAACAAATCTCTTTGGTCGTTTATATGCTCCTTAGAACTGTTTTGCCAGTTGTGTGACACCGCTTTCCCCCTCCCCAAACAAAATCTGTTTAAGATAACAGTAGACCTCTACTCCCACTTCCCTCTTACTGCTTCCAATTTTCACCGTTTAACTCTCTCCAAAAGTATCGTTTACAAAATACACCTTATTCCCCTCTTCTTTTGATTTCATCTCCGGCTAACTACCTGTTTCATACCCTTTTTCTCAAGTTCAGCTATCCCTGTTGACAACCTTGTTGTCAGTTATTTTCTGATTGTTTTTCTGTCTGTAGAGATATAATTCTCATCACATATTTGTTACGAATACGTTGGTTTTTTTGCATATGCAATAACCTCAAAATTGCTCGGGGCAAGAAAGACGATATTGATATTGTGCCCTGATTCCAAATGACGTCACGTCATTGCGTCCTTAACGACACTTTTGTGATACAAATTATAAAATTTTACCTTTTATGTTTCATTAAATTGTAATAATTGAACTTTTTGTCTCTATTCTGCAGAACTTAGATATGTGATAAATAGATTATAACATGTCTTTTCAATATTGGCCCTGGTATCATCCCTCGACTCATATCGGCCCTCGGCTGAAGCCTCAGGGCCGATATGGGAGTCTCGGGATGATACCATGACCAATATAGTAAAGGCCATGTTATAACCTTTACATATATCATTAACAGGCTTAGCTGGAGAGCACTCAATTAACAATTGGGGCTTTGCATGTGATTTGACTATCTTCAGGCCTTTATCCGTTCTGTAGTTAAGTTACTGACTTTCAAATTTATTTTGAAACCATCCATGCAACAGAATGCAACGATGCATGTTGTAAGAATTACTATGGTTGAGCTTGAAGTGCATTTATATATACAGTGTAGCAAAAAATTAGTAATATCTAATTGATATAGAAACTGAAAGTTAAATATGTACTAGAACACACCCGCGAAATTGCAGGAATTTAGAGTTTGGTTGAAGGCATGTAAACTGTTGTAAGGAGAATTTAATTAAAAGGTTTCATGTTTGGAGAATTTCATTGGTACAAGAAACCAGTTTAACCCCTTTCCTTGCTTCTTAAATCTATTATATAGAGAGTCTACATCAACGCGACTGATGATGTCCCCGATCACTCTTATTAAATTTATGTGCAAATTAAAATCCGGTAGTCCTCGACTTAAAGGCGAAATCGCGGGCATTTTAAGGTTGGTTGAAAGTATGTAAACTATTTAAGGATGATTTTTTGTAAAAGATTATATGTCTAGAGAATTTAAGAAATTATATCAAAAATCATTTAGGTACATGTAAACAGGACAATAATTTAAGCACTGTCTCTCTCTTACAAAGTCCGAAATTATTTTGCTTTCTGCTATATTCCATTATTTGCGCGTTTCTCTGTACTATCAACATTATTAATACTAAAGTGTATCTTATTTTCTATTAACTATTAATTCTAAGTTTCTTCTTTATATATCTTTATCTTATAGTAGTATATTAATCATAGTGTACATGCAGAGAAGGGCGAAAATAATTGTCTGTCCCCGTATAAGTTTAAATAAACTCATCATAGATACCAGGACTAAATTTAGTATATACGCCAGACGCGCGTTTTGTCTACAAATGACTCATCAGTGACGCTCAAATGCAAAACGTTAAAAAGGCCAAATAAAGTACGAAGTTGAAGAGCATTGAGAACCACAATTCCTAAACGTTTTGCCAAATACAGCTAAGGTAATCTATGCCTGAGGTAGAAACGCCTTAGTATTTGAAATAATTCAAACATGTGTAAAAAGTAAATTTATAAATATAACTATATCAATAACAATTCATGTCAGCACAAAAACTGCTGAGTACTGGGCTTGTGATACCCTCGGGGAAATAAATCTCAACCAGCAGTGGCATCGACTCAATGGTTGTAAATAAACTCACCATTGATACCAGAACTAAATTTAGTATATACGCCAGACGCGCGTTTAGTCTACAGGGAACTCATCAGTGACGCTCGAATCCAATAAAATTAAAAAGGCCAAATAAAGTACGAATTTAAAAACCGTTGAGAACCAAAATTCCTAAACGTTTTGCCAAATACAGCTAAGGTAATCTATGCCTGAGGTAGAAACGCCTTAGTATTTGAAATAATTCAAAAATGTGTAAAAAGTAAATTTATAAATATATAACTATCAATAACAATTCATGTCAGCACAAAAACTGCTGACTACTGGGCTTGTGATACCCTCGGGGAAATTAATCTCAACCAGCAATGACATCAACCCAATGGCTGTATTATAAAATAAACTCATCATTGATACAAGGACTAAATTTAATATATACGCCAGACGCGTGTTTCGTCTACAAAAGACTCATCAATGACGCTCGAATCCAATAAAGTAAAAAAGGCCAAATAAAGTACGAAGTTGAAGAGCATTGAGATCCAAAATTCCTTAAAGTTTTGCTAAATATGGCTTAGGTAATCTATGCCTGAGGTAGAAATGCCTTAGTATTTAAAAAAATTCAAAAACTTGTAAACAGTAAATTTATAAATATAACCATATCAATGACAATTCATGTCAGCACAAAAACTGCTGATTACTGGACTTGAGATACCCTCGGGTCAATAAATCTCAACCAGCAGTGGCATCGACTCAATGGTTGTAAATATACTCATCATTGATACCAGAACTAAATTTAGTATATACGCCAGACGCGCGTTTCGTCTACAAGGAACTCACCAGTGACGCTCGAATCCAATAAAGGTAAAAAGGCCAAATAAAGTACGAATTTGAAAACCATTGAGAACCAAAATTCCATAACGTTTGGCCAAATACTGCTAAGGTTATCTATTCCAGAGGTAGAAAAGCCTTAGTATTTGATTAAAATCAAAAATTTGTAAACAGTAAATTTATAAATATAACCATATCAATAACAATTCATGTCAGCACAAAAAAATGCTGACTACTGGGCTTGTGATACCCTCGGGGAAATAAATCTCAACCAGCATTGGCATCGACCAAATGGTTGTAGATAAACTCATCATTGATACCAGGACTACATTTAGTATATACGCCAGACGCGCGTTTCGTCTACAAAAGACTCATCAATGAAGCTCTAATCCAATAAAGTTAAAAAGGCCAAATAAAGTACGAAGTTGAAGAGCATTGAGTACCAAACTTCCTACAAGTTTTGCCAAATACAGCTTAGATAATCTATGCGTGAGGTAGAAATGCCTTAGCATTTCAAAAAATTCAAACATTTGTAAACAGTAAATTTATAAATATAACCATATCAATGACAATTCATGTCAGCACCAACAACTGCTGACTTAAGGACTAAATTTAGTATATACGCCAGGCGCGCTTATCTACCGTTTTCTGCATAATTACCATTTGTAAAATAAGTTTGAAATTGTTTTATACATAGGATTTTACTGTTTTAACAGTATCAATATTTGTCTATGACGTCACTTTTGTGGCGTTGACCAAGTCATGTGCGAGCCAGTTCGTGTTTCTGTTCTGCTGTTTTGTGTGCTGTCCTATGTTGTTTTACGTTGTTTTATTCTGTGGTTAGCATGTCGAATATTTATCAAAGGTAGTAGAATTATAATTTAGTACGCCAGACACGCGTTTTGTCTACATAAGACTCATCAGTGACGCTAATATCAAAATATTTATAAAGCCAAACAATTAAGTAGAGCATTGAGGATTCAAATGTCAAAAAGGTTGTGCCAAATACGGGTAAGGTAATCTATGCCTGAGATTAGAAAATCCTTGTTTTTTCGATTTTTTTGGGTAAAAACAGGAAAGGAATAGGTTCAGTAAGACCCCTTTTTGGCTCTAAAATATTGCAGTTTTAGAAAAAATTTAAAATGTTATCGTTACGATATTTATTGGAAAGTAAAATGCATGCACTTCATAAATATAGGCTGTTTTTGACAATACAATGCACATATATTAACCTGAATTATTTCCTGAATCAGCTTTCACAGACTCACAGATATGTTAAAAGTAACAAGAATCCACACAAAATATAGCGGGCAAATGAAAAATTGAAAGTTATCATATATTACCATGATCACAGTATATTCATTTATATATAATATATATATCATGGCAAGTTTAGACATTTCGTATGTATACGAACTGCACTGTATATATTTGACTATGTGTCAAACCCTATCACACATATACTATATAACCTGATGGAAAATATAAAAAAATAGTTTTACAATCAGTTGTAAGTTTTTGCTAGTCAGTGTTTCCCGGGAGAGGCTTCGTTTTAAGAGGTATTGTGTTGATAGTCAGTTTGTTGTCTCCTTGACGCATTCCCCATTTGCATGCTCAATTTTAAAACTCAAAGATGCATTAATGTGAGACCTGAAAGATGTATTATGAAATTGTTGATAATAATTATTGTATTTATGTAGCAGTGGTTTGATACCGCTAGTGTACTTTATCCGGTGAATTAAAATCCCTAGTGTCATTTTTCCACCAACAAAAATTCACTGGGGTTTTTAATCCGGGCCCAGTGTAAAATATACACCACTTCTGATAAAATTATAATGAGAGTATTTGTAAGGGTATCTTCGCTAGCCTAGGGTTACGATCCATTCCCGACGGTTCTCTTCACCCTTGGCGATTTGAGATAACAATTTGTGATATAAATGTTGTGCCATCTTAAGATTAAAGTCACGCCCATTCCGAATACATTATTCTATAACAATGGTAGCACTTGAACTCTTCAATTTGAAAGTAAAAACACGATAGCGTCTAGATTCTACACACTTGGTAAAGCCGGAAACGAAAATATACGTCAACATTTATGCATTTGTGTGAGTTTCGACTGTAACAAATACAAATCCTTACCTTGTGTCACCGAAATTTTATCTTAATCCACAAAGGGTGAACAGAATGGGAGTGGATCGTAACCCTTGCAATTGGCAAGAGAAGATGTTTTGATGGGAAATATATTAAAAAAGGGGCTTGGTATTTTTTTGGGGTAATTTAATTAACTTAAACTTGCATAGCTGATTCGTGTAAAAAAAATGGACAAAGAAAACTAGTGTTTTGAACCAGGAATTATTACACCTGTGATTTTATACATGTACCTGGAATGATTGCACTAGTTACCTTGAACCGTGATTTATAACACTAATATTTTAAGAGATTCATGCATCCATTAAGTGTGTTAATACTCACTTTAGACACATGATAATACAATATAATGCTTTATTTACGAATTAAATTTTGACAATTAAAATCCATCAAATCATATGCTTTTAAATTGTTTTATTCTTCTACTGGCTTTTCACCTCCCTGACTTGACATAAAACAGTTTTTCGCTGCAGAAAGCACGCTTGACAACGTCTCTTCACACATTATGACGTCGCTGATTACATTTCCCCAGACAATTATATGATAAGAGTTATGACATGGCTGAGAATGCCTGCTTTGGTCTCAAGACCATGATACTAGAATTGCGAAGTGAATGAGCAGAGTGACGGAGGGAAATGTCGTAGAAAAGCGTCCCAGAAAAAAACAGCCTTGCCAGAGGTCATATTTATTTGGACTAGGGTGGGATATGCAGTATAAAATTGAGAATGAGTAGAATAGAGACTTCACGTGTACAAACCTGACGTCATACTGTGTATACTATAAAAGAAGAGACAAAAATATCACACGAAATTCTATCACATTACATCTAAAGATAACTATATCCAAAGTAAATTATATAACGAGGCCAATGTAAGAAATTTCAGCGTAAATGTCATGACTGGGATAGACCGAAAAGAATTTTAGGTCCATGTATCATTCACATTCCGATCAATTTACTGAGGTGAATAAACAAAGTATCTACACTATATTCATATTGGTTTTGAATTTAGTTAATCTATCAGAAAAACATATTTATTTCTCCCAGACAACCCTCAATATTATACAACATAATAATATAGCATACTGGTGTATGGAATCGTCGAAACGAATTTCCTAGTAATGATAAAGGTGAAACATGTAAATTCAGAATATTGTTTACGCAGAAATAAGATCAGAAATAAAGCCATTTGTAAGATGAAAACAATAAAACAACTGTATAAAACTCCTTGGTTATTAAATTTTCTTGCAACTTTATAACAATTACTAATATGTGTATCCCGTCAACCCCTAAAAAAATAATAATGTCTTCTTGACTACTTCCGCGCGGATGAAAGGAAAAAATAGTATTTTGTGATATAGTATTTTGACAAATACTGACTAGTTAAAATTAGAAAAGTCATAGCTATGCATGAGATGAAAATAGATGATTTTAATAAACTTTGAGGAAAGGAATAAATTAAGTAGTGCTAATTTCCCTGTTTGTTTGTTTTTCTTATTATAAAGGTTTCCAGATCCTACTTGAAATATCTTATCAAATTGCCTATATCATATACTTGAAATAGTTTGCTATCATTTTTGTCGAGCCTGCGAATTTCGACAAAGGTATATTGATCCGGCGGCGGTAGCGGCTTAGGCGGCAGTGGCTCCGTTAGCTAACTTCTTATAAGCTTTATATTTTAGAAGGTGGAAGATCTGGATGCTTCAAACTTGGAACATAAATGCCTTATGATACAAAGTTTCCGTCTGTCACATGGCCAATGTCATTGACCACATTTTCATGGATAAGTGACTCAATGAAAACAAAAATGTGTAATGTTAATTTCTGTCATATTATGAGTCATATGATACCTATATTTGGTATGTGCTTACCTTGCAAGGTCCTCTTGCCCGTCAGATAGTTTTCACTTAACCTCGATTTTATTATAATAAAGCATCACACGAAACACTGTAATATCATATCACATTTGATAACAACATATATACATTTATTCTGATTAAAACATGCATTATATCAATCTGATATGTTTTTGGCATGCGTATACTTATAAAAATTAACGAATTTAGACTGTGAAATACGACACAATTTGATAAATTAATAAAAATGTACAATCTATTATTATTGCTTCCTTTGATATTCAAGACTTGTCTTCAGAGCAAAATACAAATATAGTTTCTCATTTAACAATACTATGAAGTAATATAAGCAAAACCAAGCTATAAAACTACTTAGCTTATAAGATGATAAGCAACTACAAAATGACACTCATTCTGATCTATTATGAAGAACAAACTTTGCAAAACAATGTTTTACTACATCATATGCATTACTCTGTCATAATTTCCGATAAAACTGTTATAAAGACTCTGAAAAGTATTTATCAAATATTTTTAAAATATTTAACCCCTTTATTCTTCCACGCATTCCACTCAAATATTCGCCGTTCATAACGTTTATCTTTACAACTTTTTATTTTCAGGCTTAAACTATGTAACTCAAATGTAAGATAATATTGTGTCTGTTTCAAAAAGTAACATAAACCTTTTAAATAGTTAGCAACTTTCACTGGCCACACACATGATATATACTTTCATTCTATACAAAATTAAAAAGTTACTAATTAATCCGGTAATAACTTCAAATAAAGATATAGTCAAAATATTTATAGATATAAGTGAACGAGCTAACCTATAATAATCGTAAAACATTTCCAATACGAAATATAAAACAGACAATAAAAACGAAAGAAAATATACAATAAACTTCAATATGAATAAACCGCCCAAAACACATGACCAATGAAATACTAGAAAGTTTTTTTGTCAAATTCAGCGTTAATACAATGACCTGCAAAATAGCAGAAGTGAGTAACAATAAAAGTGGGACTAGGCGATCTTAAAAAGTATGTAAATATAGAATAAAAAGTGTACAACTCATAGTTAATAACAATCAATAAATAATTCATTTGAAAACAAATTCAAAATTATTACTAAGAAATGAAACCATCTTTATTTAAAAGTAAATTCAAATATGAAATAAAATTTTAATTACAAAATCATATCATTATTTATTTAATCATGAATAAATGCATGCTAGCACGCAGACCTTCAATTGGTTTGGATCTTATACATCATTAGCTTTCAAATGGTTGTCTTATAACGTTCACGAAGGTTGTATGTCAATTTGCTTTTATATTTTGTTATTGTGATGTCTGACTTCTTTGTCCTTTACGTGTTGTTTCTCCTTTGCCATCAATTTCCTTTAGTGTGACTCTTATACGTTTTGTATGTGGTCATCACCAGCAGAGAAATCCATTCGTGTCGTGATCTTATTAATTGGTCGAACTGTAATGGTACAGCTGTTTTCTTTTTATCTATCTATCTGTTTTAAAATAAAATAGAATAAGATAACCGTTCGTATAAAACATGTAGAAAAAAGAAATGATTGCCAATGAAACAAACTAACTAAGAGTTGAAGTAACCAAGGGTCACTGTTCGGCCATCAACCATCCACAAACCCCTTACCGTATATAACCGTTAATGTCTATACATGAACTTGATGAAGCTTCATATTCTATTTTTCAAACGATTAAGTGTATAAAGATAGAAAACAAAGGCCTTGAACGGTTATATTCCATATCTAAAGAAACATAATGATATGATACCTTTGTATTTACTTCAATATCAATATTTAAGTACTGATATAGATTGTAATTAGCAATGTGCGTTGGAGTTCAAAGACCAATGAAATGTTTAAACAAATTGTTCTTAACTATAAGTTCAAAATAAGGGCAGACTTGAGAACTAAGGATATGAACGATAACTATTTGCAACACTGGGTTGATGCCACTGCTGGTGTATGTTTCGTCCCGAGGATATCACCAGCTGAGTAGTCAACACATCCGTGTTTGCATGAATATCAATAATGTGGTCATTCTTATAAATTTCATGTTTACAAAACTTTGAATTTTTCGAAAATCTAAGGATTTTCTTATTCCAGGCATTGATTACATTAGCCGTATTTGGCACAACTTTATTGACTTTTGGATCCTCAATGTTCTTCAAATTTGTACTTGTTTGGCTTTATAAAAAATTGATATGATCGTCACTGATGAGTCTTATGTAGACGAAACGCGCGTCTGGCGTACTAAATCATAATCCTGGTACCTTTGACAACTATTGAGATCTTTAACTGCAACGTATTTCATACTTCCCCGTCACAATTCACTACACATTACTGAAAATGGAATAAAAAAAGACTAGGTTTGAGTATCCTGAAGTCACCATTTTCGTAAACAATAACGTTCATTTACAATAATGGATGATGTGACGTCACGATAAAACATTGGAAGCTAAGCACCACCTACAGATCTATATGTAGTAACCACGTCACGACATTCGAGCAATCACAAGGTCACTCACTTAATTTAATGTTCGATAATAATATGTAATAGTTACTATGTTCCTTTGCGTCTTTTTTTAAAACTAATAAAACTATATATCATAGGCTAGTTGATATGGAGGAACATTGTAATAAGGTTGACAATGACATTTGTGGCATTAACACTGAGTTAAAAGACCATACATCAAATATTGTGTCATTGGACAAAAGTCTTTGTGGTTTACACTCGAAACTACAAGAAATAGAAACACTGAATATATCAATAACTGATGAAAATTATAAACTACAGGAAAAAATCGTTGATCAGCAAAAAAGGTCTATGAGAAACAATCTTATCTTTTATGATGACAATGAGCCAACAGAAAACACAGAAGACACAGTAAAAGACTTTATTAAAACAAAACTGGGACTTGAAAGTAAAGAAATAAATGTTCATGTTGTGCACAGGCTGAGGCCCAGACAGGACAGAGGTCCACACAGTATGATTGCAATATTTTGAAGGGGGAAAGGACAGAAATAAAGTTTTGCAAACTTCAACAAAAACCTCAATACTAAGTACATGAACAGTGTCCTGTTGAAATAATAGGAAGGAGGCGTGAATTAATTCCTATTCTGACAGATGCTCGTGAAAAAGGACATGACGTAGTCTTAGTAGAGGATAAATTGTTTATCAATAAAAGGCGTTTCGATCCAAGTCAATGTGTGCCTCAGATGAACCCACAACCCCAACAACCACCAACTGATCATGGACTTCATTAGCCACCATCTAACCAACACACTCCGATGTCTGTATTTGGGAGCAACAACAGGACCATGTCAAAGAATCCTATAGAGTCTATACCACCACAGAACACCACAGGACACTAGGACAGGCGTACAAGAGGACAAAGTAGACGGAACAATATTATATTTAATCAAAATAAACACTTATCTTAATGTATGTGATTTACAGTCTAAACCAAAAGTTACTGAATTTTCAAACTCTTTCAAAAATATGATGTTTTAGTTTTTGTTGAAACTAATTTAGATGATTTGGATTTAATTGATCTTCCTGACGGTTTTTTATATGTAACAAAGAATAGAAAAGGCGCAACTAAAAAGTCATGTGGAATATTAATTATATACAAACATATTTTGAAACAGAACATCAGTTTTATCGGAAGTGAAAGTCAATATGTACAGTGGTTTAAATTTAAAAAATGTATACTTAACTGTGAAAAGGATGTTTTATTTGGCGCTGTTTATATACCACCGGAAAATTCTAAATATTCAAATACTGATGCATTTGAAGAAATTGACTTGAATAATTGACATTTGCTGATATATTTAATTGATTTGTCTCTCTTATTGGAGATTTTAATGCAAAAACGGGAACACGAGATGATTTTATTGTTCCTGATGAGTCATTGATTGGTACTTTTAAGTTAGAAAGTGATGATGGAATTGTGTCATATATGTTAGATTATGAATAATTGAAGCTTCAAAATATACCGTTATCTCGAAAATCAGAATGTCATTGTAATATTATTGATTATGGTTTTAAACTGTTATTTATGTGTAAAAAAAACCTCAATGTTTATATAGCTAACTCCAGACTTGGTTCTGATATAGGGATTGGACGTACTACATGTAAAAATATCAGTGTTATTGATTATTTGATTTTATCATCCAAACTGTTCTCTTTAGTAGATGAATTTGAAATACTTGATTTTGTACCACTATTTTCCGATGTTCACAATGCAATACACATTGTTTTTAAATCAGTATCAACACATGATGAAATTACACATTATACATAAAAAAAAAACTCAACTTCAATCAAGTGGAACGACAATAACAGAAACGCATTTGTAAATACATTTCACAATAGTCAAGATCAGCTGACCAAAATTATGAATGACCTTGAAAACATATAAACACGTGATACATGTACTCAACAAAACATAGACAACGTCACCGGAGAAATAAATGAGCTTTTCCAAAATACTGCAAAGACGACACTTTCAAAACCACACTACAACATTGTACAAATCACGAAAGAAGCCTAACTCAAAACCCTGGTACAATAATAAAAGTCTTTCTTCGAGAATTTCTTTTCACAAAGCCAGACAACGTTATAACATGCATAAAAATAAAGTAAGACGCAAACAACTTCTCGAGACAAGTATATCATACAAGTTGGTTACAAACAAAGCATACAAAAACTATCAATTTGAATATAAATTTGTTTCAAATAAAGATGAGAAATCTGAAATATCTGTAGAAACATTATATGATTATTCTAAATCCACGAATGAAAATAACATACATGATGAAATTGATAAAGATATTGATGTTAATAATTTACCACCAGATATAGAAGACTTGTTAAATTCTCCAATAACAGTAGATGAAATAAAATGTGATGTAAAAAAATTAAAGAATAATAAATCTGCTGGATATGATAATATATTAAATGAATACATTACATGTACATTAGATGATATGACTAATATGTATGTTATGTTGTTAAACATTGTGTTAGATACTGGTCTTATACGAGAATGCTGGACCAAAGGAATAATGGTTCCAATTTTCAAGAATAAGGGCTCTAAATCTGACCCAAATTCTTACAGAGGTATTACTCTCAATTCATGTCTAAGTTAAACATTTACTGCTGTGCTCAATAACAGATTAAATAAATTGTCAGATGAAATTGGCTTAATTACAGGAGCACAAGACGAGTTCAGAAAAGGGTTTCTGCTATGGATACTATTTTTTATTTTACATTGAATTTCACTTATTTCTATATACTTTTCATTTGGTGAAAAAATATTGTGCTCGTTCATTGATTGCAAAAGTGCATTTGATACAGTTTAGAGATGCTACAATATAATGTTCAAGGCAAAATATTGAGAGTTAAACACAATATGTATCATAATATCAAATAGTTATCAAATGTACCAGGATTATAATTTAGTACGCCAGACGCGCGTTTCGTCTACATAAGACTCATCATTGACGCTCACATCAAAAAATGTTATAAAGCCAAACAAGTTCAAAGATAAAGAGCATTGAGGATTCAAAATTCCAAAAAGTTGTGCCAAATACGGCTAAGGTAATCTATGCCTGGAATAAGAAAATCCTTAGTTTTTCGAAAAATAATGTAAAAGATCTTGAAAATATATCAGATAAATGCCAAGAAACCTTATTATGCTATATTAAAATATTCTTATGCTATATGCAGATGACACAGTTATTTTATCTGAGTCAGAGGAGGATTTGCAGCATGCATTTACAGTTTTTTTGTTTTGCAATATTGTAATGAGTGGACACTCACAGTTAATACAAGTCAAGTAAAATTAAATTGTAATTTTCAGCAAAAAGAAATACAAGGTTAATCAGAATTTGAAATCTATGGTAAAAATATTGATGTATTAGACCTGTATAGTTATCTGGGTATTATATTTCATTAGAACTGCTCTTTTTGTTCAGCTAGAAAGAAATTATAAGTACAGTCCAAAAAAGCATTGTATGCACTATATATATAGAAAGATACGAAATATTGCAATACCTGTAGATATAAAGCTAAAGTTTTTTTTATTGTTTTATTCTACCTATAATGATTTACTCTAGTGAAGTATGGGGATTTGAAAATACACAGGGATTGGAACGGATGCACCTGCAGTTAGTACAAATATTCTGCACGTTAGAAAAAGTACTCCAAATTTTATGATTTACGGGAAACTGGATCGTTATCCTATTGATATTACTATGAAACTACGCATGGTTATGTTTTGGAATGAGATGCTCTCAAATGAGAATACATTATCTAATACTTTATATAGACTTATGTTACAACTTCACCAGAGTAAACCCACACATTTTAAAAGGGTTACTTACATCAAATACATTTTTGATGAATGTGGTGTTACTTTTATATGGAATGATAAAATACCTATGAATAGAGAAATATTGAAATCTATTGTCAAACAAAAATTTGTTGAGCAATGGTTTTCTGTAACTAATAATTCTTCAAGAGGAGAATTCCATGGTATATTTTAAAGTATATTTGAATTAGAACCTTATCTACTACGATTGGGAAATACTGATAGATTGTACATGTTGTATATGCCTAATTTAGATGTTCAAATCTTAAATTTCCAATTGAAACGGGAAGATGGAAAAACATTTTAAAAGAAAATAAGATATGTCATCTATGTAATCAAAATATTGGCGACGAATATCACTATATGTGTGTTTGTTCATATCATACGGTGTCAATTTTCAGACAAAATCTTGTACCTAACTATTACTTACAATATCTTAAATTAGTCCTGGTATCTATGATAAATTTACTTCAAGGCAAAAATTAATCGATTTACTTTCATTTTGCTACATACATGTAAAGATGTATAGGAAAGTATGTATTTTCCTTAGAAAGATTACTTATTTGTTGTAGATGCAACTTTTATACATCTATATATAATTTATGTACTCACAATCACAGAACTATAAGAAAGATATCTGTACAAATGTAATCCCTTAAACTCAATTGGTAATCTATAGAATGTAAATATCTCAATGTCATGAAAATCACGTGCTATTATCGTACACTACTCTATCTGTTGTCGATTTATATGTACACTTTATGATGTTTTGACCTCTTGTACACGTTTGTGTCTAAGAAAATAAATATTTTTTGTCTTTGTCTTTGTCATATTTCATATATTTAATGAATGGCTATCATTTATTTTGAATTTATTGAACCATAAAACTTATTTTTGACTCTTCACATTGAATAATGCGCGAAGCGGATTATGTAAAATGTGAAGAGTAAAAAATTAGTTTTATGGTTCAATAAAATCAAAATAAATTATTGCCATTCATTATAAATAAATTTCTATCAAAAATAAGGCTCAAAGAACTGTTTATATAATTTGTATTAACAAAAACAACGTACACACATGTTGGCGTATGAATACTCAACGTCATAGTGGGCGTGTCGCCATAAGAATTGACAACATTGAAAATAAAACTAATAATTTTAACCAATCAGAAGACAGTTGATACACCAAATTTATTTATTACTTTGTCTTTCCAAGTTGAATATCATACATTTATAAGACTAAGAACTAACTACTAGTATAAGATCTATTTGTCACTTTTTAAAAGAAGGAATGTGACTTATCAATTACCTGCCAAATCTCTTTCTATAGTGGTCGATAGTTTAAGAATATTTTTTTCAAAACATGTGTTATCTTAAAATGGCTATATTACTCATTTTCAACTATTGCTGTTGAAGGATCTCATGTAGAAGAAAGTAACTGTCTATAAAGGTATCTGAATTTATTAAAATACACATACTAATGTTAACAATATAAGGAGAGAGAGATAGTGGAAGATGAAGTCATAAAATTTGTATTTCATAAGTTTTTTTGTTTAGTTTTTTTTAAGGCTTGAAATACATTTATTGAAACTCACCTGAATACAATTTTCCTTGTATAACCAAGGGAAGAATACACAAGGGGCCCTGTGTTTACAGTGATCCAACGTCCAGGGATAAACGGTGGACTCTATTATAAAAAAAATCTATTTTATATTTTTTCCATACATAAGTTATACATTCATATTAATTACACAGATTGAGTTTGCGTATAAAATGTTCACAATATTCTACAGTTCATAAGTTGACAAATTACTTTTATATAAAATGAATAATTTTATGAGAAAAATCCTCCGGGTACAGAAACAGTAATAATATACGTACTCTCATCAAACATTTTCAAAATGACAAAATTATTTTGTACCAAGTCATTTTGCTATCAAATAATTATGATATTGATGCCTACCATTATCCTTGATATATACATAATATTGAAATTTCTTTGAAGTTGGAATTGTTTACAGCAGATGATTTTTAATCGCATGTATGATGCCTATTATTATTCTGTATTTTGTAAACAATAGTCATAGTTTCAACGAACTTGAATATCAGATAGTCATTAGTTGAATTGTTTCATAACTAATTTATTCAAATAAGAATGACAAATAAACAGAAGGCGGAGAAAAGATTGCCAATATTTATATATCTTTGCATATAAAGAATGAAGTAACATACTACATCTCTTACCTCAAAATGAAGCAACACACTGCAGGAGTTATTGGATTAATTATAGCCATAATACTTCTGTTTTTCAATGGATTTGCCATGCGAACAATTAAATCATCAAAAGAGTTAAAGATGAAACGTTTCTTAGTTTTGGCGCTCTGTTTAAGCATTAGTGATTCTCTAATTGGATTAGAATTTCTTTACATATCTTTTTTAAATTTATTACAATTAAACGATACAGGATACTTGTACCAATGTATGGTGATAAAACAATTTACAGGTGGAACTGTTATGGCGTCACTTTAGCAAACGTTGATAATTTGCTTCGAACGTATAAATGCTACTTTTATCATAAAACAAAAGATTTTAACGGCTCTTACCAGCAATATCTCAGTTGCAATTTGCATTGTTTTACCTCATGCTATTGCATTGGTACGGTTTGGACTGGACACCTTAATTGGAACATTTCCATGTGACGTCAAATATACAGCAACACTAGGATTTCTGTATTTGCACGATATACCAGCAATTTTCAATTGCTGTTTGATAGCAATATCTTATGGAGTTGTCATTTTCCGGATAACAAAAAAACAGAAAACTATCGCCGTTCAAGTAACAGGAATGACTAGTAACCAACCAGAAATTAAGAGGAGTCTTGCATTAAAAATGCGTCAAAACATGACAACGCTTGGTATAATCATCGGACTCACATTTATATCAAACTTACCAAGGTCTGTTCTAGTTTTGTATTCATATATTGTTGGAGGATCAGAAAAAGCAGTGAACTATTTATGGGCTGCTAATAATATTTTCTTGCTGTTGAACCCCCTAATCGACCCTTTTATATATGTCTTAAGAATAAAAAAGTACCGTAAATATCTTAAATCTAGTTTCGGAAGCATTTGGAAATCAAATAGGGTGACCCAAACAACTTTAACCGACATGTAACTTAAGGAACATTTAAATAAGAGTAAGAATTTGCTTAATTCATACTTAATGAACAAAAATATGTTTGTAAGAAGTTAATGTTATCGTGTTATATCATTAAACACCCTGTATATATCAGCCTATAAATAACTCATATTGCACCATAGAAAGAACCAAAGACTGCGCACTATAACAAAAATAGAATAGATGTAAGGATTTCCAATGAGACATATCTTCCAAAAAGACCAAATGACTGATATGAACACTAAAATAAACCGGGAAGCCACAAGTAACACCCGATTAGGTGCGTCCTTGAGTTTTATCTGGAGCATCATATAATAGCGGATTGGTGAATGTATATTTTAAAACCTTTTAAGACATTACCAAATTTACGAACCTTTGAGAAATGAACATCATGCAACCCTTATATATTTTGTTAAATTGACAATTCGAAAACGGTTTTAGCAAGACAAAAAGATAAATACGTCTGTTACCGATAGAAATAACAGCAATCGTCAGTTTATTTATTTCAGTAAAAAGCAAGTTTTATAAAATCCCATTTAGTCCAGTTCCTATGCGTATAAGAATGTAGGACAACTGTTCAAAACACCTGATGAAGACAGTTAAAAGATGACAAAAGAACAGGAATAACAGTTATTTTGCATTCGCAACACAGAGTTTGCAATGGAATCAATATGAAAAGCCACTTATACATGTATTTGAACGTTGATAATCAGACAGTTGATATAGTCTTGCTAATGCTGTCATTAAACACAATGAACAACTTCTATAATGTATAACTGTTTCAATTATAACAGAACAATTACAAGCTTACATTTGGCGAGCTATTATTTACATAAAATAATTTTGTTTAATTTAGTCTTGTTTACCTGAACATGCTAAATGTTTAAAGATCTTTATTGTGTTGTTGGTAACTATTGAAAGTCCTAATAATATCTAGAAAAAAATAAAACTTAACTCATGCTGTCTTTGTTCATTTTTTTCATTTTTCTGCAACATATAATTTTTATACATTAACATACATCCTTATGTTTAAAAAGATAAATCAAAATGTCAAAATTTGTTTCCTATTTTATCATGCTGGAGCCGTTTATAGCTACAAAACCAGGTTTAATCCTCCATTTTTTCACTGCTTATTCATTAATTTAAAACAAAATCTGCACCACACGCCTACAACAGTCTCTTTTTTACTTGTTTGCTCATTTAGTTAAATGTCATTCATCAAAAGTGGCAAATCATTTGCGATGCGACACTTTCTACTGGGCAGCAACACGGGGTAGTTTGGCATAACATTGGATGCCAATCATGGCCACTTACTTAGATTGATTCATTTGACAATGTTTGATGTTTATAGTATGTCAATTGTTTTAATCGAAACGTCTATGAATAAAAGTAGAAATCTGGTATGTTACTATGGAACAGTAGTCGAACAACTCAACCATACACACTCTACATGACACTGCCGATGGTTTCAACAGCCCAGTAGTCAACACTTCTGTGTTGACATGAATTATCATATATAAGGTCATAATTCTAAATTAACCGTTTCTACCTAAGGAATAGATAATCTTAGCTGCATTTGTCAATTTTTTTAGGACTCACTTCGTCCGCAATTTCCACAACTTCCTGACTTGATACAAGCATTTGCTTATTTAAAAGATTGTGAATTAAACCTTGTTATATAGCTAGCCAAAAAGTGAGACAGTCGCATAAATTTGCATTATATTGACATCAATATATCAACAAAACAAAGAGACATAACAGGTAAAAATGGCAAACCAGCGGAGAACAGAAGTCAACAATGCGTTATATGTGTTATAGTCACTATAAAAAATTTAAAAAAAAATCAAAAAAAATCATGTTAACAAAGTGAAACAAAATATCATATAGACAAAGCAAATCAACAAAAATGAAAGACATGAATAGAAACAAACACTACCATAGGCATATAGCACAATGATTGGATGTATAAGTATCGAGCCACGTCGAAATATTATTTTCAAAATTGACTCAAAAGTAAAGGTTAATAATTGACAAAGAAGTGTATAAATAATAATATTACAAGTAATTAAGATGATAAACAACGTCAGTACTTAGGGACTTTAGTTCAAGACCATCATACATTACTTGAATATTCTACGGAATTCTAATTGTTATATTTCGATATTATAACAACGGACGAGACGTTCTCTGACATAACCCTGGTTCATCAACTTTCTGCTGAACACTAATTTACCTAAGTTGTATATGGAAAAACTTTTTTTGGAATATTTCGTACTCCATGCTCTTCAACGTTTTTCTTTATTTGGCTTTTTCAGGTTTTTTTAATATAGCGTCACTGATTAGTTGTTTTGTAGGCGTAAATTATTAATTTCAATCCTGGTATTTATGATGAGTTCATCTACAACGATCATGAACGGTTAAATTCCATACCACCAGAAATATGTTATAGCTTCCTATGTATCATAGAGTTGATAGACATTACAAACGTCACAAACAATTTCAAGATCGATGATAATTGTTGTTTTATCAGTATTTATTAAGGGTATTGTAGTTGTGGTTACAAATCAATGGTAGTCTTCTTTATATCTATCATATTATATCATTGATAATTTAGTCTTAGATGCGTAATTTTTTTTAGTTGTTAATGGCTTTGAACTAGCTGTCAGTTAACTGTAAGTACTCTCAGATGTTACTAGTGTCTTTTTGTTGTTGGGTTATACAACTTACCTTCCACGTCGTTCACTTGTATTTTTGACCTTCTGTTGAATTTAGCTCTTTTCAACTGATTTGTATAGTTTGTTCTTATGTTGTACTGTTATATCACTGTCACAGGTTAAGGCAGGATTGGGATCCCGCTGACATGTTTAACCCCGACACACTATGTTTGCACGTCCCTGTCCCAAGTCAGGAGCCTGTAATTCAGTGGTTGTCGTTTGATTTTGTGTTTCATATTTGTTTTTCGTTCATTTTTTTATATATATAAATAAGGCCGTTAGTTTTCTCGTTTGAATTGTTTTACATTGTCATTTCGAGGCCTTCGATAGCTGATTATACAGTATATGGTTTCCGCATTGTTGAAGGTCATACGTTGACCTAAAGTTGTTAAATTCTGTGTCATTTTGATCTCTTGTGAAGAGTTGTCTCATTGGAAATCATACCATATCTTCTTTTTTTTTATATCTCAAATTTAGACCCTTAACAAGTTAGAACAATGATATCTAAACTTGTCTATTTTCAAATATATCTTTTGATTTTTGTTTCGGTTGGATTCCTGAATCTTTAGTGTATATCACACCTCTTATATTATTTGCAATCCATTGAATCTCGAATTTTAAAACCCGATAGAAATAAAGAACGATAAAACACAATAGCGCTATCCATGCTTTCGTTAGTGAATAATTGAATTAAACCGACATAGAAAAACAGTAATAATGATAGATAAATTGCAATTACATCAACCTTAAAGAGGCATTAACTTTCAAAATCATGATGAATGCATCCACAGGACTTCAAATTATTTCAATTCTGTTATGGGTTCATTAAAATACATATATAAGTAAGCAATGCATGTAGTTGTTAAATTTGATAGATGCTTTTTGTGCTTCTTTGTTAAATATGTGTTTGCTTTGAGAATGTGACACAGTGATGCATGGTGTACCAATATTTTGACAATTTTATGTATTATATCTGTTTTTTTCACGCATCGTTAAAAAAAAAAAAAAAAAAAAATTGAATTTGATGCGACTGTCATACAAGTGAGAGGTTTAGCGCTATAAAACCAGATTCAATTCTTTTTTTTCCTTATTTGAAAATGCCTGCACCAAATCAGGCATATGCCAGTTGTTGTTCATTCGTTTGATGTGTTTTATCATTTGATTTTGCAATTTGATTAGGGACTTTCCGTTTTGAATTTTTCCTCGAAGTTTAGTAATTTTGTGTTTTTACTTTTCACTTTCTTTAATGAATCATATCTTATTTTTTTTGTATATCTCGTAGCACATTAATTGTACACAGCTAAACAGCTGTCACAGTCAACATTAAATAATGCGTTATAACAAAACCCCAACACAGAGTATATATGCCTGTCTCAAGTAAACAGTCGTGGGTCTTCATATCATCATAATTATTTTTACTTAATCAATTTGTACATAAATCGCAGGATTTGTTTCATTTATGAGCCATTTAAAGATAGTTTATAATGAGGTCTAAGTTTTTCACTTTTATGAAAGCCGTTTTATGACTAATTGTTACTAACTTCTACTTCATTGAGTCTCAGGTGGGAAAAAAACATGGTTATCAATTGTAATTGGAAGAACATAACAGATGCTGTAAAAGCACGCATATAGATATGTCGTTTATTTCACTACCTTTTCCCCTCAGAAAACGTTATGTCGACGCAAATTGTTTAGATAAAATATGATAATAAAACTTATGCGTTGAAATTTTATGAAATGAATCTCTAAACTGAAACTTCAAATCAAATAAATATTGTGGAATCCTCTCCCTCAAAACTAAATAGAGTGAGTAGGTATTTCACACTAGTCTTTTGATATATATGTCGATATTGTCTTACTTATTATTCTTATTTAAAGTTCATCTTTTCGTGTGCATTTATCTGTAGATACTAGAATTAATATCCGTCAGATGTGTAATTCAACTGATGGTGTCAAAAATTAAAATTGAAAATGGAATTTATGGGGAGTAAGTCAAAGAGACAACAATAACTAAAGAGCAGAATAAAGCAGGAGACTTCCTGAGTGAGAAATAACCGCACCCGGCGTTAGTCCTCAGCTGGCCTCTAAGACATTTATTTACTGTTCAGTGAAAATGAACATCCTGCTGAACGCCAAAATATATAAATAATAACATACAAGATTACCTGAGGCAAAATTCTCCTGACTTTGGACAGGCGCAAAAATGAGGCGGTGTTGATCGAGATAAGAAGATGGGGTTTAAGTGCCAATGAGCCAATTCTCCATCCAAGTCAGAATTTATAAAGTAACCATTATAGGTCAAAGTACGGACCCTAAGCTCACACCGAACAGCAAGCTATAAAAGGCCCTAAAAATACTAATGTAAAACCATACAAACGAGAAACCAACGGTTTAATCTATATAAAAAACAAAACCGAGAAACATTTATAAACCACATCAACAAACAATAACTACTTAACATCTGATTTTTGACAGGTGCAAACAATTGCAGCGGGTTTATACATTTTTGTACCAAACCGTCATCCGTATCGGAAACAATCGACAAACATCACAAACATAGAAAGACACACTATAAAATATCAATTGAAATGGTTTTACCTAATCAAAAGACATATCAACACAAGTGTACATACATTGAACAATTAAACTTGATATATGCTACAATTTAAATACAAAATTTATAAAATAAGGGATAAATAATTAAAGTTACTGAACTATATCGCTGTGAAATGTGAAACTATTTTAAAAAAAAAGCTTGCACAAAAAACGCTATTTGCAATAATATCATACACAGGTAAATAAAAATAATTTGTTGTTATGTTGAGATCTAAAAACAACAGGTTTAACCCTGCCGCATTTTTGCGTCTGTCTCAAGTCAGGAGCCTCTGACTTTTGTTAGTCGTGTTTGATTTTGGAGTTAAGTATGACGGCCATTATCACTCAACTAATATACATATTTGTTAAGCGACAAGTCAAAGGACTCCTCCTACGGGTGTGGGAGTTTCTCACTGCGTTGAAGGTCCAATTGTGGCCTTCGGATGTTGTCTGCTCTTTTGTCAGGTTGTTGTATCTTTGACACCTTCCCCATTTGCATTCTCAAATGTATGTAAAGTTAAAATGAAGAAAGGACATATTTAAAAAAAAAGGATAATTTTGATGTTCATATATAGTGCGAAAAAGTGAAAAATTTATGTCAAACGTGGTTCAAACATTATGACGTGGCCTATATATTCCCGTCCAAGTTGTTTAGGTCGGGACTACGTGTTTGATTATCTGCAATTTTTATTAACAGCTGAGTAGAGTGGTATATATAGACAGTGGGATGACCTATAAAAACAATAATAAGTTACAACACGGCCTCCAAAAAGAAGAAAACACCTTTACCGTAAAGTCAGCTCTAAAAGACAAATTGACAAAATGGAACACATAAAGAACGTTCTTTTTTTTTACTTTTCTTTAATTTTTATTCTTTATGTTATGCAATATAATTGATTCTGAACAAAAGATAAACAACGATATGTTTTGTTAACAAACAGATTATTTTATCATGACTTTCAAATGTTACCAACCAAATAAGAAAAAAAAATTGGGTCATTTAAAGTCATAAGAAACCTCAAAAAAAAATATGAATATGTTTTTAATATCTAAATGGATAGTTTTCATTATACAACTTATGTACATGTACTTTTTTCTGAGAAAAATTCTTTAATTTGTCCACATTTAGAAGAAGTTTACTTATTTTTAATTGCTTGCTTCCAGGAAGCAATTCGCCGACATATTTTCCGTATGCATTGTGACCCGAGCGTAAACCTCCTCTTAAAAATCCGGTGATCGCAATACGCATGGATCTGTCATTGAAATAAACAAAACCTGATCATACATGTTAAACACGTGCTCACTACGCACGCTTTTTGTGATTTGTTTACTATAAAGTGACAATCGGTAAGACTCGTCTTCAAAACACGGCATTTAATGAGCAGCCATATTTGTTTAATCATAACAAACAGAGAGAAAAAAAAATTACGATTATATGATATATTTGCTAAAATAATGATAAAATCGTGCACAGAGGACTAAGTTTATGATATATACATGCATTGGTTCACGAATTGGATAAACATTATTTTTCACCACTCACTCGTTTCATATGACTTTAAGATCGTATAAAAAGCAATTTAAGATTATCAGAATAACATTAAACAACATTATTTGGTATAAAAAAAATCACAACCCATTAAAGCGTTTAACTCGATTATAATTGACAGCATAAGCAAGAAAATATCATATGTCTGCTAAACAACGTTTACATATGATTGACAAATCATATAAATAACAATGCAGACTTCATTGTGAAAAATAAACAATTACTAAACTGATAATAAAGTCTTACCTAAATTACTAAACTGATAATAAAGTCTTACCTAAATTACTAAACTGATAATAAAGTCTTACCTAAATTACTAAACTGATAATAAAGTCTTACCTAAATTACTAAACTGATAATAAAGTCTGACCTAAATAACTATTTTATGAATGAATTATATGATCAAATCAGCCCTTATACGAATAAATCACCAAGTGGAAAACTGATGACGTCGCCCTGTCTATACTAGTACAACTCTGATTTGAAACTTGCTTAACATCCTAGGATCTCTGCATCCATGTATATCGTGTATGAATAGATCATAGTACAGGTAGCAAAGGTAGATTTGGAAACATGGTTAAAAAAAGTGAAAATCAAAGGCGAAAGATACATGAGGGACAGTCAAATTCTTAGATAGATTATAAACTAACAGCGCCATGGCTTAAAAACAAAAAGACAAATAGACAAATAATAGTACACGACACACAACATAGAAAACTAAAAGGGAATTTATTGACATGACCAATTCATTTCGAATATTTATAGATATGTAAATCAATGATTTCATAATCTCAATGTGCAATAGACAGGGTAAATATCTAGCACAGATTACTCGCTCAGTTCCTTCTATTACAATTGCAGGAAGGACGTCCACATTGGCGAATCAGTTTTAAGTATTAAGGGTCAAAAAGGAAAGTCCGATATGTAGAACCCTTTCGAACTGATTTTACAAATATTTTTTTCTGTCTTAATGTTTGTTCTTACGTAACCGTTTGAGGAAAGGAGAGACGTGAGATTTTTTTAACCAGGATTTATTACTGCAAAAGTAGAACGATTTGAATAAAAATGGGAAGATGTGGATTTCACGCCATGGTACACACTTGGAATGTAAGCAACCCTCCAGATCCATAGGTAGTTACTACGTCACACAATCATAACAATCACAAGGTCACTCATAATTTTAAACGATAATGATATGTAATATAAATGAACATGACACTATTTTCCTTTGCGCTTTTTTAAACTAATAAAAACTGTTGATCATCTCTCAATATTTTTTAGATTATTTCGTCCTTTTTATCTGAATAACATACATTAAGGGCATACGATACAGATACAGGGAGGGTAATGACGTTGCTAACGTTATTTGTTATTTTCGCGACGTCAAACTGTGACATATCGGGAAAAGATGCATTTTTTCGACTGATTTTGATCATTCAAACTGATTTAATTTGAAAACGAGTTCATGGACCCCTTTTTTTCAAAAACAGCAATTTGTTTCATTTTGCAGGGAGAATATGTGACCCAAATTTTATAAAACTGTAAAAAGAGGATTTTTTTTAATTTTAATAAACATCCAGTAAAAAATGCCGTTTTTTCCTCAGTTCATGAACATTCGATAAATATGAGTTATTTCTGAATAAAAAAATGCATACATTTTTAGGATATGTATAAAATACAGAAATTACCGATTACTTAACAAAAAAACAATTTGTGTTTATCTTTTATAACAAAACAAGTTATGTCTTTCTTTCAAAAAAAGAAATTACGGCCACAAATCTGAAATTTGAGCAAATATACGAAATTTCTACCTCATTTTACTCAAAAAGTAGCACATGAAGGTATATTTTTTATTACATATTTGATTTAATCAGGCAAACAATAGCCGATATGCAAATTTTCATGAACTTGTAAATACAGGATCAAAACTGTATCGTATGCCCTTAAACAGACAAAAACAAAAATAATTCGATCTTAATGTAACCATTTAAAAGAAGGAGTGAGTCCTATTAATTACATGAAAAATATTTTATTTCAACATGACCATATGAAATCATATTCAACTTTTGCTGTTCAATGATTACTATAATGGTGTCTAATTTACCTGTAATACGCATACCAATGATACAAATACGAGAAGGTAGATATCGTGGACGATGAAATTATTAAATATGTATTTCATAAGACGACTATATAGTTTACAAATATGCTCTATTCTCCACTTAAGATATTAAACGTATACAAGAAAAAAATCTTGAGGGACATAAACCGTTATAATTAACGATTTTGTATCAATTATTTTTCCAAGACATTCGCCATTTCAGACTCTAATGCCTCCTTGGTAATATTTTCAAAAGTGTACACCAAAACGGCGTGGTTGGTTTGAAATGTCATAAACAATATAAATTCAACCAATGGCGTGATCCTATTTTTATTTTTGGGTACGAACAAGGAAATTACCTATGATTCTTTTACTTCTAAAATTATTAATTGTGCTATCAGATTATTATAATATATTATTTCATCTAATTTGGATTGATGTCTACCATTATCCGTGATAGAAACAGGAGATCCTTAAGACATTGAAAATACTTTGGTGTTGAAATTGTTTACAACAGATGACACTTTAATCATGATGCCTATAACCATATTTTTTTTTATAAATAATAATCAGTGGATTATTCTTCATTAGGAGAAACCAATATCAGACGAAAATTAGTTGTGGTATATAAGAGATGATTATTGCAAAACAGATAGATAAATAAACTGAATGTGCAGAAAGGACTGCCCATATTTGTATATTTTTGAGACTATAAAGAATAAAATAATAGACTCTTATCTAAAAATGAAGCAACGAAATGCAGGGATTATTGGTTTGATTATAGCCATAATACTCCTGTTTTTCAATGGGGTTTCAATTTTCACTCTAAGCAGATCAAAAGAAATAAAAAAGAAACGTTTCTTAGTGTTAGCGCTCTGTTTAAGCATTTCTGATTCTCTAATTGGATTAGAATTTCTTTATGGATCTTATTTAAATGTATTACAATTAAACGATAAAGGATACTTGTACCAATGTATGGTAATAAAACAATTTATAAGTGGAACTGTAATAGCGTCACTTTTGCAAACATTGATAATATGCTTCGAACCTATAAATGCTACATTCATCGTAAAACAAAGGATTTTGACGGTTCTAACAAGTAATATTTCAATTGCAATTTGCCTCATTTTACCTCATGTTATTGCTTTGGTACGATTTGGACTGTATGCTTTAATTGGAACCTTTCCATGTGACGTCAAATACACAGCAACACTAAACTTTTTATATTTACATGATATACCAGCAATTTTCATTTGTTGTTTGATAGCACTGTCATACGGAGTTGTCATTATCCGGATAAAAAAGAGTCAAACCACAATCGCCGTTCAAGTAACAGGGATAACAGGCAACGAAACTGAAACACAAAAGAATGTCGAATTAAAAATGCGTCAAAACATGACAACGCTTGGCATAATCATTGGACTTACATTTATATCAAACTTACCAATGTCTGTTCTAGTTTTGTATTCATATATTGTTGGCGGATCAAACAAAGCTATGACCTATTTATGGGCTGCCAATAATATTTTCGTCTTGTTAAACCCCCTAATTGACCCTTATATATATATTTTAAGAATAAAGAAGTACCGTAAACATCTTAAATCGAGTTTCAAAAGTATTTGGAAATCAAATAGAGTGACTCAAACAACTTTAACCGACATATAATTTGAGGAACATTTAAATAGGAGAAAAATTTTGCTTGATTCATGCTTAATTAATAAAAAATATGTTTGTGAAAAGTTAACGTAATTATGTTAGATCATTTTACACCCTGTATATATCAGCCTCAAATTAATGATATTGTACCATAGAAAGAACCAAAGACTGCGCACTATATATAAAAACGTAGATGTGGTATGATTACCAATGAGACAACTCTACACAAGAGACAAAATGACACATAAAAGCACTAACATAAACCCGGGTGCCACACGTATCACCAGTCTAGATGAGTCTGTGTGGTTTTTTTTAAGAGCATTATAAAATAGCGGATTGGTGAATGTATATCGTAAAACCTTATCAAATTCACGAACAATTGTTATATGTGCATTCTGAATTTTTTTATATATATTTACAGTGATTGTATGCTTCTATTAATAGATTAGCTTCCTACAATTATACTGAAGGGATGAGTAGATGATCATTTCTGTACACTAAAAATAAATACTTCGTGTATTGTATCAGAGATCCTGTTTAATTCCTACGAGCAGGTAACACCTCCCGAAACGGCACTTTATATAATATATATATAATGTTAAAGTGAAAATTTGAACACGATTTCAGCAAGACAAAAAGATGAACACGACTGTTACAGATAGAACTATTAAACAAGAATCGTCAGTTTATTTATTTTCAGTAACGAGCAAGTTTCATCAAATAACATTTAGTCCGGTTCCTATGCATATAAGAAAGTATGACAACAGTTCAAAACACCTGATGATTAAAGTTAAAAGATTACAAAATTGACAGAATTAACAGTTATTTTGTATTCGCAACACTGAGTATGCATTGGAATTAATACGATTAGCCACTCATACATGTATCTGAACGTTTGATATCTTCTTGGTAATGCCGTCATTAACCACAACGAACGGCTTTTGCAATGCGTTATTGTTTCAATTAGAACAGTACAATAAAACTTTTACATTTGGTGTGCTATTATTAACATGAAATAATGTTAATTAAGGTTGTGTTGATTTCCTGAACATTCTCAATTTTTAACGATCTTAAACGACAATATGTGTTCTTGTGTTATGGTTACATTTGTATGTTCTATATTGATTAGAAAAATAAATTTAAACATGCTGTTTTGTTTTCATTTTTCTGCAACTCTTTTGCATATCTTAAACAAACATCCTTATGATTGAAAAGGTATTCAAAAGAACGAAATGTGTTTCACATTTCATCCTGTCGACGCAATTAATACCTAAAATAAACCCAGGTTTAGTTCTCCATTTTTTCACTGCTCATTGATTAATTTATAACTAAATCAGCACCACAGGCCTAAAATATTTTATTTTTTACTTATTTGCTTTTTTAATTGAATTTCGTTCATCAAAAGTGGCAAATGGTTTGTGATGCAACACTTTCTACTGGGCAACAACAAAGGAAATTTTAGCATAAAATTGGATGCCAATCCTGGCAACTTATAACTTTATTTATGTAATGCTTATAGTTTATAAAAGAGGGACGAAAGATACCAAAGGGACAGTCAAACTCATAAATCTAAAAAACAAACTGACAACGCCATGGCTAAAAATGAAAAAGACAAACAGAAAAACAATAGTACACATGACACAACATAGAAAACTAAAGAATAAACAACACGAACCCGATCAAAAACTAGTGGTGATCTCATGTGCTCCGGAAGGGTAAGCAGATCCTGTTCCACATGTGGCACCCGTCGTGTTGCTTATGTGATTACAAATCCGGTAAATAGTCTAATTCGGTAGGTCACATTCATGAAAGGGAAGGGGATTGTAGTTACGACGTAAGGAACATATCCGATATCATTTGTGAAACGGTTATTCCATAACGGTCAGCCAACTCTTGATGGCGTCCGTAAAATTTACGAAGGGATGATTTCAACTTCACCATTCGGAACGTTGGCCATTCTTTTTTATGAAGCAAAGTAATACCAACTCTTTCAATTTGTCTTTTAGTTTGGAATGTTGAATACTAGTGTAAAGAGTAGAAACTTCAAAGGTTTTAATACTATTACAAGATAAGTGAGTTAGATTGTATGTACTGTAAAAGATCTTTGGAATTTTTAAGTATCCACATCTGATTCATGCCACCTCTAGAATATGCAGTTTCACAATTACTTTGAAGCCCGTCTTTGATTGCTGATAAATAGATGTTAATAATTTAGAAAGAGGTTTCGTGGAGCACTTGGAAGACCCAGCAATATACCATTGTTTGTCAGGACACTTATGTCCTTATAGTAAACTATTTTAACCCGAACGTCTAGGAATAAAAGGAGAAATATGGTATGTTTCGATGGAAAAAGTAGTCGAAAACTCAATCATCTACACTATATATGCCACTGCTGGTGGAGTTTGAATTCTCAAGGGTATAACCAGCCCAGTAGTCAACACTTCTGTGTTGAGAATAAATATCATTGATATGGTCATAATGATAAATTAACTGTTTAAATACATTTTGCATTTTTGAAATACTTAGGCTTTTCTACGCCAGGAATATATTACGTTAGAAGTATTTGGCAATATCTTTAAAAATGTTTGTCAGCAATGCTTTACAACTTTGTACTAAATTTGACATTTTTAGTTAACTTTTTTTTTATTTAAACGTTACTGATGATGTAGACGAAACGCGCGTTTCGGGCAGATACAAAATTTTAATACTTTTATCTATGATCAGTTTATATAGAACACATTTATAGCTCTAAACATTTAGCAACATCATTATACAGATGTTGAAAACTCAGAAATCCATTAGGAAAATACAAGGTAAAAAGAATACTGATGGAATAGTATGAACATCATACCCGGATATTTTTAAAGGAATCTAACGTCTCCTGCTATGCGAATCATTATCTTGTCGAAATATCATTAATTGGTATACAGTGAGGACCATCATCAGTAACATAACAGATCAAACGGCTATTCTTCTATCTAAACACATGAATGCAGAAGCAAGCCACTAGGGATCTTAGAACTGGTACACGTAATTCGTTCATACATTTCTATAACCTTAAGCAAATCTGTTCTAAGACTGTTTTTGATTTTCTGTTCAAATATAATTGAGAATGAAAATGGAAAATTTACAAACAGACATCAACCCGATCAAAGAGAGACAACAGCCGATGGCCACCAATGCCATATTTCTATATTGTAGCTTCTTATATCATTCCAAATATTTGATCATACCCAGGTAAGACATGGATACATTTTATGCGCATGGATATCAAATGATACATATAAGCCCACCTGACTTGACGTCCGATCGTCCATTTACTTTTTAAAATTCATCTTTTTTTGAAACGACGGAACGAATTGGAAATAAATTTTAAACTTATCATTGTTGAGGCATCCTCATTAAAGAATGTGTCTGATAATTCTAACTTTCATCAAACATAACTGAGCATGCTAAAAATAGAGTATATGGTTTCGAACAGCGGTATACTACTGTTGCTTTTATTTGAACGCAAATTTTATTCGTTATATAACTTGTTTATTCGTTATAAATGGAGAAATCCTCACATGAGTTCAGAGTTTGAGAATGTTGAAATCTCTCAAAAATGAAAGACAGGAATAAAAACAAACGTTTTCAGAGCACAATAACCCATTCTGGGATGTATAAGTACCGAGTCACGTCAAAAGAATATAACTAATCATGGACTCAATAGTAAAGGTTTATGATTTACATAATTATATAACAGAACACTAATACACGTTATTATAATGACAATTAACATCAGTAGTTGGAGTCTTCAGTTGAAGACTATAATGTTTGACTTGAAAATGTGAAACAAAATATTTACCAGCAAGGTCTTGATGTATTCCGATGATATTTTTTTTTGCAAAACAATCAGATGTTCTCTGACATAACCCTGGTTTATCAACTTTCTTCTAAAAACCCTTGTGACGTTTTCGAAATTCTGAGTAGCAGTTACTTGCGTTGGAAAAATGAATGAGTAGTGAAATGAGTATCATCAAATATATGAATATTCAATGGTGTTTGTTAAAAAAAATCTAAAAACGAACCAATCATTTGAGTTAAAAAGTACAATTATTAGTCATATAAAAAGGAAAAATATTGTGGTATGATTGTCATGGAAACAACTTTCAAACAAGGAAGATGGAAGGAACTGAATGTCATTGTATGACCTTCAACAATGAACAAAACCAAACTGTGTATTACCGTTTATGTCCTTTTTAATCAACATGTATCTCTATTTACTTAATCGTCTGCAAAATATAAACGGAAACTCAAATAAAGACAACCAACAGTTTGAGGAGGTAAACTGGCCCTTCGGGATCACCTGGGATCATCCCCCAGTGTTTTATTGGGTTGATGTTGCTTAGTTTTTAGTTTTCTATGTTGTTTCTTGTGTACTATATATTGTCTGTTTGTCTTTTTCTGTTAAGTCATGAAGTTGAAAACTGGTTTTTGATCAATGAGTTTGACTGTCTCTTTGGTATCTTTCGCCAACTTTTATAGAGGAAGCTTTTCAATTTTTAAAACGATTTTATGATGAAAGAGAGCAAAGAGTACAAAGATATTTATTTTTACTATCTTATGTTGTACATACATCGCCTGAATCGTTTCAAGTATCATCGAGAGCCTTTTATAGCTTACAATTAGGTATGGGATTTGCGTATTTATGAATGCTGTACAATGAACAATGTTTGCTACCTTCTACTTTAATTTTTGAATGTCAGAAAGACCCAGTATTTCGCAATGAAACTCTGTCACCGAAAGAGTTAGTAAATTTATTGATTGCTTAGTTAAAAGACAGACCAGTAACATTAGAGATAGTGGGGATTTTCTATATAAAATAGAAAACTTAAGGCCCGATCGGAATTTCCTTTTAATCTTTTAATTATACCAACATGGAGTTCCATGAACTATTTAATCTGTCGGACGAGATTATAGCAGTGCAGCAAAAGAAGGTTATCCGATAAAATTACCTAGCTGTAAAACAATTAAATCGTAAGTAGCCACAGTGATGAAAAACATTTATATTGAATCTAATGAGTGATACTTTGCACAGAAATAGACGCTAGTAAGGGAAGAAAATACAGCACAGAAATATTGATATTAGGGCATTTGAAATTATCAATAACATTATTGAAAAATATAAGTAAAAAAATAGGATTCATTTTTACAGAAGGTATAGAGATGATGCGTTTATAATTGCTCATTCATCTCGAATAGAGTGGGGATTTTTTTTTTTAAATAAAAAATCATCATCACCATTTATTAAAGTTGAAACTAAGAAATAATGTTATCGATACAGTCATTACGTACATAAAGGGACCAGATTCAGGAACAATGGAATCTTGACATACAGAAAAAAATCTACTAATACATTTCATTATTTAGATAGGACATCTATGCACAACCCAACAGTCTTTTCTGTCGCCACTACCGAAACAAAATCAACGCACAGAATTCAAAAGAGTTGTAAATTTAAAGGCCATCCTAAGCAAAGAGGATATAAGGAGCATGAAATATAACGTAACCGTAAATCGGCTCTCATTATCGAACAATAAGAGTTACTCCGCTTTACAAAAGAATCTGACAAGCAAATACCACTAGTATTTGCAACTAGATATCATTTTTCGTTAGGAAATATAAAGCTTTGCTTAAACATGATAAAGAAAACTACTCCGCAATCTGAAATGAATGGAGCTGTTTCCAAAACAACGATCGCGAATGGTGGCGTATAGAAGACATCGGAACTTAAACGAAATACTGACTAGCTCGATAGTTAAAGCTAAGTACAACACGCGGCGTGGGGTCATGACCCTAAAGAAACACCCACCCTTTATATGAGCCACGGAATATTGTAGAGTTGTCCTATTCTGTACTGCAGAAGCAAGATGGTGTGGGTCATGTAGAATATGCAAACGTGCATGTAAGGTACTTTCAGACATCATTTACCTGTGTATTATATGACGTATTTTTTTTAAATTTGTTGTTTTTCTAAAATTGTTTCACATTTTACAGCAATTTCATACTTTTGCTTTAATAATGCATTCCTTATTTTATTAACTCTATATTTAAATTATATTACAGATCAAATTTATTCGTTCATTATGTGTTTATTTTTGTCACTTCGTTTTTTGATTGAGTTAAGACATTCCAATTGATATTTTCAGTGTGTCTCCCTATATTGTGATGTTATACTATTGTTTCAGAAAAGGGAGAAGGTTTGGTACCATTAAAACATTTAATCCCGCTGCAATTATTTGCACCTGTCCTAAGTCAAGAATATGATGATCAGTCGTTGTGGTTGGTTTATGAGGTTTATAAGTACTTATTCGTTTTTATATCGATTAAACCGTTTGTTTTTCCGTTTAAATGGTTTTACACAAGAAAATTGTGGGGCCCTACATACATGTAGCTTTAGCTTAAGCCAAAGCTCTGTGTTAAGACCGTACATTGACCTATAATGGTTTACTTTTATAAATTGTGACTTGGATGGAGAGTTGTCTCATTGGGACTCATACAACATCTTCCTATATCTATATTCAAAATATTCTTAAAAGACAAAAATCATGATAATCGATTGTTAGTGGAAGAACATAACAGATGATGCAAACGGAAGTAAACAGATTTTTTGTTTTATTTCTCGTACCTTTGACCCTCCAATTACTATCTGTAAACTCAAAATGTTAACATAAAATGATAATAACAAAACTTATGATTAGTTATTTTATGAAATGTAACTGTAAACTCCACCTCAAAACCAAATGAATATGGTGGAACGAATATGGAAACATGCAAATCTTCTCCCTTAGACCTAAATTGATAAATCATGTATTTCACATTAACTATCAATATATACATGTACGTTGATATTGTATGGCTGAATATCAAGACTATTAGATTTGGAGACCAATAAATATGGTTAGTATATGCAATGTTCTTTATAACATCATACAGTAATTGCTTATATGAAATAAGCTTAATTAATTAAACCCTAATTCCGTAGGTGGTTCCTTACCGTCTACGTGTTGTTATCAGGCGGAGATGGTTTTTAATTTCTTGAATTTATGACAACTCGACCTACGACCACACGGAAAACTCAAACACTCTGACGTAATACAATTTGAATCATTTTATCAAATTCGCAACACTAAAATAAAGAAAATACAACAAATTTGTATGTTTTGAATCATTCTAGAGTTTAATTGGACGTTCACACTCCTATAGAAGAACAAAATAAAAATCAATTAAAACTATCAACATAATGCATCAGTGCATAAATCAGTTTAAGAAACATCAACCCAGGCTGTGCAATTTTTTTCACAATTTTTTTAGCTTGAAACTTTTGTTTTGTTCCAATGTTAAGACGGCAAAGTGTAAGCTATTTTTTAATTTTGATTATCACCAAATGATTATTTTATTCTTTTGTTTAATATTTTTATTGACAACTAATCTTTTCGTTAGCATTGATTTCTAAATATACACCTGGAAAAAGTATTGCAACACCAAATCAAAATCAAAATTTAAAAAACACTTTTTATTTTTTTGTGATATAATTTGGTAAAATAGAATTAGTTAAACATTATTTAAGTATCACCTGAGTTTAATCAATATATATCGACTCAATAAGTTTTTTATCTGCACATGCAGCTACTGTACCCGTAAACAGCAAAACAGGTGTTTTAATCCTCAAGTTTTTGAAGTTATGTTATTGACACCTTGTAATGAGTCCTCGACAACTCTTAACTGCAGCAAGATGGTATATTATCAGCATGATCGAAGCAGGGATGTCGCTGAAATATCTGCATGTATTGTTGGTCCTCACCGTTCCACTATAAGTCGTTTTGAGAATAAAAATCAGGCAATAAACGTTGTTAAAGACCTTCCAAGATAAAGAAGACCCCCTATACCATTTGCTAGGGAAATTAGACATAATGGAGGTTGGTCAGTAGGAAACCCATTGCATACAATACAATCTTAAAAAGAGAGTGTGGGTATAAAGGAGCCTTTTAACAAGAACTGTTCGAGATCGACTCATCGCTACTGGTTATCGTACGATAAGACAATTTCGGATACCTTTGCTTACGAGCAGACACACAGTTTTCCATATCTAATGTAGTGCAGAGCTCGTCAAAGTTGAAAATTAGCATTGTGGAGGAAGATCCATTGTTCCTATAGAATTCGTTTCATCTTCCTTGGTCCGATCGTAGCCGGGATTTGAACCATATCGAGCATATATGGGACACTATTGGGCGTAAAGTGCGCGAAAGGACATCACAGTTCAAACACATCATGAAACAAACAATGCCTTTCATCAGAAATTATTGCTGCTACCTTAGAAACAAATTAGTCGATTTATGGCAGGAATCAGAAGACGTTATGATGCCGCTGCCGCTGCATCATACAGTTATCCGTTTGAATGGAGGCTGCGCACAAAGTACTAATTCTTTGGCGTAAAACGATCACTCATGATGTGAACAGTCATCAGAAGATTAATTTTAAAATGTCTGACATTGTAATGTTCGACTATAGTATTAGTTGTAAAGAGCATTTTTTGTACAAAATACACTTCATCTTGTTATCAAAATTGTGGTTATATAAATCATTTTTTTTAAACATTTTTTGTTCGTTTAAATGCCAATGTTATCATAAACTATGTTTCAATAATATGATACAAATATTTTACTATATTTACTCCAAAAAAAAAGGTTGATTTTTCAAGTTTTAAAAAATCAAGGTGTTGCAATACTTTTTTCCATGTGTGTACTAGAATAATCGTCAGATTGGTAATTTATTAAATCGATTGTGTCTTTCAATGTATTTCAGATTGTGGTATTTTGACCTGGTGTGCATTTGCATTGCTCTTGATGCACACAAAGCAAGGAACGCTACTCTGTCAACGTACTTGTTTTGTTTTTCTTCGTCTTGTTGATATCAAATAGTAATGTCAGTTATGTTCTTACACTAATCTGTATCTTGAAACTAGCTTTACCAGGTTATTTAATAACTATTTCGTTGTACAATACCCCTTTTTATACATATATGAAAACAGCTCACTTATACGGAACATCAAATAAATGCGTCCAAGTAAGTTGACCGGTTGGTTATCCCATATTGTGCTAATATCTCTCATGTTGCCATCCTGTAGAAAGTGTCGCACTAGAAGTCGATAATATTTTTCATTAAGCGATATTTAATTTAATAAGATTTAATCATTCAACTTTAAATCAATTTAATAGATTGAGAGTATCGTCTGCCAAACTAGAGTTAATTTTTTTTTAATTTTGACGGACTTAAGCGTTTTTTATTAACCTACATTTTCCATAAGCGGTTTCCCCGCTTTTATTTAGTATACAATTTCATGCTTTCCGTGATTTGTTCATTGCGTGATTTGAACTCTGAAGGAACACAAAAAGGACAGGTATATTCAGACATAAGATAAGTACATAATGTTTTATTGATAGTTAAATTAGTTACTGCAATTGTATTTTCCGGATTATTTTATATCTGTAATTTCACCGTGTAGAACGCCACATGGTGGGTGTCGGCTATGTTTGACATGGGGTGGCAATTTTGAAGCGACAAAAAAGTAACAAGGTAAGTTCAAGCATCAAAATTTCTTATTTTAAGAACTCTCAGCACCATAAAATGTATTGCACGGAAGGAACCGCAACATAATCTATTTCCTGAAAGCAGAAGCAGTCGTTTTCTGTGCTCAGTTTTCTCAAACACCTCGCCCTAGTTTTCCGTGTTGCAGATTTTGAGGCTTTATATGCAAATTTCGGTATAAAAAACTATTTTACACAACTACTCTCCGTATTATTTATATAGAATAGTATTCCTCTCATGGACTTCTACCAAATACCAGTTTCTAAGTAAAAATTAATTGGTTTTAAAGCTATTAATCATCAAAATACAAAGTGTCGCTCGGGGTGTTAGATTTTGCATGTCAAGGGGTAGAGGCTTGTCATAAAAAAAAACAACATTTTCTTATAAATCGGTCTCTGTCTGATATTTTAAATTCAAACACACCTACACTGTTATGATGACAAATTACAAACTTAAGGTATGTCATTTGGTCCATATTTGGTCTTTTAAGTGATGTGCATTTTTATTGATAAACATAGCAAATAGAGCCTCAAAGTGGAAAATTAATTGTATATGCATAGGAGTGAAATGTTATTTGTTTTATATTATACCTTTAAATAACAAAAATATTGACAAGTGCACGTAAGAATATGAAAATTACACGTATGAATGAAGAAGGGTGACTATACCCGATTTATTATCAAATCATTTTGATTTAATTTAAGTTCCATAGGAATATAATTAATCAAATGATTTGAACAGACCAATCTGATGTTATTCTATTTAACATGAATCTGAGTGTTTCCAGAAAAATTTAGCGAAATATTGTCTAGAGGAAATGTATTTTCTTTTACCATTTGGATAAATGATAGAAATTCAGCAGCCAAATGAATTTTTTTTAAATTTTTATTCTCTGTTTTGAAATCATTTACAATTGTAGTACCATTGTCTTCAGGATTAATTGAAGTTGTGTTTTCATTCGATGAAAAAGATGCCGCGCGCGGCGAGTGTCTTTGGAGAGAGTATTCTAATTATTTTTGAAGTGATGCATTTTTGCGGTGTGAACGAGTGCTTTTTAGATGAACCTGGTGATGAAGTATGATGCAGTGACGCTGGTGGAGGTTTCGAGCAGACCTTATATTGAGGACTATTTTGTGATTTTCCACCAGGTTTAGGTTTATTGAGCCATAGCCTTGACTTTTGTCTGACATGGTAAACTGAAAAGGAAAAGAAATCATTTACCAGCTTTAAAATTTAATATTTAGGGCCTTTTTATACAATGAATGAAATAAAAAGCATATTTTTTATAAGACTAAAACGGGCAAAATGAAGTAACCTTATTTTGTCATAGTATAGAAATTGTGTTTGAAATAAAATTTATCATGTCTATCATATGCAGACTAATTTACATGCAAATATATCTTTTATTTATGACAAGCCACTACCCCTTGACATGCAAAATCTGACACCCCGAGCGACACTTTATATTTTGATGAATAATAGTTTTAAAACCAATTAATTTTTACTAAGAAATTGGTATTTGGTAGAAGTCCATGAGAGGAATACTATTCTTCATAAATAATACGGAGAGTAGTTGTGTAAAATAGTTTTTTATACCGAAATTTGCATATAAAGCCTCAAAATCTGCAACAAGGAAAACTAGGGCGAGGTGTTTGAGAAAACTGAGCACAGAAAACGACTGCTTCTGCTTTCAGGAAATAGATTACTTTGCGGTTCCTTCCGTGCAATACATTTTATGGTGCTGAGAGTTCTTAAAATAAGAAATTTTTATGCTTGAACTTACCTTGTTACTTTTTTGTCGCTTCAAAATTGCCACCCCATGTAAAACATAGCCGACACCCCGCATGTGGCGTTCTACACGGTGAATTTGTAAAAGAAATAATTTGATTTTAATTGAAAGTTATTTCTTGCAAATAGTTCGATGCATTTTGAATTAATGAAATTCAATTTTTCTTTCACTTGAATAGCATATTACACGGAACAAACTATAATCTAATAATAATAGTTAAGTTACATTGTGCAGACTTATATTTCATTGACTAGCATTAAAATCAAATGCTTTACTACCACTGGTATTAAAGAGACAATCGTAACTGCAATTACGATTATCCCAATCTGGCGACGGCAGATAAAGGTAAACTTTTAACAGTCATTTTTCTCAAATGCTGCATGTTTTTGTTAATAGTTACTCAGCTGCAAGGTTTTTCAATACTATTACATCATATTTGAAGCGTAACGGTGAACTGGAATTGTCTAAGCGCTTTGAAAATTGAAGTTGAAGTGTATGCCGTGCTATCATTAACATTACCGGAAACGGTTAATTTTATTAAACGTTACATAATTTATACATGTATGTTTTATATGCGGAAACATTTGTTTAATTAAGTTAAGCTTTGTAATAGAAGCTATTTAACGTTTTCAAAACGATGTTTATTTTGTTCACGTGCACAGGTGCACGTTGTATCTGTTTTGAGTTATGTTTTTTATAATCAACTTCATTTGTTTTGATGCATAAAAATGTATCAAAAGTTCAGTTTAAGACTTCGCAGTGTAAACATATTGGTATTTCAATTTACTTAGATTTGAGTAATTATCTTATGTTAAATTTATACATGTTTAAATATGAAATGGACTTTAAAGACTTGATGTATGTATCTAATCGGTATTTATGATTATAATAGTTATAAAATGCCATAAGGTAGAGGAAGACGTCACCGAAAGGACCAGGTTAGAGGTCCGGGGCGTCGGGTTAGGAGGGCTCCTCGGGAAGTACATCAGCCACAACCAGTTGTCAGAAATGTGAGAAGGCGTCTGCCAGCTGATGTAGAGCAGGAAGAATATATAGAAAGAAGACTGCGGGTTGATGAACCCGAATTAGTTGCCATGCGACCTGTAGACATTCGAGTAAATGAGCCGCAATTAGCTGCATTAGGTGAGGTAAATGATGTAAATGATGAACCTCTAATGTTACCTGGCTTTAATGAAATTGACATATTTTTAAGCCAAAACCTTAAGGACAAAGTTTTGAATTTTGAATACATTGATTTGTCTCTTATGCATCGTAAGAATTTTAACAGCAAAACAAATAATGAAAACAAAATCCGCATCAATGACCGTATGCTAGTTATTAAAAAAAAAAGTTAAAAAAAAAACATACTGTTAGTTCTGTATAAGATTGGACTGATTCATTTATTGCCTATGCCCAGGTCCTTATCGAAAGGTATCCTGGAAAGGCAAGTGAACTTTTTTCGTATATGTCCATAATAATGGGTGCAGCAGCTGATCAATCTTTTGAAAAATGCTATTTTTATGACCAACAATTCCGTTTAAGGGTATTAAGGGATCAAACAAAGAAAGGGTCATCCATAGATGGTTTTTTGTGGTTACATATTTTAACGGCCAATACTCAAAAACAACAACACGCTGATGTTAGTAATAAATGCTACAATTTTAATTTTAAAGGTTTTTTCAATAAACACAATTGCCAATACAGACATGCATGTCTCAGAAGTGGCTTAGATCACTCTTCCTTAAGATGTCGTCAATTTATGGACAATGAAATTGATACTGATCCATCTAGGTATAATAGGAATGTCATGGCACCTTTGCTAAACAACTCTGCTATAGACAAAACCCAAAAAGAAGGTTTTTTTTACAAAAGATAATTTACATACAATGTAAATTAACTCTTTTCTAATGCTGATTTACTTTTGTATGTTGACAGAGCAAGTGTTTTTTTAATTGGGTTGTGCAGTTTATTTAAATGGTTCATAGGCATTTTCACAATAGCCATGTACTTAGGACAAAGTTTTATTAGTTGACATCACTTTAATATTTAAAAACAATACCTATGCTTTAGTCAACTTTTTATGCATTTAAATGAATTTCATTGTGTTAATTTGGCTATTGTTGCAATTTGAAATATAGAAATTAAAAACTTCAAACAGCATGTATCTTCGCATTTTAAGTGTGAGTGAACTTGCCACTACATCACATGTTGAACATAGGCAAGATGTATATATTGTAATGTAAAATCAGCTTTTTATTACTATATTTTTTTCAAGATCTGATCAAAAAGTGGGATCCATTTAAAAGTTTGTTGATAAAAAAAAGTTAATGAGATTTGTCCTCTACATTTACGTAGTTTGATAACTTTTTTGCAAATAGGCCTGGAAATAATGGTCCGCTTTTATACCATATTAATGGGAAATCTTTTACCAGAGTTCAGTTTCAAATTAGTTAAACATAGGACTCCAGTCAAGTGAATAAATGTTGAGTTCTACACGTCGCTTTAATTTGTGATGTTCTATAGTATAGTTGATACACTCGGTTTTAACTGTTGTATAGTATGGTTGATTTACTACGTTGAACTGTTGTATAGTATGGCTGACATACTACGTTGAACTGTTATATAATATGGTTGATATACTACGTTGAATTGTTGTATAGTATGGTTGATATACTACGTTGAACTTTTGTATAGTATGGTTGATATACTACGTTGAACTTTTGTATAGTATGGTTGATATACTACGTTGAACTGTTGTTTAGTATAGTTGATATACTTCGTTGAACTGTTGTTTAGTATGGTTGATATATTACGTTGATCTGTTGTATAGTATGGTTGAGTTTGCTAGCATTTGGCTAAATTTATTACAGTTGGTGTCTGGTAGCCCAGATGTCATTTGGAGAAAACATATGATGGTTTCCCTTCACAGTTTTTAACTTGGACATTAATGAGAAATTGTCGACGAATGCAAATTCGTTGGCCGGTTGATACATAGTTGAACTGTCCTAATAAATCCGTGACAAAAAATTGCCAAAATTCGAACTTACTATTTGTTGTTTTTTATGATGATCATATATTAGTTTGTCTTACAATTTGTTTATATTTGTATAACGAAGGTAATCTGGAGTCGTTAGAAATATTACGAGGGATTTCAACGAATTTGGGTTATCTTTTATTTGGTATATCGTATTCCTAAATTGACTTTTGTTGGTTTCTTTCGAATACTTAAAAACATGATAAATAACTTAGCACTTTCTTAACGGGTTTTTTAGGCTCGTTGCTTAGTAAAGATTTTCTTACGGAGCTGGTGTTCATTACATTTAGGAATGAACAGTGAATTCTTGTTCCCTTTTGAGGTTACTTAATTAGGTTACTGTTTTTATATTTTTTTGTCCTTTATTTTGTCATATATAAGATAAACAGCTGAGATAACGAACTGACTAAAAATGTCATGGATTTAAACAATTATAAGTTACTGCACGCCCTTCAAAGAAGAGGAAAATTAATACCGTCAGCTATAAACGGCTCCATCATGACAAGATGGGAAGCAAATTTTGGATATTATTTTTATTACAAATATTATTGAATAAGATCATGCCTTTCAAAAGTAATAAAAAAAAAAAAAACACGAAAAACTATTGTCATTTAAGATTTTTTTTCTTAAACATGTGTAGGTTATCAGACTAACCTGAAATTCATATGAAACGAGTGACTGGCGAAAAAAATGTTTATCCAATTCTTGAACCAATGCATGTATATGTCATTAACTTAGTCTTAACCGAGCACGATTGTATCATTAATTACGCAAATTTTTCGTATAACGTATAATCGTCTTGTTTTCTCTCTCTCTGCTTGTTATGATGTGAAAATATGGTTGGTTGTTTTTGGCTTTATTGCAGCCGAAGTTTACCGATAGCCACCTTATAGAAAACAATCAAAAGAGAAGCAAGGATATTGATCACCTGTTAAACTGTACGTGCAATCAAATAATAGTTTATATCAGTGACAGATCCCTGCGTATTACGATCCCCGGATTTGTTCTCGCTTAGGTCACTTTGCATACGGAAAATATGTCGGCGAATTGCTTCCTGGAAGCAAGCAATTAAACAAAAAGTATACTTATCTTAAATGTGGACAAATAAAAAAAAATCAGAAAAAAGTATATGTACATGCGTTTAAGAAAACTATCCATTTTGTTAAAAAAAAAAAAAAAACCTATGCAACATTTTTTTTTTAATTTCAGGTTTCATATGACTTTAAACCTAAACATGTTGATGACCGATAAAAAAAATCATATGTCTGCTAACACAATGCTAAGATATGATTTGCAAATTCATATACATTTCAATGCAGACCTTGTTGCGAATAATAAACAATTACTAAACTGACGATACAAAACTTTTAACCTTAATTACTACTTTCATCAATGAATGATATGATCAAATCATCCTTAATACGAAGTACAACACGGATGACGTCGTCCTGTCTTTTTAAATTTTAATAATTTCATGCAAGAATCTGCCATTTGCTAATTATCCTAGGATTACTGCATGCAAGTATATCGCGCATGAATAGATCACAGTAAAGGTAATGAAAGTATTTTGAAAGCATTTATCGAAGGGTTAATCAGGGGGATATTTCTAACTGACCAATCTGTTTCAAGTATTTATAGATTTGCAAATCATATACATGTAAGAATTGTATCATATTATGAACTGTCAATGTGCAATAGTCTGTTGAAATATCTAGCGAAAGTTCCTTTCTCAGTTCCGTCTATTAGAATTTAAAATAAAACATTAAATGTGATTTTTTTAAATTACAAAGAACCATAATTCCTACATTTTTTAATGCTATTTCTGTAGCAGAAGTTATTTTGGTTCCGTTTTGCTAAAGAAAAGTTATCCAACATCACTAGTGTGTTTAATACTTAGTGGTGTTCATGATGCTCAGTTTGGGGTTCATTGTAGTGCATTTTGTGGACCGTTACTTTTTTGTGTTGGATTTGTATGTTTATTGGCAGTCATGTACTTGTCCTATGTTCTTTGTCTAGTGGAATATTTGTCCTTTTTTCGCATACAATTTAACAATCTGTATTTTTGACAGTTTGCTATTAATGGATCACTGCTTCTTACTCGTATATACCTACACAATCTGTATTTCTGACAGTTTGCTATTTATAGATCTCTCCTTCTTACTCGTATATACCTATAGTCGCCGTCACGTAAAATTGGCACCATTATTTTCAAAATTGTTTTAAATATCGACCGCGTATCCTCAAGATCATGTTTTTCAATTAGCGGAATAAAAATTCAATCCAAATATATACTATTGTCCTACCTTTTATTGTGTTTGCACAGTATAGTCCTGACCTTCACAAAATCCAAGATTATTTTGTATGGTGGAATCCGACATTGTAATTACCGGAAGTGTTGCCGTGGAGTCCACGTGCTCTCAATTTTCTGGTGTCTCTCGGAGCTGTGCCGCCTGTGCGTCATCTTTATGTAAAAAGCGCGGGAAATCGTATCATCAATCAATGACAATGATATTACCGGAGAGTAAGGAATGTTATGTAGTAAGGGATCCTCATAGAAACCAAGATGGCGGTTTTACAATGAAAACAATCTTGAAAAATGTGAAGGTCAGGATTATACAGTGCAAATACAATAAAAGGTTGGACAGTAGTATATATTTGGATTGAATTTTTATTTCGCTAATTGAAATAAATAATCTTGAGGATACGCAGTCGATATTTAAGAAAATTTTGACGAAAAATCATGGTGCCAATTTTACGTGACGGCGACTATACACAATCTGTATTTCTGACAGTTTGCCTTTAATGGATCTCTCCTTCTAACTCGTATATGCCTACACAATCTGTATTTCTGACAGTTTGCTATTGATGGATCTCTCCTTCTTACTCGTATATACCTACACAATCTGTACTTCTGACAGTTGGTTCTTGATATATCTCTCCTTCTTTCTCGTATATACCTACACAATCTGTATTTCTAACAGTTTGCCCTGATGGACCTCTCCTTTTTATTCGTATATACCTAAACAATCTGTATTTCTGACAGTTTGCTATTGATGGATCTCTCCTTCTAACTCGTATATACCTACATAATCTGTATTTCTGACAGTTTGCTATGATGGATCTTTCCTTCTTACTCGTACATACCTACATAATTTGTATTTATGATAGTCTGCTATTGTTAGATCTGTCCTTCTAAGTCGTATATACCTACACAATATGTATTTCTGACAGTTTGCTATTGATAGATCTCTCCTTCTTAATCGTACATACCTACATAATCTGTATTTAAGACAGTTTGCTATTGATATATCTCTCTTTTTTATTCGTATATACCTACACAATCTGTATTTCGGACAGTTTGCTATTGATGGATTTCTCCTTCTTACTGGTATATATCCACACAATCTGTATTTCTGACATATTGCTATGAATAGATCTCTTCTTCTTGTATGTATATACCTACACAATCTGTATATCAGACAGTTTGCTATTGATGGATCTCTCCTTCTTACTCGTATATACCTACACAATCTGTACTTCTGACAGTTGGTTCTTGATATATCTCTCCTTCTTTCTCGTATATACCTACACAATCTGTATTTCTAACAGTTTGCCCTGATGGACCTCTCCTTTTTATTCGTATATACCTAAACAATCTGTATTTCTGACAGTTTGTTATTGATGGATCTCTCCTTCTAACTCGTATATACCTACATAATCTGTATTTCTGACAGTTTGCTATTATGGATCTTTCCTTCTTACTCGTACATACCTACATAATTTGTATTTATGATAGTCTGCTATTGTTAGATCTGTCCTTCTAAGTCGTATATACCTACACAATATGTATTTCTGACAGTTTGCTATTGATGGATCTCTCCTTCTTAATCGTACATACCTACATAATCTGTATTTAAGACAGTTTGCTATTGATATATCTCTCTTTTTTATTCGTATATACCTACACAATCTGTATTTCGGACAGTTTGCTATTGATGGATTTCTCCTTCTTACTGGTATATATCCACACAATCTGTATTTCTGACATATTGCTATGAATAGATCTCTTCTTCTTGTATGTATATACCTACACAATCTGTATATCAGACAGTTTGCTATTGATGGATCTCTCCTTCTTACTCGTATATACCTACACAATCTGTACTTCTGACAGTTGGTTCTTGATATATCTCTCCTTCTTTCTCGTATATACCTACACAATCTGTATTTCTAACAGTTTGCCCTGATGGACCTCTCCTTTTTATTCGTATATACCTAAACAATCTGTATTTCTGACAGTTTGCTATTGATGGATCTCTCCTTCTAACTCGTATATACCTACATAATCTGTATTTCTGACAGTTTGCTATGATGGATCTTTCCTTCTTACTCGTACATACCTACATAATTTGTATTTAGGATAGTCTGCTATTGTTAGATCTGTCCTTCTAAGTCGTATATACCTACACAATATGTATTTCTGAAAGTTTGCTATTGATGGATCTCTCCTTCTTAATCGTACATACCTACATAATCTGTATTTAAGACAGTTTGCTATTGATATATCTCTCTTTTTTATTCGTATATACCTACACAATCTGTATTTCGGACAGTTTGCTATTGATGGATTTCTCCTTCTTACTGGTATATATCCACACAATCTGTATTTCTGACATATTGCTATGAATAGATCTCTTCTTCTTGTGTGTATATACCTACACAATCTGTATATCAGACAGTTTGCTATTGATGAATCTCTCCTTCTTACTCGTACATACCTACACAAACTGCTGTATATGCAAAGTTATAAAAGAAAGTGAACAGTCTTTGCCCCGCATTCATTTTTTTTTCATTCTGATTTGCATAATCATCTATAAAACATCACGACTCTTTTTGTCTGTATATAATTTCTGCCATATAAATTATGATTATTGTCTTTATAAAACTATTTAAATATGGACATCGGCGTTAATAACGTAGTGAGCCTTCCTCATTTATAACTAAACACCATCTTTGTAGAAAATTACAGTCACGATTTTTTCAGTCTGTATGAACTATATACAGACGTTACATAAAAAACACTGCATACAATTCTACAGTTCAAACTATTTCAGCCATATTGTTCATTTGTCAAGACATCTCTCTCTCTCTCTCTCTCTCTCTCTCTCTCTCTCTCTCTCTCTCTCTCACGTCACTATCACACAACGTCAAATTATGAGAAACACTGTTAACACTGTTTTGCGTAATCACGGACATGAAGATAAAGTCACAATCACAACACTACTCCCTCTTTTCGAGAACATTTCGTTCTCAAAATAAAAGATAGATCTAGATGGATTGCGTTTTCGTGTTTTCAAGTTCATCTCGGATAGCATAGACGATACACATGAGCATACATTATGTTTGTAATTGTTTTCATAGATGAAACTATCTCTGAATTGGGTGTAATTGTTATTGCCATGTACAAGTAAAAATTGAGAAAGGAAATAGGGAATGTGGCAAAACGATAACAACCCGACCATAGAGCAGACAACTTGTGAAGTTCATATACTGGTCGCGATAATCAAGTACATTTTGAAACTCTAGGTTTGTCATGATTGTGTTCATCATAATGTTTAGAAGTCTCAAACTGTATGTCACTTTGCTCAATGGGTGGACGCTAACTACCTCTTCCATACCAGAGGGTACCGTCTGTTTTTTCAATACTCGGACGTCCAAAGATAGTTGTCATTAGCTTCGAAACTTTAACAACTTCAACCTCAATTTCTTCAATAATTTCATTATTTTGCTCATTTTTTCAATTCAACCTTAATAACGCTAACAACCTCTATATTCCACCAGTAACCACTGTCTGCTTTTCAGCGCGCGGAAGTTCAAAGATAGCTATCCCTTAATCCAAAAAGTTCGCAAATTAAACTTCAGTTGCCATAATACGTCACAAAGTCCCCAATATTTCAATTGATATGGCTCAGCGATGCAATTAATAGACTGATCACTCGGATACACGAACTTATTACGTACATTAAGATTTAATTTACCAACAGTATATTTGTCTTCTTCCAATTTTCTGGTTTTCTATTATATAATCTAATGTCATTATTCATTTCAAAGATAGAAATTATGGTAACTTTCTTCCTCCGAAAAATATCATACTATGTGAAATTCATATAACGCTTATTGCCTATTTCAAAATGTTTCTCAAAGTCACTGTCGGCAGTGCAACTTTGTTTTTCTACGAACTTTACAGATTGATTGTAATGTTCCTGCGACAGTTTGTCTTTAATAAGTTCACTAACTGTTGATGGTTCTTAAGTCAAAACTCTATATCAAATGTCACTACAGGGTATCAGTATATAACAGACTCAGTAGTCAGCTTCACACCAGGGAACGATTTTCGAACATTTATCTCAATTCTTCATACGTACTCTAGTACTTTTACGCTTTCAAACATAGTTATATTTCTCAATTTCATTCTACAAATCTGAGCAGTATCAAGATCACCGAATCGACATTTAAATGCAGAATACAAACATATCTATTTTAAAGATCTATGCGGTAAATATGACACATATTTCTAAAGCTTTACCTCCTAGTGTTGTAACCAATAAAAAGTCATATCAATTAAAAAGGTCAGCTAAAATAGAAAATTTTGTCCAGAAACCTTCAAAAAGTTCAGTCAAACTCTGGTAAGTCACATCAGGTCATAGTTACTATATATCAAAATGGAATGCTGACAACTATAAGTTATAGACACACATTAAACAACAATTACTTATAGATCAAAGTGCCAATTTTGAATGCTTTCATATTTGCACCTTAAATTATCATTGTATGTTTGATGCTTACACCGAAAGAAAATGTTTAAATATTTTTCGTCCACTTTTGTCGATTCAATACTTCTCTGAATAATTTTCTAAATAGGGGATTTTTGTAAGATATATTTAACTTCATTGTCTATAATATTTGCCTCCTTATATTGTAACGCGTATTTCAATGAAATAAGACACCAGTATGGAAAATTACTTTTCTTCAACAAGAGATCATTAAACAGCCAAAGTTGAATATATTTCATATGTCATGTAAATATACACGTTATGAAAATAATTAATTTAAACTACCGAACACCACAGAAAGACATTTTCCATAGTATTATATGACTCTTTCCTCATTTTGAACTGTATAGTAAGAATAAAGTAAAAACACAAAAATACTGAACTCCGAGGAAAATTCAAAAAGAAAAGTCCAAAATCAAAAGGCAAAATTCAAACACATCAACCGAATGGATAACAACTGTCATATTTCTAACTTGGTACAGGCATTTTCTAATGTAGAAAATGGTGGATTGAACCTGGTTTTATAGCTCGCTTAACTTCTCACTTGTATGACAGTCCCATCATATTCCATTACAATGTTAACGATGCGTGAACATACATCAAAGAGTAAAAATGTCAAAATAGGGGTATAGCAGTCAACATGGTGTTATCATCTTAATCACTATAAAAACAACAAATGTAACGATGAAGCACAAAAAGGCATATATAGCATAACAACATTATGTAAAATCAGTTTTAATGTGTTAACATATCGGATTAGATCGGCTCAACGCTAATTATTTGAAAGGATAAAAAAATCAAACATGTTTTACCATTTTACCCTTAAAATTGTTCTACCAATTTGTCGATTTTCAAACCTCACCAACTTAAAAGCCATTTTAGACTGCAGTAGCCAAAAATAAAACTTCGACAGGGTTTCTTGAAAAATGAAAAAGACAAACAGAAAAAACAATAGTTCACATGACACAACATAGAAAACTAAAGAATAAACAACATGAACCCCACTAAAACTAGGGGTGATCTCAGGTGCTCCAAAGGGTAAGCAGATCCTGCTCCACATGCGGCACCCGTCGTGTTGCTTATGTGATTACAAATCCGGTAAATAGTCTAATTCGGTAGGTCACATTCATGAAAGGGAAGGGAATTGTAGTTACTACGTAAGGAACATATCCGATATCATTTGTGAAACGGTTATTCCATAACGGTCAACCAACTCGTGATGGCGTCCGTAAAATTTACGAAGGGATGATTTCAACTTCACCATTTGGAACTCTTGGTTTAATAGCTTCCTTGTGAGCATTAACCCTCTATCAAGAAAATCATGATAGGAAATGCAAGCACGGGAATATCGTAACAATTGGGAGATATATACCCCGTATGCAGGTGCTGCTGGAATGTTGCTACTTAGAAATGGAAAGTTAACAATTGGAAAGCTGAAATCATCTCTTGTGTCGTAAAGTTTTGAATAGACAGTTTCACAATAACTTTGAAGCCCGTCTTTGATTGCTGATAACATAGATGTTAATAATTTTGAAAGGGGTTTCGTGGAGCACTTGGAAGACTCAGCAATATACCGTTATTTGTAAGGACACTTATGTAGTTTAGGTATCCAATACAGTGATGGAAGATCCAGTTCTTCATCTTTGGTTGAAATAGCAAAGGAACAAAGAACAGACCTATGATCATCCAGGATTTCCTCTTCGGTAAGTGTCGTGAGGGTATATATTGAGTTTCCAAGTGAATTGTCTATACCTAATTCGTTTATCAAGCAATTAATGTAATGACTTTTACAGACAAAAAAGATGTTATAGGGGCTTTGTCTGCGGGGACAACAACATATTTATCACGGAGGTCAGATAGGTGTTTAGCAACATTTGGCTCTTTGAAGATTGACGTAGCATGGGCATTGATGGACCCATTCAGTTTCTCAATTCTGATTTGTATTAACGACCTTACTGCCTTAATCCATTCGGATAGAGTGTCTACGTCTTCCTTCTCGCGCTTAGCTCATTGCCTGGCATAATCCTCGACTGAATCCATCAAAATTTTAAAGTTGTATTTCCAATTGATGGATTTAGGCTCACGATATTTCGGACCTTTCGATAACACATTTTGAAGAGAAGTGTTATCAACAATGTTAGGGTCTCCGGTAATAACGTGGCTCGCAGGATTATATGTGAATTGGGAACTAGCACAAGTGCAATCAGGAGGTTTAGACTTGAAGTCGTCAATATCGAGATCCTGCAAAACTCGTTTAAATATCAACACCGAAGTGTTGACTCCTGGGCTGGTGATACCCTCGAGGACAAAACGTCCAACAGCAGTGTACTATTGTATTGTTTATTTGTGTATTTCTCTGTCTTGAATGTTCTTTATTTGTTCTGTATTCCTGACATGTAATGGTGTTATATTTAACATTGCCATATCAGTGAGAGATTTGGCTAGTCACAAAACCTGGTTCATGGCAGCTGTTATCTTATTAATGGTTTGTGTGTGTGTGTTAAGTTGTCGATTGTTTTTTTGTTCTCTTCAGTGTTTCTGTTGTTTCGTTGTTTTCCGCTTAAGGTTAATGTGTTTCCTCAGTTTTAGTTTGTAACCTGTTCTTTTCTGTCTAAATTGATTGATAAATTTCAAACAGCGGTACACTACTGCTGCCTTTATTTTGATAAAATACATTTTATAAAATCTATGCGTAGTTATTTTATGAAACGAAACTCTAAACTGAACCTCAAATTCAAATGATCACGGTGGAAAATTTAAGATTGGAAATATGCCAATCATCATGGAGTGATTATATGTTTCACACTGGTCTTTCAATATATGTAGATATTGTCTTGCTTATCATTCTTATTTATCTGTAGATACTATAATATCCGTCAGATTGACTATTTTACCGATTGTGTCCTCAAATGTATTCCAGATTGTGATTTTCCGACCTGATATACATTTGCATTGCTGGTGATGCACACAAAGCAGAGTACGCCTATCTGTCAACGTACTTTTTTTTTATCTTCGTATGGATTGATACACTGATATCTATCTTCTAAATAGCTTTACCAGATTATTTAATTACTATTTGGTCGTACAATACCCCTTTTATTTATAAACATATGGATCAAAACAGTTCACTTATCCTGAACATCAAATGAAGACGTCCAGGCTAGTTGACAGATTTGTTAACCTATATTATGCAAAGATCTCACATGTTGCCATCCTGTAGAAAGTGTCACGCTAAAAATCGATAAAAGTTTTCATTAATCGATATTTGATTAAAATAAAACAACACTTTCTAAAAGGTGAATTTTTTGGACTCGTTGCTTAGTTAAGATTTTCTTATAGTGCTGTTTTTCTAACGTTTTGGAATGAGCAATGATTTCTTTTGAGATTACTAACTAGCTACGTTTGTTCGGGGTTTAAACAATTTAAAGTTGATGCACGGCCTTCAAAAAGAAGGAAACCAATAAGAGTACAGTATAATCAGCTAAACACTGCACCAGCATGACAAAATTCAAAGCAAATTTTAGACGTTCTTGTTTTTTTCTTTTCGTTCATATTCATTCTTCATGTGATGCAATGCAAATTATGAATGGTACGTAATAGAGGATAAACAATAATGTTTTTGTTATCATGACTTCAAAAGCAGCCAACAAAACAAGAGTAAATATTGACATTTAAGATCTTCTTGTCTTAAGCATGTTTAGGTTATTAGAATAACAAAACATCGCTTGTGTGTAAACGGCACACAACTCATCAATTCAACTTGATTTCAATCCGTTTGATGCGACATTTTACCTTTGTTGTAAATGAGATGTCAATGTGCACAGCATGTACAGCTATTTAAATGAATGTCGGACGAAACAGAAAAAATAGGAAAACGGTTGATATGTTATCTCCTAATACTGCTCATGGACGTAAAATGTCTGATTCCATTTATGCCCCTGCGATGCTTTTTTATTTTCTTAGTCATTTAAATGTCTTTACAAAGTGGATTATTGCGGATTATTCTCTCGCATGCTAACTAACCACATGTATCTCTGACAGTTTGCTATTCATGGATCTCTCCTTCCTATTCGTATACAACCACACAATCTGTATTTCTGACAGTTTGATATTCATGGATCTCTCCTTCCTATTCGTATACAACTACACAATCTGTATTTCTGACAGTTTGCTATTCATGGATCTCTCCTTCCTATTCGTATACAACCACACAATCTGTATCTCTGACAGTTTGCTACTCATGGATCTCTCCTTCCTATTCGTATACAACCACACAATCTGTATCTCTGACAGTTTGCTACTCATGGATCGCTCTTTCTTATTCGTATACAACTACACAATCTGTATCTCTGACAGTTTGCTACTCATGGATCGCTCTTTCTTATTCGTATACAACTACACAATCTGTATCTCTGACAGTTTGCTACTCATGGATCGCTCTTTCTTATTCGTATACAACTACACAATCTGTATCTCTGACAGTTTGCTACTCATGGATTGCTCTTTCTTATTCGTATACAACTACACAATCTGTATTTCTGACAGTTTGCAATTGATTGATGTCTTCTTTTTACTAGTTTATAATTACACATTCTCTAGCTTTAACAGTTTTCTTTTTTCTTTCTGTGCATATGACTTAACAATCTGTATTTTTGACATACATCTTTTTTTTAATCATTGCTTCCAGTTCGTTAGAAATATGCTAGTATATTGTTGTAATAATAACAAGACAAAGAAACAGGTTTTGGTACAATATGATTTATTTATAAACTGATTTATGCAAATGTACAACTTATATTACGTGTACATGATCACATAATTTTTTCACAAACATTTTTCTATTCATTAGGAATAAATTAAGCTAACTCTCTCGCTCCTATTTACATGCACCTAACTTTAAGTTTTCAAGTTATTTGGGTCACCCTATTTGATTTCCAAATGCTTTTGAAACTCGATTTAAGATGTTTACGGTACTTCTTTATTCTTAAGACATAAATAAAAGGGTCGATAAGGGGGTTCAACAAAATGAAAATATTATTAGCAGCCCATAAATATGTCATTGCTTTGTCTGATCCTCCAACAATATATGAATACAAAACTAGAACAGACCGTGGTAAGTTTGATATGAAAGTAAGTCCAATGATTATGCCAAGCGTTGTCATGTTTTGACGCATTTTTAATGCATGCTTCCTCTTTATTTCTGTTTGGTTGCTTGTTATTTCTGTTACTTGAACCCCGATTGTTTTCTGTTTCTTTATTATCCGGAAAATGACAACTCCATAGGATAGTGCTATCAAACAGCAAATGAAAACTGCTGGTAAATCATGTAAATATAGAAATCTTAGTGTTGCTGTGTATTTGACGTCACACGGAAATGTTCCAATTAAAGTATCCATTCCAAACCTTCCCAACGCAATGACATGTGGTAAAATAAGGCATATTGCAATTGAAATGTTGCTTGTAAGGGCCGTCAAAATTCTTTGTTTAACGAGGAATGTGGCATTTATACGTTCGAAGCATATTATCAACGTTTGAAAAGTGACGCTATTACAGTTCCTCCTATAAATTGTCTTATTACCATACATTGGTACCTGTATCCTGTATCGTTTAATTGTAATAAATTTAGAAAAGATCCATAAAGAAATTCTAATCCAATTAGAGAATCGCTTATGCTTAAACAGAACGCTAACACTAAGAAACGTTTCATCTTTAACTCTTTTGACAACCTTATTGTATGCATGGCATATCCATTGAAAGATAAAAGTAGAATTGATATTATCAAACGAATAATTCCTGCAGTTATTTGCTTCATTTTTACATAAAAGATGAAGTCTGATATTAAATGCACTATATGCAAAGTTATAAAAACAAATGGACAGTCTTTGCCTCGCATTCAATTTATTTTCTTTCTGATTTGCATCATCATCATATATGGAACATCACGACGTTTTGTCTGGTATGTAATTTCTTCCATATAAATTATTGTTAATGTCTTTATAAGACAATTTAAATATGGACATCGGCGTTTTAATAACGTTTGTATAAAGATATAAATCATCTGGTTGTGTAGATTCTTTACTGTTCGCTGTCACCAATATTGTAAACGTAGAATCTGAGCGTTCCTTATTTATAACTAATCACCATCTTTGTAGAAAATAAAAGTCACGATTAATTCAAACTGTATAAATTTTACAAGGTTTTATAAAAATACAAAACACACGGCATAAACTCTGAATAGGCAAACTCATAAATCTAAAACAGATTGACAACGCCATGGATAAAAATGAAAAAAGACAAACAGTAAAACAATAGTACACATGATACAAATAGAAAACTCAAGAATAAACAAAACGAACTCCACCAAAAACTAGGGATGATATCAGGTGATCCGGAAGGGTAAGCGAATCCTGCTCCACATGTGGCACCCGTCGTGTTGCTTATGTGATTAAAAATCCGGTAAATAGTCTAATTCGGTAGGTCACATTCATGAAAGGGAAGGGGGTTGTAGTTACGACGTAAGGAACATATCCGATATCATTTGTGAAACGGTTATTCCATAACGGGCAACTGACTCGTGATGGCGTCTGTAAAATTTACGAAGGGATGATTTAAACTTCATCATTTGGAACTCTTAGTTTAATAGCTTCCTTATGAGCAGTAACCCTCTATCAAGAAAATCATGATAGGAAATGCAAGCACGGGAATCAATTGGGAGGTTATCAATTGGGAGATATATACCCCGTATGCAGTTGCTGCTGGAATGTTGCTACTTAGAAATGGATAGTTCACAATAGGAAAGCTAAACTCATCTTTTTTGTCGTAAAGTTTTGATTTCAGTCGACCCTAATTGTCAATTAATAGATGTAAGTCAAGATATGAAGCCGACTTAACTGTTTCTGTAGTATCCTTTGTCTCCAGTTCGATGGGATAGATGCGTTCCACATAGTCACCAAATTTTGAATTGTTTAGTGAAAGAACATCAGCTATATAGCGGAAAGTAGAGTTAATGGATATTGATAACTTCTTATCTTTCTTCCTAAGAAGTTCCTGCATGATTTAACCTATCAGATTAGATCGGCTCAAAGCTAGTAATTTGAAAGGATTAAAAAACTCAAACATGTTTTACCGTTTTACCCTTAAAATTGTTTTACCAATTTGTCGATTTTCCAAACTCACCACCTAAAAAGCCACTTTTGACTACAGTAGCCAAAAATAAGACTTTGACGGGGTTTCAAATTTCGTTAATAATCAGCTCATAGCTATAAATTTGAAAGGAAATAATAAACAAATCTCTTTGGTCGTTTTTATGCTCCTTAGAACTGTTTGGCCAGTTGTGTGACACCGCTATCCCCCTCCCCAAACAAAATCTGTTTAAGATAACAGTAGACCTCTACTCCCACTTCCCTCTTACTGCTTCCAATTTTCACCGTTTAACTCTCTCCAAAAGTAACGTGTACAAAATACACCTTATCCCCTTGTTCTATTGATTTCATCTCCGGCTAACTCCCTGTTTCATACCTTTTTTCTCAAGTTCAGCTATCCCTGTTGACAACCTTGTTGTCAGTTATTTTTTGATTGTTTTTCTGTCTGTAGAGATATAATTCTTATCATATATTTGTTACGAATACGTTGTTTTTTTTGCATATGCAATAACCTCAAAATTGCTCGGGGCAAAAAAGACGATATTGATATTTTGCCCTGATTCCAAATGACGTCATGTCATTGCGTCCTTAACGACACTTTTGTGATACAAATTATAAAAGTTTACCTGTTATGTTTCATTAAATTGTAATAATTGAACTTTTTGTCTCTATTCTGCAGAACTTAGATATGTGATGAATAGATTATAACATGTCTTTTCAATATTGGCCCTGGTATCATCCCTCGACTCATATCGGCCCTCGGATAAAGCCCCAGGGCCGATATGGGAGTCTCGGGATGATACCATGACCAATATAGTGAAGGCCATGTTATAACCTTTACATATAGCATTAACAGGCTTAGCTGGAGAGCACTCAATTAACAATTGGGGCTTTGCATGTGATTTGACTATCTTCAGGCTTTTATCCGTTCTGTAGTTAGGTTACTGACTTTCAAATTTATTTTGATACCATCCATGCAACAGAATGCAACGATGCATGTTGTAAGAGTTACTATTGGTTGTAGTGCATTTATATTTGCATACAGTGTAGCAAAAAATTAGTAATATCTAATTGATATAGAAACTGAAAGTTAAATATGTACTAGACCACACCCGCGAAATTGCAGGAATTTAGAGCTTGGTTGAAGGCATGTTAACTGTTGTAAGGAGAATTTAATTAAAAAGTTTCATGTTTGGAGAATTTCAGAAAGGGTATCAAATTTCATTGGTACAAGAAACCAGTTTAACCCCTTTCCTTGCTTCTTAAATCTATTATAAAGAGAGTCTATATCAACGCGACTGATGATGTCCCCGATCACTCTATTGAAATTTATGTGCAAATTAAAATCCGGAGGTCCTCGACCTAAAGGCGAAATCGCGTGCGTTTTAAGGTTGTTTGAAAGTATGTAAACTATTTAAGGATGATTTTTTGTAAAAGATTTTATGTCTAGAGAATTTAAGAAATTATATCAAAAATCATTTAGGTACATGTAAACAGGACAATATTTTAAGCACTGTCTCTCTCTTACAAAGTCCGAAATTATTTTGTTTTCTGTTATATTCCATTATTTTCGCGTTTCTCTGTACTATCATCATTATTAATATTAAAGTGTATCTTATTTTCTATTAATTCTAAGTTTCTTCTTCGTATATCTTTATCTTATAGTAGTATATTAATCATAGTGTACATGCAGAGAAAGGCGAAAATAGTTGTCTGTCCCCGTATAAGTTTAAATAAACTCGTCATAGATACCAGGACTAAATTTAGTATATACGCCATACGCGCGTTTTGTCTACAAACGACTCAATAGTGACGCTCGAATGCAAACAGTTAAATAGGCCAAATAAAGTACGAAGTTGGAGAGCATTGAGAACCAAAATCCCTAAATGTTTTGCCAAATACAGCTAAGGTAATCTATGCCTGAGGTAGAAACGCCTTAGTATTTGAAGTAATTCAAAAATGTGTAAAAGGAAATTTATAAATATAACTATATCAATAATAATTCATGTCAGCACAAAAACTACTGACAACTGGGCTTGTGATACCCTCGGGGAAATAAATCTCAACCAGCAGTGGCATCGACCCAATGGTTGTAAATAAACTCATCATAGATACCAGAACTAAATTTAGTATATACGCCAGACGCGCGTTTTGTCTACAGGGAACTCATCAGTGACGCTCGAATCCAATAAAGTTGAAAAGGCCAAATAAAGTACGAATTTGAAAATCATTGAGAACCAAAATTCCTAAACGTTTGGCCAAATACTGCTAAGGTAATCTATGCCTGAGGTAGAAAAGCCTTAGTATTTGAAAAAAAATCAAAAATTTGTAAACAGTAAATTTATAAATATAACCATATCAATAACAATTCATATCAGCACAAAAAATGCTGACTACTGGGCTTGTGATACCCTCGGGAAAATAAATCTCAACCAGCATTGGCATCGACCAAATGGTTGTAAATAAACTCATCATTGATACCAGGACTAAATTTAGTATAAACGCCAGACGCGCGTTTCGTCTACAAAAGACTCATCAATGACATGAATGACGCTCGAATCCAATAAAGTTAAAAAGGCCAAATAAAGTATGAAGTTGAAGAGCATTTAGAACCAAAATTCCTACAAGTTTTGCCAAATACAGCTTAGATAATCTATGTCTGAGGAATAAATGCCTTAGCATTTCAAAAAATTCAAAAATTTGTAAACAGTAAATTTATAAATATAACCATACATGTATCAATGAAAATTCATGTCAGCACAACAACTGCTGACTTAAGGACTAAATTTAGTATATACGCCAGGCGCGCTTATCTTTCGTTTTCTGCATAATTACCATTTGTAAAATAAGTTTGAAATTGTTTTATACATAGAATTTTACTGTTTTAACAGTATCAATATTTGTCTATGACGTCACTTTTGTGGCGTTGACCAAGTCATGTGCGAGCCAGTTCGTGTTTCTGTTCTGCTGTTTTGTGTGCTGTCCTATGTTGTTTTACGTTGTTTTATTCTGTGGTTAGCATGTCAAATATTTATCAAAGGTAGCAGAATTATAATTTAGTACGCCAGACACGCGTTTTGTCTACATAAGACTCATCAGTGACGCTAATATCAAAATATTTATAAAGCCAAACAATTAAGTAGAGCATTGAGGATTCAAATGTCAAAAAGGTTGTGCCAAATACGGGTAAGGTAATCTATGCCTGAGATAAGAAAATCCTTGTTTTTTCGATTTTTTGGGGTAAAAACAGGAAAGGAATAGGTTCAGTAAGACCCCTTTTAGGCTCTAAAATATTGCAGTTTTAGAAAAAAAATAAAATGTTACCGTTACGAAATTATTGGAAAGTAAAATGCATGCACTTCATAAATATGGGCTGTTTTTGACAATACAATGCACATATATTAACCTGAATTATTTCCTGAATCAGCTTTCACAGACTCACAGATATGTTAAAAGTAACAAGAATCCACACAAAATATAGCGGGCAAATGAAAAATTGAAAGTTATCATATATTACAGTATATTCATTTATATATAATATATATATCATAGCAAGTTTAGACATTTCGTATGTATACGAACTGCACTGTATATATTTGACTATGTGTCAAACCCTATCACACATATACTATATAACCTGATGGAAAATATACAAAATTTAGTTTTACATCAGTTGTAAGTTTTTGCTAGTCACTGTTTCCCGGGAGAGGCTTCGTTTTAAGAGGTATTGTGTTGATAGTCAGTTTGTTGTCTCCTTGACGCATTCCCCATTTGCATGCTCAATTTTAAAACTCAAAGATGCATTAATGTGAGACCTGAAAGATGTATTATGAAATTGTTGATAATAATAATTGTATTTATGTAGCAGTTGTTTGATACCGCTAGTGTACTTTATCCGGTGAATTAAAATCCCTAGTGTCATTTTTATCAAAGGTAGCAGAATTCTAATTTAGGACGCCATACACGCGTTTTGTCTACATAAGACTCATCAGTGACTCTCATATCAAAATATTTATAAAGCCAAACAATTACAAAGTTGTAGAGCATTGAGGATTCAAAAGTCAAAAGAGTTGTGCCAAATACGGGTGAGGTAATCTATGCCTAAGATAAGAAAATCCTTGTTTTTTCGATTTTTTTGGGTAAAAACAGGAAAGGAATAGGTTCAGTAAGTCCCCTTTTTGGATCTAAAATATTGCAGTTTTAGAAAATTTTGAAAATGTTATCGTTACGATATTTATTGGAAAGTAAAATGCATGCACTTCATAAATATGGGCTGTTTTTGACATTACAATGCACATATATTAACCTGAATAATTTCTTGAATCAGTTTTCACAGACTCACAGATATGTTACAAGTAGCAAGAATCCACAAAAAAATATAGAAGGCAAATGAAAAATTGAAAGTTATTATATATTACCATGATAACAGTATATTAAGATATATATTAAGCTATATATAATATATATATATAGCAAGTTTAGACATTTTGTATGTGTACGAACTGCAATGTATATATTGATTATGTGTCAAACCCTATCACACATATACTATTTAACCTGATGGAAAATAAACAAAATTTAATTTTACAATCAGTTGTTTGTTTTTGCTAGTCAATGTGGCCCGTGAGAGGCTTCGTTTTAAGAGGTATTGCGTTGATAGTCGATTTGTTGTCTCTTTGACACATTCCCCATTTCCATTCTCAATTTTAAAACTCAAAGGTGCATTAATGTGAGACCTGGATTTATGAAATTGTAGAGAATTGTATTTATGTAGCAGTGGTTTGATACCGCTAGTGTACTTTATCCGGAGGATTAAAATCCCTAGTGTCATTTATCCATCAGCAAAAATTCACTAGGTTTTTTTATCCGGGCAAGTGTAAAATATACACCACTTCTTGTTATATGAAAAAAAAAATGTATAAAATCCGTGGTTATTAAATTTTCTTGCATAAGAACTTTATAACGATTACTAGTATGTGTATCCTGTCAACCCCTGATAAAAAAATAATGTCTTCTTGACTACTTCCGCGCGGGATGTAGTGAACAATTAATATTTTGTGATATAGTATTTTGACAAATAATGACTAGTTAAGATTAGAAATGTCATAGCTATGAATGAGATGAAAATAAATGATTTTAATAAATTTAGAGGAAAGGAATAAATTATTAGTGATAATTTCCCTGTTTGTTTATTTTTTTGTTTATGAAGGTTTCCAGATCCTACTTGAAATATATTATCTAACTGCCTATATAATATACTTGAAATAATTTGCTACCATTTTTGTCGAGCCTGCGAATTTTGTCGCAAAAAGCTAAACAAAGGTATATTGATCCGGCGGCGGCAGCGGCTAAGGCGGCGGTGGCGGCGTTAGCTAACTTTAAAAAAAAAGCTTTATATTTAAGAAGGTGGAAGATTTGGATGCTTCATACTTAAAACATAGATGCCTTATGATACAAAGTTTCCGTCTGTCACATGGCCAATGACATTGACCACATTTTCATGGATAAGTGACTACTTGAAATGTTAATTCTGTCATATTATGAGTAATATGATAGCTATATTTGGTATGTGCTTACCTTGCAAGGTTCTCATGCCAATCAGACAGTTTTCACTTAACCTCGATTTTATTATAATAAAGCATCAAATGAAACACTGTAATATCAAATCACATTTTATAACAACATATATAAATTTATTCTGATTAAAACATGCATTATATCAATCTGATTAGTTTTTGTCATGCGAATACATACAAAAATAAACAAATATAGACTGTAAAATACGACACTATTTAATAAATTAATAAAATGTTCAATCAAACATTATTGCTTCCTTTGATATTCAAGACTTGTCTTAAGAGCAAAATAGAAATATAGTTTCTCATTTAGCAATACTATGAAGTAATATAAGCTAAACCGAGCTAAACTACTTAGCTTATAAGATGATAAGCAACTACAAAAAACACTCAATATTTATCTATTATGAAGAACAAACTTTGAACAACAACGTTTAACTACATCAACTGCATTACTCTGTCATAACTTCCGACAAAACTGTTATAAAGACTCTGTAAAGTATTTATCAAGAATTTATTTAATATTCGCCATTCATGACTTTATCTTTACACTTTTTTATGTTCAGACTTAAACTATGTAACTCAAATTTAAAATACATGTAATAATGTGTCTGTTTCAAAAGTAACATTAACATTTCAAGTAACTAACAACTGTCCTTGGCCAGACACATGATACACATTCTATGCAAAAATGTAATTAGTAATCTTGTAATCTTGTAATGACTTGAAATAAAAATATAGTCAAAATATCTGAAGATATAAGTGGACAAACTGACCTTAAATAATAGTGGAACATTTCAAACACAAATATTACGAAATCTGAAACAGAAAATAAAGACGAAAGAAAATATACAAGAGACTTCAATCGAATTAAACATAATAAACAAATAATATATTTGAAAGTTTTTGGTCAAGTTTAGCGTAAACCAATAGCCTTCAAAACAGAAGCAGTGAATAACCATCAAGGTAGAACTTTTAATAAAAATTGTACAACTCATCATTAATAACATTCTTTAAATAATCTATTAAAAACAAATTCAAAAATATTACTAAGAAATGAAACCATCTTTATTTAAAAGTAAATTTAAAAATGAAATAAAATTTTAATTACAAGATTATATCATTATTTATTCAATCATGAATAAAAGCATGCTAGCACGCAGACCTTCAATTGGTTTGGTTCTTATACATCATTAGCATTCAAGTATTCGACTTTGAGCGTTTCTGACTGTCGTATCACTATGTAAATTGATTTTTTTTCCGTTATTGTGTTATTTTTTTGCCATTACCTGCTATTTCTCCTTTGCTGTCAATTTCCTTTCTCTTAAACTGAGAACTTGTCATACGTTTTGTATATGCTCATCACCAGCAGCGAAATCCATTCATGTTGTGATCTTATTAGTTTGTCGAACGTTAATGTTACAGCTGTTGTTTTTTTATCTTAATGGTTTTAAAACAAAATCAAATAAAATAACCGTTCGTATAGAACTTACTTATAGTTGAAATAACTAAGGGTCACTGTTTGGCCTTCAACCATGCACAAACCCAATATTGTATATTACCGTTAATGTCTATACACGAAGCTTCATATTTTATTTTTCAAACGATTTAATAGATAAAAATAGAGAAGAAAGGACTTGAAATATTATATTCCATATAAAAAGAAACATAAGTTATTTTACTTTTGTATTTACTTCAGTATCAATATTTACGTACTGATAGAGCTTGTAATTAGCATTATAGTTCATAGACGTTTGAAATGTTTAAAACATATTGTTCTTAGTTAAAAGTTCAAAACAAGGCCAGACATGAGATTTTTAACTGCAACGTATTTTATACGTGCCTGTCACAATTCACGACACATAACTAGAAGTCCAAGAATTGGAATAAAAAAAGAAAAGGGTTGAGTATCCGAACTTTCCATTTTTTTGTACAAGTAAAAAATAACGTATATTCACAATAATGAATAAGGTGACGTCATGGTAAAACATTGGAACCTAAGCACCACCTACAGATCTCAACGTAGTAACCACGTCAGGACATTCAAGCAATCACAAGGTCACCCATTTATTTAATGTTTGATAATAATAAGTAATATTTAACATGGGCACGCCTTTTTGCAAACAAAAAAAAGCTATCTACTGTAATATTTAATATATTACGCTGTTTTTCATAGTTGAATATCATACATTTAAATACTAAAAACCATCTATAATTAGATATAGGAAGATGTGGTATGAGTGCTAATGAAACAACTCTCCATTCAAACAACAATTTAAAAAAGTAAACCATTATAGGTCAATGTACGGCCTTCAACACAGACCCTTGGCTTACACCGAACAAAAGCTGTAAAGGGCCCCCAAATTACTAGTGTAAAACCATTCAAACGGGAAAACCAACGGTATGATCTATATAAAAAACGAGAAACGAGAAATACGTATAAATTACATAAACAAACGACAACTACTTTATCAGATTCCTGACTTAGGACAGGGGCATATAAGATCTATATGTCACTTTTCAAAATAAGAAATGAATCTTATCAATTACCTTTCAAATCACTTTCTATAGTGGTCGATAGAGTAAGTATATTTTTTTTCATCAAAACATGTTTAATCTTAAAATGGCCAAATCATATTCAACTTTTGCTGCTGGAGAATCTCATGTAGAAGAAAAGTAACTGTCTACAAAGGTGTCTGAATTTATTGAAATACACATACTAATGATACGGAGGGAGAGATTGTGGAAAAAAAGTAAAATTACAAAAATATTGAACTTAGAGGAAAATAAATTCGGAAAGTCCATAATCACATGGCAAACCAAATAACAAAACGCATCAAAAACGAATGGACAAGAACTGTCTTATGGAAGTTGAAGTCATTACATTTGTATTTCATAAGCTAACAAATTGCTCTTATATAAAATGTATTTGAGGTTAGAAAAAGTCCTTCAGGAATAGGAGTACTAGTAGTAATAATATAGTACGTACTATTATCAAACATTTTCGAAAGGAGAAAAAATATTTTGTATCATATCATTTTGCTGTTAGATACATATGATATATGCCTACCATTATCTTTGATGTACAATGTATATAGACGATTCTTAAGATATTGGAATTACTTTGATGTTGGAATTGTTAACAAGAGGTGATATTTAACCGCATGAATTATGCCTATCACAATACTGTATTTAAAAATCAAAAGTCATAATTTCAATGAATATCAGACAGTCATTAGTTGTATGTTTTCATAACTAATTTATTCAAATCAGAATGACAAATACACAGAAGGCGGAGAAAAGACTGCCAATATTTATATATCATTGCATATAAAAAGAATGAAGTAACATACTTCATCTCTTACCTCAAAATGAAACAACGAACTGCAGGAGTTATTGGTTTAATTATAGCCATAATACTTCTGTTTTTCAATGGATTTGCCATGCGAACAATTAAATCATCAAAAGAGGTAAAGATGAAAGTTTCTTAGTTTTAGCGCTCTGTTTAAGCATTAGTGATTCTCTAATTGGATTAGAATTTCTTTACATATCGTCTTTAAATTTATTACAATTAAGCGATACAGGATACTTGTTCCAATGTATGGTGATAAAACAATTTACAGGTGGAACTGTTATGGCGTCACTTTTGCAAACGTTGATAATTTGCTTCGAACCTTTAAATGCTACTTTTATCATAAAACCAAATATTTTAACGGCTCTTACCAGCAATATTTCAGTTGCAATTTGCATTGTTTTACCTCATGCTATTGCATTGGTACGGTTTGGACTGGACACCTTAATTGGAACATTTCCATGTCACGTCAAATATACAGCAACACTAGGATTTCTGTATTTGCATGATATACCAGCAATTTTCATTTGCTGTTTAATAGCAATGTCTTATGGAGTTGTCATTATCCGGATAACAAAAAAACAGAAAACTATCGCCGTTCAAGTAACAGGAGTGACTAGTAACCAACCAGAAATTAAGAGGAATCTTGCATTAAAAATGCGTCAAAACATGACAACGCTTGGTATAATCATCGGACTCACATTTATATCGAACTTACCAAGGTCTGTTCTAGTTTTGTATTCATATACTGTTGGAGGATCAGAAAAAGCAATGAAATATTTATGGGCTGCTAATAATATTTTCTTGCTGTTGAACCCCCTAATCGACCCTTTTATTTATGTCTTAAGAATAAAGAAGTACCGTAAACATCTTAAATCTAGTTTCGGAAGCATTTGGAAATCAAATAGGGTGACCCAAACAACTTTAACCGACAGATAACTTACGGAACATTTAAATAAGAGTAAGAATTTGCTTAATTCATACTTAAAATGAACAAAAATATGTTTGTGAGAAGTTAATGTTATCGTGTTATATCATTTAACACCCTGTATATATCAGCCTATAAATAACTCATATTGCACTATAGAATGAACCAAAGACTGCGCACTATAATAAAAATAGAACAGGTGTAAGGATTGCCGAAGAGACATATCTTCCAAAAAGACCAAATGACTGATATGAACACTAAAATGAACCGGGGAGCAACAAGTATCAACCGATTAGGTGCGTCCTTGAATTTTATCAGGAGCATTATATAATGGCGGATTGGTGAATGTATATTGTAAAACCTTTTAAGACATTACCAAATTTACGAACCGTTGAGAAATGAACATTCTGCAACCCTCACATATTATGTTAAATTGAAAATTCGAAAACGGTTTTAGCAAGACAAAAAGATACACGTATGTTACCGAAAGAAATAACAGCAATCGTCAGTTTATTTATTTTCAGTAAAAAGCTAGTTTTATAAAATCCAATTTAGTCCAGTTCCTATGACTGTAAGAAAGTATGACAACTGTTCAAAACACCTGCTGAATACAGTTAAAAGATGACAAAAGGGACAGGAATAACAGTTATTTTGTATTCGCAACACAGAGTTTGCATTGGAATCAATATGAATAGCCACTTATACATGTATCTGAACGTTAATAATCAGACAGTTGATATAGTCTTGCTTATGCTGTCATTAAACACAATGAACGACTTCTATAATGTATAACTGTTTCAATTATAACAGAACAATTACAAGCTTACATTTGGTGAGCTATTATTTACATAAAATAATTTTGTTTAATTTAGTGTCTTTACCTGAACATGCTCAATTTTTAAAGATCTTTATTGTGTTGTTGGTAACTATTGAAAGTCCTAATAATATCTAGAAAAAATAAAACTTAATTCATGCTGTCTTTGTTCATTTTTTCATTTTTCTGCAACATATTGTTTATACATTAACATACATCCTTATGTTTAAAAAGATAATCAAAATGTCAAAATTTGCTTCCTATTTTATCATGCTGGAGCCGTTTATAGCTATAAAACCAGGTTTAATTCTCCATTTTTCACTTCTTATTCATTAGTTTAAAATAAAATCTGCACCACACGCCTACAAAAGTCTCTTTTTTACTTATTTACTCATTTAGTTAAATGTCGTTCATCAAAAGTGGCAAATCGTTTGCGATGCAACACTTTCTAATGGGCTGCAACACGAGGTAGTTTAGCATAACATTGGATGCCAATCATGGCAACTTACTTAGATTGATTTATTTGATGTTTATAGTATGTCAATTGTTTTAAACGAAACGTCTAAGAATAAAAGTAGAAATCTGGTATGTTACTATGGAACAGTAGTAGAAAAACTCAATCATACACACTCTACATGCCACTGCCGATGGTATCACCAGCCCAGTAGTCAACACTTCTGTGTTGACATGAATTATCATATATAAGGTCATAATTCTAAATTAACCGTTTCTACCTAAGGAATAGATAACCTTAGCTGCATTTGTCAATTTGTTTAGGCCTCTTTTCGTCCGCAATGCTCTACAACTTCCTGACTTGATACAAGCATTTCCTTATTTAAAAAAATGTGAATTAAACCTTGTTATATAGCTAGCAAAAACAACAAGTGAGGCAGTCGCATAAATTTACATTATATTAACATCAATATATGAACAAAACAAACAGTCATAACAGGTAAAAATGGCAAATTATCGGAGCACAGAATTCAACAATGTGTTATATCTTAGTCACTATAAAAACTAACAAAAAAAAACCTAACAGGTTAACAAAGTGAAACAAAAATATAGACAAAGCACATCAACAAAAATGAAAGACATGAATAGAAAAAAAAAACACTACCATAGGCATATAACACAATGATTGGAGGTATAAGTATCGAGCCACGTCAAAAAAATATTTTCAAAATTGACTCAAAAATAAAGGTTAATAATTGAAAAAGTAGTGTATAAATAATACTATTACACGTAATTAAGATTATAAACAACGTCCGTCAGTACTTAGAGTCTTCAATTCAAGAACATCATACATAATTTTTTACGGATAGTATAACAAAGGACGAGCCGTTCTCTGACATAACCCTGGTTCATCAACTTTCTGCTAAACACTAATTTACCTAAGTTTTTTTTTAATGTTTGGTACTCAATGCTCTGAAACTTTGTTCTTTATTTGACCTTTTCAGCTTTTTTTAATGTAGCGTCACTGATTAGTTGTTTTGTAGAAGTAAATTATTAATTTCAATCCTGGTATCTATGATGAGTTCATCTACAACGATCATAAACGGTTAAATTCCATACCACCAGAAATATGTTATATCTACCTATTTAGAGTTGATAGACCTTACAAACGTTATAAACAATTTGAAGATCGATGATGATTGTTGTTTTATCAGTATTTATTAATATTATTAATTCGTATATTTTAACAAATTTGATTCGTTTAGGGATAGTCACATGTTAAACTATATTTTCGAAGGTAGAGAGAAAACAGCGGATAGCAAAAAGCATATTGCACAGCAAAATGCATATTGCACGGTTATTTTTAGAATATCCAAAAACTGATATACTTTGTGACGTCATGTAATGAATTTCATGATATCGTTAAACATTATATTCTAATTCGTCACCTCAAACGCATATAAAGTATTTATAAAATAAAAACAAACACTTGTTACATAGGAATAGCTCGCCAGCATGTGCAGATTACTGTTAAATTTTATTAAATCAAAATATTGAGTCCCGATGTCATGATATCGGTGACACCGCTGCGTAGTACACGACAGCCTACAAAATAGAAAAACAAAATCAGAAATCATATATACATATAAATCTTAATATTCAAACAAACAATGTCCTACTGATAGTATAAATATCTTTCTATATATGCGTGAAAACATTTCAAATATACAAGCATCTTAATCCGGGAGGGATGTGGGGGGTCTTTACCTTAACTAAGCTGCCTTACTGAACGGTATACGAGCTTCGCATGACCATATATCTTAAATTACTTAAACAAGACAACTATTCGCGCTTTAAAAAATCCCGTGCTATTTACATTACAAATATCATACTCAATATATTTACGCAATGCGACAAATATTGACCAATCCGAAATATCATATATTTAAAACACAAACCTGTTTATCCATTATAAACACCAATAGATGACCACTATGCGGACAAACAATCATGTGTGATTGTTTACATAATAGAAAACACGTGTATGCTCAACTTTAATAAATACATCTATATTCTAATTCGTCACCTCAAACGCATATAAAGTATTTATAAAATAAAAACAAACACTTGTTACATACGAATAGCTCGTTAGCATGTGCAGCTTTTTTCGACTAAACAAAGAAAGGCGCAATTGTGTGCTTTTTAAATTCCTAAATTTTTAGTTACTGTTAGACGTTCACTGATGTTCTCTTTGACATATCCGTCCTTAGCACGGTCTGATTTCCAGCGACCATGTTTTTTGAAGATTCTATCTTCCACATGCGCATTTGCAGCAGCAGTGGCGCCTCCGGACCTCAAACTATGCAAACCAAAATACTTTTTGTCTAAACCAATAGATGGTAAAGTAGATAACATGATGTTTCTTGCAGTAGTATAAGAAAGCTTACCATTTCTTAATTTGTAACCATTTACAGATTTACAAAAAGATAAAGGACGAAAAATCAAATCATTACTGTCCGACTTGATGTTTGCTAAATCTAAATATTTCATCAACATTTTAACGGACCATGTAATTTTGTCCGTTTTTAAAATGAGTACATCTCTACCCTCACGGTAAATATCAGTTTTACTACTCTCTATCAGTAAACTGATGTACGAATCATGAAAAACAATATTATTTCTTGTCAGATTTGCTAATTCTGAATACCTCAAAAATCCAGCAAAACTTATAAGGCACATACATGCTATTCTAACATCTTTCAGATTAGATTTATCGTTACCATAAAGCATAACGATTTGATACAAAATTTCTGGTGTTATAGGTTCTTTCTTAACCACAATGTGTCCAACAGATCTCAAAGATCCTTCCTTCACAGAAATAACCAAATCCGATTTACACGGATTTTCAACTCCGGCTAATCTATGAGCCCAACTTATAGCATAAAAAGCTTCATTTATGCTGCTAGTAGATTTACCAATATTAGTCAAATAAACTAAATACGATGCGACAGAAATAACTGAAGCAGTTAACGTGTTTGAAAAATTAATAGATAAACACCACTTACAAAAAGCGTTGAAAATATATCTATACTGTCGTTGAGTGTTAGCTGCTCTAGATGACAAACAAAAAGAAGGTATCTGGTCTACCAGGAGCTGCATGGCTGGAGATTGAGACTGACGAAAAGAACCAATATCATTACATCTTCTGGTTTTAAAAACATCTGAAAAATGTGTTACCCAATAAAGGAAAATTAAACAAGTATTCATATAAATTATTATAATAAAATGCATATGACATTAAACAATCAACCATGCCTACTACAATATCATACTACAACATATGATACTAGGGCCATGTCGCTAAAAATACTTCATCTTTACATTCTCCACTGAGTAATATGTACAACGTAAAATCTCATTCACCATGTCTCTGCAATACCAAAATTGATATCAGGACCATGTGAAATATCACAGACTAGCGTCTAATCTAACTGCGAGAACATGTACAGTTGATAAAAAAATTTCAGTTCCGAAGATACACTTCGGACTACTTCCTTTTGAATAGATTCTATTCGTTTCTTTAAATTCTAGCACATCTTTAACATAAGCTTGTAAGTCAAGTTTTTATTAAAAATATGTGACCAGAATGGCGCAGATACCCATCTTGGGACAATTAAAGACCCTTTAGCCTTACAGTAAATCAGATGTTTAATTGTGCGTATAACTGAATAAATAGGGGGAACAAGCCAATTATTTTCTCCATGCCAATTTTGTGTAAACGCATCTACAGCTTCTGCGTTCGGATTCCAGAAAAGTGAGTTTAACCTTTTTGTCTTGTTATTCATCACGCTAGCAAACCTGTCAACAGTAAAAGGTCCCCATAAACTTTCTAAAAATTCAAAAAATTCATTTGAAATTTGCCAATCCTCATGATCACTCATTTTGCTAATGTAATCTGCCTTTAAATTCAATGTGCGGGAAATCCATTGTAATTCAATTAATATATTATGCTCTTTACAAATACAAAAAATAGAATAGGCAAGATTTTGTAAATCTTCCTTCATACTTCCAGCTTGTACCATACGTACACAATTTTGGTTATCAGTAAACCATTTTAAACTTTTGCCCATAAGTAGAGTACTAAACGACAAAAGGGCCTGTTCGATTGCTCTCATCCCTCTCCAGGTGGAGCTTTTACATCTTTCTAATTCGTTCCACATTTTGTGAAAAATCTTATTTTCCAATTCTACAGTATAAGCCCCACAGGCTACATTACTAGCATCTGAAAAAATTACTATCGAAGAAGGGCTGTACATAGCCAATTTCTTTTTATTCAAAGTAATCACATTGGATTTCCAGAACTTAAGCTCATTCAAAATCTCAGCTGGATAAACTATTTGTAATAATTTATCCCAGCTCAATCTTTGCACGATGCACAAGTAACAATATCTTGTCATCAATCTAGTCAAATTTCCGAACACTGGTGATAAAGAAATGATCTTACCAGTCACTTGAGCTAATTGTCTAGCAAAGAAAAACAAAAATCTGTCTAAAATTTCATCTATAGACTGTAAAAAATCATTGAATCTTCTTTCGGGAATAGAAATGCAGAATTGAGCAGAATCCCAAGTGATTACCAACCATTCTAACTTCTGGGTAGGTTCAAAAACAGATTTTTCTACATTGACTAAAAAACCAGCCTCTTTTAGTGATTTTTTGACAAAATCGGAATCTTTCCGACATAATTCGTAATCCGAAGCCATTCCAAAACCATCATCTAAATACAAAACAATATCAATCGAATTTTGTCTCCAATATTTGACCATAGATGTCAAACATTTCGTAAATAAGTAAGGGCTAGAAGCTAGACCAAAAACTAAAACTGAAAAACAGTAATACTTGTTATTCCAGGAAAAACCAAGAAACGTTTGTTGCTGAGGACAAATGTCGTAATGATGATAACCAGACTTTAAATCGAACTTAAACAGATAAGAACCTTTTTTGAAAAATTGAATAGCTGTTTTCCAGTCTTCAAATTTAAATCTCTATTATTTGACGGATTTATTTAAAATTGAAAGATCCAATAGTAACCTCTTTTTCTGGACTTATTGGTGGCAACTGATAAAGGATTAACAATATAAGGCGTAAAGGGAACTTCATATGCACATCCAGAATCAACTAATTCTAAAACGACTTTTTACACAAATTCTGAGTTAGAAACAGCAGATTTATTGTTTTTCATGTGCATACTAGGGGGAGGCACTAAAAATGGGATTACATAACCGTTTTTAATTGTATCTAAAACAAAATCATTAGCTCCAATCTTAACCCAAAAATCGTAATGTGTTGCAAGCCTGCCTTTAACACCTTTAAAGTTATGACTAGCAGAAAACTCTAATTTTTCAAGAAATTGAACTTGTGACATAAATTCGTCAAGTTCGTCGTTATTGCATTCACAGCTAGAAGATAATAAACTTATATCTAGATACTTATCATTAACAGTAACTGTATCATTGCTGTTTGGATGGCTGGTAACTGGGTGCATAAGCTGTGGCTGACTTGAAGTTGAGTTGGCAGTTTCTTTTCCAGTGACCATACTGCTTGCAGCAGTGACAGATGTCCATGGGGCACGGCTCACGCCGTGCAGTGCTGGTACGAAAGGGCTGTTGATATCGACTGAAGTCGTAAGCTGGAGGAGGAGCAGTGGCAGTAGCGATACTCCCAACTGCTGGAGAAGGTCTAGCTGTATACGGCTGAGGGCGGGTCTTTTATTCCTTAATAGTTTTGAGGGCTCTAGTCTCAGCCTGGCGAATCTTTTTCTCGTCCTCATCATTTTCAGCCATATCTTTACTTTCATATTCTCTAACCGTAGCCCATCCCCTAGTGGAGTTATCAGCGATCCTGATGAGTTTGTTTCTTTCTTTAAGTTTACATACCATATCACCAGTAATAGAAGAAAGGGGAGAAGCAACAGATACGAGATCGTTGTGGATTTTGTTAAGGCCATCCAAAATGTTCTCATTAAATATAAACTGAATACGGTTTCCTTCTGATTTGAACTTAATATTAGCCTCATCTCTGAATTTCTTAGATAAATTGTCTTGTTCTGACAGAATGTCGGACTTCAAATCAACAAGTTTCTTATCCAAATAGTCTTTAAAAAGGCCAAAAGTGTCTACTAAGTCACGGTTTTGATTAGCTTGTGAATTTGAAGCATTAAGACGTTCGGGTTGACCATGTAAGGGGTCCCTTAACAAATCTTCTTCATTCAGATCGAGCACTGGTTCGGACATATCTTTACCTAAACTCAGCTGCCTAACTGAACGGTATACGAGCTTCGAATTGGATTATAAACAAGATCCTATCTGTTCTTCTGTTATAAGCTCTCAACTCAATTACTCTTAATTGACTTTATATTCTAATTCGTCACCTCAAACGCATATAAAGTATTTATAAAATAAAAACAAACACTTGTTACATAGGAATAGCTCGCCAGCATGTGCAGCTTACTGTTAAATTTTAATAAATCAAAATATGGAGTCCCGATGTCATGATATTGGTCACACCGCTGCGTAGTACACGACAGCCTACAAAATAGAAAAACAAAATCAGAAATCATATATACATATAAATCTTAATAATCAAACAAACAATGTCCTACTGATAGTATAAATATCTTTCTATCTATGCGTGAAAACATTTCAAATATACAAGCATCTTAATCCGGAAGGGGGTGGGGGTCTTTACTTAAACTAAGCTGCCTTACTGAACGGTATACGAGCTTAGAATGACCATATATCTTAAATTTCTTAAACAAGACAAATATTCGCGCTTTAAAAAAATCCCGTGCTATTTACATAACAAATATCATACTCAATATATTTACGCAATGCGACAAATATTGACCAATCCGAAATATCATATATTTAAAACACAAACCTGTTTATCCAATATAAACACCAATAGATGACCACTATGCGGACACACAATCACGTGTGATTGTTTACATAATAGAAAACACGGGTATGCTCAACTTTAATAAATCATTTGTTAAACGTTTTGAAACAAATGATATCTGTGATCGTTTATTTGACGAAAAAAATCTTCAAATACCTTAGATGTCAAACAAACAAACGAGATAATTAAATAACAACTAATATGTTGTTATTGTCAAGGAGAAAATATGATGTATAAAGTTCAAACAAAATCAAATGACGATTTTGATACAAATAAGCATAATGGTCTGAAATTAATAATATAACAAATATAGCCTTTGTATTTGTTCAATACAGGATATATCGACCCAAAGAAGTAAATCGACCTCGGACTTCGTCCTCAGTCAATATACTTCTTTCAGGTCAATATATCCTTGTATCGACCTCATACAAAGGCTATATTTGTATAAGGGTATTGTAGTTGTGGTTACATATCATTGGTAGTCTTCTTTATATCTATTATATTATATCATTGACAAATAAGTCTTAGATGCGTGATTTTTTTTAGTTGTTAATGGCTTTGAACTAGCTGTCACTTAACTGTAAGTACTCTCAGATCTGTTCCTAGTGTCTTCTTGTTGTTGGGATGTACAAGTTCCCGTCCACGTCGTCCACTTGTATTTTTGTCCTCCTGTTGAATTTAGCTCTTTTCAACTGATTTTTATAGTTTGTTCTTATGTTGTACTGTTATATCACTGTCACAGGCAGGGTTGGGATCCCGCTGACATGTTTAACCCCGCCACACTATGTATGCATGTGCCTGTTTAAAGCCAGGAGAATGTAATTCAGTGGTTGTTGGTTTTTTTGTGTTATATATTTGTTTTTCGTTCATTTTTTTTCATATATATATATATAAATATAAGGCCGTTTTTCTCGTTTGAATTGTTTTAACATTGTCATTTCGAGGCCTACAATAGCTGATTAGACGGTATGTGGTTTGTGCATTGTTGAAGGCCGTACATGTATAGTTGTAATTTCTGTGTCATTTTGGTTTCTTGTGAAAAGTTGTCTCATTGGCAATCATACCATGTCTTCTTTTTTTATTTTTTTATTATCTCACATTGACCCTTAACACTTAAGAAGAATGATATCTTAACTTGTCTATTTTAAAAGATGTCTTTCGATTTTTGTTTCGATTGGATTTCTGACTCTTAAGTGTATATCACACCTCTTATGTTATTTGCAATCCATTGTATCTTGAACTTTTAAACCTGATAAAAGCGGAGAATGATAAAACAAAATGACGCTATCTGTGCTTTCGTTAGTGAATAATCGAATTAAACCGACATAGAAAAACAGTAATAATGATAAATTGCAATTACACTAACCTTAAAGAGACATAACCTTTCAAATTCATGATAAATGCAGCCACAGGACTTCAAATTATTTCCATTCTTTATGGGTTGATTTAAAATACATACATACGTACGCAATGCATGTGGTTGTTAAATTTGATAGATATTTTTTTGTGCTTCTTTGTTAAATATTTCTTTGTTATGCGTATGTGAAACAGTGATGCTTGTTGTATCAATATTTTGACATTTTTACCTTTTATATCTGGAGGATTTTCACGCATCGTTATAAATAAAATAAAAATAAAATTGAATTTAATGCGACTGTCATACAAGTGAGAGGTTTAGCGCTATAAATCAGGTTTAATTCACCATTTTCCTTATTTGAAAATAACTGTGCATAGTCAGGAATACGCCAGTTGTTGTTCATTCGTTTGATGTGTTTTATCATTTGTGTTTGCCACATATCCAAGAATGTGTCCCTCTCCTGCCGCGCATGCGTTAGATTTAATTAGTATCGGTCAATAAGGAAAATGAAAAATTCGTAAAGATTATTAAGGATATATTTCTTTTAATGGTTGTAGCATGAATACAGTAGACTTTTCATTAGTTTCTCTGTGATAGTGAACAAAACAATTTTTTTTGTTTTTCATACAATGTTTTCAAAATTAAAATAAAGTTAATAAATGACTCGATTTTTTTTATTTGAAAATAAGTAATGCAGTCATAAAAAAATTGACTGTCCATATAGAGACATTATTGAATTATTTGTATATGACACTTTTTTTTAAATAAATTAATGAAACTTGCATTATGAATGTAAATTTTTCCCTTATATCATGAAAAATGGGAACAAATGAGGAATAATATGGTACTTTTTATTTCAAAATATCATGATGATTACACCCGTAATTATGTTATTAAAAAATGAGTATTTTTGCACAATATCGCATCAGAGGTACAATTTATTTGTTGATATAATTTTAGTAAGACAGTAGTCTGTGTGTATAATATGTAGTAAATCATGTTTCACAGAATAATGCATGCATATATTATAGTGTTTTTGTCTTTTAATTACTGACAAATTAACATATAACTTACAGAAAATGAAAATTATGGATGTCCTTTAATTATAAGACATAATATCATTATCAGTATGTTTGTTTGTAAATTCCTTCATTGAATTGCGTTTATACTTTAAACAGATGAAAACTTATTTAAGAAATTGATTGTGGTTACTTGACACCTACGTAAAGCATGTACACGTGAAATATGACATGATCTTGTGTTACCTGAAGTATTCCCAGCAGGCGCTGGTCATCTGGAATATTCTTAATATTACCCAACCAATTAAACGATAAAAAGAATGATACATGTATGTGATAATTAGTGAATGTGTAAATAGTTATCAAAAGTACCAGGATTATAATTTAAATTACAATGGTCGTGCTAGTTTTATTTCATGGACGTGTTTACCTATCGCCACACACATTAATTTATGACGCTTTTTTTGGAAAATATGGTACCTTTTACCGAAAGAAATGCATAATCATATGAAAGCAAAGAGACAAGGACCTCATCGAAAAAAAGTGACTAAACTTGCACATTGAAGCACATTGTTTTGTTTAGGCATAGGTGTTATCTTTTTAAAATTTAAATGCACTGAGCTCATATTTGTTAAAAATATATAGAAAGGCCATGTGTTTGTACATTTGTACATGCACAAGCGTAAATCGTTTGCAAATAGAGTTATTTCCCTTGATTCTTGATAACAAATTCGAGTTGCCTCCCTTAAATGCAACAAATTCTTGGATATGATTTGATATGGGACTTCCGTTTTGAATTTTTCCTCGAAGTTCAGTAATTTTGTGTTTTCACTTTTCACTTTCTTTAATGAATCATATCTTAGTTTTTTGTGTATCTCGTAGCACATTAATTTTACATAGCTAAACAGCTGTCACAGTCAACATTAAATTATGGTTAATAAGAAAACCCCAACACAGAGTATGTATGCCTGTCTCAAGTAAGCAGTCGGGGGTCTTCATATCATCATAATTATTTTTACTTAATCATTTTGTACATGAATCGCAGGATTTGTTTCATTTGTCATTTATGAGCCATTTAAAGATAGTTTATAATGAGGTCTGAGTTTTTCACTTTTATGAAAGCCGTACTATGATTAATTGTTACTGACTTCTACTTCATTGAGTCTCAGGTGGGAAAAAATTGTCACATCTTCTTACAAAGACAAAAATGGTTATCAATTGTAATTGGCAGAACATAACAGATGATGTAAAAGCACGCATATAGATATGTCGTTTTTTTCACTACCTTTTTCCCTCAGAAAACGTTATGTCGACGCAAATTGTTTAGATAAAATATTATAATAAAACTTATGCGTTGAAATTTTATGAAATGAATCTCTTAACTGAAACTTCAAATCAAATAAATATTGTGGAATCCTCTCCCTCAAAACTAAATAGAGTGAGTAGGTATTTCACACTAGTCTTTTGATATATATATATATGTCGATATTGTCTTACTTATTATTCTTATTTAAAGTTCATCTTTTCGTGTGCATTTATCTGTAGATACTAGAATTAATATCCGTCAGATGTGTAATTCAACTGATGGTGTCATTCGATAAAATTGAAAATGGAATTTATGGGGAATAAGTTAAACAATAACTAAAGAGCAGAATAAAGCCGGAGACTTCCTGAGTGAGAAATAACCGCACCCGGCGTTAGTCCTCAGCTGGCCTCTGAAACATTTATTCACTGTTCAGTGAAAATGAACATCCTGCTGAACGCCATAATATATAAATAATAACATACAAGATTACCTGAGGCAAAATTATCCTGACTTTGGACAGGCGCAAAAATGAGGCGGTGTTGATCGAGATAAGAAGATGGGGTTTAAATGCCAATGAGCCAATTCTCCATCCAAGTCAGAATTTATAAAGTAACCATTATAGGTCAAAGTACGGACCCTAAGCTCACACCGAACAGCAAGCTATAAAAGGCCCTAAAAATACTAATGTAAAACTATTCAAACGAGAAACCAACGGTTTAATCTATATGAAAAACAAAACCGAGAAACACTTATAAACCACATCAACAAACAATAACTACTTAACATCTGATTTTTGACAGGTGCAAACAATTGCAGCGGGTTTAAACATTTTTAATGTACCAAACCGTCATCCGTATCGGAAACAATCGTGAAACATCACAAACATAGAAAAACACACTATAAAATATCAATTGAAATGGTTTTACCTAATCAAAAGACATATCAACACAAGTGTATATACATTGAACAATTAAACTTGATATATGCTACAATTTAAATACAAAATTAATAAAATAAGGGATAAATAATTTAAGTTAATGAACTATATCGCTGTGAAATGTGAAACTATTTAAAAAAAAAAGCTTGCACAAAAAACGCTATTCGCAATAATATCATAATAAATGAAAATAATTTGTTGCTATGTTGAGATCTAAAAACAACAGGTTTAACCCTGCCGCATTTTTGCGTCTGTCTCAAGTCAGGAGCCTCTGACTTTTGTTAGTTGTGTTTGATTTTTAATTGTAGTTTCTTATGTATAATTTGGAGTTAAGTATACGTCCATTATCACTCAACTAATATACATATTTGTTAAGCGACAAGTCAAAGAACTCCTCCGACGGGTGTGGGAGTTTCTCACTGCGTTGAAGGTCCATTAGTGGCCTTCGGATGTTGTCTTCTCTTTTGTCAGGTTGTTGTATCTTTGACACCTTCCCCATTTCCATTCTCAAATGTATGTAAAGTTAAAATGAAGAAAGGACATATTTAAAAAAAAAAGGATAATTTTGATGTTCATATATAGCGCAAAGAAGTGAAAAATTTATGTCAAACGTGGTTCAAACATTATGACGTTGCCTATATATTCCCGTCCAAGTTATATAGGTCGGGACTACGTATTTGATGATATGCATTTTTTTCAACAGCTGAGTAGAGTGGTATATATAGACAGTGGGATGACCTATAAAAACAATAATAAGTTACAACACGGCCTTCAAAAAGAAGAAAACACCTTTACCGTAAAGTCAGCTATAAAAGGCAAATTGACAAAATGGAAAACAAATAAAGAACGTTCTTATTTTTTTTACTTTTCTTTCATTTTTATTCTCTATGTTATGCAATATAATTGATTCTGAACAAAAGACAAACAAAGATATGTTTTGTTAACAAACAGATTATTTTATCATGACTTTCAAATGTTACCAACCAAATAAGAAAAAAAAATTGGGTCATTTAAAGTCATAAGAAACCTCAAAAAAAAATATGCATATGTTTTTAATATCTAAATGGATAGTTTTATACGACGTATGTACATGTACTTTTTTCTGAGAAAAAATCTTTAATTTGTCCACATTTAGAAGAAGTTTACTTATTTTTAATTGCTTGCTTCCAGGAAGCAATTTGCCGACATATTTTCCGTATGCATTGTGACCCGAGCGTAAACCCTCTCTTAAAAATCCGGTGATCGCAATACGCATGGATCTGTCATTGAAATAAACAAAACCTGATTATACATGTTAAACACGTGCTCACTACCCACCTTTTTGTGATTTGTTTACTATAAAGTTACAATCGGTAAAACTCGTCTTCAAAACACGGCATTTAATGAGCAGCCATATTTGTTTAATCGTAACAAACAGAGAGAAAAAAAAATTACGATTTGATGTATTTGCTAAAATAATGATAAAATCGTGCACAGAGGACTAAGTTTATGATATATACATGCATTGGTTCACGAATTGGATAAACATTTTTGTTCACCACTCACTCGTTTCATATGACTTCAAGATCGTATAAAAAGCAATTTAAGATTATCAGAATAACATTAAACAACATTATTTGGTATAAAAAAAATCACAACCCATTAAAGCGTTCAACTCGATTATAATTGACAGCATAAGCAAGAAAATATCATATGTCTGCTAAACAACGTTTACATATGATTGACAAACCATATAAATTGTAATGCAGACCTCATTGTGAAAAATAAACAATAACTAAACTGATAATAAAGTCTTACCTAAATTACTAAACTGATAATAAAGTCTTACCTAAATTACTAAACTGATAATAAAGTCTTACCTAAATTACTAAACTGATAATAAAGTCTTACCTAAATTACTAAACTGATAATAAAGTCTTATCTAAATTACTAAACTGATAATAAAGTCTTACCCAAATCACTATTTTTTTAATGAATTATATGATCAAATCACCCTACGAATAAATCACCAAGTGCAAAACTGATGACGTCACCCTGTCTATACTAGTACAACTCTGATTTGAAACTTGCTTAACATCCTAGGATCTCTGCATCCATGTGTATCGTGTATGAATAGATCATAGTAAAAGAGGGACGAAAGATACCAAAGGGACAGTCAAACTCATAAATCTAAAACAAACTGACAACGCCATGGCTAAAAATGAAAAAGACAAACAGAAAGACACAACATAGAAAACTAAAGAATAAACAACACGAACCCCACCAAAAACTAGGGGTGATTTCAGGTGCTCCGGAAGGGTAAGCAGATCCTGCTCCACATGCGGCACCCGTCGTGTTGCTAATGTGATTACAAATCCGGTAAATAGTCTAATTCGGTAGGTCAATTTCATGAAAGAGAAGGGGATTGTAGTAACGACGTAATGAACATATCCGATATCATTTGTGAAACGGTTATTCCATAACGGTCAACCAACTCGTGATGGCGTCCGTAAAATTTACGAAAGGATGATTTCAACTTCACCATTTGGAACTCTTAATTTAATAGCTTCCTTGTGAGCAGTAACCCTCTATCAAGAAAATCATGATAGGAAATGCAAGCACGGGAATATCGTATCAATTGAGAGATATATACCCCGTATGCAGGTGCTGCTGGTGTGTTGCTACTTAGAAATGGAAAGTTCACAATTGGAAAGCTGAAATCATCTTTTTTGTCGTAAAGTTTTGTCTTCAGCCGACCCTCATTGTCAATTTCTAGATGTAAGTCAAGATATGAAGCTGACTTAACTGTATCTGTAGTATCCTTTATCTCCAATTCCATGGGATAGATGCGTTCCACATAGTCACCAAATTTTGAATTGTTTAGTGAAAGAACGTCATCTATATAGCGGAAAGTAGAGTTAAAGAATATTGCTAACTTCTTATATTTCTTCCTAAGAAGTTCCTGCATGAAGTCAGCCTCATAAGAATACAGAAACAAGTCAGCAAGAAGAGGGGCACAGTTTGTTCCCATTGGGATGCCGACAGTCTGTTGAAAAACACGTCCTCCGAACGTTACAAATATGTTGTCAATCAAGAAATCAAGCATCTTGATAATATCGGTTTCAGAGAATTTTTTGTTTGAATCAGAGTGATTCTTTACAAAGTAGGATTTATCCATCCCTAAGACAAGATACTTGTATCTACGTTGGCCATTCTTTTTTATGAAGCAAAGTAATACCAACTCTTTTAATTTGTCTTTAAGTTTGGAATGTGGAATACTTGAATAAAGAGTAGAGAAGTCAAATGTTTTAATACTGTTACAAGATGAAAGAGAGTTAGATTGTATGTACTCTAAAAGATCTTTGGAATTTTTAAGTATCCACGTCTGATTCACGCCACCTCTAGTAAAGGAAGCAAAAGTAGATTTGGAAACATGGTTAAAAAAAGTGAAAATCAAAGGCGAGAGATACATGAGGGACAGTCAAATTCTTAGATAGATTTTAAACTAACAGCGCCATGGCTTAAAAACAAAAAGACAAATAGACAAATAATAGTACACGACACACAACATAGAAAACTAAAATGGAATATCTTGACCTGACCAATTCATTTCGGATAGTTATAGATATGTAAATCAGAAAGAATGATTTCATAATCTCAATGTGCAATAGACAGAGTAAATATCTAGCACAGATTACTTTCTCAGTTCCTTTTATTAAAATTGCAGGAAGGACGTCCAAATTGGCGAATCAGTTTTATGTTTTAAGGGTAAAAAAAGAAAGTCCGATATGTAGAACCCTTTCGAACTGATTTTACAAATATTTTGTTCTGTCTTAATGTTTGTTCTTACTAAACCGTTTAAGAAAAGGAGAGACGTGAGATTTTTTTAACCAGGATTTATTACTGCAAAAGTAGAACGATTTGAATAAAAATGGGTAGATGTGGATTTCACGTCATGGTACACACTTGGAATGTAAGCAACCCTCCATATCCATAGGTAGTTACTACGTCACACAATTATAACATTCACAAGGTCACTCATAATTTTAAACGATAATGATATGTAATATAAATGAACATGACACTATTTTCCTTTACGCTTTTTTAAACTAACAAAAACTGTTGATCATCTCTCAATATTTCTTAGATTACTTCGTCCTTTTTATCTGAATAACATACATTAAACAGACAAAATTAAAAATAATTCGATCTTAATGTAACCATTTAAAAGAAGGAGTGAGTCCTATTAATTACATGAAAAATATTTTATTTCAAAATGACCATATGAAATCATATTCAACTTTTGCTGATCAATGATTACTATAATGGTGTCGTATTCACCTGTAATACGCATACAAATGATAGAAATACGAGAAGATAAATATCGTGGACGATGAAATTATTTAATAAGTATTTCATAAGACGACTATATAGTTTACAAATATGCTCTATTCACCATTTAGGATATAAAACGTATACAAGAAAAACTTCTTGAGGGACATAAACAGTTATAATAT